>NW_024543062.1:40547500-41802142 GCF_018167655.1 Microtus oregoni
ACATTTTGGGGTCTGCTCTGCTTTTGGCAACCACTTGATATGGGACCCGAGGCTCCTGGCCTCAACAGCCTGCTTTCCATTCCCATTCCCATTCAAGCTCTCTGACTTTGACAGGTGTTTGTCTGTGCTGGGCTGTTTGTTGCAGGTTTTGTCGTTTGTATTTTTTACAGGTGTTTGTCTGTGCTGGGCTGTTTGCTGCAGGTTTTGTCTTTTGTCTTTTTAACTCTTTCGTACTTGGCTAGTTCTCTTCTTATTTTCAAAATACAGCATTTCACTTTCAACTGATTTTTCAAAGTACAGCATTTCACTTTCAACTGATTTTGAATTCAAATCTCTGAGCCCAAACAGGAAAAACTGGGTTGAGCTGTGTCTTTATTTTCTATTGGAGTAATAAACACCATAACGAAGGCAGTTTATTTTACAAAATATTTAATTTGGTACTTACTGTTTCAGAGGGTTAGAGTCCATGCCCACCATGGCAGTGAACATGTAAGCAGGCAGGCACGGCTCTGAAGAGATATAACCACAAGGCAGACAACTAACAGGGAATGGCATGGGTTTCTGAACCTTCAATGCCTAACCCCAGTGATACAAGTCCTCCAACAAGGCCACACCTCCCAATCCTCCCCAAACAGTTCCATCAACTGGAAATCAAGGATTCATATATGAGCCTGTGGGGGCCATTATCACTCAAACCATCACAAGCTGCCTTAAAGGAAGGAGTCGAGCACGCGTGGCACAGACGTTAACAATGCCTCATCCACTACCTCATTGGATCTCATTGCTGTAATGTGACACATTATCATCGCTCTCACTATAGGGGTGAGAAAAAGGAGTAAATATCCCAAGCTGCATCACTACTGAGCTGAGCTATTTCCACCTGCATGTCACATTTCTGAGCTTACTTATTTCCATTTGATTAGAAGAGAACTGTTCTCTCTGCCTTCACCTGTTGCTTTATTTGGATAGCAACAGGGTTTATGGCTACACGTTCAATCATTCATTTCAGCAGGACCAGTCTGTAATACAGCATTGTTCACAATGCTCTGGGGGAGAGGCAGTGGCCCATGACAGTAGTCCTAGCAGACAAGAAATGGAGTCAGGATGACCATGAGTTCAAGGTCAGTCTGAGGTACACACCTAGACACTGTTAGGGGTTGGAAGAAGTGACACAAGTTATGAGCTGGGGAGATAGCCCAGTGGTCACGGGCACTTGCTGCTCTTCCAGATGGCCCAGTTTTAATTCCCAATAAATGGTGGCTCACAACTTTGGGTAACTCCAGTTTCAGGGTATCCAACACTTTCTTCATACTTCTGTGAGAAGCAGGCATCACATACAGGCATATAGACAAAACTCTTATACACTTAGAAGAAAAATAAATAAATATTTAAAAACTGCTCTGTGGGGATATGAAGGACAACTTTTTCTATTTTTAAAGAATTGTTTAGTATAATCTTTCTCATTTTACATAGTTATCCCTGTTCCCACTCCCTTCCTTCCTCCTGCCCAGCCCTTCTCCTCCACCCTCCCATTCACTCCTCAGAAAGTATAAGGCTTCCCATGGGGAATCAGCAAAAAGTCTGGCACATCACTTTGAGGCAAGACCACGCCCTCCCCCTATATCTAGGCTGAGCAAGGTATCCCTCCAAGGAGAATTTGCTCCAAGATGTCAGTTCAAACATTCGGGATAAATCCTAGTCCTACTTCCAGTGACCCCACAGATTGCCCACACCTCACAACTGTCCCCCACAGTCAGTGGGCCTAGTTTGGTCCTATGCACGTTCCGTGCTATCAGTCCAGAGTCAGTGAGTTCTCACTAGCTCAGGTCAGCTGTTTCTGTGGGTATCACCATCATGCCATCATGGTCTTGACCCCTTTGCTTATATTATCACTCCTCCCTCTTTGAATTGGTCTCCAGAAGGTTGGCCCAGTGCTTCACTGTACTGAACTGCTGGATGAAGGTTCTATGATGACAGTTAAGGTAGTCATCAATCTGATTACAGAGGAAGGCCAGTTTAGGCGTCCTCTCCATTGTTGCTTAGCGTCTTAGCTGGGGTCATCCTTCTGGATTCTTGGGAATTTTTCTAGTACCAGGTTTCTTCCTAGCCCTTTGATGGCTCCCTCAATCAAGATACCTCTTTCCTTGCTCACTCTAGCCTTCCCCCTTCACTCTATGTTCCTTTCCAGTTCCCTCATGTTCTTCTCCTCTGTCCCCTTCCACTCTCCCTTATCCCCCCCCCAATACTACCAATATTTTCAGGAGATCTTGTCTGTTTCCCCTTCCCAGGGGATCCATATATGTCTCTCTTAGGGTTCTCCTTGTTACTAGTTTCTCTGGGATTATGGCCTATAGGCTGGTTATCATTTGCTTTACATCTAATATCCACTTACGAGTTAGTACTTACCATGTTTGCCTCTCTGGGTCTGGGTTACCTCACTCAGGATGACTTTTTTTTTCTAGTTCCATCCACTTTCATGCAGATTTCAAGATGTCATCATTTTTTACCATTGAGTACTATGTACCACGTTTTCTTTATCCATTTTTCAGTTGAGGGGCACCTAGGTTGTTTCTAGAGTCTAACTATTATGAATAATGCTTCTATGAATATAGTTGAGCAAACGTTCTTGTGGTATGAGTGTTCTTCCTTTGCATATATGCCCAAGAGTGGTATTGCTGGGTCTTGAGGTAGACTGATTCCCAATTTTCTGAGAAACTGTCACACTGATTTCCAAAGTGGCTGTACAAGTTTGCACTCCCACTAGCACTGGAGAAGTGTTCCCCGTACTCCACATCCTTTCCAGCATAATTTATCTTTAGTGTTTTTGATCTTAGCCATTCTGAATGGTATAAGATCTCAGAGTCATTTTATTTGCATTTCTCTGTTGACTAAGGATGTTGAGCATTTCCTTAAGTGTCTTTCAGCCATTGTAATTCTTCTGTTGAGAATTCTCTGTTTAGAACTGTAGACCATTTTTGATTGGATTATTTGGTAATTTGATGTCTAGTTTCTTGAGTTCTTTATATATTTTGGATATCAGGAAGGACGACTTTTTCTTGGGTGGCTGGGATGGCAGATAGTCTTAGCGTCTAACCACTGAGTCTCACACTTCATACTTAATAACAGTTGGAACTTGGTAGATGAGTGAATGAGTGAATAAATGAATGAGTAAAGAAAGTAGAAGGCTAAACTATGAGGTCACATGCTCATGACTGACTTTTAGTAAGACATCCCCTTTAGTCAAAGTCATATGCAGAGTTAAAAATCAAATATGGACCAGAGAGATGTCTTTTGCAGACAAACTAAGTTTGGGTACTAACTACAGCTCCAGGACATCTGGCCCCTCTAGTTTCCATGGGCACCTGCGCGCGCGCACACACACACACACACACACACACACACACACACACACACACACTGAAAGAGAGACAAAGACAGAAAGAGAGAGTTTAAAAAGTCAACCTTTTTGCAAAACTGGACAGTCTCAGCCACCCTTCCCATGTTACCTCTCTGGTCAGAGTGACCACTTGGGACTTCTTAAGCTGTTGCTCTGGCAACCACCTTGCCATCATCAAATAATGAGCTTGTGTGGTTGTGCTTTGTTTATCCCTTTAAGATAGCATTGTACACTTTTGATGGATCGCTATTTTAAAGTGCCATGACAATAAAAAATTACTTATTTTGTTTCGAACATCCTGGTGGCGTTCTTTGTCTTTTATCTTGATAATTAGGAAGCTTTTTTTGCTATATCTCCCAGTGTATTTGCTATTTTTCTATTGCTGTTATAAAATGTCATGTCCAGGACACCTTAGAGAAGGTTTACAGTTTCAGACGGGGAGTCCACCACCACCATGATGAAGAAGCAAGTGTGGCAGCAGGCAGGCATGGCGACTGGAGCAGCTGAGAACTCCCTGGAGATGGCATGAGGCTTTGAAACCTTAAGGCCCACCCAGGGATGCGCTTCCAGCAAGGTCACCTCCAAAGCCTCCACAAACACAACCACCCCTAGTAGCCAAATGCCAGAGAATATGGTGGCTGCCTCATTTAAATCCCCATAGCCATCCCTACTCCCATTTGGCTTGCTTCTTTCTGAGTCTCCAGAACCTCTCACATCTTTCTCAGGCTGCACCAACTCTTCCCTCAACTCCAATGCTTGTTTTCCCTTAGGTTATTATTATTTTTTTTTTACAGTTCCCTTTATTTTCCTTTATTTGATATTCCTGCCCTAGGAATCGGCTGAGGGCTGTAAGCCACCTCTCAGCCCTGAGCAGTTTTTGGACCTTTCTATTGCACAAGCTCCACTCAACAGAATAAATGAGAGGTAGATGTCTCAGTTAGGGTTTTTATTGCTATGATGAATCACTGTCACCAAAAAGCAAGTTGTGGAGGAAAGGATTTATTCAGCTTACACTTCTGCAGCACAGAACTCAAACAGGGCAGGATCCTGGAGGCAGGAGCTGATACAGAGGCAATGGAGGGGTGCTGCTTACTGGCTTGTTCCCCATGGCTTTGTCAGCCTGCTTTCTTAGCAGCAGCCTAGGGTTGGCACCATTCCCCACAGGCTGGGCCCTTTCCCGTTGGTCACTAACTGAAAAACTACCATCCAGCTGGATCTCGTGAAGGCACTTCTTCCCTGGTGACTCTAGCTTGTGTCAAGATGACACAAAACCAGTAGAGATCTTGAGTCCCATCATGTCTGAAAATCTGTTCTGCTTCAGAGATGAGTGGATTTAGTAGTGTGCCAAAATCAGAGGAAATTCAGTTTTCTCCAGATCTAGAAGGCAATTATCCCCACATTCACCAGTCTGTTAGGAAGAGCCAGATGCCAGGCTATGGTTTCTGTCTGTTCTTTCCCTCTCTTTAAGTACACCCATTTATCTTCAGCACACAGTAACCGAGTGGGGCCCTCACCCTCGCAGTACTCGCCCTTCGCTCTGCGGTTTCAGCATGCAGATTTCTGTCTCAATTCTAGCGAGTTTCATTGTTGCTTCTTCCATCTTCTCCATGTTCTCCTCCAGAAACGACTGCCGCTGAGATGCTGGGCCTGTGCCCATCACCTCCCATGCCTCTTTCCTCCTTCCTCCCATACCTTCATTTTATCATTCATATTAATTTATCTAGCCAGATGTTCTGATCCCTACATTGAATATTTTCATTCTGGGTACTGTATTTATTTATGAATTTCATATCCAGTGAGGTGGCTCAGCAGGCAGAGGCACAAGCAACTGTGTACAGGCCTGAGCCTGAGTTCTCTGGCAAAGTGGCAGGAGAGAACCAGATCTGAGCCCAGTTCCTCCCTCCGCATGCACACATGCACCTCCCTACACATAAAATTAATAAACAAATAAATGTTTAAATTTCCCAGGAGTCATTCTTATCCCTACTCATTTTATTTTATAGCATTTTAGCCCTGTTTTGAAACTTAATTTTTCTCTTCCCTGTATTAGTTCTACCTGATAGTTGCTATTTGGACTTCCTCAAGCTGGAGGTTCTTGTGTGGTCAGAGATGCTCAGGTGTCAGTGACTCAGTGCCACGTGTCTCAGAAGACTGGCTAGGAGCCTGCATGTGTATGAGCTGCTTGAGACCACCCAAGTGTCAGCTTGTCAGAGTTCAAGGGAGTAGAATCCTCAAAAGACAGTGGCCACACTCCTTGTGTGCCTCAGGCATGGCCTCTCAGTCCCGCTCGGCCAACACCCTGCACACGTTCACTGAACTCTGTGCTAACACCCTTTCTCATATACATGCTTTTTACTGCTATTCTATCATGTGTGAGAAAGGAGAGGTGACAGACGACCATGTGGACCACATGGCCCATGGCTTTCCTCCTGTTGGTGTTATGAGTGTCAAGATATTGACCCTTGATCAAGATGGATGGTCCCAGCTCCTCCTTTCTCCTTGAAGAGGACCTTTTCTGGTGGCTCTGGTGTCCACCAGTGTGGCAGCTGGGGTGGGGTGTATTTTCCCTGATGTGTCTGTTGATCTTTTGTAATTCTCCTGTCTTTGCTAACCTTTATTTCCAGTTTGGTGTGATCCTTCTTCTTACACTGGGTTTTTCTCCCCTTCCTCCACTATTGCTGCTTTCTGGAACTTTCTAAATGCTCTTGTTCTGGTGATGGTGCACAACTTGGAGGCATGGTTTTTGCGTTTTTTTCCTTCTGGGCCAGGTCAAGTCTTCAAATTGAGAACTTCTGCCATAGCTGCCACTCTCTTCCTGTCACAGGAGCGGGACATTTCCAGTTCCATCAACAGCAGAGCATGGCCATGGCTTGTATTTCTGCTAGAAAAGGTTTAAACTCTCACAACACAAGGACACTGCTGCCCTGTCAGGCCCCGCCTCCAGAGGGTGGGCTTCCCAGGCCATTGCTCTCTTCCCAGTTCTTCACCTGCTCCTTCATCCCCACCCACCATGGGATTTTTCATACTGTTTCTGGCCTATAGAGATGTTTTAAAAACCCGTTTTTACCTTAAATTTCATGGGAAATAGTTAGCTACCCACCCTGTGTACACCCAATTCTTCGTTACAGATATCTCTGTTAAGATTTCATGGTGAAAGAGAAATATTAAAAACAAAACAAAACAAAACACCAATACTTTTGAGGCTGGAGAGATGGCCCAGCAATTTAAAGCACCTCTTGCTTTTGTAGAGGACCTGGGTTCTAGTCTCAGCACCCACGTGATGGCTCACACCATCCATAAAGTAACTCCAGTCCCAGGGACTCCGATGCTCTCTCAGTGGTGAAGAAAAAGACACACAGACAGAAAGCTGGGACCAGATGATCCAGGCTCTCTGTCAGAGAAGCCACAGTACCCAGAAGCTCAGTGTGTTTGTTACACAGAGCTCAAGAGGGAAGCAGGGTTATTGCAAACAGCTGAACAAGGAGGCGGGTATTACATACAGCCCAGCGAGGAGGCGGGGTTTATAGCATACTGCTGAATCAAGGAGGCAGCTTTAGTTGACCTCGGTAGGAGCGGTTTCTGTAGGGAAGCAGTCTTCTGGCTGTAAATATTCCTGGGGTGGCTGGGGAAAGACTATGTTGGCCATTTTCTGCACACTCTGTCTACATCCACACTTGGAGAGAGAAAGGCTTTTGTCGTGCTTCTCAGTCTGACACTGGGGCAGCTCATGTCAGCAATACAGTCTCGCTCAGGACTTCATTCACCTGAGGCTTTTTCTGATCCGTACAGGGTGGCAAATATTTCCCAGTCTGGACATATTTCTGCAGAAGCATTTCCCTTTTCCAGTATTAATAATGGCAATTCTTACTGCTGTTAGATATTCTTTTTCAAAAAATGTTCTCATTTTGTGCCCCCAAGCAAATCAGTTTCTCCTTGACTTACACAAAGGAAACTTGAAGTTGAAGTTCATGCTTTTGAAAGCTTTCCATAAGACTTTTTCTCCTATGCTGCCCATCAAACTGACTTTAGTCTACTGCTAATGATGTTGCAATAGTTAAAATAAGACTCCGAAGCATTGTGTGAAGACAAATAGAGATTCCATTTATATAGATAGAAAGAGAGAAGTGTTGACGTGACTCTTGTCAATGGGTGCACAAGGCAGCTCTGCATCACCCTAAGTCATTAGTGACACATATCGAGTCTGTGTAGAAGTTTCCAGTCTGCACATCTCCCACAATGCAGAACAAACTACTTCACCTAAACAAACCAAGCAGAAGGGAAGAAAGGAAGGAAGAAGGGAGGGAGGGAAGAAAAAAGAAAGAACAAGAAAAGTGGTGTAATTCATGTGTCTTTTAGGATTGAAATCCTCTTAAGTATGACCCATGTAAACATAGAGGGTACTAGGCTTTATTTTTTCTATTTTTCTCTTTCTGTTTTTAAAGAATTGTTTAGGGTTTGACTTTGCTGTTCTCAGCTTTACTATCTGTGGGTGGGGTGGGGAGGAATCAGGGAAATTTGAGAATGAGTAGTGGAAGGGGAACATGGGAAATATCTAAAGAGGAACCTCACCGATGTAGAAGGCAAAGCCACCTGCAGGTCAGGCACACAGAGACAGGAGGCGTATCTCCCACTGGGGAGAGGTAACTGGGGAGCCTGTCGGCAATGCAGACTCCAGACCCCCCCCTCCCCAGACCTTTACACTCTGCTAATGGACTCCCATTACACCATGAGAAGCTCTGCATCCAGAGATAAGGGAAAAAGTGGACTTGCCAAGGTCACTACTCACAGTAGGGGCAGTTGCTGCTTCATCTTCACAGCGTCCGTGATTGTAATAACCTGTCATTAAGTTCCTATTTTGTTCATTTATGTTGATTGGTTAATATTGCTAGGTGTTTATTTTGGTTTCTTTTCTAAGAATAATGTCTAACTTTGTTGATATTCTTTGGTGTATATTTTCTACCTCTTTAATGTCTGCTTTGACCAGTATTATTTTCTTCTTTCTTTGATTTTATTCTAGTATTTATTCTAATTCTTTGGTTAACTTGTAAGAATATTAAACTTTAAACTGTCCTCTTTCTTAATATAAACACACAAGGCTGCAAATTATTCTCCAAGTTTCATGACAGATATACATCTGACAAATTCTGACACATAATTTTGAGTTTCTTTATAGTTCCAAGTATTTTCTAATGTCTCTTGTGATGTGTGTTTAATACATGGACAGACATAGATAGATGTTTTGCAGTTTTCAGATGTAGGATGTCTGTTAGATACCATTTTCCTTTCCTTTTCTTTTTTTAAAGTTTATTCTTTGTGTCTTTTACATCACGTTTCTTTATCCCATTTATTTCCTGTCCCTGAATATCCTCCCTCTGCCCTTGCAGCCCCATCCCTGATAAAATTTAAGAGAAAAAACGGTGTGTGTGTGTGTGTGTGTGTGTGTGTGAAATCTCATAATGGAAGCTGCAGTGTGACATAGTGAGTAATACAGTGAGTCCTTTTATGCATATATCTTCACTTGCAAGTGTCCATCGCAAAGTCTCATTTGTGTGGACAGGGCCTCTGTTTTCTGCTGTACTATCAATGCTGGGCCCCCACTGGAACTCCTCTTGTTATCCTGCAGCTTCGGCTTTGCGGGACCAGTCCTTACATGTGCGTCAGCAGATCACAGATGGGGCGGATGTTGGGGTGGGCCAACCCATAACCCACGGTTCTGGGTCTGGGTAGTTGCAGGGTTGGTCAACCCACCAGGTTGTCCTCACAACCAGGGTGAGTTCTGCATTGCCTTGATTAGTTCACCCTTTGCAGCTAAGTGGGGGATGAGGCCAGTTCCCCTACTTTCATGTCTTCAGGCTCAGATCTCCCACACCTCCACCTTCATGGCCAGATCTATTGTGTTGCCCAAGTGTGGTGCAGGGACCACTCTCTTGAGCACTCCCCCGATGAAGTATGATTTGATATTATGATCTCCATGACTGTAATCCTTCATACGTAGGTTAAAATTCTCCAAGAGATGAATTTTGGTAGCGTATGTAGTATCTAGATGAATTTGGAAATGTATTTAGTAGCTGCTCAATATGTATTTACTATTAAAAATAAGTAAATTTCATACACATATAATGTGTTCCCACTGCTCCCATTATTTCTCCTCAGATTCCTCCTTTACCCATATCTTCTATCTTCCTCTATCTCTCTCTATCCCGTCACCACCCTCTAACTTCATCTGCTCTCTCTCTTACACCACTGAGGGGCTGGAGAGAAGGCCCCGTGATTAAGAGCATTGGCTCCTTTTATAGAGGACCTGACATACACACGATTGTTCACAACCATCAGTAAATTCAGTTCCAGGGATCTGACACTCTCTTCTGGCCTCTGCAGGCACCAAGGATGTGTGCATAAGGTGCAGGCAAAAACAAATACATAAAATAAACAGATAATCCAAAACCCCACTGAGTCCACTCAGTGCTGCTTGTATGTACATGTGTGCAGTACCATCTAATGGAGCATGTGTAGCCTTTCAGGGGCAACATCCCTATAGAAAAATGACTTTTCCTTTCTCAGTATCCATCAACTGACAGTAACTTCTCAGATAGAGGTGCGATTTCTGACTGCTCCCCATTCATGCTGAGATTTGGGCTGACTTGTTCTTATGCAAATCTCGTGCATGTGGTCCCAGTCACTGGAGATTAATATCTGTCATGACCCTGCTATGTCTGGGAAATTCTCTTGATGCAGCTGTGTGCTGCTTCTGGCTCTTGTAATCTTTCTGCACCCTATTTCATGGTGATCCCTGAACCCTGGTGCGACATATACATCCCACTTAGAGCTGAAGGTGCTAACGTTTCTTCTGGCTGCATATTGAGCAGCTGTGGTTCTCTGTATGAATTACTATTTCAAAAGAAACAGTATTTGGTTCCTTAGTGTTAGAGCCTATGGCCTAGCCAGCCACCAGTTTTTGACCCAGTTAACAGTACTAGACATGGAGAGAAGGCTTTAAGTTCCATCAGAAAGTACTTGGCTGCTCCTAGAACATTCATGCCACTATTGCACCAGCAGTCATATCTAGCCAGGCCAGTTGCTAGTGTAACAGTATTTTTCATATTCTGCTAAGTACTAGATATAATCAAATTTAGAACTATTGTCTGTTTCTGGACAACTGGTTGTTTTGTTGTTCATTGTATCAGGACTTTTAGCTCTAGTAATGCCTTCTGCCGTACTTCACTCAGCCTGACGTGGATGGGAATTATACAGTAGGCAGGAAGAATTATTCATACTATAAAACACATAAATCATCCCAAAATATGTACAGCATGAGTTTGACTACATCAGAAAATATTTAGAATAATTTAGGAGACAAAAATTAAAGTATTTGAATAATAGTTGAAAACATCTTCAAAAATTTTTATACTGCACAAAGTTTGGAAAGGAAGCTATATTTACTACAATTGAGACTTAAAATATGTATCAACAATTAGTATAAAATATATTGTTTATATGTTCATTTTAAAATGAAAAACCCTATATATTTAATTTACAAATCATATTCTACTTAAAAATATAGTATTGTTGTTCAAAAATGAATATCCTTTGTTCATTGATTGATTTTGTTAACCTAAGCTTAACCAAGTTTCCTAAACAAATAAGTTCATTTCACACATACAATGTTATCTTCCTAAACATCTGAATGTGTTCACCCATGAACAGATATACAAAATAAATTTTCCAACTTCTAAAGAAACTTACAAACTTGCTGGGGCATGATTTACATGCCTTTAATCCTAGAGGCACAGACAGGTAGATCTCTGTGAGGTCAAGGCCAGCCTGGTCTATATAGTGAGTTCTAGGTCAGTCAAGGCTCATAAAGAGGCAAAACAAAAACCAAACCCAAACCCAAAACCCAAACCAAAAAACTTACAAACTAATAAATATAGCAGGACAATTTTTCTAGCAAAGTTGAAGTTCTATTACCCAGATACGATTTACCTTCAGTCTGACTCTATCCAAGCATGGAGGGCTGAACTGGACCAGTTCTACCACAGGAAACCCAAACACCAGATTTCCAACTGGGATTGAATTATTCACTTGGTAGCCAATGTGTCTGGACCACACTTCAGGTTCAGGTTTTCCATTTTAACCTGGTTGGGTAGGGGCATGTTTCATTACTGACCTCCTCTCACTTCTGTTGGATTAACAGCAGTTCAGCTATCTAATTGCTACTGTGTGCTGCAGTTTGTCTACTTGTCATTTGCTTCTCAGCCACAAATATGGTCTCTCTTTACTGACATGCTCATCAGAAAGTTCACAGGAGGAAGTGATATCCAAGCTACGGGGCAGGAGCTCAAGACACTGCCTGTAACTCCAGCTCCCGGGGATCTCACTCCCTCTTCTGTCCCCTATAGATATCCACACACACTTGGAATGCACACACAGAGAATACATGTACACATAAATAAAAAACATAATACAAAAGCATGTTTCCAACAAACTGGGTTGTGAAACAACAAAATTTTTGATTATTTGCTTGTTTTGATTATATTAATTTGAATACGTGTTTTTCTCCAGTTATTATAGTATTTATGTCATTAAGAACTTACAAAAGAAATGCTGACAATTGTTACAGAGAAGACCAAAAACTCTGTGTGGGGAAACAGAGACTGAGTATATTCATTTTGACTCCTGGAGATCACACGTGAACCAGGTGAGGGTGGGCTTAGACCACGTATCAGAAAACACCTAGACCCATTCATGGCCCATGTGTTCAACCCTCAGATTCCTCCCAGAAACCCAGAATGTTCCATCTTAATCTACTAGAAAAGTGAACACGATCATCATCATGATGCTCACAAAAATCTACAGAAGGGTTAGTGAGCAAGAGACTCAAGTCCTTGGAATACCTGTGAGATAGATGGCCCTAGGCTCAATTATAAAAATGTTCTTCAGAGTTAATGTTTCACACTTCCCCTGAACGTGCTTGCAATCAAAACTGGCAAGTTTCACTACAGAAAATTATTTTGATTTAAATAAAAAGCAACTCACTGTCTGTCCCTCAGTGTTTCACCTCTGGGCAACAGTCCCCACGCAAGTATGGAGACAAAAGATCACCCCCATGTTCTAGAACTCTAAAGATGCTACTAAATGCTAAACCCCTTTGAAGTCAAGAGATTTTACTTCAAGCTTTAGCTCAGCACTTATCTCCGATACACTCAACAATTTGGGGCAGTTGTGATGATGGGTGATGAAGGAGAGAAGGAAAAAGGAAGTGAGAGGAGGGAAAAAGGGAGAAAGGTGTGGGTCAGACTAATTAGACAGATGGATGGGAATACTGCACGCGGTTGGGATTGCTTCCTGGCTACCTGTCAGGAAATGACAGAACAACTGACAGCTAATAAAGGGATGGGCTGTTATGTGGAGCAAGTGGATAAAGCTGAAATTGATATTTAACTGATAAGATTGGTAGGGGATGAAGGTTCCTAACATAACTCCATCCTAACACAGAGAAGCTTGTCGTAGCTTCTTATGGTAGTCTCATTAACAGCGACGGAGGTAGCTGCAGGATTTTCCTAGAAGCTGCAGTGGGGGACAATGGTTGGTGCCTTTTCCTGCAAATAAAAAGTGCCAAGCTGCTAAGACCTAACAAAGTACCGCCCGCACACTGCAGGGAAAATGTGGACCATGAGAATGAACAGAAGAAAGCGAATAGGTTCATTATCTGGGGTGGGACAGGTAACCCACTGTGGTGACAACCCAGGCTAAATTACAGTGTGGGAGGCCATCTACCCCACATTTTTCCTGTCACTCTGAAAGCTTTTTATTCCAACTTATTTTAGGAGTGGCAAAGGTGTGTTTCTAATTCTGTCCCTCTCTTGCTCTTTTTATAGTCCTTGAGTCTTGGCAAATATCCGGAAGAAAAAGGTGTGCCCCCCCTTTTCTGCATTTTATCAGCAACAAGTCTAAAACCTGTATTTCTTGCTTCTACATCTTCCTCACCTGCTGTGTCCAGTTCCAGCTGCAACTCTGAGGTTTGCAGAGAGTATGGCTACTTGCTGGACTGCCTGCCGGGCCATGGGCTCTGCCAGCAGATATACCTTGGTGTTAACAGATAGTACTTAATTAGCTGATATTTGTCACAGAGCTGGGGTCAGGGGTCTCAGTCAGAAAATTCTCAACAGTAAATCACTATTTACCTATGAGTAAGACAGCCATCAGTTTGCAGGGGTGTTTTGTTGACCTGTGAAAGGCCACTCTCCTAAGGACGGAGCTGAAGGGCGCTGCAGATACTGACATGGCAGCACACGTATCCCTGGCCTCCCCATTTAGTGCTGGCTGGCTTCATTGCCAACAGATGGCACCTTGTTTCCTGTTCTGAGCGCCTTTTGTTGTTCTGGGGCTCCTTTGCCACCTGTACATCTGGCCAACGTGCCAGAAAACGGAAGTCCTGGAGCAGCGTCCACGAATGAGTGACAGGAGTTGCTCTCTACACACCTTAGCTTCCAGCTCTCTGGGGACAGGCACGGTGTGCTTTCAGCTCTTGGCACACTGGCTGCCTTCTCCTCCTGGCCTTCCTTCCCCAAACCCTCAGTATGTCCTGGGTTCATCTCTGGAATCTAATTTGGAGGGAGGGATCCCAAAGATAGGTGTTCTGGCCAACAGTGGGGAGTCCTGGGGGAAAATGATGAACTCACCTGTGGCTTCCACTTCCTACGCAGTTTGGGGGCCCTCTGGAGGGTGAGTGATAATGACCCCAGTCAGGCCAGTCAGGTTCAGGGTGGAGATTAGTGAGGTGGCTAGGCATGGTCCACCAGCATCTTCCCACCAGGCCTTCATCCCATGTGCTAGGAGCTGGAGGTGAAAAATAATGCAGACTGAGATTACCTGCATCTCACTTACCTTTTAAATTTTACCTGGTTTTGCTTTCTTCAAAGCATTTAGAGGGTAGTTTGTGGTTCTGATTTAGGGAAGGCCTGCTAAGAATAAACTCTTATTTTTTGTTTGATTGAAGATTTTGTTTTATTTTACTTTTTTTTTCTCTCTTTGAGATAGGATTTCTCTGTATAGATAGCCCTAGCTATCCTCTATGTAAACCAGGCTGTCTTGAATATATTTTACTTTTGAATGACATTTTAATTGAACATATTAACTTAATTTAGAAGAATGTGTGTTGGGGAGCAGGATGAGGATACAGTGTGCACACACATGAGGACATTAGAGAACAGCTTGAAGGAATCAGTTCCCTCCATCACACGAGGCCCAGGGACTTCTCTGGTTATCAGGTTTGGTGACAGTGTCTGGACCTGCTGCTGAGCCAGCTCCCTAGACCCCTGCTAGGTTTTGAAGCCTACAGTGGTGTTATTTTGTTAGACTAGGAACACTGCTGTCACACTAGCTCTTTGTGTACCCGAATGCCCATCTCCTCTCTCTGATCTAGATATTCCCCTAGATGATGCAGGTCTAGGTATGGGCTGTTTTTATTTCAGGACTCCCTGCTGCTCAGATCTGAGGGACACTCTACTAATGCAAAATATGACCTTGGAGGCTTGGCATTGTTTCTTTCCACTCTCTTGAATTCCTATTAGGGATATGATGGTCTTATTCTCTTTTCCACTGGGCCTATCCTTCAACTGACAGACTCTTTCTTCGGCTGTGTCTAAACAACAGCATAGCCACCTACCCTGGAGTAGTTCAAACACCCCTACTTTTCATTTCTAGTTTTCTATTTTGATTTTCTTCAAGTACAAGTCCCATTTATCCTCACTTGTTACTCTGCTATGGTTTTGACTTGAACAGGTGTGACCTTTATTCGGAGCATTTTTTTTTCTGTGAAAAACACAACACTTGGTTGTGGTACTGGCTTCCACTCACAGTGGGATGCACCCTTTAATGTTTGCTAGTGTTGTTATTTTAAGCTGTTTCCACAGGAATGCTCTTGTTTTGTTCTGTCTTGTTTTCTGTCGGAATCCAAGACATCGTGGCTCACAGAAGTGCATAATCATTTTAGTTTTGTGGTTGCCAGATGCCTGGAGACAGTCAAGGCAACTAAAGCCCTCACTACCTCAGAGCCGGCTGCTCGGGGTCCCTTCTGGGGGCGGAGACTCGGCCACGTCCCTCTGCCTGAGGCTGCCTCACAGCCCCTCTGGGGCACCAGACCCCATTGTTCCGAAGCTTTTGAGTCTTTCTTCCTTGATTGATCTTTGAAGCATTTAGGATTCCTCAGGTGGAGCTCAGAGTTCATAAATATTCTTTGGAGAACTGAACCAGGAGAAATCTGTTCTGTAACACCAGCTTTTGATTGCTTTCATCTTTGATCCCATAGGGTTGGGGAGAGTGTGGCCTCAGTTAGCCAAAAGATACTTTAATCCAAGTGCACAGAACGAACATGTCAAATGCTTCTCCGATAAGATGCTAAGGGGCCATGCCAGCCGGGAGCTGCCTGCAGAGGTAAATGACAATGCTTTTCCATGGCTAGGTGTTTATGTTATTACCATCTCTCTCCATTTGTGAGCCAGGAATGATCCGGTGGAAAAGATCTTTCACACAGCAACAGTTTCAAAGGTTCCTGAAGCCACAACAAGGTTGTGCCTGAGGCCACTTTCCTTGGGCACACCTTAGATTTAGGATCCTCCAAATCCATAAGTTGTTAAGGTCAATGCCTCCTGCCAGCCACTTGCTTCCCTCAGCTCAGCCACACACTCTCTGAGGAAAGTGAACACAGCAAGCACACATTTATACACTCCCGTGGCCAAGCTGGAAGTGCAAAACAAGAAGTTTAAATTAAATTTTGACTCACTGATTTCAAGCTCAAAACAAAGTTACATCCAAGTGTGATGGTGCACACATGAAATCCCAGCGCATGATGGGTGGAGGCAAGAGCACCAAGAGTCATTTTCAGCTACATGGCCCATTCTGGCCTACTTGGGACCTCTGGAAAACCACGAAAGTAAAATTACACCTGAGGCTCAGCATTATCGGTGTAAATATAAACTTCCTTAAAATACTAGATTTTGTTTTTAGTTTTGCAAAGACGCTTTGGTTTGGTGGTTTTTTTTTTGTTTTGTTTTGTTTTGTTTTTCCTTTTCCTTTTCTTTTCCTTTTTTCCCCCATAGACTAAACTGGCTTGCTGTGGGTTTTCTTGGTTCCAAACAGCTATCGCCCTCTGCCCCCTAGTGGCTTGGTGACAAATTGTAAGACTTCTGGATTCAAAGACAACTTTTTTCATTTCTCTTACTTTCTTCTTGTTTTTACTGCTGCTCACAATAAAAGACTTTCTTAAATGCACACAGACTGTAACAAAATGAAATTAATTCTGGGCATTATTTTTTTTACTGGAAAGTAGACAAGAGAACCTCTTAAAGAGTTAAGCTGAGCTTAGAATTTGATCACATAGGATTTGGAACATGAGACCTTCTCAGCCCCAATTTCCAGGGCCATTTTCATCAGGGCAAATACCTTCTGAGACATTGATCAACACCATGGGAGCCCTTGCCCCTGATAGTAGCAATGAGATCTGAGCTTGACTTCACCTGACTTGCCACCGTAGGCAGCCCTTCTCAGCTTTGCTGGGTGTGACACACTGGGTCTAGGAATAAATAGACAGGAAGGGGTTCACAATCACTCATGAAGGAGAAAGAAGTGACCCATGTTCTGACCTCAAAAGGTCCAGACGGTTGGCTAGGTGGATTGTGTTTCCTTGTCCACCAGGCACACTTGACATACGGTAGAAAACCCAAGGGTTGAGTATCCCTCTCCTGTCCCTCACTTTCCCTGCCCTCTCTTCCTCCTCTTCCTAACCCAACAAGGTAATTTTTGTATTTGCTTCTCACTGCCTGTTCCTAAGGAAAGTTTACAATGTGAGGTCCAACTTACACGAGGTAGGGTAGTATGCAAATCTGTAAGATAGGAAATAAAGCTAGGGCTGCCAATGCTTGTGGAAAGGACCCTGGGCAGGTGCACCTGTGTGCTGTGTTCTATTTGGAAACATGGGCTTGTTCTGGAGAGGAATAGAAGTGGGGCTGCAAACCACAGGAAGGAAACCAGTGTCACGAAACCATCACCTACAACGTTTAAGGCAGTGCATTTTGTGAGTCTTACCATAATTATGAAGGAAAAAAAACTTGTTATAAATTTACATATACTATAATGTATTAAGGACATAAAAACAAACTGATGGAACACTGTAGAAACTCCAGATAGCTCTATATACTGTCACCTGATTAATGACTCTGGGTAACACTACAGGACAATAAGGAAATGATAGAGGAGAGTCATCTGTCTATGTGTTACCTTCATTGGTTAATAAAGAAACTGCCTTGGCCCTTTGATAGGACAGAAAATTAGGTTGGCGGAGTAAACAGAACAGAATACTGGGAGGAAGAAGGCAGTGAGGCAGACGGCACAGCTCTCTCTCCAAGATGGACGCAGGTTAAGATCTTTCCCGGTAAGATTAGAAATGGGTTAATCAAGATGTGAGAATTAGCCAGTAAGAGGCTACAGCTAATGGGCCAAGCAGTGTTTAAAAGAATACAATTTGTGTGTTGTTATTTCGGGTATAAAGCTAGCTGTGTGGGAGCTGGGTGGTGGAACGCAGCCCACCGCTCCTTCTACAAGGAAAGATTGGTCTTTTTCAAAGATGATGTTGGTTAAAGTCAATGTCAAAATAAAACTACAATAAGAAGTGATAATAAAGGAAAGTACCCTAAAACCATAAAATATTCATATCTGTAACTAAATTCACTCTTTTTTTTCTGTGTTTTTTTTTTTTTTTTTTGAGACAGGGTTTCTCTGTAGCATTGGAGCCTGTCCTGGAACTAGCTCTTGTAGATCAGGCTAGCCTTGAACTCAGAGAGATCTGCCTGCCTCTGCTGGGAATAAAGGTGTACACCACCATGCTTGGCCTAAAAATCATTCTTACTGGTGCTGAACTATCCCTGTAAGATCAGCAACAGAATGGCAGCTTGCTACATCACACTACAAGTTGTGGCGTGTGAACAAGATAGGAAAGGACATACACAGCTTAGAAACTAAGGAAGTAAATTCTCCTATTTGCTGATGACATGATTGTCCGTGTGAACAACAGAGAAGCACTAATAGTGAAACCCCCAAAACTCATCAACAACTATAGCAAAGTTGCAGGACATAGGCTAGTGCACAAGTCAATTGCTTTCTTTGTACCAATAACTGATAGCTGGAATTTGATATTAAGAACACAACACTAGTTGCATTAATGGCAAAAATTCAAATACTTATTTCTAAATATTAAAAGAAGTTCTCAACTATAAGATCCCAGACATTTATTTAAATTAAGAGATATTTCATGTTTATGGATGGAATTCACCCTTCCAACATTTAGTTATGGAGTCAATATAACCTCAAACGAAATCCAAGCCATTTTGTGGATTTTGGCAAACCATTTCTACAATTTATATATAAAGAAAAAATAGCTAATATGATACTGAATAAGAAAAGTATCAGAAGATTGACATCAGCCAAATTTAAGACCAAGCTTCAGTGATCAGCATACTGGAAGCTTAGTGAAGGGACAATTAGTCAATGGAAAATAATAGAGAACTCAGACCTGTATGGACAAAGTTGATTAACCCTTACCAAAAGGGAAACACAAACTAGTAGGGAAACAATAATCCCTGCAGGTTGTTGTTCTTAATTCTGCGGGTTAGAGGGTAAAAGACGTTACACGAGGAAGAAGACACAGACACGCAGCGGTCCCACGTGGGTGCACTTTTAATGGGGGAGGGGTAACAGGCAGGTAAAAGGTGTGCGGACACGATGGGAAAGGCAGGGAGAGAGAAGGGGAGGGGGGAACTCGTGGCGGCCTTTGCTTTTTAACGGGGAATGCAAAGGCTTCTGGGAAATGTGTCCTGCGCTTGCGTGCGCTGGCATTCGTAGTCCAGCAGAACGCTGGGAGCTGTAGTTTTGCAAAGGAACAACATTTCACCCTTTTGGTTTGATTAAAAAAAATTGGGGGACCTTAAAGGGTAGGGAATGGGGGCGTAGTCCGGTCTCTCATGGCTGCTTCCTGCTGGCTTTGGGCGTTGAGGGGTCCAGGGAGTGTCCGATTATTCTGGCGATGTCCCACTGGTGTCTGAGGTCGCTGGTGTCGCTGATCGCTGGTGTCTGGGATGGCTGATTGTACCGCTGGCATTTGAAGTCCTGGCTGTCGTCTGAGGTGGCTGATTGAAGAAATCTGTCTGGCTTTTCCTGAGTAGCTGGGTCATCATTAAGATGCTGGAAGGCAAAAGTTGCATTAGTAAAAGGAAAAAAATTAAAAAAGGTGGGGGGAGGAGATCTGGGGTGAGGGGGGCATAGGAGATCTGGGTGAAGGAGTCTTAGGATGTCCAGGGTTAAGAATGATAAAAAAAATTAAACGATACTTATTCCGTTAATGATCTGCTTGTGTTTGATTTGTTTAGGTGGGTTGGGCTGGCATCCTGGAACTGTAACGACAGCTGGTTGGTTATTTATGAATTTAAAGAAGGGAGGGTATGTTAACACAGCGACGGATGGGGACCACTGTTTTCCTTAGACTGTAGTAGAGGGGGCTGAATCCAGCGTCCTTTGGAACTTAAGAGAACAAGGTCCCGTCTGAGTTACCGTGTATGAAGGATTATCTTGAGCTGTGGAGATAAACGGTTTAAGATGTGACAGGTGAATCCAATGAGGAATTCCTTCAAGCTTGGCAGCCGTGGGAGTTAAAAGAATTACTCTGAAAGGGCCCTGCCATTTAGGGGAAAGAGGTGAAGGGCGCTGGCCTGGGGGTGAGAGTAATACCTCATCCCCTATTTTAACCGGCGGTGGACATGTATTAGCACATGGTTGAGGTAGTGAGTGATCTGTGAAGTCCCACAGTAGTGAATGTAAGTGGAAAAGAAGGGGATGAGCAGGTGGTCAGGAAGGGGAGAGGTCTCCGATGAGAGGCCGGGGGTTAAGACCGGCCGCCCATGCATGAGTTCAAAGGGTGTAATGAGAAGGGGGCCCCTTGGAAGAGCTCGGAGCCGGAGAAGAGCTAGGGGCAGGAGTCTTACCCAGTCAAGGTGAAGTTCCTGTGACATCTTAACGAGGGCTTCCTTTAAAGAACGGTTAGTTTGTTCTACCTTACCTGATGACTGAGGATGGTACGGTATGTGAAAATTCCAGGGGATTCCGAGCGCTTTAGACAGATTTTGAGAAATCTGAGAAGTAAACTCTGGACCGTTATCTGACTGAAGAGAAGTTGGGAGTCCAAACCGAGGAATAATCTCTCGGAGAATATCAGAGACTGTCTGGGCTCTCTTGTTAGAGGTGGGGAAGGCTTCAACCCACCCAGACATTGTATCCACCAGAACCAGGAGATATTTAATTCTCCTGACTGTGGGCATATGAGTAAAATCCAGCTGCCAGTCAGTTCCCGGAAGGGAGCCCCTTGCTTGGTGGGCAGGGAAAGGGCAGCTACGATATTTAGTCCTGGGATCTGACTTTTGGCAGATCTGACAGGAGGCAGTGGTGGCTTTTAGAAACCTGATGTCCTCAGGCGTGGGTTTGATATGTGTTTTTACAAAATGAAGCAGAGCTTTTTCATTGGGATGAAAAAGCTGGTGTAGGTAGGACAGGATCTGTTGAGTGTTAGGAGGTGTCTGCGAGGTTGTGGGCTGTGCTGTAAGTACTCCCTGAGGTAACTGAGGCAGATCTGAGCTAAGTGCTGCTGTCTTAGCTGCTCTGTCGGCCCGGTTATTTCCCTTGGAAACAGTAGAACTGTCAGACTGATGGGACCGACAGTGAATAATTCCTATAGCATTAGGGAGATGGGAGCTCTTAGTAAGTCCATAATATGCTCTGAGTTGGTAATAGACCCTCCCTTCGCTGTGAGAAGCCCACGTTCCTTCCAGATGGCTGCGTGAGATAACAGGATATGAAAAGCATATTTAGAATCTGTGTAGACATTTAAAGATTGTCCCGCGGCTAACTGAAAGGCACGGGTGAGGGCTATCAGCTCAGCCTGCTGGTTGGTAGTATGAGCAGGGAGTGCCTTTGCCTAGACTATCTCTGTGTCTGACACTATGGCATAACCTGCTCTGCGGGTCCCGTCACATAGAAAGGAGATGCCATCCATGTACCAGGTGTGAGTAGCCTGGGACAGACTGCCCTTCTGTATATGTGAGGGGTGGGGCAGTAGGTCCTCTAGGACCTCAGTGCAGGAATGGGATGGGGAATCATTAACACCAGGTTGAGGTAGAAGATTTGAAATATTGAGAGGTGGGCAGCACTGGAATGTGAGACTCGTATCTTCCACCAGCGCCACCTGAAGAGAAAGAACTCGAGAAGGAGGTAGGGTCTGTAGGCCTTTGTAAGTTAAGAGGTTAGACAGGTTATGATGAGAGAAAACCGTAGTAGGTGCTCCGAAGGTTAGCTTTTTTGACTCACGAATAAGAAGTTCAGCAGCTGACAAAGCCCATATGCAGGATGCCCAGCCCCGAGTGGTGAGGTCCATCTTCTTTGACAGGTAAGCTACAGGTGCGAAGGAAGGTCCCAGTTGATGGCCTAGGACTCCCAGGGCATAGCCCTCTTTTTCTGCTACGTAAAGAGAAAAAGGGCGGGTTAAATCCGGAAGATGGAGAGCTGGGGCTTGGGTAAGGGCCTGTTGGAGTCTCCGGAAAGGTTTGGTGATGGGGTGAAGCAGGGGCTCATGCATAGAGCCGAGAGCTGCTTCGTATAGGGGGTGGGCAAGGAGAGAGAATGAGGGAATCCAGGATCGCAGGAAACTGGCCACTCCCAGGAATGACAGAACCTCTTCTTTGGTGGAAGGAACTGCAAGAGATTGAATTAGTCTTTTTCTGTCCAGGGTGATAGCTTTTTGTGTTGGGGTTATGGTTAACCCCAAATACGTTACCTGAGTGGTGGACAATTGAGCCTTAGAAGGCGAGACTCTGTAGCCCTTTTTGGATAAAAAATTTAATAAGGTGGCGGTGTCAGTCCTGCTAGTCTCCAAAGAGGGGCTACATAGCAGGATGTCATCGACATAGAGTACCAGTTTTGATTTAAGGAGGGACAGTGAGAGCAGATCAAAGGCCAGAGCCTGGCCAAAGAGGTGTGGGCTGTCCCGGAATCCCTGAGGGAGAATGGTCCAGGTTAGTTGTGTAGAGAAATTAGTATCAGGGTCTGTCCAGGTGAAGGCAAAGATGTTTTGAGACTGAGGGCTGAGAGGAATAGAGAAAAATGCATCCTTTAGGTCTAAGCCTGAGAAGTGGGAGGTCCCTGAAGGAATGTTAGACAGAAGTGTGAGGGGATTAGGTACCACTGGATGTAAAGGAACGACAGCAGAATTGATGAGACTTAGTTTTATGGAGGAGATGAGGGTGTGAGGCTCAAGAGCTTTCAGAAGCTGCCTGAGAGGGGAGGATGGGGGAATTGGCTTAGAAGACTTAGAACCCATGACTAAAACGCAAGCCTGTCCGCAAAAAGATTCCAGGGTACCACGAACATGGCAGCCACGAGCACAGGTGTCCGAGTACTTGAGGGGCGTGTTAGATCTTAATTGGCCCGAACCCAGCTACCGACGGGGAAAAAAGCCCCGGCTGGGAGGAGACAATTAAGCTTTTTGGGGCTGACCGCACAGCCCGGAGGCACCGCACCGGAGCGGGCCGGAAGAGAGAGAAAGATTAGAAAAAAAAGAGAGGGAGAAGCTGGAAGCACCAAGCTTCCAGGTGCGGACGGAGGCAGGTTTCAGCCGAGGGCAAAAAGCCGGGGGGAAGGGGGAGGGAGGTCGGCGACCTTGCCCAGGATGTGCCAAAGAAAGCCGGCCGGACAGTCTCTGAGTGCCCCGGGGGTAAGGAAGCCAACTTAGGTTAACTCACGGATCAGGCGGTGGTGGATGGCTGTGGTAAACCGGTGGAGGTGGTTGCAGGCGGTCGGTTCAGACCTTGTGCCGGTGAAGCCCAGAGGCAAAAGCCTCAGGCACCGGGACGGAAAGGTCACCGAGTCGAGACGGCACCAAAATGTTGTTCTTAATTCTGCGGGTTAGAGGGTAAAGACGTTACACGAGGAAGAAGACACAGACACGCAGCGGTCCCACGTGGGTGCACTTTTAATGGGGGAGGGGTAACAGGCATGTAAAAGGTGTACGGACACGATGGGAAAGGCAGGGAGAGAGAAGGGGAGGGGGGAACTTGTGGCGGCCTTTGCTTTTTAACGGGGAATGCAAAGGCTTCTGGGAAATGTGTCCTGCACTTGCGTGCGCTGGCATTCATAGTCCAGCAGAACGCTGGGAGCTGTAGTTTTGCAAAGGAACAACACAGGTAATGGTGTTTGGTTATAGAAGGAGCAAGTAGGACATATCTTTATAATCTCCTTAGCTTGTTGCCATGTAATAGAAAACTCTTTTTAAATCTTTGGTATTGAAATGATGGGTTTTTTTTTAATGAAATTCTGAGGCCTGCAACATGCTTTCAATCAATAACTGATCAATTTCTTCTACATTGCCTTGTGCTAGAAAACCTGTCAGAGCTGCATAGGATTGAATGTATGTTATGTATATAGGACAAAGCCTATTCCTGATTATGTCTTGAACCTGAATAAATAATGAAGTCAATTCTGTATCATCTGGTATAAATTCAGTGGTTTCAACTCTTTCCTAGTTCTTGAATCCTGTCCTAAGCAAATAACGCTGATTTGTTGAATAGAGACAAGATTTGTTCTTTAAAGAGCTTGAACCTGTGGGTCAGCATAAGGGCCTTCACCAAGAATTTGATATTGGGAAGTCTCAAGGCCTTTTGTTTTTCCCTGTTATTCCAAAATTTTTGCTTCTTCTCTGAAATAACATCTAAACATTAATTATGGCCCACCATCCAGGACTGCTGAAACTAACTGAAGCCAGTAATGTGGTGTTGCATTGATGCTAGAAGACCACGTCTTTATCATCACCCTAACAAATGCGGAATGCAAGCTATAAGTTACAACAGCTTGCTTAATTTCTTTTAGATCATTCATTCCTATAGGTATCCATTTACCTTGTTTGGATCCTTGTGGGCCTTTAAAACTTGATGCTTTGTCAGAGTAGATTACAGGGTAGGAAGCTAAAACCCTGGGTAAGTCATCTCTGACAGCTACTGGTGATGTTGAATTCTGTCCTCGTGCCTTCTTTTTCTGCTCATCAGCTCCAACATTTTCCTCAATTATTTCAAATCTTTTTACCATTGTCTTTTGTAAAGCCTGAATTTCCTGGCCTGTATATATTTCTAGTGATTTCACTGAGGCACCTAGCCTCTGATCCTCATTCTGTACATGTGATTCCTAGGTCTGAAGTTTCTCCTTTAAAGATAACACCTCATCCTTCGACAACAAGGACACTTGCTCAACAATATTCATAGCAGCATTATTTGTAATAGCCAGAACCTGGAACCAACCTAGATGTCGCTCAACAGAAAACTGGATAAAGAAAATGTGGTACATTTATACCGTAGAGTACTACTCAGCTGTGAAAAATGACATCATGAAATTTGAAGGCAAATGGATGGAACTAGAAAAAAACATCCTGAGTGATGTAACCGAGACTCAAAATGACAAACACGGCAATGTACTCACTTGTAAGGGGATAGAAGATGTAAAGCAAAGAAAAACTAGATTACAATCTACAGCTCCAGAGAACTGGGAGCATATGGGGAGGCTGGAGGGGGAGAAGGGAGGGAGGAAGGGGAGTGGAAAAATAAATATAGCTCAATAAAAACAATAAAAAAATATTTAAGGCCTTATCTGCATGGGTTTGGTTACAGAAACTGAGAAAGTGTTCACTAAACACCACCACCCCATACAGACTATACAGCTTGGGTTCTGCCTGCAAACAGGAAGCGGGTGAACTTTTAACACGTGTCCTGGGATGCTCAGCCTAGAAAGGTGGATGGCTCTTGTCCGTATCAGCAGGATTGCCATTTACATTGCTTCCTTTCTTTTCCCAACATTTCATCTTGTCTCTAGTTATGTGGAAGGAAGCCAGAACAAACATGACAAACCCCTCCAATTGTAATCTGAAGACTGTGAAGATGAAGTTTTATTGTGAGCAAAATGGTCCCACCCTGCATTCACAGATCACTCTAGGGAAACCAGGAATGTTAAACTCAGAGGGCTGACCTATTTTTCCACCCAGAAGGCTGAGAATGGAGCTGACTGATCAATAGCCTGGTGATCTGTATTATCTGAAGGGCCAGGCCTTACCTGTTCTCACAACAGAGGTAAAATAGTCTAGATGACTTCTGCATTATCTACGTGACCAGGGGCTCCCCCAAGTCCCCACAACCAGGACTGGAGATAGTTAATAGTCTAGATGACATTTCATTAACTGTATAAGCGGGGGTGAGGGTGTCCCTTAAACTCGCACAACCAGGACTGGAGGTGGCTAACAGCCAAAATGACCCCTTCACTATCTGTCTGACCAAGACCACTCCAGATCCTTCCCTATGCCCTTAATGCACGCAGCCTATCTCTAGAACTCATCTTCTTGGAAGAAGTGGCATGAACTTCGAGCTTCAATGTAATGTCTCCTCATACTCAATTTCACTAGGCTTAACTGCACTGAACTACATTTCCTTCTTGCCTCTGGCAGATCAACACTCTGCTGACACTGCTGGTTGCAGAGTCCCACAGAATTTCAACTGATAATTGGAGGACCAAAGGTGAAACGTATATGTAGATGACATGTGATAGGAAAAGAGGACACATGTTTACCTGTGATAGGTGGCTGCTGCTCCTGGGAGGCATGGCACATTTTATAATCTGCTGAGGCACTCTACAGGTAGCCATTAAAAGTATGCTGGATCAGGAGTGTAATTATTCAGCCACAAATAGGGCTGCACTTCCAGGTTCTAGAGTATTGCATGCCCTCAGGCAAAAGTGCCTGAATGTTAAAGGGCCCTGTGTGACCCACACGTGTGCATGTGTGGTTACATCCACTATGACTCAGGTAAGCCCTTGCATGCATGCATGCGTGAGCCCGTCACCTGCATATGACATAGTCATACCAACCTGTTATGTGCATGTGCTAGGTAGCTTATAAAATTCTGGATGCACCATCTTTCTCTTTGTGTGCACACCGATTCCCCAGGCCTGTACATGCCCCCTCTAATAAACTCCTAAGTGGGTTTGTTGCATGTTCTGTGTTTTCTTCTCACTTGGGCCAGGCAATTTCAAGGTGGCCAACAAGAACATTGCTTGGTTTAGTCCTGGTTTACAGGCAACTCTTAATCCTAAACTAGTTTTGGCACTTCCAGGCATATTTGGGAGGCAGTTTTCTCAAAGACTTGGAAGTGAGTATGGTTGAGTTCAAACAGGGTCAAGGACTGGACATACAACAATGAAAAAAAGGTCAACTGTCATTTTAATGTCTTTTCAACAGGCAGATTTAGCCATCTGCGGAAAGTCCAAGTTCACGGGAACAAGACAGAAGACCAGAGAGATTTCAGTGTGAAGCAAGCAGCACGTCCCTGTCCTTAGAAAATAAGAGTAACAAGAGTAATTCAAGTTGTGAGAAGGAGCAAGAACATTCTCCACACACTCTGTTTCTTGTCCTTTTACACAGGGTAGAGCATTGTGCTCTTGGAACAAAATAAAGCAAAGGGCAATGAATGTTGTACTTATTTATGGGTAAATTCAGGGTGGGGAAGGTCCAGAATAGGGAAAGCATCTTGAGGGCCATTTGCCCATTTCTTCTTGATGTGTTTGTTCAATGTGTTCTAGAAAGCAAAGGGGCCATCTGAGGGAACATATTCTGTTTTCTGACATTTGTGTGCTGGCTTAGACCCTCAAGGCCTCTCAAGACCAGCAGCCATCATCACAGCTCAACCGGGTGCCTCAGGTTTTGAGTCAGTGATGGGTTCTTGATAAAGGCTGAGTAAACATGCAAATCAGATGGGGTGCGGACTTCAAGGCCTCCTTTTCCATCATCATCATCCCCAAACTGACCAGGCCTAAGTGTAAACTTGGCTCCAATTGACAGAGCAGGTAGGGTAAGGGCTAGGGAAAAACAAAACAGTCACAACTACTTTAGGGCTATTTGCATTTTTAAACACATATCAAACATATCTATCAATATCAATACAATCCAGATCAGAAGCAGTTTGCCTAGAGTCATTTCTATAACACGGGTATTAAGGAGCTGAACTAGAAGAACAAAGCAGTACTCAATGACAGGAAATACAGCTGAACTAGAAGAACAAAGCAGTACTCAATGACAGGAAATACACGGAGCCTTCCCCACCACAATCTGTCTTTCCCCCCCCTTTGTTGCTTAGGACAGCACTGTGTTGTGCTCCTGCTCTATGCTGGAAGAGTGATGACTCTTACCGTAAGGCTCCCGTTGAGCTGCAGATATGGTCGCCGGGGAGGCAGTTACAGACAGTACAATCCCCACCTTTATGGAGACTCTTCTGCTTTGCATCAGGGATGAATTCAAAAGACCTTCTCATGAGTGTCCAAGGACTGTCAACATAACCCAGCAACATGGGCTAGGGCCAACAGTGACATCACAGATGTTACTCCATAAGATTTCAAGCAAACCACAGCAGCTTTCTGTTTTGCTCTGTTGCCTAGCCCCAGGGATTGCAGGGCTAGGCAAATGCTAGATAGAACTACAATTCTGATTACATTTCAGTATTTTAATTTCCCATGGGACAGACGTGCATTATAGGAGTTAAGTGGTCACCAACCTTACAAAGCAGAAACTGATACAAGGTTTGATGGACACTAGGATTTGATACAGCCTCACTGCCACACTTAGTGGCGAGAATTACTTTCTATTACATGTCGAAGAAAACTGTTAAACAGTTTCTTCCGGCAGTATGGAGCTCATATCTTCCCCAAAGCTAAACCTACCAGTAGATGGTGCTATAACAAAAGCAAGCAAAAGAAACCAGGGTCCTAATTGGGTCCCTGGCTCCAAACTGGCCTGGAGTTTGGAGGGCCAGGCTAAGCTGAAGGGCAGAAAGCCTGGAGGCCTGTATCTGGCAGCATGTGACTGATCCAACAGGAACCAGAGTCCAGGCCCTAGCAAGTCATTAGCCTTCCTCGTGCTCCCATGTGGTTCCCAGTTCCTCTTCCCCTTCACAAACTTTCCCAGTGGTCTGGATTCCCTCACCGAGGCGAATACACCCTCAGTGAAATCCTTTTGCCTTAATACTCACTGTGCTGATGTCACGGCTTCAGGGGTCTTCAAGTATTAAGGACTTTAAAGCTCAAAACCCACTTCTTCTTTTTTTTTTTTTTTTTTGGTTTTTTCGAGATAGGGTTTCTCTGTGGCTTTGGAGCCTGTCCTGGAACTAGCTCTATAGACCAGGCTGGTCTCGAACTCACAGAGATCCGCCTACCTCTGCCTCCCGAGTGCTGGGATTAAAGGCGTGCGCCACCATCGCCCGGCCTAAAACCCACTTCATTTTATAAGCAGCTTTACATATAGTATTAGAAGGTATCTTGGTGAACAGAATTTGGTGTGGGAGAAAAGCTGTCATGTTACAAGAACTGAATAAATTCTTCTTAGGAACTAACTGGGGAGGCTCCTACATAAAAGCATGGAGATTTGCCAGTTGGTAAGTCTGTACCTCTTTAGTTCCTTCACATGGATGCAACAGAAGAAACTTCTCCTCTCCATGTACAAGAAACTTCTCCTCTCCATGTACTAGGTATCCCAAGTTTCCAAAGGGAACTTACATCTCCACAGTTTTTCATATGCAGTGTGTACACAGTGTCTCAATGACAGAATGGACAGAGATGTAAGCACTGAAGGAACCGGGGAACACACACATACCTGTTTTGTTGCTTTCTCCCACATCCTTTTGTTGGTCCTGGTGGGAAGCTGCCTCTGGTGCCATCAAGTAGTCCACGAGTACTCACTGACTCTGTTGACACCCTCCACAGGCTCTTCCACAAAGGTGACATGTGAACTCTGCTAAAGTGGGAATCTGGAAAGCTAGCCCAGCTTGACAGGAAGTAAGGCACTGGGAAAAACTAGACACTTGTGTGTGGCTTCTCTGACCCATGACCCACAAGGTGTGATGCAGAATAAGAGATGGAAGGGCTAGAGAATGGGGCAGGATCAGGCCCCTGAGATGATGTCACTTCCAGTGCAAGGAAGAAGGTGTCTGCTGTATTTTGGAAATCCAACTCCTTCAGTACTGGGTCTGGATCTAGCACTGTGCTGGAGGGAGCTAGCCCTTCTCCTGTGGCCTCAGTCAGTGGTCTGGGCTAGTTCAATACTATTCCGGGCAGACCTGAGGGGAGACAGATAGAAACGGAAGCCACCTGTCTTCCACATACAGCTCTTGCTTTGCAGTCACAATAAAAGGTACATTACCCGTTCATATGATCTCCTGGAAGAACTGAAAGCCAACGTGGTTCTGCAGAAATAGATGCTTCCCATGAGCTCTCCCCTATGCAATCTCCAACTAGCCCCCCTTTAGTGTCTTCACTGTATCATAATAAGAGGAAAAGGATAACACCAGCTGTGTATACAGATGATCAGAAGGTCAATTTTACTACCTCATTCTCTGCAGTCAAACTTGTTAACTATTAAGGAAACACACAAACTGCAGTCTATAATGTTGGTGAATCTCAATCTTGCATCTATTCCTTTCAAATGCAAGATGGTATGACTGTAAGATATACCTGGGTGCTGAGACAAAAGCTCATGGATCCAGTGCTTGTAAATTTCATATTTATTATAACAAAAATTATGACATATCCATTTGTGCATTCTGCTTCAATATAACTCTGGATGTGTAGACAATCTAAGGGACTCTATACAGTCATGCTGATTGTGGCAGCAGGAAGGAACACAATTAAAAAGTGTTAGCTGGGTGGTGCTGGCACACGCCTTTAATCTCAGCACTCGGGAGGCAGAAGCAGGCGGATCTCTGTGAGTTCGAGGCCAGCCTGGTCTACAAGAGCTAGTTCCAGGACAGGAACCAAAAGCTACAGAGAAACCCCGTCTCGGGAAAAAAAGTGTCTGCAAAATGTTCTGGGGTTCCCAAGAGCAGGCTCTTGTCCAATGACCTCAGAACCACATATCTACACAGAAACACGCTGACCAAATGGCCCACACTGAGGATGAGTGAGGAGGGGACAGGACAGGGAAGGCTCCTCAGAAGGGGCAGAAGTCAGTTCTTTAGACTGTGTCCTTCCGCCAAGACTACAAACACTCAAGCATCACTATGCAGCACAAAACTATTTACAATAGAAATTTCTCAATCAACTGTTCTCTCAGAGAAAATTAGTGAATCCCAGTGACTTACGTCACCTGACAGAGTAAAGCAACTCCTAGGAGTTAGTCTCCATATTCTACAAATGTCTATCATTTTCAAGACAAAAAAAAGCCTTTCCCCACAAAGAAATACACAATTACAATATTATTAAGTCATTTAGCAATGGCAACTTGCCCTGCCTTCCAAATAAAACAAAAAGTAATTTTTAAAAATTACATTATCATTAACTGTTTCTCTGTAATATATTAAACCTTTTGTTCTTTGTCTTTACATATTTGATATGTTAGGGAAAAAAGTTAACAAATTTAAATCATATTGGTAAAGTGTCACTAGAAGAAAAGTGGTAATTATTAAAAGTAACCAATACAAAGAGAGCCTACAGATGAGCTGCAGAGACAGGTGGGGCAGTGTCTGGGAGAAGGGCATGGAGTAACACCCCTGGTTTAGTGTGAGCCTGGGAGACTCTCCTGGTTATTGTTTAAAAGAGTACTCAGACTGGGTCATAGTGGTGTGTCGTAACAGTCTGGCAGGTGGTCCACCTGGAACTGCCGCTGTGGCTGGGGCAGCTGTGGTGGTGGCAGCTGCTGCTGCTCCTGATGATGTTTCATGATTTCTTTGACTTCCTCCTCCAGCTCTGGGGGTATGATAAACTGATCATCTGGATCTGGCTGAGCTGGGGCTGCAAAATAGCCTCCTGGCTTTCGGAGAGGTGCATCTGTGGCGACCTCTATCACGTTGTGGCTCCTTTCCTGGGGTGCTACAGAGCCATTAGCCCTGCGTCGCCCAATGGTCCCCACAGCAGAGAAGTCTGCCTTCTTGGAGAAACCTGAGTCATCCTCGTTGGCACTAATGACAATGCCCTCATCACTGGCCTCAGCTGGCACCTGAAGCAGATGCTGTTGTTTCTCCTTCTCCTTGGCCCGGCTGCAATGGATGTCCACTTCTACCTCTACCCGGCTGCCATTGCTGAAGACACCCTCAATGGGTTCTTCATCATCACTGTCAAGGCCATTGTCAGAGAAAGCACTGGAGAAAGTGGCGCTGGACAGCTGACGTTGGAAGGAGTTAGACAGGCAGACTGGGTGCAGCATGCAGCGCTGCTCGCTGGGGTAGGCGGGGCTGTTCTCATTCAGGACTCCAGATGGGGGCTCATCAGAGGCTGTGGAGCCCACCTCACTGCTCATCTCAGAGGTGGAGAGTTCACTGCTGATCTCAGAGGCCATGCCACTGCTGGAGGATGGCACACCCAGTCCATCGGAGGGGCGGTCCTTTATCACCATGTTGACGGACGGTGGGAAGATGCCTGGACTAGGTGGTGGCATGCTTCCTCCAGCACTGAGCTCACAGCAGCAGAAGCTGTCTTCTGTGACACTGAGTTGCACTACTACAGCGCTGATGCTTTCATGGCAGCCATAGCTCTGGGCCAGAGTACACAGCTTCTTGGCAGCAGCCAGAGCATCCGGCACATTGCGCACGGCCTCCACAGCCTCCTCATTGGACAGGCTGTCCCACAGTCCCTTACTGCCCAGAATGAAAAACTCATCCTGTGGAGTCAGAAGCACTGACTGCACATGGGGCCGAGGCACCACGCTGGGGTGGAGGAAGGTGTAGCCCAGGATGCGTGTGGACTCTGTCACTCCATTCACCTTGCCATCCTAGAATTTCCAGAGAGACAGTTAAGGAAAGAGCACACGTGGCTACTGAGCAGTCTCCCTCCTGGCCACAGGGAAGTATTAGAGGGAACTGTTGCAGGGAAGAGTTGGCCAGGCCAGGCAAGGGGCCCTACATAGAGTGATTAAAGTGTAGATCGGGGCTAGGAAGGAGCAGCAGGGCGAAAGGAAGTGTTTCAGCCATTCCTTTAATAGGGACCACATTCATACTAGATGGCAAGACCTATCTCTTCATGACAAGCTGTAGTGGCATTTTATTTGTATTTTAATAAATAAAGCTTACCTGAAGCTCCAAAAAACAAAACTGTCAGTCACTGGCTCTTACCTCAACCTCAGTCTGAAAATGGCAATCCTGCCTCCAGGAATCTCAGAATGAGACTGAGACTGAGAGCTGACTCCTCCCATCTTCTAATCTCTAGGGATGAGATTAAAGGCGTGCACCACTGGGAATAAATGCATGCAACACCTGGTTCTATGGCAACTAGTGTGGCTAAGGGATTAAAGGCGTGTGACACCACTGCCTGGTCTGCAAGGCTGACCAGTGGGGCTGCTTTACTCTCTCATCTTCAGGTAAATACAAATGAAACACCACTACACAAACTGACATCCAGCCTCACATTACATGCATGTTCACTAGCTTTTAGAAAGGTAAGTCACCCAGAGACGCACCTGGGGAATGATGGATTAACATCACACCTTTGTTACTGGCACAGCCAGCACTTGGAAAGGCGAGGGGGTCCTGTGTGGCACCCAGACATTTGTAGCTGGGTCACAAATCACATACATTTGAAAAGGTGATGCTAACAGAACTACCATTCTTTTTATTTATTTAGTTTTGTTTTGAGACAAAGTTGCTCTGTGTAACCCTGGCTGTCCTAACCAGATTAGCCTCCAACTCAGAGATCTACCTGCCTCTGCCTCCCAAGTGCTAGGATTAAAGGTGTGTCTCACCACTGCCTGGCAGAAGTATCTATTCTTATGATTTCCTTGAACCCAACTTCCAAGGACAAATGTAGAAAGCAAAGTTCAGATGGCTCATGCTGTTTAGAGCAGCAGCCAAATCCAGGCCATTTGCCTGGGTAAAAGGTGAGTACTTTTAGATCCTAGCTACATGCAGCAGCTGTGTTCTCTACTTTCCAGGTTTGAGGGGCTTAGGCTTACAGTCATGTCTATCCTATGTCCTAGTATTAACACTCCTTCCCACAGAAAGTTCCACAATGAAAAATGCCACTTTTGTGAGCCTCTGGATGAGCAAGCTTCTGCCAGAGAATGCCCTTGCCCCTCAGCCCCACCGCCTGCCTACACCTGAGCTTTTGGCTGCCTTTCCCCATGAACATGACCTCACCAGCCATGTTTAAAATAAGGTGACAGTATAGGTACGAAGAAGAGTAAACAGGCTTTCAAGTAGTTTTACATTCCCTCGACTCTAGTAATAAAATCCGCTGAGCCTGGTGTTGGATCTGGCAAGACCACCCTTGCTGCTCCAGTCACCCTTCAGGTTTCTCATCAGTGTGTGCTTTGAGAACATATTCAAGGTACAGAAGCAACCAAGTGAAAAGTTCTCATTGTTGAAGACCGAGTGGAGCAGATGAAAATGAGGAAGAGAAGTAGCACAGAAAAGGGGGAAACACGCTGACCTGCAAACTGAGTCAGGCAGCAGACATCTTACTCTTCAGAGCTGGCACGTAACAGTGACCACGTAGTTCACTATGTTCTTTGTGTTAGACTGTGCCCCCTAACTTGTGTTCATCATCTCCTTTAATCCTCAGCGACTGGAACAGACAAGAACTAAGCTTATACGTGGACTCACTTCTATAGTCTCATGGCAGGCTTGTGTCTTTCTTGGGTACTCAACACAGCCCCCTTTTCCCCTTCTGGACACTAGCTTTCACCCTACAACCCATTGTTGTAAAAATTTGATCACTAAGAGGAAGCTAGGCCTTGTGGGCAGATACGTATCTCTGGGTGTTTCCAGGATAATGTTGGGTGACCACCATGCTGGCGAATTAGTAAATGAAGAGCCACAGAAGCTACTCTGGAAGTTTCGCTGACAAGGATTCATGCTGCACTGTTATTCTAGAGTTTGTCACCAGCAGGACTATTGCCATTTGGGACCAGATAATCTCTGTTGTGAGACTGTGCCTGCCTGCACTGTAAGCTGTTTACTCATACACCTACCTAGCTTTACTCGCTATGTGGCAGCAGTACCCCAGTTTTGATGATCAAATACATCTCGAGGCCTTGTGTCCTGTCCCCTAAGGACTGTTATTACTCCACTGCCCAAAGAGAAGCAGTTACACTGTTTCAGACACTACAGTTTATATGAAGTAAAAAAGGCCCCTACTTTGCACATGAGAAAACGAAGACTTAGGGTTTAAAGGTCATATCCTGCAACTGGTCAAGCTGAGACACCAACCGAGCAGTGTGATTTCAGGAGTTGAGTTCTCAACCACCTAACCAGCCTTCGGAAATCCACTGGGACAGTATTCAGGAAGTATTCCTGCTTCCATGGCAACTGATGAATGCTTTACTATTCTATAATAAACCATAGGGATATCCTACAATAATCTAAAGACAGCACCATGAAATTTACTCGGGAATGTTTAATTTTGAATGTCCTCCGAAGACAAACGTTTCCTGAGGAACCTTCACCAGAGGGGGCTGTGCCCCTATTGTCTGAAGAAAACCTCACCTCAGTGATGATGGCCTTATGCTGCTTAATTCTCTTCAGCTCTTCTTCACAGCTCATGATGTATGATCTGGACAGAGGCAGCGGCTTCCCATTTCGACAGAGAACCGTTTGGCACTTGCCAACATTAGCAGAGGTCAGTGTAAAGGAGCCTCCAAGGTCCACAGGGTCATGCTTGATGTGGCACAGGACGGCAGCACCCCCAAGTTTCTGCCCAGCAGTTCCCAGCTTCCTGAACCCAAAGAAAAGGGTGAACATTCAGATGCCTCAGCACATTTTGTTTATAAAAAAAGGACTACATCAGTGCACAGGACCAGCGATTAGACTTGGCCCTTTCCACTAAAGCCACTTGGCTTCTCAGAAGAAAAAGGTCTCTGGAATCTGACAGCAAACACACTCACATGTCTGCTTATATGTGGAGGGAAGTGTCAGCTTTTGTTAGAAGCCCACACTGCTAGTCCTGGCCTGCTGTGTCCAGCCGGCTGCCTTGCGTCAGTTATGTGGCCCCAGCAGTACATTCCAAAACATCAAGAAGGTGCTGCTTCTCTCCCCACCCACTTCTCCAAAGCATCTCTGTTCCTACATAAATCAGAATAGGAACAAACACAGGATGTCCATGCAGGCACTGTAGTAACCCTAAGCATCATCCTTCTGAAGCATCAGGGCAAGGCTCTATTCTTGCCCTGTACAGCCAAGAATTTCTTGATCAGTACTCTTTATTCTATAAAGCATACAGGGACAGCATTCTGGTATCAACCACCATGTGATTTGCTTTATCCTTCTATTTGTCTATTAACCCATGTCCTTATTGAACATTTGAAGCACCTACAAATGCTGACCATCAAAAAGTGCAAAGAAAGCGGATTGCAGGTCCCACCAATGTGATTCCTCCAAGGCTCCTATAATGAGCCTTGACAGTCATAAAACAAAACAAAAAGCTGCCACCCTGAAGCACTAAGTTAAGCACCTGGGAATAGCCTAGCCATATGTCCTTGACAACAAGGCAGTTACTCTAAAGACTGAAGTGCTCACTGCTCCTATACCCTGTTAACTAAGAGATAAAAGTCACCAAGAAGACTCAGCAAGTAGGCCTAGTATATACATATCTAAATTCTAGCTTCCAGTCATCCATGGCTATATCTGACCAGTGTACACTTTAAGACAGCATTACTTGCAAATACACAAAGTTGGTCCTCCTAAGGAGGGGCTTTTGCAACCAGAGCCTGCTAGAGGGTTGTGTATACGGTATGCATATGTGTGTACATGTGCACACATGGTACATATATGTGTGCCTGTGAATGACTTGTTTCCAGTCATGGGACAGGGTGGTGGCTGAGCATCTAAGGTGGTCTCAGGACTGGAGGGCCAGGATCCTGACTGCACAGCCTATTAGGCCTTAATGCACTCTGCTTCAACTCTATGTATCTTGGTTTTACAAGCAAGATCTGAAGAGCAGCAATGCATATCCCACTAGGAAAAATTCAGGGCACGTAAGGTAATTAGAATATTTAACTTGGTAAAACTTGTGCTCAATTGCTGTCTGGACCCACTAGGAATCTGGTAGATGGGATGCATTGGAAGCAAGAGCCAGAAACCTGCCTGCTACATTTCTTTGTGAGGGCTGCTCAGGGCACCGTTCCATAGCAGACACTACCTGCCTTGGTTACAAAGCCATCATCTCTGTCAGATTATCCATGGGGAGAGGAAGCAGAGGAAGGCACCAATGCTGCTATAACCGTGAAGCACTAGAATCCTTAGATCCTGTAAGAGCAGGGTCTGCAGGACACTTCACAGTGAGGCAATTCCAGTACAATCTAAAGCCCTCAAGGTGACAGATGACTGAAAATTCTTTTGAGAGAAGGAGTCCTTACAGCATTTGACCCAAAGCTCTGGTGCAGGTGTGAGTGACAGGTAGCAGCTTAGGAGTCTGCAACACTTGCTTCCACACTAGGTAACACATAAAGAATGTTCTAACTCTAGCTTTAAATTTGACCCATTCAATTTTAAACCAGTGAAAACATTTCCTATTGGTCAACCAACGGGGATAGAAATGGTCCATACCTCCACCATACGAGGAGGTCTAAGGAGCCTGTGGTTTGGGGGAGGCTGGGTGTTACAAATGATGAAAATATGGAATCAACAGAAGCCAGTAAGGCCCAGTTCTCTGAGAGACAAGTGACTGAAGATTGACATCAATACATTTCAAACTGAACTGCAGTCAATCCCTTGTGTTAAAGCAGCTATAGCAGTCAGCCATAAGGACACCGAAAGAGCAAGAATACAGACCCAGGGACACAAACTATAACCCCTCACTCAAGAAGTTGGGACAGGAGGCTCTGAAGTGCAGGGCTGACCTGGTTATGCAGTGAGACTATGTCTTAGAATAAACAAGCAATAATTAAAAAAAAAAAACTAGTTGTTTACCTTTGCATGACTATGAACGTATTGACCATGTATTCATCTTCATTTTTTGTTTTCTGAAGCTCTTCAGCCAAAATGTCACTCATGGTACACTGGAGAAGGTAGGGCACCTCCACATTCCGGTCTCCATCAAACACACCATAGAGGGCCTCCCGGTTGTCACGGAAGTTATTCACAGACAGCGCTGCGACACATAGCCTGTGGGGTAAGAATACTTCTGAGATGAGCCCATTCATCTTTCCTTCCCTGTGCACAACTCATTTTTTTTTTTAAAGGAATGCACTGATTTGTTTCTTCTTGCCTCCAGAAAGATCTGGGTTAACAGATCCCAGATGGTTTGTATCAACTAATTTCTGCTTGCCTCTCTTCCTTCTCTTCTGATTTTAATATTTTTTAAATTATTTTTTAAATTTTATAGGTGTGAATGTTTTGCCTGCATGTATGTATGTGTACCACATGAATGCGTGTGGATTCCCAAGGAGGGCAATTAAACTGGAACTGCAGGTGGTCTTGAGCTGCCATGTGGTGCTAGAATTGAACCCAGGTCCTCTGCAACAGCAGCGTGTGCTTTTAACTGTGGAATGGCCACTCCAGATCCTATTTCTAATATTTAAAAAGACTAAGTATGTGTGTGTGTGTGGGGGGTGTTGGGATGTGCGTGCACATGAATGCAGATGCCTACAAGGCTAGAGGCATCACCCTCCCTCAAAATGCAGTTGCAGGCAGCCTAAGTGTCCTGACATGGGTTCTGGAAGTCAGTAGGAACTGAGCCTGAATTATCTGCAAGAGGAGTTTAAGTGGTTTTGACTGCTGAGCCATCTCTCCAGCTCCAATTGTATTTTTAATGGCAATGAAAAATGGAGAGTAAGAGGAATGATAAATATTAGAACATAATCTCCTACCTACACATGCATACAATAAATAGTTATTAAGGAAAACTCTCACATCAATATAGAGTGACAGATTAAACACGGGGAGGAAATGAAGAATGTGAAATGTTTAATAAAAGAAAAGATCAGCATTCAGCCAGTGGTGTTCACCCTGCTTATTTACTGGTTATGCCCTGGAGCTGAAGGAAGAAGACAACAGTGTTGGCTGCGGAAGACCAGAAGGCAGGATCTGCCTCCAATATAAAACCAAGAAACCAGGCACAGCAGCACATACACATAATCCTAGCACCTGAAAGGCGGAAGTGAGAGAATCAAAAGTTCAAGGCCAGCCTGAACTACATGGCAAGACCCTGCCAACAAATCCCACAAAACAACAGCGAAAGAAGACAGAACAGAGAAAGAGGACTTGGTAGGAGTGGTGGGACAACGTCAGAAAGCTTAATGAATGCGAAGGAGGACTTAAAATAACTTTATACATTTATAGCTACAATTTCAAAGCTGATGAAAACTATAAACCTGTAGATACAAGGAGGTCAACAAACTACTTGTAAGAGATATACGGGAAAAACTTAACTGAAGCTTAACAAAAGCAAACTACTAAAAACTAGCATGAAGGTGGGAGGGTGGATTGCGGTACAAAGCCAGAATTGCAGCAGACTCCCTGTGGCGAAAATGCAGGTGACTATAGAACAGAATCTTCCAGTACTAAATAGAAAGCAGTCTAGATTCCCAAACCAGTGAAAGACCTGTGGAATAATCTTTTTGTACATTGTGAGGATGTGTTACTCAGAATTGTTTACTAAAAAGCTGAATGACCAATAGGTAAGCGGGATTCTCGGTGTAGAGAGAACACTGGAGAGAAGGCTGAATTGTCAGCCAGATGGAGAGGAAGCAACAAGTGGCATACAGAATAAAGGTAACTGAGCCTCATAAAAGAATATAGATTAAAAGATACAGGTTAAATTAAATTGTAAGAGCTAGTTAGTAACAAGCCTTAACTATGGCTAAGTTTTTATAGTAAGAAATTTCTGTGTTGTGATTTGGTAGCTGCCAGGAGGGACAGAAAAATCCACCTACATATGGTGACCAATATCCAGCCACATATATCCACATAAGACCCGAGAAAGCTTTAAAAAAGTTTCTAAACACACAGAAATGGAGCCAAACAAGACTTCCCGGTCTCGTGTCTCTCGTGCCGGCTGCAGTACAGAGACCCCACTCCTGGAGGTGCTTCCTTGTGTGGGTTGCATAGAGAGACCCGTCTCCTGGAGGTGCTCCCTTGTGCCAGCTGCAGTACAGAGACCCCACTCCTGGAGGTGCCAGTGTGCGTGAGTTGTCAGTGCACCAAGAGCTAAACCACGAAGCAGGTTTAAAGTTTTGCTCAAGTAGACAGATAAGGTTACAAATATGCAGTAAAGTTGGTTCAGATGGAAAAAAAAAACTCTAACAGATTACAGTGTGTATAACAATGTGTGTAGGCTTAACAAAAAAGGGTATAGACACTCATAGAAAAAAATAGTTTAAAAAATAAAGTAAAATTTTCAAAGAAAGAGTAAAGTAAAATTAAAAACTAAGTCACATAAGAATTGAAAATACACAGAGTCTGGACCCTATATAGTGTCTCGTTAATTTTGAATTTTTAAATGCAAATGTACATAAAATAATAGATGCTGAGAGACACTGAATTATAGAAAATGCTAAATTAAACCAACGTATATATTTTAAAAATATCTTAACTTCAAAATGAAAGTTGGATAATGTGTTGCCTTGGGAAAGACTGCAGGGCAGGTGATGTGTAAGCTGTTCGCTTGACATGGGAACAGCGGTGAGATAAGATGAGACATGATAAATTTTATTAGCTACAAAATCCTCATGACTTATTATTACATGCCATCCATTCATATGGCATGATAGAGACACATATTACAGTTTAATTATACAGTCCAAACACCCTTATAAAGTTTACAGCTGTCTTTTACCTGCTCAAACATAAAACAAAAATGTCATCTTTAACTGACTTGTGCACACCACACATTCCATACTTGTGTTAATGCAGATATGCATGTTACCTTTAAAAGTTTATGTGTTTTCAGAACAAGGGGACTAGACACCAATGAAAACGGGTGGCCCTGATGATCCAGTCTCTCAGAGTGCCTCTGTTGTAGGTTCCTCAGAGTTCTGCAAACAGTACAACTTCAAAGCTTTTGATTGAGATGATCAAGACTCACAGAGTATTCTAGTCAGGACTTCAGATAAACCTTACACTTTCCTGTTGCACAAAGACGGGACAACAAATAATATAGCTAACTTATCCCAGGACTTGACCATTATCCCAGTATTTCCAGGGTCTCCTAAAGATGTTAGTGCCATCAGACAATAGGAAACAGTCTAGAGAACACAACGCCCACATTCCCTAGAGGCGGGGTGGTGGTGGTTTTTAGTCATTCAATGGGTTACAGATGATTGTCATCATTTTGGAGGGTTGGTTACAAACTGTTATTGGTCATGGTCAGGAAAAACGCTAAACAAAAGAGTTAAATTCAATAATAGAACAAAAGGATGGATTGTTGAGTTTACTTTTGAACAACCAATAGTCTCAAATATTTTACATTGGTATAGGTTTTGGTTACTGATACAAATTTAAAGTTATTTTTGTTTTACTATATATATGTTTCTATTCTAGTTTATGGTATTGTACCTGTATAGCTATTATAAAAATGCAACATAAAGTTTTAGTTCTTAAAAACTATTTAGAATAATAAAGAAATACAGGCTAATAGTCATCTATAACAATCAAAATTATAGTCATGTTAGGTATGTTTTCATGGCCGTATAGAGATATATTTTAGACAGATAGGTGATCTTGAAACACTTCAAAGACCTATACAAGCTGGCATTTAAAATGTTTTAATAACATAAGGCTTTTCATGACAGTAAGATACATCTAATTATGGTAGAATCAATTTATTTCAAAAAGGATAATGGGTATCAAAGAACCTCCACATGGAGTTTTCTTTGTATCAAAAGCTAGTGATTTGAGCAAGAAACTGCCCTTGCCTTGACTGCTAACAGTATGCTGTCCAAACTGAACTGGCAGGACACAAAGAAAAGATTGCCAACTTTGCCAAGACAGAGCATATCAGTCCTTCAAAAATTTCTGCTTCACAGAAAGGTCTCTCAGATATTATAGGCCTGTAGGGCAAAGACAGATGCCCTAATGTACATGGAAGTTTCTGTCCCACCTAGTCCCACAGCCATTCAGTTCTAAAGAAACACAGAAGCGTATATTAATTATAAACGGTTTGGCCTGTTAGTTCAGGCTTATTATTAACTAGCTCTTACAACTTAAATTAACCCATAATTCTTACCTATGGTTAGCCACATGGCTTGGTACCTTTTATCAGTGAGGCATTCTCACCATGCTTCCTCTGTGTCTACCTGGTGACTGCAGACTGAGCCTTTCCTCTTCCCATAATTCTCCTAATCTGGTTGCCCCACTTATACTTCCTGCCTGGCTACTGGTCAATCAGTATTTTATTAAACCAATACAAGTGACAAATATTTACAGGGTACAAGAGCATTTCCCACAGCACCCTAATACTATAGAGAAACTTTGGGTTTCTGTCCAGGCAGCCATGTCTCTGTCATTTTGGAAGTGGTATACACTGAACTTTTATTTATTTACTGTTTACTCAGATAATATTATATCCTTCTGGGGTCTTTGATGGAATTGAAGACAAGTTATAGTTTTCCTTAGTAATGATAAAAGGCAAATCAGTTAAAGAACTTTGGACTCACCAAAATAGGATGAATAATGGAGTATTTCCTCTCAAATTACAAAGTAAAAAAGGACTGAAAATTGTGAGTGTAATTCTTATCTGATAATTGTTCTTATTATACATAGTTTTACTATGTCAGAGTTAAATCCTTTCTTTTATATTCAGACAAAAAGGGGAAAATGCTGTAGAATAATCTTTTTGTACACTGTTAAGATGTGTCTTTGCCAAGGCACCTTCTTATTGGTTTAATAAAAAAAAAATGACATGATCATCAGCTAGGCAGGAAGCATAGGCAGAACTGTAAAACACAAAGGGAACAAGACATGCAAGAGGAGAGGTAAATGCCATGAGTCACATGGCAACAAGTAGATGGATAGAAATGGGTTAATTTAAGTTATAAGAGCTAGTGGGACAAGCCTAGATATCAGCCAAGTTTTCATAATTAATAAAAGTCTCTGTGTCATGACTTAGGAGCAAGATGGCAGGAAAGGAAAATCCGCCTACACAAAACAGCCTGGAAAAGTTAAAACTGATGACATTTCAGATGTACAACAAAAGGACTTCCCACCTGACGATTTCACTGTAAGAAATACAAAAGGAGACCTGATGTCTACAGAACAATGAAGTACACCACAAAGAACAGTGAGAAAGACGTTTTACTGCCACAATGGGAGTGTGGCACCTACCACATGAAGACAAGAAACGCTGTTCAAACCCACAGTAAACATGATGAAGGTCTCTTCCCCCGGTCACTACCTGGCTCTGAATGTCCAGAATACTGATGCTGAGAAACACTACTTGAGAAAGCAGAACACTAATAATACTAAAAGCTAATAATACTAAAAGCATATTTTTGAATTTTATAACAAACACATAAGTAAAACACAAGGCAACAAGTACAAAGGCAGAGGCAGAAGTTGAGATGTTCCTAAGATTCTTTATGAAGTGATATAGAATTAGAGGTAAGGTGCAATAAATAAAAGATTATACTAAGCCTAAGTAGTATACACACATACTCATGAACACACATACACACCCTACACAGTACACATACACATGCTCACAAATACACACATACCCTAATATACAAATACAAATACACAGCATACACACACACACACACACACACACACACAAAGTGACACTGTAAGCAACACACATATATTCACACATGCATTTACGTAGACACACAACTGAAACAAGGAAGATAACATGAAAAATGAGATAAAAACATTTAACCCAAAAAATTATGAAAAAGAAAAACTAAGATTTTTTAAAAGAAAGCAAACAAAAATAAAAAATAAGTTGAAATTTAAACTTAACATATTTTCATTAGATACAAATAGGATATCTAAAACTACCTACCAAAAACAGAAAAAATCTAATGGGGGTGGTAGAGAGAAGCAAGATGTGACTATATGCCGCTTATAAAAAAAGAACATTTTAAATTTACACAGAGGCAAATAGGCAAAAGTAAGAAGATAAACACCAGCATATCACCTTCTAGCCACTGGTACCTAGAAACACTTGCTACCTGAACCCCAGAGGCACACCCAGCTAGGACCCAAGTCTAGCTTCCACTGTCCTTCACTAGTCTCACCCACCCCAGCCCTGGGGCAGCTAGTTGCAGGGATCCTCCCACCTACCCCCCCCCCCCATCACACCTGCTTCTCCAGACACTTTCTCTGTCCTACCAGCAGGAGCCCCTCTTCCCACCACACCTCCACTCCCTGGGAACCCTGCCTCTTGGTGTGGACAGGACCCCTATCTTTTCCCATAACCTTTCTCAGCCTTTTCTTCTTCCCATCTCTAGTACACTCTGTCACCCTTGGACCTGCAGAAGCAGAAACCAGGGATGGAACATCAGTCCAACAAAGACAAGATCAAATATCTGTACCTAGAATTGCTTCAATCATCCTAACTCCAGATGCAGAGACACCAGTGCAAAACACAAGAAGAGCACCTGTGCTCCCACCAGGGCTCAGCAACTTTGCTAAATAGGTCCTGGGAAATGAGGCATAAGACAATAACTTCAAAATAGCTACTGTGAACAAGTTAAGGGACCTTAAAGAGGATGCGAAAAAAACTGCCCAATGAACTATGAAAATACACACTGGAATGAAATAATGAAAACATTCAAGACATGACAGTAGAAGTAGAATCACTAAAGAGAACTCAAAGTGAAATAAAACTGGAAATGAAAAATGCAGAGAAAGAAGCCAAAATGGTTTTATTTGCAGACAATACAGTTATATATATAAAAGACCCTTAAAATCTACCAGGAAACTTCTACAGATGAGAAACACTTTCAAAAGTGTAGCAGGAACACACAGCAATCAGTTGCCTTTCTATACACAAACGACAAACAATGAAAAAGAAATCAGGGAAATACCTTTGGGAAAGACTTATATAATAAAAACTTTAGGGCCCTAGAGAAAGAATGTGAATAAAATCTAAGGAGATGGAAGGATCTCTATTCTCTCCACCAAAATTCAATATAGAGCTTCAACTCTAGTTACAGCAGCAAGACAAGACAAAGAAACAAACGTGATACAGACAGGAAAGAAGAGGGTGTCAAACTACCCCTGTATTTGTAGACAATATAACCCACAAGAAAACTTTCAGAACTGCCAATGGTTAGCAAGACAAGACACGAAATCAGCAACTGTCCTGTATACCAAGGAGATTCCCAAGATGCTACCAGAGAAATGAAAATAGCTCATAGTAGCTTAAAATACAAAATATTAAATAGACAATGATAAAACACATAGGAATATATCTACCAGAAGAGTGAAAAAAATTCTACAATCAAAATTTTAAGACACTGAAGAGAATGATAAATACAAGATGGAAAGACTACTCACACCCAGGGATTGCAGAATTAGTTTCCTGAAATGGCTGTAGTACAAAAAGCAATTTATATTTCATGTAATCCCCATCTCATTCCAGGCATTCTTTACAGAACTGGAGTAAACAGTCTTGAAATTCATATACCAGTACAAAAGACCCTGGATAGTTTATGCCATCCTGGACAAATGACAATGCTGAGTTAAAAATTGTAGTACCCAACTAATTATTGTAGGATAAACAGCAAAGTCTTTGATAAAAAACAGACACACAAATCAAAGAAACAGAATATCGGACCCAGAAATAAACCCACGCAGCTACAGTCAAAAGATACATATGTTATTTTTTTTAAAACAAAAATATCATTGAGTTCATTTTGTACTGACCAACCATTCCTGGTCATGGGGGTCTACCTTGAAGTGTAGTTAATATACCTATTGAGACCCCATTAGAGAAAACTAATATTTCCTTGGCAAGTGAATATCAACTGCAGATAGCTTCTTGGGTAAGGGTGGGAGTCTGTGTCCACTTCACCTTCTCAGGTGAACCTGAGAGGTTTGAACCTGTGTAGGCCCCATATGGTGTGGGAGGTCCTTTTGTCTATGTGTTGCTTTTATTGGTTTCAGACAGTGGGATCAGGTCTACTAGGCTTACACAGGCAGGAGAGTATGGCGGATTCCTACTGCCATACACAGAGATATTTCCAGGCTGCGCAGTGCCCTACATGGCAGATTTAGCTATTACTCAGATAAAAAGGGTTTATGTGCTGCATGCTAATTCTCAGAGTTAAAATGTTGAGCGCAGCTCCTACCAGACCAGGCAGCAATGGTACGTCCACCATTTTGAAAGTAGAGACAGGTGGAACCAGCATCCAGAGTAGCTGCAACCAAGCTGCTTACCATTTTAAAAGCCTTCAAGACAGTAAAGAATTACCGATAATGCAATAAGGACAGATTCAAAAATAAAAGAACTCTAAATGGGTCACAGTGTTGCATAAATGTACATAGGCTTGGGAGAGAGAAGAAAAAGAGCATAGAGAGTTAAAAAAAAGTGAATTGTTTAAAAAAAAGTCTTTAAAGAGACAAAGTACAAAGAGTCATAGATTAAAAGGAGTAAAGTAAAAATAAGCCACGTAAAGATGAAATATACAGAGAGAGTCTGGATTATGCACATTATTGTGTTTTCTCTGAATTTTTTCACTGTAAAGGAGCTAAGTACAGAGAGACATTTCATTGTATGGGCTGCTAAACTAAACCAGCATGTATATTATAAAGGTATCTTGACTTTAAAATTTGAGTCTAAGGATATGTTACTTTGGAAAAGAGGTTCTTCCATTTCCACAGAGGATGAGAACCTGTGGATTGCTTCCAGACTGGTGTGGTATGATGGACCAAGACCCCCCTGAAAGGTCGCCGTAAACACTCAAAAAATTACTTCACCCAACTGTTGACTGAGATGAACCTAGCATATAGGATACACCATGAAAGGCCTAATTAACAGTGCCTCCAATCAGCAGAAAACAGTATGAACAAAACTACACCCATATTTCCAAATGTTGTCTATAAATGTTTGTTTACATTTAAAGGGGGTATGATATAGATATAAATAACTTGTACTGATACGGATCTTGGTTTATTGATATAAATTTAAGATCAATTTTGTTATATGCATATGTATTCTGTTCTTGAATAAGGTATTGTGTTTGTGTAGCTCATTTAAAAATATAATGTATAATAAAAAATATAAGTTAATAGATAATCATCTATTATAGTAAAGCTTGTAGTCATGTTAGTTAGATTTTCTAGATGTATAGAGATATATTTCAGTTAAATAGGTATTCTTCAACTTTTTCAGAAACCTTCAAAACATGGCATTTAAAATGTTTAAGAACTTAGTACTTTTCATGACAGGGAAACACATTTGCTCCTGGAAGCACCAATAACTTCAAGAAAAAGATGGGCATCAAAGAGGCTTCTTATGGAGTTTGCTAGCCATTTGGGCAAGAAACTGCTCTTGCCTGGACTGCTTAACTGAGCATACAGGACCTACAGAGAAATGACTGCTGAATTTACCTACAGGTGAGATGGTCCTTTGGGGTTCCTGCTTCATTAAACACTCTACTAGACATTCTGCAGGATACAAAAGAAAGTGACTGGCAAACTGCCAATATAAGCAAAATTGTTTTTAAAATTTTCTGTGTTGTGAAAAAGTCTGCTGGATATTATGGGCCAGTAGGCTGAAGATGGATGCCCCAATGGTACAGAGGAACTTTAAGTGACTGTCCAGGCAACGAGAAGTCTGTCAATTCTAGAGTTTTGGAAGTTGCTTACAATGTACTTCCTGTTTACTTAGGTAATATTATATCCTTCTGGAGTCTTTGATAGAGTTAAAGAATTTATAGCTATAGTTTTCCTTAGTTATAAAAGATAATGTATATATAAATACTGTAACTATAATTCTTGCTTGATAACTGTCTTGTTATATGTAATTTTACTATGTTAAAGTTAAAGATTTCCTTCTTTGTTTAAACAGAAAAGGGGAAATGTGTGGGAGGTCCTTCTGTTTGTGTGTTGCTTTTACTGATTAATAAATAAAGAAACTGCCTTGGCCTATTGATAGAGCAGAACTTAGGTAGGTGGGGAAAACTAAATGGAATGCTGGGAAGAAGACGGCAGAGTCACGGAGACACCACGGAGCCGCCAGAGTCAGACATGCCAAATCTTTGCGGGTAAGCCACTGCCACATGGCAATACACAGATTAATAAAAATGGGTTAAATTAAGATGTAAGAATTAGCCAATAAGAAGTCAGAGATAAGGGCCAAGCATATAAGTTTCTGTGTGATTATTTTAGGGCTGAGCAGCCAGGAACTAACAAGCAACCCCCTCTTCCTACAGCCATAGTCTTTGTGGTCACAAGATTTTTGTCCAAGATGCTGAAAGCATACACTGGAGAAAAAAAAAAATCGTTATCTTCAACAAATGATGCCAGGAAAACAGAACATCCAAATATTAAGGAATTAAACTAAATCCCCATTTTTCCCATATACAAAAACAAATTAAAAATTGATCAAAGACCTTAATATAAGGCTTGAAACTCTGAAATAAAGTTCAATTTTATAATCATCTAAAATTCTATTTTCCTTCATTGGATGGAGTGATGTAGTTTTTCTTAAGTACAGGGGCTCCCTCAGATTCCTTTTCTATAGAAGCTTTCCATGTTCTCTGGTCTGAGAAGGACCCAAAATACCCAAGTGCAGCTCCCTGCTTGGGTTCCTGAGGATCTGAGCCAATACAAGAAGAAAGCATCTTCCACATGGAGACCAGGAGAGATTGAGATGCTCCCTGTCCCCAAGGGAGCAGACAGCTGGCTCCTGGCTCAAAGGACTAGTTCATTTGTAAGGGAATAACATACACAGAACATCTAAAAAAAAATACCTATTTTAAAAAAAACTCTCAAAATAATGCCCCCAAACACATGTGATTAGTCCTAGCAGTGTCAAAGAGTCAAAAGCCGGGAAAAAAAAAATGAGGGTAGGGTACACTGGGTTTGGGGGTTGTTGTTTGCTTTCTTTTTTGATCCAGCTGGCAGCCTGCAGGTATGTTCACTCTAATAGCTCACAGGTCAGCACATTTGTCAATTAGATAGTTTTCTCAACCTTAAGTTAAAAAAAATACGGAGGAAAACCAGGTCTAATTGTTGTTTGTTTAACTCACATAAACAGGTAGATGATAAATGTCTTGGAATTAGAAAGCAATTTTGTCCTGGAATTCGTAAGACAGTTTTTCTAGTCTAACATGTAACTGCTTCCACAGAGGCATCCCAAGTGTCCTGAAGAATATGTTAATCTCTTAATACAATGATAGCATTAAGTGAGAACAGCCAGAGCCCAGGCAGAACAGAGGCCGCTTAGGTGTTCTGCTAAGTCTCCCGAGCGGTAAGAAGGAAGGGACCCATGGTCTTCCTATGCCCAGATAAGGACTTGGCATGGCAGCACAGCCCCACTTTCAGGCTCCGTGAAGAACACTCAGAAAGCCTGTGGTTTTCAGGTGTCGACACTTCAGAATACCTCAGGAAACTCTAAAACTTTCTGATTAAGTGGGTCTAGGGTAGTGGTGAGGCAGATATGAAGGTGGGTGTGTCTGTTCATCAGTACCTCCTCATACAAATAAGCAAGTCTGATCAGCTTGACTATATCTCGGGAAAATCCACATTTGTACTGGAGAGAGGGGTGACTGGTGAAGTAGGTCAGAAAAAGAAATCCCAATGAACTACTATTGGTGGCAAGAGAAGAAGATGATGCAACAGGGTATCAAGAACTAAGGCTGCCAAGCTAGTGTAGTCCCCAGGCATATTCCAGTCAGCACTGTGATCCTGAGTATACACAATTAGCTATTTCTCTCTTGTAAACAGGTTTCCCAGAAAGATAAAGGGGCTTTTCAAAGGAGCAGAGATACATTTCAATACTCAGGCCTTTTCCAAACACTGGAGCTTACATAGATATAATGTGTCAGTTACATCATATCCTATCAACATCCTTCACAAAGGAAGAGTATGTGATGCAGAGCAGGTACCCAGACTGGTGTGTTTAGACGTTGAGGAGTGAATCTCATTCTGGAGAAACACACACTAAGAACCTCCACAGTAGAAAGGATGTGTGCCACCAAGTCTCCCACCCAAGGAAGGAAGCAGACACGGGCATTTTTGGTTCTAAGTTCTACTCAACATACTTGTTTTTTACTCCTGATGCTTCAGTGTAACCATGACTCCATACTGCTGGGGCTCCAGATGCATCTCCTGTTGAAGGTTGGTCAATCTTGAAGCAGCGGATGTTACTAAGGAGAGAAAAGGCAGCAGGAATCATTAGGAGCAGTGGAGTATGAACTTTCACCTCTACCTAAGAAGTGAAAACTGTTAGGCCCTCTCCTCTTACCATGGTCTCTGCTGCATCTACTGTGAATGAAGTATTTATCAGCATCAAGAACCTGCTCCTCAGGGGCTTTAAGTTAACAGTGAGAACAAGGGCACAGACCTGGCGTAAGGAGTAGTTTTCATGGTGACACTATAGCAGCAGTTAGAGACTGGCAGACTGTATGCTACACGTCCGCTCTTCCCTCAGTCTTGGCATGCATAAACACAACTTGGGAAAACAGTAAGATGTTTAGTTGGCAAGCTTGAGAACCTGACTTTGACCTCAGTATTTGCATAAACAGTTGTAATCCCAACATTGAGGAGGCAGAGACAGGATCCCTGGTCAGTCAGCCTAGCCTAATGGTGAGCTCTGTCTCAAGAAACAAAGTGGATGGCTCTTGAGGAATGAGGTTGACCTCTGGTTTCCAAGTGCATATGCACACACATGAACATGAACACATACATACTTAAATAAAACTAAACTTAAAAAGTTTAGTTGAGTTATAATTCTTACATTGTGAACATCCATATTTGAACAGAATAAATATTACAGTTAAGTGATGGTTAGAGAATTCTGCAGTATTCATCCCCAAATCCATATCATCCATTCAAATAGCCAACAAACGTTACTGAGAACTTGCCATTCCCTAGACCTTACAGTTTCCTCCTTGTATGTCTAAACCATCTATATTAAGACAAATACGATACAGTGGACATATAAAATTACATTAATGAATTACTAGTTAACTACATGTCCTGAGATAGGAGATTTAGTTTTCTCTTTGCTATTAAAGGGTCAGTAGGACTGAAACAAGGACATGCCATAAGGAGTTAAAGCTCCCTGTTTCTAAAGCAGCCTGTCAGACAGCACCCAGTGCCTTTGGGCAGGAGTTCTAGCCCATGGGAAGGAGCCCTAAGAATGAATGCATATTATGTGGCAAACTGAAGCCTGCTCACTGTGTATTACCACTGGGATCTCTTCACAGTATCTGAGCAAAAGAGACAGTAAACACATGCATCATTTCATGACAATCTAATGCTTAACTCTTTTGGTCAAGACCACAAGAATTTTAAATATCAGAATATTCTTTCTAAGAACTGTAAGTGTCACAGCTCAGATGGAAAGGGGTCCTAGCAGTTGGGAGCCAGGGGATACTGAGTGTTACAGCTCGGGTGGAAGAGTGCTCTGGCAGTCGGGAGCCAGGGAATAGCCCAGGGCACAAAAGTGTAGCAGCTTACAGCCCTGCTCTAGGGAAGAGTTCCCAATGTAACAGCTCTGCTCTGCAGGAAAGGGCTTCCCCAGTGAAGCTATAAGTGCTGTGAGTGTTGAAACTCTGTTCTGCTAGGGGAAGGTTTCCCCAGTGAAAGTGTTATTACAGTTCCCTCCACTCCATCTCTGCTCCAGTGAAAGACCTACTTCACCCAACTGTTGTTCAAGAGATTTATTGGGAGGGAAGGATTCAGGAGAGGGGCTGCCTCTACCAGGGTGGAAGAAGAGCAGCCACATACTGAACAGCAGGGCTTCTTAGGGGTGGGGTTTCCCCAGGGAGATGAGGAATTGTTTAGTTTTTCCTGCTCAGGAATTGGTTAGTTTAGTTGGTCAGGGGCAGAGATGGTTGATTTCAAAGCCAAACTGTGCTTCTTTCACTGGCCTTTTTAAGCTTGTTTGGCTCTAGTTTTGGGGCCAGGGTGTATTTCTTTCACTGATTCTGATTCTAGGGACAAAATGTGTTTCTTTGACATTGGTTTCAGAGTCAGGGCATGTTTTTGTTTTTTGTTTTTTTGTTTTTTTTTTTTAGTTCTGGGTTCACAGCTAAAGTATTTCTTTCACAGGCTCAGGTCTCAGAACCAGAGTGTACTTCTTTCACTGGCTCTTGTTTCAGACCCAGGGTAGGTTTCTTTGGCTGGCCCTTTTACCCTACAAGAACCAGTTAAAATTTCACTAGTGTTCATTTTGGTTGTAGAAATACATGATTGCAATTTCTCTGGAATTAATAAGTTTGCTTAAATAAAAAGTTCTAAGGGCTGGAGAGGTAGTTCCGAGGGTAAAGCAGGCATGGCTGTGAGCACCTGTGCTGGTTTGGGAAGGGGGCTTAGAGACAGGAGGATTTCTGGGGCTTGCTGGCTGCCAGCCTAACTACAGGTTCAATGAGTGTGGCAGAGGTCATCTGAGTGCATGTTCAGGTGTACACATTCCCCCAACACACACACACACACACACACACACACACACACACACACACGTATACTCTCAATTACTAGCTATTCACTTTCTCACTTGGAAAACATAGGTGGTATTAATAAAATTAATTCTTAATTTCATAGTAGGCTATTAGGTCATCTTTTCAATGGTTTCGATCTTATCAATAAAAGAAAGGCAATTGTGGAAAATTCATTTACACTGTGTGAATATATGCCACTGTATAGCTGAACAGAATAAGGTTAGGCAGGAAAGTCAAACTGGGAATGCTGGGAGGGAGAAAGGTGGAGTCAAGAATCACAAAAAAATGCAGAGAAAGATGGGCATGCCACTGTGAGAAAAGGTACTAAGCCACATGGCAAAGCATAAATAAGAAAAATGGTTTAATTTAAATGTAGGAGTTAGCAAGTAACAAGCCTGAGTTATTGGCCGAGCATTTATAATTAATATTAAACCTTTGTATGGCTACTTAGGAGTGTCTTATGAGACAGAAACCTCTGACAACAAATAGAGCCCAAATGTTAGGCAACTACATCCACATAAAACCAGAAAGAGCTTGGGAAAGAGTTCTAAACACACAGAATCAGAGGAAAGAGTGACTTCCTAATCTCATATCTCTCATGCTGGCCATAGTACAGGGATGTGTCTCCTGGCCTCAGCACCATGGGATAAGCCACATGGTCGGTTCCCACAATCTTTCATGCCGACTGTATTACAGAAAAGCATCTTCTGGCAGTTGCCTGAGGGAGGGAGCTAGCTGGCAAAACAGGCTAAAGCCACTTAGCAGTATAAAGGCTCATGGAGTTAGAAAAGGATTACAGATATACAGTAAGGAAAGATTCAGACAAAAAACCCTCTAACAGGTTAAAGTGTGTTTAAAAACATACATAAGCTTAGGAGAGAGAAAAGAAAGAGGATATACAGTCATAGATTAAAAAATACAGTTTTAAAATAATCAAGTCCTTAAAAAGGGAGTAAAGTAATATAAAAGAAAAAAAGCCATGTAAAAATAAAAAATACACGTAGAGTCTAGATACTGTATCTTATTGCTTTTTTTTTTTGACTGCTGAGGAAGGAATAATAGCTGCTAAGAGACATTGGATTATAAAAGTTGCTGGATTAGACCAACCTATATAATTTAAAAATGTCTTGACTTCGAAACGGAAGTAAAACAAACATTATGTTGGGGGAAAGGATTATGCTTTTGTTCCCACAGTAAATGAGAGGCTGCAGATTCATTTAAAATTAATGATGATCAGGTTTGATTAAGAAAGACCCACAGAAAATCCTAGCTACAAACATAAAGAAATAAACCAATAAGAGCAAGACACATGATGTATATTTTAACTGCTCAAATATAAAACAACAAAAAACATTTTTGGCTGACTTGTGTATAATACACAGTCTATACTTACAATAATACATAAACGGTTGCTACTTTTAAAAGTTTATGTATTTTCAGAACAAGGGGACCAAACACCAGTGAAAACTGAGGGCTCAGGTGATCTTGCATTTCAAAATGCCTCTGTTAACAGTCTCCTCAAAATTCAAAACAGCTTCAAGGCTGCTGGCTGAGATGGTCCAACCTCACAGACTACGCTAGCCGGGACTTCATTATTATCCCAATTTTCTGGAGGTACCCACAGACAAGTAGTCTAAAGAACAAGGCCCACATTCCCAAAAGATGGGTTGTGGGTGTTTATTATTTAAGGAGGTTTAGTTACAAATTGTTATTTGTCTTAGTTTTAATAAAAACTAAGCTATAGAGTTAAATTCACAGATCTCTTTCTAAAGGAAGCAAGGGGGATATGATATAGAAATGATGAGATGAAAGGGTAGATGATTGACTTTGCTTTAATTCAAAAAAGAACTATTAATCTTAAATTTACATCTGTATGGATTTTGGTTTACTGATACAAATTTAAGGTTAATTTTGTTATATTGTATGTATATTTCTACTCTTGTTTAGGGTATTGAGTTTACACAGTTCATTTAAAAATGTAGTAAATAATAAAAAAATACAGACTAACAGTCATCTATAATAGTCAAATTACAGTCATGTCAGGTATATTTTCAATTTCATAAACAGATATATTTAGATAGATAGATGGTCTTCAAACACTTCAAAGACCTACAGAATATGGCATTTAATATTTTCAACAACCTAAGGCTTTTCATGACAGTGAGACAAGTCTGCTCCTGACAGTGCCAATATACTTCAAAGAAAATGATAGGCACTGAAGAAACACAGTATGGAGTTTATTTTCTTTATGGCAAAAGCTAGTCATTTGGGCAAAAAAACTACCCTTGCTGTTCTGTTGACAGTATACTGTCCAAACTTGACCAGCAGGGCATAAAAGGAGACTGCTGAACTTTGTCAATATGAGGTAGGACAGTCCTTCCAAAGTCCCTGCTCTTCAGAAATGTTGGTCAGATATACTAGGCCTGTAGGCCAAAATTGGATGATCCAACATTATGGAAGAACGTAGGGTAACTGTCAATGCAGCCAGATGTCCCTGTCATTAGGTTACATTTCACTCTTTCTGGCGTCTTTGACAGAGCTGAAGATTAGATAGTCACAGTTAAAGTATTCCTTAGTTATAATCAAATGTAAATTAGGTATAAAACTTTAGAGTCACAAAGATAAGATAAATTACAGAGTATTTTCTCTAAACTAGTCAAATATAAATGAACTGGATATTTTAACTGTAACTCTTAATATCTGTTTTGCTATATATAATTTTACTATGTTAAAGTTAAAAATCTTAATTATACAAAATGGGAGAAATGAGGACTATTCCTTTACACTGTGTGAATATATGTTCTATGATTAGCTTAATAAAGAAGCTGACTGGCCAATAGCTGAATTGAATAAGGTTGGGCGGAACAGCCAAACTGAGAATGCTGTGAGAAAGAAGGGTGGAGTCAGGAGCAGATAGAGAGAGAAGCAAGATGGCCATGCTATACTTAGAAAAGGCATCAAACCATGCAGCAAAGTGTATATATGGGTCAACTTAAATATAAGAGTTAGCTAGTAATAAGCTTGAGCTATTGGTTAAGCATTTATAATTAATATTAAGCCTCTGTGTGGTTACTTGAGAGTGGCTTGCAGGACAGAAACTTCCACCAACAGGCAATAAAAAGTAAATGCACTGTTATGTACTCTCAATAGATGCTATACTATATTTTCTTCCTATAAAATATTATCATGTTCCTGTCCCCATCTGTCACACACTTCTGCCTCTTTCCTGATTCTAAGGACAGCTGATGGTCCATTTCCAAAGACTTTACAGGTGAAAAATTTTCAGAGATATAATTCCATTTTCCAATTGTTACAGGAAAAAAGTCAATGTCTCTGCCTTGTTCAACAATCCTTTGTGAAGCACTTTATCACTCTAGCTTAACTAAGTAACTCAACAGTCGCCTAAAAGATGGCGGCATGAACTCCTAACATCTTGCCAACTGGAATGGAGCTGAGCCTAAGAGCTAGGGTCATAAGAGCTCCCGTACTCACTCACTCTAGTTCCCACAGAACAAGTCCATCAATCCCCAACCACAGTAATGTGTAGAGATGCTCCAGTTATTAAGAAGACACAGTCTTTGTGACACTAACCAGAAGGTAACATTTTCAGTATTATGATTCATCCTTACTAATTATTTTTTAACTCTGAGAGTACAATGCCTTCACCACAGGTCAGTCACTTCAGTAACATATGCTAACTGCAGAAACTTTAATAGATTTTGTTCATGCAAATATTATTGTGGGATCACTTATCTGTTAGCAATATACCTGTCTATATATCTGTCATCTACCTACCTATCATCTACCTAGCAATTATCTGTGTGATCTGTCTGTCTGTCCGTCTATCTACCTACCTATCATGCATCTATCATTTATGGTGGTTCGGCATATTTTTATAATTATGTCACAAATATTTTCAAGTTATTTTATATTCATTCCAAATATAACTGGAACTACCCTGGTAATTATCTCATCTGAACTGAAGATCTGTGAACAGTTGATGACTTCTAGGGGATAGGGTCAGTTTTCTTTGAGGGTGTGATAGGCTGACCACATTCTAGTGGATGGCCCCACACCTAGGAGTATAGAGTGGACAGGTCATTTATACCTCAAAAACTTCAAGGGACTGTGAGGTAGAATTGTGTCTGGAAGGAACTAGGGGAAGAATTTGGAGGCTGGGAGTAAAGAAGAAAAAGGAGAGAAAATTAGGAAAGCTAAGTTTTAGTATTCAGAGCAATGACCTAAGCAAGTGTTTGAAAGACTTACAGGATGGGTCAGTTGCTTTTAAAGAAAGCTGTACTAAAGAAGGCCAGGTGCTCTTAAAGAGTCAGTCTGAAATGTCTCAGTATTTTTTTCTTGATATACTAATAAGCTTGAACATCTTTTTGTGCACGGGTATAATTCTTTTAAAAAAAATTGAATGTCCTTGGCTCATTTTCTATTTGAATTAGAACTAAATTAATTAGAATTAAAAAGAATTAATTTTATTTTTAATTCTGTATATGTGTACATGCAGTATATTCAGGTAACTTCTTAGGACATAAGAGGTCATTGGATCCCCTGGAGCTGGAGTCCTCTGCAAGAACATACACTCTTGACCACTGAACTATCTCTCCAGTCCAAAATGAGAGTATTTCTTCCTGGCTTATAAGAGTGATTTCTGATAACTGCATTAATGCTTTAGTTTTTCCAGTATTTCTTCCCAACTGTCATCTGTCTTTTAGATTTACTTTTAGTAGTTGTAGGAATAAAGGCATGTGTGTGTGTACACTAGTCTACATAACTGACTTTTTTATTGAGACTTTCTCAACCCTGACATAAAAAATAAATCTATAGTTTATAAATACATTAAAATCATTCCCCAAATTCTTATCTTTTCAATTTTCTCCTAACATATGGCAGATGACTTACAAAAGAAATGAAAAAAAAAACCCATCAGTGTATAGGAACATAAGGCAGAAATAATAACTACACTGGGCCACCACTCACATAATCCTACACCTTAAAGGAGAATACTCTTACTATTTGCTACCTATCCTTTAGGGTGTGTTTCAGGTGTATGCAGATACTCACATGTACAATATACACACATTTAATTTGCAAAACATGGGATGATGTGTGTACAAAGTTTTTGGAAGTTTTTTTTGTTTAATACTATATTGTAAATATCCATCTGATTACTACTACAGCTTGATATCGGAGTGTTAATGGCTGTATTTGTGAAGCACAATTTAATTGTATCATAAATATCTGGAGTTCTGTGATGAATATTCACATAGTGGTACCTTTTCTACTGATGCTACTTTATACTTCAGCTCATTACACTTTATCAACATTTACCATTAACTCTCAAAATGGAAGAAAACTTTTGCAGGACCTAACTGCAACTATCCCACACTTCCATTTTCTTTTCCTCAAAGAATCTAGATTCGAGTTTGTAACAGCTTCCTTCACATCACCTACCTGGTTCAAAATCTTTTGGTTACATCCGCATTAGGTGTCACAATCGTGTTACCAGGAACCACTGGGACTTATGTTCCCATCTTAGATAATACCATCCTTCTGTGTTCTGTCCAGCTGTGTATATGGCTAAGTCAAAGGAATCTTCCTGTTTCAAATGTTTATCAAGTTGTAAATCCCACTACCAGTGAACACTTGAGAGGCTACAGCGCTTTGCCAATACTCACTTCAGCAGCTCCAGGCTTTTGTGGTCCAGGGCGAGGCGAGGGTTTCCAGTCAAGTCTAACTCTTGCAATTTAGGCGGCAGGTTTTCAGGTAACGTGATTTCGCTCAGCTCATTACAGCTCAGATCTACACACTGACGGAACAATGGAAACAAGGTGATCTGGAGAGGCTGTAGACAAGCCACTACCAAGGCAGCTGCCTGCCACTATGCCTCATTCACTTAAGGATTTGGCTACATAAATTCTTTTCACTTTCTTTGACTCTACCATTAATCTTTTCCACTGACGTCTAGCGCTGCATTTAAGACAAAGCATTAACTGAAAAAAACAACAACAAAAAACATTTTCCCATGGCTTATATCTGTGCCTGCTTGGGCCTTCAGAGCTATAATTTCAAAATTAACATGAACTCCAAGGACCTTCTCAATGCAAAAGAAAAGAAGAGAAAGACACAGAACTTTAGAAACAAAAACAAACCTGGACATAAAGAAAATAAATAACAAATTTGAAAATGGGGAATAGGACTAAACAGCTTTTGAAAGATAAAACACAAACAGTTGACCGTACATTTACACAATGGAAAATTATTCAGCTGTTAAGAAAAAGGGAATTATGAAATTTTAGGTAAATGAATGGAGCTAGAAAAAGTCATTCTGAGGTAAGTAACCCAGACCTCAAAAGGCAAATGTTGTATGTTTTCTCTTACATGTGGATGTTAGCTTTTAAGCTTTAGATGTGTGTGCTTCAATCCAAGTAACTACAGAGGTTAGGTACCTAGTAAGGGGCCAGCTGAGAGGAGGAAATCTTCCAAGGAAAGGGAAACAAGAGCAGAGTACTTTAAAAAGATAAAAGGGAAACTAAGATAGGAGAGTTAAATGAGGGAGGGGGACAGAAAGAAGGGTAAAGGGGGGAATATGGGAAGGGACAATTAACATCAAAGTGCATTTGAAAAGCCATATGTAAACCTAGTACTACAGAAGCTTTCAAAAATATATACAAATAGGAAAGAAATCTAAACGGAGTCACCAAACAATAGGGTAGACAATGCTGCAACCAAACATCTTATGCCACCAAGTGAAACCTCAAGTGACAGGAACTGACTACATCTTTCTGAGTCTATTGGCCAAAGGTGTCCACGGAACCTCCAAATATTATTGATTACTTTTCACAACTTGATACTAAGTCCCTATTGCTAAAGAAAATGTCATCAAACACAAGAGAAGTTAAAAGCTACTACTGATTAGCATTCATGGTACTTAAGGTACTCTGCATGCTACTGGAGGAGAAAGGTAATTAGTATCACCCCACTACAAACCCTGAGATTACAACAGGAACCTTCCCCGCATAGATACTAGTGCAATAGTGAACAAAGGAGGAGTAGCCAACCACTTTTTTTTTATTGGATCTAAGGCCCAGTCCATGAGATGGAATCTTTATCTGACACTGCTGAAGTGGTCAATACCTGAAACTAGATAGTGAACCAGCCTAGAGGAAAAACCTATGATTATTATTTCGCTAAAAGAATACAGCAATAAAATGACTTCTGATGACATATCTACATATCATATGTATATACTGCTATACCCATAGTGCAGTGTCCCATATATATGCCTTATATGCATACACTGCTATGTTCATAGAGCAGATCCTCACTCAACTGACGTTAAAGAAGCTTCATGCTGCAGATGGGATTTAAGCATGGAGATCGACAACTGTACAATGTGCAGAGAGTGAGACACTTTGGAGCATTCAGTCCTAAAGGGGATGGATGTCTTCTTCAAATCCTTCACCTCAGGGCTCAGGGATTATGCAGAACAGTAGGTGGAGAGACTGTAAGGGCCTGAGTAGACAGATGACTCCAAGGAAACTGTCTTTCAGACCCAACATGACTGATAACATATGAACTCACAGAGACTGTGGCATCAGGCACAAGACCGGTACAGGTTGAAACCAGATGGGATCCCAGTACTGATAGGGAGAAGTGGACATCAGGTCCCACTGCCACCCAGGAAGCTGTTTGCAAGTGATACAGCTGTTGTCAAAGGAAACATCCACTTTCTCTAATGGACTGTCCAGGGTATATTAACCACACTCCAGGGAAGCCATGCGCCCAGAGGTAGTTGGCCTTCAAAAACAAGCTCAATGGTAGTTTTGCTTTGCTGTGGCATTTTTTTGTCTTACTGCTCTTTTGTCTGTTTTAATTTTTGTTCTTATGGGATTTTTCATTATTTGCTTCTTTGTTGTCTCTTTGTTTCTTATTTTTTATTTTTTGTTTGAAAGAGAATGAGAGAATAAAGCTAGCTGAGTAGAGGAGTGGAACTGGGAGAAACTGGGTGAATACATAATCAAAATATATTATATGAAAAACATTTAATTAAAAATTCATCCATTGAACTTGCACCAGCAATGTAGGAAATGATTAATAATGCAAGAACACAGAAGGCAAAATCAACCCTGGAAGATTGCATAGTGATCCAGGGAGTGATAATAGCCGGTCCTTGGGAGGAAGAACTGGCCAGAACAGGAACCAGTGGGCAGAAAACCCACTGTACCACCTGAGTGGTCTGTTATAGGCCTGGCACATGTTTCTATAGCTTCGGTTACACTATAAAGAAGACCCAAGATTTTCACAGTGAAGAAAAGCAAAATGGTATAAAAAATAATAAAATGCAAAGCAAGCATGAGATTTTTGGCTGAAAAGACCTGAAGAGAAGTTACGAGGACACTCCATGCTGACTTCCACATTCCTCAGAGTAGAATCACACTGCCCTCACCCACAGGCAAAGGAGGTCATCTCAGGGCTGCGTCTGAGGACCAATCACAGTGCATCACTTTGTACAAGGGCATCTGTAAGCAGCCACTGAGTAAGGACAGGAGCTAACACTGGCCCCATTCTTATCTGCTCTGTAAGGTGAGACATAGTCTTGTAAAAAAGGACATAGTCTTGCATTCAGAAGCATCTGGAGAAACTAGAGTTTAAAAACAGATGGAAATACAGACAGTCAGAGTGCCATAATTTTATAGGAGAAAGAATGCGTTAAGCCGAGCTCACTGCTGGTCTGTTCCTGTGGAGGCCAGAACAAAAGTGGCTTTAATGGCCTTCTCTCCTGCTTGCTGCTTCTTCTGGGCCCTTTGAAGATGCTCTGCCCCAAACGAGAGCTGACATCAGAGTCCCTGGTTTTCAGAACATTTCCTAAATGCCTGTTGCTGAATCTGATTCCAGGACTCGGATGCTGGTTTCTGTCCCTGCTGCTGTATGTGCATCACAGAAGCTGACCTGACTTCAAATCCATGAGCCCAACTACTCTACCCCTTGCACCTTTACCCAGCTTCTTTCTTTCCATCACCTCGTGTTCTGGCCACTTAACCCAGCCTTCTCACCAAATTCTGGAGATCTTCACAATGAAGCACACCTTTTAACTGCACACTAGTGACAAGAACATCTTACAGGCTTGCTGGGCATAGCTGAGCCAGGCCGAACCACACTGCTGGTTCTGAGGTCGTATTCCTCCCTTGCTGATTAAGAGCTGATCTATATTGAGAGGAAAGTCTACCTATTTACAGCTTTTTAAAGCCACTGATTAAAAATAATCTAGAGTCCATCGCTTGGGGATGAGCTTACAGCATGTCAGAGTAACTTACGAAGAGAATGCAGGAAGCCACATTCAAGAGTCATAAGCCATGAAGCATCACAAACCATGAGACGTGACACACAGGTGGTGCAGGAGAATTGTCTGTATTCTGTTAATAATGTTTTAAATAAGCGCCGATTGGTCAGGCAGGAAGTATAGGCGGGAAAACCAGACAGGAAATAGAAATGATGCAAAGAGAACAGGAGAATTCTGGGAATGAGGAAGTTGATTCCCCCCAGTCCTGTGCAGACCACCGAGGAAGCAGGATGTGATCTGCCAGCTGAAAAAGGTACTAAGCCATGTGGCAAAAATAGATCCAAATAATGGGTTAATATACGCTACAAGAGCTAATAAGTAGCCTGAGCTAATGGGCCAATCAGCTTTATAACTTATAGAGGTCTTTGTGTGATTTTCTTTGGGGCTAAACAACTGTGGGAACCAGGCAGGACAGAAACCCCAACAAGCAGAATCTCATGTTACATACAGGATCTGAAGATGTGGTGCTGAAATCCCACATACAAGCTGTACTGACCAAGTCCCATTGGCAAAAACCCATTTCACTTGTGTAGAATAAATTCCCACAAATATTACAGAAAGTGACTACATTACTCCACGGCCTCTATGCAACTCAGGGACCCCAAAGGAAGAACGGAGTATCAGCTTCACACCCACCTTAGTTTCTTGAGATGCCAGCCACCAATGGCCTAGGCATGGACCCAGGCCCAGGTCCAAACCCTACTTATGTTGTGATATGGGTCATGCTTCTCTCACTAGGTGACAGGAAACTGGCTGGATACATAAGGGAGTTAAAGGCCAGCCTGGGACAAATGAGACTATGTCTTAAAAAAAAAAGACAGAAGGGGAAAACACCCAATGGCACCAAGGAAGCTGTGACTAGACACTTGCTTCTGAAGACTGGAAGTCATGGACACTGGAGAAATGTAGCTGAATAAAACATGAGCTTATCCTGAGTTCTGTCTCTACAACCCATGTAAATGTAGAAGAGAGAAACTCCACACAAGTTGTCCTCTGGCCTCCAGCATATCATAGTATACACATGCCCAAACATACATTATACACATACCATATCAATAAACCAAGTTTTAAAATAGGCTACAGGGCTCATCTTCAGTGAAGACTTTTAAGGGTTTATTAATCATTTGGAATCAGGAATTTTCTTTTGGAAATTTTAAATGTATGAATATGCCGTGTGTGTGTGTGTGTGTGTGTGTGTGTGTGTGTACACAGGTATAAAACCCTATTTTTCCCAACAGCAGTTTGGAAACATAAAGAACACTTGCTATAACTTGAACTCCAGTTATCAGCCTCCTGAAAAACCAATAATTATTGTATCTGTTTGTAATGGGGGAGCTAGATATGGGAAATGCTACATCATAAGACAAAGAACCAAAAGAAACTAATTTGAAAACAGCACCAGAAGCAAACGTTTAAAAGGGAGCTCAGGGCTGCAGAAATGGTTCAGCAGCTAAGAACACTGGCTGCTCTTGCAGAGGACCAGAGTTTGGTGTTCAGCACCCACATAGAAACTCACAACCTCCAGTTCAAGGAGATCCAGCACCCTCTCTGGCCTTCACTGGTGTGCACAGAATGCACTTTATTTTTAAGAAACAATCCCCACCAGGAAAAAAGTGAACAGAATTTTAAACGGAGGCATAACTATGTTAGAGAGAATAGCAGAAAAAGAAGGAACTCCATAGAAACAGAAAGTACTGATTCCAGAATCCGTAAGTCCAAGGAAAAACCTAGAACAGGATTAGTTTTTCACTCTGTAAGACCATATAGTGAAAATCTGAGCATTTTAAATGTTCATTTCTAATTCCTTCTCTTCTCACTTCTACAGGGGCTAAGGCATGACGGTTAGTGTCAACTGACAATCTGACAGAGTCTAGAATTACCAGTGAGCCAGGCCTCTAGGCAGAACTGTGGGGAATATCTTAATTAAATTAAGTGATGTTAAAAGACCCCATCTTACTTGTAGGCGGACTCCCCTAAACTGCAAGAACAGAGAGAGTGAGTTCTGCACAGGCATGTGTCATCCCTCTCTGCTGGCTGTGGGGATAGTATGACCAGGCAGCAACTCCAAGCCCCGCTGCTCTGGCTTCTTCCCCAGGATGAATGGTATCTTGAATTGTGAGCTAAAATAAATTCCGTTCTCCCTTGAGCTACTTCTGTCAGGGTATTACCACAGCCGCTAAAAATAACTAAGGTAGAAGTAATGAAAACCAGGATTTCGAGAGGGCCAAGAATCCACCTGCCAGCAGCACATGAGAACACTTCCTAAGTAGAAGCCCAGTAGCACAGACACTGAGAGCAAAAATAATAAATGTGACCTCCTGAAACTGAGAAGCTTCTGCAAAGGAAAGGACACAGTCAACAAGACAAAATGGCAGCCTACAGAATGGGAAAAGATCTTCACCAACCCCACATCGGCCAGAGGGCTGATTTCCAAAATATATGAAGAACTCAGGAAACTAAACATCAAACTACAAATAATCCAATTATAACATGGGGTACAGATCTAAACAGAGAATTCTCAACAAAAGAATCTCAAAAAAACTGAAAGACATGTAAGGAAATGCTCAACATCCTTAGCCATCAGAGAAATGCAAATCTAAACAACTTTGACATATCATCTTGCATTGATCAGAAGGTTAAGATAAAAAACATTGTTGATAGTTTACGCTGGAGAGGATGTGGAGTAAGGGAACATTCCATTTTACAGCCACCGGAAATCAGTATGGCAGCTTCTCAGAAAACGAGGAATCAGTTTACCTCAAGACCCAGCAATATCACTAGTGGGCATATACCCAAAGGAGGTACACTCACACCACAAGGACATCTGTTCAATTATGTTCACAGCAGTATTATTTGTAATAGCCAGAACCTGGAAACAGCCTAGATATCCTTCAACCAAAGAATGAACAAAGAAAATGTGGTACATTTACACAATGAAATACTACTCAGCAATAAACAAAACAAAACAACCAAAAAAAAAAAGACATCTTGAAACTTGCAGGCAAATGGATGGAACTGGAAAAAACTATCACAAGTAAGGTAACCTAGACGCAGAAAGACAAATACAGTATGCACTACTGTAAGAGAATATCAGCCATAAAGCAAAGGACAACCAGTCCACAACCCCAGAGAAACTAGGACCCTAAGAAAGGCATATATGGACCCCCCTGGGAAGGCAAATTAGACAAGATCTCCTGAGTAAATTGGAAGCATGGTGGGAGGGGGGATAATGAAAGTGGAGGTGGGCAGGGAGAATGGGAAGGAGAACAGGAGGGCTCTGGAAGGTTGAGTTGGGAGAAGGACAGAAAAGGAGAGAGAGAGCAAGGAAAGAGATATCTTGATTGCAGGAGCCTTTCTGGGGTTAGCATGAAACTTAGCACTAGGGAAATTCCCAAGAATCCACAAAGATGACCACGGCTAAGAATCTAAGCAATAGTGGAGAGAGTGCTTGAACTGATCTTCCCCTGTAATCATACTGAGAACTACCTTAATTGACATAGATTCCTTAACCAGAAACTGATTGAAGCAGATCCAGAGATCCACAAGTAACCACTGGGCCAAACTCCTGGACTACAATTGAAGAGAGGATGGAGTGATAAAATAAACAAAGGGGTCAAGGCCATGATGAGGAAACCCACAGAATCAGCTGTCCCAAACTAGTGGGAGCTCACTGACTCCAAACTGACAACTGGGGAACCTGCATAGGACCAAACTAGGTCCCCTGAATGCAGATGACAATGGTGGGGCCACTGGCAGTGGACCGGGATCTAACACTAGTGCACGAACTGACTTTGTGGAGCCCATTCTCTATGGACAGATACTTTGCTCAGCCTATACAGATACCTTTCTCAGCCTATACACGGTGAATGTAGGGGAGGGAGGATGTGAGTAGAGGAAGGAGGGGGAATTGGGATTGGGTTGTAAAAATAAATTAAGTAAATAAATAAAATTATGATAGGTAAATTAAAATAAATAAAATTATCATAAGCAAGAAAGAAAATTAAGACTTCACATAATTTAGCTATGCAAGCACACAAACAAACAAAACCGCCGCAGCAAAAGAGGAAATAGCTATGCCTAAGAGGTGCATTATATTAAGCCAGGCACAGAAACTAAGCAGAAACAGGATAAATGTTGAGTCTCCACACTGGCGTGCAACCCTGCATGGTGTACAAGACAGCCAGTACAGCACAGCCCCACGTTTGGGAAGCCAATTCTTTGCTGACTTGGAGCCTGGCATCCACAATCACCCACAAACCTTGACTTCTGGGAGCTGCATGACTTCAGGAAAGACTTCAATACAGTTGGAATGGGCAATCACTGTGTGCATGCGCCTGCAATTCAGGATCGTTGTTGGGATGGCTTTCAGTTTATTCCCACTGATATCAAGTTCTTCAAGTTCCTCCAGTTTTGCCATTTTACTAAGAGAAATGGAGGGAAGAATTATCAATTCACTACAAGGCAGTTTAAATGGACAGACACAATGATAAAAAGAACTCATGACTTTAAAGATTCACTTACAATAGTCATTTTTGTAAACATTTTTCATTTTTTTAAAAATATTTATTTATGGGCTGGAGAGATGGCTCAGTGGTTAAGAGCACTGCCTGCTTTTCCAAAGGTCCTGAGTTCAATTCCCAGCAACGGCATGGTTGCTCACAACCATCTGTAATGAGATCTGGTGCCTTCTTCTGGCCTGCAGACATACATGCAGACAGAATACTGAGAATACTATATACATAATAAATAAATAAATCTTTAAAAAATATTTATTTATTTATTATGTATACAGCATTCCTTCCATGTATGCTTGAAGGCCAGAAGAGGGCACCCAGACCCCATTACAAATGGTTGTGAACCACAATATGGTTGCTAGGAATTGAACTCAGGACCTTTGGAAGAGCAGGCAATGCTCTTAACCTCTGAGCCATCTCTCCAGTCCAACATTTTTCATTGTTGCTTTTGAGTAGTGAAATGTTTTATCACTTCCTTTCCTCTCACAGAACAAAAACTTAAGTTCAACTCTTCAACTGACAACAAGAAGGAAAATGGAGGTTCTTTTCTTCTTAATTTTTTTTCTATGTAGCTTAGTCTGAATTCCAGTGGAAATCCTACTTAAATTAAAAAAAAAACTAACATTAATCACGGCAACTGCTTTGAGCTGAGGCTGAAAGTATGACTTCTTTGTGTTGAAGATGAGTACTAAAGCACATACTGAGAAAACTACAAAGCTCCTATTCGCTACGCCTGTCCTCAGACCCAGCACCCACTGACAATTACAAAGGGCTGGAGCAGAGGAAACTGTTTGTATACAACACAATTCACCTCCTGTTCTGGAGAGCCTAAAGTCAAGATGACTTCATCATCTATGTAAATCACCTCAACCTTGCTTTAGTAACAGGTTTTAATGCAATTTAGCATTTTATATTAAAATATTTTATTTGTCAAACAACTGTAATTTAAACAATTAAATTAAGCAACTAGGGAATACTTCAAGAATCAGAGTGCCATGCTTTCTCTGTCAATCTGGAGGACAGAACAAATTCTTCACCATGGCAGCATCCACTCCTTAGATCCATCTACCACCCTGGTGAAAAGTGAATAAGGAAGGGAAAAAACTTATGAGTTCCTTACAGTTCCTGGCATTTGTTTCTACTCATGATTCTACTTGTTCCAATACATTTAAAAATGCCTTTGCTATGCAAAGTCTCGATGGTTAAAGACTATTTTTCTGGTCTCAATAGAGGCATAGGCCTCAGATATAATGACTAAGTTCCCTTATGAAATCATCTTTGATATCATCAAACACATCCACCAGGCTAATGTAGTTATACTACAAAAAAATATAGAGTATGAAGATAGCTGGAAATCATGTATCATTTTAATATGCTGTTCTTTACATTAGGAAAGAAATATGAAGAAATCAGTGGGCAAGAAGAATGATGAACGGTATGTAAATTAAGCCCAAGAAAGGAAAAGTTTTAATTTCTCAGCATAGAAAGAAGGTGACCCGGCAATGGCTTGATTGCTGAGATATGTTCACCATTGTCTGGTTAGGGGTCTACTCTAAAGGAGACAGAACCCTATGGGAGGGAAATCATAGCAAGATTAAGTTAACCAAGCACATAATCAATCTTTTGTATACTTCAGATTGGTGACTAACACCTGGCGTGGGTAAATAGAGGCACAATCTCAGAGTCAATGATCAGTTTTCACAAAGAAATTACATAGATACCATCAAAAATCAGACAAGAGAAGCCCCTTTAGGCACATTACTATCTTTGTATTCCACTGTAAAGTACAGAAATGCATAGAAGTAACAGTTTAACCATCAACAGCAAATTGGGGGGTAATGGGAATGAAAACGACATTACCAGAAACTAAAGCAATATCTAAAGTCAGCACATACATGGATCTCCTTTCCTTCTGCAAAAGCTTCAATGGACTGAAAAGCAGAAGGAATGTTATTTTGTATAGCACATTTCATTTGTATTTTAATAAATAAAGCTTGCCTGAAGATCAGAAAAAAATAGGCATACTGGCCAGCCTTACAGGCAGCAATGACACACACCTTTAATCCCAGTAGCCACACTAGCTTGCCATAGAAACCAGGCGGTAGTGGTGCAAACCCTTAATCCCAGAACTGGAGAGGATTATAAAGTGGGAGGATATTACAAACAATGCTGCTATGAACATAGTTGAGCATATACTTTTGTTGTATGATAGGGCATCTCTTGGGTATATTCCCAAGAGTGGTATTGCTGTAATAGCCAGAACCTGGAAACAACCGAGATGCCCTTCAATGGAAGAATGGATGAAGAAAGTATGAAATATATACATATTAGAGTACTACTCAGCAGTAAAAAACAAGGACTTTTTGAATTTTGCATACAAATGGACAGAAATAGAGAACACTATCCTGAGTGAGGTAAGCCAGACCCATAAGAGGAACATGGGATGTACTCACTCATATTTGGTTTCTAGCCATAACTAAAGGACATTGAGCCTATAATTCGTGATCCTAGAGAAGCTAAATAAGAAGGTAAACCCAAAGAAAAACATATAGGCACCCTTCTGAATATTAACCTTCATCAGGCGATGAAAGGAGACAGAGACAGAGACCCACATTGGAGCACCGGACTGAAATCTCAAGGTCCAAATCAGGAGCAGATGGAGAGAGAGCACAAGCAAGGAACTCAGGACCGCGAGGGGTGCACCCACACACTGAGACAATGGGGATGTTCTATCAGGAACTCACCAAGGCCAGCTGGCCTGGGTCTGAAAAAGCATGGGATAAAACCGGACTCACTGAACATAGTGGACAATGAGGACTACTGAGAACTCAAGAACAATGGCAATGGGTTTTTGATCCTACTGCACGTACTGGCTTTGTGGGAGCCTAGGCAGTTTGGATGCTCACCTTACTAGACCTGGATGGAGGTGGGTGGTCCTTAGACTTCCCACAGGGCAGGGAACCCTGATTGTTCTTCGGGCTGATGAGGGAAGGGGACTTGATCGGGGGAGGGGGAGGGAAATGGGAGGCGGTGGCAGGGAGGAGGCAGAAATCTTTAATAAATAAATAAATTAAAAAAAATAAGAAAATAAAAATAAATAAATAAATAAATAAATAAAATAAAGTGGGAGGAGTCAGCTCTCAGTCTCAGTCTCATTCTGAGATTCCTGGAGGCAGGATCGCCATTTTCAGACTGAGGTCGAGGTAACAGACAGTGGCTGGCCGCTTTGCTTTTTTGGTCTTCAGATTAAATAACTGAATATCTGTCTCTGATTTTTTATTAATCATGTCTCAATTTTGATCTGGTGCCTTTGCTGATCTGCGCCGACCAGCAGAACACCAGAAGGTTAGTGTTTGTTTTTATGCTGTTTAGGTGTGTGTTCCAAGTCCTAACTTGTAAGAAAAATATCAGTGTAATAGAGTAAATCCTCTTGGCATGTTCAGTGTATGAGATTCTACAAAGTCAGACAGCATGCCACCCCAAACAGAGTCTTCTTGGGGTCATTCTTTAGTGCCAAGCCATTTCTATGTCTGTACAGGTAACCACTCTGTTTTTGTCTTTTTGTTTTCTTCCCCCCACCCTGCTCCTCTTTGTTTGTAGCACTAAAGATAGAACCCTGGGCTCTCTGCAATGCTATACCATCTTGGGTTTTGTTTTTTTTTTTTTTTAACGGTTGTGTGTGTGTGTGTGTGTGTGTGTGTGTGTGTGTGGTAGTGAGTGGAAGCCTGGCTGGATGTCTTCCTCAAGCCCTCTTCACTGTAGCTTCTGACATAGTCACTGGTTAGTGGTCTACTATGAAGGAAACAAAAAGTCATGAGAATTTCTTACTTGAACATGGAGATCACCAACTGGCTAGGTTTGCCATTCAGTGAGCGGACTCTGAGACCTGTCTGTCTTCCAAAGTTGGGGTTACAGCACATGTTAGCATGCGTGCTTCTCTGTGAGCACTGAGCATTGAAACTGGGGTCCTCAGGCTTGTGTTGCAAGTACTTTACCCAGTGGGCCATTCCCTCAAACCAGGCATGAATAAAAAATAGCTTCCTGGTTTACATGCTAACTTTTTCCTTCCATGAAAATGAACTAATAATTTAATTGTAGGTAGTATTCACTATGTTTTCAAAAATGTCATAAAATAAAGGCTACAAATGCATTGTTATAATAAATATTATATAAAATTGAGTAAGTACAGTTCAAGATAGTCTCAAGTTATTACTAAATTGCTACAACAGGAGAGTTTGCATTAAGTATTAAATATGGACCAAGTTAAAACAATTTTAAAATTTTTACTGTTTATGTGTCTTGTGTGTGGGGAGAACAGAAGAGGGGGTTAGATATCCTAGAATTGGAGGTGCAGATGGTTGACTCAGACTTAGGGCACTGAGAATAAAACTTGGGTCTTCTGAAAGAGAAGTAAGCAATCCTAACTACTGTGTCTCCCTCCCATCTCCGCTGCGCGCTCTCTCTCTCTCTCTCTCTCTCTCTCTCTCTCAAAGCTTTCCTTTGTCACTCTAGAGAAATGTATTCTTAGAAGTACTGATTACAATATCCAGCAGAATAATATTACTTGGTAAGATTTGATTGTCAACTCTTTTTAAAAGTAATTTATTAATTTATATTTATGTGTAAGAACATTTGCCTGCATATATATGTGTGCACTACATGTATGGTGCCTGTGAAGGTCAGAAGAGGGTGCTGGATCCTCTGGGACTGGAGTTATGGATGGTTGTGAGCCATCATGTAGGTGCTGGAAACCTGAACCCTCTGTGAGAGCAAGTTACCATCTCTCCAGTCCCCCACATTCCAACCCTTAAACACATTAGTATTTTTGCTTTTGGTTTATCAAATAAAATTGACTAGCTAAAGAGAAGCAATGAAAAAACTGTCTATTAAGATCCTATCTTATTTGAAAACCTTAAGAACATTCTAGTTGTTTGGGTATTCGTACTAGAAAAGCCAATACAGTTGTTCTAACAGAATGCTTACTGATTTGGCATACATACAAGATGACTACAAATGAGGAAGAGCAAAGGCATACATACATTACCTTGAGCTCAAGACAATGAAAGGTAAAGGTAAAGCTTCCTCAGGGGTTCTCCCCTCCTGTGGATAGAGATGTAAGAACATCAGTGTACAACTCTGTTACCTTGCTGGGAAGCTCTGGAGCCGGTTATAGGCCATGTGCAGGATCTTCAGATGTGGGTGCCCTGTTAACAAGGGCACACACTTATCGGTGAGGCTGTTGTTTGTCAAGTACAACTCCTGTAAGATACTGCTTGTCTCCTCAGATAGCGTGGCTGGAGGCAGAGTTTCCAGTTTGTTTGCAGATGCATTCAGGAATCTCAGGCTGCAGAGACAAAATGCAGCAAAGTCCATTGATCGCTCAGAAAATCCAGAAGTTACACAAGCAGGCAAAGGTGGAAGCTGGGTTTAGTAAAAGAACAGAAAGTCCTGGATTCCAGGAATTTGATTCAGCAGGCATATGGAGAGGATCCTTGCAGCAATGAGGTTCCAAATCATCCAAAAAGAAAGGCAATGTGTCATAGCTCTGTTCTCATAAGTAGCTTTTCCGACTCAAAAGACATCAGACTATGGAGGTGAACAACTAGGCATGGAGCACTCAGGGCACAGGGTTACCTGCCCACCGTGGGAATCTGCTATAAGGAAACACCCCATTCTCATGGTGCAAAACATCTTTGTTTGGTATATAGAGAAGTGTCAAGCCCTAAATAAGACATCCAAATCACACCTCTTCTTCCAGGCTCAGAGATCATCATGAAAGAGAGACAGAGAGACTGTAAGAGATGGGGGTGGTGGATGTCTATAAGAAAAAAATGCTTTCCAGACACAGTTGAACACATGAACTCACAGCCATTGTGACAACACCTATCAGGCTTTTGCAAGCTCAAGTCAGAAAAAAAATCCCAGCATGAAGGGGACAGGTGGGTATAATGTCCCACCCCTAGCTGAGGAGTTATTAGCATTTGACAGCTATTCAGAGAGGGACACTCAGTTTTCTTTAATGGTGTGATCTGTGGTAGGCTAGGCATGTTGCAGGGCAGCCCCTTCCAAGAGTATTTGGGAAACACAAATTGGAATCCTTGGGTAGAGGCAGGAGAGTATGAGGAAGAGAACACAAAGTTGGATAGGTTGGGAGGTGACAGTTGATCTGAAAGAAGGTGGAGAAGTGAGGATGATTAGAATCAAAATTTATTGCATCAAATTTTCAGATAATTAATAAAAATATTACTTAAAAATTCATCTTGGTTTAAACATTCAACATGGGTTCTGGACCATTTTAACAAATGTTGAGAAAGAAGAATTTTAAAAGGGAGACTATGTAATGTTAGGTATAGTTACTTTTTATCTTGGATTTTTTTTAAAAAGTCTTCTATTAGGAGCCCTCCCTAGTACTGTCACTCCAAGCTTTCGCGTGCTAATTTAACACTCCAATTCTGCATACATACCACACACACACACACACACACACACACACACACAGAGAGAGAGAGAGAGAGAGAGAGAGAGAGAGAGAGAGAGAGAACACTACATTACTTATCTGAGGAAAAGCAACTTCCTCAAAAAAGAATAGTTTCCATTAAAGAAAAACATGCACTCTGTTGGCATTTAAAGAAAATAGAGGGCATGGGGGTAGAAGAGGGTTGAGATGGGCCGTAGAGACCATAAACAGTCATTGGAAATTATAGCTATGTGCCACAGAGTAGAAAATGAACTGGTCTTAACTAGGAAGAAAACCAGTTTCATTACTAGAATTCTTTTATTTTTAGGTCCTATTCCTATAACCTTAAATATATCAGTTAAGAACTTCCTCTGTGTAGAATAGAATAAATTAAAATGTAAGAATTGCATTTTTATTGCCCCTAAAATACTATGGAATGGGGTCAACTGGGAAACCATCCGATAACTATTAAAATACAATTCTCTAGGAAATGTGCAGTTAAAGACACATAAAAGCCTGGAGAGGGAATGAATTTGTGAGTATTTGCATAGTTTTAGACCACAAAGAGAGGAAACGCTGCCTTTTAAACCCTGGCACATCAGTGCTCATCTAGAAAGCTGCAAGTGATGGTGAAAGCCCTCGGCATCCCAACAAGAGGAAGACAGTTATTTCCAAGGACTTCTCGTTGCCTTGAAATTGCCAGCTTTTATGGAACTCTACACTCTCTACAGAAAATTAAGAGTGGCAAAAACCTTGTACCACACTCCTCCAAGAAATGAAGCTAAGTTAGCTGGAATTAAGGGGTTAGCTCCAAAGGACGGTTCTGAACTACACAGAGCACAACCATACTATCTCCAAACATGTGAGCTGACTTTTTATTTTTATCATGATCTCAGGAAAATTACATGCAATAGCCATTCTCTAAAAGAGTCTTTCTTCAATTTGAATATTTTAGCAGAAGCCAAACTGAATCGATTTAACGATCTAGGTGCCATTCTTCCTCCACAAGGAACAACTACTTTCAATATGCAAATCAAAACCCTCCAGTATGGAGAGTAGCTGATTTAATGACCAGCTGCACGGCTCTCCCCCATCTTCAACCTGATGGATGAGCTACATCTTCAAGCCACAATGATGTGGTGACTATTCTAAAGCTTCCAACTTAACCAATTTCTGTATATTCACATACGATATCACAAAAGCAAAGAAAGGTTATGTGCTAAGTGATGTTTCAGCCATGAAGTCTCCTCAGGACATAATCATCTAATTAAAAAGAAGGTAATACAATGCTATCAGTGTTTTCATTTATCAGGTGCTTAAGGAGGCAGAGCACACTCCTCTTTTCCATTGCCGTAGATGATCTCATTATCCCAGCTACCCCTCATATTTCACAGGAGACAGAACCAGAGCTGAGAAATGCAAACCTTTTGGCAGTATTTCAAACAGTGATGAGTGGCACTGACAGAAATTTCATCAATCTCAACAGATCATCATCCCTGAAGCAGTTCTCCACGATCCCGATGTTAGAATAGTAATCAAAACCCTTTCCAGAGGACATTTCCGTGAGCCCCTTTCTCTCAACTGCTGGGGTCTGGCAGGACCCAAGAGCCTGTGTGCACATACTTCCAAATCAATTCTTAGAATCACCTTCACACAACACCTCTTCTTAGCAGAAAGCCACTTCCTGCCTCCAGAGCTACTGCTTCATTCCTCTGCCTTGGCACACGCTCTTTGCTTGGTCCTATGCAGTCTTGTTTGATTTTTCAGAAGCTCTCATATACTCTAAAATTCTACAGCCATCCTGTCTCTGTAGAAGAGCAGGGCTCGGTGCTATGACAGATTTACCTTGATCATGGTATCTTAGCACAGCAATAGAAAAGTAACTAAGACAAGAATGTTATTCCTTATTCATCATCACTGGAATGAGGTTGTATAGAGTGCTACTATGTATGGGTTGCTCCACGGTTCCTCATCAGTAGAGTCCAGCTGTGTAAAATGGTACTCCATACAGGCTGCTCCATAGTTTATCATCATTAGGATAAATTGTGTAGAATGATATTCTGTGGAAGCCCCAAAATGTGAGACTAGTTCACCTTGTCTGAAGGTCAGAGAGTCTGTGCTTGCTCACAGGTGTTGACAAAAACTGTACGCACTCTGACCTAGGGTGTGGTTACTTGCTGTTTTGGATATTAAGATGGCCCAGAAAGGTAGCCACTCCACCCTGACCAAAGGTCAGAGAATTCAAGCATACTTCTGCTCCTTCTTTTGAAATAAGATGTTTGACCTAGGGAGTGGCTGCCTTCTGGATACTTGGTCTAGGGTGGGTTCACTGTCTAAACAACAGAATGCTTTTCTCAAGAATTAATGACGTGATGTCTCAAGTATTGGGGCAAGTAACTGTTCTGGTTGTCCTTTGTATCATGTTAAAGCAGCCTTTTCCTTTTTCCCCGTTTTGTATTGGGGTATAAAGCATATGGGAAAATTAAACACGAGTGAACTCAGAACTCAAAATTCAGCATTCAGTATTCCTGGAGTTGCTATCCCGATACTATCCTATGTCTCTCTGATTCTTTCTTACGTCTGTTCCACCTAGCTGACTTTTCTAATCTTCACACCCCTACCCTGGAATGTACAAACCTGCTGTGGCTAGGACTGCAGCTGAAGTCACCCCAAAAAGGTGGCTCATGACAGTACTCCTCCATAGTTTATCATTACAAGAACGAGACTGTGCATTTCTGGCAGAGACCAGCGGCTATACCAACCACTCTCCATGACGTATTAGACGGAACATAGCCAACGTCTTAACTACTGTCAACATTCACTCAGATTATTTGGTATTACCAATTATAGTCAATTAAACTTCCATTTTCTCCACTTTGTAGCCAATAAATTTGTGGGGAGATCATTTAAGAATGTCAATATCCCATTTATCAACATACTTCTTAAATTTTATTTATTTATTCATCTTTATGTGTATTGATATTTTCTATCCTATGCATATAGAATCAGAACACTGTTTGCAGGGATTGCTTTTGCTGTCTTGCCATTTGAGTCCCAGTTACCAACTCAGGTCATCATGCTGTTGGCTCTTGCTTATTATCTTTGGCTTTTAAGAATTTTTTTTCCAGTAATGTTAGTCAAACTCTGTGTGACTCCTTTTACTTATAGTTTGTGAATTGGAATTAAACTGTAAGGAGAATTCTTACTTATTTACTCAATTTTTTACTTTGTGCTAATTACAATTTACAGGAATTTATTTTTATTCTATTGGGAATAATTCGTTACTCTCATTTTGCATGTATCACTAAAACTGTCCCAGATACAACATGTTTTCTGACATAATTTTGTGATGCACAATTAATAAAAACTCAGAGAGAGAAATTAGGGTTCAACCCGAAGGTCAGAAAAATAAAACAGTCAGTCACGGGCTCTTTCCTCTATCTCAGTCCGAAACGGCGATCCTGCTCCAGGAATCTCAGGATAGACTGAGAGTGAGAGCTGACTCCTCCAGTCTTGTAATTCTCTCCAGGGCTGGGACAGGCATGCACCGCCTGGCTTTTCTGGCAACTAGTGTGGCTGCTGGGATTAAAGGTGTGTGTTATCACTGCCTGATCTCTAAGGCTGACCAGTGTGGCTGTCTTACTTTCTGAACTTCAGGCAAGTTTTATTTAATAAAATAGAAATGAAGTAACACTATACTTCTGAGTTCACCTTGTGTTTAGTCAGCTCTAGTGCTAGAATCAATCCTGGTTTGCATCTATGAACTTCAGAATGTTTTTTCTTTGTATAACTTTTAAACATTTCTTAAGTCTATTCTAAGCATCCTATATTTTTATGCTATTTTAAATGGGGGTTTGCAATCAAAATACAGTCTCCCACTGGCTATTGCTTGTACATGAGAAGCCTCTTAATAAGAATGTCATATCACGCTACCCTATCTAACTGACATGTTTGATACTGAGTTATTTATTACCAACTCTAGAGTTTTTAGGTATGCTACTGAGGGTGTGGGTGTGTACATGCATGCACACATGAAAGCAAGAGGCCACTGCTAAACTGGGTGTCTTCCTCAATCCCTCTCCACCTGAGCTTTTGTGGCAGGTCTCTCACTGAACCAAGAGCTCACAAATCCAGTTATATTAGCTGCCTGCCCCTAGTTGGGCTACAGGCACGAGCCACCCCTCCTGGCTTTCTACTGGGGCTGGCGATCTGCAGGTCCTCATACTTGTGAAGCAAGCACTTTACCAATTGAGCCGTTTCCCCAGGCTGGCCCTTCAGATTTTTATACGACAACTTACTAATTTATCAGTTTTTTTACTCTAAAATCTTTACTTTATTGCCATAAAATATTCTTTGAATTACAATTCTAAAACTTAGTTCTGTCAATGGTTTGCATTGTTGCTCTTCAAGGACTTAAACATAAGCCACTCCTTTCTTTTTGTTCTTTATTTCATTCCCACTAACTTACCATTAACTTCTAAGTTCTTCTTTATTGCATTTTTAATTTTTTCATCTAACTTTCTGTTTGTTGCTACATTATTACTTTGCATTAATATTTTGGGGGGGGTCTGATGACTATCCAAATATGTGCCCTTTAAAATTCCATTATCTTTTTTAAATACAGTTCTGAAAAGTTTTATTTTTCTGAATCTAAATTTGACTATTAGATCTCAGAGTTGATCACTGAGATTATTTCAGGTACCTAATTAGTAGATCTTCACAAATATACTTTAAGATATTTTTGTGTGTTATAAAAAGTGTATTGAACTTCAATATTTGTAAGTTCATTCTATCCCACTACTTTCTCTGTTCTTCAAGAGCTCAATATATAAACTCTGTTCCTTTGGGGCCAGTTTTCCACTTCCCCTATTTGTCTCTAACCCTTTTATTTCTTCATTTCGCTTTCACTTTTTTGCCTTTCTTTAATGTCTCTTTCTAAACATTTATTTGAAAGTAATGCCCTTTAACCACCTAGTAATATGCTGCTCATTTATAAAATGATTGTTGTTCTTTTCCATTTTATGAGTTCAATAACATTTTCCATTTTTGTTCTTAACTTTCCAATTTTTTTTCTTTTTTATATCCTCAAACGCTCATGAGTATATTTAATTCTGCTTGGAATGCTGCCTTAAATTTGTATCTAAACAATAACTTAGGGGAGGATGTGTGTTCTTTTTGTTTTTTTCTTAGGCACTGTTTATGGATATGTTCGCCATTTCCCTGTTGATTTCCATGGCATCTGGTTATTTATAATGGTCTCTTAAGGATTTTAAAATTATGTGTATATGTGCACAGTTTTATTGCAGTGCCTGTGGAGACCAGAAGGTGTCAGATTCCCAGAGTTGGAGTTAGAGGCAACTGTGAGGAACCTAGGTGCTTGAGTCCTCTGTATGAGTGGGTAGAAAGCCATCATAACCACTCAGCTTCTCTACCCTGTTAATGAGATCCTAAGTCACTAGGACTATGTGCTACCCTAAGTCTGTTCAGACTGAGAACAGATGGATGTTGTGTACTCTAACTTTCTGTTCATAGATCTTCCCTTCCCTTTTACCAACTGTGTTAGTTACGGTTTCTGCTGCTGCAACAAATCACCATATATATAAAAATCCGTTGCTGTTCATCACTGTAGGAAGTCAGGACAGGAACTCAAACCGGGCAAGAACACAGAGGCGGGAGCTGATGCAGAAGCTATTGAGAGGAGCTGCTTACTGGCTTGCTTCCCATGGCTTGCTCAGCCCACCTTTTTATAGATTTCAGGACCAGCAGCCCAGGGATGGCACCACTGAAAAATACTTTACAGCTGGTTCTCAAAGAGGCATTTCCTTAGCTGAGGCTCCATCTTCTTATGATTCTGCAGTTTGTGTCAAATTGATACACAAGACCAGCCTGTACAATTGACCTCTTGTTAATCTGACACATAAACACATCACTACTAAGCCACAATTCTTTCTTACTTAATTGATCTTAAATAATTTTAAAAGTCCACAGTCTTTACAAATTCAAACATATAAAATTTTAGTTCCTTTCAAATAGTCAAAGTCTTTTAAAATTTAAGTCACTCAACTGTGGGCTCCAGTAAAATATGTTTTTACTTCAAGAGGAAGAATCAGGACAGTCACAATCAAAGCAAACAAAATTCCAACTGTCCAGTATCTGGGATCCACTCGCAATCTTCTGGATTTCTCCAAAGGGCTTGGGTTGCTTCTCCAGCTCCACCCTGTGCAGTATACACAGCTTATCTTTTAGGCTCAGCTGGCTTCCATCCGATTGCTGCTGCTGTTCTTGGTGGTCACCCCATGGTACTGGCATCTCCAAAACGCTGAGGTCCCTCACTGCAACTGGACTGTACTTTCACCAGTAGCCTCTCATAGGCTCTCCTTATGGTGGTGCCAGGTCTCATCTCTTTGCACGACCCCTTCAGCAATGGGTCTTCAACTGCCACTAAGGCTGTACCTTTACTAAAGGCTTTCCCTGGTCTTTCATAGTGCAAAGCCTCAGCTGCTTTCTTTCTATGACCCTGAAAGACCTGGATAAACCTAGACACCCCCCCCCCAGCAGAAAAAAATAGAGTCAAAAATCTAAGCAGAGAGAGAAGAATCAGAAATCTAGATTAACCAGTTCAGTGACTGTTTCAGGATCTAGCTGAAGATAAAGTTAGATTGTAATCTTGAGAAACAGGGAGTTACCCCCTTGTGATTATCACTGGTATTTTCGGAATTTTCAATGATCACTGGTATTTTTGGAATTTTCCCATGACGCCCTCCCTACCCCCTTTGGATTACTGGGTTGTGGTTTCTTCCCTTAAATACCCCTTCTCCCAGCTACTCGAGGTCGAACTCTCTACCCTGGAATGGGAAATGAGTTTCGGCCCCAGTGCACTGGCTCCTGTGCTGTCAATAAACCTAGTGTGATTGCAGCAAGGGGGGTCGTATTATCCTGAGAATTGAGTGAGAGTCTCCCCGCCCCGGAGGTCTTTCAACCCCTTCATGCCTTCAAATCCAGAATCAACTAAGTGAACCTTATACATTACCAAGTCCAGCTGCCAGCACGAGGTACAACCGTGGCTGCCTCTGGAACACAGATTCTCTGTTGTCTCAGGAAACACTTCCCAGAATATTCACCTCAATGATGCTGGTCTCTTCTTAATGACTTAATTTCTTAGCTCTTGCTGACCAGCATCAAGTATCCCAACAAAGCAAAATTTTTGCTTTGGTAGTTCTGATATCTTGTTAATCAGTTAATTCTTCAGCCTCAGCTAACACAAGAACCACAGGATCTTAATTCAAAATAATAAATGGCCCTGATAGTCTTTAATATTCCCTCTGAAACTTTACAAACCAGGCCCCCATCTTCTGCACTTCTCTCAATATTCTTATCTTCCAAGTCCCCACAGAATGGCTTTCCTAGCCCTAAGTTCCAAAATCCTTCCACAATTCTCCCTAAAACATGGACAGGTCGGCCACAGCAATACCCCTTTCTATTGCTGTGATAAAACACCAGGACCAAAAAGCGAGTTGGGGAGGAAAGGGTTACACTCCAGCATTGCTATTCATCACTGAAGGAAGTCAGGACAGGAACTCAAACAGGGCAGGATCCTGAAGGCAGGAACATGCTGAAGAGGACATGGGGGGGGGTGCTTATTGGCTTGCTTCCCTGGCTTGCTCAGCTTACCTTTTTATAGAATCCAGGACCAGCTGCTGAGGGTTGGCACCTCCCCCACAAATGACTAAATGAGAAAATGCCTTACAGGTGGATCTCAAGAAGGCCTTTCCTCAGATGAGGTGCCTTTCTCTGATGATTCTACAGCTTGAGTCAAGTTGACACAAAACCAAACCAAGTGCCTGACCCTTCAGATAGATCGCATTGCCAGTCGTCTCTGTTCTGCCAAATATCTCTTTGTTGGCTTGATGTGCTGCCTGAGGGTAAGATGGGTGGAATGGAATCTGAGGCTGCCGGCTGAAACCTGAGGCTTACTTCTCTCTTTGAGTGTCACCTCTTTCTGAGATAAGATTAGAGGATCTGTAACTGAAGCAAGGCTTCCCACCTACCCTAGGAACTCTCTGAGGGCAGCATTCATCTTCAACCCTCAGTTACAGGTAAGTGGTACATGGGTAGACTCAAAATCTAACTACCAGAGTCCTGGCTAGTGTGAAATCACAGTAGTGCATACCTCCCATCCTAACACATTCTTGTGATTTCTTAAGAACAGATGAGCCCCATAAGCACCAGTACAAGAGCAAATGATTCCTGATTCCATCTTTAGACAGCACTGGAGTGTGGGTAACAGAGGTCACCGATTTCAGGACAGCACTCTTGAGGCTCTTCCTGGACAGTATTTATTGCTACTCTTATACAAAGACATTTAGAACATTTGGTTAAAGCCTTCTGGATCATTCCTGTTAGACCCATAAGGAATTAGTCACCAGAATATGATCCCTGTCAATATGATCACATAGATGGCCATCCTCTGATGTTCACCCTTTCCTTCTGTATGATCCAGGGAAACCTAGAACTTTTCTGCATAGTGTTCCAATTCCCACTGGCTGATTCTCTGCTTTTGACAAACTGACAGCCAATGTTGGTGCTAATAACCCCAGAAGAGCCGCCACATGCAAGTACCAGAGAAACACCAGAGATGAGGCATATATATCCCAAGAGCAGGAACACCCATGGTCACCTTGAGCTTTCACTGTCTAGTGGACCTTGCAGACTAGAATCCCAAGGCTGACCTCATTAAACATGCTGATCTGGCTTTCCTTCTAACATCTCAGTCAGTGGAACTGCTATGAAAGTCAGGAATCTGCAAGTTCTCTAGATGATTCTCAAAGCATGCTTTTAGAAACATTTTTAATATACCACATCCCTCCAAACATCAGAGCTTCAAAGATAGCTCACTTAAATAAAAAAGTGTGGGCAACTCAGCTCTCCAAAATGCCAGAAATAACTGCCTTTGCCAAAGAGCACCAGTTGTCATGGTCAATTGATCACCTTCTTTTGATTTTCTGTTCTTTTAGTTCCTTTGATATTTACACAAATTCTGTCTGAGTCACTCAAGCTTATGGTTTATGGTGTGACTAATATGCTGGGGATAGTTAATGAGTACAAATGAGAAATACCAGAAACCTCACTGGCACATGGACGGCCCCACCCCCATCTCCTGCCTCTGAGTATCCTCGGTCTGCTCCAAACAGGTATAGAAACAGTGAGTCCCACCACTACTGGGGGTCTATACAACTGTCTTTTAAAAGCATTAGTTCCAGCTTTGCTAGTTGGACTGATTCCATCGGGAGAGGTTATCTGGCCATCAAATGTGCGTGATGAGCCTAGGTGGACAGGGGGTCAGTGACTGCCAAGATTCTAAGAAAGAACAGAAGGATGACAGTACCTCTGGCTGTGACTCATCCACTGGTGACCCACGGGGAATTACCTAGCCTTCCTCTGACCATCTGGTGGTCACAGCAAAGTATCTGAAACTCCTTTGGTGTTTCCTTCATGAGAATTCTCATCATAGAGCAAAAAGATGTTCAGCAAGATGAGGAGTAGATTATTTACCAGTTTACTCAGCAGAACCAAATCCTGCCCTCTCTCAGGATGCAGTATCACAGTCAATATCTTAACAATATATGGCCCTCAAATTTCATATCCATCTACAACTTTGAGCTATGAGCTTTCTTAAAATACATATTATTTTTAACTATCATAAGTCTACATGCATTTACATTTATAGTGTGACATTTCAATTCAAGTATAGAGTATGAACTGTCATTTTTTAAAAACAACTCAAATAAAACTCAAAGGTGAATACAAAAAGTAAATTCATAAAATGGTGATCAAGTCATAAGAATACAAATAAGCTGGCCGCAAGCTTCCAGAGAGAAATGAAGACTTCACCAAAAGTCACCGGATTGAAAGTAGATTTCCTTTTCTTGTTTACCAAATGACTCCCTGCTAACAGGGAGAGCAGACAAACATGTGCTATTTCTCAATTATATGATCCAACCCAGAACTGTAAACAATAATTTACTATCACAAAGAATATTTGTAAAAAGTTATTGTTAAGATTTGAATTATGGAGTAAACTGACAGAGGAATAATGCCTGGGGGCCACCTGCTAGACACAAACAGTAAATTCATCCTGTCATACAGCAACCAAGTGTTCTTCCTCATACCAGTGAGCCAGGCTGTCCCTATTTCTACCTTTTCTGTTCTCTTAAATCTAACTTCTATTATGTTCACTGAGTAGAGTTTTTCAAACTATGTATTAGGGTTTAAGAAACTTGGTAGAAACAGCTACATCCAACAATTTTCAATGCCTACAGCATCCAGCACAGTGGCTGAACCAACAAAGACAGATTACAACTGAATGTGCAAGACACTGGTGACAGGCTGCTTCGTGAAAAGCCCCCAAAACTCTAGTGTTTTCTCTGATGGTCACCACTTCTGACAGCTGCTTGCAGATCTGCCCTGCGGACCAGAACTCAAAAGGCCTCCCTTTCTCGCCTCTTCTCCATCTCCTTCCTCCTGGCAGTTGCCAGGATTTATAACTTGCCTACTCTGAATTTTCTCTCAACCTCCAACTAAATGTCCACTGAATTTCAAAAAGAAAACAAACTTTCCTTTAACATTTAAATTAATCCCTGTCTTGGGGTTTTTATTGATGTGAAGAGACATCATGACCACAGCAACTTTTATTAAGAAACACATTTAATGGGGTGGCTCACAGTTTCAGAGATTTAGTCCATTATCATCGTGGCAGGACATGGCAGCATGCAGGCAGACATGGTGCTGGAGAAGGAGCTGAGAGTTCTACATATTGATCAGCAGCCAAATGGAAGTGAAGTGAGACACCAGACGGCGGAGGCCCCCAAATCTGAGCCTGTTTCCACATTGACAAAGGTCAGAGAGTTGGAACTTACCTCTATTCCTACAAGGGAATTGTGTTTCTACCTCAAACAAAGGTCCCACCTAGATTTAGAGTAGTGATTTCTGCTCTCTCAAGGTTATTGTCAACAGGTGTATTTCAGACTTGTATTTCAGGAATAGAGAAGCAGATACTTTTCTATCTCAAAGAAAAGTCTAAGGATCTAACTAAGTCCAGTTCACTTAAGGAGATAACTTTGGATTACACCCACGGATTGGTTTGCCTATAGAATGTTTTGATCTAGGGTGTGAACATGACTGGTTTTGTTTAGTAACAGAATGTTTAACTATGGATGCAGCTTGCGACTTTCAACTGGTCTGTTCATTTCCTTGTATCATGTTAACGCAGTTTTTGTCTTACTCCTACCTTTTGGGGTCAGGGGTTTTTAAACAATTGGAAATTAAACACGGGCAATTTCAGTTCAGAGAACTCCCTCTCTATATTATTCTATATGTTATTATTTTATTATTATTAAATGTGTCTTCGTATTCTTTACTATATTTCTAAATCCCAACACTGCTACCCTGGCAAGCGGTATTTTTGTTGAGGCTGGTCCCTGACACTGCATATGGCTTGAGCATATATGAGACCTTAACACCCGCCTCCACAGTGACATACTTCTTCCAAAAAGGCCATACCTACTTCAACAAAGCCACACCTCCTAAATATCGCAGATGGGGCCCAGTTACATTCAAACTGCCACAATCGCTCATCAAACCAACTTTTCAAATGCTTAGATACCAGTTATTTAGGAAAACTGTACAAATATGAGGGTAAGTAGCTCAGTGGTAGAATGTTTGTCTACAGCCCAACATATCTCAGGCCCTGGGTTTGACTTCTAATACCTAAAAAATCTAAAATTAAACTTTTGATTATTGGGAACAAGCACTCACTGTGGGCAGCACCCTTCCCTGGTCAGATTCCTGGACTGTATAAGAGTAAAGGAAATGAGCTGAGCACTAGCTGACCACAGCTAATCCGCTGTTCTCAGCACTTAACTGTGCATTTGGTGAGACAGCCGTTTGAAGCTCCTGCTTAACTTCCCTACAGTAAAGGGATTATAACCTGGAACTGTGAGCAAACTTTCTCTCCCAAATTGTTTTTGTCAGGGTGTTTTACCACAGCAACAGGAAATGAAGAGAATCAGATAAGTAAGGGAAGCCTAAACTTGCCTGCACAACTCCTGCTCAAGGAGAAGTACAAGAGTTCACACCTCATCCCCATGACACATGTTTAGCACAGTGCAAAATACCTTTCTCTACAAAGAGCAGTGAAATTAGTAATGATCTGAAGGGTTCCACACGAAATGGTAGAAAGGTGGCTAGCTAACCAATTACTCATACACCTAGGAGAGACAATAAATAGCTACCAAAACCCCCAGCGACGTTCAAATCTTTACCTGTCAGCCTTCATGAGGAGGTTAGGTGGGAGCTCAATGAGCTGGTTATGCTGCACATCCAAGACCTCCACAGATGTTCTCTCTAGCCTTTCAGGAAGCCTTGTCAACTGGTTGTGTCCTGCCAGTAATTTCCGGAGACTACTATTACAAAATAAGCTGTAAGAAAGGGAACAAAAACAGAAGGCAACTATTTATATTGGGCTAATTTGGGATGAGGATTTAAAAACGTAAGATTTAAATAATCATTATTTCACAAATTATATATTAATTCAGTATAGGCTAACAGGTTCATTTTGATGTATTAGATTTATTTATTTTAGTCAATGTATACGAGTGTTTTCCCTGCACGTATGTACGCACACCACATGGGTACCTGGTGTCTGCAGAGGTGGGAAAGGACATTCACTTCCCTGAAACTGTGAGCCACCATGTGGGTGCTGAGAATTGAACTCAGTCTTATGCAAGAGCTGCAGTGCTCCAGAATGCTGAGTTAGATCCCTAGCTATAGCAGGTTTATTTTAATATAAACTTGGAGCTATTTGTATTTCAGCGCTTTCTATATTTGTGTCATGGAAGGAGTCACTGAAGAGTGTGGTCTCGTCTTGATCCACAAGGCGAGCTTTACAAGGCTGTGTGCTTCTTCAGACCCACAGGCTAATGTCCTGTCCCGAGTCTGAACAAACACAGCTGAGCCGTCTGCACAGAGATTAGGACTCAGCAAAGTCTTCGATAGCATCAATCTTTCATAAACACACCTAAGAAAATTTTACTTCATACATTGTACATAAATACATTTTACTTCATAATTTAATTTCCCCCTTTCTCTCAGTAATGCCATATATTTTAGGGATCCATAGTTTAACCCTATACCAAAGTAGACATTCTCTGAATAGAATAGGTAGGTTTAATTAACTGCAGTATTAATATTAAATGATAACTAGATTCTGTTTAATCCTTCTGGATACTATCTAAGCACTAAAATATTGCTTTTCTTTTCATGTATTTTCATTATAAATAACTTGTTTCATTGAACTCATCACATACCCTCCTTATAGAAACAAAGTTTCAATATCAAATCAATTCTAATAAATCACTGTTGGTTGAATATCAGAACATCAACTAGATTTCTGCAAAATCTACAGTTCGACACTGAGGGAGAAAGTAAGAGATACTGTTTTTGTTTCACATTTAAAAAAATGTAGATAAACACTGGATTGTATGACAAAATGACACTTGGCATTTACTTTGAATAAACATTTTTTTTAGATCCACAAAAGCCTGTACTAGTACAGAGCCAATAAAATACTGGCTTTGAAAAAGCGGTAAAACCTCCAGCTATCTTGTATTTATTAGTGTGCGGAGGTGCACTGGAGTGTAAGCACATTTAGTCCCCGACAAGACAGAAGAACAGTAAGACAGACAGACAAAATCTCCAACAATTTACCTACAGACATATGGCCACTTTCCTTTTCATGTTCCTCTGCTAAAAGGACTGGGCAAAGTCTGTGTCTGTCTGTCTGTCTGTCTGTTTCACTTTCTCTCTCTCTCTCTCTTTCTCTCTCTCTAGTGAGGACTGCTGCATGAGGGTTAGGTTAATTAAATGCTCAATTAACTAATACTCTGGGGACAGAAAACATTTTTTAAATGAACCATATTTATGGATATTATGATGGCTGAAGAACAAAGAGAAATTCATCTCTACAGGGACTGAAATATAACTTCGATTTATTTTATGAGAGCAATATTCTAACATAATAAGAGCTACATATACAATTGGAAACTCTGGGTGCCACATTAAAAAGAAAAATGAAACAATTCTTATTACTAGATTTACTATGTCTAAAATTGTTTAAGCATTGTTATTATAAATATTTTGCACTAACTATATTTACAGACCTTCTCTAGAACTAGTTATATCTCAGGTGCTCAGTGTGTGTGTGTGTGTGTGTGTGTGTGTGTGTGTGTGTGTGTGACTCAAACAAGTCAGCACTGTTTATCTTCCTCAATCATTCTCTCTCCTCTGTCTCTTTCTCTCTCTTGAGGCAGGGCCTCCCACTGAACCCATGGCTCAACAACGGGCTAGACAAGTTGGCCATTGCACTGCAGGGACCCACTTGTGTCTGTTTCTAGTGCTAGGGTTACAGATATATGTGACCAGGCTTGGCTTTTCTTAGGCAGGAACTAAGGATCCAAACTCAGGTCCTTACATGTGTGTGACAGACACTTTACTGACTGACCCATCCCCCCAGGCCCTAGTCACACTTTTAAAAGTCAACTGAAAGAAGTCTGATGTGAAGATCAAAAGAAAGATTAAGCTAAATGTTACTTTTCTCTTATTTGTATTGGTAGCTTTGTTTATACATGGATAGAAACTACTTTCCTCTGTCCTATAACTGGCTAAAAATGTTGAAATAACTGAACTTAAATTCTGGTAGCAACTGGCCATCAATTAAGTTTAAATTATTACTTAAATTAAGATTAATAATCAGTGTCTTGTTCAGAAGAGCCACACTTCAAATGCCAGGCATCACATGCAGACTTTAGGAGCACTGAGGTACACACCATGTTCATCAAAGAAAGTTCCTATGATGAGCCAGGAAAGACTTCTGTGGTTTATTGACTACCTGACTAGTCACAATTACTTAACTAGAAAAGACTTATCTGTACCTATGGATACTTGAAATCATCACAAGGTTACTTTAAAAATTTTGTTATTAAGGAACAAATTATGAAGGGGAGACAAGTTAGTGGGCAGAGCTCTTGCTGTATGTGAGGCCTGACAAACTGCATTTAGATCCTCAGGACCTGTAAAAGCAGGAAGCAGTGGCACTCCTGTATGGAATCCTTGTGCTGCTATGAGTGCAACAAAGATCTCCAGAAACGTGAGGCCAGCTAGGCTGACGTGCGCATCCGTGCATAGGACAGATCCTGTCTTCCCCAAGGCAGTACTCTACCTCCACGTGTGCACTGTGCACACACCCCAACACTGTAAAAACTACAATTATGAAAAAGGTAGGAATTAAAGGAGAAGTCTGTAGATTTCCTATTTCAAATTTGCAATAAAAAGTACAACCTAGTTTATGGTTTCAAGGTTTAGTGATCTAACCATATCCATCTGCCTCGTATCCCACCACCACCAAAACTGTATCCCAGGGCAAACAAAAGTTATCCAGGATAAGGTAGACATATTATCAACAGAGTCGAGTAAGGTCCCTAGGTAAACCATTTATACTGGTTTCTCAGTCTCTGAGCATTCCCTTCAGTTTATTTGTAATTTTCCAGGAACCACTACCACTTGGTATGGATATGAATGTCAGCACGAAAGTTAAAGCTCACTCTACTCTCACCCCACAATACAGGAACCAAAACAATGCATGTATTTGAAAACAGACGGTCTTGGAGTTCATAACAACAAGCTAACAAGATAAACACTAAGTCAGCATATTAATACTAATTATCTATTTGATCTGAAATACTTACCGAGCAGGAAGTTCACATATTTGATTATGGCCAATATCCAAAACTTCTAACTTTCTGCTTTCACATACCCACTCAGGCACATTTTCTAGGCAGTTTCTGAAGATAAGAACATAAAAATTATTACTTTAAAAATTAAATCTGGCCTCAAATATGTAATTTATTTTTTTAAATTTATATATGCCTGTATGTGTACATTCATGTAGGTGCCCAAGGAGGCCAAAAGGAAGCATAGGATCCCTTGGAGCTGGAGCTACGGGTAGTTGTGAGCCACTGATTTGGGTGCTGGAAGTGAACTCCAGTTCTCAGCAAGAGCAGGACACACTCTTTATGCTGCTGGGCCATCACTCCAGCCCCTCAAATGTACTTTAAGCTCAAAAGAACTACACAGAAACAAAACTTAAAAAAAAATGCCAAATTTCAATGAGCAAGATCAAAAGGATATATGAAAATCACTGTATTTTAAAATCAAGACGAATCATTATAAAAGAGAAGAAATAAACTAACACAGAAACGTCATCTCTAACATTTAAAAGATCACTACCTCTAGATATTAACACCCCTTCAGAGACCACTGCGAATTTAGAAAGAGGGAAAAGTGATCCAGGTAAGTCAATTATAAACTAACCAAGTATTACTTTCAAGTTCACATTTTTACCATTTGTATTAAAAGAATTTCCAATTCTTCCTGGCATCATAAAAATACAGCTACTGGGAAGAACGGGAAATGAAATGGTGCACTACAGTGAAGACTTAGAATTATTTGAAAATGTTTACTTGGGCATTTAACAGTAATTACAGTTACCAGAAACAAGTGAACTGAACCAATTATGACATTATTAAATGATCTGACCACTAGAAAAATATACTATATTTGAATTTCTTTCTTTTACCTTTAAATAAAAATATGTACAGTAATGAGGCACACATAAAAGCATATAGCTATTTCTCCCCTCCCACTCCCAAGTGAGGGAATCAAAGGCCACACACGTTTGTCAAGATGAATGCATGATGAACAGGTGCACAAGGCTGAGCAAATATGATGCTTGGGACGTTTTAATAACATGGTGGGCTGATCCATGAAGTAAAAAAGAATTATGAAAGTTTTGATTAAATATGGAAATAGAAGACATTGTTTTCTTACTATTTATATGGGCACACACTGTTATACTCAAAAACTTATTTTATAATGGTTAACTCTTGAACAGATGAACAACACAGAAAAATAGAAAGAAAAATAGAAGTCCTTCAGCAATCACAGCATAAGGAAATTAAAACTATAAATGGTAGTGTAGAATTCTGCACTGAAGAACTCTTAAGGTCCACGAAAAACCTTGCTCAACACCCTGGGAGGCAGGGCACATGAGGTGAACATGCACATCAGATGGGCACACAAACACATGAGGCTGGCATGTGCCAGAGTCACAGAGGAAGATAAGCAATATTGAAGTTACAAATCCAGGGTCTTGGCCTAGGGATTCCTAAGAGGACTATGTGCCAAACACATTCTATGAGTAATAGGAAAACAGTTTCTATAGCCAACTCTCTGAAGTAAATCTGTACACAGTATATATATGTACATATGTATACAAACTCCCGATATGTATATTAAATCCTGAGCTTTGATAAGAAGTGGTAGGAAAAAAAATCTAAGAACTAAATCAAGTAATGTCTGAGCTTAAGTTAATGAAATAAAACTATAGCAACTTAATAGGAAATTCATGAAACAATTCAAAGAACTTTATTTCTAAGTTCATAGTAAAGTTGCAATTGGAATAATTCTCCCAATAGCTAAAAACTGAAAAGGTATTTATTATTAAAATAGCTAAATTTGTGTGCTTTCATGATGAAAGGTAAAATTCTATACCTTATAACTCACACTGCCATGGGGATTGCAACGATATGGTGATTCACAAGCACACCACAATTCACACCTCAAATGGCTAACAGTAGGTATCTTCAGAGAGCCAGACTCCTATGTGTTCTCATATTTTGGTATTTCCTTAAAATGAGTTTCAATTTTAGTAGGTTAAAATTACTGAAGTTTCACTTGTGTAAATTTATAACGTAGACAAAGTCATGCCTTTGTGTCACCGGGTGGGGGAGGGAGATCTATTTTTGTATTTTTCAGCACTAGAATAAGTAAGACTCACTGCACAAGCAAAGCCGCATGAAAGCCTGTCTACCTAAAGCAAGCTAAGAGCCCAGCAGCTCTCAGAGCTTTTGGCAAGTACATGTGTGTACAAAGTGACAAAAGGGAACTTAGAGACACAGCAGTGTTATAAACCGTAGCCTCATAGTTCCTGGGGGGGGGGGGGGCGGGGACACAAGATACAACTGATATATAAAGGGCTAGTGGACCTTCAAGTTACCCTGAAGTCTCCAGTCTTTATATACAAACCTAGGATCTAAATTGATTTCAGAGCTAGGGATGGTACCTCATTGGTAGGAGCTTGCTTAGCTTGTAGGAGACCCAGAGTTTGAACTCAGGTATAAGAAAAACACAGATGGCATCCAAAGGTCCTTTTTTTTAAATGAAACTTTAAATTAAGTTTAATTTTTTATTATTTTAAAACATTTTAGTCAGTATTACTGTCCTTCAAAAATTTATAAAACATCTTAGCATAGGCTTGGACAGAATCAGCTAAAGAACTCCCCAATAGGCCAACAGTTCTGTAAGGTGCTGTCTTCTTACCTTGAGACATCCATGTAAGACAGATAATTTGGAACTGGGTAAACATCGAGTTGAACGAGTTCTACAAAGGGAAGAAGCACAAACACATTACTACCCATGTGCCTTTGTCTGTAGAAAGCACTGTACTTTTGGCCTCCTCTGTGTATTTAGTTTAGGAAGTACAATGCATCTTCTTGTATTACTTTAACTGCAGGAAACTAAAGCCATCCTCCCATGCAACCGTGAGTCATTCATTCTCTGTTCCCATTTGTTTATGTGCTTTCTCGTGGTTCTGTGTGCCAAACTGCACCTAAAAGGTCATTCAAATGAACACCATATTTTTAATACTCATGTCATCCATAAAACCGAAAGGTCTTCCTTGTTGACTCCCTCACAACTGAAACACCATACTCTAGAGCATCACAAAAGAGCTCTGCTGGTCAGATCAAAAGGTTTTCTGAACTTAGGAAATATGACACCACTTTCTGCAGGAGCAGTTTCTGAAAGGCCTGCTCTCTTAATTCATAAGAATTATATAGCTGCTTTTTCTGGTCCCAGTGAGAGGCTTATAGATTAATTTTTGGTACCAGCTCTTTTCTTTCCAATGTAACATTTCAGGTACCCACCTTAGAGAAATGAGCCATGGAACACATTTATGGCCCGCTTGCAGGTTCCCTTAGCTCACATGAAGTACATCTTAGTAGCCTGGACAAGTGGTGGTGTGGATTCTCTCGCTCCTCTGTTGTAAGTGTATCTTGCCTACTGTTCTCGCTATTAATCTGAAAGCACCACTACTAGCACAAACCTCCTCTTCCTAAGGATCTCTCTTAAAAGTCTCACTATCTGATTCCACACCTACATCCCATAATTTAAAAAACAACCCCCAAATAAGGGGTTTTATTAAATAACTAAGAACCTTGCTGTCATGATATTCCTGTGGGCACATGGTTCAGGTTTATCTTCGAGGAGTCCCCTAGTAATGGAACATGAGATTGCAGGTCTTGATTGGAGCCTACAGTGGACTTCCCACCCTCTAGCATTTAGTCAGGAAGTCAATGAAACAGTTTACCTCGCCCTTACTTTAAGCAGAAGAAACAAATGACCAGTGGGAGCAATTTATCATAACGCAAAAAGCAAGCTAGGAACAATAAAATCTTCCCTTCTGGTTCCTGTAAATACCAAGGCAACATTCTTCTTTTATGACTTTTATCTTGGAAGGATTTGATCCTTATTTTAGTAAATGAGGAAAGAAGAAAGTCAGTAAGGCCGAGATGATGGTACTGGGCAAACAGCGCAGCCTGGATGTGGTCTGCACTTACCGTTAGAAGAAGCATAGAGCGCTTTTAGGAAATAGCCACAAATGTTCAGTGTCACCAGCTGATTTTTTTCGCAGTGCAGAACTTCTATGTTGTTGAAAACCATAGCATCGAGATCAGCAAGTTTATTGTCTCGCAGGTCAAGCTGGGTGACATGCGGCACAAAGTCCACTTCATCTGCTATAAGCTTTCTGAGTATGTTCAATCTTAAGGAGGAAGGACACAAACATGAGCTACTTAACCACAATACTATAAATAAACTGCTGAACCCATATAGTATGAAGTGATGAGACAGGACTCAGTTCTCCCTGTATTAGAGCTCCCCCTGCCATCTTCAATTTTAGCATCTGCCTTGTTTAACTGGCAAGATACACTAGTTATTTTTAGCTACAATTCTAGAAGTCTGAGCCTTTATGATATATTTCAAAACACAATTTAAAACACAATTTAGGTCATGAAGGCTAGAAGGGAGGGAGCAAGTGTATTGATTTTACCTAATTCACTTCAAGAGAAGAAAAAATATCCACTTAGGCACTTACTTCCAAAGAAAGAGGCTGTAGTACAGATAGCATACTGGAAAGAACATGGGAAACAAACCCAGACATACTACTGCACTGGCTCCCTAGAGGAAGAGACGGATGTAAAGAAAAGTAGATGGGCAATCATAAAGGACAGAATCAAGGACAATGACCTCAAGCCACATACCGAATGGGAACACCAGAGATGGAAATATAGGTACAGGGATTCTTTATTCTCAGCATCCGAACTGATAGCCAAAGCTATTTCCATACAGAGACTACTACTCAAAGAGCAAAGTGGAGAAGACACTGAACACTGGCACCCAGGATTTGAGAAATCGTAAGAGGAAGATGGCAGCCATGATAACTACTGGACTGAGTGAAGTTACTGCAGAAAAGCAGCGAAAGACAAGCAGCAATGGATCAATATGAAAAAGATATGAAATCAATATAACGAATATAAATTTAGTTTCCAAAAACAGATGAAAACATCACTTCTTGGTACCAAGGAAGTCTACACCTCCTTTGGAAAGAAACATCTCTCTCCCAAGGTGAGAAAGCTCCAAGCTTGTGTACTTGATAAAAGGCACTGTTATTATGCATGGAGATCAAACATTCTACGGGGTTTCTGCTCTTCAATAAACAAAATAGGTATGCATACAAACGATTAAGAGAACTACCATAAAGCCACTGACCAAAACACAAGGATGAGTGACAGCAGAGCTAGAATCTGTCAACAACCAAGGGCAGCACATAGTGTCTTCAAATGTCCCTAAAACGATGCTTAAAAACATCATTCCTTCTTTCCTTGTTCTAGGTTCAAAGATTCAAAATTTGGCCTTAACCCAGAAATGTGCCTATTTCCAAATGCTCACTAAACTATCAGAATGTGCACGATGGATAAAAACAAGCCTTATTTTGGAGAAAACAGAACTGAAAGAATTTAAAGAATGTTTTATGTTCTTCCCGAAATTACACTTTGAATAACCATGATAGTATTATCTTCATTTAATATAGCAACTCACCTACCTACAAGTCACTGTATTGGTACCAAGATGATCAAAAACTCTGTTTTAATGAGGACTTAAAAAAGTCTATGAGGAAAGGAAAGGTGGCATTCCTGTGTGTAGAAGAGCAGCTCGAAGGATTATCTTCTAGCTCTAGGTGGAGAACCCAGAGCAACAGTCACCTCTTATCTGCAAAATGAGAAAAACATCTTTCCTATTCTTCAAAATAGTTAAGAAAATGAAAGAAATACCTGTGCTATAGTTCTGGGTACACTGTGAAGGGCTGTGGTCATGATCATGGCAAGGACAGGATGATGACCTCTGGCTTTATATTATCAGAGTAACAAGATGAAGTGCTTTGCACTGTTCCACAGGAGAACTATGAGTATGTGATGATATTGTAGCAATGTACAAAATATAGAGAACCTACAAAGCAAGTGCTATTGAGAAGGAAGCACCCATCTGAATCCCAAGGGTGTGGAGAGCTGGGAATAGTAGTTCACAGGAAGTGGCACTGTGGCTTCCAGATCAAAGGCAGGAACAATGCAGTTTGTGACTTTCGAGCGAGCTACAAGCTAAGTGGAAGGAGTAGTAACATGGTTGGCTATATTCATGTTCTCCTCCATTCAAAGTACTTAGCAAGGGCTTTACCTACTATATACTAACACTGTGAGATCATGGATAAGTAAGAACATTGCCTAGCAGGCCACAAGAAGGGGCTGTTTTCTAAATTTCTAAGTAATCACAGAACACACAAGCACACAGCTTCTATCACATGACTTGCTACTCAAATCTACCACTTTCATCGGCTGTTCTTCCTGTGTAACCAATCTGTCATATAGTGTGTGAACACAGCAACTATGTCAAGTCACCACACATTTCTTTCTTTCTTATTTATTTATTTATTTATTTATTACATATACAATATTCTGTCTGCATTTGTGCCTGAAGAGGGCACCAGACCTCGTTACAGATGGTTGTGAGCCACCATGTGGTTGCTGGGAATTGAACTCAGACCTTTGGAAGAGCAGGCAATGCTCTTAACCGCTGAGCCATCTCCCCAGCCCCACCACACATTTCTAAAACATGGTTTCTATCTCACTGTGGAAGAGCAGCAAGGAACGGCTTCCCAGGCTGTGCCGGAGAATACACTGAGCAGCTCTAAGACAGAGCCTCTCGTGCACAGGATTTGTATGCTAGTGGGGTGGAAGCAGGTAAAAGCTAGGAAAACTTAAGACTACTTCACAGATATGGGTGAGTATGTAAAAAAGCAAAACTAAGGATAAATGGTCCACTGGCAGCTGAATGAAACTGGTCCCAAGAAGACAGAGGGCTAAGCAAAGTTGAGGAATGATTGATTATACAGAAGAATGCCTTTGTACAATATTGTTTTAACTTGTATTGCTTTTGTTTATGCTGCATTTGCTTAATTCTGTGAAGCTGTAATTCTTTGTCTAAACTACCTGATTGGTCTAATAAAGAGCTGAATGGCCAATAGCAAGACAGGAGAAAGGAAAAGCGGGGCTGGCATGGAAAGAGTATAAACAGAAGAATCTGAGGAGGAAGAAGGGAGAGAACAAGGAGAGTAGGACATTAAGGGCCAGTCACCCAGCCATAGAATAAGGAAGATCTACAGAAGTAAGAGAAAGTTGAAAAGTCCAGAGGCAAAAGGTAGATGGGTTAAATTAAGAAAAGCTGGCTAACAGCAAGCCAAGCCAAGACCAGGCATTTATAAGTAATAATAAGCCTTGATGTGATATATATATATATATATATATATATATAGAGTCACTGAAAAAAAAGAGAGACCTAAATTCTGAGATATGAAATTATATATTAAACAACTCAGAGTTAATAACATTATGCTTGTAAATAAATTTAACCCAGGCAAAGTGTTGGTCCCTGTCCCATTCTAAAAAGTTCTCCAATTCAGATAAATTACAACTATTTCTATTTGCTAAATTAAGATTCTAGTCCTGCACACCATTAACATCACCAAGTTAGGAAAGCCCGCCTTCTTTAGTGTGAGGAGAGATGAAGCCAAGCAACTCTCCATTGGCCAACTCTCCACAAGCCAAACCACATAAGTGGGAAGAAAGGGAGCAAATAAAGGCTCTTTACTGAATGAGCTTCAGAAGAAAAGTAGGTACCAAAACAAGGACAGACCCACTTCTACAAACAGAGTGAAGACGCCAAGAAAGACAGTTGAGCAGGCTTCAGGAGTGGAAACAGGCCTCAGTCGGGTAACAACTGAACATAACCCTTTACTGGGAGTATTAGGCAACTCAACTCAATTCTCTCCACAACTCCACGAATTATGTTCTATTATTAATTGTAATTTATAAAGCAGAAGCAGAAGCATAGAAATTAACTCGCTCAAGATTTACTATGGCCAACAGGCATCAACTTCTGGTTAATGGGGGGAATAATTTAGTTGAAAAAGTACCAAACTGAGCAAGCTAGCACTAAAGACTCAGTCCTGTACATTGTTTTGTAAGAAGTCGAGTCCATAACAGGCTCTTCTTTTTCTTTTAAAAAGATAAAACTTAAAAATCTTCCTCCTTGGGCACATAAGAGATAGCTCAGCTGTTAAAAGCACTTGCTTGCCTTTGCTGAGGGCCAGGATTGAGTTCCTAGCATCTACATGGCAGCTCATAACATCATTTCTAGGGGACTCGACACCTTCTTCTGACATCAGTGGGAACAGGCGTGTATGTGGTACATACGTGTATTCAGGCAGAACACTCATACACATAGAATAAAATAAATAAATCTTTAAGAGAATGAAGACATGGATCCTCTTGCGTAAGGTAGCTCAGTGATTAAAAATCACTAGCTCAGTGGTGCAGGCACCTGCCTTTAATCCCAACACTCAAGAGGCAGAAGCAGGTGAATTTCTGTGAGTTCAAGGCCAGCCTGGTCTACAGAGCGAGTTCAAGGACAGCTTCCAAAGCTACACAGAAAAACACTATCTTGAAAAAACAAACAAGCAAAAAACCCAAAAACAAAAAAGAAAAAACCCAGTAGAACCTGACCTTCCAAAGGCTGATGACAAAGCACCCATGGGCAGCAAGGACAGTGCCAAGGCTTCTAGTTGGGTTTCAGAGTGGTTAGACTAAAATGAAGGCTCTTCTGCTTTTATGAGGGATCAGAGTAGAGGGGACAGCTAACCTTGTATCTGATTGGAGATTAATAACAGAATTTATGTTTTGTGAAGAATGATAAGCAAAACTCTGAGCCACTTGAATGGACAGAGAAGAAATTAAAACATTTTAATTTAATACGTACATTAAGTTAAGGAAAAACAAGCAAACAGAAAACAAGAGAAGCTGCACAGTATCAAATGTCTCAGACTGGGAACAATGCCCACCATGCTCTCGATGATTTCCAGTTTATATAAAGAGTCCTCTGCTCCAGTGCTCCCATATATTCAGGCGAATTAAAACTGGATTCAGGTTCACAAAACCAAAGTGGGATTTTTTTAAAGCAAGCTTCAGGGAAGAAGAAACCCCCATAATCTGTCATTTCTTCCCTCTGTGGACTAATTTACCCAACAATACAAGCCAATCACTCAAACGAGATGCATTTCTCAAAAGAGGTTACCGTAGGTCCACGTGTTTAATATGAGGCATTCTTCTTAAAGCCTGTAGTCTGAGGGTCTCCATACAGTTCCCAGCCATACAGAGCTTATCCACAGCAGTCAACTTCTCCAATACCTCCGGGACGTCAGTGAATTCATTAAAGGAAAGACCCAGATAGCTGAGCTGGTGCATGTTCATCAACTCGGCAGGAAGAGACTGGAGAAAATTCCCATCCAGCAAAAATGTCTGCAGGCTATCAAAGAAGACATAACAATTACACAGAAAAATGTACATTTTCAACATACAAGTTCATGAAGATTGCATTACTGTAACGCTGCAAAATGCATAAGGACAGGCAGAAGGTAACAATGAACAAGGGGGACAAAATTGGAAATAAGGATCTTAACCTTCTATAAAAATGGGAAATGTTACCTACTTCCTCAGCTTGCAAAGGTCTACATGGGGAAGTATGCTAACTGCAATACAAATCTGCCCCAATATGCACTTATTTTTTCTTAAAATTAATTTCTAATACTTCAGAAAATGAAAACTCTCTTATGTTTGGATATACTGATTCATAGGAACTGCAGTTTAAAACTATATTTTAGTTTTTTACAAGCCTTTGAAAAAGTAAAGTTCTAACAAGTGACCTCTACACACTACTCATGCCTTACTGCTAGATGTGAGGCCAGCACTTCCTTGGCAAACACAACAAACTAACATGATGTGAAACTTCCACGGAGCTTCCCAGATTTCCCCGTGGTTTAAAGTACGTACTTCTGCATAGCTCCAACAGCTGCTGGCACTTCTCGAAGAGTATTGCAAGACACATTCAGCTCTGCTAGGGTAGGAATGCTGCAGACTGCTGATGGAAAGACTCCTAAGTGGTTATTGGAAAGGTTAAGGCTCTTCAGCTTGGTGAACCTATCACAGGAAGACAGAAAGAAGAAACAAATGTCACAAGTGCACGGCATAGCCTGGAGGATATTCCCACTCTATTTCCGCATCTAACTGAGGTAGAACTCCATCTCTTCAAGGCATAGGGAGTAGCAAAGTGCAGAGTGAATCTGACCCAAAGGCCAGTGTTTTACCTAAAATATAAACATATATCAGAAAGCCTTGCTATTGTAAAATCAGGTTGACTGAGGAATAAGTTCTACTGGAACAACTTTTTAAACTCCATTGTTGGTGTGGGAGGTCCTTCTGTCTATGTGTTGCTTTCAATGGTTACTGAGTAAAGAATCTGCCTTGGCCTTTGATTGGGTAGAATAGAGCTAGGCAGAGGGGGAAGAGAACTAAACTGAATGCTGGGAGAAAGAAGGCAACGTCAGAGAGATGCCATGGTGTTGAAGGAGCTGCGGGCTGTGTTCCTGCCACCCGGCTCCCGGCTAGCTTATGCCCCGAAATAACGACACACAAACTGTATTCTTTTAAACACTGCTTGGCCCATTAGCTCTAGTCCTTACTGGCTAATTCTCATATCCCGATCAACCGATCTCTAATAATCTGTGTAGCACCAGTCTTACCGGGAAAGATTCAGCATGTCTGACCTGGTGGCTGGCTGCATCGCGTCTGCCCTGGAGAGGAGTGTGCGTCTGCCTCACTTCCCCTTCCTCCCAGCATTCTGTTCTGTTTACTCCGCCTACCTAATTTTCTGTCCTATCAAAGGGCCAAGGCAGTTTCTTTATTTAACCAATGACCTTCCTCCATCACCATGGAGCCGCCAGAGGAGAAAGACGCAAGCCACTAGCTGAAACCTTGCTAGTAGGCCACAAGCCTCATGGCAAAATATAAAATAATAGGAATGCGTTAATTTAATATGTAGTAAGAATATGCTAGAGTCACTGGCCAAGCAGTGTTTTATATAATACAATTTTCTGTGTGATTATTTTGGGAGTTTGGGTGGCCGGATAACAAACAAGTGGCCTCCTACTACACATTGTCTTTTACACAATTAACACTCGAGTAAAGATGGTCCTGAGGAGCCAGAACAAGCCAAGCTGGGAAACACGGATTTCTGAGGCTTCAGACAAGTCCAAAATTTGTTCTTCTCACCTCCAACCCCAACCTAGTACAAGAAACAATCAAAGCCCATATCCTAGATGCCCAAGGCTCTGTAATGACAGATTTAGGAACCAGTTAACACCATCCCCCAATTCCACACAGTACTTTCTGTTGCTGCCCACACAGCCTTCTCAAGACCTCTTCTCGCTTCATCTCGATGACATTTCCTTCCCAGAGCCCCTCCTAACTCTCCTTAGTCCCCTTTCCTAAGACTGACACCCTCAGCCTGTGTTTTCCTTGTCTTCTTCTTGCACTACAGTCACTTTCCGTGAAAATCTCACCGCTGCCTCAACAGTTTGCTCAATCCAATCACAACCGTCTCTGTTTCAAGCCATCTACCTCTTCGACCAAAAACTAAACTTACCAAATCTTTATCCCACCCCAACATATCTTTTCATCTGCTCTATTTCTGGTGAGATCCTTTAATTTTCTCAGTTGTCCAAGCTACTGCAGGAACTATTTCTAATTCTCACGCTTGTGTACATTTGCATCATCTCTTCATATGAGAGGACAATCAGTTAATTGTTTCAGAATCTTCTCCCAGAAGGTTATACTTTGCCAGGAGCAAAGTATGATCACATGACTTATCTACTAAAATTTATAGCAATAAAGCTGTAGTCCAAAAGAAATGTAAAGTTATTCAGCATAGAAAACTGATAATGTACCTACTGAACAAAGCCAACTGTTACCATGGCTTTTAAATAACGGTTATTTTACTGGATGCATGGATGTAGCGGGGCAGTGGTGGCAAATGTCTTTAATCCCAGCACTCGGGAGGCAGAGGCAGGTGAATTTCTATGAGTTCGAGGCCAACCTGGCTTAGTTCCAGGACAGGTCCCAGAGCTACAAAGAAACTCTGCCTCCCCCCACCTCAAAAAATTGTTTAACTGAATTGCCATTTTAAGTTATTTTAATATTGTACTTTGATCCATTAGAATTTCAAAAAGATTGTTTATTCTGCTTAGATACATCCTCTCATCCTCTCCAATATAAGAAGAGTGGATAGGCTCTGCTATTCAAAGTACAGTGGTTAGCAAAGGATGCTCGGGGCCCTCCTAAGAAGTTTCTCATTAAATCCCAAGGTCAAACTATTTTTACAAATAAAAAATTCCAACTTGCTCTGTGCTCCTTTTGCTTTTTCAGGTATTGAACAGACTGTACAAATTGACCATCCTTGTGAAAGCACATCTAACTGAAGGCAGAGAATCCAGACAGAAAGTCACAGATTTTCAAAAGCAGAAAACAATGACATCGATGTTGATATTTGTGTTATGTAAAATGGTTTCCATTCCCTTGACCATCCCCCTTACCAGCTGCAGGACCCAGGAAAGTGGGCCCTGTACTTGGGCAGCACAGTAGAGCTGACTGTTGGCGAAGGTGTAGGTGAGTCAGCCCCGATGTGGTGAGCATGGGAGAGCTGTCCCCATTACTCATCTGTCATGTGGTAACATGGGCAGAGGGGGATGCCCTAACACAACACCCACACACACACCACTGTCCATCAAGCCCTGAGGCAAGAGATCGAGCTGGCTCCGGGGTCTCAAGAGCTCCCTATCCTTCATCAGCTGCAGCATTTGGAGAGTAGCCCCTACACCTCACCTGGGCAACAGAGTAGAGCTGGCCCTGAAGGTGGAGATTTGGAAGAACCCACCCTTAGGACTCAAAAGCAGAAGAACTGGCCCTGCCCCTTGCTATCTCTGCAAGGGTGAATTCTCCAGGGCACTGCAAGAGAGCTCACCCTAGTGGTGAGGAACTGGTCCAAAACCAGAGCCCTGTATTGGTCCAATCCAACATTCACCCTACCTGTGATCTACTGGAGCACCAAGGGTGGGGCTGGGGATGGGGTGGGGATTGGTTCTGCAAACCCAGGGATCTCCACAACACAGGGCAGCAACAGGATGTCCAGGAAAAGCCCCAGTGAGGGCTCAGCATTGGTGGTGTAGGAGAGACCAGGGGCCTCAAACCAAATCAATTATTCTTTATTGTGAACGCCTACATGTAAAGATGTATGGATGGATAAAGGGATTTACTGTGTTACACTGCAGCTTCCATGACAAGATTTTCTCCTTCCTTTTTTTTTCTCTTAAATTTTATTTTGTTTTGTTTGGGGAGGGGGCAGGATTGGGATGCATTGTGTGAAAACACAAAAAATAAAAAGAAAGTAAAAAATTGGTTTTCATTTTAAAAAGTCAATATTATATAAACTTTGGGGTTTTTGTTATTGTTGTTGGTTTTTCGAGACAGGGTTTCTCTGAGCTTTGGAGCCTGTCCTGGAACTAGCTCTTGTAGATCAGGCTGGCCTCGAACTCATAGAGATCCACCTGCTTCTGCCTCTCAGGTGCTGGGATTAAAGGTGTGAACCACCAACACCCATATATAAATCTGTTTTAATTTCTAATTAATTAAAATATAACGTTTACATAAAGGAAGTATACTGCTCTGATGTTTTTCAGTTTTTGAGATAAACTACAGAACACCACTAAATATGATGTGCAGACAATTTTTTTCTCTCATTAACTATGTCCCAAATATTGTATAAGATATACTCATGCTAAAAACTAATCATCTATAACTCAACTTTAACTGGTACTTGCTTCATCCCTTTTCCCCCTCAGATATGGTGGCTTTTCCTCAGATAAAACCACTGTTCCCATTCAAACAAAATCATGGCCCTCTTTCTAGATGCTTCCCACATTTGGCGAGAAAAGGGTACAGCTTGAAATTTTGTGCACTATTAAATTGAGAATTTAAAAAAGAAGATCTTCTAGGAAGGAAATTGATCTGCTAGACATATAGCTTTCCAGAAAGTGGAGAACAAAGATTACAACATCAGTGAGTATTCAAGAAGGGAACCAGAAGGCCTGGCTTTGGGAGAAGATAAGAACGCAGCAAGGCAAGGTAAAACTTACTTATGCAAACAAATGTACGACAATTCTATCACTACTGAGAATAAACAAAAGAGTAAAAGAGTCAAAAGAAGCTGACATGCTTAAATGGAAAGGGGCTCTTAAGAGGTCTCAACTAAATGAGAGATCCTAGAGGACTTAGGGAGTAACAATGATCCCTAGGGGCCAAGCATCCTCTAAAGAACTCCGAACAAGGCTACACCTAACAGGTCCATTGAATGGACCACACATTCAAATACACGAGTCTCTGGGACCATACCTGTTCAAACCACCACAGGTATACTGATTAAACAAAATTTATCACTAAAATTATTTCACCTGTTTCATTTGTGTTTCTCATAATGCAGATGGCCAATGAGTTATTTAATGTGGAAAAGGAATAAAAAGCAAGATCTCAAATTCCCCACCCAAATGATATGCTTCCAGAGCTTGTGAGGGTCTCTTCCCTGGTCCTACCCTCTCTCCTACACATGCACCACAGGCTCACAGTACAGCATCTGGGCTACAGTGTGACACTCATAAGGTAAGAAAAGGAACTAGAGATGAGATGCAGTGTAGGCTGCTGCTATACACAGTACACCCAGGGCTTGTACGGGTCGAATCTGCATCTATGCCTATAGTACACTGTGTTTTCCACGTTACGGAAGGAACATATTTCACCTTTTTCTAGCTGGACTATAATTTAAACATCCAAATACATAGCTTGTGAACCTCTACTTACATTCTTCTAGAGCTGTGAACTGTAGGAGCTAACTCTGATTGACAAGTACTTTCACAAGTCCCTTCTCGCCACATCTCACACAGCCTGGCTCATCCCTGAACAGCCAATTCCCAAAGAGGGTGGGGGATAAAAAAGCACAGTGAGAGTAAAGATTATTTATTTGGAAAAATTCAAGTTACTATCCAAAATACACCAACAATAAATTTCTCTTGTTTCAGCAACTCTGACACTTAACTTTCCTAGAGATAGCTTTCTGCATATGCAGAAACAGATTATATAGCACTGTAGATTCAAAACTCCTGCTAGAAAAAGATCACAGGAGTGTTTGCATAGAACGCATATACCTCTGCTACTCACAGTGGTAATAAATACGCACAGACAATGAACATGTTCTGGGAGACAGAGATGAAAATGACCAGCTACCTTTTCATCATTTTGCTCACTTAAAAATAGAGAAAAAGGACGAGAAATCACAACATCCTACAAACACAACACAGTATAAAGTGCTAAGCTCAAGAGGCTGGAGAGCTGTCACAGTGGTTAAGAGCACTGCTTCTGCAGAGGACTGCTGCTCTTTCTAACCTCTAGTCCTCCAGGACTCCATAACCCTTATCATTCTAGAACAGGCATAAGTACAGACGAGCACACACACAGAAAAATAAAATAAATCTTTACAAAAGACTTTAATGTCAGATAAATAATGTGTATATAAAATCAGTTCTAGAATAACACTAGCTGATTTGTAAGAAAAAAGTTAAACATGAGCATTTGGCAAAATAGTTTTTTTTAATTAATTAATTTATTTATTAAAGATTTCTGCCTCCTCCCCGCCACCGCCTCCCATTTCCCTCCCCCTCCCCCGATCAAGTCCCCTTCCCTCATCAGCTCAAAGAGCAATCAAGGTTCCCTGACCTGTGGGAAGTCTAAGGACCACCCACCTCCATCCAGGTCTAGTAAGGTGAGCATCCAAACTGCCTAGGCTCCCCCAAAGACAGTACGTGCAGTAGAATCATAAACCCATTGCCATTGTTCTTGAGTTCTCAGTAGTCCTCAGTGTCCTCTATGTTCAGCAAGTCCGGTTTTATCCCATGCTTTTTCAGACCCAGGCCAGCTGGCCTTGTTGAGTTCCCGATAGAACATCCCCATTGTCTCAGTGTGTGGGTGCACCCCTCGCGGTCCTGAGTTCCTTGTTCATGCTCTCTCTCCTTCTGCTCCTGATTTGGACCTTGAGATTTCAATCCAGTGCTCCAATGTGGGTCTCTGTCTCTGTCTCCTTTCATCGCCTAATGAAGGTGGATGCCTATATGTTTTTCTTTGGGTTCACCTTCTTATTTAGCTTCTCTAGGATTGCGAATTATAGGCTCAATGTCCTTTATTTATGGCTAGAAACCAAATATGAGTGAGTACATCCCATGTTCCTCTTTCTGGGTCTGGCTTACCTCACTCAGGATAGTGTTTTCTATTTCTATCCATTTGCATGCAAAATTCAAGAAGTCCTTGTTTTTTACTGCTGAGTAGTACTCTAATGTGTAGATATTCCACACTTTCTTCATCCACTCTTCCATTGAAGGGCATCTCGGTTGTTTCCAGGTTCTGGCTATTACAAACAATGCTGCTATGATTATAGTTGAGCACACACTTTTGTCATATGATAGGGCATCTCTTGGGTATATTCCCAAGAGTGGTATTGATGGGTCCAGGTCGAATTTCCTGAGAATCCGCCACACTGCTTTCCAGAGTGGTTGCACAAGTTTGCGTTCCCACCAGCAATGGATGAGGGTACCCCTTTCTCAACAACCTCTCCAGCAAAGGCTATCATTGGTGTTTTTGATTTTAGCCATTCTGACAGGTGTAAGATGGTATCTTAAAGTTGTCTTGATTTGCATTTCCCTGAAGGCTAAGGAAGTTGTGCATGACCTTAAGTGTCTTTGGGCCATTTGAACTTCTTCTGTTGAGAATTCTCTGTTCAGCTCAGTGCCCCATTTTATAATTGGGTTGATTAGCCTTTTACGGTCTAGTTACTTGAGTTCTCTATATATTTTGGAGATCAGACCTTAGTCATTTGCGGGGTTGGTGAAGATCTTCTCCCAGTAAGTGGGTTGCCTTTTTGTCTTAGTGACAGTGTCCTTTGCTTTACAGAAGCTTCTCAGTCTCAGGTGGTCCCATTTATTCAATGAGGCCCTTAATGTCTGTGCTGCTGGGGATATATATAGGAAGTGGTCTCCTGTGCCCATGTGTTGTAGAGTACTTCCCACTTTCTCTTCTATCAGGTTCAGTGTGTTCAGACTGATATTGAGGTCTTTAATCCATTTGGACTTGAGTTTTGTGCATGGTGATAGATATGGATCTATTTTCATTCTTCTACAGATTGACATCCAGTTTTGCCAGCACACTTTGTTGAAGATGCTCTCTTTTTTCCATTGTATACTTTTAGCTCCTTTATCGAAAATCGGGTGTTCATAGGTTTGTGGGTTAAAGTCAGGGTCTTCTATTCGATTCCATTGGTTGACTTCTCTGTTTTTATGCCAATACAAAGCTGTTTTCAATACTGTAGCTCTGTAATAGAGTTTGAAATCAGGGATGGTAATGCCTCCAGACAATCGTTTATTGTATAAGACTGTTTTGGCTATCCTGGGTTTTTTTGTTTTTCCATATAAAGTTGATTATTGTCCTCTCCAGATCTGTGAAGAATTTTGATGGGATTTTGATGGGGACTGCATTGAATCTATAGATTGCTTTTGGTAGAATTGCCATTTTTACTATGTTGATCCTCCCAATCCAAGAGCAAGGGAGATCCATCCATTTTCTGGTGTCCTCTTTAATTTCTTTCTTCAAAGACTTAAAGTTCTTGTCAAATAGATCTTTCACTTCCTTGGTCAGAGTTACCCCAAGATACTTTATGCTTTTTGTGGCTATCGTGAAAGGTGATGCTTCTCTGATTTCCCTCTCTGCTTCTTTATCCTTAGTGTATAGGAAGGCCACTGATTTTTTGGAGTTGATCTTATATCCTGCCACATTACTAAAGGTGTTTATCAGCTGTAGGAGTTCTTTGGTAGAGTTTTTGGGGTCGCTTATGTATACTACCATATCATCTGCAAATAACGAAAGCTTAATTTCTTCCTTTCCAATACGAATCCCCTTGATCCCATTATGTTGTCTTATTGCTATTGCTAGAACTTCAAGCACTATATTGAAGAGGTATGGAGAGTGGACAGCCTTGTCGTGTTCCTGATTTTAGTGGGATGGCCTTGAGTTTTTCTCCGTTTAATTTAATGTTAGCTGTCGGCTTGCTGTATATAGCTTTTATTATATTTAGGTATGACTCTTGTATCCCTAATCTCTCCAAGACCTTTATCATAAAGGGTGTTGAATTTTGTCAAATGCTTTTTCAGCATCTAACGAAATGATCATATGGTTTTTTTTTCTTTCAGTTTATTTATATGGTGGATTACATTGATAGATTTGCATATGTTGTACCAGCCTTGCATCTCTGGGATGAATCCTACTTGATCATAATGGATAATTTTTCTAATGTGTTCTTGGATTCGGTTTGCCAGTATTTTGTTGAGAATTTTTGCGTCGATATTCATGAGTGAGATAGGCCTGTAATTCTCTTTCCTGGTTGGGTCTTTGTGTGGTTTTGGTATCAGGGTAACTGTAGCTTCATTATAGGAATTTGGCAATGACTCTTCTGTTTCTATATTGTGAAATACATTAAGGAGTATAGGTATTAGGTCTTCTTGGAAGTTCTGGTAGAATTCTGCATTGAAACCATCTGGTCCTGGGCTTTTTTTGGAAGGGAGATTTTTGATAACAATTTCTAGTTCATCGCGACTAACAGGTCTATTTATATCGTTCACCTGGTATTGGTTTAGCTTTGGTATATGGTACTTATCTAAAAAAATGTCCATTTCTTTTGCATTTTCCAGTTTTGTGGCATACAGGCTTTTGTAGTAAGATCTAATGATTCTCTGAATTTCCTCTGTGTCTGTGGTTGGCAAAATAGTTTTTAAAAAACCTTATTTTAAACTGCCATTTCAATTCTATTGTATTTACCCAGGCTACAGATTTGTCCTTATAACTGTTCAATATACATAAGAAGAGAATAAATGCATTGAAGAGTTTAGATTAGTAAAAAAATATACATTTTAAAGATGATTGTAACAATGATTGCATAATAATAGGGGAAGGCTGATGGTTAAAAAGGTAAAAATTCGAAACAAAAAGCTGGTTCCTGGAGAAAATCAACAAGATTGATAAACCCCTATCCAAACTAATCAAACGACAGAGAGAGAACACGCAAATTAATAAGATCAGAAATGAAAAGGGGGACATAACCACAGACACAGAGGAAATTCAGGGAGTCATTAGATCTTACTACAAAAGCCTGTATGCCACAAAACTGGAAAATGTAAAAGAAATGGACATTTTTTTAGATAAATACCATTTACGAAAATTAAACCAGGACCAGGTGAACAATCTAAACAGACCTGTCAGTCATGAAGAATTAGAAGCTGTTATCAAAAACCTCCCTACCAAAAAAAAGCCCAGGACCAGATGGTTTCAATGCAGAATTCTACCAGAACTTCCAAGAAGACCTAATACCTATACTCCTTAATGTATTCCACAATATAGAAACAGAAGGGTCATTACCAAATTCCTTTTATGAAGCCACAGTTATTCTGATACCAAAACCACTCAAAGACCCAACCTGGAAAGAGAACTACAGGCCAATCTCACTCATGAATATCGACGCAAAAATCCTCAACAAAATACTGGCAAACCGAATTCAAGAACACATTCGAAAAATTATCCATTATGATCAAGTAGACTTCATTCCTGAGATGCAGGGCTGGTTCAACATACGCAAATCTATCAATGTAATCCAGCATATAAATAAACTGAAAGAAAAAAAACCATATGATCATTTCATTAGATGCTGAAAAAGCATTTGGCAAAATTCAACATCTATTTATGTTAAAAGTCTTGGAGAGATTAGGGATACAAGGGTCATACCTAAATATAATAAAAGCTATATACAGCAAGCCGACAGCTAACATCAAATTAAACGGAGAGAAACTCAAAGCCATCCCGCTTAACTCAGGAACACGACAAGGCTGTCCACTCTCGCCATACCTCTTCAATACAGTGCTTGAAGTTCTAGCAATAGCAATAAGACAACATAATGGGATCAAGGGGATTCGAACTGGAAAGGAAGAAGTTAAACTTTCGTTATTTGCAGATGATATGATAGTGTACATGAGCGACCCCCAAAACTCCACCAAAGAACTTTTACAGCAGATAAACAGCTTTAGTAATGTGGCAGGATACAAGATCAACTCCAAAAAATCAGTCGCGCTCTTATACACAAAGGATATGGAAGCAGAGAGGGAAATCAGAGAAGCTTCATCATTCACGATAGCCACAAACAGCATAAAATATCTTGGGGTAAATCTAACCAAGGAAGTGAAAGATCTATTTGACAAGTACTTTAAGGCATTGAAGAAAGAAATTGAAGAGGATACCAGAAAATGGATGGATCTCCCTTGCTCTTGGATTGGGAGGATCAACATAGTAAAAATGGCAATTCTACCAAAGGCAATTTATAGATTCAATGCAATCCCCATCAAGGTCCCATCAAAATTCTTCACAGATCTGGAGAGGACAATAATCAACTTTATATGGAAAAACAAAAAACCCAGGATAGCCAAAACAGTCTTATACAATAAACGATTGTCTGGAGGCATTACCATCCCTGATTTCAAACTCTATTACAGAGCTACAGTATTGAAAACAGCTTTGTATTGGCATAAAAACAGAGAAGTCAACCAATGGAATCGAATAGAAGACCCTGACTTTAACCCACAAACCTATGAACACCCGATTTTCGATAAAGGAGCTAAAAGTATACAATGGAAAAAAGAGAGCATCTTCAACAAAGTGTGCTGGCAAAACTGGATGTCAATCTGTAGAAGAATGAAAATAGATCCATATCTATCACCATGCACAAAACTCAAGTCCAAATGGATTAAAGACCTCAATATCAGTCTGAACACACTGAACCTGATAGAAGAGAAAGTGGAAAATACCCTACAACACATGGGCACAGGAGACCACTTCCTATGTATAACCCCAGCAGCACAGACATTAAGGGCAACATTGAATAAATGGGACCTACTTAAACTGAGAAGCTTCTGTAAAGCAAAGGACACTGTCACTAAGACACAAAGGCAACCTACTGACTGGGAGAAGATCTTCACCAACCCAGCAACAGACAAAGGTCTGATCTCCAAAATATATAGAGAACTCAAGAAACTAGACTTTAAAATGCTAATTAACCCAATTAAAAAATGGGGCACTGAGCTGAACAGAGAATTCTCAACAGAAGAAGTTCAAATGGCCAAAAGACACTTAAGGTCGTGCTCAACTTCCTTAGCAATCAGGGAAATGCAAATCAAAACAACTTTGAGATATCATCTTACACCTGTCAGAATGGCTAAAGTCAAAAACACCAAGGATAACCTTTGCTGGAGAGGCTGTGGGGGAACGGGTACCCTCATCCATTGCTGGTGGGAATGCAATCATGTGCAACCACTGTGGAAGTCAGTGTTTCGATTTCTCAGGAAATTCGGGCTCAACCTACCCCTGGACCCAGCAATACCACTCCTGGGAATATACCCAAGAGATGCTCTATCATATGACAAAAGCATTTGTTCAACTATGTTCATAGCAGTATTATTTGTAATAGGCAGAACCTGGAAACAACCTAGATGTCCTTCAATGGAAGAATGGATGAAGAAAGTGTGGAATATCTACACATTAGAGTACTACGCTGCGGTAAAAAACAATGACTCCTCGAATTTTGCATGCAAATGGATGGAAATAGAAAACACTATCCTGAGTGAGGTGTCCCAGACCCAAAAAGATGAACATGGGATGTACTTGCTCATAATTGGTTTCTAGCCATAAATAAGGGTCACGGAGTCTACAATAGGTGAACCTAAAGAAGCTAAGTAAGAAGGTGAACCCAAGGAAAAATATATAGTTATCCTCTTGGCTAAGGGAAGTAGACCAAATTGCCGGGGAGAAAATTGGGATCTTGGGGGTGGGGTGGGATGTGGGTAAGTTTAGATGGGGAGAGAAAAGGTAGAAGGGAAGGAGGGGGGACTTGGGGAAACAGGAGGATTGGGATAAAGGAAGGGTGGATAGGGGAGCACGGAACCACAATTCTTAGTTAAGGGAGCCACTTTAGGGTGGGCAAGAGACTTGACCCTAGAGGGGCTCCCAAGTGCCCAAGATGAGGTTCCCAGTTAGTTCCTTGGGCAGCTGAGGATAGGGAACATGAAATGACCCTATCCTAGAGCAATACTGACGAATATCTTGCATATCATCATAGAACCTTCATCTGGTGATGGATAGAGATAGAGACAGAGACCCACACAGGAGCACTGGACTGAGCTCCCAAAGTCCCAATGAGGAGCCGAAGGAGGGAGAACATGAGCAAAGAAGTCGGGACCACGAGGGGTGCACCCACCCACTGAGACAGTGGAGCTGATCTATTGAGAGCTCACCAAGGCCAGCTGGACTGTGACCGAAAAAGCATGGGATAAAACCGGACTCTCTGAACATGGCGAACAATGAGGGCTGATGAGACGCCAAGGACAATGGCACGGGGTTTTGATCCTACTTAATGTGCTGGCTTTGTGGGAGCCTAGCCAGTTTGGATGTTCACCTTCCTAGATATGGACGGAGGGGGGAGGACCTAGGACTTACCACAGGGCAGGGAATCTGGACTGCTCTGTGGACTGGAGAGGGAGGGGGAGAGGAGTGGGCTAGGGGGAGAAGGGTGGGAGGAGGGGGAGAAGGGTGGGTGGACAGGGAGGGAAATGGGAGGCTGGGAGGAGGTGGAAACTTGTTTTTTGTTTTTTTTTTCTCCTTTTCTCAATAAAAAAAAATTAAAAAAAAAGCTAAAAATTCAAGGAAAAATCATTAAAAATCTTATTACACTTATTACAGTGAGGGAATATGTGTACTTGTGATGGTCTGAATGAGAATGACCCCCAAAGGCTCACGTATTTAGATACTTGGTTCTAGCTTGCAGAACTGTTTGGGAAGGATTAGAGGGTGTGGCCTTGCTAAAGGAAGTATATTACTGGGGTAAGCTTTGAAGCTTCAAAAGACTCATACCATTCCCAGTGTCCCTCTCTACCAAGTGGTTGTTTCTCCAGATGTGAGCTTTCAACTACTGTTACAGTGCCATGCCTGCCTCATGCTCCCCATCTCTAAAGCTATGAGCACCAAGTTAATCACTCTCTTCTATAAGCTGCCTTGGCTATGTGTTTAATCAGGGAAATAGAAATGTAACCAATGTTATTTTATACATACACATCTCAGAGCACACAGTCTCAAGGCTAAAGAAAGTTAATTAAGTGCACAGCCCTAAATCCTTATAATGAAATTTACACCAATGTTTAAATTTATAAACTTAAAAATAGGATTAATGTCCTTATAAAAGAGGGAGGCTGAAGGGCAGACCTTCACCTCACCATGTGAGAAATTTGGGGAGAAAGTACAGACTCAAAAATAAGCTCCGAAAGAAAGAAAGAAAGAAAGAAAGCGAGAAAGAAAGAAAGAGAGAGAGAGAGAAAGAGAGAGAGAGAAAGAAAGAAAGAAAGAAAGGGAAGGAAGGAAGGAAGGAAGGAAGAAAGAAAGAAGAAAAAAGATAAGTAACCTCCCAATAAACACCAAATCTACTGGTATATTGGCCTTAGGCATTCCAGCCTCTATTGAATTATAAACAATAAATTCATGTCGCTTTCCAATTAGTCATTGTGTAGGAAGGACCAGAACTGTGGTCCAATTCCAACACAAGGAGTGACCACCTGAGTCTCGGATCCACTGTCACTTAGAGGAGCGATCACTGGAGACACAGAACCCACTGCACCAATTGGAGGAAAAGATGTGCAGAGAAGGTAAGAATATGCTAGACAACAAGAAGAGCATCGTGGCACCCCAAATACTAGTGTTTCTATAGCAGCAAGACTAGAACACCCCAACACAGATGAAGCAGAAGAAAACAACCTAAAAATAACTTTAGGAAGTTGTTTGAGGCCCTTAAAGAGAAAATAAAAAATTCCTCAAGAAAGAGGAGGAAAAGACAAAAAACTGGAAGAAATCAATAAATTCCTGAAAGTAAACAAAGAAAAAGCAATCAAACAAGTGAAAGAAACGATTCAAGACTTGAAAACCAAATACTCATTGTAAGGTATAATACTAGAACAGTCAGAGCAGACTAAAATACTGGGCATTGTCCTAATTTCAGGTATTTTTTTTTTTAAAATCAAGAATAGAAGAGGACTCTGAAGTTGTCTTATTTCCCAACGTCACAGGTAAAATGCTATAAGAAAGTTGTGTGACTACTGGATACAGCCTTGACATCTTTCAACATATCACCATTAAGAATTCAATAGAATTCTACCTGTACATGTTATAAGAACTAGCAGTCACAATTCTTAGCCACGGGTCAAAGGAAGTATTGTAGAAAAGAAAATGCTACCTCTTCACTCATTTTCTCCTATCAAGCCAACAGGGATGCTTTTTCAAATACCTTATTTTTTTTTTATAGAAGTCAAATCCAGAATAGTGTTCCTAAACTTCCAAAAATAAGAAGACTGACTTCACTTTCCAAAGCAAGCAGTCTACTTCAGAAAAATAAAAGTAGCCCATGCCCATTGGTCCATCATCAGAGTACAGAGGGGGAAATAAACATGTACAGAGAACCTAATGAAGAATAATCTTAGCCAATAAAATGACACTGTATGATACAGTGTTACAGCACAACATCAAACAGACAACATCGGGCAATGCGAGAGTTTAGACTGTTTGACTTACAAGACACTCCAAGGCACATTTTTGCTCCTCAGTACTGGCAGAGGAGTGTCCAAGCACTGGACAGACTCCAAAATTTTCAGAGACAAGATCAGGAGCTTGCTCATTATAAGCAATCTTGACATCCCATTCAAGGTAGGTACCATAAAAGTCCCATGTATAAGGAAGTGCAATTACTTGTTAGGAATGGGTCTCAAGCGCCAGGTGCAGAGTGGGGTCAGGGCAGGCTAGTGGAAGGAAATGGTAATCGCACTACGGGTCAGGTTGGTGGCAGTTCCTGATGTGCACCTCTTACTCTATTTACATCCTAGCAGCACGGACACTGGAAAGGAAATGCCCAAAGTGCTAACATATGAAAGGGTGCTGTCTATTAGTCCACGCCATTAAGGCCTTCACTGTTCTTTCTGCAGCTTCACAGACATAACTAAAAAGTAACAGAAAGGAAAACTTGCCCTCAAAAACTACTACTGCAGAGACAGAGCAGTCATTACTTTTGTCCCTTCCCCTTAAATCCAGGGCAACACCACCATGCAAATGTGTTACTGTCTGTTCTGGCTAGTCTATGTCAACTTAAGAAGGGAGCCTCAACTGAGAAAATGCCTCCATAAAAGCAGAGTACAGGCAAGCTTGTAAAGCATGTTGTTAATTAGTCATAGATGGGAAAGGGGACAGCCAACCAGAGCTAGTGGTCTTGGGTTCTGCTCCATGGAAAGCAAGCCAACAAGTCAATAACTCCTCTATGACCTCTGCATCAGCTCCTGTCTCTAGGTTCCTGTCCAGCTTGAGTTCCTGTTCTGACTTCCCTCAGTCATGGTGTTTCATCACAGGAACAGTAACCCTAACTAAGACACTGTCTATACTTAGTTTTAAAGAAAATTTTTAAATTAAATTTTGAGGTATAATCTTTGTGACTACTCCCTTAAGCTAAAGGTATTTAGATCCACAAACCAGAAGAGTAATTAGCTTCTTACACTGATTAGAAATGTTAAAACACACCAATTTATGTACACAATATTTCTACTATTATTTATCAGCTTTATGAGTTTGCAAAACAGCAACCCCACAGCTGCAAGCTTATTTCATTCTGGCTTCCAAGGAACTACTTAGGAGCAAATAAGCCCCACAGTACATGAAGTGGAGCATCCAAGGGCTGGAAAGGAAAAAAAAGCTAGTGTTCTACAGTGTCAAAGTTGAGAGGACTGAATAAATACAGAAGTAAAACACACAAAACTCTTCATAAACTTTTTCCTTCTGGGCTTATTTGTCAAGGTTATGAAACATCCTTGATTTTTCTAGTTTCTTAGAATTTGTTCTATCTATCTACACTCAGTAACATACTAAAATTCCTTTTGTACAAGACACAAAATAGATATATGTATTTTTACATGTTTAGGAAATAAACCAAGTAGTATGATGATTATTTCAGACATGATATTAATTAGTCTTTGTTACATATAAGTTTAATATTTTGTCCAAGAACAAAGCACACTTATGATGGAGTGTCTGGATGGTTTTGTTTTGTGAGGTCTTCATACTAGAGACTGAACCCAAGGACTCACTCATTTCAGGTGCAAACACTCAAGTGAGCTGTGGCATTTACCCTAGTAGTTCTATTTTTGATCATATCCATAAGTACTCAAAGTGAGCATGACAGTGAATTGACAGAGAAAAATTAGTACTATTTTTTGAACTATTTTCCCATTATTAAAACCATTTTCCCATTATTATTATTATTATGATTATGACTACTAAAGCAGAATTTACTAGTTAAACAAGCGCTATACTAGTGAGCTATATCCTATATCCCTAGTCCATTTTCTTTAATCATTATTCAACATCACTGTGCTAGTTAAAAACAATTCAATAGGAGAAAGGACTTTCATTTCAGAGCAACAGCTCTTGTTAAAATTGTGATTTACCTACTGTGGAACATACTTTTAGAAATTAAAACTTTGACTCAATGTTAAGTCATTAAGGACTGGCTGTAAGCTTAGCTGTGGGCTTAGTCCTCACTCTGTACCAGTTCATCCTTACAGGCTCAGGTGACCTATGCATGGAGAGTTGCCAGGCTACAGTCCTAAGAACACTCACTGGACGTGCTGCCACAAGAACGTTGCCTTTATTTGATAACCAAAATAAGACATGCACATTTATCACAGAAAACTAGAGAAGTATGTAAAGAACAAGTTATGAGCTCTTCCTACTCTTTGCAGTTCCACCTCCCCTGCAAGTTCAGTTCACATCCACATCCAGGATACTGATGTTCAATTTTATTGCCAGGGCTCTGTTTTAGCCTAATTCTGAAATCCAAAAGATCCTGAAGGAAAAAAAAAATTGAAAGCTCTGGCATTGACTCAATTGGTACCAAAGATGACCTATTGACATGAATATTCATTTGTTCTCCAGAAACCAAAACGTTCTGGTCGATCTGTCTTCAGGCCTCACTCCATGTGATATGAAAAATCTCTGATTCCAAAACCCAAATGGGCTCAAAAGTTCCTGAAAAAGGAACTGTGAATTTGTAGTTCTGAAAGTATAACTAGTTGAAAAAAGAATATAGTAATTAATATTTCAATATATGATACAAAATTTTAAAACAAAAACCTGCAAACTCATTCTTCCTATCAGCCATTCAGAAAGAGTTCTTCCACGCCTTCAATCACTGCCACCCACATCCTCCCAATTGTTTCTCATCCGAAGACAAAGATGAAAAGTCAGTTTCATCTGTATTTCTCAGTAAAACTGAACTTTTTTACAAAGGGGATTGGTATTCACAAAATGTCTCCCAAAGACACCCATATCATTTGTCCATTTTTCTAATGGGCTTTTAAAAAGTTTGAGGAACTTTGCGAGTATGATCAGCATATATTATAAATATTGCCTCCTTGTAGTTTTCATGCTGTTGAACAGTATGCGTCTTGCCGCACACTGTTTTTAAGTTCTATTGGCTCAAATTTGTTATTCCTTCTTTTATGGACTTCTTTTTTGTTTTTTCATTAAGAAGGTTTTATTTTTATTTCATCCCAGAGTGATAGAACCTACTCTGAATTTCTTTTAATATTTACTTTCAATAATTTTCATTTTTCATCTTAACTCTGGTCCACATTTACTATTTCTTTATTAGTAATTTTCAGTTAATATACTAAATTATGGAATTTTTACACACAGTGTATATTGCACTTTTCCATTTGCCCTGTCCCTCACTGGCTGCCTCTCTCCTCCAAACAGCCCCCTTTATGTTCTTATGACATCTCCTTTGTTGTAGACTGGTAGGAACAGTCTATTTTCTTTTTAGTCGCTAATTACATAAAAATCATTTACTATGTAAATCATTATTTTTTGATGCTTATTTTAAAAATTCATACACTGAGGAGAATAAGAGAAAAGCTGCTGCTGCTGCTTAAATAAAACAAAGAAAAGCATGGGCAGTAAGATTTAGTGTGTGCTTTTCTGTCTTCCACGACAGATTCCCAAACCATGCTTAGCTACTGTTCTGAGAGGCCACCTTGAGGTGCAGACAGTAAGGTTTCTCTTTAGGAAGACTAACCTTGGGAAGGGGCCAAAACCCTCTTCATAGTGTTTACGTATACTTGACCTCAAGGAACAATAGGTAAGCAAATGATTGAGAGAATTCAATCATCAACACATCTGACTTACCATCCATGTACTCTTGCAACTGAAGCCCTTCTTGTTGCTTTATCCAATTAGAAACTTGATCCCACAGTATGTCAGGTGTGACACAAGCAACCAACACATACAGAACAGTTAAGGAGCAGAGAGTACTTTGCACGATAGAGACTCATGCTCCTGGATGCAGAGGGGCTCAACAGAAAATACCTTCCGCCCCACTGTCTTCCTGGGGCTGTCTGTAATTGTGGGGACATGAAAACCTCTTGGCTCCCAAGGCCAGCATCGGCATCACTATGAATACCTCCTCCTCAGAAGGCATGACTCATCTTCTGGTGCTCACATTACCATCACACCCCAAAGCTACTGCCCTATGACTGAACTTCCATCTCTTCTCAATTTCCTGGCACATGTCAGCCCTTTACAATTCCTGAGATGGATCCATGTGGATTTATGTATGCCCTTCTGCCCCAAGAGCTGTCCACCAGCCTCACTTCAGGGAGCACCGCCTGCCTTCTGGGGTTCAGAAGTTCACAGATACAACCATGGCAAACAATGAACTTCTCAACATCTGAGCTAAAATAAACTGAAACCACCCTATCTGTGTTCTCAACACCATAAATGACTCTTGGAGCCAGCAAAATAAACACAACACCATCTCATATGATTAGAAAACAGAAATAAATACATGAATATTTAACTTGGCTTAAATTTTAAATCTACTGTTACAAAAAGATATGCTCAAAATCTAGCAAAAGCTTTCCTGTAGATATTAAAAGCTAAGGCAGCATAGCTAAAGTAGGGGTGCATGCTCTGCACCTGCTAGTTGAGTCAATCCCCAGACCAAGCAGCGTCTAGACAGGAATTTTCTAAAGTAACAAAAGACAGAGAGATAGAATGGTCAACGTTAGGAATAATTACAATCGGCCTACTGTAGTAACGGCAAATTAAAGCATTCCTTAAAAAGACATTTATATTTTAATCCTCTTTAATATTATTCAAATAAGAGAGAGCACTTACTGATCAGATCCTATACTAGGTTACACACACACACACACACACACACACACGAGAGAGAGCACTTACTGATCAGATCCTATAGTAGGTTAAACACACATACACACACACACAAGTAAGAGAGAGCACTTACTGATCAGATCCTATACTAGGTTAAACACACACACACAAGACAGCTCAAAGGACGATGGCAAAGGCCTGGCAAGATGGCTTACAGGGTAAGGGGGATGCTGTACCAGCCTGGAGACCCCAGTTTGATCCCTGGAATCCGTGTAAAGGTGGAAGGAGAGAAACTCCACAGTTTACTCTGCTATCTAGGTGTGAGCAATTACACACAGCCTCCCTAATAGTAAAAACACTCTAGATCACAAGACAGTCATTATGTGGGAAAAAAGCAGGCAGTAGATTTTAAGTATGTCATATGATTCTTTTATAAACTGACAACATAAGAATATGCTATGCTTTAAAATCTCTAAGAAACTTGCTTCTTTTCTTTATTTGCCCATGACCAAATTCTTTCTTTTTTTTTAATCAACAGACCTACCCAGCAGAAGAAGATCTAACTGCCAACACTATTCAGAAGAGGTTTCACATTAACTACTGCGCAAGTAAGACAAGTAACAATGTTAGAAGATTTCTGTACAAGACATAAAACAGACCAGCATTCCCTTCTCAACACAAAGAGGTATGTGTGCTTTGTTAAAAGTACAGTTGACTCATGCAAGAATATACGAGGAAAGCCAGAGACCTTCGACATCAGAGCAGCACACCCCCAAAGGAATGAGAAAATGTACATGAGCAAAAGCCACCGAGGAGAGCGAAGTCACAGGAATGCACTATGAGAGATGAGAGGCGCAAGCGTCTTAGCACGGAGAAATAAAGAAAAACCCAACCCCACAAACGTCACAAAGGATAGCTACTACGTCATCCTGGCACCAAAGCATCATTCACTGACAAGCTCCGAATCCTCGCTGCTGACATGGACGACATAGATGAGAAAGGAGGCACGATGCTACGCCCCGGGAACTCAGAATGTCTGAGCAGAGAGCTGCAGCATATGAAGTAGAAGGTGGGAACTGAGAGAAGATGTGCTTGCTCAGAGGGGTCTCACTGTAGGGTGCAACAGGCTGATGACTGGAGACAGAACAGCAGCATTCTGACTCCTGGCTCTGTGACCAGAGGGTCTGACTGAAGCCTGGGACAGACACCAGTGTGTGTCTAGCGTGGGTGCCTCCTGAACCTTATTTTGGGAAACACTGACATAAAGGGCATAACTACAGGGAATACTTGGGAAATAATAAGCACGCAAAATTCAAATAGAAAAGGAATGCCCAGGGTGGTAAAGTCTGGTTAATGCTTAACCACAGAGCATCTCAGCAGAGAGATACTTGTATTTATCTAGAAAAACTTTGTATTTATCACAAAAATAACACCTCCCCTTCCTGTCATCTGCCCAGAAAGAGATGGATGTGCTCCACCTTTTACACAGCCACTGTCAATAACCTGCGGGCACCACGCCATCATCCAAACCTTCCGTTCCCATCTGAATGGCATGTGGCAAACAGCATCAAAATTAGTTACTTAGGACAAAAACAAACTCTCTTGGGACTTTATCTTACAACAGTGACACAGGTATTGTGTGAACACTGGGAATTAAACGAGAAGGGCAGACAAAGAAACGTTCTGCTCCAGCAGTGTGCTTCACTGGCCACCAAAAGACACATTTCATAAGCCATCAATAATGATGCTAAAGATGTCCCCAAGTCCTAAATCCAAAAGACATTCACGATCCACTGCCATAAGGCAGAGCATCCGCTAGCCTGATGTCCCCTAGGAGATGCAGACTGAGCAGCTACTGTTACTCTGAACAGCAACACCGCAAAGGCTGTGTGTGGCACCAGACTCTTAAAATTAGGTTAAGGCTTGGAGAAGATAGCACAGAGATTAATAAAAAACAGAAAAATGGAGTTGGGCAGAATTACATGGCTGAATTACAATCTACCAGAGGCTTTTAAAGTCACTACGACTCCCCACATATTTATTCCTAGGTGGGATAAAGTTAAAGAGCATCTGAGAAGAAGTCAATAGTTTGACAAAGTTAACACAATCTGGGTAACAGAATTCTTTTTTCTTCTGAATTTCTGTTTAGAAAGTGCTGTCTGAGAAAGAGAAAACGGACCATGTCTGGCAAAGCTGAGGTGGCAGAGAAAGCTGAAAGGAAGACTAAGCCCGCAGGGTCCCAGAGCCCAAAGCCATCCCAAGGCTCAGGGCAGGAAAATAGAAAGCCTATGAAATGGAAAGCATCCCAAGAGGATCCAAATTCCAGCTGCAAAGCCCAGCTGTGCAAAAATCTGCAGTGTGGGTAACAGCTAACTGGAGAGGGGCATTCCAAACACTCTATGGAATTCCTTCATGACCCTGCAAGTCTCAACCCCATGCTGGGAATCTCCATTCCTCCAGCAGCATGAGGTACTGGCTACATTATTCCTTTGCATGGGTGACCCCTGTCTTCAGGGATCATCTCCAACCTTTACAATCTTTATTTCCATGGAAGAGTATCCTAAGTATTACAGTCTAAATCTAGTAGATGAGCAGAACACATGCCACTTCTTGTTCCAGTTTGCAATGAGTGCTATCACCACCGAAATGACTTTCCAGAAATTACTGAAAAAGCAAAATCAATTTCTTAAACAAAGCCTGCAAATGTTAAAGTGTGGTAAGGATAAATAATGTAATAACTTCCTACCATTGGAATGTTAAAAGCCTCCAGCCACCCAAAACAGGACAGGAAATGGGGTCATTTGTTTCCTATCCCATGAGGACCAAATATGTAGAAACTGAAGCAGAATTAGGAGTTCCTTCACCTCGCTTCTCTACAGGGGCCACTCTGTGACATCACACCATGCTTGCCCAGACACCTTCATGGTCTCTCCCACCACTTCCCGCTCCTTTTCAGTGAATATAAATTCCACACCTACTTGGAACGAAATTCATTTCTCAAGTCTTTAATTCACTCCTTCCAAGGGAAGCAACTCTGACCTTGTTTTAGGTGATAGACTTATTTATACTACCCCAACCTTATACACACCTAAGGTTCACTGACATTGATAGTTAGGTACCACATTACATTGTGAACAATCAAAAGGCTTCTTTAAGGGACCACTGCCACCTTAAATAGTGCTATATATGAATTGCATTGCTCAAGGCATTTTGGAAACCTACTGTCCTTGGATATGGGGAAACCAATAACTGAACCTTTGTACCTCTCTGCCCTCCCTCCATTCATCCCTAGGCTAAATATAAAGAGGAAACAGGGAATACAAAAGCAGAGACATTCCATCCCTATGGTCAAGAAATTTACAAATAAAAGTCAATTTAAAATATTTCTAAAGAACATAGTAAGAGGTGTGTGTAATAAAAGAGTAAGAATGTTTACAAACCAAAGGAGGAAATAAGCACACAGAACTGGAAATAACCAGACTCTCCAAATGTCTTTGGAAATATGCTTTGAAGGGGAAATGGGAGAGAAGTCCAGACCTGGCTTGGAAGGGGTGAAGGCAAAAGGGTGCGCATTCTAGTAAGGCAGTGGAGAGAGAATGTGAACTATTTTAGAGACTGGTAGTGCTTTTTGCTTTGCTTTGGGAGTTTTGTTTGAGTTTTTGCTTTCGAAGAACAAAAACATTATCATGCTATCCATTTAAAACTTACTTTCTTTTTCCTACTACCAATTTTTTGTTTCAAATTTCCATGTCATATTTCTTAAGTGGTCTAATTGTACAGTTTTTCCCCCATCAAACCTTCAACCAAAGAAAAATGACAAATTACCAGTTGCACTTCCTTCTACAAGTTGCCACAAAAGCTCATGGCAAAGGAGAGTGTGATCAGCTTGGAAGTGAGTGACCAGCAGCAGCAGTTCCCACCATCCTCTCATGTGCTCATTCACAGGTACTTAATGGTCTACCTCACAGTGGAAATCACCTCTGGGGGAAGCTGATCTCTGCCTTTTAGGAATTCAAAGCTGAGTGAAGTGCTTAAAGAGAATAAATTGTTTCTTTATGAAAGAGAATTATACTATAAGTAAGACAAAAATAAAATGTGTAAAAGTCAAGGTTATACTACTATTTCTATGCCTTTTTTTAAAACAAACTTTTTTTTCAAGCTTCTCAAAGTAACAGTATTTAGGATTTGTTTAAAAAACTCACTTATTACAGATTATTTTAAATTTTTATATCAAAAAACTTCATTTATCCTTTAATTTATCTGTGGGGTATATTTACATGAAATATAAAATGAAATAACTGGTGTCAAAAGGGAGAGATGGGATAACTATGAATTATAGCTCTATGTAGGTTTTTCTCTCTCTTTTTTTAAATTAATTAATTTATTTATTAAAGATTTCTGCCTCCTCCCTGCCACTGCCTCCCATTTCCCTCCCGCTCCCCCAACCAACTCCCCCTCCCTCTCCAGTCCAAAGAGCAGTCAGGGTTCCCTGCCCTGTGGGAAGTCCAAGGACCTCCCGCTCCTTCCAGGTCTAGTAAGGTGAGCATCCAATCAGCCTAGGCTCCCACAAAGCTAGTACATGCAATAGGATCAAAACCCAGTGCCATTGTTCTTGACTGCTCTGCAGTCCTCATTGTCCGCTATGTTCAGGGAGTCCAGTTTTATCCCATTGAGCCTATAATTCGTGATCCTAGAGAAGCTAAATAAGAAGGTAAACCCAAAGAAAAACATATAGTCATCCTCCTGGATATTAACCTTCATCAGGCGATGAAAGGAGACAGAGACAGAGACCCACATTGGAGCACCGGACTGAAATCCCTAGGTCCAAATCAGGAGCAGGAGAGAAAGCAGGAGCAAAGAACTCAGGACCGCGAGGGGTGCACCCACAAACTGAGACAATGGGGATGTTCTATCGGGAACTCACCAAGGCCAGCTGGACTGGGTCTAAAACAAACTTTTATAAACTATTGCATAGAATTCTGTGAAACTGCCAGGGAATAAATTATCACACTCAAACAACAGCAACAAACAACAAATCACTACTGAAAGAAATATTGTGTAAATATCTAATGGTACACTTATTCTTTTTGTATATGCACATTCCAGTGCTATAGTAAAAATGATTCATTAATAATTCAAGTGGTTGCTCTTCCTGTAAGCGGCCAGAGGTGACCCGTGAAGATGGTTCGCTACTCTCTTGACCCAGAAAACCCCACAAAATCATGCAAATCGTGAGGATCAAACCTTCGGGTTCACTTTAAGAACACCCGTGAAACGGCCCAGGCCATCAAGGGTATGCATATCCGAAAAGCCACCAAGTATCTGAAAGATGTCACTTTGAAGAAGCAGTGTGTGCCATTCCGACGGTACAATGGTGGAGTCGGTAGGTGCGCCCAGGCCAAACAGTGGGGCTGGACACAGGGTCGGTGGCCAAAAAGGAGTGCAGAATTTTTGCTGCACATGCTGAAAAATGCAGAGAGCAATGCTGAACTGAAGGGTTTAGATGTGGACTCTCTGGTCATTGAGCACATCCAGGTGAACAAAGCACCTAAGATGCGCCGACGAACTTACAGAGCTCATGGTCGGATTAACCCATACATGAGCTCCCCCTGCCACATCGAGATGATCCTCACTGAAAAGGAACAGATTGTTCCAAAGCCAGAAGAGGAGGTTGCACAGAAGAAAAAGATATCCCAGAAGAAACTGAAGAAACAAAAACTTATGGCACGGGAATAAATTCAACATGAAATAAATGCAGATAAAAGTAAAAAAAAAAATTCAAGTGGTTTTCAAGTCACTTACAGTACAAATTTCTAATGATATTAAATGCTACAAAATTAATAAAATGACATGAATAAATTTAAATCTTTTGATAATAGCTGAATACTAATGGTTTCAATTCTCCCAAGCAAAAAACACAAACTGTTAGAGATATAAAGCTGAGTTTAGAAAATTAGTTTCCATTTCTTGTGTCTTTGTACCACGCACAATGAGCTGTACAGAGAGACACAGAGAGGCTCCACTCCTTCTGCTGTAGGCCCCTGTTCTATGCTAATCTCTGTATCGCCCTCTCCAGCTTCTGACTCTCCTGCCACCTCTTCATGGCAGATGTCCACTCTCTCTGACTTTAAAACCTTTTTACTTCCTCTTCAATGATCCTTGAACCTCGGGGCAAGGACTGTGATATGCATTACCATTTAGAACTGAGCACTCCACAGTCTCTTACTCTCCAGATGCTGAGCAGTTGTGGGTCTCTGTATTACTCATCATCTACTAGAAAAAGAAGCAGCTGTGGTGACACATTAATCTATGTGTATAGAGATACGGACTTGGGAGGCAGAGACTGGCGGATCTCTGGGAGTTCGAGGCCAGCCTGGTCTACAAGAGCTAGTTCCAGGATAGGCTACAAAGCTACAGAGAAACCCTGTCTCAAAACTCCTCCCCCTCAAAAAACAAAAAGATACAGACTTAGGGAACAGTGAATTACTATGTGCACTGAGCAGAATAACAGTACTAGACCAGAGAACTTTGTGTGGTTGAAGTGTCACCCCAGTCCCTAACATCCTTATTCCCAAAGAGTCTGGGATGTTTGAGTCCAGGCTTCACCCCAGCACCTAGCATCTGTGTATCCAATATTTGGGTGGAAAGTTCCATCTCAGGCTGCTCCCCCCTGGGAGTTGCCTCAGTCCAGACACCACCTCCAAGAAAGCTTGCCAAAGGATGCCCCTCCCCAGAGATGCTCAAGACCACAGGCTACTTAAACTGTCCCCCAGAAAACAAACACATGGTTTTCCAGTCTCCCTTCCCCTGCCACCCAGGAGTGCCGGCATCCATTAAACCTGGGGTTTTTCTAATTTGGTTTGATTTTGATTATTGCATCGGCGGAGAGATTTATCGGGGTGTAAAAACTTTTCATTCTTAACAATGCAGGGATCGCACTCCTGAAAGAAGCTGTGAACATGACTTTCCTAAAGCAGATGTGGCCTGGGCTCTTCTTGCTCTTGTTTACACTGAACTCATTGACTAGCTTAATCACGGCACACTTACTTAAACCTTACATTATACTTTTGTGAAGTTACTAATGATTTCAAACTAAACTTCCTGTGAACTGGAAAGCCGGAGCCTCCTTTCCCACAACAGATAAGATAGGTAGCTTGTGGTCCCTCATCTGCATGAGCATACAATAGAAGGTGACTGATCATCACGCTTCTGTACTCTGGAAAGACTTTTGCTCAGCCATCAAGAAGCTTCCTCCTGGAGCAGATGCGAATGATGACAGGGAACCACAAACCTTGGATAAGTCTCAGTACCTGTGACTCCTCTCAAAACTTCTCACCCTGCCCCCTACCCTAAACCTCTCCCTCCCAGGGGTTATGCTACCCTGCCCTTCCCCCAGCCTGATCCTTTTTGACTACTTGGCTTCTTGGTATACAAGCTGTCTTGGCTCTTGCTTGGTTCAGCTTCTGGATCTCTCTTGATCCCCTTGCCCTCTTCTCTCCTCTCTCACCCCCCCTCCTCCACCATGGTCTGGTTGGTTCATGCTGGCCATGTTCAGTCTGGACCCTTCAAGGTGCCTCTGGCTGTGCTCTCCTTCACAACTACCATAGACCTCTTCAACCATACCTAGGGACAGTTGTATTCTCATTTTCCACTCAGTCTTCATCAAATCCTCCCCTCAAAGCTCATAGGAACTCAGAGAGACTGAAGCAGCAAGCTCAGGGCCTGCACCAGGTCCTCTGCATACATACTATGGCTTTCAGTTTAGTACTTTTTTGGGGTCTCATGAATGTGTGGACAAGTGGGACTCTGATTCCTGTGCGCTTTCTCTTGGGCTCTTTTCCTCCTCCTCTTTCTCCTTCCTTTTTTTTTTTTTTTTTTTTTTTTGCTTCATCCAACCTCAAAGAGATAGTCTTTGTTATATCATACTGTATTTTATTGGCTTTGTTGTTAGAAGCCTATACTTTTCTAATGAGAGAAAAAAGGGGAGTTTATCCAGTTGGGGAGGGGAGAAGGAGAGGGACTGGAAGAAGCTGAGGGAGGGGAAACTGTAATCAGGATATTTTATGTGAGAAAATAACCTATTTTCAAGAAAATAAGGGGCACATTAAGTTCGGAGGCAAAAGTGGGTGGGAGAACTTGGAGAGGAACTAGAGGGGAGGTAGTAGTGGTGGATTTTATTAAAGTACAATATATGCAGGCAAGAAATTCTTAAATAACAAAATACCTTAAAACAAAAGTTAGTATTCTTCCTATGAAACTAGCCCCACTCCAGAGCAGTCTGGCTACTGGTGCTAGCTTTGCTTCTCTATAGCACTTGACAAAGTGCAAGAGTTAGAACGAGGGCTTCCATCCATGTTTATGAATAACAGTGAGAATAAAGCAATCCAAGACAAGCAAAACATTTTCAAGTAACTTCTATTTAACACATACTTACATGCAGCAAAGAAACTTATACACATGTCTTTTTTTAAAAGCATGTATGCCAGCAAAGAATGAGCTTACGAAAACTGTAACTTAAAAATGTAATTAGTGATTTCTGAAGTACAAATATATATTATAATTTTTATCACTAGCATCAATATATATGTCTTTATGTGTGTGAGGGTGTTTATTACTTATTACTTTGAAAACAAATTTGAACAACGGATGTCACACAAGTACTGCATAGTAAGTTGTTTAAGAAGGATCTAGTTTGAAGTCTCCTTTGTTTGTTTTCTTAAGGGCAACATAATGTCAGCCCAGCATCTCTAATGTCACAGACCAAGTCTCTTAGCCACACCTGTTCAACCTTAAGGCAACAGAGAAGAAAACAGTGCTTATATAATGTAAAATGTGATACAGGTCATTTGAACCGGCCAGTCTGGACTGCTGAGCGAAATACCAAGATAAACATTGTTTTGCTTTTAACAAGGAGTAATATAAGAAAGAAACTAGATACATGCACTCACTATATATGATCCACTTATGTCTACTATATAAGCAGGTAAGATTGAGTCAAAGTCAGAGGTCAGGACAGAGATCATGAGTGCTAACAAGGGGGCAGAGAGAGGGTTGTTGTATGGTAATAACAATCTATTTCTCAATATGGGCAGTAGTTAGATGGACCTGTGTATCTGGGAGGAATCCAGCAGGATACACATGCCTGTATATGCCTGTCCTATATTTCTGTCACACACACACACGGGGGGGGGGGGACATAAGGAGACATTAGATCTCATCGATTCCAGCCAAAGAGTTTATTCCCAAAGAAACTAACCCAGAGAATTACTGATTCAACGACATCAGGCACAGCAAACAAGAGGACTAAGACAAAAATCTACATGTATAATAACCTTGAGATTCTGGTTCTCTTCCACACCCTCTCAATCTTGGCATGCAACATTAAGAAGCCAAAGGAAGCCTCTCACATAGAACTGACGTATCCTGAGGAAAAGATGTACTCACTGTCTTTGCTAGTTAACAGGCAAAAAGACAAATACCTATATCAGCTCCAGAAAAGGAGCAGTATCCAAGTAATAGGTGTTTGGAAGAGTGCTAAGTTCTGTCAGGAAGACTACATGAGCTAAGGAAAGAAAAAAATGGAATACAAATGAAAAGGAGAGACCACTAGTAAAGCCAGCATCAGAAATGTTACCACAGAACTTAAGTTCCTTAGGTGGGAGCAACAGTTCCATGTTAACATGGTAAGAGTGAAACCAACTGGATCATTCAGGAAAATGGGGAAAGAGCTGTCTGTGCATGCAGCATGAGACAGGAGGGGTGTGAGACAACAGAAGAAACAAGGCCTCACCTTCTTAAGGTAGCAAACCAGGACAGAATGTCCAGCATGGCAGTATGTGCATAGTAGTTAGGGAGATTAGAGAAAACAATAGATCCAAATGGCACAAAAGTAAAACATAGGTGGAGCAGTGTACTGGAAATTTAGAGAACTATTTGTTATGAACCTTTAGCAGAATTTTAAAATTCTATATACAGCATTATTTTAATAAGGAATAAGTATACACTTTTTTAAAGCACAAAAAAGTTTTTATACATTTCATTTAGTTTTATACAAGACAGGCTAACTGTAGTGGGATTCTGCACAGAATTCCAATGCCCAGGAGCTGACAGGGCAGGTACAGGGCAGTGAGGGAAGTGTGCACTCAGGAAAGCTGGAGAGGGAAATGAAGGAAGGGGTGGTACCAGGTGCGTCTGAAAGAAACAACAGTCAAGGCGGGGCCAGATCCCACTTAACTGAGGGCCATCTGGATATGCGATCATTTCACAGATGCTGACTGTTTTGTGAATGTTCTGGAAGTGACAAGAAACTCATCTTATGTACGCTTTAATTTTGGATTACTACGGAACATTTAAGTAGAATGGAGAAAATAATGTCATCCAGGTATTTACAATTGCTAACATTTTTGCCATATTCCTTAAAGAAGAAAACCTCACATATTGACGGAAAACCCCTTGAGTCATTCTCTAGTCCCAGAATCTAATTTCCTCCTTGGATCATTACTAACTGGAATTTGCCTGGATATCCCATAGTCCTCACCCCTCAAATTGGCTTAGTTAAAAATGAATCCAGTGCCCCTTTCTATTCTAAGATACCAGTTGTCAAACTTAAGTACGGTATCAAAGAATATTCACAACAGTTGAAAGAACAACTAAAGCACTCTCTTAGGGATTGGGCCTAGGGTGTGATGAGGCAGAGAGGAGAAAAATTAGAACAAACTATGAAGACGCAAAGGTCCGCAGAAATGGTGCAATGAAGTCTATTTGTGCACTAACTTTAAAATGTTAAATTTTAAAGAATACTATCTTATTTTGCTATTAAATATACAGATTTTACAATAAAATTGGTTTGATTTTTCTTTCTGGGTGTTAAAAACCATAAATATATAATCAAAATGACTGGTTAGCATGGCATTTTCTCTAACCATATCAGCCACTTAAAAAGATATGAACCCAACTGCTCCTTGAGCATAGCTACGTCCTTTTCCAGTACAGTCTCTACATGCACTAATGAGGTGGTTCATTCCCACAGAATCAAGGTTGGTCATTACTCCAGAAGGGGACAGCAAAGAATATGGCAAACTCTCAGACCTGCTTTACAGATGCTTCTAGTAGTAATGGGGCAGAATACCCTGCCTTCACACACGACTCAACCCAACCTCCAGATGCCACTGTGTTTTGGATTTAAACCTTGGTTCTTATATTTCTAAGATAAGTATTTTCATTGAAAAAAAAACTGATTCAAAAATTTCAAAACAAAAAAATGTATTCTTAACAGACTCTTGAAGTTAGAAGAAGCACACTAAAGACTATTAATTTCTCACAACCTATTTGCAGGTATTCTAGAGAATGTTTAAAAAGCACTGCTCTTTTGTAAATCTATCCAGTGAATAACTACAATTAAAAATTTTAAAGGCAGGAATCCTTAGGGAAATTTTCAGAGTGATAATTGATAATTGTCCTCACTGTATAAGAAAGTCATTTTATCTTGTCTTCTGAGGGGAAAATAGACTTGTAAGGATAGTCAAGAGCAAACTCCCAGCTAGGCTCTTCTGAAGGATTGCAGCACTTCAACAGGCTCACCTTTGCAGTTCACCAAGTCCTCTGGCAGCAGGGAGAGTGGGGCTTTGCCTCAGAAAGTTTTGTTTTAAATTGAGATGAGTAAGGTCTTGGCTGTAGAAGAGGTTGGCAGGCAGATGTTCAAGGCTACAACACGAGAGGTCTACTGAGCTTATGCGCTGGGATGCAACCTAGAGAAAAAAATAATAAATTTAATTCATTTTTCCTGTGACTACTGTCTATTACGATGTACCCTTTAGGGAACCCAGGTATCTCACGAAAGTAGCATTTCTTGTTCACAGTCAGAAGAAGCAGCCAAAAGCAGAGTGTTTCTCAGCACATGCTAACACAGGGAAGCAATGACAGAGTTCAGGCCACAGAGAAGTGGAGCCACCAGCAGATGTTATGGAGTATTTTAGACCACTGTAGGAACTCTGGCTTTTAATATGACCAAAATAGAATACTTCAAACCGTTTTGAAAAGTGTGACATGCTCACCAACATACTTACATACCTTCCTGGGGTCCTATGTCTCTAGGCTATATGCCTGTAAAGGCAAGGACTGCTTTACTTTGTTCACTGAAGAAACCACACTGAACATTCTCTATGACCCTCAGGATGCTGTGCATCCTCACAACTCCTTCCTTCTACCACCTTCACCTTCACTAGTTTGCTCTGGCCAATCTAAGTACACTATTTGCTTGGAGTTCAGAAAGAGACAGAAGAGACATGCTCCCTTTGGACTGAGAGAAGATGATTAAACATTAAGTTGTTTTTGATCCATTCCTCATTCTGGACTACAAGCTGTTCCTGCTGGAATCAGGAGCAAGCAGGCACATTAACAGGATAAAAATCAGACAGCATGGTCTCATAGGAACCACAGTGGAAACATCTATAGTAAGAACATGAATCCAATGGATAACAGCCATAGGGTGAGCAACCAAGGAGACCACAAAGGCAACGACAAGCTGCTTCTTTGACCAGATCCACATCCTGGAACCAAAACAAAAGTCAGTACATCAGCTCAGACCAACCAAGTTACATCTCATTCAAAAGAGAAAAGTGTTCTTACTAGAAGGCCTGCCTGATACCCAAACAAGAAAAGCTGGACATCCAAAGAAGCTGTGCTACTAAACTCAGATCCTTCCCCAAATCTACAGATGCAGAAATTATTAATAAGGAAGCCACCTGGGTACACCTCAGAGCAAGCAGCCTCTGCTATCCAGCATCCTTTCCAGGGAGCTGTAACTTACTGTTACAGAAAGAAGTGCTGCCCTCATGACAGTGATTCCTCTGAGAGCTGAAGACACAATATTGAGTTCACTCTTCAACAGAATATAAGGAAGACTCAAGGTTTAGCTGGGTCAAATGGAACTAGAGCATGCACTATTAACCTCATCCATCATGGCAGGGCAAGGACCACTGTTCAGAAATCCCCCAGAAACCAGAGACTAGAACACTGGAAAGCCATCCCTAGAAAGAACTTCAGCTTGGCTGTGAAAAAGAAGCAGTGACAGGCCATGCATGCTCCTCCAGAGAAGCAGAAGAGACCATCTGTGGACAAAACAGACCCTACAGGAGGGGAGACCATCAGGACCATCATTTCATTCCTTGACATCACAGCTCTGCCCACCCCAACACCAAACACTTGTTCACTAAGCAATAGTGATTCCCCAGTAGATAACCAAGGAACAGCAAATCAAACCTGAAAAAGTCTGTTAAAAAAAGTACAAAAAAGTTATAAAAATCTGGAAAACGAAGGTGGAAAATGCCTAAAATCCTAATTATGGAGGGAATGTGAAATGTGACACGTTCGCTGACAGGAGCCACAGGACTTCTATTACACCAGCAAAATACGAGTCACACAACTAGGGCTCAAGACCAATGTGTGCAAGATGCCCTAACTGTTCTCTAGTTCTTTGGCTTTACACAGTCACGTCATCTATCTGTCCATCGGTTTCTTCACGGATAACGCCGATCACCTAACACATACCTGATCAACATCAATAGCACCCTTCTCATCTTTAAAACTCAAGAGAGACTCAGTAGGACCAATGATTCTCCCTAGTCCATAGCCCAATCACTTCAGGTAGCTACATAAATAATGTGACTTGGAAAATTCTGTATGTGAACAGATTCAAAGTGTATTTCAATTCAAGAAAACTATGGTTTAGGAGATTATTTCACATCTATATTGACAAAAAAAAATAAAACAAAACAAAACACCAGGAATGGAGAGATGGTTCAGTGGTTAAGAGCCTTTACTATTCTTTCAGAGGACCCAAGTTCAGATCCTGTACCCATATAGGCAACTCACAGCTACCTATAACTCTAGCTCCAGAGAATCCTTTATGTCTGGCATCTGCATTAACACAGACACAGGCATAAACACATACAAAAAATAAATAAATATATAAATTAAATAAATAAATAAAGGCTGATTAGGTTCAGACGGAGCAAACCCTACAACATATATTAATAGAAATATGAATTTAAGCCAATTATTTGGATTATCGTCTTTTTCAAATGTCTTGTATATGATGAGAAAAGCATATTTAGTCCTCAAGATATTTCCTCCCAACCTTTATGGAGCCGAAAAAATAAGACCAATAAAACTTTTACTTTATATAATAGACATTTATATATTCTCTAACATGCTTCTCTGCTTGACACACTCTTACATTGTGTCTTTCTTTCTCTACCCTAGGACTCTGAGCAGGAAATCTTTCTGCTGAGCCTAGCTGAGTTGAATTTCTGAACCAGAGTATCTGTCCTAGCCTTAACCTGCATCTGCTATGCTTTCCAACTATCATCACCCTCCAGTGACAGGACTGTTAACTCCCATCATGCTGAGGGCTGCTCAGTGGATAATCCTCTTCCCCAGCCAAGGAAAGTTCACAGTAACATGCATGTGACATTTGATACCAACCCTCTGTACTTTAGGGGAAGTCACAGCTAGTGTTTTTATGTGCATAGTATGCTCAAATTTAAGTAGACCGACTGAAAGGCTTGGCCAAAGCAGCAGAAATAGTACAAAGAATTCTGCATCTAGACTAAAAGACTGCTGTGAAGTGGCTGAGTCATTACCAGTTCTGGCCTAATTCTAGTGGTTTAGGAAGAAATGTCCCTGACTAAAAGGGCAGTCTGTGGGGAGTTCACTAGATTTTGGTAATGATTCTGAACTTCAACTGCTTTAGCCCCACCCACCAAGGCTTTGGGAGGTATAAGCAGAATATAATTCATTAATCTTTATCAGGCACTCTAACACCTTTACATGCGTCTACCTCATTCTCAATAGCACGGTTTCTGTGAATTCCCACTACTTCACGACATGTAATCATTTCTTTCCTCAAATTGTACAGAATGTATTGGCCCCAGACCTTTTCAAGGAGACTATAAATTTTTTGATGCTAATTATCATTTTATAAATTTTGGTTAACAGTAGATACTAAAAAACTAGAAAATTAGTTACAGGTCTTTTGTGTGCATGTTCTGGTGTTTTTGTTTGTTTGTTTTGAGGCAGTCTCACTGTGTCCTTATAAGAGTATAAATTTTGGAAGTAACAAATTATACCTAGAATTTTAATACTTTAATATGCCTTTTCTTTAAAAGGTTAAATTGGGATCATATATGACAAGTAAAGCATGTAAATTTACCCTGCATTATAAATTATTAGAAGCAATCAACTGTAAAATTAACAAAGGCAATAGAAAAAACAGAGACACAGACAAAAATTATAAAGGATCTATTGGAGCAAGAACACAGAAAGGGTGGAGGCACCATGACTTTAGGAGGAGGGGTCTACATTCTGGAGAAGAAACAAATTATACTGTTCAAGCACCAAGTTATAGCAAGCTAGGAAAAGAGATACAGTTGGAAAGTTCCTGCCAGGCATTCCTAGCCATCTGCCAATAGAAAGCAAGTGCATATGGATGATAAAGGGGCTAGCCTGAGAGAGCTATTTTGTGTGCAGTTATAACATCTGCCCTTTGTAAACCCAGCACTGAACTACTTGGTACTCGGTAGTATTTAACCTTGTGAGGACACAATGAGAGCACATGCACAGCAAAGGTCACAGACCTGAGAATGCCATGCCACCAAGATCAGCTACTGACAGGGCCTCCCTCCAGGGACAAAATGGCTATGCAGTGAGCAGCAATGCTGCTGCATCTTCTCCAGGGAGCTCACTGTGCAGCCTAACTTGACCATGTGAACGTCTGCCTCACACTTCATGAGTCAGAAGCTTCTGAACAGGGTCAAGCACATAGTTATTGCCCGCCCCTACTACCTGCACATAAACCTCAATGTGCTCTCAATAGCAATAAAAGAAAGACCCTCGGACCAAATCTGAGCCTTCTTATTGGCAAAATACAAGCAAACAATGTTGTGAAAATGTTACTACTTGAGTACACTCTAAAAGGTACAGCTACATTCCCCCAAAGACAGCACCTTCTAGACAAGAGGGAACAAACCACTAAAACAGACAAATAAACAAACCTCATATACTAACTTGTTTGTTTATTTGTTTTTTGAGACAGGGTTTCTCTGTGTAACAGTACTGGACTCTGCACTCTGCAGACCAGGCTGGCCACAGACATACAGAGATCTGTCTGCCTCTGCCTCCCAGAGGAGTGCTGAGATTAAAAGGCGTGAGCCACCACCCCTGGCTCTAACTTTCTCAAACCGTTCATCTATTGCAAATAAACTACTTGTTTTGTAATTAGAAAACCTAAAATCATAAATGAAAAGATTTAAGTTCCAGGTTCTATATGCAAGGTCTATCTGTTGAATATACAGTTCAGATTCTTTTCTAATCATTTCATTAGTTATTTCCTAAAATTATTAATTAGACCAATGAAGAGAATCTAGTCCTTCATAATAATTGGAATGCAATGCTTTAGGATAAAAACAATGGGACTCCTCAAGATAAACAAGCATAAAGTAAGAGATAAATTTTTAAGAATAAATATATATTAAGTTGGCCTAAACTCACAAATTAAAATGATTCAACTTCAAGAACTAATGTGACTAAGGCTAGGCCTGGAGCTATAGACCTTTAATTCCAGCACTTAGAAGGCAGAAATAAGTGAACTTCTATGAGTTTGAGGATAGCCTTGACTACGAGATGGATCCTATCCAAAAACAAACAAGAAAAAAAAAGCCCACCATCAAAACACACACACATGTGCACACATATACATGTACACACACAGGCACATGCACACTTGCATACTAATATAACTAGATGACAAAGTCTGTTTAAATATGCGGTATTTCTTAAACAACAATACTCCACCAATTTTCAAAGAATCAAACCATGAAACACTGATATCAATTTAACCTGCACCAGAGAACTCGAGGACATCTCATGTTCTGTGTGTGCTATTCAGCATTAAGATGTGGAAGGGGTTCTCCGACAACGCATGCTGCTTAGAAATCTCCTTTTAGCATATTAGTGAGTGAACTGGATTCTGCTGACAATTGTATCTGTGATGTAGTGTGATTCTGTAGGGGAGTCCTAGTTACAATCCCTTCAGGCCACGCTTGTAAAATAATGAAATTACAAATAAAGAGCAGTGCAGCAGAATGAATTACATACAGCACTGCAAGTACTTTGTACTTCAATTCCTTTCTCTATGGAGTGGGGTGACCTCACAGGGCTGGTGTGAGATCCACCCAGTAACTCTTACTTTTCAGCAGCACCTCCCAAGGCTGCTAGAAAGCAGGTAGAATGTTTGCCACACGAACAGCAAAGTGTTCATCTTTACTATGAACTATGCACATTATTGTAACTATATCATGAATTCAACTAATTGTAGTTTGTAATGAACCAAATAAATCTATTAGTAACTAAGGAAAATAAGCACAAAGCCAGAACTTTAATGTTGCGTTAGCCTCATAACACTAATGAGCAAGTGATTTACTTGGTACCTAATGTCCAAAGCTGGGAAAACAACAGTGACAGACCGTGAGGCTCACAGAGTGTCATGTCAATGCATCTGTCAACACACCAGAGAACACCAGAAGGGAAGCTGCTAAATGGGGATCTGAGAAACAAGTGACAGAGAAAGCAGGTGGAATTAATTGCCAGGGACGCTTCTCCTGACAACATGCTGCTAACGAAAGGGTAAGTCAGCACAAGGACACAAAGACCACAGCAATTCTACAATACTTAGAGGTTAGCAATCAGGGGAGGATATAGAATTATCTTATTGCACCAGAGAGCAAAACAGGAATATGTACCATAAGAATCAAGATCTCAGTTCACTTACAAGGAAACCACTGCCGCGTAAAGCATATGCATATGCTATAGATCAGGGGTTCTCGCCTTTAATGCAGCTCCTCATGATGTGGTCAACCCCTAACCATAACATTATTTTTGTTGTTACATTGTTGCAATTTTGCTACTGTTATGAATGGTAATATACATATTTGATATTCAACCCTGTGAAAGAGTCAAGACCCTGGGGGTCAAGACCCTCAGGATGAGAACCACTGCTATAGACAATGGACAATCAGAGGCAGAGGGAGAGGTGTGAATCAATAAATCCACAATCTATAAGATCTCTTTTAAATCATATAGTCTATGCCTGTGAACTTAGCACTATTTAATATGGCTGATGTTCAAAGTAAAAGAATACTTGCAAAGAAATTCTCAAATATGAGAACAATTACTTTGAAGAATTGCAATTAATATCACCAACTTGTCAACTACCTTACAGGGGACTTTACCAATACTAAAATAACACTATGACTTTAAATTGTCTCCTTGAAACTTAGAATGTATTTTTATTAAACATAATACTATATAGACAGAATCCACATGATTTTGAAGTATTAATTATATACTACCTTTAATAATTCTAGAGGAAACAAGATTTTTAGTCATAGAGGAGCAAGCAATTACTGGAAGCTGGAAGAACAGGACCTAGCACAGAGAAAGAGATAGGCTTTCTCTTTTTTCCCTCCAGCTTCCCCACTTCTCTTTTAGGCAGGGGTAGCAAGAGGGCTAATTCCAACCTGCTGAAGGTAGAACACAGGATGAATGGAAAAAACAGGGAGAAGGACAGTGGAGGTAGAGGGGTAGGTTTGAAATGGTAATAACCTGAGCATACAAACAGGTACTGTATCAAATGCTATAGCTATGAGATAGCAACCAATGAGATACCATGCTCTCTGTATACATTAGAGAAAATAAAATTAAGTAATTTAAACTGAAATATTTCACAGTGAAGTGAAACCTCCTTCCTCTGGAAGACAGTCACCACAGGGAAAGCAAAGGTCACATCATTACTGTGAAAATAAGAGTGCCTAGAGCACAGTGTGACTATAAACGGATTAGTCTACTGCCTGGCAGTGTTAACAGCTTTGCTTATGACAAAAAAATTTATGCAATCCAAAATACTTCATTTTTTTTTGCTGAATTCAGAGTAGAATTTCTAAGAGTCTAAATTCCTAGATCTTATTGGTAATTAAGGTGTAGAAGGAGCTGTGGCCGCTTCCCACCACCCAGCTCCCGGCTACCGGCTAGCTGTACCCAAAATAACAACACACAAACTGTATTCTTTTAAACACTGCCTGGCTCATTATATCTAGCCTCTTCTTGGTTAATTCTCACATCTTGCTTAACCCATTTCTAATAATCTGTGTAGCACCACAAAGTGGTGGCTTACCAGGAAAGATTCAGCATGTCTGACCTGCGTCCATCCTGGGCTGGAGCTTCATTGCATCTGGCTCAGAGAGGAGAGGCATGGTGATTGCCTCACTTCCTCCCAGCATTCTGTTCTGTTTACTCCGCCTGACTAATTTTCTGTCCTATCAAAGGCCAAGGCAGTTTCCTTATTAACCAATCAAGTCAACTCAAAACAGAAGACCCTCCCACATCATTAAGGAAAATTATAATATGGCTTTTGTTCTATAGCAAAGCCCATGATGCAAATCTACATATAGTATTCGGCAAATCATAGTTAAGATTCCACAAGAGAGTACAATGGAAATAGCAAAAAAAAAAAAAACAAAAAACAAAAAACCAATGCATTAATTCTTCTCAGACTGCATAACCAACAGGGGTCAAGCTGTACTCTTGTGTATAAGCTTCAACATGTCTCTTCCACAGTGCTTAGATGGTGGCATGACAATCTCTATATTTTACATGGGTTCACCGTTCTACACAATTAACCTTTACAAAAAATAAATTTTCTTCTTGTTTCTATGGTATAGTAATATGAATGAAAATCCTCCACAAGCTCATATATTTGGATACTTGTGCTCCAGTAGGTGGAACTATTTAAGAAGGATTAGGAGGTATGTCCTTGTCAGAATGTCATTAGAGGTGGGCTTTGAGGTTTCAAGTGATTCACACAGTTCCCAGTTTGTGTCTCCCTCTCTCTGCCTCATGAGTGGCAATCAAGATGTGAACTCTCAGCTATTGTCCGTTTGCTCCATCATTATGAACCCTAAACCCCTGAACTGTAAGTCAGATTAAACACGGTATTTTATAAGCTAGCTTGTTCACGATGTTTCATCACAGAGATAGGAAAAAAAATAAGACAAAAGTTGGGGTGCCAGGGAGTGAACTATTGTTGTGACAGGCCTGACTATGTGGGTTTTGTTGGTGGTGGTTTTCAAGAAATGTGAAAAAACTTTAGAACTGTAGACTAGAAAATTAGTTGGATGCTGTAAGCAGTGATTAATGGCCATCCTAATAGGTGTTTGGAAGGCAGCAGTACTGAGAGCAGTATGACTACAGGCCCAGTTCAAGAGGTTCAGTGGGAAATAATGAGCAACTTGGCTAGAGACAATTCTTGTAATGTTTAGGCAAAGAATGTCCTTGTCCTGAAAATCTGCTTGAAGTTAAATTGAAAAGTAATGAATTAATTTCCTTGAAGGCAATTCTAAGGCAGTCTAATATTGTCTCTGTCACATGGCTATTTGTAATCACTTTCATGAAGCTCAATAATAAAAATGACCAAGTGAGGTGGAAAGAAAAAAAATGTATAGTTTGCAAAGAGTCAAAGAGCAAAGAGTAAAAACAAACAACTTCATTTTGATATTAACGCAGAGTTAAAGTAAAAAAAAAAAACAACAACATTTTAGCATTCCAATGTGTGCCCATATTTCCATGTAGGGCCTGAGAGAGCTGAAAAAATAGTAAGTATATGGCTTGTGCAGTCAAAAAATACTAAGAGTGCAGTCAAAGAGGTCCAGACTGAAAAAAAGCTGTAAACAGGTTCCAGTGTGATTTAAAATGTATGTACATTTAAGAAAGAAAGAAAGAAAGAAAGAAAGAGTATGGAAAGTATAGAAAGTTTTTTAAAAAATAAAGTTTTTAAAGAGTAAAATAAAAAAAGAAAAATAGAAAATAGAAAGCCACATAAGATGGGAAATATACAGGGAGGCTGGGTTCTGTATGTTGCCCTATTGATTTTGAATTTTTTGAATGCCGATGAGCAAAATATAGCTGCTGAAAGATATGGGTATTGAAAGAGGGACAGCTGAAATAAATCAACCTAGATATTTTAAGAATGCCTAAACTTAAAATCGAAGTAAAAAATATATTTGTAAAATAAAACTTTAAAAATGCATTGTTTTAGAGGAGAAGTTCTGCTTTTGTTTCTACAGAAACAAGAGGTCATGGATTCGTTCCAAGTTGATATGGATCTAATCTGATCAAGAGAGACCTCCTGAAACTTGATAGGTGTTATCTATCAATAAAGGTTTTACCTGGTCTTCCCAGGATTTGGCTACTATCTCAGTTTTTTTCTCATGTACCCTAAAGATGCTTCATCCACATTCAGCTAGAAGCAGTATAGAGAAAAGGATACCCACATTACCAAGGTTGGGATTGTGGGTGGTCTTTGGTTATTTGGTGGATCATGGATATTTGTTATATTTACAGGAATATAGGAATGATAAGACAAAAGGATAGATCACTGAATCTATTTTAAAGTAAAAACTATTAATCTAAAACATTTTGTATTGTTATGGACTTTTGTACATTGATAGAAATCTAAAGTCATACTTGTTACAACACACTGTATACATGTTTCTACTCTTGTTTAAACTATTTTTTAAATATTTATTTATTTATGTATGTATGTATACTTCTGCCTACATGCCAGAAGAGGGCTCCAGACCTCATTACAGATGGTTGTGAGCCACCATGTGGTTGCTGGGAATTGAACTCAGGACCTTTGGAAGAGCAGGCAATACTCTTAACCACTGAGCCATCTCCACAGCCCTGTTTAAACTATTTTTGCATACCAATTTAAGGTTGTTTTTGTAACAACATATTGTATATACATTTCTACTCTTGTTTAAGATATTGTACCTATGCAGTTCATTTAAAAATGTAAGGTAAACTTCTAAATTTTGAAAGCTATTATTATTAACTATTTAGGATAATCAAGAAACACAGGTCAGTAGTCAGTCATCTATAACAACCAAAGTTGTATTTATGTTAAGTGTGTCTTCATATTTTAGAAAGATAAATGGTTTTCAAACAATTCATAGACCTACAGAATATAGTGTTTAAAAACTTTCCTTAACTTATGGCTTTTCCTAACAATGAGACACATCTGCTCCTGGCAGTATCAATTTATTTCAGAGATAATGGGCATTGAAGAAACTCTTATGGAGTTTGCTTTCATGTGGCAATGTTGGCCACTGGGCAAAGAAATTGCTCTTACGTTTGACTGCTTACAGTGTGTAGACTGGACATGCAGGACACACAGGAAAAAGACTGTTGAACTTTGCCAAAATAAGGTAGGATAGTCCTTCAAAATTCCTGCTTCACAGAAGAGTCTACCAGATAGTCTGCCAGACTGACAAAATTTGCCAAAAACAGTCCTTCAAATTTCCTGCTTCACTGAAAAATCTGCTAGATACTCTAGGCCTGAAGGCCGAAGATGAATTTCTCCAACATTGCTGAGAAACTTTGGGTCCAGGTAGATGTCTCTGTCACTTATAGAATCTTGGAAGTTGCTCAAAATGCACTTCCTGTTTGCTTAGGTAGCATTAATGCCTTCTAGGGTCTTGGATAGAGTTGAAGACTAGATAGTTATAACTACAATTTTCGTTAATTATGAAGGAAATTGAGTTAGGTATAAAACTTTGGATTCACTAAGGTAAGATAAAGTAATGTAATATTTTCTCTGAATTTGCTAAATGCAAATGGGCTGAATATTGTAAATTCTTACTTGTCTGTTTTTGTTTGTGTAATTTTACTATGTTAAAAAAACCTTTCATTTTTATTTAGACAAAAAGGGGTAAATGTAGAATATTATTTCAAGGTGTGTTACTTGTTTATGCTGTGGATCATTTGTTTAACTCTGTTGCATTTGTTTAACTCTGTGAAGATGTGATTCTTTACCTGTCTAAAACACCTGATGGTCTAAAAAAAAAAAAAAAAACTGAATGGCCAATAGCAAGCACAAAGGATAAATTGGAGAAATCTGGAAAGAGAGAAGGAACGAGAAAAGGAAAGGAGGCCGTCAAGGGCCAGTCACCCAGGCACCAAGCAACCCAGTCAGCCACGGAGTAAGAGTGAAATTAAGATTTACAGAAGTAAGAAAAGGAAAAAGGCCAGAAGCAGAGGGTAGATGGGATAATTTAAGAAAGCTGGCTAAAAACAAGCCAAGCTAAGACTACACATCTATAAGTAAGAATTAAGTCTCCATGTGTGATTTATTTGGGAGCTGGTGGTGGGCCCACCAAAGAGCAAAAAGTTAAAAGAGTAAAAATAAGCAACAAGGGCCCCTGAGGTCAGGTGTGTTCCATGAGAAGCCATTGCACGAAGCTATGAAAGTGAAGTCTGGATTGTGTTAGAGACCCCAAGATGTTAGAGATGCCAGTGCTGTGGGAAATCTGCCAATGAGAGCTGCACACAAGGAATGGAACCAGTCCAAGAGAGAAAGTGTGTTGCAGTCACAAAGCTGAAAGGGTGGAGCCATCAAAGCCCTTTGATATCAGACATGGAGTTACGGGATTTGGAATTTGTCCTGATAGGTTTCGATTTTGCTTTGGTATAGCATTTCTTCATTGTGCTTCTTTTCCTTGCTTTCGGGATGGTGTTTTATTTTGTGCCATTATCTGTTGGAAGTATGTAACTTTCATTTTTGTTTGATTTTACAGGGGGTTACATTTAAAAGCCTTTGTTCTCAAAAAAGACTTTGGACTTTTTAAATTGTATTGGATCAAATACATTTTGCATTAGGATATGGTTACAAGTCAGTGAAGGTCAGGGAGTGGAATGTGATGGTCTGAATGGGAATAGTGGCCCTTGTGGGTGGAAATATTTAGGAAGGATTAGGGGGTGCAGCTTTATTGGAAGAGGTGTGTCCCTGGTGACTGGGTTTAAAGTTTCAAAAAATTCACACTATTCCCAGATTGTATGTCTCTCTGCCTCATGAGTGGCAATCAAAATGTGAATTATCAGCTGTCCCTTTGCTCCACCATCATGGTCTCTAAGCCTCTGAAACCATAAGTTAGATTAAATTCTTGCTTCTATAAATTGCCTTGTTCACAGTATTTTAATGCAGAGATAGAAGCATAACATAGGCATCCTTGCTCCTGCCCTTATTAATCTTCCTATGCCTCATATCTCGCATCCAATCTCCCTTATTTATCAATTATCATTACAGAATTGATACAAAATTTTCTTTTAAGATAAGCAGATATGTATGTTAGCAAACCTTTAGCTCCACTTGTGATTCTACAAACTTGTGGACTGCCCTTAGTCAAAAGACTCTTCATTATTTATTTTTATTTATTTATTTTTTAATAGAGAGTCATCTTTATTCATGTTAATTAGGTTTTCTAGAAATATTTCAGATGGATAGACTTTTTTTTTCAGGAAGAGAGAGTCAAAACTCTTTTTTTTATTTACTAAAAATTTCTACCTCCTCCCCTCCTCCCATTTCCCTCCCCTCCCCCTTCCCCTCCCTCTCGAGTCCTAAGAGAAGTCAGGGCACCCTGCCCTGTGGGAAGTCCAAGGCCCTCCCCACTCCATCCAGGTCTAGGAAGGTGTGCATCCAAACAGACTAGGCTCCCAAAAAGCCAGTACATGCAGTAGAATCAAAAGCCAGTGCCATTATCAAAAGGCAACCTACTGAATGGGAGAAGATCTTCACCAACCCCGCATCAGGCAAAGACCTGATCTCCAAAATATATAAAGAACTCAAGAAACTAGACATTAAAATTCTGAATAACCCAATTAAAAAATGGGGTACTGAACTGAACAGAGAATTCTCAACAGAAGAAGTTCAAATGGCCAAAAGACACTTAAGGTCATGCTCAACTTTCTTAGCAATCAGGGAAATGTAAATCAAAACAACTTTAAGATACCATCTTACACCTGTCAGAATGGCTAAAATCAAAAACACCAATGATAACCTATGCTGGAGAGGATGTGGAGTAAGGGGAACACTCATCCATTGCTGGTAGGAATGCAAACTTGCGCAACCACTTTGGAAATCAATGTGGCGGTTTCTCAGGAAACTGGGAGTCAACCTACCTCAGGATCCAGCAATTCCACTCTTGGGAATATACCCAAGAGATGCCCAATCATACTACAAAAGCATTTGTTCAACTATGTTCATAGCAGCACTATTTGTAATAGCCAGAACCTGGAAACAACCTAGGTGCCCCTCAATGGAAGAATGGATAAAAAAGGTGTGGCACATATACACATTAGAGTTCTACTCAGCTGTAAAAAACAATGAACTCTTGAATTTTGCATGCAAATAGATGGACATAGAAAACACTGATGGAGGAAGGTCATTGGTTAAGTAATAAAGAAACTGTTTGGCCTCATCGGTTAAAACATAGGAGGGAGGAGTAAACAGAACAGAATGCTGGGAGGAAGAGAGGTAAGACACCTCAGACAGAGGCCATGCTCCCCTCTCCCAGGCACACACGATGATGCTCCGACCCAGGATGGACGTAGGCTAGAATCTTCCCGGTAAGCGCACCTTGGGGTGCTACACACATTATTAGAAATGGGCTAGTCCAGGTGCGAGAGTTAGCCAAGAAGAGGCTAGATATAATGGGCCAAGCAGTGTTTAAAAGAATACAATTTGTGTGTTGTTATTTTGGGTAAAGCTAGCCGGTGGCGGGAGCTGGGTGGCAGAATGCCACCCGCAACTCCACAACAAAACACTTTACTGAGTGAGATAATCCAGATACAAAAAGATGAATATGGTATGTACTCACTTATTAGTGGATTCTAGCCATAAACAAAGGACATTGAGCCTACAGTTCATGATCCTAGAGAAGGTAAATAAGCGGGTGATCCCTAAGAAAAACATCCTGGAAATTGGAAGTAGACAAGATCGCTGAGCAAAAGTTGGGAGCATGGGGGTGGGGGGAGAGATGGGGAGAGATAAGGGAGAAGGAGAGGATTGGGGAGAGCTTGGGGGAGTGGGATGGTTGAGATGGAAGAAGGGTGGATATGGAAGCAGGGAAAAAGATATCTTAATTAAGGAAGCCATTTTAGGGTTGGCAAGAGACTTGGCTTTAGAGGTATTCCCAGGTGTTCAAGGGGATGTCCCTAGCTAGGTCCTTGGGCAGCAGAGGAGAGGGTGCCTGAACTGGCCTTGTCCCATAGCCACACTGATGAATATCTTGAATATCACCATAGAACCTTCATCTGGCAATGGATGGAGATATAGACAAAGACCCACATTGGAGCACTGGACTGAGCTCCCAAGGTTCAGGTGAAGAGCAGAAGGAGGGAGAAGATGAGCAAGGAAGTCAGAACAGCATGGGGTGCATCCACCCACTGAGACGGTGTGACTGATCTAATGGGAGCTCACCAAAGCCAGCTGGACTGGGACTGAACGAGCATGTGATCAAACCAGACTCTCTGAGTGTGGCTGACAATGGGGGGGCTGACTCTTCATTATTTAAAGAATGCATGTTAAGAGTGAATGAAAGTTTCCAGAAAATTCCAGAAAGTTAGAATGATTCTAAGAAGGCTTCTCATTTAGTGCTAGAGATCCAGTATAACAAACTGAAGATGGTCCCTAAAGCACCAAGGACAAGTCAGGTTGAAAGCAAAATACTGTTTAGACTGTATTAAGTATGCATTAAAGATGACTAAGTCTCACTAAAATGTCCCTTGCACTACCACTGACAAGAATCCATCTCAGTCCTATTACATACCAATGGTTTGACTCAACAGGTCAGTTAAGTATTCTTTGAGTTAAATCTGGACCTCAGAACACTTTTAAGTACATGACACTGAAAGTTCACTGTGGGTCACCATACAGCTCATTTTTATTTAAAGGGTATCACTTAGTCATCATTTCACAGAATATTGAATTCAGCATGAAATCTGCCCCTGCCCTTCCATAATGATTTCCCTTTCAAACCAGTGCCCGAGATTTAAAATACTATGGTTCTATGGAGAGTTGCACAGCAGGTGCAGTAACAGCAGTGACGTGCACAATCTGCCTGCAACTGCCAGTACACTGGCTACATGAGCACAGACAGACACACAGACAAGCTAAGTAGCCCTGATGTAAATCTGGGCTGGTAATCACCATATTTTATTCAAGTAAACCAGGCTAGCTTGATGTTACTGAGGTCCCCCAAGGAGACCATGATCTATCATTTCCTTTTCCCACAGAGAACTATTATTCCCCATAGGGGCTATTATTAGAAACAGTATAGGTTGCACATTCTCAATCTGAAATTCTAAAATCTGAGGTGACCCAAAAATTTTGAGACAAGTAGAAACTATCCTGCAGGACCTCCTGTGACAGACAGCAGTCAAAATAAAGAGGCGTTAACTATACTGTACCAAATCACCTTTATTCTCTGGAAATACGTTATATAAAACAAACTATTTTCAAAGTTAAACTTAGGGTCTCTTCCTTGAGGACAGCTCCCTATACATGTGCAAATATTCTAAAATCAAGGGTGGGGATGGGGAACCCAAAATGTTTCAATGCTTTCAATTAAGCCATTTTGTTGTTCAAAGTCAGTAGAAGCTAGTGACAAGTGGTAAATCATTTCCAGCTTCCTTTAGCTAATCAATACTCAAAAACATTTGCTTCACTAATCTTTGAATCCTATTTGTGACAGCAATCACAATTATCTGAAACAGGGCTGGAGAGATGATGGTTCAGCAGTTAAGAACACTTGCTGCGCTGGGCGATGGTGGCGCACACCTTTAATCCCAGCACTCGGGAGGCAGAGGCAGGCGGATCTCTGTGAGTTCGAGACCAGCCTGGTCTACAGAGCTAGTTCCAGGACAGGCTCCAAAGCCACAGAGAAACCCTGTCTCGAAAAACCAAAAAAAAAAAAAAAACAAAAAAAAAGAACACTTGCTGCTCTTACAGAAGACCAGGGTTCAATTCCCAGATCCACCCAAATGCCCTCTTCGGGATTCTATAGGCACGACCAAGTATTTGGATGTGCAAAACATTCATACTCATAGATAAATATTTTTAAGAATTTAGAAAAAAATAATCATTATCTGAAATGTTTGCTAAACATCAGGGAAAGAGTGACTTTCTGGGTGTATTTGCAAGATATTTCTCACTGTACAGAGTTGTACACACACATAGAGCCTTATACTGTATGTAGATATGGAAAGGAGGTACACACTATGAACAGTGTGTGTGGCCATGAATTGTTAGTTGTGGCAAGTGGGTTACAGATATGTTCGTGTTGAAAATATTATCTCTACTTCAAAATATGACATTTATGTAGTTAAAGTTTAAAAAAACAAAACAACAATAAAACACCTGGTGTGGCTCATGTCTGCCGTCCCAGCATTTTAAGGCAGAGGCAAGCAAGCTGCCACAATTTAAAGACTAGCTTGTAACTACATAGCAGGTATCAGGTCAGCCAAGGCTACACAGTGAGACGCGCCCCCCCCCCCCACACACACCTCAAGAAACAAACAAACAAAAAGTTAAAAACGCATATACAATGCTAAACCAGTGACCCAAATCTACTTTTAACCTGAAACAGACTTACAGTATGAAACTGCAGAAATGACTGTAACTTACAAATTAACATACCATTAAGGCTACAGATTCACATGAAAGACTAGCCTTGAAGAAGTCATGAGATCAACCAATATGTTTACAGAAAGCATGCTCTAAAAAATGGGGCTACCAACGTGGACATCTGAAAGCAGGCTGTCCCCTGCCACAGTAAGAACATGCTACACACGTGTCTGGATGCTGAATAAATAATCCCTCCCCTTTACACTGCATACAACAGTTTGTTTACTGAATTTTTAAAGTATGCTGCACATTCATATTTTAGAGATGACTTCAAAACCAATATTGTAATCGTCCCAAAGGATTCTTCACCAACACACACCCAAAACAGAAACCAACTGACAACAAAAAACATTTTTCCTACAAGCTAAAATCCAAACACATATACTAAAAATGAAGAACTTCCTTTTAAAATTACTTATCAACTTAATGCTGACTTAAAAATCATTGGAATTTTGCTATTTGTGTCTTTTCATTATAACTAGGATAAAAGAAAAAAGAGCATTAAAATCTGAACTTTAGATTTTTCTTTATGTTGCTTTTTCTTATAAATCCTTTTCGAAATGAATCCTATGATTTCTCAATATAAAGAAAAGAAAAAGAAGTGGTTTTCATGGTGACTTTAAGTATGAATAAAAAGTGTTTAGCTTTCTCATACTACATGTAAGGAATGTAGATGGCATTCAAAATGAAGAGTAGAGGCCATATCCACTCCACCTCGTGTGAAGCCACAGCCTACTTCTCCTGACATTTGAAAGAGAGAATCATATCATCATTTCCAACACAGTAGTTTAAACAGGAGAGGCCAGAGCCCCATTATATAGAACTTCTACCCAAATGAGGAGTTTCTTCACTCATTTCTTCTGCAATAGCTCATATCATGTTTTTATCATTACTATATTTCAAAAAAGAAAAGTTTATGGAATGAAGTATTTGCATTGCTAAAGAGCCTTGGACCTAGAATATACAGGCCAGGTTCCTACAGCTTATCTGCATCCTATTTTCCGGCCTAAGAATTTCTTAAGATGTCTGGTGTTTAAGACTGTAGAAAGGTAAGACAGAGTTTCCAATGTTTGTATTAAGCCATTCCCAGACCCCCATCTTCTCACTTTCCTAAAACAGTTCCTATGATTGAGAGCATAAAAATATATCTCACTTGGACAAAAAACCTAGGTTCCCTTATTTGCTGGAAATAATATAAACAAACAAATCTTTAACTGACTGCCTGATCATTTGATGATGGCAGAAATGACATACATAAAATGAACATTTATTTAGTCACCCATATCTACAGACATATATATACTTACTATGCCAGTGTAACTCACATTCATCCCACATAAACCATAAGAGATACATTATTCCATCTATTGGATAAAAAGCTTAATATTTAAAATCTCAGGTAAAACCATACAGCAAGGAAGTAGTAGACTAATAATGATTACCTTATTCAGATTACTAACCTCCACTACATATCGCTCTACACAACACGCGAAGGAACAGAAATGTTATAGTTTCAGCTAACACAACAGAAGTCCTTCCTCCCTCCTGGGAACACACATTTTGGAGATACAAATGTCAACAGTGCTGCATAGTATGCACATGGCACACTTCTGTTACACACAGTGATATCCCATTTCAGCACATAGATTTTAAATACACTCTTGGATTTTTGGTTACAAGGTCTCATGTCATTTGGGCTGCTTCTAACAATGTAGCCCAGACTAAACTTGAAATCATGATCCTCCTGCCTCAGCCTCCCCAGAGCTAGGAAAAAATGTGAGCTACAGCTTTAGGTATCAAACACTGACAGTGCAGTCGTAATCAGTGGAAAGGAAGACTCACAGAAGCACCTTCTTACCCTGCTGCCACCATGTTCTGGCTCATGTTGTAAGCCCTCCCCCACCTCCCACCTCCCATTGCCTCTCACTGAAGAAGTCTGATGTCTGAGTCTGTTCATGACTATAGCATTAGACAACGGAGAAAACACGTTAGCCAAACACAACTGGGAAAGACTAACCAAGCTAACACTGACAGTCACAATCCCAACCTACCTCTTGTGTTTTGCTTCTCTGTCTACTCCTGTAATTGAAGCTCTTTGAAGATTCAAACCATTGTGTGTGGAATACAATTAGTGTTCCACTATTAGTATGGTAACCAACTAAGGCTTAAATCTCTCACAATTCAAAGTAAAGATCTAGAGTGTGTGTGTGTGTGTGTGTGTGTGTGTGTGTGTGTGTGTGTTGCTAGAGATTAAACACAGGGCCTACACAAGTTCAGCCACTGAGCTACATTGCCAGCCCTAAAAACCATTCGTCACTTTTATCCTTATCCTCACATCTTCACATAACTTATCGGTAATCCTGTCAACCTCCAAAACACACCCAAAGTGTCTTTCCCCAGGTCTCTTCATGACTACTACAACTGTCAATGTCACCTCTGCTAGATTAACCAGTTACTCTTGTCTTGCCCAGTTATCTATCATACATGTAACTTTACAAAGGAATGCTCTGGAATGTTCTGTCACAATATGAGAAACACACTTGAAACTCAGCATCATACTATAGCACAAGACCTCTGCCTATTGTGACTTCCCTTCCTTCCTTACAACTCCGATTTTGTAGGCTTAGGGTCTTCACCCGTCTTCACTCTCTAACTGGAAAGCTTGTCCTATCGAATCTTCAACCCATCACTCTTCTTCTTTGATGTTCACTGAAATATCCCTTCTTCCCAACATTCTGTCCTAACACCTTGTATAACACATTATGAGAACCTGATAGCTTCATTTTTCTTTTACATATTTTCAAATTTAGTTAATTTTATATATTTTACATTTTGTGTGTACAAGTGTTTTTGCCTGCATGTATATATGTCTCTTATGTGCTTGGCTGGTACCCAAGGAGGCCTGAGGTAGGTATCAAAACTGTGGAGAGTTACAGTAAGTTGTGAGCTGCCATGTGGGTGCAGTGCATCAAACCTAGTGGTGCATTTAACCACAGAGCCATCTCTCTAGCCTCATTCATTCCTTTCTTGTCCATTTACTTTTAGAGTAAATCCTGCCAGCTGATAGAAACTGAACTTTTCTTTGTTATATTCTCACTGCATAAATCACAGACCTGACCAATAGAAGGTACTGACTAAATGCTTGACAGAATTAGAACTGTAACTTACAAACTGTATAGTGTTCAACATACAAGACAATTAATATTTTTGTTATGACTGTTTCAATCAAAATAATCTGCTGTGGTTTACTTGGCAGTTTACTTATGCTCTTGTCTATACCCTTTTCACTGTTTAAGAATTTGTATCTCAATTGTTTTTAATGTAAATAGTTCACATCTGGTCGAATATGCATTACTCTAAAATTGGCCTGTAAGATCAAAAATATTTGCAATAAGATACTCTACAACTCAATCATACTCCTGAAATCTGTCACTCATGGAAAATAGACTGAAAAAACTTGCCATGGAGCAGAGGAGACAAGAGAGTATAATGCCCAAATGAACTGTGGTACCTTGGATTAAAAAGAGAACAGAAAAGCAACTACAGAACATATACAGTCTTGTGGATGGTATATAATGATATGCTCATAACAAGGTTGTCTCCTCATTCGAACAAATGCACCATGACTACATGCACAGGAAACAGAACAAGGGGCATATGGAAACGGTATTCTTTACAATATTCGTGTAAACATAAAATCATGTCAAAGCAATTAAAGAAAAGGCTTATGTATAAGACCGCTATCTCAATATAGAAGAAATTACTTCACTCTGACAGAACACTACCATTTTATTCTGAATAAAGGAGGGCATCAACAACTGATTTACTGTCTGGAAAGCACAGTGTCACTTAATTGTGAATACATATTCAAAATTACTTAAATACAAAAGTGTATTACTTAATACTTGTCACCTAATGGCTGCAAGCACAAGATGAATTTTAAAACAACTAGACAAATGTACGTCTCTCCGTTTATATCACAATTACTCCACATGTGAGGCTGAAGGGGAACTGTTATCTTTCCCACTACCAGCTACAGAGTGCTGCTCTGTGCACTGAGAACCTACATTTGCCGTAGTGTAGGAGAACCTTCTAAATACCTTCAACCAAAACCTGTCAAAGCTTTCTGGAAGGGAGGGAAACTACAGAGCCTAAGAGGTAGCCCTTAGTAGAAAACAGCAACTTAGCAGTCACCCAAATGAGGGAGTCCCATGGAAAGCCTTAGAAATGTTACCCTAACTTTACATAAACTGTTACTACTACAATTACCCTCGTACTCACTTGCTTGACAAATAGCTCCATCATGCAGAAGGAAGAATCATACTGAACTTGTGTAACAAATTGGATTATAATTTAAAAGCATGAAAGTGAATTCTTTGGTGATGTTCTTGCACCCCAGAGACCATCACACACCCAAAACCAAAGTACTTAGTGCAGCAATCTAGTCCATTACTTCACAGTAAAATACAAAAATGCCTAGTCAAAAAAGTATCTGAAAAATGAGCATTTACTTACCTTATTTAAATTGTTATTCTAGTTTAATGCACAGGTACAGAATTTCAAGGCCAAAATACACACATAACACACAAGGGAATAGGGCAATGTTGAATGAGGATTCTGTCCCCACAGCCATTCAGTCCCAAAGAAACACACAGAGGTCTACATTAATTATAAACTGGTTAGCCTATTAGCTCAGGTTTCTTCTTACCTTTTACATCCTTCATTAGCCCATAATTCTTGTCTGTTCTAGACACGTGGCTTGGTACCTTTCATCAGCAAGGCATTCTCATCTTGCTTCCTCTATGTCTGGATTACAACTGCAAACTGACTCTTTCCTCTTCCCAGAATTCTCCTATTCTCGTTGCCCTGCCTCTATTTCCTGCCTGGTCACCCCGCCTATACTTCCTGCCTGACTACTGTCAATCAGCATACAAGTGACAGGATAAAAGACCATTGTCCCACAGCAGGGGAAAATAAAATGGCCACAGTAAGATAAAAAGAATGAAATTACTCAATAACTCATAATAAAAGAAAATGGAAGAAAACATAGAGTTAGATGGTTTATAAGAAAAATATAATCAAAAGAGGGAAACTTGGAAGCTTTCTAGCATGCTCTGTGGTTTCATATTTATCCTATCCTAGGCGAGCCACTAAAATATTCTCAACATCATGTAATTTATCTATAACATTAAAATAGAAATTCCAGTCTACTGAGTGAATTAAAGGTTTATTAATATCTTATAAATAAAAAATTTTACTTATTATTTTTAGTGGAAAAAAAGAAGCCTACAGAATGGAAAAAAGTCTTCAGCAATACCACATCTGACAAAGGGCTGATATCTAAAATAAATAAAGATCTCAAGAAACTAAACACCAAAAAGCCCAAATAGTCCAATTTAAAAATGGGTACAGGTCTAAAGAGAGAATTCTCAACAGAGGCATCACAAATGCCTGAAATCACTTTAAAAATGTTTACTATCCTAACCCTTCATGGAAATGCTATTCAAGATTCCATTTTATACCTGTTAGAATGGCTAAGATCAAAAACACAAGTGATAGCTCATGTTGGAAAGGAAGCAGAGCAAAGAGAACATTCCTCTGTTGTGAGATACTTGTTTTGTACACTATGAAGATGTGTCTTTGCCAAGGGACCATCTGGTTGTTTTAATAAAAGCTGAACGGCTGTTAGGTAGGCAAAAGAAGATAGGCAAAGACAGGAACTCAGGCAAGGAATCAGAAAAGCAGGGATCACCAGTCAGACCAGAGGAGGTGGTAAGCATGGTACTAAGCAGAGGTAACAAGCCACATGGAAAAACGCAGATTAATTTAAGTTTTAGGAGCTAGTTGGGAACAAGTCTAAGCTAAGACCAAGCTTTCAAAATAAGAAGTCTCTGTGTCATTATTTGGGAGCTAGCAGTCCAAAGAAAGCCGGGTCCACTCCTCCATTGCTGATGGGACTGCAAACTTGTACGGCCACTTTGGAAATCATTGTGCTTTCTCAGAAAATTGGGAACTGATCTAGCTCAAGATACAGCTATACATACATATACAGCTATACTACTCTTGGTCATATAACCATAGGATGCTAAATCATACCACAAGGACACCTGCTGAACTATGATTATGGCAGCCTTATTAATAACAAGAAGAACACAGAAACAACTTATATGTCTCTCAATTGAAGAATGGATAAAAAAAATGTTGTACATTAACACAATGGATACTAAATAGTTAAAAATGATGACTTCATGAAATTTGCTGATAAATGGATGGAATGGGAAAAAATTATTCCAAGTGAGGCAACCAAGTCCCAAAAAGACAAACATGGTATATACTCTCTTACAAGTGAATATTATCCATAAAGCAAACATTCCACAAACCCAGAGAAGCTAAGTAACAAGATGGGCTCAAGGAGAGACCCATGAACCTCATTGTGAAGGAGAAATAGAATAGACAATACCATTGGGAGCTGGGGCAGGTCCCGGATAGGGATGAGAACAGGCAGGGAAGGATTGAAGGAGACAGTACTGGGAGAGACAACTAGAATCTGGGGGCATCTCTGGGACAAGCTAGAAACCTAATGCAATTGAAACTCCCAGCCATCTATGAGGGTGACTCTAGCTAAGACTCCTAGCAATGGGGGACCAGAGCCTGTAACCAGCCAATTCCTGTAAAAAAGCAAGACTTCTAGTGGAAAGATTGGGACACGAATCCAGCCACAAAACTTTCAACCTATTATTTGTACTGGCTACAAGATGTGCTGGAGTAAAGGTGGCACAGAAATTGTGGGAGTGACCAATCATTGACTGGCCCATACCATACTTGAGAGGCCTATACCATGACAGGACCAGACCCAGAGACAGGATAGCCCAGAGACTTAGGATAGAACACAACTTGCCAAACACAAATGGCAAGAAATAAAAAGAAGTCAATGAAATTATTCCTAATGAAATACTCATTAGGAATATACTATATTAGCATATTATATAATAAGTATATTTAGAAGATATATAATCATTAGTAATACTATACTGTTATACTCATAGATTGGTGCCTAGCCCAACGGTCATCAGAGAGGCTTCACCCAGAAACTGATGGACATAGATGCAGAGACCCACAGCCAAACATTAGGGGGAGCTCGGGGAATCCCACAGAAGTGGAAGAAGGAGGAAAGATTGTAGGAACCAGAGGACACTACAAGAAAACTCAAAGAATCAACTAATCAGGGCTCATAGGGACTCACAGAGATTTAACCAACAACCAGGGAGCCTGAAGGGACTGACCTAGGCCCTCTGTGTCTGTGTTGCAAATGTGTAACTTGGTCTGCTTGTGAGACTCCTAACAGTGGGAGCAGGGGCTGTCTCTGACTCTGTTGTCTGTTTTTGGGACCCTTTCCTCCTACTGCGTTGACTTGTTCAGCCTCAATAGGTAAGGAGGTGCCTAGTCTCACTACAAATTAATATACCATGGCTGGCTGATATCCATGGGCGATACAACCTTTTCTTAAGGGAAACAGTGGAAGAGGAGTGGACATGATGGAGGTAGAGGCAGGAGGAGAGAGGGGAAACTTTGGTCAGGCTATCAAAACAAAAATAAAGCAAAAAAAATTTTACTTATTTTTTAAAAAATGGCTATGGGTGTTTTGCATGCATGTATGCCTATACATCACGAGCATTCATGCACTGCCCTCAAAGGCCAGAAGAGGGTGGAAAATCTCCTAGAACTGGAGTTTCAGGTGATTGTTAGCTGTCATGTCTGGGATGAGAATTGAACCCAGGTCCTAAGGAAGATCAGCAAGTACTCTTAACCAGCTACTGAACCATATCTTTATCCCCCATACAAAAATTGTAAATGCTCATTATCATCATGCAGGTCTTATTTAAGTGACCATATTTTTGCGATTTTATGGGTGTAGTTTTCGTGTCATATGTAGAAGTCACTATCTCACAGAAGATGTCCTGGTCCTGGTTCTTACAATCACTCTGCCTGCACTACAGCAATTTTCTCTGAGCCTTAGGTGGAGGAGTTGTACTACAGATGCATTAGTTTAGTCTGTGCATCCCACAGTCACTTATTTTCTGTATTGTGACCAGTTACAGATGTCTGTAATGACCTACATCTACTGCAAAAAGCAACTGATTTCATGAGGGGTGAGTGGTACACTTATTTGTCGTTAGAAAGGTAAGTATTTAAAATACAGTTACAAATTATACTGCTTCATGAAAATGGCACTAATATGTTCTCTTTAGAATCAATGACCTCTTTAGTAACAGATAGCTTAGCTAGGTCTAGGTTCACAGTACCAGGCAGGAATTACCTCCTAATGAGTGAACTTTAAGCTAATTAGACAATTAGCTATTGTCTAGTAGACCCAAGAAATGATTGCAACTATGGTACCTGTGGGGCTAGCTTGATGGCTCAGTCACAAAGTTCTGTACTGCTGTTGGGAGGGATTTCAGAGATTACAGTGTAAACTAGACTTTTCTACCTGCGGGGGGTTTATAAAAAGAATAAACTCTCTCTTGATGGCTTCCTTCTTTATTCTTCTCTCCTCTCACGTTCCTTCTATATTCTTTTTCTGTTCTTTCTACTGTAAACTTTTTTCTACAGCTTATATACTCCAGAAAAGTTTTTCAGGCAATATAGGAATTACAATGTAGCTACACTCTGTTTTTCAAGTGAATGATTACAATGAATACAAAACAAACAGTAAAAAAACAGCATGTTTTCCATATCCCTTTCATGATGAAGCATTCTATGTTCTACAGGTGATTATCCCAAGAACCCACATACATTCATACCCAAGCAACTTATGATAGATTAATCATGTGGACAAGCAAGATATTCCTGTCAGGTCTTGGTGTAGAAGGTCCTTCGTCTTTGTGTTGCTTTCATTGGTTAATAAAGAAACTGCTTTGGGCCTGTTGATAAGGCAGAACTTAGGTAGGCAGGGAAAACAGAACCGAATGCTGGGAGAAAGAAGGGCAGAGTCAGAGAGATGTCATGGATCCGCCAGAGACAGATGTTGGGAATTTTACCCAGTAAGCCACTGCCACGTGGCAATACACAGATTAATAGGAATGGCTTAAATTAAGATGCAAGAATTAGCCAATAAGAAACTAGAGCTAATGGGCCAAGCAGTGATTTAATTAATAAAGTTTCTGTGTGGTTATTTCGGAGCTGAGCTAGCAGGGTGGCCTGGATGAACAAGCAGTCCCTCCTTGCAACAAGGTCTTTTACTGGCAGACTGCAATCTAAAGTTACAAAGAAAGGGCCAATTATTTTATTACTTATCTTGAGAGGTAATCTTATAAGGAGTCTTAGAGGAATCACAAACCTAAACTATTATATATGAAAAAGAATCAGTCAGCTCTACCATAAATCTTTAGGGTATATACCCACACATCAGCAGTTTTTTATATCAGGAGATTAAGGGGAAAATGGGTATGAGGAATTAATCATTTCCTTTGGATATCTACCAATCCTAGCAAGAAAGGTCCATCAGCCAATGACAATTGGGTTGCTTTGTTCTTGTTCCCTGACCTTAATGAGGTCCACATTTTGTGCCTTTCTAAAACTTTAGAGTGTCTTCTTGGGTTTTTCACCACAGAACTATTTAACAATAACATCTTAGTCTAACTTTGTTAATTTTCACAGCTTTGTTTCAGCTATGATGCACCCCAAAACTTGTGAACATCTCCCAACATTAAGGTTAAAAGAATTATTGGGATTCAATTGCTAGTCATTAACTTGAGCTACAATCCATGTGGCTCCTTAGTGAGACTCACAGACCCTAGTTTTGAAACACATCCTTGTATTTATTTTTATTCACCAAAACTCTGTATAAGCTCTTATTATTATTATCAAATTAGACAGTACAGCTTAGGGAGAAGTCATCTTCTTGACAATCCACAGGTAAAATTGCCCAGTAGAATGGGATGTTTCCAAGAGCTAAATACACTATATTCCAGTCAGGGGAGGTCTCCCTATAACCACTCACACCATGCTAGATACCAGAGAAAGAGAACTGCAGCAAACATGGAAAGGCACAGGAGAAGCAAAAGACATTCCAGGGTCTGCAGTTCTGTGGCCCTGCTTAAACAAAATGGGCCCACCAAAGAGTCTCCTGATGGAGTGCTGACACCTGCTCCTTTGCCATGGCCAACGGCAGTTCTGCCCCTAGATGAAGAGCTACAGCCAATCAATGGCTGATAAGAGAAGAAAATCAATTTTCTCCAAGGATAGTTATCCAATCCTAAGTGGTCAGCATTAGACATATACTCAAACGAGCAACACTAAATGAATTCAGAAGGTTGTATCACGAATGTGCATACACACACGCACTATACCACACCACACCAATAATAATTAAAGAAGTCATAAATTTGAGAATAAATGGGGGAAATAGAAGGAGTTGAGGGAGGAGGAGGAGGAGGAGGAATAGACATGATTTAAAATACTCAAATGAAATTCTGAAAGAAAGAAGGGAGGGAGGAAAGGAAGGAAAGAAGGAAGGAAGGAAAAAGAAAGAAATACACCTTAATTTAAAAAATGCTATGTTTAGGGGCTAAACTAAAATTATGGGGGGGGGGGGGCGTTGCTCGTTTTCACCCATACTTAGCTTTCTAAATACTAAAGCTTGCTAATCACTAGTGTATCCGAGAGAGAAAACCAAAGTGTAGAAAACTGGAACTGAGGAAGGCACAAAGCAAGAGTGCAGGCTCCTGCATAAGCACTACTCACCTTGGAGATTTGCCGCAGCCACCGTAAGTACTCCGTGAAAGTATCAAAGCAGATGTAGTACGTCTGGCTTTGGGGCCCCGAAGAGCTGAATGCTAAGCAGTGCTGGTGCTTTTTCACTTCTTCCACCTGTGGGGAGCAGACAACAAAGGGAAGGGAGTCAGCAGAAGCTCAGATTAGCTGATAACCACACCTGCATCTCTTCCCACTTATGTGCCTCTTCCTAACAGCCACATCCTTGCATCTCAAACAACAATCTGATTGACAAATAAAGACAGGAGAATTTTTATCTTCATTAGAATTCACCACCCAAATGAAATTCCCTTCTTCCTATTGAAAAGCAGTACAGGCCCTTCCTTTCTTACTTCACAACAAAGTTTTGGGCTTCTTCCTCCTAGAATTAAAACAATAAACTCCCATTCACAAAACATACTATACAAACTCCTATAATTTTCTTGACCAAAAGGGCCATAAAGAATATACAAAAGGATCTTTAAACTGTCATTATGATGACACTGTTCAAAATGTAATCATATCAGAAATCATTAATGAAAATTAGCTTACGATCTGTGCATGTTTAGAAGATGAACAGCACACCCGTACAGCTCGCTCTTTCCGGGCTGAGGATTGCCAGAGCCTAGGTGTGCAGGACAAGTGTTCCATTGCAGCTAAAAATCCAGTCCATACATGACACACTTTTCAAATACATACTTCTAAACATCTCAGGTTTTAAAAAAAAATTATAACCTAAAAGTTTAGAACTAAACAAATACATGTCAAAATCTGTGCAATGAAATCAAGCAAACACAAAGTGAAATTAAACATCTTTTAATATTTAGGAAATTAGGAAATTAATTTTCTTAGCATGGAACTTATTAGACAGAAAACTTAAAACCAAAAGCTGAATGAACTCTCCACTAAATGACAATAATAACAAAAGTAGAAACTGGAGCTGAAGGGATGGATCAGTGGTGAGGAGGCTGTGATCTGACTTCCTCTGCTGGCCTCCATAGGCAACGTTATTCAAGTGTATGTACCGCCCCCACAACACAAGCACAGAATTAAAAAGAAAATTAAATCTTAAATTTAAAAGAATGATGTGGGGGCTCAACAGGTAAAGGCACTTGGTACCCAGCCCAACAACCTGAATTTGATCTGAATCCTCCATCGTAAAAGGGGAAAACCAATGCTCCAGGCTGTCCTCTGACCTTCACACATGCACCATGATACCCACACTGTATACACACTCTAAGTTAACAAAGCCATGATAAACATATAAAAGACAATCAGACATGTACTTCAGAGTGAGTGAAAATCACACCTTGGCAAGCAAACTGGGTACCATCCTGTGATGTGACTATGCTTACCTTCTAGAGGCCAGTAATGTTCTCCAGTGTACACACTCAAGAACAGTGTATTTCTGGAAGTTCATTTGGATTGACCTCTTCACTGTTGAGGACCTGTCTGACCTGCTGTGTGGTGTTTCACTTTGGAAATCCTTGCTAGGTTTCTTAATGCCTTTGCAGCAAGGATACTGGTATTCACCAAACACTCCACCTACTTCTCAGCACTTCCCACACCCCTTACAAAAGTAAAGTCAACATAAATAATTCTGGCTATAAGCTGCTGACAAGAGTGGGATTCATCACTATTTCAGATCTACATATACAAGAGTGGGGCTTGAAAGAAAGCATTAAACCAGCCACCAGGCCTTCCTTACAAATACCTACAACCACAGCTCCAACGTGGGCAGGAAGAAGACTGCTGGAGCTGCTGACTTCCAGTTTAGCCATGAGGTTCAGGAACAGAAGCAGGCAGCAGTGACTGAATGGACAGTGGACGTTCTAGTCTCACCTGCTTTCATTCATGCATATTAACACTCAAAACACACATGGAAAGATAACTCTTCCAATAGACAAGAACCAGTTCCTCCTTCCTCTGCCACAGGTCACCAATATTAAACAACAGAAGAGCAGATTATCATGCAAGGTCCCTATACAGTGTGCAGAAAGAGAAATTAACCCAAAATCCACCAACTCATACAGGAAATGTTATAGGAATGAGAAGTTACTATTTTAAGGCAACAAGATCTGGTAATTCTAGTACCATGGTAACACTAACTTCAAAGTTAGTGTATCAATACTTTTTGTTGCTGTTTTCTTTTTGGGTTTCTTGTGCTCCCCTATGTTTCTGTCACTTTGTCAGAGAAACTATTGTCAACCGATGACTCATTGTCCTGTCAGTGCTCTAGGGGGCAGAGGCAGGAGACACAGCCCCCCCCCATTATCACCTGAGAATTTCCCTTAGATTTGGGCCAAACTAGAATTCACAGCTTCAATGTTGAAAAGAATTTTTGAAAGTAGCCGGTTTATGAAGTAGAGTTGAAGTTTAATAAAAAATGTTTTAATACAGGCTTAAACATGTTGATGAAAAAATGGATACTTAGAAGAAAGCAAGATATACTCTAGAGCCCAAGTGTGGGCTCCTCGGTGGAGAACTGCGAAAACTGAGACATACCCAAGGCAGTACAGGCTCAAGGGCAAGCCACCTGTTCACTCTTCTGAACATCAAAAACATTTCTACATAATATCGAATGTTCCTGGGCATAGAAATTCTGTTTTAAACAAGAATTTCTGCCTTAAAAATGTATTTACAAGAAGGAATATCAATCTAAGATTATGTCAACAACACTGTAACAACAAAAATATGGAATTTTAATAAAGTAGAACAATCCTTAACATTCATAAGTAAAAAAAATTACCTTAAAAACTATAGTAACTATGGAATATTTACAGATTAGAACATTAAAATGAAATCTATGTAAACATGACATCTTACAAAATCTATACAATGAAAAGCCTCAATCTTAAAGAATGTCCACTTAATCAAAACCCTCCAGTGGCCTGATTATTATTATTAGTAGTATTAGTATTAGTATGACTTGATGTTTCACAGTCAGCTTCTGCCATCTACCCAACTAGTGAAGGTATGGCTATCTTAGATAATTCCTTGAACTGTACAGAACAAAAAATAAACAGCTCATTTATTGCTCATCTTTAGCTGATTAGGTAAAAATATTAAAACCTTACTTAAATACATTAGTTAATAATGAGTTTAACTCTAGAGAGCAAATTTGGCATGAGAACACAATGAATAAAAATTTATCTTTATTTAAAATACTTTTTCAACAACACTTTAAGACAGCTTTAACACCTTTAAAAAAACTACAATTGTGTGTTTATGTGTCTGTATGCACAATGGCCAAGATGCATAAGGACATCAGAGAATACAGATGTGTGTATGTGTGTGTGTCTGTATGTATAATGGCCAAGATGCGTAAGAACGTCAGAGGATACAGTTGTGTGTGTTTGTGTGTGTGTGTGTGTGTGACTGTCTGTATGCCCAATGGCCAAGATGCATAAATACGTCAGAGGATAACTTGGAAAGAGTTGGTTCTGGCATTCCACCATTTGGATCCCAGGGACTGAACTCAGATCATCAGGCTTGGCAACAAGTGCTGCTACTCAGAGACAACTCACTGGTAAAAGTCAGCTTTCTTTAACAATGAAGCCACCCAAATCGAAGACCCAGATATTAATTCACACACCTTCGAACACCTGAATTTTGACAAAGACGCAAAAAAAATATCAAATGAAAGAAGAAAGCATATTTAACAAATGGTGTTTGCATAACTGGATATCAACATGTAGAAGAAAGAAGACAGAACCATATCTATCACCATGCACAAAACTCAAGTCCAAATGGATCAAAGACCTCAACATAAAGCCAGCCACACTGAACCTCATAGAAGAGAAAGTGGGAAGTACACTTGAATGCATTGGCACAGGGAACCACTTCCTAAATATAACCCCAGCAGCACATACACTGAGAGAAACAATTAATAAATGGAACCTCCTGAAACTGTAAAGCAAAGGACATAGTCAACAAGACAAAACGACAGCCTACAGAATGGGAAAAGATCTTCACCAATCTCACATCAGACAGAGGGCTGATCTCCAAAATATACAAAGAACTCAAGAATTTGGTCATCAAAAGGACAAATAATCCAATAAAAAATGGAATACAGACTAAAACTGAGAACTCTCAACAGAAGAATCTAAAATGGCTGAAAGACACTTAAGGAAATATTCAACATCCTTGGTCATCAGAGAAATGGAAATCAAAACAACTCTGAGATTCCATTTTACACCTGTAAGAATGGCCAAGATTCAAAAACACTGATGACAACTTATGCTGGAGAGGTTGTGGAGTAAAGGGAACACTCCTGCATTGCTGGTGGAAGTGCAAGCTGGTACAACCCCTTTGATGTTAATGTGGCGATTTCTCAGAAAATTAGGAAACAACCTTCCTCAAGATCCAGTAATACCACTTTTGGGTATATATCCAAAGGATGCTCAATCATGCCACAAGGACTCATGCTTAGCTATGTTCATAGCAGCATTGTCTGTCATAGCCAGAACCTAGAAACAACCTAAATGCCCTCAACTGAAGAATAAATGAGGAAAATGTGGTACATTTACACAATGGAGTACTATATAGCAGAAAAAAATCTTGAATTTTGCAGGCAAATGGATGAAGCTAGAAAACATCGTTTCGAATGAGGTAAACAGACCCAGAAAGACAATTATCATATATAAACTCATAAATGGCTTTTAGACATAAAGCAAAGAAAACCAGCCTACAAATCACAATCCCAGAGAACCTAGACAACAATGAGGACACTAAGAGAGATATACATAGATCTAATCTACATGGGAAGTAGAAAAAGACAAGATCTTCTGAGTAAATTGAGAGCATGGAGACCTTGGGAGAGGGTTGAAGGGGAGGGGAGAGAAAGGGAGGGGAGCAGAGAAAAATGTAGAGCTCAATAAAAATCAATAAAATTAAAAAAACCAATGAAGGCACTTGTTATTTGAAAACTGTAAAGTGATCATGCCTGTTGGTGTGGAAAACTGATACAATAGCAACTGCCACTGGACTGTGACCATTACCCCACGCTTCACTTCCAGCTCTTCCACATATAAATTACAAAGAAAGAAAAAAGGCTCTTGCATTTAATCTCAGTTTTCCTTTACCAACTAAAACAGGATGACAAAAAGAAATCGACGAACACTAATGAAAGCTCAAATTACAAAAAGTGAATGATTTTCTCCTAACTGGGTCAACAGGTTTTAAAAGACTTGGTTTTCAACAAGCACCATTATTTTTAAAGACAGTGCAAAGCTGGTTTGACAAGATCTGCTTGTAAAAAGCGGAAGCTATTAACTTTCAATTCACTCAACAGGAGAAGTCTATCCAATAACAGGCCTGGGAAACAGAACTGGCCTCTGAACAGCAATGCTAATTATAGACGGATTTTCTGACCTTACCTGAACATTCCACCTGCTCTTCTGCCTCTCTCTGAGTAGAATAATCTTGTTCCCACTTTAAATGTCAAAAGATTTTTCACACTTCAATTTCTATTATTGTTACGTCTTTCATTACAAAATGCTTTCTTCCCCCTACAAAGCGTTGCCCTTTTACTAACCTCCCACAGTGCTCTTGCTTTCTGTGCCCTGCTTACAGCTATAATGCAAATGAAGATGTATCCACCCTTCCTCTCCTGATATGGAATCATAAGCTGTTCAAAGGCACAGATGGTTGACTTCCCATTTCTTAGTATCAAACACAGTACCTTCCCTCACAAAAGCTAAGCAATATATTGTTATATCACATTTGCCTATGCAAACACCCAGCATGGCAAACGAGACAGACTTTACATATAAACCAAACATTAACTATGTCTGTATTTTAAAAGAATCATCTATGATGACAACATTAATGGTAAACTTTTCATTAATCCATAAAAAGGCAAAATGTGAAACAATAAACTGCACTCAGTGGGCCATGGATGTGTGTGCTTGGTAGAAAACTTGCCTACCATGTGTCAATCTGGCTTCAGAAACAAACTAGCTGTGGTGGCAAACATCTGTAATCCCAGGCAGGTGATCAGGAGTCAAGGTCATCCTTAACTACATACATAGTTTCACTCAACTCTTAAAGCTGAAAGGTTAACCCGCAGTGGTTTCAAAATGGAAGAATGAATAGATTTAAATCTACCTTCTATGGTCAAAAGGCTTGAGTATCAGCCTTGCTGGGGATAGGGTATGCCAGGAGAGGGCAGTGCAACTAGCACAGAGCATTCCCAAGGACAGACTAAACCACAGAGCTGCTGAACTTCAAAGCCACCATCACTATGCAGAGCCAGCCTTTACCTTCAATTCCAACTTCTAGAACGTATCAGACCTGTGTCAATATTTTTAAGTTTGTATTTTCACAAAAATGGCTTCTTATTTTCCCTCTAACTGCATTCTCCATCTAGATCTACATCCTTCCCCATCAAGAGAGAGAGAGAGAAAGAGAGGGGGGGGGGATGGATGGATGGGTGGGTGGATGGATGGATGGATGAATGAATGAATGAAGGTAATACTTGTTTCATATGTGCCCAATTCCAACAAACTATTTCTCATCTAAACAAGAACCTTTAACAAATGAAATCATTTTAAAAACAGCAAACACTGATGTGATCATAGTGATGCTATCCCCAACAGAGAATTTCATACTTGTTTATAAATAAATCATCAAAGAATTTACTACTTCCCTGAGAAAAATGGTTTTATTTTTTAAGTGATGGCTAAAAAATAGTTAATGTGCCCAAAGAAAAGCAACTGGTAATGTGAGACACATCTGTCAAGTGTGTAAGCAACATTTCCAGCTCAGAATGGTCAGTCATAGTAATTAATCCCACTAAGTCCCTGAACACAAGTAAGCAGACGTAATAGAAGTCTGGTCAGACTTCAACAGTAGGACATGTTAAACCTTCATAAGCACACTTGAATATTTCTATAGTCAGACTTAGGAATGATGTTCTGTACTATGAGTTATGTGCTCAACAAAACAAAAGATGTCTACTTATAATGAGTTTATCATCTGCACTCTAAAATAGAACAATGACCTTCTGTTGATCCACTTTCCCTCATGATCCAATGGTATTGTTATTTTCACAGTTCTAGTAACCAATATCAGGAAGTAGGAGTTCAGACAAACCAAATACATCTCCCTTTTATTAGAGAAATGGCTGAAACGTCCTTACAAGTGCTGAAATACTTTTCAGCATTCTTGTTTTACACTTACTTTCCCACCAATTAGTGGCAGAACATGCATCTTTCCACTCAAGCTGTCCTTCACAGATGATACTATCAAGCACGTCCCACACAGGATAACCTGGCGTCTTGTCCATCGGTTCACTGGCAACTGCATTTTGCCTTTTCGGACATTGTACATTCCTGAGAGCTGAATCCGCTCAGAACTCCCAGTGCTGTGCGGTTTTCCTAAAATGAACACAAGCAAACATGTTACATGTTAGTCTCTAGAAATACGCTTTTATTCCCTCAGCTATATACTAGATCAATTAATTAGGAAACAATAGTTATAGGGAAAAAAACGAAAATATAACTAAAAGAACATACAGCCAAAAAGTCATTGTGGAATTATGGTAATAAGAACAACCACAATTATTCCTCATTTATTTTAGTAACAAGTAAAGCATAACTATTTTTAAAAAAAAAATAAAAGGAAAGACTGTTTTAGGTCGTTTCTTATTACCTATCTCATTACAATTTATTATATATTTAACGAGAGGTGGATTCGAGATTGTGTGCTAGTCATTAGAAAATTAAGAAGAAAAGATTACAGGCTAAGAGAGAAAATAACATTCAGCATTCCATACTGAATAAAAATAATCAGTCTTACTGGGATTAACTGCCTGTTTTCTCCCCACACTTATTCAATGTATGCTTACTAAAAAGAAGAAATAAAAATTACTGTTCCAATAGGAACATACCACAAGATGAAGGTCTAGTACAGCAATGTTTGTGCTTTCTGGAGAAAGGGGCAGGGGCAGAGAGCAGCACTGACTGTTCTGAAGGTAGTTACTATGTTTGTTTCTACCCAGAAAACCAGGAGCCAGGTGCAGCTTATTGGTAGCTGCATTGTTTTCCCAGATAGACTCTGTTTGCTGTGGCAAGCAGAAGTGCGGGCTCCCTTAAGAAAATGCTCCCTGACTGTTAACTTAGGTAATATTATATCCTTCTGGAGTCTTTGATGGAGTTGAAGACTACACAGATATAGTTATAGTTTTCCTTAGTTATGATAAAAGACAAATTAGATACAAAACTTTAGGCTCACAAAGGTAGATGATAGAATATTTTCTTTAATTTTTGCCTAATACAAATAAACTAAATATTATAACTATGATTCTTTTTTAATACCTACTTTGTTATACATAATTTTACTATGCTAAAGTCAAGTCTTCCTTTTAATTAGTCAGAAAAAAAGGAGATGATGTGGGATATCCTTCTGTCTATGTGTTGCTTTTATTGGTTGATAAATTAAGCTGTTTCAACCAATGGCTTAGCAGAGTAAAGCCAGGCAGGATTTCTGAACAGAGATATATAGAGAGAGTAGGTAGAGTCAAGGAGACACCATGTAGCTGCTGAAAGAGTCAGATGCCATGAAGCTGTCCAAGAAGCAAGAGGTAACAAACCATGAGTTTCATGGTAAAATACAAACTAGAAATGGGTTAATTTAAGATATAAGAGCTAGCTAGACATACACCCGAGCTATGGGCCCCTGTTGTACTAATATAGCTTCTCTGTGACTATTTGAGTCTGGGCAGTCAGGAAACGAATGGGCAGCCTCCATCTTAGTCTGCTTTCTCTTGCTGTCATAAACCCAATGGCCAAAAGTAACTTGAGGGGAAAGAGTTTATCTCAGCTTACAGGTCGTTTCCATTGCTGAGGAAAGCCAGGGCATGGGCTCAAGGAAGGCACTTGGAAGGAGCTGATAGAGTCATAGAGGAATGCTACTTAGGGGCTTGCGCTCTGGCTATTGTGTTGAGCATGCTTTCTTATACAGCCCAGGACCACCAGCCCACAGTGAGCAGGCCTCTCCTGTATCAGTCGGTAGCCAAGAAAATGCCTCACAGACATGCTCCAGACCAAGCTGATGGAGAAAACACGCAATTTTGGTTCCCCTCTCAAAGTATGTCAAGCTGACAACTAATATCAGCTACCACAAGAGTTCAATTTAGGCCTTCTGAATGTGACAGATTCTTTTCAATAGAAGAGACAGTAGGGAACAGATACGATTCCAAGAAAAAAGGAAAATGGCCTAAATCAATACACCGCAACTGAATTCCAAAACCCAGTTTTCTTCACTATAAAATAAAGTAACATTCTCCAACAAAGGATCTGATCAAACACACCCACACCTCCGCAAATGTGTGTGATGAAACACACTCACTCCTTCGCACATGGGTGTGATCTAAACACACCCATACCTCTGCACATGTGTGTGATCAAACACACCCACACTTCTGCACATGTGTGATCAAACACACTCACTCCTCTGCAAATGCGTGTGATCAAATATACTCACTCCTCCACACGTGTGATCTAAACACACCCACACCTCGCATGTGTGTGATCTAAACACACCCATACCTCTGCACATGTGTGTGATCTAAACATGCCCACACCTCCACACATGTGTGTGATCAAACACACTCACTCCTCTGCAAATGTGTGTGATCAAATACACTCACTCCTCCACACGTGTGATCTAAACACACCCACACCTCCGCAAATGTGTGTGATCAAACAAACTCACTCCTCCGCACGTGTGTGAGCAAACATATTCGCTCCTCCGCACGTGTGTGTGATCAAACATGACCACACTTCCGCACATGTATGTGATCTAAACACAGCCACACCTCCACACATGTATGATCTAAACACACTCCACTTCCGTAATGTGTGAATACAAAGCAGTAGATATTTTATTTCCTCACATCAGAGAAGCTTCAAGGAAACTTAACAACTATCACATGCATACATATGTGCAAATAACTAAAATAGAGATGAAGGGGAGACATAAAACAAAAACCAGGGAAGATAAATGAGAGTCTTTCAATTCTCCAAATCCAAATATCTCCTAAACAAGCTCCACAGCAAATCACCAGGCTGAGTTAGGCCAGAAAGAACCCTTAAGAGAATGAACAAAGCAACAAAGACTGGATTTTTTATTCTCTTTATTCTCTAGTAGGAAAATTCCAAAGAGTTTTGGAGCACAGGGCAAGAGAGGTTTGTTCTTGAAAACTCCTGAAGATCCCACACCCAGTGTTGGTCCGTGTGCATTTCGCCCTCTGGCCGCTTCTCCTCCTGGGTGTTCCACCAGCTGCACTCTGGGGAACATGGAGGTCAATGAGGTAATACATGCCTGGGCGGTCACACAAGCACACCCTCCTTTGTGTCAGACTCCCTTATTCTCTGACATCAGAATCATTTAACTATCACTAGTCTTCCAATTGCCAACGTGCTAATAAATACTGATAACACAAAAGAAGGCGATGCCTACCAGTTTACAGCGGAGCCAATGGGTACAGACTGGGCTTGAGAAATGCTACACAAGTCCCCTGCAAGACCAAGACATGCTCTCAACTCAGGACATGCTCTGAAAGCAAACTTTTCAAGCTGAAACAGAGGACAACAAAAAATTTTAAATCACATGTATAGAGTTTCTCTTCTACCTACTTACTTGGCATATGGCAGAACTGACGATCAGAGCTAACAAGGTGGTTCGCCAGGTAAAGGCACTTGCCACTAAACCTGAAGTCCTGAATCCAATCCCTGAGACCAACATTATACAAAGACAGAAAACTCTCACAAGCTGTCTGTCTTCTGAGCTCTGCTGCACACACACACACACACGCACGCATAAGATAAATGTAATGTTTTTTTAATGGTGTTCTATAATAACCCCCAAGGTCCTTATAGGACATTACCATGATGTTAAAAGATCTACTTCTTAATGACTTCCTGAACACTCCTCTTCCACATCACAAAGACAGTTTTAAACTTACTTTTATTTCTCATAGTACAGTTGCTGGACTGATAGTGGTGTATAAAATGTTTTCCATAAGTCAAACCTATGCAAAATTCTAGAAGTATATTTTCTTAAGAAAATCTTCCCTTTATTACATAGCTTAAAGCAATATTTCAGAATCACTTGGGTTTCTGTTGCCTATAACAGACCTACAGTTTGGAATCCTGGTAGTCAAAGACCAAATGCTGCTTTCAGCATCACCACCAGAAATTTTGTTTTATGCTAATAAATTTAAGAGGTTTACTACACCTGCAACTCCTTCTCCAAAGTAAGATATTTCCTCCAACAAATGCATTCCTCATATACATGAATTTCAATTTTCTGCTCACTACAAACCAGCTACTTAATGTTTCTATACCACATAAAGCAACTTGAAAAATGCATAAAAGAAAGCTATGAACTCTAGGAGAGGGCTAGAAAGAAGATGCAGTGCTTTAAAAGTATTTGATGGTCTTTCAGAAGACATGGGTTCAGTTCCCTGCAAACGGCTCACAACTGCCAACAATTCCAGTTCCAGGGGATCTGGCACCATCTCCAGGCCTCATTGGACACTTGCATGTGCATGGGATGCACGCACACACACACACACACACTAAACACCTTAAAATAGATGCGCATAAACATCAGCTCTGACAGACACTGCAATTGGATTCATGTGATCAACCTCAAGAAAACAAAAAATGGTGACGTTAAGAGCAAGAATCTATCAAATTTCTTCAAATTACATTCTGAACATTTTTAAATTTTGCTATGAACAGTAAATTACTTTGAGAGAATTTAAGTTATATCTACCACTTCCAGGGCTCTTCATTCCTTTACATAGACCCGGTCCGTGTGAGATGATCTCATTCTGTCTCGGAGTCTGAGCCATTTCGTGTGGTGCAGATCTGCTAGTACAAAATCTGTCTGCTTTTAGGTACATGAAAACTTTTTGATTTTAATGATATTTCACTGCATGTAGACTTCTAGGTTAACAGCATTCTCTTCAGAATTCTGAAGATGCCCTTCCAGTACCTTCTGTTTCTAAAGTATGCCACCATTCCTCAGTACAGACCATGTCACCTACTGCCTTGCTGCCTCCTGAAGATTTTCTCTTATCAGTAGTTTGAAGCAATTTGTTTTCTCTCTTTAACGCATGGTGTAGGGAGGGCATGCACATAGAGGCTAGAAGACAATCCTGAAGGCGAGACTATGTCCACCGCCTTAGAGATGGGGTCTCTCCCACCTCCCCTCCCAAGCTGGTATTATAGGTACATGTCAACACAACAGCCATTTTTATGTGCATGCCAGGAGTTAGCTCAGGGCCTTGTGCTTTCAAGGCAAGAACTGTAACAGCTGAACATTCCCCCAGCTCTCTGCAGCCTGATATTCGATATGTTATTTCACATTTCGTATACTCAAGACTTAGAACATTTGATATTTATGGTCAAAATTAAGAATTTTGCCAGCTATTACTGCTTCAAATACTTTCTCTGATATCACAGTTCTCTTTAGGGGCACCATCTGTACAGGTACAAATTACATCTCTTGAAATTATAACTCACTGACAATCAGTTCTATCTGCTCTCTATATTGGTTGTGCCAACCACTGTATCTTCAGGTTTACTAATCTTTTGTTCTGCAGTGTTTAAATCTGTTAAAATAAACAGTTCTAGTATATCTAGAATATATCAGGTATATCTAAAATAGTATATACAGAATTTAGGATATATAGTATATATAATAGCCCAATTTAGGTGCTTGAGCCCACAAAAGTATCTCCTGGCATGCTAATGCTTCACCTTCAAGAACACATAAAAAGCAAGTGTAGGGCTGCTTATATTTCCTGGCAGTTAACCCTGTCACTCATACTGCCGCTGTGTCAGTTTAGTTCACTGTTTTGTAAATGGGCCCTTTTTTTTCACATTGCTGATCATTTTTGTTTGAATACCATTCACTGTGAATTCTCCCTGGTGAATGCTAATTTGTGTTTCTACAAATAATGAAGACCTTTTCTAGGGCAGTTATCTGGAAGCTGTTTGTCTTCTTGGAAGTTCGCTTGCAAGACAACAGTCTCTAGTCAATAAGAACACTAGTAAACAGTAGCCTGATGAATCCTTTCCCACTCTGGCTAAGGGGCTGCATGAGTGTCAAGCTTTACCTCTGTCATTCCAGTTAGTGTCTGCACAGCTTTGCATACTCTCGTCACATGCATCTTCTAACTCAGTGATGGCCATTTGCAGATTTCTAGAATTTACCTCTCCGAGCTCCCCTTTCCTCTCTAACATCCAAGTCCTATAGATGCAGGTTACTTCCTCAAACAACAGAAGTATAAATTTGAGGCCAGTGAAATATCTGCTAAGTACTTTGTAGAGCCTCGTTTTGTTTTATTCTGTGTATACTTATGAGACTTGCAGAAATCAGTTCTGAGGCTCAAACTCAGGTCATCAGACTTGACAGCAAATGCCTTTGCCTACTGAGGCAAGGGCTGGAGAAATGGCTCAGTTGAGTTCCATGACTAGAACCCATGTCGGACAGCTCAAAGACCCAGGGGATCAGATACCCTTGTCTGCAGGCCTTCATGGACACCTATACATGTCACATAGACTCACATGGATACATGTCACATAGATCACACAGACACACAAGCACGTCTCTCTCTCTCTCTCTCTCTCTCTCTCTCTATATATATATATATATATATATTTGTATATTTCCCCTCCAAATAATAGAACCTCCTTCCATTCTCCTTCCATGTGGCTTGCTTCTTAATAAAAAGAATGGCAGAAGCAACAGCAGCAGCTTGTAACCTCCAAAAATGGGTCATAAAAGGCACGGGGCTTTTTTTTAGTAAGCCATACTACTTAGTTTCTCTAAGACTTTACAGACAAAATTCTTTAAGCTGGCTGCGTTTTCATGAGGACACTCACACAAACTCATGAACGGCCAAAGAGAGGAGGTAGAACTTCTTGCTATCAGTCAGCGAGGAACTGAGACTCTAAACAACTGCCATGAAAGAAATCCTAACACAAATAGATGCTGAAACTATTATGGAGCCCAAAGAACTGGAGTCCCCGGGGCTACAGTCTGTGTAGTCCCATACGACTGCCAGCTTTACAACAGAGCCTAAGTCAGAACACTCAGCAAGCTCACACTTGAGCTCCCGGCTCAAAGAAAGTATGAAAAACTAAAGGGATTCTGAGCCACCAAGTTAAGAACAGTGACTAGTATAACCTTACATACTGGTTTCACTTAGTTCTGTTTACTGAGCATAGTGAAAATTTAATAGCTTGTATTTCTCTAAAAGGATCTAAAAAAAAGTCTCTAAAACTTTGTATAAATTAGTTTAACTGAAAAGTTTTTTCAAAAGAGTAAAAATGGCACATTAGGCTGTCAAAACTATTTCCAAATGTTATGAGACTATAAGGCTTCATGTCAAAGCAGAACAAAAAAACTAAGACTATCTGAGAACGATGTAGTTAACAGAGAAATCAGTATGGCCCTGGGATGAGTGACAGTGCTCAATGCTCTCACTCTAACCGCTCTCTCTGAGCTTAAGCACTGATGAGCTATAAAGTGTGTTCTTACTGGACTCAAATCCTTAAATCCTTTTTGACTACTTCTGTGATAGAAAGAATGAATTTAATCACTTGTCTAGGACCATTTCAAGATCCAGCAAACAGACAGAAATGACCCTGTATCAGACTAAAGACCTGAGCCCTAAACCCCATCTGGTAATTTTGTCTCTGACCAAGACACTAATGCCGCAATGACAGCCCTGCCCAGGAGCTCTGAAACAAGCTTAAGTCTGGTTGCTCTAAACTAATGAAAATGACAACCAGCCACGTACTAGATTGGGAAAGGGTTACTTTATGCAACAAGTTATTTGCCCAGTAACTCTTACTTCTTCCTGATGGCTATTCAGTGTGATTAGGGTTATTTAGAGCTCTCAAACTGCTACAGACTCTTAATACTAGAAAATACTAGCAGGTTAATTCACTTTACAATACTCATTAAGGAATTCCAGAAAATGTGTACTATCCCCCAATGGCCTTAATGATTCAATGAACACAGAACTAAAGTAATTTAAATGTTATTGCTTCTTTCTATCCATTGGCTTTAAAACTGCTATAAATCAAAGAGAACCAAACAACAAAAAGCTTCCACTTCTCAATATTTTTCCGGTAGGACTGAGCATCATTCCACACATTCTAAGAACATAAAAAAGGAAGGAAAAATAAGAGCTTTAACAGAAAATCCAGCTCTTGCCCAGACATGCTATCATAATGGAAGTAGATTCAACTTTGCTGACACCAATATTTGCATTTAAATAAGACATGTAAAGAACTGTGTAAAGAAAATACCCTAAAAAGGAAGGGAAAGAGGATGAAGTCCATATGGTTTTCTGGTGAAAACTTTTGTATTTCTACTTAAAACACATTCTAATTTTATTTATCACTCTATATTGTCCTTTTTGCTCCCAACTACCTTTTAAAATATGCTTTTTCCATAAGGAAAAGAAAGAGTCACTAACAATCATCAAAAGCAAGTGTGCACTCCGCATCCAACAGCATAGCAGATGCAAACAACCACAGATTCTATGCGATGACGACCACGGGTCTTGCCCTGCTTGATGTCATAGAGCCCTATGGAATAGTCACTTCAGCCTAGGGTACTGATTTAATTCCTTGTGAGACACATTTGCATGTCAAACCTTTTCTAACCACTTACATCCATTCTTCCTGTATTTTGGAGTCCTCCTAGTCTAACCCATCCCTAGGCTTATACATTCCAGCATAGTCAAAATATAGGTACATCTTTTTCCTTATGTGCAGGCTCAGACTCACTAAGTGTTCTGCACGTTACCTATCAGAGAAATGAAAATACTAATCTGTTTAGGTCAAAGAAAGCCAATTCCCAACTATGCATCAAATTAGTCAAACAATAAAACTTCAGCTGAAATTTGGGGAAAGGGGAAAATGAGTGTCTCTAAGTAAATCTTCATACTCTCCAATAATGCTCAGTTTATACAAATAAATAAAACACTGTCAAGAATTATCAGCCCAATTATTTCAAGCTTCTCTGCTAGAAACATTCTAGAAGGATTTTGTTACTACATTAGTATGTTAGAGGCACGTTATGAACAAATATGGATATAAATTCATAAAGTAGAAATAAGTCCAAAAAAGTAATAGAAATCATAGCAGAAAAAATAGTCAGGTAAGAGTTTTGCTAGAGGAATAACAATCTATTAGTTTTAGCATCCTTGGAAATTAGCAAGCAAACTCAGGCACTAACATTTACTGAGCACAGAAAGAAGCATTTGGTAGTTCAGACTACAAATAAAGTGACAGGCACAGAATCTCTACAGAGACATGAAATCACAGGCACCGTAAAACCTTACATTAAAAATTTAAAGCCAAGTCTTCATTTTCACTATGATTTATAAAGGCAATATGATATTCTAAGGGTTTTTCTTCTGAACTCATACTTTCAATCCTAAGTTATAGAGAGAAATTCTCTCTATAAATCATAAAATGTCACTTCAAAATAACACAGAAGACTGTGAGAAACGATTAGAATACACACAGGAAAAATAAGTTTTGCTTCGAAAATTACAAATACTATATGAGGAAAAACAGACTTATTTTTATATGAATGCACAAAAATCACAATGTGCTGTTCTGCCATAGACTGCCTAAATTTTTAACAATTCGATTTTTAAATCCTGAACATACATGCCCTCTTTTGTACTCCAGCGGGTTCAAACAATTCTTGGCATTCTTCAGCTTGTGGAAGCCTAACTCTAGTCTTCCTCTATGACTTGACATCACCACCTCCTTGGCTCATATCTCCACATTATTTTCTTCTAAAGGTGTCTTGTTGGATTCAGGGTCTAATCTAATCAATAATGATCCCATCTTAACTAATTACAGCATATTGAGGCTCCAGCAAGATAATAATTTTTGGAATAACCATTGACTGTACAACTGACCTCTGATCTAAAGAAATCTAATTTTCTTGATATTTTTTAATTAGAAAATTAAGCATTTACTACCTTTGGCCATTATTATAATACTTTTTCAGTACAATGCTGTTGAAGGTGTTTACAAAACCTAAAATCACCTAATACCAAGCAATTAACCCAACAGAGCCCAATATTGCAAGGCACAATATATTGTTTGGACTTCAAAATACTAAAGGCAAATGACACCAAAATGAATGTATCACCTTCTGATCATCCTATCTGCAGATCCAAGCAAATAAAGGCACACGAAGCCTGTAAGCATGTAGGGAGGGTTTTCTTTGGGGAAGGGGGTGCAGGAGGACAATAACTTAGCACAAAGTCCAGTCAGTCTATCAGTAAACAGTCAAGGTGAACACCTCATGCTAATGTAAACCTGGCTTATTTAACTATTTTAAGAGAAGCTCTTAGCAATTGAAAAGAACTTCAAAACCACAAAGATCTTGTAAACAATCATAATCTTACAGATTCAACGTATCTTATCACCTTCTCACGACTAATAGAGCTAGCATCCACCATTAAATCTAAAGTAGATGGTAAACTACAAGTCCACTTACTATACAGAAGACCTCCATGACTACTGTAAAACAATGAACATGCAATATGTTTTAAATGAACAGTTAATATAAAAAGTAAAAACACAATTAAAAAAATAATTGCCACAACATTCAAGTAGCTATGACACGCTGATAACGCCAGTAAAGTAATAAAATGACTTCAATGTATTGAAGGTGACACTGTGGGATTATCAACTCTACATACACAAAAGCAGAAGAGTCAACCCCACATCTCAGCCTCACACCTACAACAAATCTCCGACAGAGCCTGAATCTAACAGCCATTATGTAGCTATGCTTTCCTCTCACTTATGCTCCCTTGTTTCCATTTCCCAAGTCACTGCACCAGCTATCCACATCCATTAACACCTGGCCCTAACAGGCAGAATCTATGAATATGAATTCACACATAAGCAGGGTCTTTGCATATGTAACTAAATTAAGATAGATTTTTATTAGATTAAAACAGCTCCTAATCCAATAACTATAGTCTTTATAAAAAGAGAAACTTGGAACACACAGAGATGGAAAAGGGCAAGTGAGAAATGGAGGTAGGGGCTAGAGTTGTGGCTTAGTGAAATGAGCACTTACCAAACATGTGCAAGGTCCTGGGGCCAATCTCCAGCATGGGGAGAGCAGAAACAGGCAAGGACATTGACTGGGAGCAGACGCAGAAGAGCAATAAGGAGAGGCAGAGAGCAAACATGGAGTGGAGACCCAAGAACAGCAGGGCTCAGGGAGGACAGGGTGTGAATCCCTGGGGGAAGGACCAGCATCTAGAGCAGCAAGAAGAGAGAGGGGGTACCCACTCTGTCAGAGCATGGGGGCCAGGGCTTGCCAGGGCTAGTATGGAGTTTGGAACTTCCCATCCTGGGAAATAAAAAACACTGAAGGAGGACTGTGAATTTGAGGTGAGCTTCAGATCAGCACGGGTTTCATGGCCAGACACTGTCAAAAACGGAGAGAGAAAGGGAGAATGTAAGAGAACAGATGAGAGAGAAAAGGTAAAGAGGAGCAGAGATTACGGGGTGGCATATGCAAAGCAAAGATCACTGATAACTGCAAGCAACCAGAAGCTAGGGAACCTTAGGAGGAAGTCAGTCACGGGTGTTTTGTCCACAGCTTTGCTTTTTCTCATTTGCTTATGAGCTACCGTGAGGTAAGATGCTTTGCTGCAGTGCACATACTTCCATGACACTGTATCACTGCAGCCCCAGAAACAATGGAGCCAAAGGAATCAGGACTGCAACCATGGCCATAACCAATCTTTCACCTTTAAGTGGATTTTCTCAAGTATTTTGTCATGGCAACAGTAACCTAGCATAACTGTCTTGTCACGAATAACTTCAATAATACCTAAAAATTAACTTGAATAAAGAAAGCTCAATTCATGTATTCATCTTGTACTAAACCAGACAATAAGAGCCACTTCATAAAAGTTTCAGAGAAAAGCTGACAGTGTTAAGAGTAAGTGGTATATTGGGCTAATTAACGGCTGAGAACTGAGCCAGCTCTGGGTTTTTACTCTGGAGTCTCTTCAAGTAGTTTTGAGTCTATCTTATCTACTATAGACAATACTTTAACTCATATAATCCCAGATAAATTTGCAGGGAAACAAAACGGTGTTTACAAGTTTTAGAGTTAAAGAATATAATCTAATATTAAGATCTGAAAACGAAGTTCTGCCTAGACAAACAGTAAATGTTGGATTTCAAAGAGGACGTCAAATCCTCAAATACATACTTTTAACCCCTCAAACAACATTTATGTATGCCAACTATACAATATGGTGTGCACATAATACACCATAAAATCCTTCATTTTCTGTTATCCTTGGAAGTGCTACCTGCTACCTTGAAAATGCTATCTTTCAGAAGAATGAAGTTTCTCAAAACCTTAAAACCAGCAAAAACATTTTAAAATAAAATTGTTTAGAAGAATAACAAGCTAACTTGAAAGTATAACACTTAATTATCAGTTCCATTACTATAGTCATACGTTATCTTTTAAAATTGATATTTTAACAATAAGTTCAAATTTATCAATTATATTTAACTGCGTTATAATCAAGTTCCATCTAAGGTAATATAGATCCTTAAACCAGACCATTTTGTATAGGGAAGGCTGAGATATGAAAAGACAATACATAAATGTCTTTTATAACTAGGAACACAAATTAACTGAGCTCTATACACGAACTGAGGACACTGATAGCAACAGGAGGTGACACGGCTGCCTGGCTTATTCCCTCACGCCTTTCAAGTCTTGGAGCAACTACCAACAATCCTGCCTTAACCACCTGATCCTTAGCAGCACAGCCTGCCTCCTTTCAGCATCACCTTGCTTTTTCTTTGTCTTTTAGAATACATTATCCCTTCATGTATTGTTACTCACATCTATGTCATGTTGATTGTTTATTACTCTGCTCCTGCTGATAGAATGAGGACTATTCATGAATGTATCCTGGGCACCTACAACAGTACTTGGGACAAAGAAGTCATTCAGAATCTGACACGCACAGTAGCTTGAATAAGCACTTATGGTGTTATAAATAGCTGCAATATATATGACATGCTTTATCACGTAAAATCCCACTAGTGACAAAAACAATTCTTTCCCAAAATATTTTAGCTATGCATTTTCTTTCCCTAAGAATCTGAAGACTTCATCTGTACTTCACTTGATCAACATTTATAGATACCCTGGCTAAAAACAGAATTCTAAGAAATGTCAATTTGGGTTTCGATTACAAAAAAAAGGAACCAAAAAAAAAAAAACAGAATTTTTTTTCTTCTCAAGCAATTAACAATGCATAAATAAGACACTAACAGTTTTCTGAAACAACTAAAAATTTATAATAAGTTTCTTTCTGGGTTCCAGCAGATGGCTGACCAAAGCAGCGCTCTGCTTGTGTATTTAACAAATTCTCACAATGAAAAGTCGTGTGCAGATGCTTTCCCTTGTCTCTGTCTACAGAAGGCGTCCCTGGCACAGTCTATGAAAAGGCACCTAGCTGATGGGGCTGCAGAAGGAAAGGCTGAACTTTTCCTAGTTTAATGACCTTCAACTATTCCCTACTTCAAATATTCAAATACTTCTGTCTCAAAGTTCAGCCAAGTTCACAAACTATCTGGCAAAACAACAAAATACAAAGGACCCGAAACCTTGGCAGGGAAAGGAATGAGAAGGTTAAAGCTATGCTTGCAGGATTCCGGCCTTCCTTTCCTTTTTCACTCTGTCAACTCATTAGGGAAGCAATATAGCGGTGATTTAAAAAAATGTATTCTGAGCCAGATGGGCCTACATCTGCTCCACTCCCAACAGCCACCCCTCTTAGCTCCCTCTAAAACTGTAAACAACAGTTCTTTCCTCCAGAGTGTGTGATAAATACCACCCAACCCAGTGTTTCTTGAGAATTCCATGACTGGTACACAGTATTATGACAGTGCTAAACTTTATCTGCAAGCTTTACAAACTTAAAACCTACACTTAACCCTTTACTTCCACAAGACCTGTATTACTAATAAATATTAATTTGTCAAGGAATCAATCATAAGCTATAATCTATTAAAGTGCAGGCTTGGAGAACAAAGTAAGAAAAGTGTTCAGCATATGGAATGCTCTTCTAAAGAGTCAGCATCAAACAAGGAGTTAAGAAACCACTAACACATCTTAGATATAAAAGGCAATGGAGAAGAGCTGTATCTCAAGAACAGTCCTTTGGGAGACCAGTGCAGACTAAATCAGCAACAGAAACAGTAAGAAACCTGCACTACAACAATGAGACAATAGCCCATAACTGGGGAATGAAAGTTTAGATTATAAAATAAATTAGAAAGGAAAAAGTAAATGCTTAGTTTCTACTGCTGTAATAACCACTGTCAACGGAGGCTGCTTGTTCATTTCCAGCTAATACAGTTTGATCAAGCAAGACCCTCGAATCGACAGCCCAAATGGTCCAGCATCTATGACAGTTTCAGGACTGCTGGATGAGATGGACCTACCACACAGATTACCCCAGAAAAGACCTGATTAACAGTGCCCCGATCAGCAGGAAGTAGTCTAGAGAACAATGCCCAAATTCCCTAAATGATTGTTTATAAATGCTTGTTTACATTTAAAGGGAGATATGCTATAAAGATGAATACTTTATATTGGTATGGATCTTGGTCTACAGATACAAATTTAAGATCAAATTTGTTATATGTATATTTCTGCTCTTGATTAAGGTATTGTGTTTGTGCAATTCATTTAAAAATGTAATGCTTATTAAGAAATACATGTTAATAGTCATCTATAACAGTCAAGCTTGTAGTCATGTTAGTTAGGTTTTCTAGATGTACAGAGATATATTTCAGATGGATAGGTAATCTTTTTTAAAAAAAGATTTATTTATTAATTATGTATACAGTGTTTTAACTGCATGTATGCTGCAGGCCAGAAGAGGGCACCAGATCTCATTGCAGATGGCTGTGAGCCACCATGTGGTTGCTGGGAATTGAACTCAGGACCTCTGGAAGAGCAGACATGTTCTTAACCTCTGAGTCAGTCCCTGGATAGGCATTTTTTAAACCTTTCAAAGACCTAAAGAACATGGCATTTAAAAGGTTTTAAAAATTTAGAACTTTTCATAACAATGAGACACATCTGTTCCTGGCAGCCAATCTACTTCAAGAGGATGAAATGCATCGAAGAGGCTCCTTATGAAATTTGTAAGCCATTTGGGCAAAAAACTGCTCGTCTGGACCACTTGATGGTATGCTATGTAAACTGAACATGCAGGACCCACAGAAAAATGACTGCTGAACTTGTCTAAAGATGAGACAGTCCTTCAGGGTTCCCGCTTCCTGAAAGACATTCTGCAAGACACAGAAAAAAGTAATTGACGAACTGCCAATATAGGCAGAACTGTCATTGAAATTTCCTGCTTCATGGAAAAATCTGTAGACTGAAGATGGATGCCCCAACGTTACCGAAGAACTTTGGGTGACTGTCCAGGCAACAAGATGTCTCAATTCAAGAGGTTTGGCAGTTGTTTACAATGCACTTCCTGTTTACTTATGTAACATTATATCCTTCTTGAGTCTTTGATGGAGTTGAAGAAAGATAAGTTATAATTATTAAAGATTGGTTAGATATAAGTTTATCATCTATCTTATCTTTATGAGTCTATAAAGTATTTTCCTTAATTTGCCAAATATAAATGGATTAAATATTTTAACTTAATTCTTACCTGATAATTGTTTTGTTGTATGTAATCTTGCTATGTTAAAGTTAAAACCTTCCTTTTTATTTAGACAGAAAGATGGAGGTGATGTGGGATTCTACTCTGTATGCTATGAATATGTTTTATTACCATTAATTAATAAAGAAACTGCTTTGGGCCTATAGCAGGGCACAATATTGCCAGGTAGGAAATCTGATATAGAGAGAGAATAGGGAGAGTCACCTATTAAAAACACCATGTATCCGCCAAAGGAGACAGATACCTCAGAACCTTACCGGTAAACAAGGAGCCTTGTGGTAAAATATAAAATAGAAATGGTTAATTTAAGATGGAAGAGTTAGTTGATAAGAAGCCTGTGCTAATAGGCCAAACAATGTTACAATTCTATGTTATTATTTTGGGTCTGGGCAGCTGGGAAATGAACCAGCAGCCTCCAACTACACCACGATTTATTTGGTTTACAGGTTACAGTTCACCACCAGAAGAAGCCAAAGCAAGAAAGAACTTAAGACAGGAACCTGGAGGCAAGAACTGAAGCAGATACCATAGAAAAATGATGCTACTAGCTTGCGCTAGCTAGCTTGCTCAGCCTCCTTTCTTACACACACCAAAATCACCTACTCAGGTGCAGCACCACACATAGCAAGCTCACCCACATCAACCATTAGTTAAAAGATTCCCTACAGTCATGCCCACAGGTCAATAGAAGCATCTCAAATGATATTCTCCATCACTTCTAGATGGTCCTGGCTTATATCAAGCTGGCAAAACCTTGCCAGCACAGTTCATATCCAAGGGGATAGCAGATGCTAAAGTGAGTTACAATACATAATAGATTTGCTTATCTAGCCCTTTGAATAAAAAGCTTGATAACTACTGTTCTAAAGCACACTAAAGAAGATTTCAAAATGGGTGAACCAGTACAATGAGGAGTCTAGATGCTGCATAGTGTGAGGCCCAGAATGATTCACTACTCTGTACTCTGTCCCTTTGAGAACAAAGTTAGTTCCTGACCATCACTCTACCTAATGCTAATTTTCTTATAAAAGTATACTGTTACTCATTAGAAATCACTTCTCTCCAGTACTACAAACATCAATTCTACAGTCTCCTTTGAGCATTTAATTACCACAAGGTCATCTTTTTTCTTTCTTTTTAATTTGATTTTTGATTTATTCATTTTATGAATGAGTGAACCATCATGTGCGTGTTGTAAACTGAAACCAGGCCTTCTGCAAAGAGTAAGAAGTGCTCTTAATAGCTGAAGATATCTTCAGCCCCATTTATCCTTTCTAAACAACAAATCTGAAAACATAATCTAACTAATGTCTGTTGTACAAACAAACAAATAACTGGCTAAATTGTTAACCGAAATCCGAAACAGTTCATTCTCTCAATCTTCAAAATCACAGACTCGTACACTGACTCGCAGAATATTCCATGAAGACTTGACTTGGTACTTCTCCTGGGGAGAGAAAAGCACAACCAAATACATTGGGGGATGAGCGTGTGCTGCATGTCTCTGTGTGTTCGTGGACATGCACAAGTATACAGATGTGCCTAGAATATTACATAAAATTTTGCCTTGTGTTTTTTAAAATATCACAGTCTTGGAGAGAGCCACTTACCCACAACACAGAAATGTTGACTTATTTAACCTGGTTTCTAGCAGAGGTCACTACATATGTAGACAGCAACAACAAATAAGACCCACTGACAGAGAAAGCAAACTCTATGATGTAGATCTGATACTATAGGATTAGAATCAAATGCTAGGTCAATAAGCTCCAGGCTGGTAAAACAATCAGTCTAACCACAGCAGCTAGAACTGGAAGACTTGTACTGGAACCCTGCCTCTAATGTCAGATTGATGACAGAGACAATACTAAAATATTCCTCTGTGAAGTAGAGGAAACGGAATTGTTTATCTATAGTATTTGTCAGTTTCTGATATATAGTAAGCACTCTACATTCAAGCCGATATAGGTTATGGTTACTACAGGAAAAGAATACACTATAGGAGACTGGCCTAGACCATGTCAGAAATGGTTAACACTAAATATTCATTAGACCAAGTTCTATCACTGGCATTTCGAATGTGGTGATTCAAACTGGCAAGTAGGCAAGCTAGCATGAAGGAGTGTCAGCAGCAGATAAAGACCTACCTTGGAATGCAGTCATTAGTTATGACTGGACCGAGGCACCTCTGAGCTTTCCTGTTACATCAATGGAAAGCACTTGCTCACTCTGTAGGCCTCAGTCATACTTTCTAATAGACTGTGCTCTCATCATTACTTTACCATGAACGCATTCTTAACTGCATGTTATTTCATTGTGCAATGCCTACAAAGCTCCAAAAATGGGGATAGCCCCTTTTTTCAAATGAAAAAAAAGGAAAAGAAAATTTAAAAACACTTTGCTCCAGCAACTGCTTCAGTGGGAAAGGCTGCTTGATGCCAAGACTGAAAACTTGAGTTCAATTCCAAAACTCACATGATAGAAGTAGAAAACCATTTAAAAGTCACCCTCTTCCCTACCCCCCCCCACACACAGTGACACACACGCCAGTTTTATGTTAATTTTTAAAACTTCCATTGGGATTAAACTGTTTAAAAATTCCAATGCAAATTCAGCCTGAAAGTGAAAGAGAATCAGTAGTTTAAATCAGTGGCTTTTCCTTTATACTGTGTGCAGGGAGGCAGATACTCTGAGAAAATTATAAAAATACATTGATTAGAAGGTGAGAGGAAGAAAAAAAGCAAGGAATAAAAGTGATAATTTAGTGAGAAAAGAGTATTTTCCAAAGGAATAGTTGATACCATCTCAAACTTCTGAGAAATCATTTATCCTAAAAGAACATCAGCAACAAAACCAACTGCTTCATAACTACATCCACAGAGCACAAACGGGACAGCAAATTAGTTTTGCTCTGGAACCAAAAAAACCATCATCAGAAATTGAGGAAGGCATGTCTGAGAAAGTATTCTTTTCCAGAAGCCTTTAGGCTCAAGCACTTTGAAAGACAGGCACCTCTCCAACTCTAGAAATAAAACTTAGTCAGTACAGTACACTCCCCTGCAGCTCAGCTGCTTTTTCTGCAACATGCTCAGGGAAGGGATAGCTGAAAGAGGTCTATGAGTCAACATTCCTGATTAGAAAAACATATGCTGAGATTTGTAAAAACATCTCCTTGGTTATAGGAATTCAGTTGACTATATCCAGACTGGAAAAAGAAAACTTATTTTTATGAGTTCTTTATTTGGACAGAGAAAAATGCCTCACCCGCTAATTAATAAGTAGGGTGCTCATCAATTAGCAGAGTAGTTATTAGAGACAGAAAACAAAAATGGTGCTAATCCAAATCATCTTTGCTGCTGCACTAGGTCTACCTCCTACCCACTGACTCTCAGGCTTTCGGCGACAGCTTCTGCCATTATTAAGCAGTCATTTCAGTAAACAATGTGATCTACTGAAAAGACTAACATCTTTAGCCCCTCCAAAGTTCCTGCTGCCATCAGAAACCAACCCAGAGAAACGCAGCCATAGCATCGTGCCGTCCAAACAGCATTCCCGCAATGCTCACCTATAAACTTGAAATATTTGTCTAAGCAAAACATTCAAAGACACAGCAAGAGAGCTATCACAATGAGAGCAGGAAACAGTATATCCTCTTTGTAGTTTGGCAGTCATGAGCAAGTCATCTCTTCATAGAAGAAATGCAAAGCCAAAAGACAAATATGGTGGGAACTTCTCATGAGGTTGCTGGTAATTATTAATATACTTGTACTTTTAACACTACATGGAAGTAAGCACTACACAGTACAGTAGAATTTCCACAGACCATGCAGCCACAACCATCACAGCTAGCTTCTGTTCCTGCTCCCACTAAAAGTGCATGAACATGTCTTTTTACTTTTTGTAAGTAAAAACTAGGTATCCGAACAAAGTTTATTTCCAAGCAAATGCAGTCATCCCACAAAATTCAAAAGAACTACAAACCAAGCAGTAATTATTCAGCATTTACCAGGGCAACAATGAAAGCATGCCTGTCTTTGCTTGCTTGGGGATCTGCTGAAAAGAACCACTCAGAGCTCCAGGCCTGTACATCCAAGCTCCTGCCAGGTCTCTTGCCAACTCAACTCAGCACTCCATAACAAAGCCAGTTTTCCTCCTTGCACAATACACAGTGCCCCGTTTCTGCAGCAGTAATGAACGCACTGCCGGACCAAAAAACCTGCAAAGTCTAGATCACTTTTTTACTTAGTCCCTCACTTTTTATATCCAGCGAAACACTTCTTTCACAATTTTTCCCCTAAGTCTTGCATCCAATCCTTCCACTCTTCAAGGATGCAGCCCCAGGTTCTTGACCTTGGTTTCCCCAAGTCCTACTTTGCCATAGTCATCTAGCTCCTTTTCCTGCCTCTGGTCTCCTTCCACTACCAGGAGTTACTGCAAGAATATTTATTTAGAAGTCTGTGACTGTGTCTAGTTCATTTTCAATCTTTGTAGCTATGAAAAATAATAAATAGCTTTCTGAGGGTTGTGGCTCATGTACTGATACAGATCACGGGGCTTTACAGATGCCCAAAAGTTAATTCTTTTGGCAGTAAGTTTTACTTCAATACTTGAGAATGTCATATAACTTGTCCTGCCTTATGACAAACTAAATAAATACTGAATATTCTTTTCCTAATGACCTCAGATTATCATTGCAAAAATACATAGGAAAGTAATAAATTATATTCATAAAAATGTTCACAGAAATGACAGGGGTCCCAGACTGGCTTGTTTCCATTTTATGGGAGATACTTCTAACATACCTGACGTATCTATGCATCTACAGATTCTTTCACACTATCTACAGGCCTCTTCTGCTAGCCTCTAGGATTAAAGTTATTCTTGGAAGTGATAAGATTATCTCAAAACCAAACATCAAATGTATTAGTTAATTTTTCATTGTTGTGATAAAAGCAACCTAGGATGGAGGGTTTAGCTTGGCTCATGATTTACAGACATCATGGCAGGGAAATCAAGCAGCAGGAGCAAGGCAGAAGCAGAGTCAGGAAACAGAGAAAGGTGAATGCTGTAGCTCAACCCTCTTTCTCCTTTCACTCAGCCAAGACCCCAGCCTTTGAAAGCAGGCTTGTCAATATTTAGTCCTTCCTTCCTCAACTTAATCTAAAATCACCCCCACAGATATGCCCAGGGTAGTCTCAAATTTTACATCCTATCAAAGTTGACAATATTAGCCACCACACTGAACAAATGTGTCTGTATTTATGTTCATATTTATAAAGTCTTCCCTTTAAAAAGTCTTTTTTATGTAATCTAAATTTTCTCTTACTCCTGCTACTGTTCATCACCCTTTAATTCATGAACTCATCTGATGGAGGAAGGTCATTGGCTAATAAAGGAACTGCCCTGGCCCATTATATTGGTTAGAAGATAGGTGGGAGGAGAAAACAGAACAGGATACTGGGAGGAAGAGGAAGTGAGCTCAGAGACTCCACAGCTCTGCTCTCCGGAGCAGACGCCTCAGCAGAGACGCCATGCCCCGCTCCCGGGCAGACACACGCCATGAAGCTCCGACCCAGGATGGACTAGGCTAGAATCTCCCCGGTAAGCGCACCTTGGGGTGCCATACACAGATGATTAGAAATGGGCTAAATTAATATGTGAGAATTAGCCTAGAAGAGAATGGGCCAAGCAGTAATTAAATGAATACAGTTTGTGTGTTGTTATTTTGGGGCATAAGCTAGCCAAGCAGGTGGCCGGGGTGCTGGGGACGCAGCCCCGCCGCTCCTATTACTACACTCATCAGCCTCATGGAGAATTTTTTAATTAGCTCGTAGATATGTACTTTCAAACAGGACTTTAAACATAATAAACAATATATGGAGCCCATTAAAGTTGTTGCTATAGAAAATAACAAAGATTTATACCACTTATTTTTCTCATATAGAATATAAACCTGGCCTTTCAAGTGCAGTCTTAGCCCATTTACCTTCATTAGACAGAAGTAAAAAATTACAACAGAATTTTGTAGGATAAAGAAACAAAGCCAGACAAACCAAGAACTTCAAACAAAAGCTTTGGAAGCTACAAACTGAAATTTGGGAGTGTAGACAGGCTGGTGCTGTGTAGAACCCTGAGGAAGGACAGAGGCGGTCCAGCCCCACCTTCTGCTGCTGGGCTGGCCTACTGCACCCATAACATCAGGGCACAGGAAGACCAGGGTTCTGCACACCACCTTCCAAAAAACTTTTAAAAAAAGACTAGAAAATTCTTTTAACAAGTTTTTTTTTTAAACCCAGGATGTATTTGATTCTTCAAAAACAAAAAAATATTGTTTTTACTTTTTTTTAACTTGGTGTCATGAGATTGATACAGCTCTATATGTGCACATAAAGCCATCTGAAATTTTTAATGACATAATTCTGCAGTTCTCTCAATGCCTCTAGGCATGTGGAAACATTTACCTCTATGGTTGGTTTCCATGAAAACAAAAGGTCACACACACACACGTTTTTCCTTCCCAGTTAAGAGGAAAAACACTCCACAGCAGACATCAGTCTTACTTTATTGTTCATCATGGTCTCCCACTTCCCCATAGGTACCATATCACATGGGTAACAGTGTGGCTCTCTGTCTGGTTCTCTGCCTTGACACAAAGCCTTGATGTGGCTTTGTTTAATTTAGCTTTATGGGCTTCCCTGCCACAATATCAACATCTCCAATACTGGAAAATAAAATAAGCTGCCTCACTAGTAGGTTAGAGCCGGTTTTTCACTGTTCCATTATTTGCTTACACCAAGATAGAAGGGCAGGTAGAACTGGTTTCTGTCACAGACAACAATGGGGAAAATTACATAAATGTATAAAAATACATATACAAATAAGATATAAGAAATTTTGCATACAATTATACATGTCAACAAGGGGAAAAATAATATATGAAATTTCAAATAAACAAGTGATTTTAATGGACTATAATTTTTCTGAAGATTAAAAGCAGTCTATGAGCACATACAGTAAGTAACTAAAGACAAATGAGACAGGTAGTTAACAGTGGCAGTAAGATTTTCCAGATATTTCTACTTCCTATAGTCTACATAGATAAATAAATTAGCTACATTTAAAAAAAAAACAAGGAGCAATCTAATCTCAAAACAAAAAAGAACGGAGGAGCATCCTTTTGAATTAAAATACAGTCTTGGATTTTCCCTCCACTATAAAAAACAAACCCCATGCCTTAACAAACATTTGGTTTCTATACATGTAAAACAAGTAAGTGGGATGTGTCTTTAATTCCACTTGGGAGGTAGAATTCCAGGTCAGTTTAGTCTACACAGTAAGTTCCAGGCCAGCCTAGGCTATGTGGTGAGACCCTATCTTTAAATAAAAAGGGAGGGAGAAAACTGGTTTGCAGGAAAAATTTAGAGAGCAATTCTAGGATGCTATAGCATAGAGCTTTCAATGGGTGATTCTGGTAGAAGCTCAGAAGACTAGGATACGAGTGAAAGCCAGGCTGCCATCGAAGGCCAGGCTGATGAGGTTCTGCTTGTGAAAAAAGATGCTTCTGAGGACTGACCTAGAAGTTGAACATAAAATCCTCTGGTAAGGAACTGTTCATATTATACCCATGGAAACTTGTGGGAAGCCGACATTTTCATCTAGCTGAGAAAATGTTAAGTCTCTGAAACATTAAGATCAGCATTAACATTAAGCACTAAGACATAACCACTGCTATTTTATCTAAGTTTAAAATGAGAATTGGGTGCAAAAAGCAAATCTAAAAGTAAGAAGTCTATGTGTAGTTGGGCCTATATAACGCTTAGTTTCTGAAGAGATTAGTGCCATTCAAAATGAGTCAAAAGCTGAGGACTAACCTTGATGTAGTTAAGCTAGTACACAAAAGGCTCAGTCCCGATGTAGGCCAATACCAAAACAAAAAAACCAAAAGACACTTGTTCTCCAAATACCCACACAGATATGACTGTCTGGGTCATTATAGTTAGACATTGCTTCAAAATAATAAGTAGCAAAGTCAGGAGCTCTGCATGGGACAAAAGAAAATGTGTGATGAGGTCTCTCGGGAATTACCCATCTTAGGTTCTGGGTTATGACAGAAATACATTTCCTTAAAAAGCAAATAGATCTAGAGTGCATTGCTCACACAAGGGTACCTAGGAAATAGTTCAGGATTCATCTCTTGAGCCCAGTCACCTAGGAACTCAGATACCACTGCTACCATGGCCCATAGGACCCACCTATATCACTGGCATCTAACCATGTTGTCATCCCCATCATATAGGTTTGCCAGGCATGACAAAGAGAATAGTTGTAGGGTCATGGAGACTTGTAAGATTTCAAGGGAGGAATTGAAGAGATCGTTCAGCAGATAAGAAAACTAGTTGCTCTCATAGATAACCTAGGCTTAATTCTCAGCACTTACACGACAGCTCACAATAATCTGTAACTCCAGTTCCAGGGGATCCTACGCCTTCTTCTAGCCTCCTAGCCTCCTTGGGTTCCAGACACATGCAGGGTATACCAACACATATGCACTCAAAACACCTGCATAAGCACATACACACAGTATGCACACACACACACACACACACAGAGAGAGAGAGAGAGAGAGAGAGAGAGAGAGAGAGAGAGAGAGAGAGAGAGACTGCTCTTACGTTTCCCAGCCTCCTAGACCCAAATAATCTCCACAAAAACTATTAACTACAACACTGTTTGGCCAATGACTCAGGTGTATTTCTAGCTAGCTCTTGCATCTTGAATTAACACATTTCTATTAGTCTATGTATCACCATGAAGCAGTGGTCTACCAGTAAGTTTCCAGTGCTTTTCTCCTTAGGCAGTTACAAGGCATCTCCCTGACTATGCCTACTCTGTCTCTATAACTCTGTGCAGATTTCCCATCTGACTATATTCTGCCCTGCCACAGGCCTAAGTAGTTCTTTATTAACCAATGGTAATAAAACATTCATAGCATACATAGGGAAATCCCACATCAGCTCCCTTTTTCAGGAAGTGCATTGTAAGTAACTGCCAAAACTCTAGAACTCACAGAGGTATCTTGATGCCTGGACAGTCACCCAAAGTTCTTAAATAACATTGGGGCACCCATCTTCAACCTACAGGCCCAAAGTATCTGGCATACTTTTCCATGAAGCAAGAAATTTCGAAGACTGTTTTGCCTCTTTGGGCAGTTTGTCAGTCACTCTCTTCTGTGTCCTGCAGAATGTCTGGCAGTTTCCTCTGTGAAGCAGGAACCCTAAAGGATCATTCCGTCTTTTCGAAAGTTTAGCAGTCACTTTTCTGTGGGTCCTGCATGTTCAGTTCATACAGCACACCATCAAGCAGTCCAGACAAGAGCAGTTTCTTGCCCAAATGGCTAGCAAAGGAGCCTCTTCAATGTCAATCAAGCTCTTGAAGTAGATTGTCTGTGCTGCCAGAAACAGACATGTCTCAATGTCAAGAAAAGTCTAAATTCTAAAACATTTTAAATACCATATTCTATAGGTCTTTGAAAGGTTTGAAGGATACCTATCCATCTGAAATATATCTCAATATATCTAGAAAATCTAACTAACATTAACTATTATAGATGACTATCTATTAATCTATATTTCTTAACTATACATTACATTTTTAAATGAGCTGCACAAACATACTACCTTAAACAAGAGCAGAAATACATATACATACTGTAACAAAATTCACAAATTTGTATCAATAGACCAAGATCCATACCAACGTAAAGTATTCATTTCTATATTATATTCCCCTTATTTTTTTAAGAAATTGACTATAACCACCATTAACTATTTATAATCAACCCACTTTAAATGAAAACATATTTATAAACAGTATTTGGAAATTTGGGTGTAGTTTTTTAGACTACTTCCTGCTGACTGGGGGCACTGTTCATTAGGTCTTTCCTGGGGTATCCTGTGTGGTTGGTCCATCTCAGCCAGTAGTCCTGAAGCTGTCGTGGATGTTGGACCACTTGAGCCATTGCTTCAGGGGGTATGCTTTGATCAAACCATATTGGCCAGTAAGGAATCCACAGCTTTCTACCCTCTGTGGAAACAAAAGCAGAACCTCTTTTCCAAAATAACATGCCCTCAGACTTAAATTTTGAAGTTGACATTCCTTCAAAATATATGATGGTTTAGTATATATAATCCAGATTCTCTATGTATTTTCCATCTTTATGTGGCTTTTTAATACTTATTTTATTATCTCTACTCCTTTAATGTATGACTGTCTGTACTCCTCTCTCTAAGTCCTTGTATACTTATCCAAAACTGTGACTCATTCAGAGGTCTTTTTCATCTGAATCTGTCTTACTGTGTATCTGTAATCATTTGCTAAGCAGGAGAGTTTTTAAAATGCTAAGCAGGCATGGCTAGGACCAACGCTGTAGCTTTTCCTGTTGACCCCGCCCCATCCAACATGACAGAGGCATGTTCACTGCATCTGTAAGCCATGTTCACTGTCCCACTTCCAGCCATGTAGCAGGTCTATGTCACCATTAAGAAAATAGTAGTGTGCTGCTCACAAACCCCATTCAAGTGCCCCATAAAAGGACCTCCAAAAGATCCAAAGCCATTTGTGCCACCAGCATAAACCAGAAAGCTGTTTCTTAAAGGAGTCTTGCAGTGCTTGCTGCTAACGCTGAGTCAGGAAGTCTTCTCTTAAATGAGCTGCACCTCTGCTTGCCATCAACAAACAAAACCTATCTGAAAAAAAAAATGCAGCTACCAAGAATTCGCTCTCTGCTCCTGTTTTTGTGGGTCGAGAAGACCTCTTTTGTTTTTTTAAAAAGCTTTTATAGGTCTTATGTGGATCCATACCAGACAGTGGGCGCCATTATGTAAACAGAGACAGCTCTTACATTTTCCATCCATCGAAACCCAAATAATCACACAGAAACTATATTAATTACAACACTGTTTGACCAATGACTCAGGTGTATTTCTAGCTAGCTCTTACATCTTAAATTAAGCCATTTCTATTATTCTATGTATCACTTCAAGGCTGTGGCCTACCTGTAACAGTCTGACGCGTTTCTCCTTTGGCAGCTACATGGTGCCTCCCGGACTCCGCCTACTCTTTCTATAGATCTCTGCTTAGATTTCCCACCTGGCTACATTCTGCCCTGCCATAGGCCAAAGCAGCTTCTTTATTAACCAATGATAATAAAACATATTCACAGCATACAAAGGGGAATCCCACAATACAGACACATACAGGAAAGGTCTAGGAGGCCAGGCAATAGATAGCTGAGTCAAGATCTCAGGAGGCAAAGTATAAATGAACAGTGTGTGAAGCTGAGAGGGTGAAATCAAAGCTATACAAAAGACCCTGGGATGTTGGTGATGCCAAGAAGTAGAAAGCAACCAAGGAGAGCTATAAGCAGAAAATGTTTGCTGAGTCTAGCAGAGAGGACAAGTTGCTACAAACAGCAAGGCCCCTGGGGTGAGCTACCTTAACAAGTACAGCTCATACTATGCCACTTTGCACTCTGGTTACCAGAGACTGAACTTTTATACAATGTCATATAATACAATATTGTCTTCCTAAGTTTGGGTCTTGCTTTAGCCCAACCCTTCCTTGTATTCTCCATTTCTGCCCTTTTGGGATAATGTATTGGAAGTCTACAAGTTGCTTTTTTATTTTAACAAGAACTTAGGGTAAAGAACCTGCCTTGAGTTTCACAGTTTCACAGGAGCCTGTGGATTTTGACTGTCAAACTATGTTGGAATTGTTAAGACTGGCAGGTCTTAGAAATGAACTAAACGTATTTTGCATTAAGATGCCATAGCCTTGTAGACTGTCCTGGCATGAATACGAAACGCTGCTACAGGCTCCCTGTGTTGAACACTTGACAGCCAGTTCATGATAGCCTACACAGAAGCTTTGTGGGAGGGCACAGCTGGACAAGGGAATCACTGCTGACAGGTGTAGGAGAGATCCCAACCCTAGCCTCTTTCTTTCCTGTCTGCTTTCTAGCCATCATGATGTGAACTGCTCTGCTCCATCATGCCCTCCTGAACTTGATGGCCTAAAGAAACCAAAAGTGAGAACAGATCCTCCCACCCTAAGCTGTTCTTCCAGGTTACTTTCATCACAGTGATGAGAATAACTACTAAACTAAAACACAGTTTAGAGTTCCATAACAACCAATGCAAAGGAAGGAACTTAAAAAGGGCATCTTGCTAATCCCCTGGAGATCACAGCCTCAAACAAACAGAAACATTACTGGAGGTTATATCAGCAATTGACAAAACATGAAGATCTGCACTGCTTAGGACAGAGATGAGCCAAAAAGGTCTGATAAGGCTACAAGTGTTCTCTGAAGCATGGCAACTTACTCCCACCAGAGAAAACGCTGTCCTAACCTCCTTTTAAGCAACCAGCAAACTAACTAAATACTTCCAACACCTTCGGCAAAAGACAGCAGTGAAGTTCACAGGACTATGGGGTCTTTCACTTGTATATGTGGTAGGTTTCTATTTCTCTTGCTGAATGGGACTCAAACCAACATATAATGCTAATTATACCTTTCATATTAAATTTTATATAGAACAGTAAAATAGGAAAACAAGTTTCTAGTTTGTTTTGCTTTTCAAGACTGGAGAAATGGCTCAGTGCTTAAGAGCACTCACTGCTCTTCCAAAGGTCCTGAGTTCAATTCCCAGTGCCCACATGACAGCTTACAGCTATCTAATGCCCTCTTCTGGTATGCAGATATACTTGCAGATAAATTACCCATGTACATAAAATACATAAATAAAAGCTTTAAAAAGTATTAAATTGAATACTTTGGAGAAAAATCAACAAAGCAGATCAATTAATAAACAATGAAATAGTTAGGGGGAGAAACTATAATGGAGCAAAGGCTGACAAAAGTCTAATACCTCATTCTTAAATAACAACTCCATTCCTGGCCCTCTGAATGTTACACTAGAGAACACTGCTCTGTTCAGAATGATAGTTTAGAGGCAGCTCTCCTGGCTCTCTATGTAGTCTACAATGAGGAAATATAAAAAAGAATCTCTATTATTTTAAGTTGCATTACTTAGTTTTTAACTTAACTGATAAAAGTCCAGTTCTATTCATGTTCATTGAGGTTTTACATGAAAGAAGATCAAAGGCATAGAGACAAATGTCAACAGTTGCTTGACAAGTGTCAGCTTTCAAAGTGACAGTTCCTTAGCAGAAAAAAACTGAATGGTAGGGCAACCAGGGCCCATTATCCAAATTATTTGCAACAAGTATAGCTACAATTAATGGCAATTATTTTTGGACAATCTTTAAGTGGGGATATAGGAAAAGCAGAAGAGTTTTCATTCATCTGTTTGTAAATAGCATTCTTAAATTATAGATGACAGTTTTTCTAAAGAATTAGATGCTCAAAAAGTCTGGTACACCTCTCTCCCCAAAGATGTACTAGTAAAATGTGATGAAAACAGGTTAATAATAACATATCCAAGGGTCACAGAGCTAGAAAATAATATAATGAAGGTACTCTGAGTCCATGGACTTAAGTTTTAACTAAAAAAATAAGGGTGGTAAGGATCATGATTTTAAATACCATGATGGTCGTATAAAAAAAAAAACAGTAAGAAACACAGTTCAGGGAACAAAGCTCAAGAAATGAGAAGCATTAATTAGTCTACTTGGGAAAATACAATAAAAATAATGTAAGCTTTTAAGTCTATGTCACTCTAGATGGGGACAAATACTTTACATGCTTGCTCTCCCCCATGGACATTTTATCCACAGATATCTATATTAAGAAATGTAATACTTTAGGGCTACAGTGCTTGCTGAACAACCGTAAGGACCAGAGTTCAGACCCCAGCACCCACATAACAAGCTAGGCATTCCACATGCCCTGGAGCCCAACTCCAAGGGGATAAGAGTCAGGAAGATCCCTGAGGTTTGCTGGCTTCTAGCCTTGCAGAGAAAATGGGAGCCCCCGGTCAGGGAGAAGCCCTGTCACAAAGCAGTAAGTGGGAAGTGATGGAGGAAGACACCCAAAGTCCTCTTCTAGCCAGTACACATCACCACACACCCTGTTCTCCCCACCACACATACACATGCAGGAATAAAAGAATTAATGAAACAGAATGCTTCTCCTGCAGAAAAATATTTTTTCATTATTTCAGGCATTTGTGTACAAGAATGAATAAAAAAATTGGAGAACACAAATGGCTATTGTTAATCAGTTTATGAAACAAGAACTAAGGGAGCCTGAGCTAAATAGGGCTAAGACGGCAAAGAACTTGATGAGATACATTTAGGAAGCATGCACATCCCTATTATAATAATAACAACAGATGCCTGTTATTATTACTACCTAGAAATTATTATAGATACTGATACACTTGCCTATGACAGAAGATGTACAAAAACACAATTCAGTCAGGCCTAACTCACCTAGTGCTCAGACTTGGTACCACTCTTCTCCTTTGAGGGCTACCCCAAAGGATGGCACGGTTTCCTCACTGCCAAAAAAGAACTACCAGGCAACATCATCTTTTCTTATGTGAGCTCCAAATCCAGTATGAAAGGTAATGATCCAAGAAGAAGAAGAAAATTAAGAGAAACAGCCCAACAGACTGTGGACAGCCGAGGGAGACAGCCTCTGGCATTCGGAAAAGCAGGGTGGTTCACTGTTTGGCAGGTCATACCATGGAGCCCAGGCTGCTCAGGTACCACCACACAGGCAGAAAACCAGCTTTAACCTTCCTAGACCAGGATGGAGGGGGGAGGACTTTGGACTTTCCACAGGGCAGGGAACCCTGACTGCTCTTCAGACTGGAGAGGGAGGGGGAGAGGAGTGGGGGGAGGGGGGAAGGAGTAGGAGGAGGGGGAGGGAAATGGGAGGCTGGGAGGAGGCGGAAATTTTTTTTTCAATAAAAAAATAATAATAAATTAAAAAAATTAAATTAACCTCTTCCCACCTGTGAGAAAGCTTTGTGGCTTTTATTGGTTCTACCTGTGTTGGTTTGTTATCCACAAACACACATCAATACTGCAGTCATTTTCTTTTCCCAGTCAGATAGTACTAATGTGTAAGCAGTATTAAAATTCACAGTCGAGTTACATCAGTCTTACTCAACCCTGTCACACCATGTGGCTATATGCAGGCAAGCACAGTATGGAAAGAAACCAGCATTATTTTCTCTATTTCAGTCCCAGTGTGCAGCTGCTGTAACAAAGAGCAACTGCTACTCCTCCTGTAAACAGTATTCTCTCTTCCCCAAGAATAAATACAATTTGCAAATTATAAATAATTAAATGTTGTAAACAGCATTTAAAGCAACAGAACAGAGGAACACAGTAGGAATCTTAACACTGCTTCCTATTTTCCACAAACGGCCCCCCTCTCCCCCCCCCCCCCCCCCCGTCCTCTGTCCCCTGTGATTATTTCACTGAGTCTTCAAGTGTTCTTCCTCTGTTGAGGGTGACATCACCATTGGCAGCCCTGCACTGTAATTGTTCTAGGAGCACATCACATCGCAGGGCTGCTATCACATGGGTCCTCAGCTCCCTCCCCACCATCCAAAGACTGTGTTTAGTGAGCGATATAAACAACACATCAATTAGACTCTTTTAAAACTGAGAGTCAAACAGAAAGCACACCAATTATCTGGTTTTCTATGTTTAACAACAACACAACCTTAGAGCTCTAATTTGTCTTTTTAAAAGTTGAAGATAATGAGTTTTTCAAGTTATTCTCCCTTTTTCTATATTTACTATGTCAATCTTTTTTCCATAAATATCTATATATCCTGACTCATTCCTCCCCAGAAAGACCACATCAATTTCTCAATTATATCAACTCCATCAAAAAATATATACCACTAAATATCAAACAGGGTCCAAACTCTGCAGAAAAGAGAGTGAAAAGATTCTAAGACCCAGTGGGGATGAAAAACACCAAGGACACAAGGCCTTCTAGACACAACAGACCTGACACACATACGAACTCACAGAGACTGTAGCAGGATTATACAGGGCCAGCACAGGTCTAAGCCAAATGAGGTACCAGCATTAACCTAGAAGCTATCTCCAACTGATAACCACTTACAAAAGAAAAATTAGTTTTCTCCAACATAGTGTCACCGAGTATATAAACCACACTTCAGAGCAGGCCTTATGACCAGCAGTAGATGGCAAAAAACAAATGAACTCAATGGTATTTTTGGAGAATTTTTTGTCTCACAATGCTTTGTCTGGGCATTGTTTGTGCCTTACAAGCTTTTGCTTTTATGTTAGGATTTCTGGTTTTATGTTTTTATGGGATTACTGTGTGTGCAAATCTGTGTGTCTATGCATGAGTGTTTCTTATGCTTTTTCTCTGCCTTTTTTTCTATTTCTTTGTTCTATTTTATTCTGGTTTGTTTCTATTTTTTTAAGTTGCCTATTTGTTTTCTCATCAGAAAAAAAGGATGTGGATTTGGGCAGATGGTGAAGGATCTAGGAGTTGGGGGTTAGAAAAACTATAAACAGAATATATTATATGAAAAAAATCTATTTTCAATTTAAAAAATAGGGCCTAAAAGGTTTGTGATTTAAATATTCAAAGTAGGAGGGTGTTCTTTTGTAATTCACCCTCAGAAAGCCCACTTGTAATAATGAAGCAACAGGAAAGCAGCAAATTAGCAATGTTAGCACCTGCAGAAGCAGACCATAGCCCACTTTATAAACCAAAGCAGGTTTAACTGATGACAAATCTCATTTCTTCAGCACATGGACAAATTGGCTTTAGCAGTGTGTAATGGTTTGTGGGAAGTGGAGAGTTCAACTGAAGAACTGCCTCAGTTAGAGCGACTGTGTCAGTGTCTGTCAGAGGCTGTGGACTTTCAGCATTGATATGGGAGGGCCCAGTCCTCTGAGAGTGGATGGGCCTGAGGTGTATAAACAAACTAGCTGAGAATGAGCCAGAACACCAGCCAGTAATGAGCCTTCCTCCAGTGTTGGCCCTGAGTGATGGACTGCTGGCTGCAGAATGTGTGAGCCACATTGCATCTGGTGGTGATGTTTATCACAGCCTACGGTAAAGTAAAACAAGCAGTTTCTGAATTTGTACCACTCATGTAAAGCAAACTGTCCTGCACTGAAATGAACCTAGACCCTAAACTTCTCTTCCATCCAAAGACAAGGACTGTAAATAAGGTCATAAAACCTGTGGGAGACTTACAATACCTAGCACACCAACTTCATTCTAAGAAAGTAACTAAAATGGAATCTCCCATTCTTTCTTTCCTATAATTTCTCTGGATGGTCAGAATATTATACATCTCCTACTCCTCTCTGATTTTTTTTTTTCAAGACAGGGTTTCTCTGTGGTTTTGGAGCCTATCCTGGAACTAGCTCTGTAGACCTGGCTGTTTCCTACTCCTCTCTGAAAGGATAATGCTTAATACACATTTCTCACCTTAGGTACTACTAAAATTTTGAGTCGGGTAATTCTTTCTTGTGGATTGTAGAATGTATCACTGTCCAACAATAACAAAGGACAGAATTAGTCTTCATAGTTCTGACAAGCAAAAATATCTTCAAATGTAGCCACATGTCCTTGTAAGCAAAACCAGTCCAGATCAGAACCACTGTCTAGAGCTGTCCCACCATCTGCCTCGGCCTACAAGGAATGGGCTCAAAGACGGGCAGTAACTTCAAAGCTCTCCCCTTGTGTCAAAGGCTGATGTGAACTCAGGCCAGCAGCTAGAGCAGCTCCACTCTAAGGAGACTGCTTTGCTCCTGACTAGTAGACTAGATTCCTGCTGTGTCCACCACCTAACTTGGCAGGTCCTTGAATAAACCATAAGAACAAAATGAGAGCAGATGCATTTTCTAATGAAACTATTTTTTATTTTCATTATGTAGACTGCCTATAGTCATTCATTTTGCCCAAGATGAATGATGGTTCAATTAGATTAAATCATTAGTTATGATATTCAAAACATGAACTGGTAGCTGCTCTAAGGGGAAAAAAAAGAACAAACATGCACCAAGAAGAAAGGAAACCTGGACATGGGGCATTATCCCTGCAATCCCACTACTTGGAGGCAGAGGCAGGAGGATCCCTATCAATCAAGTATGAGGCCAACTTGGTTTACATAGCAGATTTCAGGCCAGTGCCTGCATAAAAAGATTCTATTCAAAAGCCAAACCAAAAGAGAGAGAAGGAGGAGGACAGGTGGGTGATGGTGGCTCACACTTTGAAATCCCAACACTGGAGACTCAAGGAGAAGTAAGAAGTAAGGGTTTGAAACAAGCCTGTGGCTGCATAGTTAGTTCCAGGACAGCCAGAACTATAGAGACAGTAACAGTGTTTGTTGTTTTGTTTTGTTTAAAAACACGGTTTCTCTGTGAAACAGCTCTCCTGGAACTCAATTTGCAGACCTAACTGGCCTTGAACTCACAAAGATCTGCCTGCCCCTGCCTCCCAAGTGCTGAGATTAAAAGCATGTGCCACCACTGCCTGGCATGGAGATCCTACATTTAAACAAATGAACAAACAAACAAAAAGCAGAAAAGTTCTTCAAAGTTTCAAGTGTGCCCTTCTTGGTGTTCTATCCATGGAGGAGTGTAACACAATTTTCTTATAATAACTAACATTTTATTTACCTAAAGACCTGAGGATCAAAATCAATATCTAGTAACTATAGGTGAGACATCTTTTATCTCTGGAGGGAAATAGAACTCAGCAAGTTTTGCATGAGTACCATTAACTAATACTACTTACATTGTCTGCAAGAATAACTTTGTACTAACCACTAAACTACTCAATCTCTCATAAACTTCATTAAAATTACTGACATCATCCAGGCAGAAGTGGCGTACACCTTTAATCTCAGCACACAAGAGACAGAGGCAGGTGGATCTCTGAGTTCAAGGCCAGCCTGGTTTACAGAGTGAGTTCCAGAGAAACCCTGTCTCAAAATAAAAACAAAAAACCACCACCAATATCAACAAACCAAAAAACGAAAACAAAACTATGGACCCCTGAGAATATCTAAACAATGGTCAGGCTGTGGAGATGGCTCAGGGATTAAAGGCACTTGTGCCAAGCCTAACAATATGAATTTGATCTCAAGAACGCACATGGTGGGAGAATCAACTCTGGTAAATTGTCCTCCGACCTCCACGTGAGTTTCAAGAAATCCACCCTCCTCCATAAATTTATATGTAACATAAATACGCATTAGATATAATTGATTTGATTATGATTAAATTGATTTAACTCTAGTACAGGCATCAAAGAGTAGATCAATGGAGGAAAAAAGTAGCTCTCTTGCTCAAAAACATCTGAGGTTCAAAATCACTACACTGTTTTTGTTTTTTGTTAACTTTATTTTTTTAAAACAATTGTTTCTCATTTTACATACCTATCCCAATTCCCACTCCCTCCCCTCCTCCCATTCCTCCCACATTCCCCCTACCCCAGCCCCCCATCCACCACTCAGAGAGGATAAGGCTTCCCAAGAGGAGTCAACAAAGTCTGACACATCACTTTCAGGCAGGACTGAGGTCCTCCCCCATATATCTAGGCTGTGCAAGATATTCCTCCAAAAAAAAGTGGGGGGAGGCTCCAAAATGCCAATTCAAGCACTAGGGATAAATCCTGGTCCCTCTGCCAGTGGCCACACAGACTACCAAGCCAGACAACTGTCACCCACATTCAGAGGGCTTAGTTTGGTCCTATGCAGGTTCCCCTGCTATCAATCCAGAGATAGTGAGGTCTCACTAGCTCAGGTCAGCTGTTTCTGTGGGTTTCCTCATAATGGTCACGACCCTTTGCTCATGCTATCACTCCTCGCTTTCTTGAATACATTGTTTTTTATATATGCCATCTTCAACAACATTAGAAGTCATTTTTCCTTGTTACTTCCCCAACTCAGAAAAATGTATCTGTAAGCTGTATCTTTGAGACAGATACTTGAAATCGATGAATAGGATAAAATTACCTTTGTAAATTCTCTCTTTTGTAAATTCCCTATATTCCCTCTATTTACAAAACATAAATTTGATACAGACAACAGAAGTCATATATCTAAATTGATGCAAATAAAATGTGTATATGATGTCTCTACTGCATCAAGATACCTAGCTACACTAGAACTAGCGAACACAACTCCATTTCCAGTGGACCTTTCACAAACTCTACAGCCACACAGCTGCATCCATAGATCCAATCACTCAGGGGAAGAAAGGTGGCACTGTTCCATCTGCATTGAAGATGGTCACACTGGTTTGTTATATCATGAGTCCATGGCAACTATTTACATTGTACTAGATAAAGTATGTAGAGGGATGTGCAAAGATTTTCTAGAAATACTATTTATACACAGAGCTTACCCATCCTCAGATTTTGCTTGAGGAAGGAAGTGTCCTCATTCTAATAACCTGTGGCCAGCAAGGGGCAACAATGTTCAAACACTCATAGCAGACACATCACACAGTTCCAGATGACAATCCTGCATGCCGACCTTAATATTCTACCATATTTAAATATCAACATTCAATCAAGTGAAACTAGCACATCTCATTGCTTTGTTCATCAGAATTTCCGTGACTCCAAATGTAAATGATAACGTATAATCTGGGGCTTATGTCTTCCTCCACAGATGTAAACAACAATCACAGGCAAGTGCTCAAATGGGCAAATTCGTACAGTTTGTAAGATCCTCTGAACAGATGGATCCTGGTGGAAGCGAAATAGAAAGAGGGAAAAAAAAAAACCATGCTGTTTAAATGTTAGACACAAACCAAACCCTTCAGTGTCTGAAATACATGAAATTCGAAGTGTGGCTGAACATACACCATTACACTTGGTCACAACAGAAACAGAAAGAGAATGTGATAACTAGGACAGATCACTGACCCTCCAACACTGCCCCAGGCAATTGTGGGAGCAAAGACTGGCCCTCCCTCTCACTCAACAGTTGGATTCGGAATCCAAGTATCAGAATTCACAATAGAACATTTCTCAAGTATATCCCAAACTAAAACATGTGACTGTAGGTTCTTTTCAAGCAAACAAAACAAATCAAGCTTAAAAAAGGAGACAGAGACCCAATTTGGAGCACCGGACTGAAATCTCAAGGTCCAAATCAGGAGCAGAAGGAGAGAGAGTACAAGCATGGAACTCAGGACCGCGAGGGGTGCACCCACACACTGAGACAATGGGGATGTTCTATCGGAATCTCATCAAGGCCAGCTGGCCTGGGTCTGAAAAAACCTGGGATAAAACCGAACTCGCTGAACATAGCGGACAATGAGGACTACTGAGAACTCAAGAACAATGGCAGTAGGTTTTTGATCCTACTGCACGTACTGGCTTTGTGGGAGCCTAGGCAGTTTGGATGCTCACCTTACTAAACCTGGATGGAGGTGGGCGGTCCTTGGACTTCCCACTGGGCAGGGAACCCTGATAGCTCTATGGGCTGACAAGGGAGGGGAACTTGATTGGGGGAGGGGGAGGGAAATGGGAGGAGGTGGTGGGGAAGAGACAGAAATCTTTAATAAATAAATAAATGGAAAAAAATTGGAGCTGAATATTATAAGAAAACTTTGACTTAAATCTAGCAAAGTCGAGATCATACATTTACCTACCTCTAGCTATACTGTTTTCATGTGAAAGCAGAAGAGAATCTCAAATCACACTATAACCTTTAAGGCTGCAGTCAAGAACAGACCACAGCAGGTCATCAGAGCAAGAAGGGCCTGATGAAGAACTAGGAGCAAAGTTAATGTCCAGGACACAGCCAGGCTGACACAGCATTCCCAACAAGCAAGGAAACATGGGATCTGTGCTAACACTGCAAACCTCTAGCTGTCTGCTGCCAGAAATAGGCTCAGAAAGCAGCTTAGGTGAATGTCCTCATTTGCTTTCATTACTGTGATAAAACACTGACCAAAAGCAATTCGAGGAAGAACGTGTTTATTCAGTTGACAACTTACACTCCATCACAGAGGGACGACAAGGCAGTAACTGAAGCAAAGACTATACTACTTACTGGCTTGCTCCCAATGGCTTCCTTACAAACACATGCCCACAGGTCCAACACTGCCTCACAACAGTCATTAATCAACAAAATGCCCCACAGATATGTCCACAGCACAGGCTGGTGAAGGTTCCTTCTCAGGTGAGTCTAGTTTATTATGTCAAGTTGACGAAATCTACCCAGTACAGCGGGTGAGACATAAATAACTGGAACACTGGCCCAAACATTGAAATTTTAGTTGTTTAAACTAACATTTATGTTTTCCTCGTTTAAAATGATTTGACTTTTATTTATGTATGTGTGTGCACACAAGTGTGGATGCCCTTGGAGGTGAGAAGAGGGAGTCAGATCTCATGAAACTGGATTTGCAGGTGACTGTGAGCCACCCTAGAAATCAACCCTAGTCCTCTGCAGGAGAAGTAGGTATTGAGCCATCCCTCCAGCCCACATTTAATTTTTCTAAAATCACTAGTTACTCTATGAAGTAGACTTTATATAGCTTATAAGTCATCAGAAAATCTTATTAGACAAATATCACCAAACTCACTTTAAATATAAATATAACATACTTATAAAAATTTAAATATAGGTGGTTTTGGTTGGGTTTTGTTTTTTGTTCTTTTTGTTTATTTGTTTGTTTGTTTTTAGTTACATAGTTTTCCCAACTCAAATAACCAATGAATGATAGAACTAATCTTCTAAGGCTGATTTTATTCTAAAGCCAGGGTTCTCAACTGAGAAGCATAAACTGCCTATCACCTCTAAATGCAAGTTTGGCATACAACCCCAAAAACTTAAAGTTACCTGCAGCACCTTGTTGTTGAGGACTCCATTTGCATTTGAAAACTCCCTATGTCTCACCCTATCAGGAGGCTGGGAAAGGATATACCATAAGAGGGAATCGATCCAAGCATCACAAAGTCAACAGATTATGAGGACTGCTTCACTACAGACTACGGGATGGAACAGAGTTCTATAATGTTTCTTAAAACTGGTATGTGACTGAGCTGGTGGTATGCAACTTTAACCACAGAACTAGGGAGGGAGAAGCAGGCAGATCTCTATGAGTTTCAGGCCAGACTGGTCCACAACAAGTTCCAGGCCAACCAGGGCTACACAGTGAGACGATGGCTTTATTCTCTCTCTCCCCTCTCCCCCTTACCCCCTCCCCCTTCTCTCTTTCTCTCATATATATATGTATGTGTGTGTGTTTGTGCATGTGTGTGTGTGTTTTGATGTCAATAAAGAATTACAAAAATTGTATTCACTGCTGGTGAGAGTGCAAATTAATACAGCCTTTATGGAATTCAGTTTGGAGATTGCTCAAAAAATTAAAAACAGAACTAGCATAAGACCCTGTGCATATTTCCAGAGAAGTCCATATCCCACCACAGAGGTCTCTATACCCTCATATTTACAATTGTTATTCTATTCAACAAAGAAGGAGATGGAACGCATCTAGTTGTCCATCAACAGATGAATGGATGCTAGAAACCTGGTAAATATTTTAAAAAATGGAATATTAGTCAGTTCTAAAGAAAAATGTAATCACAAAATTGGCAAGAAAATAGATGGAATTAGAATATGTAATATTAAGCAAAGCCACCAATACCAAGAAAAAATGCCATGGTATCCCTCATACGTGGAGCCTAGCCTATAATGTATACATGTGTATATGCAAAGGCAAAGAGATGTATATCGGTATAGTATCACATGTAGCAAGGAAAGCAAGAAAGAACATCAGGTGATGATGACAGAAAGAAGAAAGTATGGTACAGACAAGTCCTGAAGGAGTATAAAAATCTAATCATTTCCCGAGCTTTAACTGTCGAAGACATTTAGTTTTATTTAGTTTTTGTGGTGGATAAGTTAATAAAAATGTAATAGACAGTGAAAGTGTAAAATTCAAAGTAAAGCTCTGTTGCTTCAGAAGGGCTGTTCTAAATGTACAGAAGTGCATTGAGAGGTGTAGACTTTGGATCTAGTCAAGCACCCATTTGAGTGGCTATGTTAATCTAGCTCTCTGATATTTTCATTTGCAAGTTCTTTATAATAGTATGATTTTCATTTTAAAAACAATGTGATAAAACAGACACTTTAGGCTAAAACTGCAAATATTCTTAAATGATTTTTCAACCAAGAAAACACAGGGGATCCTTGAACTAATGTTAAAAATCAAAGAAGCAACCTAAAGATAAACTGTTACTGTTCATTTAAGTGCCTCTTTTTAAATCAATGCCTGTCATAAATAATGCACAGTATCCTTACCACCACTACTGCCAAAAACAAATATTTGAAGTGAAATAATAAAAGAAACCATTTTCAAATCCTGCAAGGGATTTTTTGTTTTGTTTCTTTTTTTGGGGGGGTGGGGTTCGAGACAAGGTTTCTCTGTAGCTTTGGTGCCTGTCCTGGAACTAGCTATATGTATACCAGGTTGGCCTTGAACTCACAGAGATCCCCCTGTCTCTGCCTCCTCAGTGCTGGGATTAAAGGCATGTGCTACCATGTCCCAGTCTCTGCAGCTGTTCGGCTGAGTGAAACAAACTTGACTTTTCATTCTTGCAAAATTAAATGATATCTAAACATTATCCTAGATACCAAATACTCATACAAAATGACTGGGTTATGCCCAGAATTACGTAATTACACACTGTTAAAGGAGACAGATATTTGCAATCATTTCATTCAACCCTACTATTTTATGAATTAAGAAAGTGAGAGCCAGGAGCTTCTGCCATGGAGCTCGTACCAGTAGAATTACAAGAAGAGCCCGAGCTTCTTCACCTCGGGGTCTGGGGCTCTCAACCTGCATCACTGTGTACTAACTTAACAAGAAACCAACACACACCAGCAACAGTTTAGCAAGTTTTCAATACCTCGTAATTAATATGAATTTCTTTAAAAGGACAACATTATTATTCAGCCATATGTCTTAAACAAATGAAGGAAGTGAAATGACAACATAACAGATCAAATACAAGACAGAACTTTATGTCTGGACATCAGCTCCAGATACAGGGTATCTGTTTCTACAGTAATTGAATTCTGTACCACATAATGAAAAGACAGATCAATTACTGGGCAATCTAAATGGCAACTGTATGAATTAGTACCTGTTTAGTCACAAGTTGGTTCTGACAAGTCATTTTATTTCAATGAGAGTAACTATGAAGATGACAATCATTTCTCCCAACACTTAGGGCAACCATCATGTGTTACCTTCCCCAGGGACACATCAGTAACTGGATAAGCAAGCAGAAAGGTAAAGGCAGTTGAGAGGACCACTGACCCAAGAGTGTGGTGTGCACTGAGAAGACAGTAAAACCAGCCCAGTGAACAGGCGACGAGTAGGAGCAGAGACTGATAAAAAGCCTTTTCTAGGCGGTTAACAATGTTGCCTGAAAAAAAGTATATGGCCTGAAGGAAAGAGTAAAACCAAAGATGGCAAAAGAGGACTGAAGCTGAAGTGTAGCAATAAAGGCCTGGGCTTCCCCGCCAGAGACTGTGGTTGAAGCAATGACAAAAGAGGAGTCCCTAGGTCTGAGTGAGCTGTTGGAGTGTTTATATCTTCCTCAGCATGATGGGAAACCCCTGGGAGGTCTTAAATAGAGCAGAACAGGGTCTAAATATATAAAAATACAACAAAATAATTGCAAAGACTAACCACCCTCTTAGATTTCACCACCAGCAACAATCATCCCTGAATTAAAGATGACCAAGCTACAGTTAACTTCATGGTGACATAGGAGTGAGAACATTTCTTTAAAGTAATGCTAAGATACAATTCTAAACCTAAGCACACCACCAGGCTTTAGACATTAGATCAATAAACTAAAAGATATCACACAGTATGCATGTCTCTGTCTTCTAGATACTCTATGAGTTAGCTACAATGACATTAATATAAGTTTTATAACTTTCAAGAGCCTACTAAAGAATAAAGCTAATTTGAGCAAACACACATGTATTTCTAAGAATATAGAATTGTGAGGGTTTGAGTAAGAATGGTCCCATTTGAAGGCTTTGTCACCAGGGAGTGTCATTATTTGAAAGGATTATTTAAAAAAAAAATCACAATTTCTAAGCTGCCTACTACACTCTTGAAGTCAGTCATCCAACACCATTATCTGTCTTAACTCTAAAAGCTTCCCCCTCCCACTCACTGCCCCAAGAAGAAATAGTTCTGGGTTCCCATAGTAGTTTAGGTGCTTGGGATAATATAAAATTCACCGAATAAACAATCTGAGTAATAGTAATAGGGGTCATAAAAAGTGAGTCACACCCAGGTCTTCCAAGTTTGGGATTATTCCTCCACAAAGTCAGCCTCCTCTCCTCACCAAATCCTGTAACATGGAAATTCCATTAGAGGACATCACCTAAGGTTAAGGTATTTCTTGGGAAATGATTATTTACTGAGGACTTTTCAACACACAATAATAACAAGCAGACTGGGTTTTAGAATAGAATAACTTGTGACATTATGAAAATAGATCAGAGAAGGGAGACAGCAAACATAGGGCACCAACAAGAAAGATGTTTTCACGTTAAGTCCAAAAACAAGGCTTAAACAGAAGCTAGAGTCTAAGAGTCTTTGTGGGGGAACAAGGCAGTAACAAATAAGCACTCTATAGCACATAGTGAGCAACCCTGGGCAATGCCAGAAGATAGAACATAAAAGTGCATCATCAGCTAGAATCTCTCAGACACCTCAGAGAGTAGAGGCACTTGCAGCACAACCCTGGTGTGTTGAAATAGGAGCAGCGGGGTGCGTCCCGGGCACCCAGCTGCCCGCATGGCTTATGCCCCGAAATAATTACACGGAAACTGTATTCTTTTAAACACTGCCTGGCCCATTAGTTCCAGCTTCTTATTGGCTAGCTCTTACATATTTATCTAGCCCATTTCTAATAATCTGTGTAGCCCACGAGGTGGCTTACCAGGGAAGATCTTAACCTGCGGCTGTATCGGGTGGAAGAATCATGGCGACTCACTGACTCGGCTTCTTTCTCCCAGCATTCTGTTCTGTCTACTCCGCCTACCTAATTTTCTGTCCTATCAGGCCAAGCTGTTTTCTTTATTAGTTAACCAATGAAAGCAACAGATAAGATACAAGACCCACCTCCATCAGTGGTGAGCTGAGGGAAATTCCTGGAATCTCCAGAAGGGAGAAGGATTAAAGTAATTCCAATTATTCTCTGACTTGTACAAACATGCTGTGTCACAAGCACACCTGTATTCACACACATACAATAATAATAAATGTTTAAAGAAAATGCATAAGAAGCTGAAAAATAGGCTAAGATACGTAAAACACACATTAACATCAACTCTTAAACCCAGTAACAACCCAATGAGAAGAGACGGCAAAAACCCATACCTGCATCCCAAATGAAGATGGTATGAAAGGCAAGAAAGAAGAGAGTCAAGAGTCAGGCCTGGTAGCTTATACCAGCAACCCTGGGCTACAAAGAAAGAGCCTGACCCCCAAAACACACAAACAAACAAAAAAAGTAACCCAGAAATTGTTCATCAGGAAAATGCAAATTTAAGCAGAAAGGCACCCACCCATCAGGACAGTTAAATTTAAAAGACTGACTACACTGAAAAGGATGGGGATAACTGGAACTTTTGAAATACTGCAGGGGAACCACCTGAACCTCCTTGGCAGTCTTCTGCAGAGTTTTAAAACAAGTAGCTGCAAGTGTGTTGCTAAACACAACAGCAAGGTGCAATATATTTAGAGAAAATTTTATACAATATTATTCATATCAGAAAGAACTAGAAATTATTCATTTCCATCAAAAGAACAGCTAACATCATGCTCATACAATAGAGTATCGTTCAGTAATTTAAAAAATAAAAAGAACAGCTAACCTCATGCTCATACAATAGAGTATCGTTCAGTAATTTAAAAAATAAAAAGAACAGCTAACCTCATGCTCATACAATAGAGTATCATTCAGTAATTATTTAAAAAATCAAAAGAGGAATGAGCTACTAAATACAATGTAAATGAGGCTCTAAATTGTCACACAGAATCCAAGCAATCTAAACAGAGAACACAGCCGAGACTGTCTCAAAAGAGTTAGGCAGTATTCCTGGGGATGACACCCATGATTCTCTGGCTCCACATGTACGTGTGCATTCTTACACACACACACACACACACACACACACACACACACACACGCATGCATGCAACCCTACCAAAGGACTTAAAAACAAAGTACACAGCACAACAGATGGCTAAATTTTGCATGCTAACATGGCATCAAGGCCCAACTTTTTGTCAAACATTAGTCTAAATGTTTCTGTTAGCATATTTTATACAAGGATCAACTGGTCTACAACCAGTTGACTTAAGCAAACTTTCCTCAATAATGTGGGTACGTTTGATCCAGCCAATTTTAGGCCACTAAGCCAAAAATTGAGATTCTCAGACTATCTACGACTCTAACATAGAAACCCTACATAAATTTCCATACCGCCTTATAGGTTTTAGACTTAAGACTACGTAAGCTTCTATTTGAGCTTCCAATCCTGCCAGCTAACTATAAATATCTCACAAGACTGTAAAATAATCTTGAATGAATAGGTTTATAGCTTGTCAGTTTGTCCTAAAAGCTCTGACCTTGCCAGCCCTCAAAAATGAGTCAGTTGTCTCTCTCTATACAGAATATATATATGAATGGGGGAAGACAATGTCCCCCATAGGTTCAGATGTTGTAATACTTGGGCCCCAGTTGGTGGTGTTGTTTGGGTAGTATTAGAAGATATGGACCTTTTGGAGGAAGTGTGTCCCTGGGGGTGGGCTTTGAGGTTGAAAATGCTTACACCATTCCCACCTCTCTCTCCACTTCCTACTTCTAGCTCAAGATGTAAGCTCCCAGCTTCCAGCTCCAACCACTCTTCCTGCACTCTGCACATGTATTCTAAGCCAAACGCAGCCAGAAATCCAAGCTCTAGTATAAGTTGCCTTGCTCATGTTTTATCCTAACAATATAAAAGTGGCTAACACAAGATTGAACAAAATAAGCACGATGGGATATCATAAAGTTTCTTTTGAAAATACTGACTTATACAGCATAAATTTACAGAAAACTAAAACTTGGATAACTTTAAATAATTTATAGGACATTTATATAAAACTTATAGAAATGCAGAGTAATCTATGACTGAAAGCAATTCACTGGTTCTCTAACATCCAAGATAGAGTAGAAATGAATTACAAATTACCATGAGAAAACTTCTGAGTAATGGAAATATTTGACCTCTTGACTATGGTGGTAGTCAAGATACTGCCACATATTATATACATTTAATGTGTAAATCATACCTCAATAAATTATAGCTAACATAGACTCAAAACAACAAAAAGTATACATACTGAAGCAGTCACTTTTATTCATATCAAACTTTAGCTCTATTGCAGCATACATAGTTAAAGCCAGAAGGGCTCATGAATGTGAGTCTAGGCCTCCAAAGGACCCAAAGGGTGGCTCTATAGTAAATGCCACTTTTAGAGCTGTACCCAAAAGAATACTAACTGCATTGCTAGCGATAAATTTGATAACTACAAACTAAAAACTAAAGCAACAAATACCTCACAGCATCTCAGATTAAGATTTTTTATGACCGGCCAGGCGGTGGTGGCGCACACCTTTAATCCCAGCACTCGGGAGGCAGAGGCAGGCAGATCTCTGGGAGTTCGAGGCCAGCCTGGTCTACAAGTGCTAGTTCCAGGACAGGCACCAAAGCTACAGAGAAACCCTGTCTTGAAAAACCTAAAAATAAGGATCAATTTTTATAGACCTGTAAATAGAACTAGGTCAATTTTAGAAAGGAAAATATGGTAACAGTGAATTTTTTCAAGATTAAAGGATTATATGTTTGATTCGTTTCTATTTTTAATTATGCACACATATGATGCCTGTCTGTGTGTGAATACATGCATGTGAACATATGCACCCATTCAGGCCAGAGGGATATGACCTTCCTACAGTTGGAGTTAGGCAATTGTGAGCTATCTGACATGGGCACTGGGAACCAACACAAGCTCCCAAACTCTGAGCCATTCATTAAGTTATTTAACATAAAAGATCATCTTAATTTTGCAGCAGCCTGGAACATACCATATATCTCACGGTATTAATATATCAAAATCTACTTCATTTGGTTTCATGGTGAATTGCAAATGAATATATATTGAAGGCAGGAAACTAAAGAAATAATGACATGAGAACAAAAATAACCTCTTTCAATTGACAATATGAATTAATTTTACAAACCAAGGAATAGGAATCTGTTACAATTACAAAGCAAAGATAATGCCTCCCTTGATAAAACTAGGAGTTGTCCATGATATTGAAAAATTAACATGCATGGCATTTGATGAACTACAAAAACAAGAAGCAATGGCAGGAACATGTTTACAGTATGGAACCAATGGTAACAAGATAGATAAGCACTAGATTTAAGAATTAACAAATAATGAACAGTCACCTGCATTCAAAGAATATTACTGATTTTTGCCTAAGTCTCTTTAAAACCTGGAAAATGGTGAATAAGAATTCGGGTTTACTAAGTTAAAACTACCATTAAAATTTCTAATGAAGTTTTTAACTATTCCTTTGTTACCCTGTAAATTATATTTAAAGTATGGATAAATTTAAAAGAGCCCATTGGAGCCAGTGAGATTGCTCTGTATTTTGTCAGCAAGCCTCAGGGCAGCAATCCAAACCCCAGGACCCATTTTGTCAAGGGAGAGAACCAACTTTCACAAGTTGTCCTCTGCCCTCTACACATAAACCATGGCATGCATGCACACAAATACAGACACAGTAAATGTAACCTTTTCATTTTAAGGGAAAAAAAGAAGCTGTTGGTTCCAAAAAGTAAATGATGTAGTAGGGTATTTTTCCTGTCAGAGAGAAAATAAAGTAACAGACATTTATATGAATGTCTTAAAGATATACTTTTGAAAGAAAATATCCAAATTTGTCCTAAGTTTGTGTTCTTTATTCTCTTTCCTCACAGCAGACACATTTAATTCTTCTACTCATTTCAAAGTTAAAAATAATTTATTTCAATCTTGGTCAATAACATGTCCTCTACAATTATGTATTTCAAAACCATAAATACCCAGTATTAAGCAGGGAGTATAGGAAACCCCCTGTATGGTGCTGCTCAATGCTGGGCTTCTGAATCCAAGATACTGAAGTGGTTAGTTAAGACTGATCTGTAGCGCTCCATGAAAATTAATTATGTTTCTATTCTATAACTTCTAATTACATTTAATGTTGTTTCTTTCAATCATGTTTTCTTTTTTTTTCTTTTTTTTAACTTAAAATGTTTTTAATATTTTTTTTTAATTTATTTATTTATTAAGGATTTCTGCCTCCTCCCCGCAACCGCTTCCCATTTCCCTCCCCCTCCCCCGATCAAGTCCCCCTCCCTCATCTGCTAGAAGAGCAATCAGGGTTCCCTGACCTGTGGGAAGCCCAAGGACCGCCCACCTCTATCCAGGTCTCGTAAGGTGAGTATCCAAACTGCCTAGGCTCCCACAAAGCCAGTACGTGCAGTAGGATCGAAAACCCACTGCGATTGTTCTTGAGTTCTCAGTATTCCTCATTGTCCGCTATGTTCAGCTAGTCCGGATTTATCCCATGCTTTTTCAGACCTAGGCCAGCTGGCCTTGGTGAGTTTCCGATAGAACATCCCCATTCTCTCAGTGTGTGGGTGCACCCCTCGTGGTCCTGAGTTCCTTGCTCGTGCTCCGTCTCCTTCTGCTCCTGATTTGGACCTTGAGATTTTTGTCCGGTGCTCCCATGTGGGTCTCTGTCTCTGTCTCCTTTCATCGCCTGATGAAGGTTAATATTCAGGAGGATGCCTATGTGTTTGTCTTTGGATTCACCTTCTTATTTAGCTTCTCTAGGAACATGAATTATAAGCTCAATGTCCTTTATTTATGGCTAGAAACCAAATATGAGTGAGTACATCCCATGTTCCTCTTTCTGGGTCTGGCTTACCTCACTCAGGATAGTGTTTTCTATTTCCATCCATTTGTATGCAAAATTCAAGAAGTCCTTGTTTTTTACTGCTGAGTAATACTCTAATATGTATATATTCCATACTTTCTTCATCCATTCTTCCGTTGAAGGGCATCTAGATTGTTTCCAGGTTCTGGCTATTACAAACAATGCTGCCATGAACATAGTTGAGCATATATATTTGTTGTATGATAGGGCCTCTCTTGGGTATATTCCCAAGAGTGGTATTGCTGGATCCAGGGGTAGGTTGATCCCGAATTTCCTGAGAAACCGCCACACTGCTTTCCAGAGTGGTTGCACAAGTTTGCATTCCCACCAGCAATGGGTGAGTGTACCCCTTTCTCCACAACCTCTCCAGCAAAGGCTATCATTGGTGTTTTTGATTTTAGCCATTCTGACAGGTGTAAGATGGTATCTTAAAGTTGTCTTGATTTGCATTTCCCTGATCGCTAAGGAAGTTGTGCGATTTGATTATGTTTCTATTCTATAACTTCTAATTACATTTAATGTTGTTTCTTTCAATCATATGTTTTCTGAAGTCTGTACTTTGAATGCTATATGAATGAACAATTCATAAGTTTCTAGATGTGAGCAATTTCTACGAGTTCACTCTATCATAATCTTTATGATATCTCCATCTGCATCCCAACCCACGACTCCAGAGAACACAGAATATACACCAATTTAGATGTCTATAAAATAGTTATAACTTCAATACCTAAAACGTAAAGAAGCACGAATGTCCTGTTAGGTAATGATCTAGCTGCCATTCCCATCCACATTTTTCTGATACTGCCACTGTAAATGCCCACAGCAGTCTCTTGCCCGTCTGCATATTTCTAGTATAACCATAACCAAATTTGGCAATGTTATATGTCGACAAGGAAACCTGATCTAGATAAGCTTTAGTGACATAAATTTGGGATATTCAGAGAATTTTGTGGCATATTTTCACATCCCACATGGAGTTGCTCCAGACCCGTTTGCAGTACTCCTCGCATTTACAGAACAGTGTAACTCTTCTCCCAGAGTCGTGGCTCACACTGCTTCACAGCTAGCCAATGGCAGTAAAGATTAATGTGGTGCTTCCTGCCCCACAGGACGTTTGGGGCTCTTCTCCATCCAGTCTCTTTCATGTTCAAAGTGCCTAATCGCCTTAGATAATGGGAGATAATGTTGTGTTTTAGGGTTGTTGTAGTTTGTTTTTTTAATTTTTTCAGTAGCTGAACTTCTTCACTACACGGCACCTTTCAAGACTTTTAATATTACATTTCTTTGGATAGTTTATAAGATAAAAATCAAAACTGAATACCAATGAAAACAACTGTACAAACAGATTCTTGGTAACAATCCTCACCGCTTCCCAGATGCGGTAGCAATTGATGGACTTTTCATACGTCTCCTAGGAGCCTAAGACAACCTCACCTCATATCCACTCATGTCTGAGGTAGCTACCAACACCAGTCAACACTGTATGTTAGCATCTTTTGCTACAGACCACTTTGTGGGTAAAGGCGGCAGAAGTACAAAGCACTACTCCCTAAGGTGATGATGGTGAGGGTATTGTTATTATTTGCTATGGTATTTCATAAAACTAAATGGGGGAGGGGAATTACATTAACTTCTGAAATGTAAAAACAACACATTCTTGCCTTTCCCAAATAGACCTACAATTAGATAGAAATATTTTCTGGGGCAGCTCCATCTCTGATGTCTAAAACTCTCTGGCCACAGTCATTCCTTTGAGTCACTGCCTCAGAGTCCATGACTAGCCACAGCTGTTGTGCTCCACACCATCAAAGCACCCAGCTAAATCTTGTGAAAACTGAGCTGCCGGTCATGTGTGTGCTCTACCTTTTCACATATAGAGGAGAGGTACAAGTTCAATAAAACCTGCAAATAATTTCCCTCTTTCTAGCTTGTATGGCAATGAATATATTTTTGCAGACTGTGGGGCTTCCTCAACTGTCAGTAGAAATTGTGACTTCAGGCTTTACTAATCTATTATAAACATATTATTTAAACTGTTCTCAATCCCTTTGGAAAGTTAATTTTATTGATCTGCTATTCTCTCATTTGAACATTTTTTGACGCTGTAATAGTATAATTCAGAGCCTGATACCAAGTACATATTCAAAGAGAGCTTTGGTTTGGTTTGGTTTGGTTTGGTTACAGTGCTGGATAGACTAATTACAGGTCTCATGCCTAGGCATGTGATATTTTTCATTTTTTGTGTCTATATTCACATATACACATGTGAATGTGCATATCCATCCTATAATTCCAGTGTGCATCATCTTAAAAAGCTGTTAAAGGAGAAACCCAAGTTCAAAAGAAGCTTGGGATTCTTGTTTCCAAAAGAAAAAGAATCTCATTTAACATTCTTCAAGAGGTAGAGCTTAGCAGTTTGATTTTAGAGATAAGATGTTTTGCTGTTAAACTAAAAGATATTCAAAACTAAAAGGCCCTATTTTTCCCTACCCAAATTCAAACCAACAAAAGAAAAATAGGAAATTTAAACAAATCAAAGAATAAAAATAGAACTTCTTATTAATAAAGCCTAAGTTAAAAAGTAGTTTAAGTCAGTGTCTTAGGGTTTTATTGCTGTGAAAAGACTCTTATAAAAAAAAAAAACCATTTAATTGGGGCTGTTTACAGTTCCGAGATTTAGTCCATTACTATGATGGCAGGAAGCATGGTGGCATACAGGCAGACATGGTTCTAGAGAGGCAGCTGAGAGCTCTACATCTAGATCCACAGGCAGAAGGAAGAGAATACCACACTGTTGCAAGAAGGGCAGAGTGGCAGACACCATGAATCTCCTGCCTGAGACAGACGCTGGTTAGAATCTTGCCGCTAAGCCACAGTCATGTGGCAATACACAGATTAATAGAAATGGATTAAATTAAGATGTAAGAATTAGCCAATAAGAAGTTAGAACTAATGGGCCAGGCAGTGTTTAAATGAATATAGCTTGGATGTAAGATAGCTGGGTGGCAGGGAAGACAAGCAGTCCCCCTCCTCCTGTTACACCACATTGGAAATAGTTTGAGCATCTGAGACCTCCAAGCTTGCCCCCAGTAACACCCTTACCTGCTCCAACAATGCCACACCTCCCAATAATGCCACTCCCTAGGAGCCTATGAGGGACATTTTCTCTCAAATCTTGTAGGCACTTGTGTACATCCTCCCTCATGAATAATGTCACATAACATCTTTCTTTGAGACTATCATTTCATGCAATGTTGGTGCGGGAGAATTATCTGTATTCTGTCAATCATATATTTTAATAAAACACTGATTGGCCAGGCAGGAAATATAGGAGGGTCAACCAGACAGGAAGTAGAGGCGGGGTAATGAGAAGAGGAGAATGCTGGAAACCATTCCTACCATTCCAGCCCAGAACACCAAGAAGCAAGATGTAACCTGCCCGGCTGAAAGGTACTGAGCCACGTGGCTAACATAGATAAGAATAATGGGTTAATATAAGCTACACGAGCTAATAAGAAGCCTGAGCTAATGAGCCAATCAGCTTTATAACTTATGGAGATCTCTGTGTGATTTTCTTTGGGACTTGCTGGCTGTGCGGTACTGGGAGGGACAGAAACCCCAACGAGCTGGCCTTCATGTTACACAGTGTGGAGCGATACAGTGCTGAGCTTGAAGAAAACTCTGGCCAGGGTAGGCTGGGATTGGTGGCAATCCCAGCACTCAGGAGGCAGAGGCAGGTGGATCTCTGATAATAGTGCAAAATGCTTCTATTTACCCTTAAAAGTACTGCCCATCTCATATTCCCAATAAGCACTTAAAACATATTAAACAAACACTAGTACCGAGAAAATGCTGTATTGCTGCTGTATTAGTAACGTGCCCTCAGACAACCTTTTCTCCGCCCAGAGTCTCTCGCTAGCCTGGAACTTGACAAGTAGACTAGTTTGGCTAATCAGCTTGCTCCAGAGATCTTCCTGCCTCCAACTTCCAGTGACACTTTAACTTTGTATTGACTCTGTGGATTTCACATCATGCACCCTAATCCTACTCATCTCCCCATCCCTTCATATCACCCTCTGTTCTTGCAAACCACCCCCCCCAAAAAAAGAAAGAAATCAAAGGTTTACACCTCTACATCACACACACACACACACACACACACACACACACACACACACGAGCTCATCTGCATCCATCATTTCAAATTGCTATTATCTATCTAGGCAGCTAACTCAAAACAAAAGCTGTTAATTGTTGAAACTTACTTTGGTACTAAATATATCCTAAAAAGACAGCAAATTAATGATTCCCACCACACATTATAAAATTTTCTTAAACCCATGTTTTCTTCTCATTTATAAGTGGAATTGGGTACATTCATATGTCATCTTTGCCTTTACATCAAAATGAATGGCAAGCAATGATGATCATGACCCAGCTGAGCAGCCTCGCCCTCTCTGGTGCATCTGACAGGAGGCCCTGCCTTTGAACCTGTGGAGCAGAAGCTGTTTCTTCGTGCATCTCCTCATGCTCCTCAAAGCCCTGCCCCTCAGCACAGCTCAAACTGCCATCTTTATTCATCTGTTTGGATGAATAAAGTCGAACACATTTATAACACCGACATGTTGTGTTTTGGAAGGGTTGTTTTTATTAAAGGACAAACTCACCATCCTCCACACCTTTCAGAGTGGCTAGACATAAAGACGGGGTCACTACACACACTACCTGTGGTGTGGATACACACTAGTACACCCTGGCATTTACACCCATCTAATCTGCCAGAGTGACAGGACAGGTGATGCAAATGCCTGTCCTGTGGCGCTGAAGGAATTCCATAGCAGAACAGAAACAGCTGAGCAAGAACCTAGGCACCACCAGGAGGCCAGATCCTAAGACAAAGCACAATGGGCACACTCCCCAAATGCAAGGCAAGATGGAAGAACAGCAGTTCACAGCAGCTGCCGTGGTGGGCAAGACGGCAAAGGCAGCGGGCTAATCATGTGCAACAAATGCTTTAGTCAGTCTTTAGTAAGAATCTGTAACAGGGGACAGCAAGGTTGTTCTAAAGAAAAAGTAACAGTCGTGGGATCAAAAGTAATTGTGATTTCTTTTTCCACTAATTTCTTAAAAATCCACCAACTAAAACTTGCAGACAAAAAACACAAACCCTTTTAAAGGCAAACTTTAAAGAAACCACACGGCTATAGTCTAATTTGTGAGAAGGTAAGCCAACAACCACATCATCAGTCATTACAAGAGGAAACCAGGGTAAGAGTGACAATGGCAAGCTACAAGGAAAAGGCGACAAATGAGCTTCTGAAGTCCCACTATGCGGAAGGACACCCAAATGAAGCTCTGTGAGTCTGGCAGAATGTAAAATGGCTCTCAGGTCTCTGTGTTAAAAAATTTGGCCCAGCCGGGCGTTGATGGCCTTTAATCCCAGCACTTGGGAGGCAGGGGCAGGCGGATCTCTGTGAGTTTGAAGCCAGCCTGGTCTACAAGAGCTAGTTCCAGGACAGGAACCAAAAAAAGCTACGGAGAAACCCTGTCTCGAAAAATCCAAAAAAAAAAAAAAATTTTGGCCCACTGCTAAGGGCAATTTTAGTGTGCTCTGTAAACTTTGGTTGGGAGAGCCTACCTGAAGGAAGGAGGTCACTTAGGACTGTTGTCCTTGGGGCTAAATCTTGTTCCCAGTCCGTTCCTGTCCCAGACATGATCTTGAAGGAAAATATCACACCTACCAACAAGAACATTTACAAAGAAACTTTCATTTTATATGTTGCCTTGGTCAGGGTATTCTTGTTGCAAAACAGGAAAGTAACTAGGGCTAGAGAGATGGTTTAAAAGCATCAGCTGTTCTTCAACCATGGCCACTGACACCGAGAGTTACTTCCGGCTCCAGGGTTCAGTGCTCTTTTGTGACCTCTGTGGATAACAGGCACACACACTGAGCACATACACACATGCAGACAAAACACCCATACACAAAAAATAAAATTATAAGACAAGAAAGGTAACTAATACACCAGCACCATACAGCAGGCCAGAGGGCAGAACCAGGAAAGTCCTTGGAAGCGTGTGGTCTCCCTAGCTTGGAGTACACCATGAAACAACAAAGAAACCATAACCCAAATACAGTATAAGGCAAAGACCAATGTCCTCCTCTGGCCTCCACACATGTCACATGTGAGCATATAAATAAATATAAATAAACATATAAATAAACAGAAACATTTTTAAAGACAACCTTACTTAATTACAAGCTTAAATATAACAAAATTAGCAATAATTATTAATCTCAAGTTGCCAGAAAATTGTCAAGCTGGGTGGTGGTGGCAGAAGCAGGTAGATCTCTGTGAGTTCAAGGTCAGCCTGGTCTACAGAACAAGTTCCAGTACAGGCTCCAAAGCTACAGAGAACCCTTGTCTCAAAAAAAAAAAAGGAGGGGGGGGCGGAGGCGGCCGGAGGCGGACAGAGGACGCCCTCCGCTGGGACCAGCTGGGATTGGAGCGGCAGCAGAGGACACAGGCCACAGGCGGTGGGAACCGTCCTGGCAGCAGAAGCAGGCTGCAGGGACCGCGCGCAACACCGAGAGCAGATCGCCGCACTACAATTAAATCAAAGAAGTAGGCCTTTGGTTGGGGAGGTCCCTGGCAAAGGAGGAGCCGGGTCCTGTTCCTGAAGACCCTTCTGAGGGGTGAGAGGGATCTTGGCCCCCGTCAGGAACCAGGAAACAGAGCAAGGGCATTTTGTAAGAGGAGCCCCTGGCCAGCAGGGAAACCTAAACCAGTTTTAACAGACCAATTAGATAGCATCAATAGGAAGAGATGGGCAGGCGCCAAGGCAAGAATTCACCCAATAATCTGAAAAACAGCATGAAAACACCAGAACCCAATGATCTTACAACAGAAGGTCTTCAACACCCTAACACAGAAGAAGTGGAAAAAATTTACTTTATGAAAGCAATAGAGTCCCTTAAACAACATGTGAAAAATGCCCTTATAGAAATGGATGAGACGTATAACCAAAAATTTGAAGAAATGAGTAAATACGTACATAATACCCTGGGAAACCAAGAAAGAACGATCAAACAGGTAATGGAAACAGTTCAAGAATTGAAAACTGAAATGAAAGCAAGGAAGAAAACACAAACTGAGGACCAGCTGGATATGGAAAATCTAGGTCAACGAGCAGAGCCTACAGAAACAAGCATAATCAATAGAATACAAGAAATAGAATAAAGAATCTCAGATTCTGAGGACAACATAGAGAAAATAAACGCTCTGATCAAAGAAAACTGCAAAGCCAACAAATTCTCATCACAAAACATTCAGGAATTATGGGACACAATAAAAAGACCAAACCTAAGAATACTTGGGATAGAAGAAGGAGAAGAGTCACAGCTCAAAGGCCCAGAAAATATTTTGAACAAAATTATGGAAGAAAACTTTCCCAACATAAAGAAAGATATTCCTATGAATATTCAAGAAGCATACAGAACACCAAACAGACTGGATCAAAGAAAAACATCCCCTCGCGATATAATAATCAAAACACAAAATATACAGGTTAAAGAAAGAATACTAAGAGCTGCAAAGAAAAAAGGCCAAGTAACTTATAAAGGTAAACGGATCAGACTTACACCTGATTTCTCTATGGAAACAATGAAAGCCAGAAGGTCCTGGATAGAAGTACTGCAGAAGCTAAGAGACCATGGATGCAAGCCCAGACTACTATACCCAGCCAAGCTTTCGTTCACTATAGAGAAAACAAGACATTCCAGGATAAGAACAAATTTAAACAATACGTAGCCACGAATCCAGCCCTACAGAAAATAATAGAAGGAAAATCGCAACCGAAGGAATCCAACATTGCCAACACTGCCTACAATAACTGAGGCATCTAGCGACCTTTCACTAGCACAACTCAAAGAAGGGAGACACACAAATTCTACTACCAAAAACAATAAGAATATCTGGCGTAAACAACCACTGTTCATTAATATCACTTAATATTAATGGTCTCAATTCACCTATAAAAAGGCACAGGCTAAGAGATTGGATACGAAAACAGGATCCAACATTCTGCTGTTTGCAAGAAACACATCTCAACCACAAAGACAGGCATCTACTCAGAGTAAAGGGTTGGGAAAAAGTCTTTCAAGCAAATGGTCCTAAGAAAAAAGCAGGTGTGGCCATATTAATTTCTAACAAAACTGACTTCAAACTAAAATCAATCAGAAGAGATCGAGATGGACACTTTATACTCATAATAGGAACAATTTGTCAGGATGACATCTCAATCCTGAATATTTACGCCCCTAATATGAAAGCACCCACTTATGTAAAAGAAATATTACTAAAACTCAAGGCAGACATCAAACCACACACACTAGTAGTAGGAGACTTCAATACACCTCTCTCAGCAATGGACAGGTCAATCAGACAGAAACCTAATAGAGAAGTAAGAGAACTACTGGAGGTAATGAAGCAAATGGACTTAACAGACATCTATAGAACATTCCACCCAAATAGGAAAGAATATACCTTCTTCTCTGCAGCTCATGGAACCTTCTCAAAAATTGACCACATACTAGGAAACAAAGGAAACCTCCACAGAAACAAAAAAATATCAGTGTCCACCTGTGTCTTATCAGATCACCACGGATTAAAGTTAGAATTCAACACAATCCTACCTCCAGAAAGCCAACAAACTCATGGAAACTGAACAGTCAACTACTGAACCACACCTGGGTCAAGGAAGAAATCAAGAAAGAAATTAAAGTCTTCCTTGAATTTAATGAAAATAAAGGGACAACATACTTAAACCTATGGGACACTATGAAAGCAGTGCTAAGAGGAAAATTCAGAGCACTAAGTGCCCACTTAAAGAAAATGGAGAAAGCATACATCAGAGACTTAACAACACACCTGAAAGCTTTAGAAAAAAAAGAAACAGGCGCACCGAGGAGGTGTAGAAGACTGGAAACAATCAAACTGAGGGGGAAATCAACAAAATAGAAACACAGAAAACAGTCCAAAGAATCAATGAAACAAAAAGTTGGTTATTGGAGAAAATCAACAAGATCGACAAACCCCTATCCAAACTAATTAAACGACAGAGAGAGAACACGCAAATAAATAAGATCAGAAATGAAAAGGGGGACATAACCACAGACACAGAGGAAATTCAGAGACTCATTAGAACTTACTACAAAAGCCTGTATGCCACAAAACTAGAAAATGCAAAAGAAACGGACATTTTTTTTAGATAAGTACCACATACCAAAGCTAAACCAAGACCAGGTGAACGATCTAAATAGACCTGTTAGTCGCGAAGAACTAGAAACCGTTATCAAAAATCTCCCTTCCACAAAAAGCCCAGGATCAGATGGTTTCAATGCGGAATGCTACCAGAACTTCCAAGAAGAGCTAATACCTATACTCCTTAATGTATTTCACAATATAGAAACAGAAGAGTCATTGCCAAATTCCTTTTATGAAGCTACAGTTACCCTGATACCAAAACCACACAAAGACTCAACCAAGAAAGAGAATTACAGGCCTATCTCACTCATGAACATCGACGCAAAAATTCTCAATAAAATACTGGCAAACCGAATCCAAGAACACATTAGAAAAATTATCCATCATGATCAAGTAGGCTTCATCCCAAAGATGCAGGGCTGGTTCAACATATGCAAATCTCTCAATGTAATTCACCATATAAATAAACTGAAAGAAAAAAACCATATGATCATTTCATTAGATGCTGAAAAAGCATTTGACAAAATTCAACACCCTTTATGATAAAAGTCTTGGAGAGATTAGGGATACAAGGGTCATACCTAAATATAATAAAAGCTATTTACAGCAAGCCGACAGCTAACATTAAATTAAATGGAGAAAAACTCAAAGCCATCCCACTAAACTCAGGAACACGACAAGGCTGTCCACTCTCTCCATACCTCTTCAATATAGTGCTTGAAGTTCTAGCAATAGCAATAAGACAACATAAGGGGATCAAGGGGATTCGTATCGGAAAAGAAGAAGTTAAGCTCTCGTTATTTGCAGATGATATGATAGTATACATAAGCGACCCCAAAAACTCTACCAAAGAACTCCTACAGCTGATAAACTCCTTTAGTAATGTGGCAGGATACAAGATCAACTCCAAAAAATCAGTGGCCTTCCTATACACTAAGGATAAGGAAACAGAGAGGGAAATTAGAGAAGCATCACCTTTCACGATAGCCACAAATAGCATAAAATATCTTGGGGTAACTCTGACCAAGGATGTGAAAGATCTATTTGACAAGAACTTTAAGTCTTTGAAGAAAGAAATTGAAGAGGACACCAGAAAATGGAAGGATCTCCCTTGTTCCTGGATTGGGAGGATCAACATAGTAAAAATGGCAATTCTACCAAAAGCAATCTATAGATTCAATGCAATCCCCATCAAAATCCCATCAAAATTCTTCACAGATCTGGAGAAGACAATAATCAACTTTATATGGAAAAACAAAAACCCAGGATAGCAAAAACAATCTTATACAACAAAGAATCGTCTGGAGGCATTACCATCCCTGACTTCAAACTCTCCTACAGAGCTACAGTATTGAAAACAGCTTGGTATTGGCATAAAAACAGAGAAGTCGACCAATGGAATCGTATAGAAGACCGTGACTTTAACCCACAAACCTATGAACACCTGATTTTCGATAAAGGAGCTAAAAGTATACAATGGAAAAAAGAGAGCATCTTCAGCAAATGGTGCTGGCATAACTGGATGTCAATCTGTAGAAGAATGAAAATAGATCCATATCTATCACCATGCACAAAACTCAAGTCCAAATGGATTAAAGACCTCAATATCAGTCTGAACACACTGAACCTGATAGAAGAGAAAGTGGGAAGTACTCTACAACACATGGGCACAGGAGACCACTTCCTACGTATAACCCCAGCAGCACAGACATTAAGGACCTCATTGAATTAATGGGACCTCCTGAGACTGAGAAGCTTCTGTAAAGCAAAGGACACTGTCGCTAAGACAAAAAGGCAACCCACTGACTGGGAGAAGATCTTCACCAACCCCGCAACTGACAAAGGTCTGATCTCCAAAATATATAAAGATCTCAAGAAACTAGACCGTAAAAGGCTAATCAACCCAATTCTAAAATGGGGCATTGAGCTGAACAGAGAATTCTCAACACAAGAACTTCAAATGGCCAAAAGACACTTAAGGTCATGCTCAACTTCCTTAGCAATCAGGGAAATGCAAATCAAGACAACTTTAAGATACCATCTTACACCTGTCAGAATGGCTAAAATAAAAAACACCAATGATAGCCTTTGTTGGAGAGGCTGTGGAGAAAGGGGTACCCTCATCCATTGCTGGTGGGAATGCAAACTTGTGCAACCACTTTGGAAAGCAGTGTGGCGGTTTCTCAGGAAATTCGGAATCAACTTACCCCTGGACCCAGCAATACCACTCTTGGGAATATACCCAAGAGAGGCCCTATCATACAACAAAAGTATATGCTCTACGATGTTCATAGCAGCATTGTTTGTGATAGCCAGAACCTGGAAACAACCTAGATGCCCTTCAATAGAAGAATGGATGAAGAAAGTATGGAATATATACATATTAGAGTCCTACTCAGCAGTAAAAAACAAGGGCTTCTTGAATTTTGCATGCAAAAGGATGGAAATAGAAAACTCTATCCTGAGTGAGGTAAGCCAGACCCAAAAAGAGGAACATGGGATGTACTCACTCATATTTGGTTTCTAGCCATAAACCAAGGACACTGAGCCCATAATTAGGGATCCTAGAGAAGCTAAATAAGGAGAACCCAAAGAAAAACATATAGGCATCCTCCTGAATATTAACCTTCAGCAGGCGATGAAAGGAGACAGAGACAGAGACCCACATTGGAGCACCGGACATAAACCTCAAGGTCCAAATCAGGAGCAGAAGGAGAGAGAGCACGAGCAAGGAACTCAGGGCCTGGGTCTGGAAAAGCCTGGGATAAAACCGGACTCTCTGAACATAGCGGACAATGAGGACTACTGAGAACTCAAGAACAATGGCAATGGGTTTCTGATCCTACTGCACGCACTGGCTTTGTGGGAGCCTAGGCAGTTTGGATGCTCAACTTACTAGACCTGGATGGAGGTGGGGGTTCCTTGGACTCCCCACAGGACAGGGAACCCTGATTGCTTTTCGGGCTGAGGGAGGGAGACTTAATTGGGGGAGGGGGAGGGAAATGGGAGGCGGTGGCGGGGAAGATACAGAAATCTTTAATAAATAAATAAATTTAAAAAAAAAGGACAGACAAAAACGCTGCACTATTCTTTCCAGAAAGAACTACTGAATGCTCATTCTCCATCTGTATTCCATTCTATGGCTTTCTCACTCATCCAGTGAAGGACTTCACCTATAAGTATTCTTTCAATCATACTCCTTAGACTGCTGTTTTTGTACATTCATGGTTTAAATTACCTCACAGTTGAAACGCCATAGTACTCAGTATATCTGTCATCTTCACCAGTTATTCAGTGGTGTTGCTTTCTAGCAATTGCTTCTCAGACTTACGAAGCTAACTTGGTTTGTTTGAGTGCACAGCCAGCTAAGACTCTAGGAGGCCAGAGGTCATACTTGAACTGTTCCAGACACCCCAAGACTTAGAAGAAAACACTGTATATCAAAGTAAACTCTCAGATGACCATCCATTCCATCACTCTACTTTGCAAATGATCAATCAATAAGGGGGAGAAAGGAAAGAGGGAGGAAGGGAGGAAGGAGGGAGGGAGGGAGGGAGGGAGGGAGGGAGGGAGGGTGGGAGGGAAGTTCGGCTAGATCAAACCTGCCTTGGGTTACAGCACTATGGCTGAGGAACCTATGCATCACTTGTTTCCTCTCAGGAGCCCATCTTATGCAAGTTGACAGCAACTTCTCAAAGAAATCTTAAATCATTCTCGTATCCCTCCTTACTTACATGTGCATTCAAAGAAAAGAAAAAACTGAAACTGAACATACAGCTCAGTTCTGCATCCATTGGTAGACGGCATATTCTAAACCAGACTTAGGATAATATCTATTTTTAAATTGTGGAAGGAGGAGAAATGGCTTCCTTTAGCCTCTTTTTCTTCTCATTTGGATTTTAAGATGCTCGTCTAACAATCCCCCACCCTGCTTCTCTTCTCCTACCTTCACTGCTAATACAACCTTAAGAAAGAAAACAGTACTTTAAGTACATTCAGTTGAAGGAAATAAATCCTTTGGAGCACATAGCTACCTATTCTTCCCATGCCTGCTACCCTCATCTGACCTTGGTGCTTTTTTTCCTAAGTGTTTATGAATAGAGACCACAAGACACATTTTCTGTTATATACCAGGAGTTATCAATCCACCGGGTCACTCAAGAATCTCCTTTAGAGCTATCTTCCTGAGTGTGCTTTTTGTCCTGAGTTTGGTTTTGTTTTAAGGGACAGAACAGGAAACAGAAGAAGGAAAAGAGATCTTCACAGCCCTCCCCATCTTGCCCCTCCTCCACACCACCCCAAATGACTGTGAGAACTTCCTGAAGTGAGAACACTATGAATAGGGTCTGGCACGCAGACAGGAAAGATACTGCAGGCCGAAGAATTCTCTGAATAAGGCTTCTATGCAGCCATGAAACTAAAGGGATTCAGGAGCCACACAAAGGGCCTGGCTAGTTAATGGATTCAGGCCTTTATTTTACAGTATAATTAGGCAGCATACAAATGAAAGGCTTTTCCAGGGAGCTGGACTGAACTAACAAGGCCAGACGAGTCTCCTCTACATGCTAGTCCTTCCCCTGTGAGCTGATGTTCTACTCTTAGACAAACACTTTGGGAAGAAGATACCAGATATAATAATTTAATCAACCCACCTGAAGTCATTTCTTACACATTCAAGTTTAATTCCTGTGAAAGTTCTCACACACGATTTGTTTTAGAGTGTTCAGACAGGGAAAAATACTTCCTTATTCCCTCAAAGACCCCACGTGCCTCACACTCCCTTACAGAGTAATATAGTCTCCACACAGCTCTGCCCGCAGGTTATGAATAAGTCTCCCAAACTCTCAGATAGGTCGCTTCCTTAGGAATCAACCCACAGCTCACTTTGAGTGACCAATGTCAGTGTCAGTACTCAGACCCTAGATGACAGATGATACCGTTTTCCATTTCCTCAGTTTAGTTTTGTGTTAATGGCAACTGTCTCTCTAGGTATCTGACAGCAAGGACCAGCAAGATGGCGCCCCAGGTAAGGATGGAACCCGTCTGGTGGAAGGACAGAACCAACTCCTGCAGGCTGTCCTCTGACCTCTACACATACGGATGCACTCACAAAACAAATGAAGTGAACTCCACAAATGTATCCTTGTATCATTGGACTTTAATTTTTATTTCTTTCTTTTCTTTCTTCCACTAAGGCCTTCCCTTCAAAAAGGATTGATTTTACATCTAAAATTCAATTTAGATTTTACATCTAAAAGGCAGCTTTTTCTATTTCTGAGGTATAGCAAAATGAAATATACAAATGAATTACAGAAAAAGTATACAAGAGAGAAGCTTGTTAAAATCCCTCTAAGTCAGAACTACAGAATAGCATCTTTCCAATTAAGTTTTGCAAGTAGCTAGAAACTCAAGAAAAAATTTAAAAAGAAATAAAGACCAAAGGCAAAAATCTAATAGGCATTTAAAGACAAGTTAAAATGGAGCAAAACTTTCTAAAACACTGTAAAAATGTCATGGGCCACACTTTAAAGACTACAAAGACATTTTCCTCTTCCACTGTGCTGTGCTAACATCATACACAACAGCAAGTGTGCTGGGATGGGGGTAACACATACAAAGGGAGCAGAGCAAGTGGGAGAAGACAGAAACAAGGAGTCTAAAGTTACCCATGAGTTTATCTAAACTCTAAGCCTCATGGGGACAAGAACTAGGTCCTATTCACTATGTCTACACTATATCTAACCAAAGCACACACATCTTCACATAGGTAAAATCAACACCATTTGCCAGAAGAAAATGGGTGAAAAGGGTTGAGGGGTGAATTCTGTCTCCTTCACTGAAAACATGCCAACTCAGCATTTGGTAGTATTAAGGCTAGGGTTAGCCTATTTCTACTGCCATCAGAAAATGTCAAACAAAACCATTTAAAGTAGGAAAGATTTATTTTAGCTCAATTTTAAAGTTACAATCCAGAGTTAATTGGCTGTCTCCACTGCACTGAGGCCTATAGCAAAGCAAAAACACCACAGAGAGGGAGCATGGGAAGGAGACTGCCTCTCATGATGGGCAGGACACAGTGAATAAAGCTGGCTGGGACCAGGTATAACCTTAAAAGACATATACTCATTGACCCTACCTCTCAATTAGGCTCCACCCCCTAAAGTTTCCAGAACCTCCTAAATATTGCTACCACTAGGGACCAACATTCAAGAGATGATTGCATGGGGACACTCATTTTCAAACCATAACACACTATCAAACAAAGCAGGAACACTGTATTAGTCAGGGTTCTCTAGAATAACAGAACTTAGAGAATGAATAAATACACACACACACACACACACAAAGGAAATTTATTGGAATTATTTACAGGCTGCAGTCCAGCTAATCCAACAGCACAAGATAAAGCGCAGATTAAAGGTGTGTCTTTCCTGCCTCAAGATCCTGATCAAAGATGTGTGTCTAGACTAGAAGCAGATTTATCCACTTCAAACCTAAGCAAAAAATCTCTCATAGGTGTGCCTTCCATTTCTGGACTGTAATTCATTCCAGATGTAGCCAAGTTGACAACCAAGAATAACCACCACAAACATGTTTATATTCAAGGAAACTTCCCCGTAAATTTTTTTTCTATTTTCTTCTTTTACTAGTAATTATAATAGAAAGTAATTTATAAACTATGCAATTCTGTCTTCCTCTTGGAAACTCAGAAAGAAATCCATCAGTGAGCTCTATAATTTAACACCAGTCAGTCTTTAAAATTGTTATTTGTAGTAGTTCGAGTTTTCATCTTTAATTTAAATCATAATTTTCCTCTAACTTGTGAAAGCTCATCATTGATATGCAAGGAGAAAGATTAACACTCACTATCTGCAACTATTTTCTAAAATTACAGTCACAAAGAGCTAGAGCCATCGCTTAGTTGCCTAGTGTACGTACATGAAGCTCTGACTTTAATCCCCAGCATTACATAAACATGGTGCATGCCTATAATTCCAGCACTCAGGGGGTAAAGGTAGAAGGACCAGAAGCTCAGAGCATCCTTGGCTATACACTAAATTCAAGGCCAGCCTGGGAAACCGGAGCCCCTACTGAAAACAATAAGGATAGAATCACCAAAAGAGGGGCAATTATACCATTAAGAATTTCCTTTTCAATCAGAAATCCCCTACATATTTAATAGACCAATGATTAGAACCTCAATACTGAAAATGCTTTGGAAATGGAGCATTTTATTGAGTACTTATGCTGTTATTAAAATCCTACTAAAAATGCCCTCTTAATTTCTTTCAGCATTACAGCTCCTCCCAGTTATAGTCCCCAACTCTGCATAAAGACATCGCATAATCAGTAGCTGACAGTTTCTCACACCCATCCATGCCACTCAGGGAGACTAAAATGGAAACACCTCTCAAAGACACTAAGTTCATAATAACAATGGCTACGAGTTTCTTGATAAAATGTTAATTTTTGAATGGTCTGGAGTCACTCAAACCACATTTTCATGTATTACCACTGGGTAATAGAAACAGACTAAGCTGATGGTGAAAATGAACTGTTTCTCATTCTTAACCATGCTAAGCAAACATTCTCCTGTATTCAACGTGTAAGAGCCCGACCTAGTCCACTGTTTTTTATAAAAGGTCAGAACATAAGCAGGTCTAAAAGCTACTTTAAAAAAAGAGAAAGCTCAAAATCAAGTTCTATTTTAAAGCTTAAAAATAGATTTATATTAAACAAATTCTATTAAGTCCTAAAATGAAATTCTAATCTTATGTAATTTCTGTTTTCAAGGATATTCAAAAACTAAGTGTAAAAACATCCTGACAGGACATGTTTCTCAATAACCCCAGCACTAGAGAGGCTGAGAAAGCAGGTTTTTACAAATTTGAAGCCAGTTTGGACTACACAGCAAGTTCCAGGCCACCCTAATCTACTTAGAAAAACATACATGTATACATATATACATACATATGCACATACATACATATCAAAAATTTCAAACACACGTCTCAAATTATCTTCACGTCCTTCCTTGCTCACCTTAGCAGTGAGTTAACATAGGCTACATATACAGCAGGAATTCAAACTCAAAACTCTCAGTGCAAGGTCAAAAATAAACTAAAATCTAGGCACAAATTTACATGTTATTAATGTGTAAACTAAATATTTATGTACCTATACAAAAACTATTTCTACTGTTGTCTAGCATTATATAAACAATACACCATTAAAATAATCACCTTTAACACAAGTCAATGAAAAAAGCATAATATCATTGAAATTTCAAACATAGCTGTGTGTTCCATGATTTTTTTTCTTGTAATTTCTTTCCTAGAAGTTTATTGTGCTTGTTTCCTCTTCACTAATTCAACAAGAACTTGGGTTCTTAAGGATAGAACCATTCTGCAAAGCATTAAAGCTATATACCTTGGGGAGGGGGGGAGACAAGAGGAAGGAGGGGAAACTGTGGCTGGTATGCAAAATCTTAAAAAAGAAAAAAATTATAAATACAAATTCCCTCAACGGGGAGGGCCCCGAGAAAGTCAGACAATTAAGGCACAGAGAGCATCGCAGCTTCCTGATTCCTACAGACCAGCAAGCCCACTAGAGCCAAGCAAGAGAACCACACAAGGGAAGCAACTGGAAGGTGGGAACAGGCATCCTACTCCCCAGCTCCAGTCAAAGGTGCTGCTACACAGGCCCAGTGGCCCTGGATGGGAAACTGACAATGTTTGACTAATGACAATTAATTTAGAAAGATTTCAAACTGTATCCACCAAATACGGCAGGTAATGTGGGCCACATGTAGCCTATGCACACCAGATCTCCACACTGCTCCAAGGCCTCTAAAAGATTTAAATGCTCCCATAATAAAGAAATCCTAAAACCATTTCATCTCTTTCCTGTTCCTGACAATTCATGTCTTCAAAAGTAAGGAAATAATTCAAAGGATTAGGGTTGTCTTTGTCCTTGGATCATGGCCCTAGTAGTGTGGGAGCACCCAGAATGACTAACTGACTGGTGAGGAGCAGGTGGCTGGAAGGGTGAAGAGAAGCCCTTCCTGGGGTGCCTTTGGCCTCTCTTCTTCCTATCCCTCCTACTGAGAGGATAAAAGGCAAATTATAAGACGAGTGATGGTGACCACCATTCACCGTGAAAACGGAAACCGTAAAGAATATCTGTAAAATCAATGCAATGAATTATTATTCTTAAAATAAATTTCAAAACACTAACTAAGACCTCTAAGACCTATGTCATCAGACACAACAAATAATGCAGATTAGCCTATTTTGTATTTAACTTAAGGAGAGGTAGAGTTGTGAACTAAACGGTATGCATTAGAAGTTAGCCTCAGGTCAGGACCTGCTCTGTGTTTCTTATGTCTGTCTGACAGTCAACTCCTTCACTGTAAACTTTCCTCTAAATCCTTGAGGATGCTGAGTTTCCAGCCTCAAGCCTTCATACATTCTGTTCCTCTATCTGGAACACTCCCATGTATTATTTATTCCAAGCATTACCCAATAAAGATTACAACATACTCTATTTACCCCTAGAGGTACATATCACTGCTACAATTAAGTGACTATGTAAGTATTTGGTAATTTTTTGAGGAATATAGGAGGTGAGACAAGGCTGTCCTTGAACTTGCAGCAATCCTCCTGCCTTGTTTCCTAAGTGCTAGATTGCAGGAAAGTGACACCACATCTAATTTACCATTTGGTAAAGCTGCTCTTTACTTCAAGTCCCGAGAACGGGGCCTTATCTGTCTGGCTACAGACTGACATTTCATAGGTACCAAGTTTAAGAAATCACAAGAAAGGAAAGAACTATCCTTGTGCTTTTCTTGTGATAATCTGTATCCTCGTGCAAATTAGTTTAATCTTTAAAAAAACAAAAAAAGGGAGGGGGTTGGGTTTTTCCCTTTTTCATCTTTTCTCTCAACCTCAAAACTCCGTATACTACCAACTCCGTAACTGTTTGAGTTGACAGAGTGGGAGGGGGGGGCAACAGTATCTCATATTTTAAGTTTCTGTTACACTGACCAGTGACTTTTGAACACAAATAAAACTTCATGCCAATAGCTGCTAACCCTGTAAATACAAAGTTCCTATGTAAATAAACAGCAAAACTGTGGCTCTCCCAGCTACTCTGCTGGGCCTACGGGTCCTGGTTAGATGAGCAAATCTCCCCAGCTGTTCTGTCTGGCAATCCGGCATGGATACGAGGAACTGCCCATCATGGCTCTTTCTGAAGAGCTTCTCTGCTCCTGAATGGTGTTCTTAGAGACCTGTGCTTAAGCCATGAAGTAGATAGTTATGGGAGATAGGGTCAGGGAGATGGATTTGTCAGCCAAGAATCTGTATGCAGGTTAAGAATGCAAGGTTGATGCCTAGCAATGAGGTAAAGGTGGCTCCGGCTGGCCACAGTGTCACAAGCAAGAGTTTCTTTTATAGTCCTTAAGAAGTCTATTATTAGAAATTTATGGGAACCAAGGCTGGGAGATGGTACAATCAGGAAAGTGCTAGTCACATAAGCATGGGAACCTGAGTTCAATCCCCAGCACCCAGTAAGAAGCTGGCATGAAGGTGCATGCTTGTAAACCAGCAGGGACCCAGCTCCTAGGACTTGCTGGCCAGCCAGTCCAGACTAAGTGCAAGGCCCAGGGAGAGAGACTCTCTCAAGAGAAGGGAACAGGTCCCCCCGCCCCCAAAAAAAACACCTAAGGTTGATCACTGGATTCCACACACATGTACATATACACTTACACACACGTACACACAAAGAAGTTGAAACTTAGAAATTAAATTGCTAGACAATCTAGGAACTTTCAAATGTATTAAGAACAAACAAAATAATACCAAAACTGGGCATCAATTTGAAGTCTCTGCGTATAATCCAGTAATGAGCACAGAATAGGGATTCAATGCTTATAATGAAGAAGGAAGAGGACACAGCAGTTCCTTACCAGTATTTACCATTTAGAATACATTAACTGTCCTCTGTACCATCTGGTTAACATACGTATATCTGCATGTATGTGCATGTGAACACACACACAGAGGCACACACACACATATATTTAAATTTTGTCATGGCCTTATGCTCATTTTATAAACAGATTTAAACTCTAAATCACTTTATTGATCTAAAAAGTGAAAAAAGCATTCAGCAAACAGCTCTTATCTGCAAATATAATCAAGTCAGACTATATTTCTTCCCTTCCAGAGGAAAGAAAAAAGTCAAAATTTTATCAAAAGTAATCCAAAGGTGATTTTACAAACAAAAAACAAACGATAGAGAAGGCAAAATCCCAGTCTGTCATTTACTACAAACTATAAAGCATCTAACCACATTGCCAGCCTCCTCTCCATCCACGCCTCTCCCACCCACACACTCTTACATTAAGAGAGAATCACAAACTGCTATCAAAACAACCTGCCCAATCAAAGCAAGTCCAGCCAAATCTACAAACCCACACCTGGCAATCTGCTCCTTATCTCGTGTTTATCGTCACCCTCCTTCCAGTGCACTGTGACACTCGAAAGCAGCAGCTCAAAAGAGTCCAGAATTCCCAATCTACTCACTGACTGACCAACTTCAGAGAAGGGACACTACAAGAAATTCTAATTCACTAAAAAGTCTGAAGCCAACTGAGGCTCAACTCTGAACTCTTGGAAAAAGAATCTTTTCTTTTTTAAAAAAATGATTTATTTTGTTTTAATTCATTTTATTTTAATTTATGGGTGTTTTTCCACACCACCTGTGCATGGAGGAGCCTGCAGAGGCCAGAAGAGGTGTCATGGTTCACATATACAGACAGTTGTGAGCCACCTGGTGCAGGTGCTGGGTCCAAAAACAGGTCCTGAGTGAGCAGAAAGTGCTCCCACTGTTGAGCCTCTCTCCAGACCCAGGGCCCTTGTTCTTTACTCATCCTTTCTTAGTCTCAGGGATATAGATAGGCAGCCCAAGGGTAAGGCCATGGATGCAAGCAATTCTGCCTCCTATTATTTCTTCAGGACTTTTCTTCCTTTATTTTCCTTTTCCATTCATCCATCATCCTTTGCCACTGTCTCCTCCTTTCATCTCAGGATAGAAACAATGTTCCTCTCAGAAGCATTCACTTCTACTCCTCGCTGAGGTATGCCTTGTATGTGCTCAGCCCCAACTGCAAAGAGGTCAGTCTGAGTTCTCTCTCTAGGAGACTGAACTTCAGATCAATGCCAAAACCTGAGACTCCTTATGTCCTTTCCCATTACTGACTCTCCAAGAGAAGCACCACTAAAAACTAGCCATTAACTGCATAGCATGCAGACTATCTTTAAATGTCTGAAATTGTTTTCATTCAATATAACCTATCAACACTTAAGTAAAAGTGTTGTTCCTTAGAATTGCTTCCTCAGAACTGTGTTCATCCTAACACTCAGTTTGGCTGGTTACTTTGTATTAACTTGACCCAAACTAAAATCCCTTGGGAAGAGGGATCCTTAATTAAAGAACTGTGGGTATATAGTGGGGCATTTCCTTGGTTAATGATTGATGTTAGAGGACCTAGCCCACGGTGAGCAATTCCATGCTGGGCAGGAGGCCCTGAGTGTCTAAGACAGCAGGCTGTTTCTCCACTGTTTTTTGCTTCAGTTCCTGCCTCTGGTTCCTCCCCTGACTTTCCTTCATGAGACTAAGCTGTAAATGAAATAAACCCTTCCCTCTGCAAGCTTCTTGTTTGTTTTGTTTATCAAGACAGGGTTTCTCTGTGTAGCCCAGGCTGTCCCTGGAACTCACTCTGTAGACCAGGCTGGCCTCTGCATTCCCTGGGATTACAGGTGAGTGCTGACACCATTGGCCCTCTCCAAGCCTCTTTTGGTCAGTGTTTTATCACAGCAACAGAGATGTAAACTAGGGTACATTCCACTTCGAAATTCCACCAAGCCTTTAACTAATTCATTAAAATAAATGATCTCTGAGCTCATCAGACATACTCAATGTCCTTCAGGACATCAGACTTTACTATTCAAATTCTAATTCATCTCTCCCCTCATTTAAGGAATTGTCAAGAGTTAATTAATGGGGATTGCAGCCACTCACACTGGAAATCAAATCAAACCGACATCTAAAGCCCTGCCAAACTTGTTGATACCGTATTTCTACTTCTCAAAATGCAGAACATATTCAAATTAGCTCAGAAATGAATTTTAAAAAACTCTAACTTGCCACCCCCCCCAAATACACATTGCACAAATGATTAACTACTAAAACCCAACAACCATCTTCCAGATACATGCAAACACAGCCCAGAGCCATAATGGCTATGAATGTGGTCAACATATCATAAATTCACTTTAAACATGGAGGGATTTTTTTCTTTTTCTGTAATTCATTTGTATGGTTCTTGAGCATGAACTCTGTAGAGAACAAAGTCAAGTCAATGCCGACAGGTTGGACACGCCCTTCCTCGTGGAACAGCTCTGCAGCTCTACCACCCCACCCCAAGCCCTTTCCCACACAGTCCTGCTTCCTGCTCCACTCGTTCTGATCTTCAAAACCTCTGCACCTCCTCAACCAAAGCAGAGGTGATTGCTTTCCTATTTGACACAACCACATTTTCAAACCTTTAAAGTGGCAGGGTCAATACTGTTAATTTTTTTCTTCTTTCCTCTTAGGCTGAACTTGAGGCAAAGGTCATACATCACATCTCTCTGTGGTAACAGGAAGCATTAGTATAAGTGCATGCCATGAATGTTTAGTAACGCTCCAGCCCCGCTTGCTCTAGGAACTTCCTACAACTCATCCTCCAGTTGTCTGTCATTTAATATCCTAGAATACAAACCTAATCATGTCACCCTTCAATTTAGTTTATCAAGCCTTTACTTAGCACATAAGGTCATTCATCAGGTGACCCTAACCTTCCTTTATAATCCCATTTCTTACCATTGTTAATCTCATTGTCTGACCCTTCACCAGTCCAAGTTACTCACCATTCCTCATCCACACTGGGCTGTCATTCATCCCTTTTGTTTCAGGAACCTTTTTCCAGGAAAGACAAACATTTACCAACTCTTTATAGGGTCCCATTGATAAACCACAATTCCACCAAAGCTCAACTTGAGGGACCACCGAGTTTACTGGGTCAGCTACAGAGCATGGATGGAGAGTTATAAAGGAGAATGCATACCCACAAAACAGCCAGGGTCTCATTCCAGTGCACATGTCAAGTTTCTCCTAGCTGCACAGATGGACTCTCCCTCCAGTTAACCCTCCACAGCCAACATACACAATTGTGGCAGAATTATATACAGCTAAGTCGGGAGGTGCCAGCAGAAGTGGCCTGGGAGGTCACGAGAAACCAAGGACTCACCCCACCAAGCCCTTCTATATGAGGGGAAACAGCCAAAAGGCCCAATCTCCTGTGTCTCTTGCAAGTAGTAGTTATGAGGAGGACCACAGCTACCATGCCTGGAGGACAGTGTTCAATACTTTTGTACCTTACATAGCCAGCCCTTTCCAGGAAGCATTTCCAGAGCATTCTACTTTCAGCAAGTTGGATGCTAATTGCTTATGGAAGTCCCCACCCCACTAGACAGGAAAACATTGCCATTCAAAAATAATACACCCTGAGAATTTTATAAATCTAATACAAACATTCTTCTTAGACCTCTTCATTTGTGTCCCATAGGCAGTACTTATATTTATTTTGTATTTTAAAAAGGATAACTAAGCAAATGATATTTCTATCACCATCCTGAGTATACACACACACACACACACACACACACACACACTAACCAGTGGAAGGAACAACAACCTGTACTAAGACTTGAAAGCTAGTGTAAACCAATGCTGCCAGCTGAAGCAGGTGGCTGCAGCCAGCTCAGTCCTATCTATCTCAGCAAAGTCAGTCCTCCAATGTGCAGTTCTATAACTAGAGCAGGAGGCAAACCCTCATTCACGCCAGCTTCTACCTATAGTCCCAGTACGTACATCTTACTAAATGAGTGATACCTCATACCTACCACTTTCATACATTGACCCACTATCCTCCCATCACCCATCACTGAAGACAGTCAATTAGCTAGTGAATTCCAGGATGATACCCTTAAGTCTCTTCTCCTTCCTCTTACTGCTCTATCCTGGGCCCCATTGTCTCTCCTGAATTATACCTCAATCTTACACAGTCAATCCGTCCCCGATTTATCCAGCACTAGAACTCAAAACCTAAGGTTCTGAAGATATCTTAGGACCCTGTTAAAATCATGACCCTCAGGAAGTCTGCAGGGAGGCTCTGAGAGTCTGTGCCTCTAAAAGGCTCCCAGGAACTGCTGGTCCAAACAGCACGCTTCACGAAGCAAAGCCCCAGAAATGCTGTCCTAGAAAAAAAGGGGTTACATTTCTAACTTGTAGGCAAGGGCACAAAATGACCATCAGCCAAGAGTTTCCTAAATGCAGGTTTCTCTGAGAGGTAAAAACTGGAGTGGTGGTGAGTGGATAGCACAGACCAGCGCATCTTCAGAACCTAGATGTCATTCAGCACAAGGGATGCTGAGGCAAGAGGATGGCTTGCCAGGGTTACATAATGAGACCCTAGCAGAAGGAATGGGGTAGACAGGGAGCAAGGCATGGTCTAAATGCCCTCTGATCTCTTCCATTGCTAAGATTCTAAACCCTCTGGGATATCACCAAGGCTGTCACCCAATTTACACCAGTAAAGCCCAGCAAAACTATACTTTAGCAAACATTACACTTCAATCATGCTCACTTGGTTTTGACTTGATAACTGTCTATAAACAATACTGGTCTATTCTTTAAAAAAAAAGTTCTATAAGAAAGAATAGACTGTACATGGGTTAAGCATAAATGTGCCTATCAAAGTACTTTAAAGATAAATGAACACTATTTATGCCTTTTTCCACCAGTATTATCCGGAGGTAAATGCCAGCTGGGCTAATCTGTCAGTTCCTTAACACCAGGACTGTAAACTACTTTGTTTTGTTTGTAGTGAGGGAAGAAGGAGCAATGGCAGCTCCAATTCTCTATTAGTTACCAGCTGACTCAGAGTAGATCGCAAGCACCATGAACACACAAGACAATCACTGCTCTCAGAAATGGTCTTTTGTGTGGTATCTTTAGAACCTTGCCCTCTTAAGCAGTTCCAAGATACACACTTACAGAGCGAGGGTTCTGTCTTAGGGAACAAGGGTTCATTGAGCTTCTGCTTTATAAGCATAAGCAGCAGTACCTATTCTTATGATCACTGATAACCGTCTGCTGATACATCCCATGAAATCAGCCTGTCAGGTACGGATGCTGTGGCCATGAGTCAGCTAAAGCCACTGAAAACATTTCCAGAGGGCAATAGTGCTAATGGTGGTGGAAAAAGCATACTGGCGAATAATTAGCTTGAATGCTGATCAGTCTGATTTATAAGTATTTTTATTTGACTTAGAAGCAGGACTCCTTTTTGTTAGACGGGATTGGAAATATATTGTGATATATATCAGAATTTTACAGCTAATGTAAAAAATGTAGAATGAAGCTCTTCCAGAGTTGTCATTCACATTACTACATTCGATAGTATTTCACAGAGTCAGCAAGATAATTCATAAGACCTCATCAGTAAAGACCTCACCTGGCCAGTGAGAACAGAAAGTTGTCCTCCACCTGCTGTGGAATGCACACACACGAACACACACACACATATACATGCATGCATACACATAAATATACATATACATGTCTATGCACTTACACGTGTATAAATAAATACTCATAAACACATCTATACATACACATCTATAGGCATACACACCTACACACATGTACACATATACACATCCTACCATGTGTGCAGTACAGATGTTGTAGCCAGGACGGGAAAGCCAATAAGTTGGTTTTGCTTATATGAACACCTAAGAGTTGTACCTATTCCTAGTTAACACAAAGGTTTAAAGAAAAAAAATATGGTCCATGAAGTTTCAGACAGTAAAAGTCTAATAATTTTTTAAAAGCATCAAGGTCATGACCAGTTTGTTATTATTCAAATTTTACATTAATGTGGTCAATACATACCATTAAAGTTATATCTTTCAAAAGATAAACATAGCATGTCCCATAAAAATTCATCAAGCAGTATAAAATAAGACATGACAAGAAGAGAACAACTTTTAGTAGTATAATGTGGGCCACAACAAGGCTTCAGGGCACCCTCAACATGCACACATTCACATCTAACCAAAAGAACAAAATTAATAAATGCTCCCCAAAAGCACGCCCCAAATAATTCAAACAAATAAAAGTGCCTAGGTGACTAGAGGAGTAGCTGGCCGATTTAAAGATGAAATTGCAATGGCTAGCACTAACAGTCTTCCTGCGCCTAGAACCGGTGGCCCTAGGTAAGTCAGGATCCAGAATTCAGGCAGCATTATACCTTCTGGCCCTCAAGGGCTCACGCTTTCCCAGAGCACGCCCCTCCTTTTCTGATATTAGAGCGACCTGTGAGAACCACGCCTCCTTTAAAAGCATCACCTTTCCTTCTGGAAATGTTACCATGCTACTGAAAAGTGCCCTCAAGTCTACAAGCATTTCAAGCATCAGTTGCCTCTGATTAAAAACACCTTTGGCGTCTTAGATTTTCAATAGTAACTGCTGACTGAATGTGGTCCTCCAGCAACTGAGCGGCAGGGCCAACAGTATATCTCATCTTCCTTAATGAGCCCTAATTAACACTCATTAACATTGGCAATTTACTATTGCCAAAAATAATAGAACGACATTATGTTTATGTAACATCTCACAGTTTACACAGCACTTCCACATATATCCTCACATCAACCTCACAAACTTCTTTCAGATAGATTTTTTTTAATCACCTCTTCTCCCTCCCTGACAAAGAGGAGCTGAGGGAGGTTAAAGCATATTAAGTGGAGAGGCTCACAGTCAAACACAGGTCTCCAGTTTCTCAGTCAAGGCTCTTCCAGCCAAAAGAAAAACTTGGCAATGTGTGGCTAGTTAGTACCTGGTTTGTGACACTGTGTCCTCAGCACTTTCATTCATGTCCCACTTGAGCCTCAACAACTGTAAGCAGTAGGCAGTAAAAGTACGGCTGGAGACACAGAGAACTCGGTCCCAGAACCCTAAAGAGTTCCGAGCCTGTACTTCCTAAAACCGACAAAGAGGACACTTACTAGTGAACTAATAATTAATTCTGGCATAAGAGACACAGACCTAAATTTTACCTCTGCCTTGCTCTTTATACAAATCCAGTCAGACTACAGACTACAAACTGGCACTTCAGTTTCTGTACCTGCAATACTGTGGAATAACATTATCTACTTCATGGGGTTATGATAAGAACTAAATTAGTTAATATGTATAGAAAACTTGATAGAAGGCCTCAAACTGTGAAGTGTTTGCTCAATAATAAGCTACTGTGCATTTTTAAAACGGCACAGCAGGATCAACAATGCTGAGGCAGTTTAAATAATTTGCACTTAATTTTACAAATTAAAAGATGTGAGCTGACTTGTTAGTGTGGGGGAACATGTTGTTTACTGTACTGATTACTATCCGCCGACTGTCGCAAGGCTGGAGTGCTCTGGGAAAAGGGAGCCTCTTTTGAGGAGCTGCCTTCATCACAGTGGCCTGTGAGCATGTTTCTGAACATTTTCTTGATTACTGTTTGACATGGGAAGGCCCAGCCCACTGTGGTGCCACCCTGTGCCAGTGAATAGCACTCCTCCTTGACCTCTGCTTCAGTTCCTGCTTCCACATTCCTACTTCAGGTTCTGCCCCCAACCCCATTTCCCTTCATGAAAAAACTATAAGCTGTAAAGTGAAATAAACACTTTCCTCCCAAAGTTATTTTGCTCATGTTCTTTATCACACCAAGAGAAAGCAAACAGACCCACTTGCATGTAACTTAAATCAGCTTGCCAACTACAGCTTTATTTCATTTAGTATCTCAGAGCCATAGATCTGAATATGTGTCTTCAAAACAAGAACATATTCAAATGTAAAATCTACTTTCAGCAATGGTAACTTGGAACCTCAGCAATACAACTAAAAGCCCATGACCAACTGTAGTGTTATACACTGGAATCCCAACACCTAGCAGGCTGAGGCTGGAGGATTGCTACAAGTTCAAGGAAAGCCTGGGCTACACTGTAAGACCCTGGCTAAAATAATTCTGTAGAAAAGAAACCCAGTCCTCTACCAAGTAAAATCTTGTAAAACCAAAAGCTTAATAGTAGTACAACTTATACCTTGTGGACACTTACAATTAAAGAATTGGTCACCCACCTTAAAAGACTGCTTACCAAAGATGACAAATGCTCTTCTCATTTTAATTTTCTACACTTCACCCTCCTCCAACCCCACTAAAAAGCACTTCAGCATTTCTGGGAGTTCATGTACAGCAGGTTCACAATGCTCTGCTATATCAAATGAGAGTTCTTTCAAATCACACATTTTTTAAAGTGTGTGTGTGTGTGTGCGTGCGTGCAGATACAAATGCACATGAAGGCTGGGGACACCCAGGTGTCATCCTCAAGAACACCACCTAAGTCCTTTCACACAGTGTCTCTCATTGGCCTGGAGCTCCCCAGTTAGACTTGCAGGGCTGGCCACCACAGCAAGTACTCCTCACGGGAGGCCACACCCAGCATTTGAGGGTTCTAGTGATCTAACTAGGGTCCTCTGCCAGACCAAGCCATCTCCCAACCCTTAACTGACACGGGCCTGGGGATGTCATCCAAAGTGCAATACACACTGCCTAGCACACGAGGCCCTGGGTCAATCCCTAGCACCTAAACACAGGAGTAATAATTATGATCAGTCATGGTCACTACTCATGGACTTCCTTCCCAGGTCAACCAAAAAAACCTGGAAGCTCCAACACCAGCCAGGATGACTGCTTTCAAAAGGTGCCTTAGCCTTCCTTTTTCTAAACTCCAAAAATAAACTACTTGTATTTCACAACAGCCGTCAAGGTAATTCAGATTTCTCCAGAAAGAGAACTAAAGGAATTTTCGGTAATTTAAATAAGAAAGTGAGATTAATGCCTAATCAAAAGAAGTTCAAATTTGAAACACAGAACCATGTTTTTAGATTTTTCTTTAGGTGAAGGGAAGGAAGGATGGATATGGCCAAGATACTTTATATACTAACTAGAATTAATTTTTTTTCAAATGCCTTTAGGGCCAGCAAGCTCAGTGAGTAGAGGTATTTGCCACCAGACCTGATGACCTGAGTGCCATCCTGGGCCCCGCATGGTAGGAGGGAATGACTCCACACGTGAACAAGCAGATGTGACAGGATAAATACTATGATAAGAATGTGAAAGAGACTTTGATATATAAATGAGAAAAACTATATCCAAACAGTATTTAATTCCACCTGCAAGCCAGCTCTCAACCTAGCCACTCTGAGATCCTAAGGGATCCAGAAAAAAGTCCTGTGTTGCAACACTTTTCAGTGATAGTGGAGACATCGCTCAGTGGTTTAACATGCACCACACGTGGGTGTGGATGTGGAGGCCATAGCACACACCTTTGATTCTAGCACTTGGGAAACAGGCAGGCTGATCTCTGAATTTGAGGCTAGCCTGACTACACAGCAAGTTCTAGGACAGCCAGGGCTACTGTCAAAAACAAAAAGACTTTTGCAGGCACAGCACGTGGAATGCACATACATTCAGTCAGGCATACACAGAAAATAAATCTTTTTTTTTTTTTTTAAGTAATGGCCATATAGGGAATGTAAAGCATTAAAAATAAATAAATAAAAGGCCGTAGTAAATTGACTCAATAGCCTTCGCTCTCTTATTTTTTCCTCAACAAATTCAAGTTACTGGACCAAAAATACTCCTAAGAAAAATCTGAATTTCCTATCAAGTTAAAAACAAGAATCTCTGGGGAATATTTTCAATGAGTGAAGAAGGTAATTACTCAATAAAAAATATGGGGACAATTTAAATTCCTTACTTCTTATTTAATCAAACAACAGAGAGAGAACTGAAATTACAGAAAGAACATCTGAAAGGACCGGTTTTCAATCTTGGGATAAGGAAGGATGACAGGATACAGGGACTCAAAGATCAATAAGAAGGGAATAGGTAACGAAAACATTAGTGACTTGGGAAACAAAACTTTTCCATAAACGAATCTTATAAATCATCAAGAGAAAATCACCCACTCAAAACAGATTAGTGACAGAAACAAGCACTCACATTAAACCACCAGTGTTGGAAAAAAGACTCAAGTTAATACAAACAGCAATTTGTTAAGGTTTTTTCTTCCCCAAGAAGATCCCATGCATAGACTTCACCCTCACATGACCCCTGTTGTAGCCTACCTAAAAACACAGTGTGCACGTGAGGACAGGACAGAAGTCTGCTAACTAGAGCAGTATTTATGCATAAGAATTCCTTGTTATTTAAACCTGAATGTCAACCACACCTCACCCAACCCATCTTTCTAAGAGATTATCAAGAGAAATCCCCCCTTGTTTTAGCATCTGAGATACATACTAAATCTTCCAGATGCAAGGTAACGTTACCCTTTTGTACTTCGGCACTTTGAAAAAGGTTTCTATTCTCACCTTAAAAATGAACAGTAATCTTTAGGGAATCAACTGACTCAATATATTACCTTCTATATAGAAAGGTAAAACTCTTACTTTCAGAAATGATTCAATTAAAATAGAGATACATTAACGGAAAATCTCTTAAACCCCTAAAAAACCTGGAACTCTGTTTTCACAGCTCCCAAATTATGTTTTTGGGATAATTTGTATCTATCACAGATGATAGATAGATATCTCCCAAAGATATGTCATGATACGGACTTCAAAATTCAATACAACAGAAGTACAAGGATCAATGAACAAAGTTTTTTCAACTGTTCACACTACACAAAGGAAGAACCATGAACAGGCACTTCAGTAGAACTTAACACAGGCACTGGAATAAAAAACTGCACCGTTAACTTTATATTAAAACATTTTAATTGAAATTATTAATAAACATTACTATTAATATTTTTAGTGCAAACTCATTCTAATTTTTTTCTACTAATTAATTATTTTTATCTTTTTGTTTGTTTTGGGTTTTTTTTTGAGACGGTTTCTCTGCGTTACCCTGGCTGTCCTGGAACTCACTCTATAAATTAGGCTGGCCTTGAACTCACAGAGATTGGCCTGCCTCTGCCTCCCTAGTACTGGGATTAAAAGCATGATTACTTTTTCAAACATTTCCATTCTTCTAACTACTTCAACTTCAAAGTTGAAGCAAGCCAGCATTGATACTGTAAAACTCAGCCTCTTCTCAGCAAGCTGTTATAAATTCTATCCTAACTCTCCCAAATGGTAGGTAGCATCAAGAAAGAAATCTAATTTCCCTTTGTTCTGTCTGCTTCTCAGTTACAGGTTCTCCCCTTACAGTCTGTCACAGTGATATGCCACCTCTCAAAGGCACTGATTAGAAAGAAACAAGTAATAAAGAAATGTTGAAATATGTAAAGAACAGTCTTCAATCCTTTGTATTAAACATAAAGAACATCTAAAAATAGTTAACCTTACAAGTTCATAATGTGTGGAAAAGGACTGGAGCACCTATCAAAATCTGGCTGTGTTCTTAATTCTGATACTGACTTATCACTGATTCTCAACTACAACCTCTTTAAATTTACTTTCCTCATCTAGTAAACACAGCTGTCCTAAATTATCTTAGTTTCCTGAATTCCATAATCTAATAAATGTACTGTGAATTTTCATTTACTTTTTGTGCTTTTCCTGCCATTAGAAGGAACTAAGGTACTAAGCTCATCATGAATTAAAACTAACTGATCAGACATGGACACTGGCTCACTGGCTAAGAGCACTTGCTGTTCTTTGCAGGGGACCCAGACTCAGTTCCCAGTACCCACATTGTGAGCAGCTCACAACTGCCTAATAGCATGTCTGGTTCCCTCTTCTGGATTTCATGGGTCTCTACTCACACGTGCGCTTGCTCTCTCTCTCTCTTTCTCTCTCTCTCTCTCTCTCTCTCTCTCTCTCACACACACACACACACACACACATACACACACACACACACGCTCAGGTTAACACACATCCATAAAACAATCTTAAAAAAAATAATCAACTGGCAAGTTTTGAACAGGGAGGTTCTTCTACATGTAATATTACAGTAAGCTATATAATACAGATTGTGAAGGGAACTTTATGAATCAATTAAGAAAAGAATTTAACTTCAATTTATCTCTAGCATGCCAGATTCTGCTTTGGGAAGTATTAATGACAGGGAGGACAAATAAAACATTATCTTCTTTAGTCTGAATCCTATCCAAACCTTAAGTTAGATGTAAGCCCTTTCTAGGTGACTTGACAGTTTGAGCCAAAACTACAGAACTCCAAACAACTACAACTTTGAGAATCTATCTAAAATTAGGCTTGTTACTAGAATCTTAGAATTTAAGAATCAGAAGAAATCCTGGACTCGCTGTTTTACAGATGATGAAATCACAGTGCAGCACAGGTTAAAATGAATACCCGAGTAGGTCTGCTAGCTCATACTTGTGAGTCCAGCAGGGACAGAACAGAAAGACTTTCTGTTCTAAAGTCAGATTAGGTTACATAGCAAGACGTGTCTCACAAAAGCAAGGACTGAGGATGTGGCTGGATAGTCCTGTCTTATATGTATCAAAGACTTTGGATTCCCTCCTCAGCACCAAGGAGAAAAAAAAAAATAGACACCTAAATCATATCAAGTTTACCAACTCTCAGAACAAAGTGGATTCTCCAAATCACAAAACCACTTCCTCCCAAGCAGACTCTGAAATGAGAGAAAACTTTTAACCCCGAAGTTTTGTGTTTCAATAAGAAACAGTTTACTTATTCCCTGTTTCCCAAAACATACACAGAGCATTAGCGGAACCCAAAAACCAGGAAAAGTAGTGTCAACAATAAGGTTGCATCTAGCCACACTCTCAAAGTCCTATATAGGAAAAAAGAAAGTTCTCCCAAGGAATACAGTTCTCAAAGTAAATCTCAAAAACTGAATGTATTCATAAAAAAAATCTCAAAATCAGGAACAATATTTCAGAAGTTAACCGAATACAAGATCCAATAATTATTAAATATGCAATAAAAAACAAGCAAAGCTCCTGCTTACTGTTGCTACATTTAAAAATATGCATATATGTGTGCTTGACAAGAAAGCCCAAATGCTGTGACCTACTAACTGAGGCAGGAATATTAAAAGATCCATTCATTCTCCAAGTGCTCTTCATGAGACACGTGAATCAGAAGAAACACTGACAAACAAACCTCTTCCTGCTTGGAAAAAATGAGGAAAACAAACAAACAAAAACCACTCATTCAAATTTACTTAGACTTTAAATTTCTAAATGGAATTTTCACTGATTATTGAAATGGTTCACAACTAAATTTTTTCAAATTATATTTAATCTTAACTGAATACATTTATGTAACCGGAACTAAAACTAATTTATCTATAGTCAAGCTTCATTTAGAAAACTTTATGCCAAACACTTTGGAAATTTTTCCCTTTTACTTTGCCCAGTTTTAACACAGCACTACAACTGGAGACACCACTAGACATACACCTCCTTCAACCAGACTTCATCATTAAATGTCTTAAAATGAACATAAACAGTATCCGATATGCTTTGTTTCCATCTAACATACTAAAAGGTGTTGCAGGACAACTCATGCTTACAAGAAAACCATTATACCCAAAATATTTAAGCTCTATTTCATTAACTGGTGGCCACTATCATACATGATAAAAATTACTATATGACGTGTGTTGAAAGAGTAATGTCATGGCTAACCGGATATCCTAATGTTCTTTAATCACAGTACCATTAAAATTCATTCTTTCCAGACCCTTGAGTTTCAGCTTACTAGAGTTTTCTAAATCCTTAATTGAGGCGCCATGTAAATCTAAACAGGCAATCAAATAGTCTTAGGCCAAAAATACCTAAAATACCACTGCCGTGTGAACTCCTTCAGCCAATAAATAGCTTTTGAGATACCAGCCCACTTTGGGCACGATCTCATGTTCTACAGATGCAGGTGAAAAGCGTGTGGCCCTCTTAGCTGAAGGAGTTCCCAGAGCGCTCCAAGCACGGCAGGTGTTTGGTGTGTTTTGTTTAGCCTACTGTCTCTAGAAACCCAAAGGCAAATACAAAGAGTCTGCCTTAGAAGTCCGGGAACCCTAAGTGGGATAAACCCTCAGAGCCAGGGCTCCAGCAGATGGACGTGATTAAAGGAGGGTGGAGGAGGCCTTATCTTCACACACTGTTATGAGGCATTTTGATAAGACCTCTCTTTCAATTTTCACAAATGCCGGGTGCTTTTAAAGAAACAGCTTTCCCATTGAATAGACTTTCAGAGTTTATAATTAAGCCTCCTCCTGTCCAGCAGCCTGGGCAGCATGAAATGTGACACATAGCAAAACCATTAAATGTAAAATGTCTCATTTGACAGGTGTCTCATTAAATAAATCTCAAAGTCAAGGTAAGAGATGCATTTGAAAGAGGCGAGCTATTAACTCCAGGAAAACTTGAAGGGAAAACTGTTCTCTGAAAGTCCACAGAGCTCAGTCACATGAAAGAGAAGATATTAACAGTATGTGGCCCATCTGAAACCTCCCGCCATGGGAGAAATGCCTCCGTGTGCATGTGTGTGTAACACATCCCTGGGGACCCAAACAGGATGGAAGTCAAAAAAATCAGGGCACACTCCACCAGATGCTTAACAAACTACATAGATTCAATCCAAACAGAAAGAAAAGATTCCAAGATTTATACAAGGCACGGTTCCTATATGATGTCAGGCACTGTTACCTTCCTAATAATTCAAAAGCTAAATTTTGTAAGAAGACAATAACAAGCATGTATTACACAACCATTTACAGCGGCTGACTCTCTATTTATTTAGTTTTGTCCTGGCAGTGTGGACTGACCTCTGAGACTCACACGCTAGGTCTGCACTCTTGATTAATCTCACCTCGAGAAAGAGACTTCCCATAGACTGATCTATCCTATGTGCTTGCTACAATCATAAGTACAAAACCTCCACCATTTTCAAAACATTATAATGAAATTCAGAGAATAAATGCTCTCTAGCTCTTGTACAAGCTAAGAATCACAAAACGGTACAAGAAAATATCAATAACGCACCATTTACTATGAAGAGTACTGGTAATTCAGCTTTCAAACAAACAGATAAGCTCTTTCATGTTGAGTATTTTCATTGCTTTAAAAGAAGTGATCATAAAACCCACTCTGAGGTTATCTGCTCAGATAACTTCCCAATAAAGATATAACAAACAAGAAATACTTGGATTAAAATGTAATCACTACATAAGCCTTATCAACTTTAAGAATCATGATTTATAACCAGAATATTTAGAACACTAATACTTTCTACACTGCTCTTACTTGTTAATCTTGGTTCTTTACATTTTTAAAGGCCATGTGATAGAAATAGTCATCTGCATTTTACAAGGAAGCACCCAGAACTGCCTGATAATAGCACCTCATTACCAATAAACATAGCATATTTTCTGAAAACTCAAGTGTAAATGAAGTTCAGCACCAATTCATAGACAGTGCGTTGAATCATAAACTTCGCTCCCTTGTCTCAGCTCTGCCAGGGGCTGAAAACCCTCAGCTGTCAACATACCATCTCCATCTGAAAGGAGGGCTGAGTGACACCAGGACTCCTCCCTAATGGTTCTTAAAGACAAATGAGACCATTTATGTGAAAGGCCTTTAATATTTCTGAAGACAATAAACCCCAATGTATGGTTTTATCAAACCATAGTTAAAAGACATCACACACTTCATATGGCAAATAAATATATGAACATAACAAACTGTTAAGCACAGAAAACAAAATAAACTGAAAGCCTTTGTACTTAAAAGCACTACTGAGGCACACACTGGAGTCACATGCTTAACCCACACAGTCAGCACTGCTGTAATTATAGCAGTAAGAACCTACTTGTCAATGCACTGCTGGTGCTAACCACCCTTCTTGGTTTCCATGCAGGAAATCATGGAAGGTCTGAGCATTCCCAGAAGAGAGAGAGGATAGAAATATGAGAAGGGGAGGGAGGCGAACTACCAAGCAGCCCCAAGGAAGCCCACATGAACACATCTTCCAAGGTGCAGGGTGTGCTCTCCATTATGGTGACAATCTTTCACTGTCTGAACTGAACAGACTACAGAGCTAAAACAAAAGGTGATGGAAAAGATGTAAACATGAGTTTACCACTGTCCTATGACACATGCCCCAGGGAGTGAAGCAAAGCAGCCCATTCATGCCTAGGTGTTCATAACTAAGACCAGGTAACTGAATTCGTGAATTTTTTTTTCTAACAAAATTACTCTTTCAGGTATGTCTTAAAAGAAAATTAAACCTTAATATAATTAACAAACTTAACATAACATTAGATAATACCAATTGAATTTCCTCCTATTTTAAAACTCAAATAATGCTTTTGCAATAGGAGCAGTAACAATTTTCAAACTAAGTTTTTGGTAACTGCAATTAGAAGTTTTGGTAACTTCTCATCCAAGAGTGGCCTCACTTAAAGACTTTCATTTTAACTTACCCAAATAAATACTTAACCATTCAAAGTAACCACAAATAGCTTCCAAAGCCCTTAAGCAACCTAAGGAAGATTATAAATACTGAAATTTAATTGAAAAATGACCCTCAAGAGAATGGAAGGCCTCTGCTGGACAACAGCATTGTGAAAATAAGAAACAAGGTGGCGGAGAAGGTAAGAACACAGACAGAGATAACGTCCTCAGTTTAAACATGGGAAAATATTATCAAACCATCTCAAATTACAGCTATCTTTAACTCCACTAGAAAAGACATGCAACAATAAATTCAAAAACAGTTTATATGTGAAATTATTGAAGCAAATCAATATAGAATTTTCCAGTGCCTGCTTAAAAGAAATCATTTAAAACATACATGAATCGTTCTCTTCGTACACAAAAGCACTAACAATCAAAACACAAAAGCCTCCTTTTGGCTGTCCTATATTCCACAGGAGCAGAAGCAATTTCTAGGAATCTCCCCAGCCTGGGGCAAGCCTCCACCATATGTCCTGACAATTGAGACATGCAGGGCCCCCTTTCAGCAGTGCCCTGCTGTTAGGAACACATCCTGGTGAAAACTGAAACAGCATCTAGTGATGCTGAGCTTTATTCTAAATCAAACACCAGTCCAGAGGTGCTCAGTACTTTGATTTAGGCTTAAATTAAGTCCAACTTTGCTTAAATGCCAAAATAAGCAGTCACACAGCTTTGCAACAGCCCAGACACCTTTCTTCTAGAACACATGGACACAGATTTCACGTTCAAGAGCAGGCTGGACAATCTGTGTGGGGCATCCTCATTTTATTAGTCACTTTTATGAGCATATACGCTGACGCCTGCATCTGTTTATGCTGTGCGTAGAAATACTGTAGTAAGTTCAGGAGGTAACAATCACTACTTTTCATAAACAAAAACAAAGATTAAAATAACCACACCAGAAATTTAAGATTTAATAAAAAATCAGATCAACTTAAAACTGAGATGAGTGTAAAAGAATAAAAGCAAACTGCTCACAGCCCACTCAGAATGTTTTAAACACTGCTGAAAAAACAGCCAAACAGAATCCAAGATTTAAACTTCAGAACTGTGACACCCAACCTTTCCCACAAATCTGATTCTAATCAACCTATTCAGTCATCAGCAAAGTGGAGAGAAAAGCTTCCTCCATATATAAGAGCAAGCTCAAATATTTTCCATTGCATATACCTTGTTTTATAGCCATTTCCCTCTATGTGATTAAGAAAGATTATCATTCTCATCTTAAAATACTCTCCCTTCCAAGTGTGATTACTATCTGATGTCTTTGCAAAGAAATATTTCACAAGTTACATGAGCCATGAAAGAAAAAGACATAGTCGTTGCTCCTACCCTTTTCTGGGCCAAAAAAAAAAAAAATTTAAAGGCTTATCTTCAATTAAGATACTATCTCCAAGAAAAATGCTACTGTATTACAATTTGGTTTCCTTTATGAGGCAAATATCAATCAAAAGGCCCACTTAAGTCCAGAACAACTTAAACAAAACTTAGAGAAACACCTCTCCCAGACATGCTGTCTGTCTTCCACATCTCAATGTGGGTGTGGAAGGCTAATGCATGCAAACTAAACTCCAGCTAGAACAGTAGTGGAAGAACAGCTATGGAGTCTTGGGTTATTAGCAATATAACACCCAAAGTTTTAATTCTCCTATGCTAACTATGTTAGACAAAGGTTATGACCACCAAGAACTCTAAAGCAGAGGGAGAGTGCAAGTGGCTTACAAAGCTCAGCTACAATACCCAGCACCCAGGTACTGAAGTGTCGGAACCACCAACGCTATGAACTGGATCCAGTCTGTTCAGAGTCCTGCCACAGCTCTGACAATAAAGGCTCTAAGACAGAAACAGGCCAACTCTTTTTTTTATGCAAGGATTCAAACTTGGAGGGGAAACTAAACAAAAGCAATGAAAAAGCGCTAGGGTAAGCAGCACTCCAAACAAAGAACATAAACTTACCAGGTGTCTAAAAACTCAGAGTAAATAAGCTTGGCAGGCAGAGGAACAAACAAGGGCATCGGTTGACAAGAGCACAGCTCCCAGCAGCCCACACTACACTGCGAAAGGTAAACTGTGGACTCATAGAAGAACATAGGGAAGGCTACCTGGAGCACTTTTGGTTGGTCATTGTCCTCTGTCCATATATGAAAGCATCAGGCATTTTCCTGAAATCCCAAACTGCCTGCAACCCTGAGCAGGCCTGAAGGAAAGCACCTCTACAGTTAAGGGCGGCTACCTCTCTCACGTGTTGACTGTTTCCTGGATTTCCAGGCGACTCTGTCACCTCATCCGCCTGGTTTTCCAACCTCAGCCCTGGACAGCCGACTAAAACTTGCAGATTTAAAGAATGCTCGATTTAGTACTTACACAGACGGCATGTGAACAAGCTAGAAAAGGGTATCAGACTCACCAGATCCCTTGAATCATTTATCGGTCCCTGCCAGGGTTAGAAACCACACATCAACGTGCAGGCAACTTCTTACCTGCGTAGAATCTGATGAGGCAGCCCACCTCCGAGTCCATGCCTTCCTCCTGCACCCTCCACAGCTCCCCGAATCCCAGTTGGAAGAGGTAGTCATTTTGGATCTGCAATGGCTTCTCGTCCGCCTCGAGGCGCCGGGTAGTCTCTCCGTGAAACTGGACATAGAGGGAGGGCGGCGAAGCCGTCTTCTGCGCGGTCTCCCGGATCCGTCCCGGGGTCGACGGAGGGCCGCCCGGAGTTGCAGCCGCCACCACCTTGTCCTCTCTGGAACCCTGGCAGGCGATCCCGCCTGTGCCATCGACAACCCTGGGAGCTTTCGGCTGCAGTGAGGGCGAGGTCTTCGGGGAAGGAGGTCGAGGCTGCGTTGGGCGGCTGGGGCCGAGGGGAGGAGGCCCAGAAGCCCTGGTCGACAGCTGGGCCGGGTCAGCCTCTAGCTCCTCCGACGACGAGGAGCCGCCGCCGCTGCTGTAGGGGTCCAGCCGGTCCGACACGCTCTCGGCGCTGGGGCTCAGGCTGAAGCTCTCTGTGTCGGAGGCCGGGTGCGGGGCGCCGGGCGGAGAACCCAGGCCACCCGCGAACAGCTCCTCGGGGCTGCAGTCCGAGGGCGCGGGGCTGGCGCGGGGTGCGCCGTGTGGCCAGGAGCCCCCGGGAAGCGGCAGGTCGGCGGGAGGCGCGCGCGCAGGGCCCCCGACAGCCCCGGGAGCGCTGCTCGAGGGCGGTGGCTCCACTTCCCTCCCGAGCCCGGCGTCCGGACTCTGGACGGCCGCGGCCGGAGCGGCGACGGGAGGCAGCCCCTGGCCCAGCACCTTCACCACCCCGCCGCCTTTGTGGCCCAGCTGCAGAAGCCGAGCGGCCACCTCGGCGGCTGTGGTGTCCATCGTGCAGAGCACTGGGCGCAGGTAGGACGAGGCCATGTGGCGGTCAAAGACGTGCACGCAGCCCCGCTGGAGCTGGTGCCTCACCCAGTCCCTGTCCGACGGCTGCAGCTGCAGCAGCTGCCGGTGCTTCAGGAGCAGCGTCTTCCTGTCCAGGCTCCGAGTGCACAGCGACGCCGAGGCCGAGCAGGAGGCCGGGAGGCCGCCGGCGGCCGAGGACGGCGACGAGGAAGAAGAGGCGGCGGCCGAGAGATTCCTCTTCAGCCGCCCTCTCCTCAGCAGCAGCGAATTGGCGCCGCCGCCGGCTGCGGGCACCGGGACGGCCCCGCCGGCCGCGGGCTGAGGCGCACCGCGCCGCCGCCTGCGCCCGGTGCCTCCCGCGCGGCCGGGCATTGGCCCCGGCGGCGCCTCGCAGGGGGCCTGCTCTAGCGCCGCGCAGCCGTTCCCGCCGCTCGCGGCCGTGGCCACGCTCAGCGCGGGCTCCGGACTCCGAGCGCCCTCGGCCGCCGCCGCCGGGGCTCGGTCCTCACCCGCGGGGTCGGCGAGTCGCTGTGCCGGGGCTGCGGCGGCGGGCTCCATCGTAGCGGGGCTTCCCGTCGCCCCCCCAGCTCCGGAGACAGCAACGGAGGAGGAGGTGAGGCGAAGGTGGGAGACGAAGGCTGCGGCGGCGCGCGGAGAAGGGAGACGCCGATGGCGTTCGGCGCGGCCGTTCCAGAGGATTATGTGGCGATCTGGAGCATTCCGTCGGTGTCTCGGTGTTCCATCGCGCGCTCCCGCCCGCCCGCTTCGTCGCCACCGCCCCCCCACACACACCCTCCCCGCGGGTCGCGGGCTCCCCAGCGCCAGGCCCCGCCCGCTGCCGGACCGCCCCAGCTCCGGGGAGCTGCGGACCGAGCTCGGTTATGAATATTAATGAGGCGCGGGAAGGCGGGCGGGGCGGAGTTGATCATGAATATGCATTGAGCATGACGACATTCCTGGGCGGAGCGGGGAGAGCGGGAGTCTGGGGCGGGGCCTCAGTGTAAACAAACGTGACGCGTGCGTACGGGAGCGGGGCGAGGCTATTTCCCCGGGAGGTTTCTTAGCGGACCAGAGGCGAGGGGGCGAGAGGAACAAGCAGTGCACTGTGGGGGTTGTAGTTCAGCTCCCGGGAGAACATGCAGGCGAGACAAATAGCAAACTACAAAACCCAGAGATCCTCAGGTTCAGCCCACCCTCACCTAGGCCAAGCCTCTGGTCCTGGCCAGTGGGTTTTGTGCCCTCTGCTGTTGAACCAACCCTGTGCCTGGTGAAATTTTTTCATTAACTTGCTCCTAACCCGCTTTACAGATGAGTTTTATTTTCCCGGCTAATTGAAAGTGAGGGCTTTCAGGGACTCTATGTAGGCGAGGCTTTGTGTGAGACACAAAGACACAGTTCCCAGGAGCGCCGGCCAGGTCTTCCTGACATTTTCTCAAGACCCTTGAAGTCTGTTTTAGAAGGGAGTTGAACGTGCTTCATGGTAACCGCTGAAATTAAACTCGTCTTATCCCCTTTCTTATCAGGACAAAAACAGCTAAGGACATGTATTCTGATGATTTTAAGTTTAAAAGGAGGTTAATGACACAGCAGTGGACGGAAAAAAAAGATTAGAATGGAGACATAATGGTATAGGAGATAGACCGTTGTTTTCCCTTAGTATTCTCTGGATTTTACTTACAAACACTCTGGGCGGGGAGTGGAAACTGACGAGAGAGAGAGAGAGAGAGAGAGAGAGAGAGAGAGAGAGATTCCTATCAAGGCACCTAGTTTTTAAGGTATCTACACAGTTTCATTAAATATGGATGGAGAAAGCAGCCAGGACAAAAAAAACAGCTTTTCAAGAATTTTTGGAATTCCTAAACATTATGTTCTCTATTCTTGCAGAGCTTCCTCTGAAGGCAGCGCACCATGTGATGCACAGACATACTACAGATAAATCACTCGTACACATAAAAATCTATCTTTTTAAAAGAATAAGTCTTCGCTTGTAGTAGGGAGGCTAAGACAGGCAGAGCTTTATGAGTTCAAAGCCAGTCTGTTCTACTTAGCAAGCTCCAGGACGGCGAAGGCTACAAAGTAAGACTCTGTTTCAAAAGAACCAATAATAATGATATTAATAATAATCTATATCATAGCTTTTGGTTTCAAAAACTATTTATTATAGTAATATATGAATATATGTGTATTCACACGTGTAAATATATGTGTATACATAGGTATATGGATACATACATAAGTATATGTGTGCGTGTCTGTGTGCATAGTTATAGTAAGCTGGAGTGGCAGTGCCTTTAATCCTAGCACTCAGGCGGCAGAGAATGGCAGATATCTGTGAGTCTGAGGCCAGCCTCATCTATGTAGTGACACCCTGTCTCAAAAAGAAAGTTATAGGAATAGTTGCCAGACACTGTTAGCTCAATGGATTAAGTCAGATGCTTTATTAAATCCAACTTGTGTGGATTTAGAATCACCATGGGAAAGTCTCTGGATGTGTCAATGAGCATGATTTCAGAAAGGTTTAGCTGAAGAAACACCCAAGCCGCACCAGCTACAGAATAAAAAAAAAAAAATCCCTGCAATGATGTTCTCTCTACCTTCCAACTGTGAGCCAAAATATATCCTTCCCACCATAACGAAGAGCAACAGGTGTTGGAACTGGAAAACCGGTTCAGCAGTTATGAGCACTTGCTACTCTATGAAAGGACCTGGCATCAAGTCCCAGCACCCACATAGTGTTTCACAACCACGTGTAACTCTAGGCCCAGGAAATCCAGTGCTTAGTGTAGCCTCTGTGGACATTGATGTGGTGCAGAGACATACATGCAGTCAAAATACCCATATGCATGATAAATAAAGTTCTCAAGAATTATCTCTTAAAAGCAGATGTTAAAAAAATGAAGTTTTGCCAGATTTCATGGCTAGAATCTATAATCTGAAAACTGGCCTCTCCCAATACTGCTCAGGAATTCCACTGGCAGGGAGAACAGAATGGCAAGAGAGACCCATGATGCGATCCTAAACCTTCCTGAAGAGACTAAACCGAGATGTGAAAGGAAAGAAAGAAAATGAGAATTACTGAGAGTGTAGAGCATCCTTGTAACACCAGATAAAGCAGAGCCCTGTAGTTGAAATAGCAAATTGGTAAAGAGCAATGAAACTTAAGCATGGAGCTTTCTAGTACCGTGGAACACCACTCAGCCCTCTGTACCCGCCCATAGTATACACCTGCTGGAAATAAAATAGGGATGGTGTCATTTTGTTTTTGTTTTTTAATGTTTTCTAGGCAGCTTCGAATAGTTGCAGGTGGGGAAGGCATCATCGTAATCCCACAGCACTTCACACTATGGCCTCCCCTTTGACGTGTTCCTAGCATGCAGTCCTCTGCTGTTTCTGCCCAGCCACGCTTTCCAAGCAATCACTTTGTTTTGAAGTGTGACCCCAGGTCCTTCTGCATGCTGGGCAGGCACAAGGAATGGCATCTTTCTTTTAATGTTGTGTGAGTGTGTGTGCATGCGCGTGTGCGCATGCTTGCTTATATATGTCTGTGTGCTCGCACGTGTCTGTGTGCGTGTGTGTCGCTATGTGTAATCACACATGTCTGCATGCGTGTGTGTGTGATATGTGTGTGTCTGCGCATCTGTGCCCTGGTTCACATGTGGAAGACAGAGGACCAACCACAGGTGTAGTAAGCATCTACCACATGGGTCCCAGGAATTGAAATCATAGTTAGTGGCAGTGACTTGACCTGCTGAGCCATCTCACCAGCCCCAAAGAGTCACATCTTAAAATGCTAAAAGATAACCCTGAAAAGAAATATCAGACATAAAAGACATAAAGTTTGTAAACCTTTATGTCAGCTTGCTAAAATATTTCCACAGCTAAATTCTGTGAGAACATAAAATTCTATTGCTTTCTGCTGTGTGCTTTATAACTGATTTGCTGCTCTGAGTTAATCCTGGGTACATCCTTATATCTAAGATAAAAGAAACCACTTTTGAGATTATTTTCTAATATAAGCAGTTGGAATTTTAATGGAAGCATGAATTGATAGCTGGGACAGTTTCTATGTGAACTATTAAGGGCTCAGCTGTGTCCAGAAATAAATGCAGAAAGATACAATTTACCATGTAATATTTTTAGTTTGTACATTATGAACAAGGAATCTAATTATAGCTTCACATTTGTATATCCCTTGAGCTACTCGTGGTTTACCATCCTAAATTGCTCAGTGTTTACTCATTCTATTTTACTATGAGGGACCCATTTAGCAAATTACTGCTCTAGTGCACTAAATGGGCCCCACGTGGCCCAACTGGATTAATATGTTCTCAGTTCAGTGACAGGATGAGACTGCGTGGTCTCTCTGAAGTCATACCCTTCCTCATAAACAGCCAGTGTGAATTCTGCCAGGATCTGAGCTTGCACCATCTTTCTTCACAGGACATTGTATAGATATGGCTTGATAATCTTTCAGATTTTAGCGACTCTTTTTAACACCATAATTGTATCTTTTTTGAGTGGTGTATATGGGTGTGTGTTATGTGCTTGTGTGTGAGTGCAGAGTGAAAGGGAGAGAGATTCCTAACAATTCCTTTCCTATATCATACCAGTGCATTTTCTGATGTGTCTATGACTAAATAGCAAAGTGTTCTCCAGACAATGAATCCTCAGAGTCTGCAGATTTACCTTCGGAAAGCAGCTAGGTGTTCTCCTTTTTGCTCCACAGTGCAGACATTAGAAGAGATGCCGCCAGTCCCTGGAGATCTTACCCTTTCCCTTCTGCCTCCTGACACACGCAGTAGCCTGGCCTCCTTTCTGTCAATGATGAAGATTGTGAACTGAGTGGCTCAGGGTGACAACAATGCTTTCCTTCGTGATTCTGGAGCTCAGAAGTCCAAAGTCAAGATGCAGGCGGTCAGATTCTTGCTTCCTCTGTTTAGTTTCTGGTGATTGTCAGCATTACTTGGTTTGTAGCTCTGTCAGGAACCCTGATTCTGTTTCAGGGAGATACAGAGAGTCTGGAAAGTCAGTAGCCCCTATACCAGGGCCCACCCTAATCCTTCTAACTTTATTCTAACTGGATTGATCCTGGTGGTCTGCATATCTATAGTCTAGGGAGAAACATTGAGCCTAGTGTAATAGATGCTTTGGGACTCTCCTCAGGAACATCAATCTGAAAAAACAGTAAAACTTCATTTATTATGTTTATTTAGTGTTTGGCTTGTGGGGAGCAGAAGTTCTAAGTGAATGATGTATCTTGTTGACATGAGCATGGGGGACCCTGGTGCCTCAGATCCACGGGGAATAGCAAAGCCTTCCCTGTTCCCCATAGAGGCTAGAGACTGCTCCTTTTAGAGGCCAGAGACTGCTCCCTTTAGAGGCCTCCTTCCTAGGTTAGCTGCTCCCCTCCTCTGTTGACTGTACACAGTTAATTCACCTCATCCATTCAGATGTATAAAATAAATGTGCTGAGTTTCCAGGTTGCTGCTGGTGTATCTTCACCAGAGTGTAGAGTCCACCTAATGCCAGCTTTCTGTATGTGAATCTGTAGTTTCTTCATCTGTCCCTGAGCATGACCGTGGCAAGACATCACATGGCTTCAAGAAAGTTGATTCGTTTACTGGTTTGTGCTGTGAACAGGACTGAACTGAGCAGTGTCTCTAAAATGTCTTATACCACAAACAATAAATTTCTGATTCTATCTTAAAAGCAAAATTGTCTAATTTGGAACATTGGCAAATGTTTTTTTGTGAGTCATGAAGCAGAGATCTTCACATTTAGATGCTATTAATTTGAAACAACAAAGAATGTTAGTACTGATTCTTGCCATTTAAAAGATTTTTAATGCATTGAGAGTAACAGCAGGTTTGTTTGACATTTAAGACAGCTGCTGGCTGTTTAATCCTTTGAAATATGCATTTGTCACGAACAAGAACCAAGGTGGGAGAAGTTCCTCAGCTCTGGGTCCCCAACTCCAGGGTATCATCAGTTAATGCTTTAGGATCCTGAGTGGGTCGAGGCCATATTCACGCAGTCCAGGCAGATCACGAAAGTGAAATCCTCTGGGCTTGGGAGGATATGGACCCCAGGGTCATGGATAGGAGAATAAGAAGAGCTGTTAGTCCTAATACCAAAATCTGGAAATAACCTGAAGGCCCAGCATTTGGGTAAAGAAATGTAACATAACCCAAACCTGAAATACTAGTGAGGAAATGGTACCACAGTCCCGGTGAGGTTGCTGAAGAACAGCAAAGCTAAACAGACTGCCCCAGTATCCAGCAAGGTGAAGAAACTCACAAACATGTCCATCGAAGAAGCCAGGCAAGGGAACACAGGAGACAGCCTCTGCCTTGACTGTACTTTACCTAGCGGTGGTGGGACAGTGATGTACATGCTCAGGAGAAACTGTGCCTTCAATCTTGGACTTGGGTCTTCTCCCAGGCTAGTGAGAGATGGTGGCAGAGGCAACAAGTCACACCCCTAAGTCATGTGACCTTCAGGGTCCATAGCCAACACTCTACAGCAGTGATTCTCAAAATGTGGGTCGCAGCCCCTTTGACAAACCTCTTTCTCCAAAACTATTTCCATTACGATTCATAACAATAGCAAAATTACAGTAATGAAGTAACAATGAGAGTTATTTATGGTCGACGGTCATCATAACATGAAAAACTATATCAAAGGCTTATAGCATTAGGAAGGTTGAGAACTACTGATCTACAGTGTACTGTGTTCCCAAAGCCGAAGACACCTAGATGACGAAGTGTATTACAGCTTACAAGGGGTTCATTGGATGGGATTCCCTCATCTGTTAAGGAGCATGTGTGTTTACCCCATATGGTGGTTTGAAAACAGATGGCCCCTGTAGGTTCATTATTTTGAATGCTTAGGGAGTGGCACTGTTTGAAAGGATTAGGGGGTGTGGCCTTGGAGAAAGTGTGGCATTGGGGTGGGATTCGAGGTTTCAATAGGCCAAGCCAGGCCCAGTGGCTCTCTTCTGGCTGCCTGTGGATCCTGGTATAGAACTCCCAGCCACCCCACACCACACCTGCCTGCGTGCTGCCATTCTCCCCACCATAATGACAATGGTCTAAGTCTTTGAAACTGTAAGCAAGTGCCAGTTAAATGCTTTCTTTATCAGAGTTGTTGCGGTTGTTGTGGCCATGGTGTTTCTTCATAGCGATTCGATATGCCACATATCTAGATCAAGTTCAAGAACAAGCCAAAGTCATCCTTATGGTCAACAGAGAGAGTGGAGCTGAAACAATGGAACAGAAGACAGAGGGAGCAGGGGATCAAGGTCTTGCGTAGGAAGAAGAGGACATGCTCTGTGTTCCTTTCTTGACTCCAGTGTGTTCAACTGGGCACTCATGTCTTATTTATATTTTCCAGATGTATATTCTTCATAACAAAAGTGTTGTAAAGATCAAACTGTATAGTTATCTACTTGAATTTCTGTATTTTATCTATTTCTAAGAGTTTAAACGTTATATTGTCCCATGTTATAATTCTTCCACATTGAGATAGTCTCTCCTTCAGGGAAGAGCTCATAGTAGTCAGAAAACTAAGGAAATTTCTAAGACTTGTGAAGTCCCTCCCTCCTCAGGGTGATATAACCAAGATTCAATTTCTGAGCGCAAGGTCTCTTCCGTGGCGCCCTGCGGAGTGTCCAGGGAACTGTGGCAGCGCAGGGTCTCTTGGGTCTCTTCCGTGGCGCTGCCTCGGAGTGTCCAGAAAACTGTGGCAGCGAAGGGTCTCTTCCGTGGTGCAGTCTGTAGAGTGCTCAGGGAACTGTGGCAGCGCAGGGTCTCTTCCGTGGTGCAGCCTGTAGAGTGCTCAGGGAACTGTGGCAGCGCAGCTTTCCTAAGTCATCACAGTGCTAGGTGCACTTTTCAGGGGTGCGCCTAACTTGAGTGACTCCCGCTCCTGTAAGAAACCCCAGTAAACCCCTTGTTCGGTGAGATGAACCTGGGTGCTCTCTGCTGTCTGGGAGCTAGACATCTGTTCACATATCCCAGAAAACGTTATGTGCTACCCCAAATTGCTAAATTCAGATCAGTTTAACAGTATTTAAAATGGCTGGTGGATTATACATATAACACAATTTAAGAGAGAACTTTAAAAATCATTTTACTTGTGAGACCAATGACTTCATCACAGAAGATATAAAGAAAGAGGCCACTTGGTGCTCTCGATGGTGCTCTCGAAGCTCCTCCTACATCCTAATGCAGCAGAAGTCAGCTGCATTTTCCAGCCTGCTTTTCTTACATAAAACTCTACCCCAAACACTGTTCAATGTCGCTATAAACTCCACAAATGTAATCTTGTTCCTTAGTTGGTTGTTGGTTTTGTATGTTGTGTTGGTGATGGGACTCGAACACAGTCCCTCACACATCAATGGGGTGTTCTACCACTGAGTTACATGACAAATGCTCAGTCTTAAATTTCTAGATAAGAATACTATTTTTGTGCGGGGGGGGGTGGTTTTATTTGTTTGGTTTTTTTTTTGGTTTGGTTTTGTCTTTTTGAGACAGGGTTTCTATGTGTATCCCCGACTGTTTTAGAACTCACTCCGTAGGCAGGCTGATCTCGAACTCAGATCCACCTGCCTCTGCCTCCCAAGTGCTGGGATTAAAGACGTGTGCCACCACTGCTGGGATTTTTTTTTTTTTTAGTATTTTATGTATTTCTACTTGTAGAAATAATAATTAGCATACAATACATCTTGCCATCTCCGTATTTTCCCACCATGCAAATCACATTTAAATAAGGCTCTGACTGGAGCTCACTTTAGGTGACGTCATGAGGAAGCGAAAATGAGGAAACACTTGTCACAGGCCTATCACATGCCAGGGTAGGGAGGCCAGATTTGGCTGATAGAGATGGAGGACTGGGGCCTGGCTCATGGTTAACAGTGCATCCTGTTCTCACTAAAGACCCGAGTTTGGTTTCTAGCCCACACGGGAGGCTCACAACTACCTAAAACTCCAGCTTCATCAGGTCTGATGTGCCTGATCTCTGTATGCAACTGCACACTCTTACTTTCTCATTTAATATCTGAATGTCAAGGTGTTCCCACTGGGAAGAGAGCTCAAAAAAGTTCAGTGCCTTTTTTAAGGTCACCCAGCTAGAAAGGAACAAAGTCAAGGTAGCAGCCCAGGGTGTGTGTGTGTGTGTGTGTGTGTGCGTTTGTGTGTGTGTTTGTGTGTGTGTGTGTGCGTGTGTGTGTGTGCGTGTGTGATGCTTGTGGTGCATGCATGAGAACATGCAGGTGTGTATGCCCATAAGCGTCCATGTACAGGTCACAGCAGAGTATCCGCTGTCTTCTCCATCACTCTCTGCCTTATTGCTTTGGGTCAGTATGAGACAGTCAGGGTGGCTGGCCAGTGAGCTCTTGGGGTTCACCTGCTTCAGCCCTCCAATTCTGGAATTATAGGAGCTTGGGGCCATGCCTAGCTTTTTATTTGGGTTTTGGGGATTCAAACTCAGCTCATTGTAGTGTAAATGCTCTCACCCTGAGTCACCGCCCCAGACTCAAGCTTTCTGAGACCAACATCAGGGCTCCAAAGTGTGTTCTTTAGCATATCCCCATCATGCTGGGGTAACATGGACCTGCCCGTCTGGGAAATTGCACATTTAAGGTCCCCGCTTGTTATTATTGTTTCTTTTTAGCTTTCCATCACTTGTTTGAACTGCTTTGTGAAAAATAAGACTTGAGGAGTGGAGGGGGAGTACTAGGTCTGGTGACAACCTAGCTACTGCACCTGACTCCAAAATGAGGTCCAGAGCACGGCAAAGATGGCTCAGTTTGTAAAGCACTTGCAGCACAAACGTGAGGACCCATGCAAAAAGCTAAGTGTGAGGCGTTATGGTTTTTGTCTCTTTAAGAGGCAAGCTACGCCCACTCCCGGCAACCCCTGCTCCTCCCACCCCGCCATCTTGGATCGCTTACTGTTCTCTCTTCGGCACGTGTCTCTCTGGGGCCCTTCTCTGTCTCTTTCCTCCTCTTCTTTTCTTCTCCTTCTTCCCCCACACTCTCTCTCATAAAATGAGGGAGCATGCTTTCAATCCCAGCACTAGGTGAGCCAAGAAAGTGGATCCCTGGGGCTCCCTGGACAAATCAGTAAGCCACATTAAGTCCATTGAGTTGAGAGACCTTATGACCAAAAGCAAGGAGGCTGTTCATGAGAAACATCAATTATCAAAGGCCATTCTCTGGCGTCTGCATAAATGCAGACTCCACCCCCTGCCACACACACTCACACAATTCACCCCCCAGACAGACAGACACACACACACACACACACACACACACACACACACACACACGGTGGGGGTTGGCAGGCCAAGGGGAGAAGGTTTTAACTACAACACAGCCTCTTACCCTTCAGGAGCCATGAGACCCACCATCTTTCTAATGAGACAATTTTACTTCAAATGTTCCTAAAATTTTCTAGGTCAATGAATTGTTTAATGTTTCTCATTTTTATCTTAAATAAGTAAATACCAATAAAGCTCCCAGAAAGGGTTCCTCTGAGGTAAGGGAGGGCTTGTGACGTCAGTTCTATGATGAATCCTCTCCTAGCCTCCCCCACCCACCAGCAGAACTGGCTCTTCTGCTTCCCATCTTTCTGCCCCCTTCCCCACAGGAGCAGATTCCTGCTAACCTAGCCACTGGCCTGCGGGCCAGTGACTCAGATGTGAGTTATTGAGGACATCTTCGCTTCCTCTCAGAAAAGAGGGGAACCACCATGATGCCACTCCCTTTGGTGTGACTGAATTTTGGAAAGATTCCTCCAGCTGGCAGCCCCTAGCCTCAACATTTCTTGTAACATTTACTTCAAAAAAAATGTCCTTTTAATTTCACCATCCATCCCTTTGGGGTTGACATATAACTTTTTTTTTGACTCTGGCCAGCATTGTGACCCAGCCAGCGAAGCATACCTTTGAAATGTGGTTTGAAGGAGATAGGAGCTCTAAATGCAGTTGCACAGGGGCCCGTCGGGCCTGACTGCAGTGGTGCTCTGTTCTGAGTTGTGAAATGACTCCATATAAAGATATGAGGAGCTTATTTTCCTCTTGGACAACGTCAGTTAACACAGATGACCTAACATTCCTGGTGCTGTCTGCTTCTTCATGACAGTCCCACCTCTCCTTCCCTCGCAGAGCTCAGTTCACACACTCCTAGTCCCTGTGTGCAAGATTCAGTGGAGAACCTGCCTCAGTGAGTGACAGGAGTCACTCGCTGTCACACTTGGGCTCCCACAAGCATGCGCATATATGTTCATGTCCACTACACACACAAGCACACTACACATATATACATGGGGAAAAAAAGAAGAAAATCTTTCCACTTAGAAGAACAGAGATGAACCTAGAGAACAAGAGGCAAAATGAAATGAGTCAAATAGACAGATATCTATATGTGAAATCAAAACAGTCAAACAGGAGCAGAAGACACAGCAGACACTCCCAAGGCCAGAGAATACACAATGCAGTTACACAACACCATGGGTTAACAACACTGCATTACACACTAGAAATTTTCTAAGAGCGTAGATCTACTTCTTAAAATCATGTATATGTGTCTGTGTATTGTGCCGTGAAGCCCTGAGATATCAGATTCTCTGGAGATATTATAGGCAGCTATGAGCCAAACAAGTGGATGCTGGGAATTGAACTCAGGTCCTCTGCATGAACAGTACATTGTCTTAACTACTGAGCCACCTCTGTAGCACAAGATGGTAGATCTTACTTTTAGTATTTATCACAAAAATTAAATCACATATGCATTCATAATTAGGGTGGGAGAAATTATGGGGGCACGATGGACATGTATGACCTTGACAGTGGTGATGGTTTCACAAACACATGCTCACCCCCAAACTTACCGTGCTGTGTACATTAAATATAGAGATCTCTGCTGATCTATCTTAGTTACTGTTCTGTTACTGGAGGGAGACACCATGACCATGGCAACTTATAAAGAAAAGCATTTAATTGGAGGTTTGCTCACAGTTTCCAAAGGTAAGTTCATGATCATCATGGCAGGCAGGAACAGCAAGCAGGTGGTAGGCAGGAATGAGCACCAACTGAAAGCTTACATCTGATCCACTAGCAGAAGGCAGAGAGAGATTGGAAGGTCACCCCTAATGCTACACCTCCTCCAACAAAACCACGCCTTCCGATCCTTCCCGAAACAGTTCCACCAACTGTGGACCAGACATTGAAATATTTGAGCCTATCGAGCCGTTCTCATCCAAACTACTATATAACCATATCTCAATAAAGGGGTCTCCAAAAGATAGAACACACATAGAGATAGGTTGATGACTGATAGAAGAATAGGCGTATAGGTCACGGATATATATCTGTGGCAGGGCTGTGATAGTCTGAAAGATGAGTGAAGAATTGTGATGACAAAGGTGTCAGCTAACTGTAAGTGAAACTGGAAACAACTGTTTACAATGCAGGACTTCCTACAGATGTGGAACTAGACCAACAAAATGGCTCCACTTGCCACAAAGCCTGACATCCTTAGTGGGATTCCCAGGATCCAGGTAGTGGGGATAAACACCTCCCCAAAATTGTCCTGTAACCTCCCAGGTGCACACACTTGCACACACACTTGCACACACACACACACACACACACAAATTACAATAAAAGTCCTTTTGAAGATACAGACCAGGGCCACCAGGCTCTTCTGAATGGGAATCAGGAACAGGATGTACAGTCTCTTTAGGAGGCATATACACCACTGGGTCTCAAATGTCCTTCACTTTCTGGAAAATTGATTGCCCTTCAGAGTTTAATCCATCTTCAGTACACAGAGAGAGAAGGTCCGAGGATGGGGCATGAAGTTGCGAGTTCTGTGCTAAGATAGAGGGCACACTCTGCTGGACTCCTCTGCCTAGCACCACACACAAAGCACCTGCCCAGCTGTAGCATTGAGCCCGAGCAGAGCATGTGCTGAAGGGCAAGAGAGGCTGAGCCTGAGCAGAACATGCCCTGAAGGGCAAGAGGGGCTGAAATACAGTTCCTCTGTTGGCCAACCACTGGCACAGGCAGTGACCAGAGGAAGAGACACCGTTTCCGCCTTGTCCAGGAAAAACCAAGAAATCACCAGACTTGCTCCTGCAGGACGCCTCTCCAGAGAAGAAGCCTGTTTCCAGCATTCACAAACGCCTGCATGGGGCTTGCCCGTGGGCCTGGGGCTCTGACAGCCAAAACAGAATCTGCATGAAAGCCTCATATCAGAGGTCTCCCACAAGCCTCCCTGACAGACTCCACAATGGCACAGTGGACTGACGACTGCCACAAAACCACAGCACCCGCCACAGGCAGGCAGCTGAGCGGTGATGTGAGCACAGCCTCCTCTGGAGAAGCTGAGGCAGCTTTGGAAGTTACTGGCCAGTGTCCTACGAAGGGATGACGTGAAACAATGGAAAGAAAGAAAAATCAAGAAAGATCTCTTAGAAATGAAAACTCGAAGAAATTGGAAAAACATAGAGAAAATAATTAGAAAATGGTGTCAGATAACAAAGACAGAAACCATGAGAGATCATTTTCACAAATTACAGGGTGTGGTCCATTTCTAGTTTGCTGGGGAAATTAAAATATCAAGTAACCAGAATAGGAGATTAAAAACTAGACGTACAGCAAGGCATACCATCACCAAATTCAAAATAATCTGGTCAAGGGAAAAGTTACAAAGCTTCTATGAAGAAAAAAAAATTAAGTTCTATTCAAATTTTGAGGACTCAGAATTTCTTCAGAGGTTTCAAGTCCCACAGATGATGGTGCTCGCCTTCACACCACCGAGGAAAAGCTCTCTCGATGCAGTCAAATTTGACACGTGCTCAAAACACTGCTCATTCAGTAGGGAAGAAATGAGTGAATGAAAGCAAGCTGGAAGGAGTTTGGTAGATTAAAGACTGGTTTTGGCTACATAAACCACCAAGTCTTACTGTTGAATGAATTCCGTATCTCAGGATACTGCTGGAGGAGACTTCAGAGACCAGAAAGAGAAAGTGAGAGATCCAGGAAGCAGATTCCATTGAGGACAAGGAGAAGAATCTCCATGTCAACAGTGACGATTGGGGGCCTAGCAGGATAGACTCCACCTGCCTCTGGTGAGGTCTCCGCAGACACGCAGAGAAAATGCCCGGGATCCCTGTATTTCAAGTACACTGGCACTCCAGTGAGGAGTTTGGGGCCTCCTCAGCGATATGGAAAACAAACAACCAAATAAAAACACTAAGCAACCATGAACTGCGGGGTGGGGTGGGGGGAACCACGACAAAGGGGTTTTTTTTTTGTTTTTTGTTTTTTGTTTTTGTTTTTCGAGTCAGGGTTTCTCCATAGCTTTTGGTTCCTGTCCTGGAACTAACTCCTGTAGACCAGTCTGACCTCGAACTCACAGAGATCCGCCTGCCTCTGCCTCCCGAGTGCTGGGATTAAAGGCGTGTGCCATCAACGCCCGGCAACGACAAAGTTTTACAAGAAGAAAAGTTAAAAATACTGTATGACGGATGGAGGAAAATGACCAAAATTATGGCTGAAAATTGATTGAACTAAATTTGTTATGTCACTAATTCAGAAAATGAGTGGACACAGAACACTTATATGAGTCTGGATGGGGAGACAGAGGGTGCTTACAGTGTGAAGGAGAGAAACAGTGTAGACAGGGTCTGTGTGCTGTGGAGGAAACACCCAATAGCTAAGGGGTAGGAAACTGGGAAGCAGACAGCTGCTGTTCGGAATTAAAGCTGCACCCGCTGTTTAACGTGTGCACTGATGATTACGTCAACCTCTGCATGTTTAAAGCAAATGCGCAGTGCTCACATAAAATTAAAGTTTCTTTTCTATTTTTGTGATTGTGAGTCAGGGTCTCACTGTGTAGTGCTGACTAGCCTGGAACTTACTGTAACCCAGGCAGGCCTTGAATTTGCGTCAATCCCCCTGCCTCGGCCTCCTAAGTACTGGGGTCACAAGCATGTGCCACCAGCGACGAATCTGCAATTTTCTTTTTTAGGTTGGTAGGAGGAAGAACTGTACGAGCTGTCTGTAAAGCCAAATTCCATTTGCAGGAGCAAGATATTGAGGTGATCACACCAGCAAAACGGCTCTCAGGCAGGAGGGAACAAGGAGATTTTATTGAAGCTGGAAGGTTATTAGCTCTGCAGATAAAGAAAATGGCATTGAGAAATCACCAAAGAAGGCTTGGAAAGTGTCAGGAGAGGCACGCCATTAAAAGAGCAGTCAAGAATTCCCAGGATAATAGATGGTTCAGTAATTGGACTGAGATGGCAATCAAGGCAAAATGATGGGAGGGGTCAGCAAAGAGGCACAGATCACTAGAACACTCATTACAAGCATTTCTGAGCAGTGTTAGAATATAAGAATTAAGTTCACATCCTTTAATGAATTGTGTGTGTGTGTGTGTGTGTGTGTGTGTGTAATTTTTACAAAAGATTTAGTGTTTTAGAATGACTGTGTATTTTTCCAGGACACCACACAAGAATATGATTCTGTTTTCAGAAGATACACAGTTGTCTTTCATGGAACAGTAGCACAAACCCCCATTAATAAAACAGTGAATCTTAGGGCATATTGTCATTCCTGCCCTGGTACAGAGCCCTGTCCCTGTTCTTTAGCCACACAAGGGGTGGCATTGTCTGTCTGAGAAGAGGGTTTGAGCTGAAGTTCCTGGCTTGGCTGGGACCTTCCTTTTGGCTGCATTTCCCTAGAGATCAACTGCTTGTCACAGGCTCTGCACTGTTGACACCCAAACAAGATGTCAGCCCATGGAAACAAACAAGCAAGCTGCTTTTTTCTGCTGATGAAAAGGGTTACATTCAAACCACCAAATGTTATATTAAATTTCATCTTGAAATGAAAGTGAACTTCCTGGAAGACTCCTTATTCGTTTTGCTGATTCGAATTCAGGACTTGGCTTCAAGACCCAAAGCATAATTGCTAGCAAATGTTGCCTCATCTCCCCACACACTCTTCTGCTTTGCTTCCTAACATGGCTTGTGCTACACTGTCTCACACCCTCCAAACAGATGCAAGATGAACAGAACAATCTAGTTCTTATTTTGTTAAAGCCTACCGTCACATTTTAGTGCTGGTTTTCCCATCTGCCCTTGTGACTTCTATTTCAGACATACTATAGAAAACGCGCTTAGAAGAAGGGCATTCATTTGGAAATAAGAGTCCATCCAAGTCTGTTAACAACACCCAAAGTGTTGAATTGGCAGATATGCTTGTGCCAGTGTGTCGAGCAGCTTCCCTCTGAAACAAATGTAAACAAAGTGAGTAGTCTCCAAGGGGCAGAGAGGCAGTTCCTGAGTCCCACATCCAGGGGTTGAGCATGCAGCACAGGTCAATCCTGGCTGTAGAACAGATAGCTGAAATGCCATAGAACTGCACAGGACCAACCACAGAGCAAGCAGGTACCTGAAATAACGTTGAAGATGGATGAAGGAGCAATGGAAATAGACTAATTAGGAATTTGCCAATGTTTATTTAAAACCCACTATAGGTCAATAAGAACTCTGCTTTGGAGCTGGCAGCCAGGACAGAAACTTCTCCAAGGTCAGTTGGGGCTAGGACAGACAGTGGAAGTGGTTTGTGTCTGTCCTAGGCAGTTGCACTTGTTCTGTAGGTCCTTTGGCATGAGTCCTTGCTAAGGTCCCTTGCTGGAGTTTACTGGCTGCATTTTATTGGAAATGGGAGGAAAGTGGGGCCAAGGTATCCAGGCAGTTCTCTAGAGCTGGAACAGGCAGGGAAGGGACTTTCCCCGGGAGCCTCCAGAAAAGAAGGCAGTTCTGCCAACATGTTGCTGTTAGAACTGGGACCTCCCAAACTGCAGGATTATACATTTGTGTCTCAAGCTGCTAAATTTGTAGTCCTTCATTATAGCAGCCTGAGGAACCCAGGATACAGTGTGTTCTGGGCTCTTTCTCAGTCCTGACCAACCTTCCCATAACTGTGGCCAAGTGAAAGGTCAGTTATGTACAACACATACCTCTCACCACCAGACCTATGGCTACACAGAAAGTGTCTGTGATGAGCACAAAGAGAAAAATTATAAAATAATATAACACTAAATATCTGCCTCAGTTTAGGAGCAAAGTACCAAAAATTCCTTTGCAAAAATTACACACACACACACACACACACACACACACACACACACACATATATATAGTGGGTGTGTGTGCCGCACACATGCACATGTCATAATGTAAATGTAGATGTCAGAGGACAAATTTTGGGAGTCAGTTCTCCCCATTCACTATGTGGGTCCCACAGATCAAACTCAGGTTGCTAGCTCAGTGGCAGTAACCTTTACCTGCTGAGACACCTTGCCAGTCCCCAAAGTTTTCCTTTTCTTTTACCTATTGTTTTGGTTTGAAACAGGGTGTCATGCTTCCAAGCCAGCCACAAATTTTCTATATATATACCCTAAACTGGTCTTGAACTTCTGAATCTCTTGTCTCCATCTCCTTCGTGCTGGGATTACAGGTAGGTGCCACCACGCCCAGATTAGTGACAACAAATTTGCAAGACCAGAACTCAGTGTTCTCTGAAATTCTTGAAATAAGGAACTTTTAATGATGAAATGTGAAGCCAGGAATGAAGATCACAGGAGTTACTTTGTTCTCTGACATAGGAAGGGTTAACGACATCGTTGCATAGGTCTCCTGAAGGGAAGAGGAGGCAGGACACAAAAGAAAAAATTCAGTATGCTAGCCAAAGAAATTAATACAAAGAAAGAGAAGTTAGTTTCCTATAGTATTTTTGATTCTTAAAGATGGTCCCTGTGGTCCCATTAGTTGTTGAAGCAGAGAGAGAGTTCTTTGGGGACGTCAAATGAGCAGGGCACTGGGGCCCTTATCTGAGCCTCCTAATGTCAAGTCTATGTTCTTTATGTTATCTCTCCCCTAACTGCAAAAGAAAAACAATCTCATGGGGAGGTGTGCACACGTGTGTGCACCTGTGTGCCTGTGCATGCACACGCGTGCGTACACACACACACACACACACACACACACACACACACCATAGCCCGAGGGTGTGTGCACTCCAGAAATAGCAGCTAACAACTTCTGAGATGTTTTAGTCACTGCTTGATCTGTTGCCTGAAAATATTCACTGAGATTAATAACTTAAACCACAGCATCCTCGTGTGATGGCTTGAAAGAGAATGCCCCCCATAGGGGTTGGCATTATTAGGAAGTGTGACTTTGAAAGAGTAGGTGTGGCCTTGTTGGAGGAAGTGTGGTACTGTGGGGGTAGGCTTTGAGGTCTCCTTTGCTCAAGCTGCACTCTGTGAGACAGTTTACTTCCTGTTGCCTGCATACTACCATGCCCCGCCATGATGATAATGGACTAACCATCTGAAACTGTAAGCCAGCCCATTAAATGTTTTCCTTTCTAAGAGTTGTCATGGTCATGGTGTCTCTTCACAGCGATAGAAACTCTAAGACACCTAGTGAGGGCCACAGACTAGATGAGAGTCCCTTCTATCCAAGTGTGAACTCCCGAGATGTCACAGGAGTGTAAAGGCTCTGAGGTCTTGAGCAGAATCAAGAAAGGAGTTAAGAACTGTTTAGCTTTGGAAATGATTCAAGCAAGGCCATGCCTTCATTCTCAACAGCTTATGGAATGTTTCCAAGGCCTGTTTTCCTCAGCCACCCTGTGGGGACAGAGTGTTAAAGGGTTAGTACATGAACCAAGGCGGAGGACATGTGCACATGCTTTGTGAGCCCTGCAGAGATACAGGGGTTAAAGGACTATTACTCTGGGGCTTAGGGGAGCTTTCTCAGCTCTATGCTGACCTAGTCTACACCTCGGTACTTCCTGTTATGTACGAGCATTTATATTTTTTATTACTATGTCAAACAGGATTTTCTGTTATAAGTATCAATCAGATCCAATGATTTCTTTCTCTGTGCTGGTATAATTCTGGACTCTACTAAAGAAAGTTAGCAGTCTTATCCAGTCTTCACAAGGAAGGCTCTGGGTTCAATTCCCAACATTACCAGGAGGAAAAAAAAAGCAGAAAAAGAAGAAAACCACAGTTCTAGGCCATGGATATGGCTCAGTAAGATAAGAACTTGCTTTACAAGCATGAAGATTTTGAATTTGATCCACAGAATTCAAAAAGAAAAGGAAAAAAGGAAGGAAGAAAGAAAGAACGAAAGAACAAAAGAATGAAAGAAAGAGCAAGCCAGTCCTAGTGACACAGGCTTGTAATCACAGCGATGGGGAGAGAGAGAAAGCAGGATGCTGGGGCTGCCTGACTTGCCTGCCTACCATACTCAGCAAACCCAAGGCCACTGAGACACCCTGTCTCAACAAAAGGGTGGATAGCTCCTGAAGAACGACACCCAGGGTTGCCTGGACTCCACATCCACACATGTGCACACTCACCCACTCATACATGTACACACACATAAATAAAATCACAGCAGTGCCTCCAATAGCTGATCCACCTGCACCCTGTTCCTCTCTTTTATACACACTGCTGAGATGAAGACCAAACACACTCAGATATCACTGTGTACAAACACACGAACATACATGCTCAGATAACACAATCTGCCAAGTTATTTCAGCTCAGCAGGGATAATAGGCTTCATTTTATGGAAAAGCAGATGACCAAATACGCACACATGTACACTCACCTATTTTGATACCTCAATTTATTCCAAGAAAGATTTATTTTAGCAGGAATTCTAGAGAGTTGGAAACTGCTTTCAAAGGAAGTAAAGCATGCTTAGATCAGAAGTCTTATCTAAAGTTGCCCATTCTTCCCACATCCTCTACAATAAAGCTGAGAACACACAGTGATTAGTGATCAGCACCCTTGCCTGAGCAGGGGAGAGCTGTGTGTCTAGTCAATAATTCCCTACCCACATCACCGGGATGCATACCATGAGAAAAGATGTACTTCTACACACATTTACAAACAGATATGTTTGGAGTCACAGGAAACCTTGGCATGAATGAATATTTTCTCTCAACTTCTCTTGGCTACAACCAATTCAAATAACAGTCTCATTAGGAAGTTATTGAATTAAAGAAACAACTCTTTCTATTTTCATACGTGTGTATATGTAACTTGCATATGTATGAATAAGCATGTTTCCATGTGAGTGAGCGCACACATGTGCATGTAGAGACCTAAGACTGACGTTTGTCTACCTTAGTCACCAGCTCCTCAATAATCCTTTGTGTAAGCCAGCTTGTTTTGGAGATGGCCTGTCCTTTCATTCTGGAACTGGAATTACTGGCAGACCATCACACATACTTAGCATCTATGTAGATTTCTGACAGTCCAAACTCCTGCCCTCAGACTCGTAAGGCAAGTACAGAATCCCTGAACCATCTCTCCAGCCCCAAGAAAGATACATTTGAGAAAATCATAGACTGTTTTCACAACCATACTCCAAAGCAGAGAGAGAGAGAGAGAGAGAGAGAGAGAGAGAGAGAGAGAGAGAGAGGAGATGCCTGTTGGCATGACAGTGGCCACACACAAATACCTGAATGCTTTTCACTGCCTGCCTCATTGAGCTACCAGAATGCCGAGGCCTGGATATGATGTCTAGAAAGCTTCTTAAGTTTGCCAGGACTACCTAGTGACAAGACATAACTACCGCACAGCAAGACAATTCAGCCAGTAAAGGTCCTTGCTGTCAAGTCTGACAACTTGAGTTCAATACTTGGGGGACCCACAATGTAGAAGGAGATAATGGAATCCTGCAAGTGATCATCTGTCCTCCTTACATTCAGGCACACACACTCACACAGCCACATTTGTATGTGTAATAGAATGTCTGAGGAGAAGTCCATCCACAGTGAGCTTATCTTTGTAGAAGGGTCTCAACAACCAGGACACAGATGTCCAATAAGAAGGACAAGAAAAACTGATGTCTGATGTATTTTAAGTCTTTGAAGTTATTAAGAAAGGAACTGTTATTTGTGTTAATCCTCCCTTTTGTGTGTATGTGTGTGTGTGTCTCTGTGTGTGTGTGTCCATGCACACTCAGGTAGCTAAGGTTTGCCTCCAACTCCCCAGCACTGGGATCATGTGCCTGGCTCCCTGCTTTGTAGACGCCAACTCTTCCATCATAGGAATCACTTCCATGATGCAATTTTATTGAAATTAGAAAAGGAATCACCTCAACATTGGCCTTCAGGAAATTAGAAGAAGTGAAAGGGCAAAAAAGCTCACGATGCAGTACACGGTAGTGTACCCTGTGTGATGCTCACGATGCAGTACACGGTAGTGTACCCCATGTGTGATGCTCACGATGCAGTACACGGTAGTGTACCCCATGTGTGATGCTCACGATGCAGTACACGGTAGTGTACCCCATGTGTGATGCTCACGATGCAGTACACAGTAGTGTGCCCCTGTGTGATGCTCACGATGCAGTACACGGTAGTGCCCCCTTGTGATGCTCACGATGCAGTACACGGTACTGTGCCCCCTGTGTGATGCTCACAATGCAGTACACGGTAGTGTACCTCATGTGTGATGCTCACGATGCAGTACACGGTACTGTGCCCCCTTGTGATGCTCACGATGCAGTACATGGTAGTGTGCCCTGTGTGATGGTCACGATGCAGTACACGGTAGTGCCCCCTTGTGATGCTCACGATGCAGTACACGGTACTGTGCCCCATGTGTGATGGTCAGTGCTGTTAAAGGAAAATCAAATGGTGCCACACGTTCCCCCATTTAACCACAGCCCAGCAAGTGCTCAGAATTAGTACATATGTATAAATAGGGCCTTGTTGCCCAGCTCCTAATACCATTTATTGCTTTAATGTTTACAGTGTCCCTTTTCCCTGGAACAATTTATGTGGAAGACTCCTCCTCCAACCCCCATGTAAAGGAGTGAGGTAATCCAAAAGAGCACAAAGTCTCTCATCTCAAACACAGCTATGAAGTAGAAATGCCCCTTGTGGGCTCTGGCTCATTACTGGGAGGCACTGAACTGTTATCAGCACTTGAGGGGAAGTACGAGCTCTGGCAGCTCCTTCATTAGCCAATGACCTCGCCCATGGGAGGGAAAAATCACTTCATTTTCTAAAAACCGATCTCCAGCACTGAATGTCTACTTTGGCTTGTGTAATTATAAATTTGTAATTACCCTTGTTTTGGAAGAGGTGATGCATCCATAGAATTCATAAAAAAATGCTAAAGGAGTTACCAGGAAAGGCCCTCTCTCCAGGGAAAGTCTATTGTTTCTGTCACTTTGTTCACAGAGATTTCCATGGATAGTGTTCCCAGTTGTGCCGCCTTCCTCTCATTTGCTCCTGATGTTGACCATGCCTCCACACTTGCACAGACAATGGACTTTGGTCTACTTAACAGACTGATGTTGAACCTCAACACAGAAAATGACTTGACTTTTTTATCGTAACCATACTGTTTCTAAAACTATTGCCAAATATTACATAAACCATAAAATTTACCCATCTGGGGACTAGATAGATGGTTCATTGATTAACTCAGGTTCCAGTCCCAGCACATGGTAGCTCACAGTAGTTTATAACTCCAGTTCCAGGAGATCTAATACCTTCTTCTGGGCACCAGGTACACACATGGTGCATGAACATAAATGTGGGGAAAACACCCATACATATAAAAGTATTCTTTTATTTTGAATGTACAATCAAATAACTTTGAAGACTGTTTTTGGTTTTTGATTTAAAAATTTTTATATAATATATTTTGATCATATTTGTTTCCCCAATGACTTCTCCCAGATCCCTTCACCTCCTTGCTCACTCAACTTCATGATCTCTCTTTCTCAAACAAACAAAAAAAGAACCCTAATAAAACAAAAAAAATACCCAAACAAAAGAAAACAACAACAACAAACCACAAAAAGAACTATGGAGTCTGTTTTGTGCTAGCCTCCTGGGCATGGAGCATGCCCTGGGATTGGTTGACATATCCAGTGACACTCTATTGGAGAAAACTGATTTTTCCTTTCCCAGATATCCGTAGCAAATTGCCCTCAACCCCATCTCCTCTTGGTTAGGGAATGAGATTTTGTCCACTGGAATTTGTCTGGTTTGAACCTGTGCAGCTCCTGGGTGTGTTTACTTTTTGTTGTTGTTTTTTAACCTAGTATTTATTCATTTTTAATAAACAGTCTTTTCTCATTTGACACCACAATCCCAATTCCCTCTCCCTCCTCTTGTTCCCCTCACCTTCCACCTGCCCTACCCCCATCAGCAATGGATGAGTGTTCCCCTTACTCCACATCCTCTCTAGCATAAGCTATCTTGGGTATTTTTGATCTTAGCCATTCTGACTGGTGTAAGGTGGTATCTAAGAGTTGTCTAATTTGCATTTTTCTAAAGGCTAAAGGGTGTTTATTAATTCCTTAAGTGTCTTTCAGTCATTTGAGATCCTTCTGTTGTGAATTCTCTGTTTAGATCTGTACCCCATTTTAAATTGGATTATTCGATAGTTTGCAGTCTAGTTTCTTGAGTTATTTATATATTTTGGAGATTAGTCCTCTATTTGATGTGGGGTTGGTGAAGATCTTTTCCCATTCTGTAGGCTGCAATTTTTGTCTGATTGATGGTGTCCTTTGCCTTACATAAGCTTTTCAGTTTCAGGAGGTCCCATTTATTAATTGTTGCTCTTAGTGTCTGTGCTACTGGTGTGGTCTCCTGGGCCCATGCCCCTAAGGTACTTCCCACTTTGTCTTCTATCAGGTTTCGTGTGACTGGATTTATGCTGAAGTCTTTGATCCACTTGGGCTTGAGTTTTGTGCATGGGGATAGATATGGATCTATTTTCATTCTTCTACATCTAGTTCTATCAGCACCCTTTGTTGAAGATGCTTTATTTTTTCCATTGTATAATTTCAGCTTCTTTGTCAAAAATCAGTTGTTCATAGGTTTGTGGATTAATATCCTGGTCTTTGATTTGATTCCATTGCTCCACATGTCTGTTTTTATGCCAATTCCAAGCTGTTTTTATTACTGTAGTTTTATAATAGAGCTTGATGTCAGGGATGCTAATGCCTCTGGAAGTTCTTTTATTGTATAGGATTGTTTTGACTCTCCTGTTTTTTTTGTTTTTTTTCCCCACATGAAGTTGAGCATTGTTATTTGGAGGTCTGTGTAGAACTGTGTTGGGATTTTGATGAGGAGTGCACTGAATCTGTAGATTGTTTTTGGAAAGATTGCCATTTTTATTATGTTAATCCTACCAACCCACGAGTATGGAAGATCTTTCCATTTTCTGATATCTTCTTTGATTTCTTTTTTAAATGACTTAAAGTTCTTTTCGTAAAGGTCTTTCACTTCTGTGGTTTAGTGTTACCCCAAGATATTTTAATGCTGTTTGAGCTGTTGTAAAGGGTGATGTTTCTCTGATTTTTTTCAGCCTGTTTATCCTTTGTGTATAGCTACTGATGATTTTGAGTTGATATTGTATCCTGCCACATTACTGAAGGTGTTTATCAGCTGTAGGAGTTACCTGGTAGAATTTTTGGGGTCACATATATATACTATCAGAGCATCTGCAAATAGTAGGAATTTGACTTCTTCCTTTCCAATTTGTATCACCTTGATCTCCTTTAGTTTTTTATTGCTCCTGCTAGAACTTTGAGTACTATATTGGATAGATATGGGGAGAGGGGGCAGCCTTGGCTTGTTTCTAATTCTAGTGGGATCACTTTCAGTTTCTCTCCATTTATTTTGATATTGGCTGTTGCCTTGCTGTACATTGCTTTTATTAAGTTTAGATAAGTTCCTTGTATCCTGATCTCTCCAAGACCTTTATCATGAAGGGATGTTGGATTTTGTCAAAGGTTTTTCCAAAATCTAATGAGATGATCATGTGGCATTTTGACAGATTTTTGTATGTTTAGCCAACCCTGAATCTCTGGGATAAAGCCAACTTGTTGTTTTTTTTTTTTTATGTTTTCTTGGATTCAGTTTGTCAGCTTTTTATTGAGTATTTTGCATGAATGTTCATGAGGAAGATTGGTCTGTAATTCTCTTTCTTAGTTGAGTCTCTCTGTGGTTTGGGTATCAGGGTCACTATAACCTCGTAAAAAGAGTTTGGCAATGTTCCTTCTGTTTCTGTTATGTGGAACACTTTGAGTTTTATAGGTATTAGTTCTTCTTTGAAGTTCTGGTAGACTCCTGCACTGAAACCATGCAGCGTTGGGCTTTTTTTTTTTTTTTAAGTTGGGAGACTTTTGATGACTGCTTCGATTTCCTTAGGTCTTTTTAAATTGTTCATCTGGTCTTGATTTAATTTGGGTATGTGGTATCTATCCAGAAATTGTTCGTTTCTTTTAGAATTTCCAATTTTGTGAAGTATAGATTTTCAAGAATGACCTAATGATTCTCTGGATTTCCTCAGTGTCTGTTGCTATGCCCCCTTTTTTATTTCACATTTTGTTAATTTCTGCCTTTTAGTTAGTTTGGATAAGGGTTTGCCTGTCTTGTTGATTTTCTCATAGAACCAGATCTTTGTTTCATTGATTCTTTGTATTGTTTCCTTTGCTTCTATTATTTTTTATTTCAGCCCACAATTCCGTTATGTCCTCTACTCCTCCTGTGTGAGTTTGCTTCTTTTTGTTCTAGAGCTTCCAGGTCTGCCATTAAGTCACTAGTGTGAGATTTCTCAACTTTATTTTATGGGGGCATTTAGTGCAATAAACTTTCCTCTTAGCACTGCTTTCATGGTATCCCATAGGTTTGAGTATGTTGTATATTTATTTTCATTTAATTCTAGGAAGTCTTTAATTTCTTTCTTTTTTCCTTGACTCAGGGGTGATTCAATTGTGCATTGTCCAATTTTTATGAGTTTGTAGGCTTTCTGCAATTAGTGTTGTTGTTGAATTCTAACTTTAAGTCTTGGTGGTGTTTACTTTTTGAATTAAGGTTTCACTCTATAGCCCAGGCTGGCCTTGACTTGTAGTGAACCCCAGCCTCCCAAGTGCTTGGATTATAGACATGGCTACCACCTCCTGGGCTTGTGCTGCTGTCATGACAACCCAGCTTTTGAACTACTTTATCATTCTAGTTTGAATTGTGTCCCTTACAGAAACATTTCAAATACTAACTCCCAATATCTTTGCAACAGACCTTATTTGGAAATAATCTTTGTTGACAATCTAGTTAAAATAGCATCATTGGAGTTGACACGTATCCAATATAACTCTGCCCTTAAAAAAAAAACTGGCAATGTCTTGAATGTGGACTTCTGGCCTTCAGAACTATGAGACAATAAATTTCTGTTGTTTAACCCAGTTACTGGCATTTTGTTAATGTGCCCTAGCAACCTAATACAAAATCTTCAACCCCAGGGTCATAAAGTTAGATACAGCATATTTAAACAAATCCATTTTCATCTGAGCAGTGAATAAATTGTCTCTGTTAAGAAATAACTAGGAAAACATCATAGCAAGACTGTCTCTAAAGACCATCTCACCTCTCATCAACTGCAGAGCTGTCTGGGTTATGGTCAGCCTCGAGGCATGAATTGTTTCACTCTAGGCCTCAGAACATGCTGGGAGCCACAAGGTGACTATAATTCAGAGGCTCTTGGAGGAGATAAGGGAACATAGGCTTTGACCAACTCACTTATCAAAGCAGAAAGTCATTTGCATGTTAGGGTACTTTTACTCAGGTCTGTCATGGAAACCAAAGCGTCAGATATCACTGTCCATTTCTGTAGCTAACAAGAGGAAGGCACATGTTCAGTTCTCTTACAGCTTCTCTATGAATGTACACACACCAGATGTGTATTCCACTGGTCTCTTCAAATCTGTGCCCTCCTCTGTGCAGGAGAAGTTCATGCATGGGTCATACGAGCTGGTCCCTCCTTGCAGCCTCAGCAGGGCTCCCTGGTGTGTCCCTTGTGGCAGTTGGCGGGTTAGGATCTCTACTCTCCAGCCTCTTCTCAGACTACAGATTGGCTTTCCCAGAGGTAGCACATACTTCTGTCCTGCTGTCTTGCTCTGGTTCAAGTAAGGATTCTTTCCCTATGCTTTGGGGACGTGGGACCTGAGGGTATATAATCCTCTCCTTTACCACATAACAAATTACCTCAGTAACTTTAAACAAGATGCACTGATAGCCTGGTTCTTTCTCTGCGTCAAGAGGCTGGAAATGGTTTAGCAGATTCTTCTGCTCAAGGTCTCTGTAACTTAGGAGTTGGCCAGACTGCATTCCTTTCTGGAGCATGGGGTTCTCTTCTGAGTTTTCAAGGTTATTGGCAGAATTCCTGTGAATGTAAGAAGGACTCTACTTTCTTTCTGGCTGTTGGCTGAGGGAAACTATCAGTTCTTAGAAGGATCTATATGTGTCTGCTTTATGAGGTTCTCACAACACAGTGGCTGACTTCCTCAAAACTCATAGATTGCTGAATCTCATCTTCAGAGTTTCTAACTTAGCAGGTCAGAGATGGGACCAGGAACTTGCATTTCTCTCAAGCACTGCAAGTGGTTGTGGTGCACCACTCCCAGGGGCAGATTGTGAGAAAAACTGCTTTATGCTGTCTTGAGGAATGGCCAGGCTGAGCGACTCCACTTGGGACACAATTGTGGTAGAAAGGGTGCTGCCATGTCTCTCCACTACTTGCCTTACTGTGGCAGCAAGATGCAAACCATCCCTTATGCAGGGTGCTGCTTCTGTTCTTTACTTTTATTTTATAGTTGTGTTTCTTGTCTTGGATTCTCTGAAGATAGATCATAGAGTCCCTGTGCACTACAGCCGTGCTGGTCAGGTTGAAATGTCCACTTGCCACAGCCCAGAGTCACTCAGTGAGGAATTGTCTAGATAGACTGGCTTGTGGGTATATCTGAGGACACACTATAAACAGCTGCCTAAGACTCCCCACCACGATAAACTGAACCCTTGAGTTGTGGGCCAAAATAAACGATTCCTTCCTTTTATTGCCTTTGTCAAGATATTTTATCACAGCTACAGAAAAATTCGCTAAGACAGTGGAGTTCCGGGGAAATAACTCAAGGGTGAGAAACACAGAAATGACTTTCTGCCCACAGGCAGCGTCCTCCTACCACACAGTTGACTCCTGAGTGGAGTCATTCAGCCTGGCCATTCCTCAACAGAGCTAAAGAGTCTCTCTTATGGAATGAATGATCCGCCTCCAGGCTCTGCTTTAGATGGGTCTTCCCACTCAACCAACCATTTCCGGGTAGCTCCTCATGGGCATGCCCAGAATGTCATTTCCTAAATGACTTCCGATCCTGTCAAGTTGATAATTAATATGAACATCACACCAGCCTATGCTGTCTCTCCAAGACATTCTCCTCACATCACCCCAAACAGCCCTCTGTGCTCCTTTGGGCCCCATCTGGTAAAGCCTTCAGCGTGTGGTCATGTGATTGGCTCTACAGTCACGTGTCTTTCTGAGCAGAGCCAGTGTTAGGCTGAACTCTGGAAAGCTCAGGCTGGCCTTAACTGTTTACCATGGCAAAGGAAGAGGCGATGCTGGTTCCTCCTGGCTGCTGGTCAGAGAAGGGAACAAAGAGACCAGAGTGAGCAAGGTTCCCCAGCGGCCTCCCCGAGAGTCTGGGAGCTGATCACTTTAAGATCTGGGGAACGAAATGCTGAGTGGTGTGCAGAGAAACCCACACTCCATAAGACCCACTCTCTGCTCTCCAGCCTCGGGTCGTCGAGGAAGAACAGAGCCCTGCTTTGAAGTTACTCTGGAACATAAATGAAGGAATGCCCAGGCACAGTTATGAATGAGGTCCAGTGGTATTTGCCCATGGGAAATCAAAGTTTCTTATTGGTACTTTGAGTGTTCACTTTGTTAATTTTCATTTTCCTGAAAAACAACTTAAAAACAAGCTTTCTATAAAACCCCATTTCCTAGGTTGGCAAGATGTCTCAGTGGCTAGAAGTGAGCAGGCATGATGACCTAAGTTAGTTCCTAGGTCCCATGGGTGGTAGGAAGTAACTCCTGAGAGTTATTCTCTGACCCTCACAAGGGCTTCATGGCCTGCATGCTCCTGCATACACGCGGGAGTGTACACACAAACACCAAATAAAATCTGAAAATAATTTCTCTTTAGAGTATTAAATTTCTTATTTTTAAAGAAAATTTTGCTCATTAAAAAATATTTAAGACTGGGTGTGGTGGTGCATACACAAAACCATGGGATTTGATTTGAGAGGCAGCTGTAGAAGGGTCATGAGTTCAAGGCCGGCCTCGGCTAAATAGTGAGAACCTGTCTCAAAAAGAAAAAGAAATATGTCTGTTCCTGGACCGTTAGGCATGAGACATTGAGAAGCTCTGGCTTGAGAATTTTCCCGACTACTAAGCATGCCTCAGTGGTGATCATTATTTATTTACTGTTTCTTGTCTGTCCTAGTTTCATTTCTGTTGTGTGCTAATATACCCTGACAGACGGCACCATGGGGGAGAAAAGGGTCACAGCCCATGACTGAGGAGAAGTCAAGGCAGAGGCTCAAGCAGCTAGTCATATACTCACAGTCAAGAGCAAAGAGAGTAGACAGAGCTTTGCTTGCTTGCAGCTTTTATGTAGCTTTCCCTAATTTCTGGAGTTCAAGACCCCTGCCTAGGGTGTGGTGCCAGCCACAATGGCTAGATCAGTTAACAGTCAAGATAAGCCCTGTAGCTATTTGTTTTACTATTTTATCCTTTACTCTTTGGGAGCCCCACCACCCAGCTCCCAAATAAATGCACACACAGACTTATAAATCCCTCGCCTTATCTTGGCTTGTTTCTTGCCAGCTTTTCTTAATTTATCCTGTCTACCTTTTGCCTCTGGGCTTTTACCTTTCTCTATTTCTGTTTCTTGCTATTGACCATTCAGCTCTTTATTAGACCAATCAGGTGTTTTAGACAGTCTAACACAGCTACACAGAGTTAAACAAATGCAACATAAAAGAATGCAACACATTTTTATATTATTAAACAGTTGTTTAACAGCATAAACAAATGTAACACATCTTAAAATAATGTTCTACAACAGTCCCCCATAGATACACACACAGGCCAGTCTATCTAGACAATTCCTCACTTGGGACCTATTTCCCAAGTGACTCTGGGCTGTGGCAAGTGGACATTTCAACCTGACCAGCATGGCTGTAGTGCACAGGGACTCTATGATCTATCTCCATAGAATCCAAGACAAGAAACACAACTATAAAATAAAAGTAAAGAACAGAAGCAGCACCCTGCATAAGGGATGGTTTGCATCTTGCTGCCGCAGTAAGGCAAGTAGTGGAGAGACATGGCAGCACCCTTTCTACCACAATTGTGTCCCAAGTGGAGTCGCTCAGCCTGGCCATTCCTCAAGACAGCATAAAGCAGTTTTTCTCACAATCTGCCCCTGGGAGTGGTGCACCACAACCACTTGCAGTGCTTGAGAGAAATGCAAGTTCCTGGTCCCATCTCTAACCTGCTAAGTTAGAGACTCTGAAGATGAAGCTCAACAATCTATGACTTACCAAACCCTCCGGGTGATCATTTTGTTTTCTTCAGGTTAAAAAATGACTGACTACAGAAGGATCAAAGGTAAGGAGTTATCTCTCTCTCTCTCTCTCTGTGTGTGTGTGTGTGTGTGTGTGTGTGTGTGTGTGTGTGTGTGAGTGACAAAGAGAGAGAGAGAGAGAGAACTGTTCTTTTTTTCTGGTTTACATGTGCATGTGTGTACACATGTGTGCATTATGTGTGTTGATGCTGGAGGTACACTTCTAGTGTGTGCACACATGAGCATTATATGTGTTGATGCTGGAGGCTGACGTCCAGTATCTTCTACCATGCCCTTGAATACAGAACTTGTCAATTTGGCTAGATTAGCTAACCAGCTCGCCCTGGGAATCCCCTCTGCCTTCTGAGCCCTACAGTTCAGATAGTCTGCCAAGGTAAGGATGTGAGTCCAAAGGACCCAAACTCTGATCTGCATGCTTCATATAAACATTGTTCCTACTCAGCCAACCCACCAACCCAAGAGTAGTGCTGTTCCATAGGAGGTTTTTAAATGGATTTTAGTTGGCCACGTGGATGCCAGTCTTTTTGAGGTGGGGCTCCTTGTTGGTTCCTGCCCAGCTAGCTTAGACCCAAAATAATCACACAGAAACTATATTAATTAAAACACTATTTGGCCCATTAGCTCTAACTTCGCATTGACTAACTCTTACATATTAATTTAACCCATCTCCATTAATATGTGTATCGCCATATGGCAGTGGCTTACCAGCAAAATTTCGGTATGTCTTACTCTGGCCACAGCTCCATGGTGTCTCTCTGATTCCGCCCTTCTTTCTCCCAGCATTCAGCCTAGCTTTCCCTGCCTACCTAAGTTCTGACTTGCTGTAGGTCAAAAACAGTTTCTTTATTCATTAATGGTAATCACAGCACACAGAGGGGACTCCCACATCAGGAAAGAGGAGGGGGAAAGGGAAGATGGAGAAAGGAAGGACAGGAAAAAGAGATAGTTTCATTCTTCCAGTAACTGAGGAGCCTTAGTATAGCCACAATGTTTAAAACCAGCTCTCTAGGATGTGAGACACTAGGTTACAAAGCCCTGCTTTGCCACATTTGCCAGTTTCCATTGTGTTTATATTGCCACTTCAACCTTCTAAACCTAGAGACATGAAGTAGGACTAGGACATTGTTATGGCTAACATTATGTTTTAAGTTTAAATTACTATGCTTAAGAGAGCTATACAACACAAATGCCTCTAAGCTGTAGGCCCCACTTGCCCAGTACAGAAAACTTCCTGAAATTCTGGGAACTGTTCATGTAAGATAGCAAACCTTGTGTTTTTGCTTCTGTAAATAAGGTTGATTGCACCAACTGCACAGGGTGTGTACTTGATCACACGTAGGCAGGAGATACGTAGACAGGAAGTATGTCAGGATGTATGCTTGCACATGATTGGACAAAGATATGAAGTACATAGCCTTGTGGACTTTGTCTTAATAAGTCCCTGACTAATATAATTTGGTACCGTACTCTGGGAATCCCTCATAAGGTCTTGACCAGTGTCCGTGGCCCTGGCTAGTATTTAGTAAAGCTTACTTCAAATTTGGCTCCAAAGTTGTAGTAGTGGCCTTATTCTTGCCTGATGGGATTAACAACATTGCAAAGTGGCAAGTGTGGGCTCCAGTGCACCCACTCAGTGAGATTCAGGAGAAGAACTGTGTGGTGAACAGGGCCCAGCCCAAGCAGACCTTCTGGGGGATGTTTATCAGTCTGCATAATTTGTTAACATGAGAGCTTCTGGAAGGTAGCATTGCTGAGACTAGAATGGGAAGGGTCTCCCTCTGTAACACAGACAACAGCGAGCACATCCCCTTCTCTCCAGATGTGGCAAACCACTCCTGGCTATGAATCAGCACTTTACAATTGGACCCTTTCGGTTCTTCTGATTGATGTTTCGAATTTTTATTCATGTCTATCCTGTATGGTATTTAATTACATCCCACAGCTCTAACTCTGACAGCCTTCTTCCCCCCATTGGCCCTGCCTAGGCTTGGATGGCCTCAGCCAGTGTGCCAGATTCTGGTTTTGACAGGGGCACCTTAGCTGAGGATGCTATTTACACGTCTCAGTGTTTCACTCCCGACAACCATAGTCTCTCTCTGCCTGTTTTGGTGTCACTGCTCCTCCTTCTTCGCCATGCTTGGAGGGGTGGATGCCATGCTGTCTTCCTCTTTCTTTAGATTAAGAAATGCAGGGGGCTAGACTCTGCAATCCCGCTCTTTCGTGCCCCAAGCTTTAAAGAAGCAATAACTGGTGCTATCTCCTTATGTTGTAAAAGCCCCTTTAATCTGTTGCACATTGCACAGAAACTACACCCACGCTGCGCAAATGGACCTCACTTAACAAAACCAAGATTATCTGCACAGTCTGTGGCAGTTTAAAATCTTGGTTAGTTAAGTGGTTAAGCGGCTTCAGTGAAGGCAAGTACACTTGGGATCTGCTTGGTTACAGATATTTGGGTACCTTAAGGTGAAAAGGCCCCTACTCCTGGCTGCCTAGGATGTCATTATGGAGAAACTTACAGTGAGTGCCACCTTCAGTGGTAACTAGGCAACCCCTGTCTTCAAATTCCTAGCCTTCAACTTAGTGCTTTCTTCTGAGCTCATTTCAGTATTGAGCAAGACAATTCCGGAGCAGCATCTGAGGTTATTGGAAGACGGTCAACGATGCTCCATGATACTGTGTGTGGAAATCCTTTTCTTTTGTTTTGCTGCTGCTGGTGCTTACTTGCCTATTTATTCAGGATTTCCTACATCCCGGGCTGAAAATGACCTCAAACTTCAGACTGTTCTATCTCTACCTCCTAAATAATGGGGTTACAGGTATGTGCCACCACAACTGGCTTATTAACTCCCCCCTTTTTTTAAAAAAAGTTTCTTGAAAAATAACCATCTATTTTTTCTTTAGATAGTACATTTTACTCTTTAAAAAAAGTTCTCATTATGTAAACCATCATTTTATCATGTAAAGCAGCATTTCCCTCTGTTCAGTCATCATGGACAACTTTTGCTACCGCTTCCAGTTTAAATTTTACATAAAATTTAAATATTACTCTTAAAATGTGCTTTAAATGCCAGGACTTTTCCCTGGGAGTGGCAGCACACACCTATAATCCCAGCATTTAAAATATGGAAAGGGTCAAGAGAACAGCACTCACAATTAGCTTTGTCTGTGAAGTATATAAGCAAGGTCAGCCTGAACTACATGAAACTTACTTCAATAAAACCAGTAAACACACACCAATCCCACCTTTAAAAAGGCCATGATAACAACAATGTGACATTTTCTGTTTGAAGTGTTTCTCACAATCATTTCCAGTTGTTTCTCTTAACATTTCTTTTGTCTGTCCTTCCCCGCACAAGGCAATCACTTAGAAAATAACCACCCAAAATTACAGAACAGGAATCAAGGAGAAGAGCAAAATAAAATGGTGAACTATAAGAAAAATCAGCCAAACACAAAACAAAGCAGCATTGAAGAAAAAAAATTACATAGAAAACAACTAGGAAAATGGGAGAGGTAGAGTCTTAGAGATAATACACAGCACACCCAACACACAAGTATTTATGACATATATTAATGCATGTATATCAACACACAAGTATTTATGACATATATTAATGTATGTATATCAAACAGCAGTACTTTAAATCCAAAGAAGTTGAACTGACTGCAGTAGTTTGAATGAGAAATCTCCCCCCACAGGTTCATGTATTTGAATACTTCCACTCGCTCCCCACTGGGGAGATTATGCTGCCCTCAGTAAGTGGAACCTCGCTAGAGGAAGTGTGGCTCCAGAGGTGCGTTGCTCTGGGGATTGATAGTCTTGCTCTGCTTCCAGTTTTCTGTCTCTGCTTTCCGTGTGTGCAGCTGATGTGTGATTTCTCAGCTTCCAGCTCCTGCCACCGTGCCTTTTCCTGCCGCTATGAACCCCAGCTCTCTGGGACTGTAAACCAGGTCTCTTCCTTCAGTTGCTTTTGGTCATGGTGCTTTATCCCAGCAGCAGAGAGTGACTAGTACACTCACTGTTGTGTGGGGATGTAAAATGTCCCCAACTGTTTGAACTCTTGGTCCTCGAGCGTGGAAGGTGGTGGAACATTAGGAGGTGAAGCCACTGGAAGAAGTGGGTGACCGGGAGGGAGGTCCTGAGTGTTGTAGAGATTGCTTCTTCCTAGGCAGCACCATGCAACAAGCAGCAACTCTGCTCCTTCCGTAGGGACCAAGAGTGTTTAGCTGCCATGCTTTCTTCGCCATGATAAACTGTTCTTTCTTTCTGTGAGACAAAATAAAGTGTTCTTCCCTTAAGTTGTGCGCTAATTAAAAAGCAGAGCAGCTGTTCTGTATGAGCTGTGATGATCGACGTAGATGCCACTCAATTGCTAAACCCATAGGAGGTGCAACTCAGAGAAGGTCCTCATACTATACTATACTATACTATACTAACATGGCATATTTTTCTAAAAATAAAAGTCACAGCAAAAGCTGTACAAAGGGGAGTGGGGAGCAGCATAGGTTGAGTACTCCTGTGCTTTCCACTATACTTCTGCACACACCTACAAATGATAGATAAAGAAAACCTATTAATTAAAAAATACATGTATCTGAAATATTTTTGAAGCCATCTTTTAACCTAAAGACACAAATATGTTGAAAGCAAAAAAGAAAAGGAAAGAAAAGAAGGAGGAGAAGAAGAAGGAAGAGGAGGAGGAAGATTCAGCAAGAGCCACAGAAGGCTGGGTAGCTACAAAGTGAACTTCAGGTTAAAACTGTTTCAAAAGACAAAGTCAATATATTAATACAAAGGGTACTAGTGCGATGGCTCAGTGGGTTATGTGCTTGCTGTGCAAGCATGAGTTTGGGTCTTCAGGGTCCACATAATAACCAGGTATGGACCGTGCATCTGTAATCTGGGTGCTATGGGGTAGAGTAGACACTGATAGATACCAGGGCTTGCTGGTCAGCCAGCTTTGTAGATGAGGTAAGCTCTAGATCCAGTGAGAGATTTGGCCGAAAACAACAACAACAACAACATGGAGGGTGGAAGAGGAAGACACCCAAAGCTGGTCTCTGGCCTCCATAGGTGCACACACCCGTATGAACACCCCTCCACACAAAGGGCCAATCATCAAGAAGATATGAAAACTAAAGTGTGTTTTTACCTAGTGACCAAGCCCTAAAATACAAGAAGAAATTACTCTCAGAATCAAAGAGAGATATAAACAAGTCTGCAATCATTAAATGACTCTCCCTCCCTTCAGTAATGGATAGTACATCCTACCAAAAGCTGAGAAGAAATGCAGGGCTAAAAATATATATCACTGCAAATAATGACACCAAGTCTAGCAAAATACCATGCTTCCCAGTGCACACAAAACAAGCTATAGGACGGGCCACATGTTGTACCAAAAACCAATCCCTGCAGGTCTTACATATTGAAAGAGTAAAGGTACTTTCCTGAGCTAACACAGATGGGAAAGTATCAAGAATAGGAGGGAAACTGCAAATATCATACATATGTAGAAATTTATAGCATACACAGGTCTCATATACATATGTGTGTATATGTATATATGTATATGACACAGGGTTTCAGTCTGTAGTTCAGTCTGCCCTTAGGCTTGTGACAATCCTCCTGCCTCTGTCTCTTAAGTGCTAATTTTATAGGCATAAGGCATATGTGCCCAGCTAACAAAACACTTTTAAAAACAAAGGAAGCAAAGAGGACATCACAAAGGAAATTGCAATACTTGAAAATGAGTTGGAACAAATCACAAGATGCCAGGAAGTGATCAGAGGAAATGCTATAACTTCAAATATCTACAGCAGAGGAGCTGCCGGCTGTCGTCAACAACCTAGCTTCATATCTCAAAAAGCAGGGACAATAGACAGATCAAGCCTGAGCTTGCAGAAGGAAGTGAGAAGATTATAGCAAATGATCCCCAAAATAGACAACAAAAAAACACTATAATCAGTGAACCCAAAAGGCGGTTCTTTAAAAAGATCAACAAAACTGGCAAGCCTTACAGAAACTGAGCAAAACCAGAAGATACAAATAAGTAAAAGGAGATTGAAACCGGGCACAGCAATGGCAGCCACCCAGCGTGGTGACAGTGAGGTCAGTGCTCTCAGATACTGCTCATGGGGTCTGTGGGAGAATCTGGCCTCTGTGAGTTCTCAGTGATTTTCATCTGGTGACCAGTATTCTACTCCCAGGAGCATCTCTCGAAGGATTGAAACAAATGCCTAAAAACCCACACATAAATGCTCACCACAACTCTATCCACACTAGCTCGAAAGGTGGGGCCATAGTGTCCATAGTTACACCTGAGGATGGATGAATCATAAAAGATTCCATTTATATAAAACACTTGGAATGGGTAAATCCATAAGCACAGAAAGGAGACTGGTGTTTGCCAGACCCTGGGGAAGAAGGATCAAGTTGAAGATCTTCACCTTGAGGCAACTGGAAAACACTTATCTGTCTGTCACATCGATTTCAGGAAAGCATTAGATAGCATTTGGAGGAAAGGACTTTGGGAAACAATGAGGTTCTACAGGTACCCAGAGAAAATCATAAGAATCTATAAAGATAGCTTTGCATCTGTCAAAGTCTGTGGAGAACTAAGTGATCAGTTTAAGACAACCATAGGGGTGTCAGGGATGTGTCCTCTTACCACTGATGTTTAATATGTTCCTGGAGTTAATAATAGCAATAATCCTGCAAGATGAGGAGATAGGCGTGCATTAGGCGGTGTGCGAATCAATAACTTGCGTTTTGACTATGATACAGCACTGCTTGCTGAAAGTCCAAACGAGCTGCAGGCCATGGTAAACAGAGGGGTGGAAGTCAGTGAAAACCTTGGTATGAAAGTAAACATTGAGGAAACTGAGATGTAACACACGGGAAGGGCACACAAGGATTTTAACATTGTAATAAAGAATAAGAACCTCAAGGAAACAGTCAACTTGGTCTATTTGGGAGGAAACCTCAGTTCAAAGGAGGGAACTATTTCAGATGTCAAGAGGTAGATAGGGATAGCGAGGGCTGCATTCCAGGCACTAAGGAAAGGTTTGGTCAGCAAGAGACATAACGACAACAACAAAATTACAAGTATATGAGACACTTCTCCTGAGATGCCTTCTTTGCAACTCTGAAACCTGGACAATGAAACGCAACTCAGAACAGTGACTGAATGTGTTCCAGATGGCATGCCCCAGAGGATTCTAGGTGTCACATGAAGAGATATGCAAAATGATGACATTAAGAAACATCTTCATCTACAGAGGAAGTAAACTACAGGATACAGCAAGGGCGCTTGAGATACTTCAGCCATGTTATGATAATGAATGACAGGAGCTACCCGAAGATAGCACTACTTGGAGGAGTGCACAGGATAAGGTAAAGAAAAGGGCCCCAAAACACTGGATAGACAGCATCAAGGAAGACTGTGGAACCTTGGGTGATGGAGGAAGGTCATTGGTTAAAAAATAAAGAAACTGCTTGGCTGGCCCTCATAGATTAAAACATAGATGGGAGGAGTAAACAGAACAGAATGCTGGGAGGAAGAGGAAGTGAGCTCAGAGGCCATGCTTCCCTCTCCCGGGCAGACGCACACGATGAAGCAAGGCGCCAGGTCAGACATGCTGAAACTTTCCCGGTAAGACCGGTGCTACACAGTTTATTAGAGATGGGTTGATTGGGATATCAGAATTAGCCAGTAAGGGCTAGAGCTAATAGGCCAAGCAGTGTTTAAAAGAATACAGTGTCTGTGTAATTACTTTGGGTAAAGCTAGCCGTGCAGGCGGCCAGGAGCTGGGCTGTGGGAAGAGGCCCACAGCTCTCACAACACGTGGGCGTGACAATAATACAAGCATCTAGGACTGCCCAGGACAGGAACAATCAGAGAACGGCCATAAACAGACTGCCCATGCATGCTTATGATGATGAGGGGGAAGAAGGAAATGAAGAATGTCATTTCAAAACAGGGCAGGGACCAGGGAGATGGCTCTGTTGTTGAGAGCACCTGCTGCTCTGCCAGAGGACCCAATTTTGGTTCCCGTGCTGGGCAGCTTACAACCGTCTGTGACATCAACTCCAGAAAATCCAACATCCTTTTCTGGCTTCTGAAGACATTTCATACACGTACACACAACACGCCCCCACCCCCAGCACCTACAAACACAGCACACAATTAAAAATAAATTATAGAAAACATGAAACATTTTTATTTTGTACATGTGTATGTCTGGGCATGGGCATATTTGTACTGTGGCTCACAAGGGGAGGTCAGAGCACAGCCTGCAGGAGTTGACTCTCTCCTATACTAGCCCAGGCAATCAATAAACATACACCCCCATTCAAGAAGGATCAAGGCCCATGCCAGCACGGGGTCCATGAGCCCCACATTCAGGTGCCAGATGATGCAGGTGACCTTAATCGGACACCCCTTGGGGGAGGGATGAGTAGACCAGAATCAACCACGCAGACACTAGGAGTCAGGTGAGTAGCAGAGTCCTAGGGTCTTAGCTCTGGTTGTCAGGCTTAGTGATAGGGCCTGCTGAGCCATCTCATTGTCTTTTTTTCTGGCTTTTTGAGGACAGGTCTTGTTCTGTAACCCAGGCTGGCTTGGAGATCCTCCTCTTTTGGCCTTCCAAGTACTGTGATTATAAAGAATGACTTTTGTACAGCAAACATTTTCATCTTAGGGTGATGAAAATGTTTGAACTAGATCAAGGTAGTTGTTGCTTATATTGCTAATGTCCTAAGTGATACCAAATGATTAAAATGACCCGTTCCATGTTACAGCGTAGGGCCAGCCTACGCAAGCAGCTGGTGACTTGCTCAACCAGCCCACATGAGCATGCATGGCAGGCACTTACTTCCTGAGCCAACCTAAGGCCTGCCGCTACATCCAGAGACTACTGACAGAGTCACCTGACTGGAGACACCAAGGAGGAAGGACAGTGCAGTAGAGTCGGTCACCTGAGCCAATGGGACCCTGGGAGGGGTATATAGGCCTGCCCAGCCTCCTTAATAAAGGAGTCTGCAGCACTCTCTGCTGCTCACTGAACTCCTGGTGTCTGCATCGTTGACTCTGCACCTTCTCATCTTTCCCTTAAGGGGTGTCGGTTTAGGCTTACCTGTAACATCGGTCACCTAGACGTGGGGCTCGTGGACCCCGAACTGGCACGGGCCTTGACCCTGCTTGAATCGGGGTGTATACATTTTGATTGCTGTGGCTGTTTTGGGGACCCTGATCTTTGCCCTTTGTTGCTGGTGGTGCATCTGCCATTCCTGTGTCACTGTATTTTTGCTTTCTTTATCAGAGCCTTTTCAGACTCCTCTTCACGCTCACAGCATATTATGGTGTCCCCTCTTCAGTGACTCATCTGGTGAGCTGGCCCTGCGTGTTTCATGTCTTTGATCCTCGTGAAAGTGAGTGTGAGGACCCTCTTTCTTTTCTCTTTCTCTTTGTGTCTATCTGGTACCCCTGATATGCTAGGTAGGAACATCTATTACACTTAGGCCCACTATACTTCCTGTTTTTGTTTGCGCCTGTCTTTGTCCATTTTAGACTTTGTTCTTGCCTGCCCCACGTCTCCTGCCATTAAGAGAATGGGGATGTTACCCTCCCTCCCATAAGAAGCCTCAGGGGAGAGCTTTAAAATTAATATTGGTCACCAGGGGCCATAAGGTTAAAAATGCTGATCTGGAGGATTTGGGGGATGAGGCCGTGTTATTGGCTCCCTGGATTTCTCCCGAAAGCATGTGGAAGCCTGACCCCTGGATGTGTGGGTTCTTTCTAGCCAGAAAGCATGAAGTCAGCTCAGGAATGACCCCTCTGTGTTCTTTGTACCCATCCCACTTGCCATCTTTGCCAGCCTCAAATCCTCTCTGGAGGAAGTGGCAGCTGCTTCCAATAAGTATTGTCAGGATCAGACCAATGTTAACCTCTCTATTACCTCGATGCCACCTGTGGCCGAGGCCCCTTACTCCTTAGACGAGGAGGAATTGGACCACTTATGACAAGCGGTGCCTCCCAAACTGTCATGTTCCATGGCTCCCACTCCCCTTCTGGTCTTCACTCCTCTACCCCAGTACCCATGGCAGGAATTTCACGACCCCCTCCCCTCCACCTTGCTTGCACCAACATCAGCCCATGGCACCCCTTCCCCCACTGCTCCCCAGTTGCAGCATCTGTCCTGACCCTCCACATGCCTGCATAAGTGTTCAACCATGACCTTCCCTATAAACATGAAATCAGCCGCAGCCAACCAACCATGGGTGTCCACACCCTTTACTGACTTTTCTCTGATCCACAAGGCTGTTAAGGAATATGGCTCAGACTCTCCTGACTTTCAACAAGTCCTTTACCAATGGGTTATATAACTATAAACCTATTATGAGTGGTATCATCTTCTTAAGACTGTTTTGGAGTCTGCGGTCTTCCTTAACTGGCACTCCGTCTATGATGATCAGGCAGAGGCACAGGCCTGCCTTAACCTGGACTACAGGCTTGACATCACCCTAGACACGCTCTTCAGATTAATATATTAATCCAGTGTCCCAATCCACCATTGGCCAATACGCCTATTTCCAGCAGGTCTCAGACCCGGCATTTAAGGTCCTTAAGGTATGCACTCCACACAACCCTTCTGCTTATTTCTGCAGCTTTGTTCAACAATCTGGAGAGCCGTTTACCAACTTTCTCACATGAGTCACTGAGGCGGTGGAACATCGGGTAGATCCAGGCCCAACCTGGGAAATGTTGAATAAACAATTGACATAGGAGAGGCTTAATGCCCCTACCCAGAATGCAGTAGCTGTTCTGGGTAATGAGATCCATAAATGGGTCCTGGCCACCAGGGACCTTGACCCTGGTGCTGGGCCTCTTGTTGCCCTGACTGCCTCCATCAATGCCCTGTTGTCTTCTGACTGATGAGGCCCTTCTACCCACCAGACCAATCCTGTCAGGGCTGTGGCAAGCCCAGCCACCTGTAGTCTGACTGCCCTAACACATGTACAAAACATGCTGTCCCAGAAACAACAAAGGCTTCCACTGGGCTGGACTACCATTCGCAGCCTTAAGACAACCTGCTCCTTAAACTCCATCCTTCAGCCCTGCCAGTAAGAGGGAGTGATCCCACCCCCAAGATTTTCTGGACCCTGCCTGTTTTCCCCCACTCCCCTATGATGTATATATATCTGGATAACCTGTTAAAGGGTTGATGGATGTTATCATCCTCACAGACCCAAGGTCTCTGGTTCCCCTGCTGGAAGTTCCAGACTGCTCCCTCATCAGTGGGTTGGGTGGATGACAGTACTCCTGAGCCACCAAACGGCCAGTCCACTGGAAGGATCTTGATGACAACCAGGGCTCCTTTTCTCCCATACTATCTAACGTCCCTCATAACCTTTGGGGAAGGGACATTTTGGAAGACATGGGGGTCACCCTAACCACGCATGACCATGTATTTTTCAATGACATTATGACCCATGATAAAATAGGCCTCTTGGGATGCATGCCACCCTGTTCTCCAACAGAACAACACCCCCAAATCTAGAGGCCACTGCCCACCTAGAGACCATGCAAAAACTATTACCAGACCCTCTATACCTCTTGTGGCTCTCTGATGGTGATGTCTGGGTGGAGCAGTGGCCCATCATTGAACCCAAATTATCAGTACTTAAAGAGTTATTCAAAAAATAACTAGACTTGGTGCATTTGGAGCCATCTACCAGAAGACACAATACTCCCATTTTTGTCATTCAGAAGAGGTCAGGCCATTACCAACTCCTCCAAGACCTATGTGCCATTAATGACCAAATGGAAATGATGGGGACCACATAGGCAGGCCTATTGCACCCTAGTGCCATACCCTCCTCATACTACACTGTTGTGTTAGATGTTAAGGACTGTTTCTTCCAAATACCCCCAGCACTCCCAGATCTGGAAACCCAACATACATAAGCCTGCCCAGAGATACCGATGGACCATGCTGCCGTAGGGCATGGAAAGTAGCCTCATTATCTGCCAGTTATATGTTTCGAAGGCACTTCAAAACCTCCTGGGGGATATCCTGCTTTTCCTTTATATAAATGACATTCTCACTGCCCGCTCCGATGCTCACTACCTAAAAAGAACATTCCATACTCTCCTGTGTAACCTAGCATCCTTAGACCTACAGGTCACCCTGGAAAAGTTCTGGTTTGTTTCCCCTTGCATTTTTGGGTTTCTTTCCAAACAAAAACACCCGCTTTCATTCAGCTTAGCCTGCCAAACCCAATATACACTGGCCAAACTCCAACAACTATGTGGCAAGGTGAATTGCCTCAAACCGTTCCTCCCAATCACAGATCAAGAGATTTGCCATCTGGGTAGGGGAGTGGAGGGAGGGGGCGATGTGTGGGAGGAGGGGGAGGGCAATGGGAAACGGGGAGGAGGCAGAAATTTTTTTCAACAACTAAAAAAAAATAAACAAAAATAAAAAATAAAAAAAAATAAAAGAGATTTGCCATCTTTTTTCTCTGTTGGAGGGCCCTACATTTCCCTCCACAAAAATTCCCTACAATCTTCAGAGCCAAGTCATTGTTGAAAGAGCTATCAGAAACCTCAAAGATCTTCTGTCCAAGGTGACTGCACCAGATGCTAAATGTGACCCTCGTTTGGTCCTAACTGAGACCCTATCTCATCTAAATTTCCTCACATCTGATGAGAAGGGTCTCGGCCCAGAATATAAATGTTGGGCCTTTCTGATGTGAAGTACACCCTTTCCTCTGGTCCAATGGTGGGACCCTATCATCCTTCAGTGCCAAAGACCTGCACCAGTGTTGACCTGGGAGTGAGGATATATGCATGTGTTTTTCTACAGGACACAACATTGCCAGTATGGATCCCTGCACAAGATGTGTGGCCTGTGATGGAGGACTCTGATTCTCAGGTCCTGTCCTCCAGAACTGGGTAATGGTTATGATCCTGCCTTTGCTTCCCGGGAGGATCTTTAGGCCCTGATTTCCCTCCCACCAGTCGTCAATGCCTCCTTCACTCCCCTGTATCAGACCTGTGCTCCCACTTTAACCTGGTTGATGCAACACTTGGAAATTGGGATCTTTTAAACCCCCCAGACTTCTGACCCCTTGCCTTCGTCCGAAGGGGTTATTCTTTTACTGACACCCTTCTACATACAACACTTTGGGGTAATGGGGCCAAAGCTCTGTTACACAAATTGCTAATGCAGCATGCCCCCCGGCCTGCATTACCCCCCCCCCCCCTTCACATGCCTTGATTGAGGACATTGTCTTCTCCTTGAGTGTCTCCTACAGTGTATTTGCACACTCCAGGTTCTCAGGCACGGAACGCCCAGAGCATGGACCTCCTCGGAAGGTTGTTCAGGTCTGGCCCACGGGAATTTGTCAGGCATCGGTTTGACGGGTGCCCCTCTCACCCAGGTGTGCTTCCCAGAGAGGACCCACGAGGCAGGCCAACCTAAGATAGGCACAGTCTATTATGTTGGATGCTCTCTGAGGTGAGGACAAACGAGGTCAAAGCTAGAACTTCATCTCCCACTAAACTACATTCCTTAAATAAATAGAGAAACAAACAAACAAAATATCTAAATAAAGGGTGGATATGTAGGAGAAACTTCCAGCCAAGAAACTGCCAGAAACCCAAGCCACAGTTGCCCTACCAAACCAACCTGCGTGAGCATACAGAGCAGGTACCTTCTCTCTGAGCCAACCTAAGGCCTACCGCTACACCCAGAGACTACTGACAGAGTCACCTAACTGGAGACACCAAGGAGGAAAGGACAGTGCTGCAGAGTCAGTCGCCTGAGCCAATGGAACCCTGTTAGGGGGTATATAGGCCTGCTCAACCTCCATAACAAACCAGTCTGCAGCACTCTTTGCTGCTCACCCAACTCCTGGTGTCTGCATCGTTGACTCTGTGCCTTCTCACCCCTCCCTCAAGGGTCACCTACAACACTGCGTGAATTTTAGAATGAAACAAAAAACATGAAGCAGGCCATGGTTCATGTGTGTTATCCAAGCACTGAAAATGCGGAGGCAGGATGATTGCCATGAGTTCAGTTCCAGCTGGATTATATTATGGGACCTTGTCTCAGAAACAGGAAAAAGAAGAAAAGAGAGAGGGGTGAGAAAGGGAGAAAGGAGAATGAGGAAGGGAGGGAAGGGAAAGGCATCTCTGATAGCTTGGATATTTATCGGTTAATAGTCACCCCTGTGGCTTTTGTAAATGATGGTGACATACAGGCATTGGAGACCCAAAATAATGCTTAGCACTCCTCTAAGTTCTGGTAAAAGGCACAGGTAAAAAACAGTCTATGCCATATGTCACTATCCCATTGCATATATAGCCAAGGATGACACTGAACTTCTGACCCTGCGACCTTACCTCCCAGTGGTGGTGCACATGGTGCATATGAGGCAAATACTTTCCCAGCTGAGCCAATCTGCAGCCCCCACTAGGTAGCAACTCCATTATTAGATCCAATGTACAGATAAGGAAAAGAGAGAGCTGGTGAGATTAAGGAGCTTTTCAGATTATAGAGAGACAGCTAGGATTCCATCCTCCTCCGTCAGACCTAATGCCTGTCTGTTACCATCGAGAACAGTCGGCTTGGTTTTCTTCAGATGGAAAGTGCTCGCGTTGACCAGCCCTGGCTAGGGCCTGAGCACATGCTCTCTGCTCTGCACTCCCTCTTCAGTCCTCTGAGGAAGCTCTGGCTTCCTGCAGCCCCATCTGCACGTGGTCCACTGTGTTTGCAGGAGCCTTCTTAAAGGGGGAACTTGTTAACAGCCTCTCCAATTTACTTTCAAGGGTAGTAGAGTACCAGATACTCATTTGCAGAACTCTGTTTTTGAAAAAAGCCGTCCTGTAATACAGAGAAGACAAGTGGCAGGTGCGATAGTTCAATACTGTCCCTGAATGATTTCTGTGAGAAATCAGGCCAAAACATTTGGAACTCTCTGGGGGATGTCCACGCAGGCCGGTGTGATGATTACATACCATGAAGAGCAAGGGCTCAGCACGTGAGAGGAGGATTGCGAGAAGTTCCAGACCAGCGTGTATTACAGCGTGAGATCCCGTCTCTAAAAACCAAAGCAGTGATGCCTGGGAGATGACACATGGGTTAAGGGCTTGGTGTACCAGCAGGAGGATCTGAGATTAGAGCCCTGACATCCACAGAAAAGCCAGGCACCATGGTAAGTACCTTCTATCCCAGTGTTGGCCAGGTGGAGACAGATGGATACAAAAGTGTGCTAGCTGGTGAGTGTAGCCAATATGGTGAGCTCCAGGTTCACCAAGAGACCCTGTCTCAACAATGTAATATAGAGAGTAGAGAAAGACACCCTAGCATGTATCTCTATGTAGAGACATATCGTAGGGTAAAAGGGCCAACTGGAGCAGAAAAAAACCAAACAATCACTGAGCGCCCTGACTCTGAAAACAGAGCCAGTGAAAGAAACACACCCTGGATCTGAGACCTGAGCCAGGAAAAGAAACATCTTTATTCCTGAACCCAGGACCAAAGAAACATGCCCAGACTTTGAAACCAGTACCAAGGAAATTTGTCCCTAGAATCAGGACCAGTGAAAGAAATATGCCCTGGTCCTAAGACTAGAACCTAAATGCTAACAAGAACCAGTGTAAAAAACACAGTTTGGCCCTGAGATCAGAGCCATCTCTGCCCCTGACCAACTAAACTAACTAATCCCTGAGCATAGAAAACTAACCAATCCCTCTTCTCCCTGGGAAAAATCTGCCTCAAAGAAGCCCTATATAAGCCTCTCTGCCTGTTCAGTTGGGGGCTGCCTTTTTAATCTCTCTGGCAGAGGCAGCTACTGTCCTGGACTCCTCCTATCCAAATAAATATTTCTCAAGAGTCTCGGTGACAAACCTGGCTAGTACGTTTTTTAGGGGACTGAGCTGAAAAACCTTGCTGAGATGCTCCTTTGGGAGGGGGGCCGGAAAAAGGCTGAGCAGAAAAAGTAACAACTTTTCACCAGAGCCGGGGAGATTGCTACATTTCTGTAGGGGCGTCCCCTTTAGCAGTTATCAAGACAAGTAACATCTTGGGTCAGAGAAGAAGCTGATAGCTCTGCTAGGATGTTCGTTTACAGAGCAGAGTTCAGTGTCAGTTGCTCTCCAGAAGAGGAGCAGGATTGTTACATCCTGTGGGGAGACCAACCCCGACCGCACCCCAGCTTCAGGTAGCCTGGCTTCCAGATGAGTCCGGACACCTTCCCTCCAGAGAGAAAGCAAGTGGAGGAGGTCCATGGTAGGGACTCGAGGGAGAAAAGGGAAAGAGGAAAATGATTTAATTATATCTTAATCTCAAAAAAATATTTTAAAAGGTAACTGTGGTCAAGTCCTGACTCCAAATCCCTATGAATAGGAAAGTTACTTGTAAATAAGAGTTTTGTGGGTATAATCCTGTCAAGAATCTATAAAAATGGAGTCATCCCGGTTCTAAAGTGGGCCTTAAATCCGATGTCTGCTATTCCTATAAGAAAGATAAGAAAGAAGAGACAGATATTTGTGACATTCTGACACAGAAGAAGACCCAGTGACAGTGGAGACAAGACTAAGATGTTGGGACCCCATGAGCCCAGGAGCTTCAAGGACTAGAGAGAGGCACGGGCTGAGTGTCTCTCAGGGCCTTCAAAGGGAAGGCTCTACGCATGCCTTGGTTTCAGACTCTCAGCCTCCTACAGCTAAGACTGATGAGATCCTGTTGTTTTGAACTACCCAGTGTGTGGTACACAAGCCCTCTATAGTTTTGTTTCCACCGCTTTAATTGCCTCATGTTGCGGGAGGTCCTCCCACTCCTCCAGCCTATCACCGCTGAGGTACCAGCCCATTGGGGCGTGGTTTCTCTCCCTTTAAAAAAGCGGCCACTTCCCTCTCCTCTCTTCACTTCCTGCTCCGCCGGCAACTAGACTCCTTTCCTGGTTGCGTAGAGGGCTGTTGCCTGGGACAGTGATCTGTAAGTTTTTTTCCCCTTTAAATAAATACCACCCTAATAATCATAACCCCGAATTGGTGTGGCATTGTTTGTGACTTACGCCTTCAGCCTCACCTGTGTGAGTAACCTCACTTCAAAAATGGTCAATGGAAAATTGCAGAAGTTAGTAGTTCACATATTTTAAACTGAACCCCATTCTGGGTAGCCGTCCTGACACATCCCTTGTGGCAGCGAGTAATCGATTTGTCCAGGATGTCTGCCCTGAGCCCCTGCGTGTTAGTCAATCAGGAGCTATCTCCTTTATCAGAATGTGTATCCTTGAGGACTTGGGTGCAAGACTTGATGCAGTCCTCAGTTTTAGACATTCCCTGGGGACCTTGGAGAGTATCTCCTGAGGACAAAGATGAGCGGCTGTTAAATTGTCCCAGTAATCTAAGAAATATACACTTTCTTCAAATTCAGAATCCTTCAGCAAGACTAGTAGCCAGCACGGCCAGAGAAACACACATAGGGGTCATTTGGACGAGCAAATAGGACCTCGGCGTGAAATCCTTCAGTGGGCTCCTGGATTTTCACAGGGAAGAGGAGGTGGTTGTGACTGTCTTTGCCTAAATATATGTTTATCATGCAAAATATTCTACCACATTTCCATGCAAAATGTTCATTCATGTTGCCATCTATGTCATCTTTTGTTTTTATATTCGATCAGTTGCACATCAAAAATAGAAGTGCTTGCAAGGTGGCATCCCCATAAAAGGTGCTTGCCATTGACTGATGACCCATCCCTGGGACCCACCTGGTGGAAGGAGAGAACTGACTCCCGAAAGTTGTCCTTGGACCCCCATTTTCATACTGTGTCATCCAGGCATGAATGTGTCCTCCTTCTGTGCCAAACTACCACTAACTAAATAAATGTGATAAATCGCTTTATTTTTATTTGTGTGCCATATGTGTGCAGGAACCCAAGAAGGCTACAAGAAGGCATCAGCTACCCTGACACTGGACTTTCAAGCAGTCCTAAACTGACCTGGGTGCTGAGACCTAAACTCTGGTTCTCTGGAAGAACAGCAATTGCTCATAGTTGCTGAGGCATGAACCATCTTTCTAGCCACCATTTTGGTTTTTAAGGAGAAGACAACTTTATTTCATGAATTTTCTTTTGTGCATATTGCTGTTCTGAACTGTTTTATATATAAGTGGTTCTCGGGACAAACCCCAGGGCTCTGTTTACGGCATTTCTCTACTAAGCTACATCACAATCAGATCGTTCTTTGCTCAATCGGTAAGAGGGAAGCCTCATTTTTTTACTGTTTAGATTTCCAAAATACATGAGGGGTATGAGGATATTTTCTCAAAGGCAGGTTAATCCTAGGTTATACTAAGTCCCAGGGCTAGACAAGTGGATGAAGAATAATGGTGGTAGTAAGGAACTATGAGCAGTAGAGAAAAAAAGAATGTCATTTCAAAATACTTATTAAAAGCATTTTGGAGAAGAGCAAAAGATGAATAAATGCTTGGGTAAAAATCTTACTGTGTCACCTTGATAAAGTATAGAAGCTTGAGGAAAATGAAAACCACGTGGGTGGAATGAAGGGCGCACATAATGCCCACGTCCTAATTAATCCCCATGTGAATGCAGTCCCTATGTGCCACATGGGACAGTGAAGGTGTGACTCAGTAGAGATTCTGAGATGATTATCCAGGTCCACCCTAAACAGAACCATGACAGCCCGTGGAAGAGAAAAAGGGGGGGGGGGATGCTAGGCAGGGAAGGCGCTGGGGCTGGAAGGAGCCTTGTGTATCATGCACACTTGCCGTGAAGACAGAAGGCAACTTGAGCCGAGGTATGCAGGTGGCCTCAGAAACTGGGAAAGCAGGAGCCGACCTCTCCAGTAGAGCCTAGAGCCTGGAGAAGAAGCACAGTTCTATAGCCACCGTGACTCCAGTTGTATCCCCTTAATATCCAGGTTAAATTTCTGACTTCGAGGACTCCAAGATGAGAGAGAGAAAGAGAGAGAGAGAGAGAAAGAGAGAGAGAGAGAGAGAGAGAGAGAGAGAGAGGAATGAGGATATTTTCTCAAAGTCAGATTAATCCTAGGTTATACTAAGTCACTGGAGGTTAACAGTGAGACCAAGAGCCTAAAGATGAGGCCCTTTCCTCTGGGGAATCATTCTTATTTGGACACGTGTTATCTCTGGAAATGATTGTCAGCTGCTCCAGAACTGGCGTTAGACCCTCTTCACCCTTGTTAAGCAGGAGCTAGGGCTCCTGTGTCCCTCAGATGCAAAATGTCTGTTGTTCCAGAAAATCTCTCTGATTGTTGGCAAATTTAATTCCCTTGTGTGTGAGTGGCAGGTGTTATGCAGAGCTATGTGTGCAAGAACTATAGCCAGATAGTCCCATGTTCCAAGCCCTCAGACCCACAGAGATCCCTTCATCCCCATGCCTGTCCCTCTGGTGGGGGGGGGGGGGGGAGGGCACAGCACTCATGCGGCCATGGCCACCAGCCTTCTGCTTCTCGTCTGGCTCCTGTCCACAGTAAACCCTCGAGAGTTGCAGTTACTGTAGTTAGCAGAGATGCCCTGGCATCTTTGGCCTCATCTATGCAGCTACTCTCTAGATTCATGCTATTTCTAGGGGAAAATAATTCCTAATTTTCATGAACAGTTTACAACTTGCACTTAAGTAGTTGAAGAGAGAGTCTCAGTTGAGGGACTGCCCAATCAGGTTTGCCCGTGGCCTTCTCTGTGGGGAACTGGCTTGATTGATGTGGGAGGAAGAGCCCACTGCAAGTGTTCTTGGGCTGTGAGAGCAAGTTGGCTGTGTGGAGTCGGCAGAAGCAGCGTACCTCCATGGTCTCTGCTACAGTTCCTGCTGGAGCCTCTCCGACTTCCCTCAACAAAGTAGTGTGACCTGAAGCTAAAAGCTGAACAAGTCCTTTCCTGGCCAAAGTTGGTTTTGGTGAAAGTACTCTATCACAGCAACAGAAGTGAACTAGGGGATGCAGCCATGACATGGAAGCAGAGGCAAAACCGCGAGGAAAGGAGACCAATGGGAGAAGAGAAGAAAGGGGTGTAGGAGAGCATGCTCCAAGTGCAGCCCATATATGTCTGACAATGGCTCACGTGACCCAATATAACCAAAAATTGTAGCTACAGTGATGGAAATAAATTATAGAGTGGTGTATAAATTCAAGTATCGTTGTGTACAGTGCAGTCATATGAACAGAGACACTAGAGAAGGGTTTCTTCAGTTCAGAGTCTGACTTTGAACCTTTCTTCTGGTGTGTGTGTGTGTGTGTGTGTGTGTGTGTGTGTGTGTGAGAGAGAGAGAGAGAGAGAGAGACAGAGACAGAGACAGAGAGAGACAGAGAGAGAGAGAAAGTATGTGCACACACGCATATGAAGGCCAGAAGTCTACCTTGCATATCATTCCTTAGGAGTCATCGACTTGTATCTTGAGACATTATGTCTCATTGGCCTGAAACTCTTCAGTAAGCTAGACTGGCTGTCCAGAAAGTCCTAGGGACCTACTTGTCTCTGCCTCCCATTCTACAGTGCTGGAAATGCAAAGGTGCATCATCTTGCCTGGCTTTTTAATGTGGGTTCTGGAGGATTGAACTCAGGTCCTTCAATATGAACAACAAGCACTTCCTGGCCGGAACTGTCTCCATGGACCCCGAGCCGTCGTTACGGTCCCCGAGCTGTCTCCACTGTCCCTGATTTGTCTCCACAGTCCCAGAGCCGTCTCCGCAGTCCCCGAGCTGTCTCCACAGTCCCTGAGCTGTCTCCACAGTCCCAGAGCCGTCTCCAAGGTCCCTGATCCATCCATGCCATCCCCATCCACCCTGTTCTGCACTCTGGGGTGTTCGCTCATTTGAATGATTCTGGCCGCACGGACCTGTCTGCACAGGTCACTCCGTTGCTCTGTACCATATTGTCCTCTTTGGGAAAAATGGTGACTTTAGGAAATGGCAGTTGTGGGGCTAAGATGTCAGTGTACACTGCTTGCAATGCTATGCGTGAGGATGAAATGTCAATGCAAAGTATTTGGACATGAGATGTGTATGGCTGGTTTGTTGTCAGCTTGACACAAGAGTCATCAGAGAGGAAGGAGCCTCAGTTGAGGAGATGCCTCCATGACATCCAGTTTAAGGCATTTTCTCAACTAGTGGTCAACGGGTAAGGGCCCAGTCCACTGTGAATGATGCCATCCCTGGGCTGGTGGTCCTAGGTTCTATAGGAAAGTATGTTGAGCAAGCCATGGAAAGCAAGCCAGTAAGCATCTCCCCTCACAGCCCCGGCATCAGCTCTTGCCTCCAGGATCCTGTCCTACTTCAGCTCCTGTCCTGACTTCCGTTGGCAATGAACAGCAATGAGGAAGTGCAAACTGAATAAATCTGTTCCTCCCCAACTTGCCTTTGGTCTGGGTGTTTTGCTGTGGCAGTAGAAACCCTAACTAGGACACTATGTGCAATTGTCAGCTTCATTAGTGTCATTAGCTTCAGCAGCATCTGGGAGAAGCAGAATGGCCTAACCAATATGTATGGTTGTAAGAAAGAGATGGTTCTGGATATATTATATACAGCTGCCTATGGAGTACTGAAGAGGAGGCTTCGTGGCTGTTTGTAGACATCTCTAGATAAAATCATGAAGTAGCTTAATAATTTTAAGACTTGATAGTCTTACTTTTTCTGTGCTGTGTGTATATGTGTGCAAACATGTGCATATGTGCCAGTGTATTTGTTCATGTGTGTGTATGCATGTGTGCTCGTGTGTTCATCCATATGCACATGTGTGCCAGTGTGCTCATCCATGTGTGTTTGTGTCCACGTGGAAGCCATACTTTAAAACTTTTTAAATTACATTGAGTGTGTGTGCGCACGTGCTGTGGAGGAAAGAGTTCAGTTTGGGGAGCTGGTTCTCTCCTTGTACCTAGGATGTGGATCTTGGGGATCTAACTGGGGTCATGGGAAGGGAAGCTCTTTTTCCTGCTGAGCCACCTCACAAGTCCCTCCAGCCTATTTTCTAAAGCAGGGTCTCTCACTGCACTTAGCACTGCTATTTTGCCTAGACTATGACTGCCCAGATCTGCCTGCTTGTGCTTCTTACACCCAACATGATGCTGTAGTTACTGTTGCATCTGACTTTAAAAAAAATGAGAACACTAGGGATCCGAACTCGGGTCCTTATTCTCGCAGAGCAAACCAACTCTCTAGGTCTTCACTTTTCTTAAGTGAACGTGTTGGCGCTGGTGATTCCCAGGACCAGCACTCTGTGGCATATGCTTCAGTTAGGCTTGACTTCCCATCTGGAACCGGAACCCGGATGTTCCTTTCATAGCTGAACACATCCAGATGTTTCGACTCCCCTTCCAAGCGACAAGAGGAATGAAACTCAATGGCGTGGAAGCTGAGGTGATCCAAATGCGTCAACATGACTTTGCCAGCAGCTCAGGACTTCCCATTTCAAGTCAGCCTTTTCAATTCTGCTAAGTGTCCATCTTGGGGAAGGCAATAAAAAGCAGACTGAGTCTAGTGTGGATCCTCAAAAGTCTTAGGAACTGGAAGCTATAGGTGTTATTCTTAAAAAATCAAAAAAAAAAAAAAAAAAAAAAAAAAAAAAAAATAAATGTGGGGTTCCCCTGCCTGCCCAGCGGGCTCACAGAGCAGCAGCAAACTCCGGTGGGTCCGGCACCCGAGCAAGGGGCTACAGTTTCCCACCAGCGGGAGGGCATGCGCCGCGCTGGCGGTGGCCGCGTGTCAGACATATAAACACAGGAAATAGCCATATAAGTATTTATTAAAAAGGAGAAAAAGAGAAAAAGGGAGAGATAGAAAGAGAGAGAGAGCGAGAGAGAGAGAGCAAGAGAGAGAGAGAGAGAGAGAAAGAGAGGGAGAGAGAGAGGAGGGGAGAGGCAAAGCCCCATGTGTACACCGGGAGAAAAAACAGAGAGAGAGAGAGAGAGAGAGAGAGAGAGAGAGAGAGCGCCGATGGCGGGCGAGGTTAGAGGTTAAAAAGGAGTGGGCGTGGCTAGGGCAGGGACCGAAAGAATAACATTCCCACATCTTGCTTTTAGTAAAAAAGCAAATTAGACGCTCCAGTTTGAAGGAATTGGGCGGCAAATTCTCAAGACTACTTCCCGCTGATTGTGGGCATCGTCTTTGGGGGGGGGGGGCGCGAGAGAAGGCTGGGTGCTGGCCACATCCTGGCATAGCTGGTCTCTTTGTTTCTGACTGATGTCTGTGGCATGAGAATGTCTGGTATCTCTTACCCTGTTTAAGGTATTGGCAGAACAAAGAACAAAGTTAAATTAAGGGGAAAAAAATTTAGGACCAGGGGATTGAGTTGAGGGGGATGTATCTGACCTGTTTAAGGTGGATTTTTAAATTCGGCTCCCTGGAACTCACAAGAACTCCTTGGCTTAGCGTAAGAGATAAATTTGGTTTGAAATTTGTTTGGTGAGGTAATCTGGGAAAACCTCTCAGCTGTCAAACTGTCAGAGATCTTTGAGAAGGATAAGATTTTACTTGAGTTACTGATTAAAAAATGACAGAGAACTTACTTGGTTGGCACCCAGAGCTACTCTTTTTTGGGTCCTCCATGGTCGTGGAAGGTTGCACTTGAACTTTGCTGTTTAGCGCAGGGCCTGCCAGGCTCCAGAATATCCTGTGGGCTAAGAAATCTGTAGGAAGACAGGCCTACCTTGACCTGAGCAGCTAGGCTGTCTATTCCAGCGATTCCGTCCACGTCTAGAGAGGTCTTTACTTTAGACGAAAGGCAGGTTTGCCTAATGGTCAGCACTCTGCAGTCGAAGCGAAATGCAGAAGGATGTTGTTTTGTGCGTGTCTGTCTTCTTTGGAGGGAGCAGAGAGCTGCTGCTAGGAGCCAACCTGTCTCTTTTTTGTTGTTGTGAAACGTTTTTAATAATTAAATACTTAAATATCACATTCCCCAGATCTCTGAGCAGTTGAGGGCTGTTTATCAGGTATAGAATTTGTTTGGAAAGTTGAGTCTGAGCTTGACCACACTGGCTCTCAGCAGGTGAGATTTACATTTGTAAAAAGGCAGAGAGAGGGAAAAAACTGCTCGTAATATAAGGTTAGTGGCAGAACTGACAATGGTAGATAACAGCTTAAGAGACTTAAAGGTACATAGCAGTTTAAAATATATGTATTATTATGTATAGAAAGAGTGAACAGGAATTGGGCAATGTGGACAACTCTGATGGGCCCTATCAGAGACATGCTATTGCTCAAAACACATGTAACAGAGTTAACAGGAGGAGTTTAGTGAAAACTGAGTGAAGAGGCAGGGTAAAACTGGGAGTAAAACCGGGAGAGTGTGGTCACGTGACCTGGCCCTCAGCCAAGATGGCGGAAAAAGTCACCTGACCCATCTGGCCTTCAGCCAAGATGGAGGCCGCCATGTGTAGTCTGCTCTGTTAGAGAGCCTGCCATGCCACAACAAAAGCCACAGAGGGGAGGGGCAAAAGGCTGGAACCGAAAAACGGCTGTGTATAGCTTTAATGGGGCCATTTATTTGGACAGAGACGGATAAGTGTAAGGCATTAAAGCATGAGGCCAGAGTGATAGGTCTGGATGGCTTGGCTCCCATGGTCAAGGCCGTGCAAACACCCGCAAAAAACGTGGCACCTCAAGCCTACAACAAGAATGGCTCCCCATTAAAGCGAGATGCAGATGGCATGAACACCCAGGCCCTATGAAAAGGCGTCCGATTCCATGGGGGGGGCTATAACCTAGCTGAATCAACTCGCGGGCAGGAGGGATTCAGCCTAGGTCAGGCCACAGCGTAGCAGCATGCTGCACCGTAGCAGCAGTTATGACGAAAAGAAGGAAGAAAAGGAATGAAAAAAGAAAAAGGGGGAGAACTGGAGGCCCCGGGCCTCCAGGCGCGGGTGAGCTGAGGGGCTGGCTAAGAACCCGCTCTCCCGGCATGGGCTTAGCATGGGAGACAAGCCAAATTGAATACCAGCAAAGGGAGCAACCGAGGCCCTGAAAGCCTGCGGTTGGAGGTCCCCCCATCCCTAAAAACCGTGAAGGGTTGCCAGGAGCTCAAGGGTCAATCCCTTGGGTTAAAAGAGATGGTTAAGCTGGCCGAGATGGGGATACTCACGATTAGTTGATTTGTTGTTTGGAGGCTCTGCATCCAGGCAGATGGAACACGTGGGTCATTATAGAGAAGGTACTCAGGTCCTGATTCTGCCCCGGAAGGGAGCTCAGAGTCCTGGGCGGCACCTAAAGCCAGAACTCTGGCCCCGGGTAGAAGTCTGGGGCATGCGAATCATCTGAGTCACGTGGCATCATTTGTTATTCTTAAAAAATAAATGTGGGGTTCCTCCACCCACCTGGCAGGCTCACAGAGCAGCAGCAAACTCCGGCCAGACCCGAGCAAGCGGCTACAGTTTCCCACCAGCTGGAGGGCACTGGCGGCAGGTCAGACATATAAACACAGGAAATAGTCATATAAGTATTTATTAAAAAGGAGAAAAAGAGAAAAAGGGAGAGATAGAAAGAGAGAGAGAGAGAGAGAGAGAGGGAGGGAGAGGGAGAGGGAGAGGGAGAGGGTGAGAGAGAGGAGGAGAGAGGCAAAGCCCCGTGTGTACACCGGGAGAAAAAACAGAGAGACAGAGAGAGAGAGAGAGAGAGAGAGAGAGAGAGAGAGAGAGAGCGCGTGTGATGGCGGGCGAGGTCAGAGGTTAAAAAGGAGTGGGCGTGGCTAGGGCAGGGACCTAAAAAATAACAACAGGCCTGTCTGAATCAAAGAGGACAGAGAAAGGATGAGAACAAGGATTCATTTGAAGTGCACAGAAGATGGTCCCTTGCTCACACACCAGGGGCTACTCATACTTTATCATTGGCAGGTAACAGAGATTTGCTGTACAGAGGGTGAACCAGAGATGCCCTGATCCAGGGTGTATGGCACAAGAGCCCAGCAGGGCCCCTACAAGTCACAGGCACAGGCCTTATCCCGAGACACTGTCCTGGCATGCCGCTTCTCTGCTAGATGGTGCCTTGCAGAGCTCTGGGGAACTACCAGTCCACAGATTTTTCAGTGTGAACGGCGTCCCCTTGGAGGTCTGGGGAGTTAACGAGAAAAAGCTTTGCCCTCATTCTATGGTAAAAGTCCCCACGCTGGCAAGCCCAGTAGCTGAGCATATGCACCAATGAACACAACCAAAGATCACCGGGCACCTGAGGAAGGCATTTCATATGAAGCCACAGGAAACTGTTTACACTTCCAGGTCACAGTTCATCACTGGCGGAAGTCAGGGCAAGGTTTCAAACAGGAATTTGTAGTAGAAACCATGTAAGATAAATGTGGTGGTTTTTTTTGGGGGGGGGGATTTTCGAGATAGGGTTTCTCTGTAGCTTTTGGTTCCTGTCCTGGAACTAGCTCTTCTAGACCAGGCTGGCCTCAAACTCACAGAGATCTGCCTGCCTCTGCCTCCCGAGTGCTGGGATTAAAGGCATGCACCACCACCACCACTACTGCATGTACTGGCTTTGTGGGAGCCTAGCCAGTTTGGATGCTCACCTTACTAGACCTGGATGGAGGTGGGTGGTCTTTGGACTTCCCACAGGGCAGGGAACCCTGATTGCTCTTTGGGCTGACGAGGGAGGGGGACTTGATGGGGGTGGGGATATGGGAGGCGGTGGCGGGGAGGAGGCAGAAATCTTTAATAAATAAATAAATAAAAATAAAAATTATACTTCTCTCCATAAAAAAAAAGAAAGAAACCATGTAAGAAGACTGCTTGCTGGCTGACTCCAGCCTCATCCTTAATTAACCGCTGAGGGATGGTGCTCAGCATGGGCTGGGCTGTTCTGTATCAGTTAATAATGAAGACAACCCCAGACACACCACAGGCAAGCCTGGTCTACACAGCTCCTCAGTCAGCACTTCAGATGGCTCTAGGCAGTGTGAAGATGACAAAGCCACATTGGACATCTAGCAAGCAGGCGGCCCTGGATTCACTCTGTGAGGGCTAAAGTAAGCAAACAAAAGCCATCTCACTTCATCCTAGTTAAAGTGACTGGCCAGTGAAATGAGATATTTGGGGTAGGGAGAGCTATACACTGATGGTGGGGTGTGAATTCATTCAGCTACCATGGCAAACACACTGAGATTTTAAAAGAAGCAAGCCTAAACCTAGAATCTCCATGACTCTACTTTGAGGCTTAAGTCAGATCATCAACCTGACTGTATTTGAAATCAACATGGAAACACACCTCTAGGTGTGACTGTGAAGGGTTTTCTAAATGAGGTTAACTGAAGTGGGAAGATCTGCTCTAAGGGTGGGTGGCATCATCCTATAGGGTGGGGTTCTAGGGGGCATAAAAAGGAGAAGTAAGCAGAGTGCCAGTATTCATCTCTCTGCAGCTTCCTGACCAAGGGCCAGTGTAATGAAGCACCTTCTCCCGTGACTTTCCTGCTACGGTGGGCTTACCCTCAAACTGTGAAACAAGCTAAATGTTTCAGTTTTTTTTTGTTGTTTTTTTTTTGTTTTTGTTTTTGTTTTTTTTTTGAGACAGGACTTCTCTGTGTAACAACTCTGTCTGGAACTGGCTCTGTAGACCCGAGATCTGCCTGCTTCTGCTTCCTATGAGCTATGTTCTTAACAGTAACGAATAGACCTGCTCTTATAGCATTCTTAGACATATACCTGAAGGCACCTATGTCAACATACAGCAGAAACTTTCACACGCTTATATTCACTGTTACACTATCCTCAACTGCCAAGTCGTGGGCACAGCACAGGTGCTCAGCAATGAAGGAATGGGTATAGGGACACATACATGCAACAGGAAACTATTCAACACTAAAAGTGAAATTATGTCCTCTTCAGGAAGACAGAGCTGGAAATCACACTGAATGAGTAGGTTATTTCATAAAGACAAGCAATTACATGTTTTCTGTGAGACGCAGTCTAGACTGAAATGGAAGAGACCAGGGATAGTGGCTCATGCCTTCAATTCCAGCACCTGGGAGGCAGAGGCAGGCAGATCTCTGTAAGTTCAAGGACAGCAAGGGCTATATAAAGAAACCCTGTGTCCAAAAATTTAAAAAGAAACTCAAAAGGAGCTAGAAGGGGATTGTTTTAATGGGAGAGAAAATGAGCAACAAGAGGGCGGTGCCAAGAGACAGTAAGGAGTTACAAATATGATCAAATGCATGGGCTCATATTACACAAAATGTGCTGTCAATGTTTATTGAGGAAGACATTCTAGGTGGCTATTCCCAAAGATAATAATCTGGCATGTAGCACGTAATTACACCTATTTCATTCTGTGCTGTGAGTGTCTGTCCTGCTGTGTGTTATGCCGCATGTGGTAGCACACACCTCTACACCCAGCACCTGGGAGGCTGCAGCTGGAGGGTTGTGAGTTCAAGGCCAGTGTGTGGGCTGTATAATAAAACCCATCTCAAAAATAAAAAGCACACAAAAACACTTCTAAATGAATTTTGCTTTTTCATTTCTAGTTTTCTTGCAAAGATGAAAAATATGTAATACGTATGTTATCTCTACTATGAGCAGCAGAAATGTTCAAGTGGTTAATGATGGTGGTTTAGCAATGTCATCAGGCATTTCAGAAAGAAACTCAACCCTGCCCAATAATGGCTCTTTGTCTTCACACAATCTATGGAATCGGTATAGCCAAGTGCATTCTGTCATAGATGAAATATTTGATACTATTGCTAGCTATGTTGTTGATTCAGTTTCCACACACTGTTAAAAATAAAACATTTCACAGAAGTAATTTAAATATGATTTTTGGAGGAGTATTGAACTGTGGGAGAAATCACACACTCTTAATACTGTTGGGAACCCAAATGGTCTTGGCAGGGATGTCTTGATGATGCTTGCCACATGGCTAAGGAAAGTAGAAATAGACAAGAGGGGAGATGTCAAACACAGAAGCTGCTGAAGCATAAAAGAAACAAGAGTGAAAAGACAGTGTAGAGTGGGAGGAAATATTTGCAGAACGTATGCCTAAAGTATCATGAATGTCCAAAGTATGTACAGACATCTAAGGGGCTCGGTGGGTGAAGACTGGATGCTAATCTATGCAAGACTGGTAGACCGAGCTGGGCAATGCATTCCATGATATATGTGCCCCATCTCTCTCTCTCTCTCTCTCTCTCTCTCTCTCTCTCTCTCTCTCTCTCTCTCACACACACACACACACACACAACACATGTGCGCAATAAATAAATAAATAAATAAATAAGTGAACCCGTGATTCAATACCCATAAACAATCAGGTAAGAAACCAATTTATAAAGTATGCAAAATGCACAATATAACATGCACACACATTACAAAGAATGTAATAAATCCCTTTAGAGGAGAGAGCCCCTGAAAGCTGTCCTCTTCCTGCCTTGTGCGCCATGGTGCTCTTGTGCTCCCAACCCAGAAAATAAGTCAACAAGTATAAATCAAATAAATATTTCTCCAAAAGAGACATGGCAATGGACAGCAGCCATGTGCAATACACTCCCATGTGGTCAAGCCTTGAGGACATGCAGAGGGAACTAAGCCAGACTCAGAAGGACTGCACAACACCATTAAAGTAGGATTTCTAAGTCAGCCAAACTCATAGAATAGAAACTAAAATGACATTTACTTAGACTGGGAGAAGGCAAAACAAGGCAGTGCTACTCAAAGACTTTACAGTCACAGAGCATAAAAATATTCCAGATATTTATAACTGTGTGTTCAGTTAGCATTACTAAATGGGATACTTAAAACTGATTGTGAAACTTCTGTTTACATTATGGGGTTGGTGGTGGGGGCTTCATGTATCAGGGTGGTCTTGAACTTAAGTACTACTACATAGGTAGCCAAGACTGATTTTTAACACACAATCCTTCTGCCTCTGCTTTTTAAATGCTTGTTCGTTAAGAAGAATTTTGAAAGTCAAATGGGGCAGAAATATCTTTAGAGCTGTTCAGTGGCATACACATCATTTGTACCCAATCAAGCTATAAGAGTCTTTAAAAAGAAACATTAGTAGCTATAAAGTGTAAATATATGTGTATAAAGACCAAACTGCAGAAATGCACAATTTTGCACACATAAACTTATGATGAAGTTGATTGTAGATAAAAGTATTTTCGCCTGGAACTTCATCATGCCTTGATCTAGGTACATCTGAGCTGTACCCATAGCCTGTGTCTTCTACCTCACTACAGTGGAGAAGATGTCCTTTCTGTAGACAAGGGCCTCTGTAGCCCTGGTGCTGTGCTTATGCTGCCTTGATTCTCAAGGACGTCACTTCTACAGGGCTCTTCTTGTCTTACTCTCACTCATTCCTGCTTCCTTCCTCCGGGTCTCCTGTAGTAAGGCTGTCCTTGAACTCAATATAGAACCAAGGATGACCTGAATTTTGTGTTCTTGGAGTCTCTGTGTGCCCTCACACCTGTTTATGTGGTTAGAGGGATCAAGTTCAGGGATTCATGCATGCCAGTCAAGAACTGCCCTGTAGGCTGAGTTTTCCTTCCCACCTGCCAGTTCCCAAATAACGACATGGAGACAATATTAATTGTACATGCTCGATCAATAGTTCAGGCTTGTTACTAGCTAACTCTCACATTTTAAATTAATCTGTATTTCTTATCTACCCTCTGTCATGTAGCGGTACCTTCTTTCAACATGGCACATTCATATTACTTCTTCTCTGCCTGCTCATGACTCCCCAGACTCTGCCCTTCTTTTCCCCAGCATTCTCTCTGCCCTCAAAATCCTGCCTAGCTATTGGCCAATCAGCTTTTTATTAACGATGAAAGCAGTACATCCTCACTGTGTACAGAGATTATTCCACAGGATTCTACCAACTGAATTACATCCCCAGCTCAAACTTCTTTCTGTCATCATCAACACAATTGTGTCTGCCACAGCACTTTCCATCCCTTAACCGTTTCTTCCCTTTGTGACAAATTCACCCCCAACTGACAGTCTACCATTCTTAGCATCCTCAGTAAAACTTCCCTGAAGAGTTATTTATAACGGGTACCTCTACTTACCATCATTACTCTTTTGCTATTTTTTTTCCTGCCAACTCATGATAGGATCCTGACCTGCACTAACTCTGTCCTTTTTGATGACCTCTGTTTTTAAAGCAAGTGGTCATCCTTGTATTTTGTGATATTATTTATAATGTTATTTAGGACATACTTATACTGGAAAATATTTTCATTGTTGCTTTGGGATTTGAGGTCCACTGGCATCTTGATTTTAAATGGGAGCCGTGAGTTAGCCGATATCTGTCTACTCTTTTTCATTGCCCCAGAGAGAAATGGTGAAGGGTGTTGAGGGGTGACAAATGACAAGCTCCCCAACAAATACCTTGAGACACAGTATCACATGCATGAGAGGATTTGTCTGAGGCAGAGGCTAAAACAAGCTTAGTTACCCTATTGAGACTGGGTGGTTCTCAAACTGGAGCCTGTCGTGGAGGCTGCCTACTTTCTCTCAGAGGCTGGCTCTAGAGGTCTCGATTCAAAAGCCCTGAGGCAGGCTGGTGAGTCTGTACTTCCAGCACATTCATCTGATGAGCCTGCCATCACTGGCCATACCTTGTCAAATGACTCAGCTAGCCTACTCCAGAGAGAGAGGTCAAAGGTCTCTGATGTGCCTGTGACATACACAGTTCACACAAGTTCAAGTTGAGTTCTACCTTTAAAAGACAGAAAGAGATACTTTGGTGAGTATTTTATTCTACCAGCAAATAAAACATGGTGTTCCTTACCCTGTGAAAAAGATCACCTGCTTGTGGCTGACCATTAGTCTTGTAGAGCTGAAGACTGTTTTCAAAGAACAAGGTAAATAATGTTGAGATGTATAGGGAACGTCCATTAGGTCTGGAAGCCACCTTTTGAAGAAGCTCATAGGTCACACAGAGTCCCTTAGTCAGGGCAAAAAGTCACATGTCAGCGTCTTCAAACCCGGACCAAACAGAACAAAGTCCCAGGAGGCCCTGTTTATGTTTCCAGGCTAATTGAAGCTGTGGAATCAGTTGTTTCAGAAGTAACTTTCCCTTCTGGATCAATAGCTATGATGACAGACTGAGAGGGCAAAGAAATCGTCCACGGGAACTGTGGTCAGTGCAGTAAGTGACTTTTAGGGCTCCTGGACTCCTTTACTTCCATAAATAGCATTCCTTCCCTACCACACCCGAGTAATAGCTGTGTGCCTTGGAGATGGTTTTCTTTTTTTTTTTATTTTTTATTTTTTTTCCATTTTTTTTATTGAGAAAAGGAGAAAAAAAAAACAAGTTTCCACCTCCTCCCACCTCCCATTTCCCTCCCCCTCCTCCCACCCTTCTCCCCCTCCTCCCACCCTTCTCCCAATCCCCCCACTCCTCTCCCCCTCCCTCTCCAGTCCAAAGAGCAGTCAGGGTTCCCTGCCCTGTGGTAAGTCCTAGGTCCTCCCCTCTCCGTCCATTTATAGGAAGGTGAACATCCAAACTGACTAGGCTCCCACAAAGCCAGCACATTACGTAGGTTCAAAACCCCGTGCCATTGTCCTTGGCTTCTCATCAGCCCTCATTGTTCGCCATGCTCAGAGAGGTCCCCAGTTAGTTCCTTGGGCAGCTGAGGATAGGGAACCTGAAATGACCCTATCCTATAGCAATACTGACGAATATCTTGCATATCATCATAGAACCTTCATCTGGTGATGGATGGAGATAGAGACAGAGACCCACACTGGAGCACTGGACTGAGCTCCCAAAGTCCCAATGAGGAGCAGAAGGAGGGAGAACATGAGCAAAGAAGTCGGGACCACGAGGGGTGCACCCACCCACTGAGACAGTGGAGCTGATCTATTGGGAGCTCACCAAGGCCAGCTGGACTGTGACTGAGAAAACATGGGATGGTTTTCTTTTTATTTCCATCTTCTCAGTTTCCTGCATCCCATGTGGCCATACTGGTGTCTCTAAATAGAGTCCTGTGAGCTTTCTTTCCATTCTGCACTCCTGAGTGCTTACTCTCCTTCCTGCTGTCCTATGATTTTACTCTCTGTCCTACAATTCTGGGAGCTTACTCTCTGCCCCGCAGTCCCGGATGCTTACTCTCTATCCTGCAGTCCTGTGAGCTTGTTCTCTGTCTTGCAGTCCTGTGGGCTTACTCTCCATCCTGTGGGCTTACTCTCCATCCTGCAGTCCTGTGAGCTTACTCTACATCCTGTGAGCTTACTCTCTGTCCTGCAGTCCTGTGAGCTTACTCTCCATCCTGTGAGCTTACTCTCTGTCCTGCAGTCCTGTGAGCTTACTCTCCATCCTGCTGTGCTGTGAGTTTACTCTCCGCCCCACAGTCCTGGGTGCTTATTCTCCGTCCTGCTGTCCTGTAAGTTTACTCTCCGTCCTGCAGTCCTGTGGGCTTACTCTCTGTCCTGTTGTCCTGTGTGCTTACTTTCCATCCTGTGAGCTCACCCTCTGTCCTGCAGTCCTGAGTGCTTACTCTCCGTCCTGCTATCCTATGATTTTACTCTCTGTCCTGGGTGCTTACTCTCTGTCCTACAATTCTGGGAGCTAACTCTCTGCCCCTCAGTCCTGGGTGCTTACTCTCTATCCTGCAGTCTTGTGAGCTTGTTCTCTGTCCTGCAGTCCTGTGGGCTTACTCTCCATCCTGTGAGATTATTCTCCATCCTGTGAGCTTACTCTCCATCCTGCAGTCCTGGGAGCTTACTCTGTCCTGCCATCCTGTGAGCTTACCCTCTGTCCTGCAGTCCTGTGGGCTTACTCTCCATCCTGTAAGCTTACTCTCCATCCTGCAGTCCTGTGAGCTTACTCTCCATCCTCTGAGCTTACTCTCCATCCTGTAAGCTTACTCTCCGTCCTGTAAGCTTACTCTCCATCCTGCAGTCCTGGGTGCTTCCTCTCCGTTCTTCATTTCACTGCCTACGACAGGATTGGTAGGTTCTTTTCCACTGGCCTAGTCACTGATAGGTGTTTTGTAGGTGACTATAGTCACAGTTATAATGTCCCATTTTCTCAGGTTTCAGTCTTAAAACCACCTCTTAGCACTGCCTGGGTTCAGGTCCTTGCTACGTTCCCCTAGCTCCTGTCCCATGTACATTCAGTGTCAGCTGTTGGAAGCTCAGTAGGTGTGCTAGTGCGAATGTAACTGGCCCCCATAATCTCATAGGGAGGGGCACTATCGGGAGGTGTGGCCTTGCTGGAGTGGGTGTGGCCTTGCTGGAGGAAATGCGTCACTGCAAGGTTTCTTATGCTCAGGATACAGCACATTTAGTCAGTCAACGTTCTGTTGGCCTGCAAGATGTAGGACACTGGCTATTTCTCCTGCACCATTTTTGCCTGCATGCCCTCATGCTCCCCACCATGAGGGACTGAATCCCTAAACTGTAAGTCACACAATTAAATATTTCCTTTATGAGAATTGCTGTAATCATGACGTCCCTTCACAGCAATAGAAACCCTAACTAAGACAAGGACTAGTTTGTGCTAACTAAGACATGGACTAGTTTGTGCTAACTAAGACAAGGACTAGTTTGTGCTAACTAAGACATGGACTACTTTGTGCTAAGCACAGTAGGGAACAAACAAATACCTTTTCATTTATTTAGCATTTGGGGTGTGGGAGAAGGAGGGACAACAGTCAACAACAGATGTGTTCCTCAATTTTCTCCACCTTATATTTTTGAGACAGAGTCTTACCCGGAATCTGGAGCTCAGTGATTTGCCACGTCTGTCTCGTCAGCAGGTTTCTGGGATCGTTCTATTCCCATACTATCAAGACTTGGGCTGCCAACATGTGCCACTGTGTCCACTTTTATATGGGTACTAGGGATCCAAACTCAGTCTTCATGCTTCTGTGGCAAGGTTTTGACGCAGTGAACCATCTCTCAAGCCCCCTGGTCCTTTAGGTCATTAGTATGATTACCTCTTGCCCATGAACCGGCCATGCCTTGGAGGCGCCCTGGGCTCTCCTGTGGAGCTGGAGCCCACATGGTTTCATGGTTTCTGCGTCATCCAGGGACGTTCTCTCCACTGCTGTTGAAGTCTCATTTCAGCTTCCGTGTGATGCAGTCTTGCTGTCTGTCTCTGCTCTCCAATGCCTGTGAATGTCCCCTTTAGTACAAAACACACCGGAGGAGTCCATATTTTATATTATTTGACAATACTGGGTCTGTTTTATCCCTTCCGGCTGCAGCTCACGCTAGGCCTTGCAATGCTAGGCAAGCACTCTACCACTGGGCATATCCCCAGATCGTGGCTTTTGAGAGACAGTCTCCCTTTATAGCTCAGCTGGGTCTAGTCTTTGCCAGGCTGACTTTAAACTCATGACTCTCTTGCCCATGCCTCTCAAGTGCTATTATTAAAGATACATGCCACCAGTGCCAGCTTCAGTCTGCTTCTATTATTATTATTATTATTATTATTATTATTATTATTATTGATATTATTATTATTACATGTATATGTATATATCAAAGTGTGGGTCTGTGCCTGTGAGTACAGTGCCTACAGATGCTCAAAGGGCTGGAGTTAGAGACATTATGAACTAACTTACATTCTGAAAACAGAGCTCTGGTCCTCTGGAAGAAGAGATATGTTCTTAACTGCAAACCCATCTATCCAGGCCCAGGGGTCTGCTTCTGGACCATGGCTGGGCCCTGGACTTAGTATGGTATTTCTCACATTATATGATCCCTCTAGAATTGATTTATAGCTGGAAGAGTAGAAAGAGACAACAGTACAGTTTTCCATAACTTAGCAAAGACATATTCTAAGACACACACCATTTTATGATACCATGTCCTTGTGCAAACACTTTTGTGTACACTTATATAAACACAGATGATAGGACATTGCCACCCTAGGGCTGTAAGAAGCCCAATGTGTAAGACTGCTGCACTGTGTTATTTCAAAATAATAAATATATTGTTTTATATATTGTATATAAAAATTTTAAAAATCTTTAAAATGAGTAAGTATGAGTACAGTCTAAAATATTGGAAAAAAGAAGCACAGTAACACATAAACCACTAATATGGCCATTCAGTATCATTATCAAGTGTATGCTGCACACAATTAAATGGGTTGCGCTTCTCTGGGACTGGCAGCATAGCTGGTTAGCTTGTACCAGCAGCACCAGAAACACCCAAGTAATGCTTCCTGCTGGGAACACTAGGCAGCAGGGTGTCCCAACGTCTCCATGTCGCTAGGCAGCAGGGTGTCCCAACATCTCCATGTCGCTAGGCAGCAGGGTGTCCCAACATCTCCATGGCACTAGGCAGCAGGGTGTCCCAACATCTCCATGTCACTAGACAGCAGGGTGTCCCAACATCTCCATGTCGCTAGGCAGCAGGGTGTCCCAACATCTCCATGGCACTAGGCAGCAGGGTGTCCCAACACTACAGTCTTACAGCCCCATCACGCAGTATGCTGTTGCCTGAGCTTTGTTACACGGTGCAGGATTGTCCTGTAACTGATCCCAAGGTGGTACAAGTCATTGGCATATGTGGTGAGAGGAAAGAATACATGGCACACCTTTATTAAAGCCATCAGCGGCTGAGTGAAGTAGTAAGGGAGGCGGCGGGGCTGCGCCCCCAATACCCCAGCCGCCTACCCGGCCAGCCTATGCCCCGAAATAATTACACGGACACTGTATTCCTCCAATCACTGCCTGGCCCATTCCCTTCCAGGCCAACTCCCACACATTAATTTAGCCCATCTCCAATCATCTGTGTGTAGCACCCCAAGGTGCGCTTACCGGGGAGATTCTAGCCTAGTCCATCCTGGGTCGGAGCTTCATCCCGGGAGCGGGGCATGGTGTCTCTCTCAGGCGTCTGCTCCAGAGAGGAGAGCTGTGGCGTCTCTGAGCTCTCTTCCTCTTCCTCCCAGCATTTTGTTCTGTTTACTCCTTCCACCTATCCTCTAACCAATAAAATGGGCCAGGGCAGTGCCTTTATTAGCCAATGACCTTAGGGCGGCGGCGGGGCTGCGTCCCCAACACCCCGGCCGCCTGCCCTTATTACTTCAGCTGAGAATTCTTTCCACATGTGGAGCCAGAGTGGTCTAAGCATGTGGGACCAGAAAATGGCATATCACTGTCTCTCATGTCATAAAGGTGACTACAGCCCAAACCATCCCAGACTGACTGTGTTACCGCCTTGTTTGAACTCTCCTTGGTAGTACCAGTGCCACATTCTATTTTCACTTATTATACTATCTAGTAGATCCCCAGAACCAAATAAACAATGGTGCTTGCCTGTAATCCCAGCACTCAGGAGGATCAGAAGTTCAAGATCTTCCTCAGCTGTATGTATATATGGTGAGTAAGTTCAGAACCAACCAGAGCTACTTGAAGCCATATACCAAAAAAACAACACCGGAGGGGTGGCTTGGAAGAACTCCTCCCCAGTCCTCAGCTCCAGCATCTGGATGAGTTTGTCATGATTTTCTGTGTCCTTACAGGGCAGCAGCAGGTTTTATGTATTTTTTGTCTGCTTTTTAAAGTATAAATATTTTATTAATTTATCGAAAATTTTGTGCAACGTGTTTGAGCACATTTACCCCTAGCTCCTCCCCTTAACTCCTTCCAGACACACACCCCAACTTCATATCTTTTAAAAAATAATAACCCACCCATTACCATTTATACTGTTCACATATATAATATATATATATATATATATATATATATATATATATATATATATGTATGTATGTATATTTGTGACCATACACTAGAGTGTGGTCACCCATACAGAAGCCACAGCCTTAAAAGATTCTTCCTCTTCCAGGAGCTATGAATTGCCCAAAACAGATCAGTTAAAGGTTGGGCCTCACAAACCCTTCCCACTCCATGCTGGAACACTGACTGGCTTGGTCTTGTGTGGGTCTTGTGTGGGCAGACACAGCTGCTGTGAGCTCGTAGGAACACATGAGAACAGTCAGCTCACAGCTGGTCCTGGGCAGAGAATAAGTGACCTTATAGGGCTCAGCCCTCTCCCCAAACTCAAGGGCCATCTTGGGAGAGGAGGTGGAAGATTGTAAGAGCTGGGGGTTGGGGAGTACCTGAACAAAACTAGGTGTGGCGGGCTCACTCCGACTTGCACAATTTTGTGTTCTTGTTTGCATTTTATCACTAACATCTGCCTATGTTGTTTTGAAATCACACTATTTAATTGCAACATACTTGATAATATGCATATTAAATATAATTTAGATAGTTCTATTAATTCTGGATAATTTCTGTGTCCCTTTTAGTCACATTTGGCCTCTACAAATACGAAGTGTTCCTTAAGATCTGATTCTGGGAGTGAGTGGGATTACTGTATGACATGAAAACCTCCTTAGTTTTTTTTTTTTTTTTTTTTTTTTTGCTAACTCGGAGCCTAGCAGAACTCCAGTCTCCAGAAAGCTGAGTGCTTAAATACAATTTGCATATGTTGCTTTGTCAAGGTGCCTCACAGCAAGGGATGGATGGTCCCTTTGGGCAATGTGCTCTGATAGGATTTTGTGAGGGTTGTAACAGGATATAAACCTGACAGTGTTCCATACACATCTACTTTTGATCTGCTGAGTTACAGGCACAATATGGAAGTTTATGTCATCCCTTCCTAAGTAACTTTGAAGTGCTCTGGGTTTTTTAATTTTGCCTTACAGGGGAGCTTTTCTGGGGATATATAATTGCATATAATTGACCCAGCTTCAAATGCTAGAAATCAGAGATGTAGAAACAGGGAGGGAATGGGCATCAAGAGTGTGCAGACACAGCCTGGGGAGCTCCCAAGACTTGGCAAGAAGTCAGGGACAGTCAAAGAGGCTGAGCGTGTGATCACATCTTCATTTTTGTGCTAGTCTTTGTTTGTTTGTTTATGACACTCAAGCCCTTTCTTCAAAATTCACGGTCAAGGAGTTGGCTGGACAGAACAGCCAGCAAAGTTGCTCGCTGACAAGTTTAATCCCTGAGCTCCTTTCCCAGCCCATACAGTGGGACAAGAGGACCAACTCCAACAAATTGTCCCCTGCCCTCCCAAAGTATGCCACGGTGCCCTTTACAGAGGAAACAAGTAAATGTAATTTAAAAAAAAATTCTAAAGTAAGTTTTCAGATATTTTTAAAATTTTAGGTCATATCCATCTCAGAAAATGCATGGGTATTTGGCTGATAAGGAAGAAGCTAAATTTTAGAAATCTCAAAAAGGGTAGGGGGCAAATTTTGGTACCCCTTTTTACCTGTGCAACCGTACCTTATTCTCCACCCCCTCAGAAACTATGCTGGGAGGAGCAGCTTATGCACCCTATGTCTTTATAACAGACATCAGTTCTTATCCCTCTTGCTATCCCATGGATATGTGGGTGGGTGCATAAATCAATAATGAGCATGGAGACTTAGAAGATCTAAAAATAGCACCAGAGTTCAAGGCATAAATATGTATTGGAATGTTGTCATCACTAACATTTCCCAAACAGCAAGGAAAAAAAGAGCACTGTCATTGCTAAAAATAAGAAATTGGAAGAAAATCGCTATTTCAGTCAACTTAGGAAGAAAACTAAACAAGACTGTACATCAAGTTGAATTAAAAAGTGCTAAGCTTTAGACTAGTCTAGATAAACTGACACTTAGATTTCCTGAGAAAATATTCAAACTTTTAGTAAGAATTGGTGAACATCTACTTTCTCAAAATATTCTGGTAAATATGTAGACAAAATGGGATTCAATTTCAACCGGAGTGTGTGTGTGCCTGTGTGTGTGTGTAGTGTGCATGGTCTGTGTGTACATATGTCTATATATGTGTGTGGTATGTGTGTGGTGTGTATGATATGTATGTATGTGCATGTATGTGTGTGTGGTGTGCATGGTCTGTGTGTGCATATGTCTATATATGTGTGTGGTGTGTGTGTATGGTATGTGTGTATGTTCATGTGTGTGTGGTGTGTCTGTAAGCCCATCCAGCCACACCAGTATCTGCGCCCCTCTCTCAAGGGCCTCCATGACAGGTTCTACTCACAGAGTCCTCTCACTGCCCTAACTGCTGGACCCTGCCCCATCCTACATAGTAAAAAGTCTCACCTCTGGTGTTATGATTTTAGCCAAACCAGCGTGGCTGGCACTTCTGGGTTCCTGGGCAAAAATTCCTAGTTGCCCCAGGGACCTTAACAGGCCCTGCGTGACCCACGTATGGAATGGTTGCACCACCTACGTAAGACACAGCTACGTGAGCCCTTGCGCGCATGCCTTAGGCAGCCTTTAAAAGCTGGACGCGTCATCTTCAGCCCTCTCTTTCTGCACACCGATTCCCCAGGCCTGTTCGCGTCTTCTCTAATAAACTTCTAAGCGGGGTTGTTGCGCGTTTCGTGCTTCGCCAGGTGATTTCATCTGGTTCACCTTACACCTGAAGAAAACATGTTTTTGCGAACTAGAGAAAACGTGTTTTTGTGAACTAGTCGTGACCCCACCCTGCCTATTGACTAGAACGTTAGGTGTTAGTTCTAACAGCCTGCAGGTGCTTCCCTGTCCTTCGCCTGACCTAGCAACCAACCGTCCTGCCTTTGACATAACCAATCATAGTAAATGCCCTTAAAACGAGCCAATCCCTGCGTTTGACAAACAACCCACTGTACCCCCTCCCTGAATATGTATTTTTTTGCCTTTAAAAGTAGCCTGTAATAGCTAGTCATGGCTTCTCTTCCTCGCCTGGCTGAGGAGCCCATTTGTGCAAACAAGAATAAAATTCCTCTTGCTTTTGCATCAACTGGACTGGTGAGTGGTTCCACTGGGCTACCCTCCTGAGGAGTTAGCATCCCAGAGTTGAGGTCGAACACACCCTCATAGTAGATATGGGAGAAGGAATCCTTTGCTTTTTGCTTTCCTCTCCTCGCTGTCACTGTCCAGTTCATCTGTCCTATTTCTGCGTCCAGTATTAAAACCAACTTTTTCAGGATCTCAACATAAATGGAAACCAGCAGCTCTCCAGGAACCCCCAGCATTCCAGTGCTGGATGGGGTCTGATGAGATCTCTGTTGTCATGGACTGAACAATGGCTGCATTCTTGGCCTTCCAAACATGAGAGCCATTGTTGGTCTACTCAGACCACATCCTTTAAATGAATAACACACACAGAACTCCATTCTCTCAGTTCTGTCTCTTTGGAGAACCCTAAATAACACAGAGCCCAAGAGTGAACAGGGGAGTCCAGCACAAAATATTGGAGGCCTGGAGGTGGGCTGCTGGGTGAGAACATTTTTGTGTCAGGTGAGTGAAGGCGTAAGTCACAAACAAGCTCATACCAGTTTGGAATTATGATTATTAGAGAGGTTATTTATTTTAAAGGGGAAAAACTTACAGATCACCGTCCCAGACAAACAGCCCTCTGCACAATCAGGAATGGAGCCTACTTGCCGGAAGTGGAGCCAGAAGTCAGAGCATGAGCAGAGGGAAGTGACCACTTTTTTAAAGGGAGAGAGACTATGCCTCAGTGGGCTGGTATCTCAGCGGCTATTGGCTGAAGGAGCGGAAGGAGCTCCTGCAACAGGTGAGCTTGTGGGATTTACTAGAGCTGGTCACTGAGGTGAGACTGGGTGAAGCTCACGCTCCAGCCCTGCTTTCCTGGGAAGTGGCCCAGGAAGAAGTACCACACTGAGGTGTGACTGGGTGAAGCTCACGCTCCAGCCCTGCTTTCCTGGGAAGTGGCCCAGGAAGAAGCACCACACTGAGGTGTGACTGGGTGAAGCTCACGCTCCAGCCCTGCTTTCCTGGGAAGTGGCCCAGGAAGAAGCACCACACTGAGGTGTGACTGGGTGAAGCTCACGCTCCAGCCCTGCTTTCCTGGGAAGTGGCCCAGGAAGAAGCACCACATTCTTAGGCATTTCGCTCTCCTCAGATTCGGTGACAAGGTGAGTGGGGCCTGCCACCCTGTCTGCAGTAGCCCTGCTTTCCCAGGAGGGTCATCTCCATAGCCCACAGCCTGCACAGCCAGTGCTCAATTACCACAGCCTAAGGGACAGTTCTTAGGACTTCAGACTTGTAAAATGATGGAGGAAGGTCATTGGTTAAAAAATAAAGAAACTGCCTTGGCCCATTTTATTGGTTAGAACATAGGTGGGTGGAGTAAACAGAACAGAATGCTGGGAGGAAGAGGAAGTGAGCTCAGAGACACCATGCTCCCCTCTCCCGGGCAGACGCGATAGCTCTGCTCTCTGAAGCAGATGCGATGGAGCAAGCCGCCAGGTCAGACATGCTGAATATTTCCCGGTAAGCGCACCTAGTGGTGCTATGCAGATTATTAGAAATGGGTTAGGCAAAATATGAGAATTAGCCCATAAGAGGCTAGAGCTAGTGGGCCAAGCAGTGTTTAAAAGAATACAGTGTCCGTGTAATTATTTCGGGGCATAAGCTAGCAGGCGGTCGGGGTGCTGGGGACGCAGCCCTGCCGCTCCTATTACAACAGTAAAAGAACCAAAATACCCTCAAATTCCTCCCTGAAAGTCTCATTCAAGGAAGCCCCAACCCTGCTCTCAGGACTGCTTCCTACTTGTCAATTTGTAAACAAAGCCAGACATCAGCTTTCCTCTCAAGGGGAGTGGCATAATGGGTTAAAATAAAATGCTGTGGATCCCTGGAGGCTGCGTGGCAGAAACACAGCAGGTCTCTGAGTGGTGGCAGGCAGCAAACAGCAGGTCCCAACAGCAGCCAGTCCCAGGCAGGGATGGTGCAGTTCCCCAAGTGGCTGCAGCAGACCACAAGGAGAGACAGGCAGATGGGCATGCCACGAGACCACACCACAGGTCTCCAAAGGTGCCTGGTCCAGGAAGGGAGCCATGTGATGGGTAAGAGACAAAGACATGGATAGGCATGCCGTGCAGAGTGAGGTTGGATATTTATTTAGGGGGTTATGGAGGGGAAAGGGGAGGAGCGGAGATGGGGAGAAGTGGGGAGAGACAGAAGCTGCGTCTTTGAGAGGGAGATGGAAAAGGGAGAGACTCAGGATGCAAGCAGGAAGGAAGATCTGCCTGCCTCAGCAGACAGGGGAGGGAGTGAGCAGGGCTTGTCTCTTAAAGGGACAGGACAGATCATTACAAGTGGCCTTCCTACCAGCCATCCTATTCCCAGGTTTATGAAGAGCTGTCTCTGGACACAGATGCTGTCCAAGAGAAGCAATAAGCCAACACCAATCAGAATTTCCAGATAGTGCATGCTTCAAGTGTCTCATTCCTATGGTTAGAGCTGTCAAATACCTGACTGATAGTGAGGCCTCTTTCTGAGGCCACCACAGTGTTATGCCCAGATCACAGAGTCCCCCCAAAACCAACTAGGAGACCTAGTCCTGTATGTAAAACAAAGAGCCTATATTCTCACACAAGTTTGCAAACTCAGACTTGCCATATGGCCAACATATTGGAGTGATCAGAGAGCTCCAAGCTCAGTTAGGGTTGGGTTTTTATAGTAGCAAGGGTGGGGGTGAGGGATTTCTAAGGACCCCTGATTGGCTGACATCTGTCTAGGGGTGTCCTGGTGAAGAGCAATGGGTGTGTGCTGGCAGGTGACCTCATCTATAATGATTGGAATGTTAGGAATTTCATTTGAATGGTCTGTTCCTGAGTGGTGCCTGGGTGGTCTCAGTTTGTGGTCTTTCTTAGAACCAGGTATTGCCTTAGAATAAAATACTGAGTGAGACTTGGGTCTCTGTTGAGCTTGTCATAGCTGGGTCCTAAACACAGGACAGAATTCACCTTATAACAGAGCAACTCCTCCTGCTGGATGAGCACTGAGGACACAGGTATAGAACACCATCTTTAAATTGATGCCAGTGAAGCTGTGCAAGAACCTGGTTTATGGCTAGAGTCCACAAATGAGTGAGTACATACCAAATTCATTTTGGGGGGGGGTCTGGGTTATCTCACTCAGGATAGTGTTTTCTATTTCCATCCATTTGCATGCAAAATTCAAGATGTCATTGTTTTTTGTTTTTTTTTTTTTTTTTTTTTTACCACAGAGTAGTACTCTAATGTGTATATATTCTACACTTTCTTTATCCATTTTACCATTAAGGGGCATCTAGGTTGTTTCCCGGTTCTTGCTATTACAAATAATGCTGCTATGAGTATAGTTGAACAAATGCTTTTGTAATATGATAGGGCATCTCTTGGGCATATTCCCAAGAGTGAAATGGCTGGATCCTGAGGTAGGTTGCTTCCGAGTTTCCTAAGAAACCACCACACTAATTTCCAAAGTGGTTGCACAAGTTTGCATTCCCACCAGCAATGATAAGTGTTCCCCTTTCTCCACATCCTCTCCATCAAAGGCTGTCATTGGTGTTTTTGATTTTAGCCATTCTGACAGGTGTAAGATGGTATCTCAAAGTTGTTTTGATTTTCATTTCCCTGATTGCTAAGGAAGTTGAACGCGACCTTAAGTGTTTCTTGGCCATTTGGACTTCTTCTGTTGAGAATTCTCTGTTCAGTTCAGTGCCCCATTTTTAAATAGGGTTAATTTGAATTTTAAAGTCTAGTTTCTTGAGTTCTTTTTTTTTGCTTTTCCTTTTTTTTATTCTTTAAAAGAAAACAACTTTCTTCATTATACATACCAATCCAAGTTCCCATTCTCTCCCCTCCTCAAATTCCCTCCAACTTCCCTCCACTTCACCTCCATCCACTCCTCAGAGAGGATAAGGCACATTGCTTTGAGGAAGGTCCAAGGCCCTCCCTACTATATCTAGGCTGAGCAAGTTATCCATCCAAAGAGAATATGTTCCCAAAAGGCCAGTTTATACAATAGGAATGAAATCTGATGTCACTGCCAGTGGCCCCTCAATGCCCCAGCCATGCAACTGTAAACCACATTCAGAGGGACTAGTTTGTTCCTATGCTTTTTCTTTCCCAGTTCAGCTGATATAGGGGAGCTGCATTAACTCAGGTAGACTGTTTCAGTGGGTGTACCCATTATGGTCTTGACCTCTTTGCTCATATTCTCATTTCTCCCACTCTTCAACTGGACTTTGGGAGCTCAGTCCATTGCTCTGATGTGGATCTCTACCTCTGTTTCCATCAGTTGATGAATGAGAGTTCTATGCTGATATTTAAGACATTCATCAGTCTGACTACAGGGCAAGGCCAGTTCAGGAACCCTCTTCTCTATTGCTTAGGGTCTGATCTGGGATCATCCTTGTGGATTTCTGGGAATTTCTCTAGAGCCAGGTTTCTTGCTAACACCATAATGGTTTCCTCAATCAAGATATTCCTTTCTCTGCTCTCATCTCTGTCTTTTCTCCATCTTGGCTATCCCATTCCCTCAAGTTCTCCTCACCCCTCCCGTTCTCCCTTCCTCTTTCCCTTCCATTCTCTCTTCTCCCCCAAACCCATGTTCCTATTTTTGTCAGACAATCTTGTCTATTTTGACTTTCCAGATGAATATATATATATATATATATATATATATATATATATATATATTTAATGTTCACCTTGTTACTTAGCTTCTCTAGGATTCTTTGTTTATAGCTAATATCCAATTATGAGTGAGTACATACCATATTCATCTTTTTGGGTCTGGGTTACCTCATTCAGGATGGTATTTTCTAGTTCCATCCATTTTCATGCAAATTCAAGATGTTGTTGTTTTGTGGGTTGTTTTTTTTTTACCACTAAGAATTATTCTAATATGTAAATGTACCATATTTTTTTTAATCCATTCTTCTGTTGAGGGCCACCTAGGTTATTTCCAGGTTCTGGCTATTACAAACAATGCTATGAACATAGCTGAACAAATGTCTTTGTAGTATGATTGAGCATCTTTGGGGTATATGCCCAAGAGTGGTATTGCTGGATCCTGAGGTAGATTGATTCCCAATTTTCTGAGAAACCACCATACTGATTTCCAAAGTGGTTGTACAAGTTTGCATTCCTACCAGAAATGGATGAATGTTCCCCTTGCTCCACATCCTTTCCACCATAAGCTATCATTGGTGTTTTTTTTTTATTGAGAAAAGGAGAAAAAAAAATCAAAAATAAAACAAGTTTCCACCTCCTCCCAGCCTCCCATTTCCCTCCCCCTCCTCCCACCTTTCTCCCCCTCCCCCCACTCCTTTCCCCCTCCCTCTCCAGTCCAAAGAGCAGTCAGGGTTTTCTGCCCTGTGGTAAGACCTAGGACCTCCCACCTCCGTCCATATCTAGGAAGGTGAACATCCAAACTGGCTAGGCTCCACAAAGCCAGCACATAAAGTAGGATCAAACCCCCGTGCCATTGTCCTTTGTGTCTCATCAGCCCTCATTGTTCGCCATGTTCAGAGAGTCCAGTTGTATCCCATGCTTTTTCAGTCACAGTCCAGCTGGTCTTGGTGAGCTCTCAATAGATCAGCTCCACTGTCTCAGTGGGTGGGTGCATCCCTCGTGGTCCCAACTTCTTTGCTCATGTTCTCCCTCCTTCTGCTCCTCATTGGGACCTTGGGAGCTCAATCCAGTGCTCCAGTGTGGGTCTCTGTCTCTATCTCCATACATCACCAGATGAAGGTTCTATGATGATATGCAAGGTATTCGTCAGTATTGCTCTAGGATAGGGTCATTTCAGGTTCCCTATCCTCAACTGCCCAAGGAACTAACTGGGGACCTCAGCTTGGGCACCTGGGAGCCCCTCTAGGGTCAGGTCTCTTGCCAACCCTAAAGTGGCTCCCTTAACTAAGAATTGTGGTTCCGTGCTCCCCTGTCCAACCTTCCTTTATCCCAATCCTCCTGTTTTCCCAAGGCCCGACCTCCTTCCCTTCTAACTTTTCTTTCCCCATCTCCCCTTACCCCCATCCCACCCCACCCCCAAGATCCCAATTTTCTCCCTGGCAATTTTGTCTACTTCCCTTAGCCAAGAGGATAACTATATGTTTTTCCTTGGGTTCCCCTTCTTACTTAGCTTCTTTAGATTCACCTATTGTAGACTCCGTGACCCTTATTTATGGCTAGAAACCAATTATGAGTGAGTACACCCCATGTTCATCTTTTTGGGTCTGGGATACCTCACTCAGGATAGTGTTTTCTATTTCCATCCTTTTGCATGCAAAATTTGAGAAGTCATTGTTTTTTACCGCAGCGTAGTACTCTAATGTGTAGATATTCCATACTTTCTTCATCCATTCTTCCATTGAAGGGCATCTAGGTTGTTTCCAGGTTATGGCTATTACAAATAATACTGCTATGAACATAGTTGAACAAATGCTTTTGTCATATGATAGGGCATCTCTTGGGTATTGATGGAGGAAGGTCATTGGCTAATAAAGGAACTGCCCTGGCCCATTTTATTGGTTAGAGGATAGTTGGGAGGAGTAAACAGAACAGAACGCTGGGAGGAAGAGGAAGTGAGGTCAGAGACTCCACAGCTCTCTCGGGAGCAGACGCCTCAGAGAGAGACGCCATGCCTCGCTCCTGGGATGAAGCTCCGACCCAGGATGGACTAGGCTAGAATCTCCCCGGTAAGCACACCTTGGGGTGCCATACACAGATGATTAGAAATGGGTTAAATTAATATGTGAGAATTAGCCTGTAAGTGCTAGAGCTAAAGGGCCAAGCAGTGCTTAAAAGAATACAGTGTCTGTGTAATTATTTTGGGGCATAAGCTAGCCGAGCGGGCGGCTGGGGTGCTGGGGAAGCGGCCCCGCCGCCCTTATTACTTCATATGGCGCCCACGTGGACAACTGCTTCCACATAAAGCCTGAGACAGCTTGGGAAGTAATTCTAGAACAAAATGAAAACATTGTGCCTGGTTTCTTCGTAGCAGCAATTTCTCGGTTCTACTCTGCTTGCTAGAGGCAAGTAAGCGCCTCATCTAAGAGAGGCTTCCTGACTCAGCTTTAGCTGCAAAGCCTGCAGCTCATTAAGAGGTCCTGCCACAAAACACTTAAATGGTGTTGACGAAAAGCTGAACGCATGCTTTTTGGTTTTCAGCCGTAGCAGGAAAAAAGCTGCGCCGTTTAAAAATGCTGGCTTTCTGGGCCATCCTGCCAGGGCAAACTCTGACTGTTTAAGGCAGGAGGGCCGGCTACCAAGAGAGGATGTGAGTGTTGTCTGTTGTAGCTCACTTGCTGGCAGGGACCTTGAAATGCCATACAGTTGTTGCAGTAAACATGGCTACAGCCTGTATATCCGCCATGAGGCTGGAAAGCTAAGGAATGGACTGGATCTAGCTGGCAAAGCCACGCCTTTAATCCTACCCATATTGCTCAGTAATTTAAAGGCTCGTGTGGTCAGAAAAAGAGAGATATACAGTAAAGAGAGATTCAAAGACAAAGAAAATTTCTGAATGGTTTAAAGTGTGTTAAAAATATATGCAGACTAAAATTTAAAGTTCTTAAAGTAACAAAAAAAAGGAAGAAAGTTGTGTGTGTGGTAGCACACGCCTTTAATCCCAGTGCCTAGAAGGCAGAGACAAACAGATCTCTGTGAGTTCAAGGTGTAGTAGTGTACACCTTTAATCCCGAATGCCTGGGAGGCAGAGACAGGCGGATCTCTGAGAGTTCAAAGACAGCCTGGTCTACAGAGATATTCCAGGTCAAAGATATACGCTCAAAAAGCAAAAAGTTAACCTAGGAATGTCACAGCTTAGATTCTTAAGTGCCTACTGATTTAAAGGCGCAAATCAAAAGTGCCCTTGGATAGTAAAAAATTGCAGATTCACAATAGGACAGATTCAGACCACTAAATGAGTCACACTGTGGATGAATGTACGTAGGCTTGGGAGAGAGAAGAAAAAGAATATAGAGAATAAAGTTAATGGTTTAAAAAAGTAAAAGTAAAGTCTTTAAAGAGACAGAGTACAGATAGTTAAAAGATTAAAAGAAATAAAGAAAAATAAGCCACATAAAAATGGAAAATTCACAGAGAGTCTGGATTATGTACATTGTGTTTTCTTTAAAATTTTTGACTGTGAAGGAGCTAAGTACAGAGAGACATTTCATTATATGGGCTGCCAAGTGGAACCAGAACGGATATCATGAGGGTATGATTTCAGAATTTGGATTTAAGGATATGATACTTTGGAAAAGAGATTCTTCTTTTGTTTTCACAGAGGATGAGACGCTGTTCATTTCTTCTATTCCGATTTGGTATGATGGACCACGCCCTCCTGAAGGGTTGGTGTGAACGCCTTCAAAAAATTGCTTCGCTCAACTGCCAACTGAGATGAAGCTAACACACAGGTTATACCATGAAAGACCTAATTAACGACGCCCCCATTCAGCAGGAAGCAGTTTGGAGAGAAATAACTGCGCCCATTTTCCCAAAAAATGTTTATAAATGTTCTTTTACATTTAAAGGGGGATATGATATAGATATGAATAATTTGCATTAGTATAGATTTTGCTTTATTGATAGAGATTTAAGGTCAATTTTGTTATATGTATAAGTGTTTCTGATTTTGATTAAGGTATTGTGATTGTGTAGTTCATTTAAATATGTACTGTATAATTAAGAAATATAGGTTGTTAATGGATAATCATCGATAATAGTAAAGCTTGTAGTCATGTTAGTTAGATTTTCTAGATATATAGAGATATATTTTAGATAGACATTCTTCATGTCTTTCAAAGATTACAGAATAGGACATTTGATGTTTTAATAACTGAGGACTTTTCACGACAATGAGACACTCTGCTCCTGGCAGCACCAATCTACTTCAAGAGGAAGATGGGCATCAAAGAGGCACCTGATGGAGTTTGATAGCCATTTGGGCAAGAAACTGCTCTTGCCTGGACTACTGCATAAACTGGACACAGAGAACCCGCAGAGAGAGGACTACTAAACTTGCCTAAGGTGAGATGATCTTTCGGGGTTCCTGATTCATGAAAGAGTCTGTGAGACATTCTGCAGGACACAACAGATAGTGACTGAACTGACTTTGAATTTTCCTGCTTTATGGAAATGTCTGCTGGATACCATGGGCCTGAAGGCTGAAGATGGATGCCCCAACGGTACAGAGGAACTTTGGGTGACTGTCCAGGCAGCGAGATGTCTCTGTCATTTCTAGAGTTTGAAGTTTCTTAGTTCTTGTTTACTTAGGTAATATTATATCTTTCTGGAGTCTTTGATGGAGTTAAGAATAGTTAGTTATAGTTATAGTTTTCCTTAGTTATGATAAAGATTATTGTAACTTTTACTTGATAACTGTTTTGTTATATGTAATTTTGCTATGTTAAAGTTAAAGCCTTTTTTTTGTTTAAACCGAAAAAGGGGAAATGATGGAGGAAGGTCATTGGCTAATAAAGGAACTGCCCTGGCCCATTTTATTGGTTAGAGGATAGGTGGGAGGAGTAAACAGAACAGAACGCTGGGAGGAAGAGGAAGTGAGGTCAGAGACTCCACAGCTCTCTCGGGAGCAGACGCCTCAGAGAGAGACGCCATGCCTCGCTCCTGGGATGAAGCTCCGACCCAGGATGGACTAGGCTAGAATCTCCCCGGTAAGCACACCTTGGGGTGCCATACACAGATGATTAGAAATGGGTTAAATTAATATGTGAGAATTAGCCTGTAAGTGCTAGAGCTAAAGGGCCAAGCAGTGCTTAAAAGAATACAGTGTCTGTGTAATTATTTTGGGGCATAAGCTAGCCGAGCGGGCGGCTGGGGTGCTGGGGAAGCGGCCCCGCCGCCCTTATTACTTCAGGGTATATTCCCAAGAGTGGTATTGCTGGGTCCAGGGGTAGGTTGATCCCTAATTTCCTGAGAAACTGAAACACTGACTTCCATAGTGGTTGCACAAGTTGCATTCCCACCAGCAATGGATGAGGGTAACCCTTCCTCCACAGCCTCTCCAGCAAAGGTTATCATTGGTGTTTTTGACTTTAGCCATTCTGACAGGTGTAAGATGATATCTCAAAGTTGTTTTGATTTGCATTTCCCTGATTGCTAAGGAAGTTGAGCACGACCTTAAGTGTCTTTTGGCCATTTGAACTTCTTCTGTTGAGAATCCTCTGTTCAGATCAGTGCCCCATTTTTTAATTGGGTTAATTAGCATTTTAAAGTCTAGTTTCTTGAGTTCTCTATATATTTTGGAGATCAGACCTTTGTCTGTTGCGGGGTTGGTGAAGATCTTCTCCCAGTCAGTAGGTTGCCTTTGTGTCTTAGTGACAGTGTCCTTTGCTTTGCAGAAGCTTCTCAGTTTTAGTAGGTCCCATTTATTCAATGTTGCCCTTAATGTCTGTGCTTCTGGGGTTATACATAGGAAGCGATCTCCTGTGCCCATCTGTTGTAGGGTATTTCCCACTTTCTCTTATATCAGGTTCAGTGTGTTCGGGCTGATATTGAGGTCTTTAATCCATTTGGACTTGAGTTTTGTGCACGGTGAAAGATGTGGGTCTATTTTCATTCTTCTACAGGTTGACATCCAGTTGTGCCAGCACCATTTGTTGAAGATGCTTTCTTTCTTCCATTGTATACTTTTAGCTCCTTTATCAAAAATGAGGTGATCATAGGTTTGTGGGTTAAAATCCGGGTCTTCTATACGATTCCATTGGTCGACTTCTCTGTTTTTATGCCAGTACCACACTGTTTTCATTACTGTAGCTCTGTAATAGAGTTTGAAGTCAGGGATGGTAATGCCTCCAGAAGAGCCTTTATTGTATAGGATTGTTTTGGCTATCCTGGGTTTTTTGTTTTTCCATATAAAGTTGATTATTGTCCTCTCCAGATCTGTGAAGAATTTTGATGGGATCATGATGGGGATTGCATTGAATCTATAAATTGCCTTAGGTAGAATTGCAATTTTTTCTATGTTGATCCTCCCAATCCAAGAGCAAGGTAGATCCATCCATTTTTTGGTATCCTCTTCAATTTCTTTCGTCAATGCCTTAAAGTTCTTGTCAAATAGATCTTTCACTTCCTTGGTTAGATTTACCCCAAGATATTTTATGCTGTTTGTGGCTATCGTGAATGGTGAAGCTTCTCTGATTTCCCTCTCTGCTTCCACATCCTTTGTGTATAAGAGGGCGACTGATTTTTTGGAGTTGATCTTATATCCTGTCACATTACTAAAGCTGTTTATCAGCTGTAAAAGTTCTTTGGTGGAGTTTTGGGGGTCGCTTAAGTACACTATCATATCATCTGCGCATAACGAAAGTTTAACTTCTTTCTTTCCAATTCGAATCCCCTTGATCCCATTATGTTGTCTTATTGCTATTGCTAGAACTTCAAGTACTATATTGAAGAGGTATGGCGAGAGTGGACATCCTTGTCGTGTTCCTGAGTTAAGCGGGATGGCTTTGAGTTTCTCTCCGTTTAATTTGATGTTAGCTGTCGGCTTTCTGTATATAGCTTTTATTATATTTAGGTATGACCCTTGTATCCCTAATCTCTCCAAGACTTTTACCATAAATGGATGTTGAATTTTTTCGAATGCTTTTTCAGCATCTAATGAGATGATCATATGGTTATTTTCTTTCAGTTTATTTATATGATGGATTACATTGATAGATTTTCGTATGTTGAACCAGCCCTGCATCTCAGGAATGAAGCCTACTTGATCATAATGGATAATATTTCGGATGTGTTCTTGGATTCGGTTTGCCAGTATTTTGTTGAGGATTTTTGCGTCAATGTTCATGAGTGAGATTGGCCTGTAATTCTCTTTCCTGGTTGAGTCTTTGTGTGGTTTTGGTATCAGAGTAACTGTAGCTTCATAAAAGGAATTAGGTAATGACCCTTCTGTTTCTATATTGTGGAATACATTAAGGAGTATAGGTATTAGCTCTTCTTGGAAGTTCTGGTAGAATTCCACATTGAAACCATCTGGTCCTGGGCTTTTTTTGGTAGGGAGGTTTTTGATAAAGCTTCTAATTCTTCGCGACCAACAGGTCTGTTTAGATTGTTCACCTGGTCCTGGTGTAACTTTGGTATATGGTATTTATCTAAAAAAGTGTCCATTTCTTTTACATTTTCCAGTTTCGTGTTATACAGGCTTTTGTAATAAGATCTGATGATTCTCTGAATTTCCTCTGTGTCTGTGGTTATGTCCCCCTTTTCATTTCTGATCTTATTAATTTGCGTATTCTCTGTCTGCCGTTTGATTAGTTTGGATAGGGGTTTATCAATCTTGTTGATTTTCTCCAGGAACCAGCTTTTTGTTTCATTGATTCTTTGGATTGTTTTCTGTGTTTCTATTTTGTTGATTTCAGCCCTCTGTTTGATTATTTCCAATCTTCTACTCCTCCTAGGTGAGTCTGCTTCTTTTTTTTCTAGAGCTTTCAGGTGGGCTGTTAAGTCTTCAATATGAGCTTTCTCTGTTTTCTTTAAGTGGGCACTTAGTGCTATGAACTTTCCTCTTAGGACTGCTTTCATCGTGTCCCATAAATTCGAGTATGTTGTTTCTTTATTTTCATTGAATTCAAGGAAGACTTTAATTTCTTTATTTCTTCCTTAATCCAGGTATGGTTCAGTAGTTGACTGTTCCGTTTCCATGAGGTTGTAGGCTTTCTGGGGGTAGCATTGTTGTTGAATTCTATCTTTAATCCATGGTGATCTGATAAGACGCAGGTGGTTACTAATATTTTTTTGTAACTGTGTAAGTTAGCTTTGCTACCGAGTATGTGGTCAATTTTCGAGAAGGTTCCATGAGCTTCAGAGAAGAAGGTATATTCTTTCCTCTTTGGGTGGAATAATCTATAGATGTCTGTTAAGTCCATTTGCTTCATTACCTCCATTAATTCTCTAATTTCTCTGTTAGGTTTCTGTTTGATTGACCTGTCCATTGGTGAGAGAGGAGTGTTGAAGTCTCCTACTATTAGTGTGAGTGGTTTGATGTCTGCCTTGAGTTTTAGTAATGTTTCTTTTACATACGTGGGCGCTTTTATATTAGGGGCGTAGATATTCAGGATTGAGACTTCATCCTGATGAATTGTTCCTGTTATGAGTATAAAATGTGCCTCTCCATCTCTTCTGATTGATTTAAGTTAGAAGTCAACTTTGCTAGAAATTACTATGGCCACACCTGCTTGTTTCTTAGGTCCATTTGCTTGATAAGCCTTTTCCCAGCCCTTTACTCTGAGTAGTTGCCTGTCTTTCTGGTTGAGGTGTGTTTCTTGTAGACAGCAGAATGTTGGATCCTGTTTTCGTATCCAATCTCTTAGCCTGTGCCTTTTTATAGGTGTGTTGAGTCCATTGACATTAAGTGATATTAATGACCAGTGGTTGTTAACTCCGGTCACTTTTTTAGTAGTAGGGTTTGTGTGTTTCCCTTCTTTGAGTTGCGCTGGTGAAAGGTCTCTAGATGACTGAGTTATTGTGGGCATTGTTGGACTCCTTGGTTAGTGATTTTCCTTCTATAATTTTCTGTAAGGCTGGATTTGTGGCTACGTATTTTTTAAATTTGTTTTTATCCTGGAAAATTTTGTTTTCTCCATTTATAGTGAACAAAAGCTTGGCTGGATATAGTAGTCTGGGCTTGCATCCATGATCTCTTAGTTTTTGCAGTACATCTATCCAGGACCTTCTGGCTTTCATGGTTTCCATAGAGAAGTCAGGTGTAAGTCTGATAGGTTTACCTTTATAAGTAACTTGGCCTTTTTCCTTTGCGGCTCTTAGTATTCTTTCTTTATTCTGTATATTTTGTGATTTGATTATTATATGGCGAGGGGATTTTTTTTTTTTTGATCCAGCCTATTTGGTGTTCTGTATGCTTCTTGAACCTTCATAGGTACCTCTTTCTTCAGGTTGGGAAAGTTTTCTTCTATAATTTTATTAAGTATATTTTCTGTTCCGTTGAGCTGTACTTCTTCTCCTTCTTCTACTCCAATTATTCTTAGGTTTGGTCTTTTTATTGTGTTCCAAATTTCCTGAATGTTTTGTGATGAGAATTTGTTGGTTTTGCTGTTTTCTTTGATCAGTGTGTTTATTTTCTCTATGGTATCTTCAGTGTCTGATATTCTCTCTTCTATCTCTTGTAATCTGTTGTTAGTACTTGTCTCTGTCGTTCCTGTTCGTTTACCCAGATTTTCCATCTCCATTCTTCCCTCGGTTTGTGCTTTCTTCATTGCTTCCATTTCATTCTTCATGTCTTGAACCGCTTCCCTAACCTGTTTGATTGCTTTTTCTTGTTTCTTTTGGTTTTCTTGCGTGTCTTTGAGCGATTTATTCATTTCCTCTACCTTTTTGTTTGAAATCTCTAATTGTTTATGGCAATTTTTCACCTCCTGTTTAAGGTCCTCTATTATTTTCATATAGTTCACTTTTGAGTCGCTTTCTTCTATTTCTTCAGGAGTAGGGTGTACAATTCTTATTACGGGATCCCTGGTTTCTGGTGGTGTCATGTTGCCTTTCAGGTTGTTGGAGGAATTCTTGTATTGGCGCCTTCCCATCTCTTCCTTCAAATGGAGCCAGGAGAGGCCTGGTGTCTTGGTCCAGTCTTTGCTGTGATTGACTCTCTGGGTATATCTCTTCAGTGTAGAAGCAGGAACCGTTCCCGTCCCAATGGGATTCCTCAGCAACTAAACAGGGCCGCCGGTAGCCCAATGATCCAGGGCCAACAGGATGAATGGAGCAAGGGGGGTGGTATCCAGAAGCGCGCAGGAAGCCTGGCGCCCAAGCTGAAGGTGCCCGGCTCCCTTACAGGGGACCCTGAGGCCTGCCCGGTAGGCAGGCACTCACCGCTCTGGGTGGGTCGCCTTAGTTTAGGAGCTTGAAACTGTACTTGAGCACTGGTCCTAGCATACAGCAGGGCAGGGTTGGGGAGGGGTGCTGGGGGGCTGGGTCGTGCGAAAGAAGGAGCTGGGGGAGGGGGTTTGTGCTCTCTTCCGGGACAGTCCGCCCCTGGATAGCACACACTCACCCGTCCTGATGGGATTCCTCAGCAACTAAACAGGGCCGCAGGTAGCCCAATGATCCAGGGCCCGTTTCTTGAGTTCTTTATATATTTTGGATACCAGACCTTTGTCTGATGCAGGGTTGGTGAAGATCTTCTCCCATTCAGTAGGATGTCTTTTTGTCTTAATGACAGTGTCCTTTGCTTTACAAAAGCTTCTCAGTTTTAGGAGGTTCCACTTATTCACTGTTGGCCTTATTGTCTGTGCTACTGGGGTTATACATAGGAAGTGGTCTCCTGTTCCCATGTGTTGCAGTCTATTTCCCACTTGAGTGTGGTCAGATTTATATTGAGGTCTTTAATCCATTTGGACTTGAGTTTTGTGCATGGTGATAGATATGGATCTATTATCATTCTTCTACAGGTTGACATTCAGTTATGCCAGCACCATTTGCTGAAGATGCTCTCTTTTTTCCATTGTATGTTTTTAGCTCCTTTATCGAAAATCAGGTGTTCATAGGTTTGTGGGTTAAAGTCTGGGTCTTCTATTCGATTCCATTGGTTGACTTCTCTGTTTTTATGCCAATATCAAGCTGTTTTTATTACTGTAGCTCTGTAATAGAGTTTGAAGTCAGGGATGGTAATGCCTCCAGAAGTTCCTTTATTGTATAAGATTGTTTTGGCTATCCTGAGTTTTTTTGTTTTTCCATATAAAGTTGATTATTGTTCTCTCAATGTCTGTGAAGAATTTTGATGGGATTTTGATGGGGATTGCATTGAATCTGTAGATTGCCTTTGGTAGAATTGCCATTTTTACTATGTTTATCCTACCCATCCAAGAGCATGGGAGATCCTTCCATTTTCTGGTGTCCTCTTCAATTTCTTTCTTCAATGCCTTAAAGTTCTTGTCAAATAGATCTTTCACTCCCTTGGTTAGAGTTACCCCAATATATTTTATGCTATTTGTGGCTATCATAAAAGGTGAAGTTTCTCTGACTTCCCTCTCTGCTTCTCCATCCTTTGTGTATAGGAGGGCTACTGATTTTTTTGAGTTGATCTTGTAACCTGCCACATCACTGAAGGTATTTATTATCTGTAGGAGTTCTTTGGTAGAGTTTTTGGGGTCAGTAATGTACACTATTATATCATCTGCAAATAACGAAAGTTTGACTTCTTCCTTTCCAATTTGAATTCCCTTGATCTCCTTATGTTGTCTTATTGCTATTGCTAGAACTTCAAGCACTATGTTGAAGAGATATGGTGCGAGTGGACAGCCTTGTCATGTTCCTGATTTTAGTGGAATGGCTTTGAGTTTCTCTCCATTTAATTTGATATTAGCTCTTGGCTTGCTATATATTGCTTTTATTATATTTAGGTATGATCCTTGTATCCCTAACCTCTCCAAGACCTTTATCATAAAGGGGTGTTGAATTTTTTCAAATGCTTTTTCCGTATCTAATGAATTGATCATATGTTTTTTTCTTTCAGTTGATTTGTGTGATGGATTACATTGATAGATTTTCGTATGTTGAATCAGCCCTGCATCTCTGGGATAAAGCCTACTTGATCATAATGAATAATTTTTTGACGTGTTGTTGGATTCTGTTTGCCAGAATTTTTGGAGAATTTTTGTATCAATGTTCATGAGTGAGATTGGTCTGTAATTCTCTTTCTTGGTTGGGTCTTTGTGTAGTTCTGGAATCAGGGTGACTGTAGCTTCATAAAAAGAGTTTGGCAATGACTCTTCTGTTTCTATTATGTGAAACACATTAAGGAGTATAGGTATTAGGTCTTCTTGTAAATCCATCTGGTCAGGGGCTTTTTTTTGTTTGGGAGATTTTTTTATTACAGCTTCTATTTCCTCACGACTTATAGGTCTATTTAAATTGTTCACCTGGTCTTGATTTAATTTTTGTAAATGATATTTATCTATAAACAAGTCCATTTCTTTTACATTTTCCAACTTTGTGGCATATAAGCTTTTGTAGTAAGACCTAATAATTCTCTGAATTTCCTCATTGTCTGTTATTATGTCCCCCTTTTCATTTCTGATCTTGTTAATTTGTGTGTTCTCTCTCTGCCTTTTGATTAGTTTGGATAAAGGTTTGTCAATCTTGTGACTTTCTCAAAGAACCAGCTCTTTGTTTTATTGATTCTTTGGATTGTTTTCTGTGTTTCTATTTTGTTGATTTCAGCCCTCAGTTTGATTATTTCCAGTTTTCTACTCCTCCTAGGTGAGTCTGCTTCTTTTTTTTCTAGAGCTTTCAGGTGGGCTGTTAAGTCTAGATCTAATGTGAGCTTTCTCCATTTTTTTAATGTGGGCACTTAGAGCTATGAACTTTCCTCTTAGCACTGCTTTCTTAGTGTCCTATAGGTTTGGGTATGTTGTGTCTTTATTTTCATTGAATTAAAGGAAGATTTTAATTTCTTTCTTTATTTCTTCCCTGACCCAGGGGTGGTTCAGTAGTTGACTCTTCAGTTTCCATGAGTTTGTAGGCTTTCTGGGAGTAGAATTATTATTAAACTCTAACTTTATTCCATGGTGATCCGATAAGACACAGGTGGTTACTACTATTTTTTTGTATCTGTGGAAGTTTGCATTGTTACTGAGTATGTGATCAATTTTTGAGAAGGTTCCATGAGCTGCAGAGAAGAAGGTATATTCTTTCCTATTTGGGTGGAATGTTCTATAGATTTCTGTTAAGTCCATTTGATTCATTACTTCCACTAGTTCTCTTATTTCTTTGTTAGGTTTCTGTCTGATTGACCTGTCCATTGGTGAGAGAGGAATGTTGAAGTCTCCTACTATTAGTGTGTGGGGTTTGATGTGTGCCTTGAGTTCTAGTAATGTTTCTTTTACATAAGTGGGTGCTTTTTTGTTAGGGGCATAGATATTCAGGATTGAGACTTCATCCTGATGAATTGTTCCTGTTATGAGTATAAAGTGTCCATCTCCATCTCTTCTGATTGATTTTAATTTGAAATCAATTTTGTTAGATATTAGTATGCCACACCCCCTTGTTTCTTAGGTCTGTTTGATTGAAAAACCTTTTTCCAACCTTTTACTCTGAGTAGATATCTGTCTTTGTGGTTGAGATGTGTTTCTTGTAAACAGCAGAATTTTGGATCATGTCTTCACATCCAATCTCTTAACCTGTGCCTTTTTTTCTTTTTTTTTTAACCTGTGCCTTTTTATAGGTGAATTGAGTCCACTGATATTAAAGATACTAATGACCAGAGGTTGTTAACTCTGGATATTTTTTTTTTTTTGGTGGTAGAGTTTGTGTGTTTCCCATCTTTGAGTTGTGCTGGTGAAGGATTGTTAGATATCTGAGTTATTGTGGGCATTGTTGGGATCCTTTGTTTGTGATTTTCCTTCTATTACTTTCTGTAAGCCTGGATTTATGGCTACGTATTGTTTAAATTTGTTTTTATCCTGGAATATCTTGTTTTCTCCATTGATGGTGAATGAAAGCTTGGCTGTGTATAGTAGTCCGGGGTTGCATCCATGGTCTCTTAGATTCTACAGTACATCTATCCAGGACCTTCTGGTTTTCATGGTTTCCATAGAGAAGTCAGGTGTAATTCTGATAGGTTTACCTTTATAAGTTACTTGACCATTTTCCTTTGCAGCTCTTAATATTTTTTTTATTCTGCATGTTTTGTATTTTGACTATTATATGGCAAGGGGATTTTTTTTTGATCCAGTCAATTCAGTGTTCTGTATGCTTCTTGTACCTTCATAGGAATATCCTTCTTTAGGATGGGAAAGTTTTCTTCTATAACTTTGTTGAATATATTTTCTGGGCCTTTGAGCTGTAATTCTTCTCCTTCTTCTCCCCCTATTATTCTTAGGTTTGGTCTTTTTATGGTGAGCCAGATTTCCTGGATGTTTTGTGATGAGAAATTGTTGAATTTGCTGTTTCCTTAGATCAGTGCATTTATTTTCTCTATAGTGCCTTCAGCATTTGAAATTCTTTCTTTTATCTCTTGTATTCTGTTGGTTATGCTTGTCTCTGTAGTCCCTGTTAGTTTATCTAGATTTACCATATCCCGCCGTCCCTCAGTTTGTGTTTTCTTCATTGCCTCCATTTCAGTTTTCAAATCTTGAAGTGTTTCCATTATCTGTTTGATTTTTTTTTTTTGGTTTCCTCTGGTATCTTTTACGGATTTATTCATTTTTTCGAACTTTTTGTTATTCTTCTCATCCTTTTTTTTTAAGGGAGTTTTTCACATTTTGTTTAAGGGACTCTAGGACTTTCATAATGTCTGTTTCTTCTACTTCTTCTAGATTAGGGTGTTCAAGTCTTCCTGTTGTATGTTCGCTGGGTTCTGGTGTTATCATGCTGTTTTTCAGATTGTTGGAGGAATTCTTGCATTGGTGCCTGCCAATCTCTTCCTTCAAATGCTCTCTGATGGATCTTCTGGTACAGAACCAGGGCCCCTTGCTGACCAGGAACCTCGCAGACAAAAGGGTGGGCTTGCAGGATGCAGTCTTTGTGAAACAAAGGAACTCCTGAACCCTTGCTTTCCCCATTTTTCCCCCCAGATCCTCAGCTCCAGAGCAGGCTGATTTGGGGGAATCCTATGTCCCCATAGAAGGGAAGGGGTGCCTGGGTGCAAGCTGGGATGGGATAGGAAGAGAGAGAGGCAGTAACTGGGGAGAGAAGCCCCTGCTGAATACCTAGATAGTTTAGCAGTATGGTGGTTTCTTAGAAAATTGGAAATCAATCTATTTCAAGACCCAGCAATAACACTTTTGGGCATAAACCCAAAGGAAACACAATGATACCACAAGGACATTTCGCTCAACTATATATTCATACAGCATTTTTTGTAATAGCAGAAGCTGGAAACAACATAGATGCCCATTAACTAAAGAATGTATAAAGAAAATGTGGCACATTTACACAGTGAAGTATTAGTGGTAAAAAACAATGACATCTTGAAATTTGCAAGAAAATGGATGGAACTAGAAAAAAAAATCCTGAGTGAGGTAACCCAGACTCAGAAAGACACACATGGTAAGTACTCACTCTTATATGGATATTAGATGTAAAGCAAAGGATAACCAAGCTACAATCTACAATCCCAGAAAAGCTAGGTAAAGAAGGGAGGACCCTAGGAGTCCCCAGGAAGAAAAATAGTTAAGATCTCCTGGTTAAACTAGAAGGGGTATAGAAAGATGGGGGTGGGGGATGGGACATGAGGGATTAAGAAGACAGAGTTGGGGAGAGACTGAGGGGGTAAGCAATGAGAGAGATATCTTGATAGAAGGAGCCATTATGGGGTTAGAGAAATTCTCGGGAATCCACAAGGATGATCCCAGGCAAGACTCCTAACAATAGTAGAGAGGGTGCCTGAATTGGCCTGTCCCTGTAATCAGACTGGTAACTACCCTAATTGTCATCATAGAACCTACATCCAGTGACTGATGGAAGTAGATACAGTGACCCACAGTCAAACACTGGGCTGAGCTACTGGAGTTCAGCTGAATAGAGGGAGGAGAGATAATATGAATAAGAGGTGGACAAGAGCATGATAGGGAAAATCAGAGATAGCTGACCTAAGCTGATGGGAGCTCATGGATTATGGTCTGACAGCTGGGGAACCTGCGTGGAACTGACCTAAGCCCTCTGAATGCATGTGATAGTTGTGTGGCTTGATCTGTTGCGGGGAGGGAACTCCTGGCAGTGGCACCAGGACCTATCCCAGATGCATGAACTTGCTTTTTGGAGCCTGTTCGCTCTGATGGGATACCTCACTCAGCCTTGGTATGGGAGGAGGGACTTGGTCGTGCCTCAGTTGGTAGGCCAGACTTTGTTGACTCCCCAAGGAAGGCCTTACCTGCTTTGAGGAATGGATGGGGGTAAGAGCGAGGGGGGGCAGAAGAAGGAGAGGGAGAGAAACTGTGGTTGGTATGTAAAATGAAAAGTAATTTTTTAATAAACAAAAAAGAACATCCTTATATCCTGAATCCAAGCCCATTGTCATTTATATATGCTTGTGAATACCTTCTTCTACTCTGGCTTGTCATTTCGCTCCCATGATGCTATTTTTAGTGTCTAGATGCTCCCGAGTTTAGTGCAAACCAATATTTACAAGGAACGTTCAAGAAAAATTCAAAATTTCTTGAACTGAATAAAAATGGAAAAACAATATTTCAAGATTATGGAGTGATTCCAATATAGGACTTAGAGGGGATTTGCACTAAATACTTTGGAAATCAAGGGTTGGCAAGCTTGCTCCGTGGTTAAAACCACATCCTGCTCTCGTAAAGGAACTGAGTTCCATTCCCAGCCCTTATGTTGGGCAGCTCCAGGGACCTGGACTTCTGGCCTCGGTGCGCATCTGAACTCATATGTACAAACCCACATTCACATGTACATAGACACATAATTACAACAAATTAAAATATATATACTCTCACTCAGCCTTAAGAGGCCTAAGATAGGGTTAAGATTAGGGTTAGAGTTAGGATTAGGCTCAGTGGTTAATATGTACCAACTGAGGCAAAAGCAAGCCTCCTTAGAGGTTGGCCTGACCTGTACAGTGAGTTCCAGGAAAATATAGGTTAAATGGCAAAACCTCTCCAAATGAGGTGGGGGAAAGAGGAGGAAAAGAAGGAAGTGGAGAAGGTCTATCTTACAAACTGAAATAGGACAAATCAAACCAAAAGTAAGTGAAACAATAAAAATTATAAAGAATGAGAATCAGGGAAGTGGAAACCATTAAGGGACTGGAGTGATGGCTCAGTGTTAGAAGCACCTGCTGTTCTTGCAGAGGACCTAGTTTGGATTCCCAGAACCCACATGGTGGCTCATCACCAATCCAGTTATGGGTGTCCAGTGATGTCCTCTGCTGACTTCCAAGGGCACATACGTAGTACACATGTATACATGCAGGCAAAACACTCATGCACTTAAAATATTTTTTAAAAGGTTGCAAATGATTAAGATCTAAAGTCAGTTCATTGAAAAGATAAAGAAAATTAAATCTCTTGATAACAATTTGCTGTTTTCATGAAACATATTGAGAAGGCTCCTCTCCACTTCATGTTGGCTTTGTTTTGTTTTTCTTGTGTGTGATACGGGGTCTACCTAATACTGCAGCCTTGACTCAATCTGCCTGCCTCATCCTCTCCAGTGCTGGGTTCCAGGCGTAAACCATCACACTTGCCTTTTTTTTTTCTTATTCTTTGGAAGGGATCAACTGTTTAGAGAATTTGCCAGTGACACTATTTGAGGCTTGGTGTCTTCATTAGCTATAAGAATATTTGTATTTTTAAAAATTCTTCTGTCAGTATTTGCAAAGCATGTTTTTAAAAACAGCATGTCTACTTAATTTTTTAAAAATAAAAATTGAAGGCATGGGTTTATCATCATATTGTTACAAATTTCTAAATGGACATTTGATAATGATGTTGCTTTTAATATTTTATTTTGTGTCTTTTTTATATTAGCCTTGGTAATACACACATTGAGCATTATATTTTGTTCAACTGTAGATTTGGCCTGTATCTTACCTATTTTTTTTTATCTTTTCTGAGTTTTCTCCCTATTTTTGTTGGTTAACTCTACCTTACTTACTTACTAGTTTTTAAGAGAATTTTAAATTATGTTCATCTGTTTATTTAACTGGAGGGCATGTGTGTTATGATGTCATGTGGGTCCTGAGAATTGAACTCAGGCTGTCAGGCTTGGCAGCACATGCCCTTTACCCACAAAATCATGCTGCCCTCCCAATTTTTTAGGTTTCTGAGGCAGGGTCTTGCTATGTAGTCTAAGTTTCCTTAAGGTCTGTGGAAGTTACAGTATATTTCATCATTTCCAAATGTTTGGAGACTTTTCTCCTTGACTTTTTATTAATTTGTAGCTTTACCTCACTGTGGTTGGGAAAACCTTGATATTGCAGCTTCTCAATTCCTCAGTGGCTTTCCAAGGTCTTAAAAAAATGTTTTCTACGTAGGCCTGCTCTGCGGTTGCTCTCTGAAACAAGTTCGATACAAAGTAGCCAATTTAGCTGCTGCCACATGAATAGCTACCACCAGTAGATAGTGACGCCACCACAACCCATAGATCACCAGGATCCCATTTCCCGTCAGCAAAAAAAAGCCACAAATGTATCCCAAGTCCAGCAGCTCAGCCTTAGGAATCCTTCTTTACTTCACAGCCCCTGTTCTGCAGCTAATATGCTCTTTACTGCATTTATTGTTGCTTGAGGGCTCCCCTGGCAGGCTCCACCTTTCCTTTTCTCTGTTTTTTAAAGACAGATTCTTGTGTAGCCCAGGTTGGTCTTGAAATAGTTATGTAGCAAAAAATGAATCTGAACTTCTAGCCCTCCTGCCTCCACTGCTCTGGTGTAGGAGGTCCTTCTGTTTATGTGTTTCTTCCATTGGTTGAATAAAGAAACTGCCTTGGCCTTTTGATAGGGCAGAACTTAGGTAGGCCTGGAGAAGACAGAACTGAATTTTGGGAAGAAGGGCAGAGTGGCAGACACCATGGAACTCCTGCCTGAGAAAGACGCTGGTTAGAATCTTGTCGATAAGCCACAGTCACATGGCCACACACAGATGAATAGAAATGGATTAAATTAAGATATAAGAATTGGCCAATAAATAGTTAGAGCTAATGGGCCAGGCAGTGTTTAAATGAATACAGTTTCTGTGTGATTATTTCTGGTGTAAGATAGCCAGGAAACAGGGATGAAAAGCAGCCCGCTCCTCCTGTTACACCACTCAGTTCTTTAGTCAGCATGCAAATGTGTGCCATTACACTTATTTTTTTAAAAAAAGAAACATTTTTATTAGCTTATTGAGAATTTCAAACAATATATTTGATCATTTTCATCCAACCACACTAAATTACCCCAAGATCTGCACCCATCTCCATACCCTTGAATTTTGTGTCCTCTCTTTTTATTTTTAATTTAAAAATCCATCTACTCCAACCTTGCTGCCAATATATGTGCAGGTATGGGGAGCATGGTCAATCTACTGGAGCAATACCCTTAAAGAAAACTGACTTTTTCTCCTTCAGAAGCCAGCCCATCCACAGCTCCCCAGCTAGGGATGAGGCACATGAACTCCTTCCCCTCCATGCTAGGATGCTGATTGGCAGGTCTTGTACACTCGGCCACAGCTGCTTTGAGTTTGAACTCAACAGCCCTATAATATCCAGAGTTCACTGCTTTGCTCTGCTCCTACCTGGTCTCTGGCTCTTACAGTCTGGGTGCTTCCTCTCTGCAGTGGATCCTGAGCCTGGGGAGAAGATGTTCTATAGATGTCTGGGGAGGGGATGTTCTATAGATGCCTTACAGTCTGGGTGCTTCCTCTCTGCAGTGGCCCCTGAGCCTGGGGAGGGGATGTTCTATAGATGTCTAGAAAGGGGATGTTCTATATATGTCTTACAGTTTGAGTGCTCCCTCTCTGCAGTGGCCCCTGAGCCTAGGGAGGGGATGTTCTGTAGATGTCTTACAGTCTGGGTGCTCTCTCTTCGCAGTGGCCTCAGAGCCGGGGGGGAGGGGAGGATTTCTATAGATGTCCCTTTTGTGGCAAAGCCCTCCATGGTTACTTATTCTCTCCTCTTTGACCAGTTTTGAGTTCCTGTGTCCCCCATCATTCACTGCCCAAAGAAACTCCTCTGAGATCTGAGAGCTGCACTAATCTGCGGGTGGAGAGACATGAATTTAGAGGATGGTTTGGTACTATGTTTGCTTAGCAAAATAATAGTAATATTTTCAATTTTGGGTCCTATGAATACCCCAACCATGGGCTCGTGGCTAGCTTTGCAGTACAGGCTTGAGTCTCCTTCTGTGGAGCAGGCCTTAAGTTTAATGATAAAGCAGTTGGTTACCCTGTAACACCCATGGGCAGGGTATCTTGCCACACCTGTCATGGGCTTATGTGGTATCCAGGCTATAGAACACAGGACTTCATGGATGCTCAATAAATATTCTGCTGCATCTTCAGCCAAGACTCCTCATGTTTCTATTTCAACTCATATCACCTTTTCCTTCAGTCCCCTTGTGACACTTTCTCAACAGTTAGGGTTGACAAGCTGCGAATGCATGTTGTATTCCTTTGTTCTTCTTATCCTCAGCCTTTCTTCACATCTTTTTTGAAGTATATACCTTTGATTAATTTTTTCTGATGTGTTAGAAAATAAATAAACATGAGAGTAAAACAATACAATAAAGAAGTCACCTGTCTGTCACTAATGCTCCAGTAGCTCATGTCAACATCTCAACTGTGGTGAGGAAGCAGGAACAAAATAAAAAGCCGTTATTTCACCTTCCTGTCTGGGGGCCAGGATACCAAAGGACCCACAGCAATTGGTTGGGAAGGCTACCAAAAATCTAACATGTGGGCTGGGGAACATAGTCCATATCCTTAGCCTGTATAATCTTTTATGTCTTGAGATTCCTGATCCAGTTTCAAATTCTAAAAAAAAGAACATATGATCCTGGAAACATCCTATTATTTATATATAATTATGTTTAATTAGGCAGTTGTTGTATTTTTGTTTTGTGCAGACAGGGCCTCAGTCTGTAGCCTAGACTAGCATGGAACTCATTAGGTAGCCCAGTCTGACTTCAAAGTTATGGTTATTCTCCTGCCTCACCTTTTCAAATGTTGGTATTACAGGTGTGACCCCCACTTCTGGCTGTTAAATATAATGTGAAAAATAAGCAGATGTTCTGCACCAAAGCTGGCCATCACCAGCCTGCAAAAGGCTAGGCAGTGGGCCTGAAATGGAGATTGGAGTAGTTTTACATTTTTACCAAAGGGCTCCATGGTGTTGCTCATATCTCAGTGTGCTCAGGAGGAAAGTGGATAAAGGACCAGATTCCTCGGGGCCAGGTGAAGGCAAAAGCAGGAAACTCCCTTGTCCTGAAAGCGGAGCTGGTGAAATGTTCAGAGGAAGATGAAGTCTCTCAGTTTATTTGAAGAACTATGCCAACCACCCCGGGCTGACTAAAATCTATCATAATTTCCAAGTTCTTCAAGACAAAGCAATTCCATGAAGGTCCCTGTCCCCCTCTTGTGATGTCGGGCTATTTCCTCTCCATGTTTCTTTAGTGAAGATAGGTCAGTTGGTTACTAGAGCTGGAGAAGGACCTCCAAGTCAACTGGACTGGGGGATTCTGGAGTTGCAGCTCAGCTTTTACCCACTAGTTCGCCTTTTCTCCTGGGACCTGGGTCTCCACTTGACCCTGCATAATCTAGAACCTTCTATAGATTTTTCACAAGGCAGAGTGAAATATGCTAGGCACAACAGTCAGACAAAGCAAGGAGCCATCTGGCCCCAGTGTGGGGCCTGCTGAAGAACAGGAGCACTCTGCTGTGTCCTCAGAAGTACTCATTGCAGTGGAGAAAGAGCAGCCTTGACCCATGACGTGCCTGTCTTGGAGTTCCCAGCACAGTGATGTCATGCCCAGGGGGAGAAAGCCAATAGCCCAGGTTCCCCAGGTTGACGAAGCCAACAGGGTATCAGTCTCACAAGCAGATCAAGCTGTTAATACTGAGATAAACCAAAATGAGGCCTTTTATTCAATGACCTTCTAAGTCCTGGGAAAGCTGAGAAGTATCATGTATGTTACAGGGTTCACTTCACAGCCTCTGGAGTCCTGGACAGCACCAGCAATCACCTATGCTCACCAGCTGGTGAGCACACGGGCTTCCTCAGCCTCTTTCCTCTAAGAGAAACAATGGCAGTAGGGACTACAGTTCGCCTGTGTTCCACTGATGCTGAAGATGTAGCTTCTCTCTGTGAGAAAAGGGACCTCACAAGAATGAGTGCCCTTCATGACAATTGGCATCAGGATGGTTTTTAATGCCCATGTGCTCTGCCCTGCCTGTGCTGCTGCAGCCCACCGTACCTCATGGTTCCATAGTGCAGGGTAGCTCTGAAGAGGAGCAAGATTGGCATCAGTGGGCATTTATGTTCCCTGAGTTTCCTATCAGTCCAAACATTCAGCCTTCTTTAAGAAGAAGGAAAGATGGATAAGGATGCTCCTGCCTCAGTAAATGAGAGCGACTGCCATCTCATGGGACCTAGAAGGGCATTGGAGCAGCATCTCACTGGCAAGCTGAGCTCCCTCAGCCCGATTAGTCCCTCAGCTGTTCAGGATACCTTTGGGTATGTGCTGAGAGCAATTACTCACTATATCTGTGAGCATTTTATCTTGGTGACAAACCAAATTTCTCATCTACTTTAATTTTCATGGAAATTTAAGAAATTGCTAGAAACGTGGACTACGGGAAAGGACATTAAGTGTGCAGTTTACTCCCTGAAATCACAAGAGTGCTGCAGTAACTTTGCAATTTCGGATGTGGTTCTGAGGGAATTACAGAAGCATGGAGATTACTGGGCTTCACAAGCTCCCAGCGTTGAGGGGGTGGCTGATTTTCTCTGTGTCTGTGTTCGTGTGTGTGCATATGTGTATATGTCAGAGGACAGCTTCCAGTGTTGTTCTTCGATGCCATCCATCTTGGTGTTTGAGACAGGGTCTCTCACTGGCCCTGAACTAGCCAAGTTGGCTCTGCTGGCTGGCCAGAGAGTCCTAGGGATCTGTCTCCCTGCACCTCCTCATCTCTGGGATTACACATATGAACCGCTATGATTGTATATTTTAAGAATATGGGTTCTGGGGATCAGACTCAAGTCCTCAAGGCAAGTGCCCTCCACCCCGGTAATCACACTTCATTCCACTTTTATTTATGAAGCCTTCCAGAATGGTCCAGGGGCCGGGTGGTGGTGGCGCACGCCTTTAATCCCAGCACTCGGGAGGAAGAGGCAGGCGGATCTCTGTGAGTTCGAGGCCAGCCTGGTCTACAAGAGCTAGTTCCAGGACAGGAATCAAAAGCTACAGAGAAACCCTATCTCGAAAACCAAAAAAAAAAAAAACAAAAACAAAAACAAAACAAAAACAAAAACCAAAAAAACCCCCCAAAAAACCAGAATAGTCCAGGGGTTGAGTCCAAGAAGATACTCAGAGTCCTAGGGAGAGGGCTTCCGTGTTACCTGAACTCTCTGTCAGATGAGTAAACCAAGGTGTGGAGGACTGCGGCTCGCTTACAGCTGGATGGAATGCCAGAGGTTTGCGTGTGCACTCCAGGCTGTATGGAATGCCAGCGGTTTGTGTGTGCACTCCGGGCTGTATGGAATGCCAGCGGTTTGTGTGTGCACTCCGGGCTGTATGGAATGCCAGCGGTTTGTGTGTGCACTCCGGGCTGTATGGAATGCCAGCGGTTTGTGTGTGCACTCCGGGCTGTATGGAATGCCAGCGGTTTGTGTGTGCACTCCGGGCTGTATGGAATGCCAGCGGTTTGTGTGTGCACTCCAGGCTCTTCAGTCATCCCTCCTCACCTACAGAACACTGGCAATAGTTTCAGATATTGGGAAGGAATGTGAAAGAAGGAGCATTAAAACACCCCAAAAGAAAAAAAAATAGAAAAGTAAAAAAATCTTTGACAAAAAAAGCATATTTTTGCACCTAGACCAAAAAAAAAATCTCAAGATGAATTTCAAATTTAAAAACTTATTTGTGAAAGGTATTAAGAAGAATAAAAATGCACCAATAAAAGCAAAGCAAAAAAGGACTATATTTACCAGAGTGAGAACATGGAGTCACAGTAGAAACAGGACAGGAGGCCCAGCTCAGCAGGGCAGCAGTCACCTAGTGTGAGCAAGACCCAGCTCAGCATCCCAGCACCACACAAACAAACATCAACTTAACCAGGAAAAGAGACAAAGGAACAGAGCAGAGAACTTAGAAACAGAACTACGTATATGACAGAAATTGTTATATGGCAGGGTAGGGATCACAATTGTGGGTAAAAGTTTATCCAATCACAGCTTAGGAAATTCGGATCCAGCTACAGAAAAGCAGATCTGAGCAGGACATGGTGAGGGAGGGGAACAATCCTGTCACTCTAGCAGCAGAGCGGGCAGTCTGAGTTCAAGAGCATCTTGTATGAACGCAGAGTTCAAGTACAGCCTGGACTGTGTGCAACCTTGTTCCAAGAACAAAACAGAAGTAGATTTTATAGAAACTTCAAGAGTTTAGAGGCGGGAAGATACCACAGTTGGCAATCTGTTTGTCTAGCAAGTTGGGATCCCTGGCAGCCAAGTAAAGGGCTGGGCAAGGCAGAACAGGCCTGTAACCCTGGGTTTGCAGGCCAGCCAGCAAAGTTAAATCAATAAACTCTAGATTCAGTAAGAGACCCCATCTCAAAATAATGAGGCGATAAAGCGACTGAAGAATATACAAATGTCCCCACACAGGCATACACACACAAATATGCATGCACACCCAATCACACATGCACACACACAAATATGCATGCACACCCAATCACACATGCACACACACAAATATGCATGCACACCCAATCACACATGCACACACACACAAATATGCATGCACACCCAATCACACAAGCGCACACACAAATATGCATGCACACCCAATCACACAAGCGCACACACAAATATGCATGCACACCCAATCACACAAGCTCACACACAAATATGCATGCACACCCAATCACACAAGCGCACACACAAATATGCATGCACACCCAATCACACATGCGCACACACAAATATGCATGCACACCCAATCACACAAGCGCGCACACAAATATGCATGCACACCCAATCACACATGCACACACATAAATATGCATGCACACCCAATCACACATGCACACACACAAATATGCATGCACACCCAATCACACAAGCGCACACACACACAAATATGCATGCACACCCAATCACACATGCACACACACAAATATGCATGCACACCCAATCACACATGCACACACACACAAATATGCATGCACACCCAATCACACAGGCATACACACACAAATATGCACGCACACCCAATCACACATGCACACACACAAATACGCATGCACAGCCAATCACACATGCACACACAAATACGCATGCACACCCAATCACACAAGCACACACACCCAGTTGCACACAAACATGCACATATACACAAACTGAACATTATAATTTATTTTTATAATTATATTGTAAAATATATGGCAATTCTCTCATAAATGTGATATATTGCTGTGGGACAAAAGTTTTACCCTGTAAACATTTGTTTCTTGTACTTGTTTAATAAAATGCTGATTGGCTAGTAGCCAGGCAGGAAGTATAGGCAAGGCAACCAGGCAGGAAGTAGAGGTGGGGCAATGAGAACAGGAGAATTCTGGGAAGAAGATTCTACATTCTGCAGTCGTGACCCAGAAACAGAGGAAGCAAGATGTAACTGCCTCGCTGAATAAGGTGCTGAGCCACGTGGCTAACACAGATAAGAATAATGGGCTGATATAGGATGTAAGAGTTAATAAGAAGCCTGAGCTAATGGGCCAATCAGTTTATAACTAATGTAGACCTCCGTGCATTTCTTTGGGACTTAACAACTGCAAGAACTGGGCAGGACAGAAAACTCAGACAACAATATATATGCTCATATATTAAATATTTAAAATCTCGATTAAATAAACTAAAACCACATGACATAAAGAAAGAAATGCTGCATAAGACCATGAAGCTTCTAAAGAGAAATGTTAAGACTGTCTATATGAGCTTCAGGTCTGTTAGCATTTCCTGCCAACCCTCCCAGTCTTCCCTTCTAGCACATCTCCATTTCTTTATGTCACCTGCCATCTTCAGAAACACTATTGAGCAGAGACCCCCAGTGGGTAGAGCAGACACCCCCAGTAGGTACACAGAGACCCCCAGTGGGTACAGCAGAGACCCCCAGTGAGTATACTGGTCTGGGACTCAGGGACACAATTTTCACTTTCCTTTTGTCCTTCATTCCAGTCTCTCCAGATTTACCCGGAGTCCTGGAGCAACCTGCCTGCAGAGGCCCCTCCTCCCACCCTAAGTCCACATCTCTTGGTGCAGACTCAGGTCCCCATAGCTTATTCCCACTTCTCCCTTTTAGTCTATCTTCATTTGTTTGTTCTACCTGCCAACCCATAGAAACCCTTGACTGGATCCTTGAGTAGGATCCAGAGTGGGCAACAGCAAATAAAGATTAAATCACCTATCACTCAACAAATGCAAGACCAGATAGCTACACTAAAGACTACCTCAAACATCACAACTCCAGATGCTGAAATCCCAGCACAAAACCCCAAACATAAGCAACCAAGACAATCTGCCTCCTGCAGCAGACAGCAGCCCTATGGGAAACAGACCCTCAGAAAAGCAGTTTAGCACAGGACAAGGACTTCACATCAATAGTCACAAGTAAGTTCAAGGACTTTAAAGAGGATATGAACAAAGGTCTAATGAAGACTGTGAAACACAAACAGTTGAGTAAAATAGTGAAAACATTTGAAGACACAAAAGTAAAATTTAACAAAAAAAATAAAATCACCAAAGAAAGCCTAAACTGAAACAAAACTGAACCTGAAAAAACTTAGGATGTTAAACAAAACCTCAGAGGTAAAACCTCACTAACAGCCAAAGCCACAAGGAAGAGGAGTTTCAGGTACTGAAGACAAGGTTGAAGGAATGGTTGGCTCAGTCAAAGAAAATGTTAAATCTAAAAAAATAAATTCCAGCCACAGAAATCTGGGACACTATGAAAAGATCAACCCTATGAAAAGTAGCTGCAGGGAAGGAGAAGAAACCCAGGTCAAAGGCACAGAAAAAATATTTTTGAATGGGTGCTGTGAATGTTATTGATGGTATTCAAAATAGGAAGTGTTCCTAAGTCACTCTGCTTCTTTTGGGACAACCAGAGTGGAAATTGTGAAGGGAGATACTTGGGGTTGGGGGTTGACAGGGACTCCTCAGCAGCCACCCATCTCTCTCTTCCTCTTGTGTTCTTGCTGGCGTGTGTGGTCCAGGATTTCTTACTCCTTGGAGACCATGAGGTCCACCATCCTGATGCTGTAGCATAGTCACTGTCATATCAGAAAGTGAGTTTACAGAGTTGTCACTGGGAACAAAGCCAGTGCCAGCATCAAAGGTGGAAGAGTGAACATCACTGTTAAAGTTTCAGGAGACAAGCTGGTCCTCAGTGTAGTCCAGGATGCCCTTTAGTGGGCCCTCTGAGTCTGCTTCACACCTGCTTGACATCATTGAACTTGGCAGCTTTTTTCGGGTAGCCTGTCAGATCCAAAACAGACACATTAGGGGTAGGAACACAGAAGGCCATGCCAGTGAGCTTCCCATTCAGCTCTGTGATGGAAGACCATGCCCACAGCTTCAGAAGCACCATGATACAGGGATGATGTTCAGGGCAGCTCCATAGTCATCACACCACAGCTTTCCAAAGGAGCCATCCACAGTCTTCTGCATGACAGCAATGGCGTGGATCATGGTTGAGTTCTTCCATGATGCACAAGTTGTCATAAAAGACATTGACTGAGGAGGATAAATGTTGCAGGAAGCATTCCTGAGGATCTTGAGTGAGTTGTCATACTTCTTATGGTTCATGCTTAAAGAGTAGAGATGATGACCCTTTGCTTCTAGCCTTTAATTGGTCTCTGGCTTTTTCCATGGTGGGTAAAGATACTAGTAGACTCCACAATATACTTAGCACCAAAATTATCCCATTTGATCTTGGCATGATTTCACTCCTGGAAGATGAAGATGGCCTTCCCATTGCCAAGCTTTCTGTTTTCAGCCTCATTTGTGCAGTGGAACTTGCTGTAGGTAGAGTCATATTGGAACATGTATATCTTGTAGTTGAGGTTAGTGAGGTTAGTTGAGGTCATTGTTGGCAACAATATCTACTTTGCCAAAGTTTAAGGCAATCCATTGCCAAAGCACCCAATATGGCAAAACCCATTCACTTCAAACCTTCATCATTGTATCTCAGGGACCAGGCTAGCACTGCATGAGATGATGTAGCTCTCTATGGAGTGGTAGGAACACAGAGCCAAGAAAGTATTTTTGACAAAAATCAAAGGAGAAAATTTCCCCAATTTAAAGGAGAAGACACTATCAAGGTACAAAAACTATACAGAACACCAAATAGACAGGGCCAGAAAAGAAACTCCCTAATCAAAACATCAAATGTACAGAAAAAAGAAAGACTACTAAAGTTGCCAGGGAAAGAGACCAAGTAACATATAAAGTCAGACCCAGTAGAATAAAACCTGACTTCGCAATGGAGACTCTAAAAGGTAGAATGGCCTGGACAGATGTTCTACAAACTCAGAGACCACAAATACCACCCCAGACGACTATTCCAGAAAGACTATCTACTGTGGGCAATGGTCTTGTACCCTGTAAAGATTTGCTGGCCTTTTGTATTGGTTTAATAAAATGTTGATTGGCTAGTAGCCAGGCAAGAAGTATAGGGGTCACCCAGATGCAGAGGAAGAAAGATTAGAATGCCTCAATGATAAAAGGTACCACATGGCTAACACAGACAAGAATTATGGGTTATTTTAAGATGTAATTGTTAGTTAATAAGAAGCCCGAGCTAATATGCTAACAAGTATATAATTAATGTAGGCCCCTGTGTCTTTCTTTGGGATTGGCAGCTGCTGGACTGGGTATAAAAGAAACCTCTGTCTACAAAATGTTACCAACATGGACAATTACATCCACATAAAACCTGAGAGAGCTTGGGAAGTAATTCTAGACACAAAAGAAGAGAGTTAAGCATGGCTTCTTGGTAGCAGTATTTTCTCAGATGGGCTCTGTTTGCTAGAGGCAAGCACATCTTATTTAAGAGAGGCTTCGTGACTCAGCATTAGCCACAAAAACCTTGCAGCTCTTTTAAGAGGTCCCACTACCAAACACTTAAATGTGTTTATTAGTAGTCCACAACAGGCTTCTTGGTGGTGGCAGAGACCTTGAAACTCCACAGAGTTGTGACAATAAACATGTCTCCCACTAGTACCTCAGCCATGAAGTTAGACTCTCTGAAAGCCAAGGAATGGGGTGGATCCAGTCATCAAGGCCACAGCTTTAATCCTAGCCATATTGTTTAGCAAATTAAAGACTCACATGGTCAGAAAAAAAAAGAGAAATATACAGTAAAGATAGATTCAGACCAAAAAAATTCTAAATGGTTTACAGTGTGTCTAAAATTTTATGTAGGCTTGGGAGAGAAAAGAAAAAGAATAAAGTCCTTAAAAAAGGAAGAGAGTAGTTGTATGTGGTAGCACACATCTTTAATCCCAACATTTGGGAGGCAGAGGCAGGTAGATCTCGGTGAGTTCCAGGACAGCCTGGTCTACAGAGTGAGTTCCATGACAAAGATATACAGAAACCCTGTCTCAAAAAGCCAAAAATTAAAAATAAAATAAATCGAGTTAAAATGAAGCCACGTAAAGATGGAAAATACACAGAGAATCTGGATTCCGTAAGTTATTATGTTGTCTTTGAATTGTTTGACTGCTGAGGAAGGAGCAACAGCAGCTGAAAGACATTTGATTATAGTTGCTGCTGAATTAATCCAACATATATATTTTGAAAATGACTTGACTTCAAAATTTAAGTCAAAAGATATGTTACTTTGGAGAAGAGGTTTTACTTTTGTTTGTACAGGAATGAGAGGCTGTGGATTCATTCAGGGTTAGGAAAAATCAGGTTTGATCAAGGAAGACCCACCTGAAGAATCTCCAATAGGAGCAGATGGCCCACATGATTCAGCATTTCAGAGGACCTCTGTTGCAGTATCCTCTGAGTTCTACATCCAGAACAGTTTCAAGACTGCTGGCTGAGATGATTGAGCCTCACAGAATATTCCAGTCAGGACTTGACCATAATCCTAAATTTTCTTTAGGTCTTTATAAGATTATCAGTGCCCCCAGTCAACAAGAAGCCACCTATAAAACTATGCCCACATTCCCAAAATAATGGATTATGGATGTTTGTCTTTGTTTAGAGTGTTGGTTACAAGTTGTTATGGATAATAGTCAGGAAAAAAACCTAGACAAATGAGATTAGATTCAGAGTTCTTATTTCAAAAAGAAAAAAAAAGAAGTACTGTGGGACAATGGTTTTGTAAAGATTTGTCACTTATATTGGTTTAATAAAATACTAGTTGGTTAGTATTCAGGCAGGAAGTATAGGGTGACCAGAGTAGGAGATTTCTGGACAAAAAGGAAGGTTCATTCTGCAGTCATCACCCAGATGCAGAGAAAGAAAGATGAGAATGCTTCACTGATAAAACATACCAAGTCATGTGGCTAACGCAGATAAGATTATGGCTTAATTTAAGATGTAATATTTAGTTAATCAGAAGCCTGAGCTAATAGCCCAACCAGTATATAATTAATATAGGCCTCTGTGTGCTTCTCTGAATGCTGGACTGGGTGGGACAGAAACCTCTATCTACAACTATCAATCACAGTATGCAGAGAAAGACAAATATTCCACCGTAAAACTAACTTTAAGCAATTTATATCTTTCAATCCAGCTTTACAGAAGATATTAGAAGGAAACTTTCAGTCTTAAGAGGTTAACTAGACCCAAAAAGACTCACTCACTAAATAAATAAATACATACACACATACTTATATGCATAAATACATACATATATACATAAATCCAGTAAATTAAAAGAAGGGGGAGAACACTCTTACCATAACAACAAAAATAACAGGAATCAAGAAACACCACCTATTAATAACTATTGATGTTGGTGGTTTCAAATCCCTAATAAAATGAAACAGACTAACAGGTTGCATTAGAAAACAGGATTTGTCTTTCTGCTACATCCAAAAACACACTTCACTACCAAGAACATACATTACCTCAGAGCAAAATGGCAGGTAAAGTTATTCCAAGCAGATGGGAGAAACAAGAAAGAAGTATAACTATTTTAATATCTGACAAAATAGACTTCAAACCAAAACTTACAAGAAGAGATAGGGAAGAACACTACATACTCATTTAAAAAAAATCCACCAAGAGGATATTCCAATTCTAAACGTTTACACACTAAGCATCAGGGCACCCAAGTTCAAAGAAGCACTATTATGGCTAAAAAAAAAAATCCCATATTGACACAGCAATCACAGGAGACTTTGACACCTTATTCTTGCCAATAGACAGGTCATCTAGACAGTAACAGAAATGCTGGAGTCACATAAAATCATAATTCAAATGGACCTAGAAGATATCCATGTACCATTTCACCCAACACAAAAGAATACACTTTCTTCTTAGCAGTTCATGGAACTTTCACCAAAATTGACCACATGCTTGGACAAAAGGCAAGTCTCAGCAGACACAAGAAAACCAAAACAACATCCTACATCCTATCAGATCCACCAGAGATTGAAGCTGGATACCAACACAGCAGCAACAGCAGAAAGTTCACAGACTCATGGACACTGAACAACTCACTACTGAATTTAAAAAATGGCTCACAATGGAAATCAAGAAGGAAATAAAAACCCCTTTAGGATTGAGTGAAAATGAGAACACAGCATACTCAAACCTGTGAGACAGAATGAAGGCAGTTCTAAGAGCCAAGTTCATGTTCTAAGTGCTTGTAACAAAGAAACTTTTAGATCTTATGTTAGTAACTTAGCAACATACTTCAAAGTTCTAGGACAACAAAAAGAAATGATACCCCAAATGAGTCAATGGCAAAAAATAATCAAACTCAGTACTGAAAGTAATGATAAAGAAACAAATAATAAAACATAGAATCAATAAAAGAAGAGTTGGTTATCTGAGAAAATTAGCAAGATTGATAAATCATTAGCCAAATAGATATAAAAAAGAGATAAAAGATCAAGATTAATAAAATTAGATGAGAAAAGAGTGACTGGAGAAACCTAGAGAATTACAAGGAAATACTTTAAAAATCTACATTCTACCAAACTGGAAAATCTAAAAGAAATAAATCAAATTATATATATATATATATATATATATATATATATATATATATATATATATATATATCCTGCCAAAACAAATAAGCAAAAGCAGATCCATATCTACCAGTGAAATAAAAGTATTAATTGGAAATTTCCCAAATAAACAAACAAACCCAGGACTAGACAGACCCCCACACAGAATGCTATCAGAATTTCAAATAAGATCAGAAGCAATATGCTTCAAATTATTCTACAAAACAAAAACTAAATGAACATTTTCTAATTCTTTTCATGAAGTTATTATTACTCTGATAGCACAACAAAGAAAATTTTAGGCCAATGTCCTTTATGAACAAAAATGCAAAATTTCTCAATAAAACTCCTGCAAACTGAATTCAAGAACACATAAAAAAGCTTATCCACCATGATCAAATAGGTTTCTTTCCAGAGACAGAATGATGATTCAACATATACAATCAATAAACTTAACCCACCACATAAGCAAACTGGAAGACAAAATTCACATGATAATCTCTCATTCGATGTACAAAAAGACCTTTGACAAAATTCAACACCTCTTTATAATAAAAGTCTTGGAGACACTATGGATATAAGGAGCATACCTCAATATAATCAAGGTGATTTACAACAAACCCACAGCTAACATCAACCTAAGTGAAGAGAAGCTCCGAATTTCCAGTGGAATCAGAAACACTCTATGCCTGACCAGAGTAGTGTGTGAAGTCCTAGCTAGGGCAATAAGACAGCTGAAGGAGACCAGGGGATACAAATAGGAAGGGAAGATGCCAAAGTGGCTTTATTTGCAGATGAAATGATTGTGTGTATAAAAGACTCTAAGAACTCCACCAGGAAACTCCTACAGCTAATAAATACTTTTTGAAAAGTAGCAGCATACAAAATTAAAACACTAAAGCTATAATCTTCCTATATACCATTGACAAACAGACTGAGAAAGAATTCAGAGAAATAAAACATTTTACAATATCCCTCCAAAATAAAAACCTTGGAATATCTTTAGTCAAGCAAGTGAAAACTTGTAAAATAAAATTTTTAAGATATCAAGAAAAGAAGTTGAAGAAGACATCAATAGATAGAAAGAGCTCCTATGCTCATAGATTGGTAGGATTAATACAGTAAAAAGGGCCATCCTACCAAAAAACATCTATGGAGTCAATGTTATCCCCACCAAAGTTACAACACAATTCTTCACAGAAATAAAAAAAAAAAAACAAGTTTCAGCTTCATATGGAAACACACCCCCACACACACATCCTGAATAATAAAAGAACTGCTAGTGGTACCATCATGTCCAACTTCAAGTTGTATGACATAGGTATAGCAGCAATAAAAGCATCATGCTATTGGGATATTAAAAGAAACTTAAATTAAAGGAATTGAAGACACAGGCATACACTTATGGACACCTGCTTTTTGACAAAGAAGCCAAAAATACACTAACAAAAGAGAGCATCTTTAGCAAATGGTGCTGTAGAAGAATACAAATAGATTTATGCTTATCACCCTGCACAAAACTCAACTCCAAGTGGATCAGGAACATCAACATAAAGCCAAATACCCTGAAAATGATAGAAAAGAAAAGTAGGGAGTAGTCTTGAACACATTGACACAGGAAAGGAATTCCTGAACAGAACACCAATAGCACAGACACTAAGATCAACAATTAATAAATGGGACCTTATGAAACTGAAAAACTTCTGTATGATGAAGGTCACCTTCATTCTTGCAGGGCAGCAGCCTGAAGAATAAGAAAAGTTCTTCTCCATGTTTTACATTATTACACATCCAATAGAGGGTTGGTATTTAAAATATATAAAGAAATGAAAAAAACTGTCATCAAGAAAACAAATAATTCAATAAAAATGGGGTACAGAACTAAGCAGAGAGTTCTCTAAATACAAATCACAAATAGCCAAGAAAAACTTAAAAAAATATTTTACATCCTTAGTCATTGGGAAAATGAAAATCAAAATTACTATGGTATTTCGTCTTGCATCAGTGAGAAGGGCTAAGATTACTAACCCAAGTGACAGCTCATACCGGTGAGGATGTCGGGTAGGGGAAGCACTCATCCATTGCTGATGAGACTGCAAACTTACACAGCTGCTAAAAATCAGTGTCAGAATGGAAAATACCAAAAGGACTCTACATCCTACCACAGAGGCACTCGCTCAATAATGCTCATTGCTGCTCTAATCATAACAGCCAGAAATTGGAAACAGCTTAGATGTTCGTTGCTAAGTAATAAATATTGTGTATGTTTCTCTTAAATGTGAATGTTACCACCTAAGCTTTTTATGTGTGTGCTACAATCCATGCAACCACAGAAGTTAGTACCTAGTCAGAAGGAACCAGGGCCAAGGAGTGGATCTCCCAAGGAAGGGGAAATAGAGCAAAGTGCTAAGGAAAGTAAAGGGGGATTAAACAGGGAGGGGAAAGAGAGAGAAGGCTAAAGCGTGAATATGGGCAGGGACAGCTAATATTAAAGCCCATTTAAAAAATCATATGGAAACCTACTATAGTAAAAGCTTCATAAAATATATAAATATATGAAATATATGTATAAAAATATAAATGGTGTCATTAAATAATAGGGAAGAGAATGCCCCAACAAGCATCTCATGTCAGCAACTAAAACCTCCAGTGCCAGGAATGGGTTACAACTTGTTGAGTCTTTGGCCAAAGGGGCCCTCATATATCACAAGCTAATACCAAGGCTACTGCTGCCCTCCACAACCTGATGGTAAGGCTCTGTTGCTGAAGGTAACACTAATGTCATCAAACATGGAGAAATTGAGATGGTACCAACCTGGAAGCTTCACTCCTACTGATTACCAGTCTTGGTACTGGAAGATACTGGAGGAGAAAGGTAATCACCAATATTACCCAGCTACCAACCCTGCCACCCACCAATGCAATCTGCTTGCAAGACATACTAGTGCAATAGTGGCACAAATGGTATGGGAGTAACCAAACACAGGTTTGTTATTACTATCATTATTGATTTAAAGCACCATTCCATGAGATGGCCCTGTATCTTACACTGCTGAAGTGACCAGGAGCTGAAACAAGATATACCATGGGCCTAGGAGAAAACTTTCTACTATTGTTCTTCTTAAGGATCATAGCAAGAAAGTGACTCCTAATGACATTCCACTACACCCATAGATCAATGTCTCACTCAGTTGTCATTGGACGTTTCTTCTTGCAGAAGATGGGAACTAATACAGAGACTTACAACTAGCTAGACAATGTACAGAAGTAACAGACCTTGAATCACTCAGTCTTTGTCTGCTTGTTTTGTTTTTTGACACAGGATTTCTCTGTGAGGCCTGGCTGTCCTAGAATTCACTCTGTAGACCAGGCTGGCACAACCTTCCGTGCTAGGATTAAAAGTGTACTCCACCACTCCAGGCTGAGCACTCAGTCTTAAACAAGATGTCTTCAGCAAACTGCTCCTCTCAGAGCTCAGGGTCTTTTTGGAAGTGGATGCAGACAGGGTCTAAGAGCCAGAGAAGTTGGATGATTCCAAGAAAACAGCATCTTCCAGACAGAACGGGACTGATACACACACGTGAACTTACAAAGTCTGGCAGCGTTCTCAAAATCTGCACAAGTTTAAGCCAGATGGGTCCCAGCACTGGGAGGAGGAAGCAGACATTGGGTCCCACTCCTAACCAGACACTGTTTGTGATTGATACCTGCTGACAAAAAGAACATCTGTTTCTCCAATGGCATCTCATTGAGTGTATCAACCTTACTTCAGGGCAGATCAGATGTCCGGGAGTGCTTGGCCAACAGAACATGAACTCAGTGATATTCTTGTGGACTTTTTGTTTCATTTTGCTTTCTTTTGACTTTTTTTTTTTATCTTATGGTCTCTTGTTTGTTTGTTTGGATTTTTTGGCAGGGCGGGGGCTTGTTTCTTTTTGTTTGCTTGTTTTTGTTTTTGCTTCTTGCTTTCATTGTTTGTTTTTGAGAGAGACAAAGAATAAAGTTGGATATGTAGGGAAATGGGGAGATCTGGAGGGAGCTGGGGGAAGGAAACATGATCTAAATTTGTTGTATGAAGCACATTTTTGATGTTGGATTCCCCTCTGTATGCTATGCATATGTTTTTTGTTTTGTTTTGTTTTTTTTTTTACCATGGTTAATAAAGAAACTGCTTTGGCCTATGGCAGGCAGAATATAGGAAGGTAGGAAATCCAAGCAGAGATAGAGGAGGAAAGAAGGCAGAATCAGACTCCTGGCAGCCACTGAAGAAACAAGACCTTTAGAAAATGAGGTAATGCTATGGCCACGTGCAATACACAGATTAATAAAAATGGGTTGATTTAAGATGTAAGAGTTAGCTAGACATATGCCCGAGCCATTGGTCAAAACAGTGCTGTAATTAATATAGCTTTTCTGTGATTATTCGTGTCTGGGTGGTCAGAAAACAAAAAGTCTCTTTTTACAGATTTTTAATAAAAATACTTTTTAAAATTGCTTTTATTGAGCTATATATTTTTCTCCACTCCCCTCCCTTCAATAAAAATACTTTTAAAAGATTATTGCATCCAAGAATTTCAGTGGAAAAATATAAACATGGAATGGTTCAATGAATTAGAATTAAACAACAAACGAAATCCAGACACTGAGCAAGTGGTGGCAGATCCTCCATCAGGAAGTGGATGCTTTGGTCACTTCCTGGAATGTGGGCATGGCCTTGTGACTTGCTCAGGAACACTGAGCACCAGCAAATGTGAAGAGGTGAAGTTTGTGAAGAGCATCCAAATGCAGCATCATCTTAGTGCTGGCGCCCCAGAGGCATGATGGGAAGGTAATGTAGGGAGAGCCTCGCCCATCCCAGATGAGGTCCCTACCAGAGAGGGAAGGACCTTCAACACTGTCCAGCACAAACCAATAAGGACCAGTTCAGCAGAAGCACCTGCCATCACCTGGCAGGAATTGGTGTTGGCAGAAGTTACCAGGCCTCGGTAATCATATAGCAAAAGTACTAGATTCAAATAGAGTCTTAGAAGGAGTGAATCTCAGAGGAATGATGCGTAGAGCTGAGGACAAGATCCCCTCAGGAGAAGAGATACATAAGGATCTCTTACAAACTAGGGAGAAGAGCAGCCAAACATGGCTGAAACACCCATTGATACCAAACTGGAGTGGCTAATAATATGAGACTCATTGCAGTCAGAGAAGCGCAGACCATGGTAAAAACGAGGCAATGCTTCACAAATACTCGACCGGTAAGGAATAACAGTTGTGTGATACGGGGATGGGTCATGACACACGATAGGTAGGAGCTGCCCGCCATTGTTCTGAGAGATTCGGGAAGTAGTGACAACATGCACAGGTTTATCTACAGTCCAGCAATACTGATGACGCCTAGATAATCTTTACAATAGACTACTGGAGACACAGGTCAGCATATAGTGGCATCACCTGCCACTGAAAACAAATGATACAAAGTTGCTGTTTATATTTCCTCAACTTTTTGTGGAGAGAGAGTCCCATGTAGCCCAGGTTGGCCTCAGATTCACCATGTAGTAGACGAGGATCTTGAACTCCTGGTTCTACTCCACCTCAGAAGTGCTATGGCCACAGGTGTGTACCATGACACCTGACCAGGAAGGTATTTAATCCCAGCCTAGGGATGTAGTTCAGTCAGTAGAGTTCTTACATAGCGTGTATGAAGTCCTGGATTTGATTACATGTATGGTGTAACTCAGCATAGTGCTGCATGCCTGTAACCCCAGCACTTGAGAGAAGGCAGGAGAAACAGGAGTTCCAAGTCAACCTTTTCTACAAAGCATATTTGGGGCTAACTTGGGATAAGAGAGAGAAATAGAAGAGAGGGGGACGGAAAGGGAGGGAGAAGAATGGAAAGGAAGGGAGAAGGAGGGAGAGGAAGGGAGAAGGAGGGAGAAAGGGAGAGAGAGAAAAAAATAAAGGAGGCAGGAGGCAGTTGTTACGGATAGGGATGCTGCTGCATGCCATAGCTGGTGAAACCTGTTTTACATTCTATGGACAGAAGACTCCTGCAGTTCATGCTTTTTTCTACTTGGCTTTTAGAATCACAACTTCATCAGTAAGACTCTTGAGGTTGTAAGCAGAAGGTACTCTTGCAAAACTATTGTCCAAAATTATTGTCCCTTACTTCCCCATTCAAGCTATTCTTTCTCCCATGAGTGCCATGCTAATTAGCTAGAGATGCTGTCTTATAAGGCAAGAGGATACCCAGAGGAACAAGTAACGTCACAGGACTGCTTCTTCATCATACAGGAAGAATCCGTGTGGTGGCCTCTCCTAGGGGCTTGCTGCCTAAACTGCCCATAACACTAAAGGGTAATTCATTTCATTTAGTTTATAGCCAAATACAAAACTCAATGTCCTTAAATTCTCTGTGTGTTTGTGTGTTTGCTTATGAGCATGTGTACATGTGTGTATGTGCATGTTCTTACCTAGAAAAACTATTCTTGCAAGAGCCAATTGTCCTTTCAGGGTTTCTCCTGGCTGCAACCTGATCTTGTTACTTGAGTTGGTTCATTATCAGAGTGAGTGCAGTGAGTCTGGGTGTGCAGGACAGCATCAGAGCCAGCAAGAGTGTCTATGCTGAGCAGGTATGTGGACAGAATCAAAGCAACTTCTATAGGGGAGTGAGTAGAAGCAGATGAGCCAGGGTTTACAATTGTTCTGCCTTTGACTTAGGGCTGTGTGGCCCAGGGTCCATGACAATGACAATACAAACATCATGTAAAGGAAATAGATCTCAGATGTTATAGTTTCCAACCAACTAAGCTGTTCACATGAAGGGGGAAATCCCTAGAAAAAGAACCCTCCACAAACACAAACACCAGTGCCAACACCAGCACCAACACCAATACCAGTACCAACACCAGCACCAACACAAGCACCAACGCCAGTACTGACACCAGCATCAACACCAGCACCAGTATCAACACCAGCAGCAACACCAATACCAGCACCAGCACCAACACCAATACCAGCATCAGCACCAACACCAATACTAGCACCAGCACCAGCACCAACACCAACACCAATATCAACACCAGCACCAGCACCAACGCCAGCATCAATACCAGCACCAGTACCAGCACCAGCACCAACACCAACACAAGTACCAGCACTAATAGCAGCACCAGCACAGCACCAACACAAGCACCAACACCAATACCAGCCCCAGTACCAGCACCAACATCAATACCAGTACCAACACAATCACCAATACCAACACCAGCGCCAACACCAACATCAGCACCAACACAAACACTAACACTAACATCAGCCCCAACACAAACACCAACATCAGCACCAACACAAACACTAACACCAGCCCCAACACCGATACACATTCCTTTTAACCACAATGATTCACTGGAGCCACAACTAGCTTTCACAGGATGAGTGATAGTTCCATAATGGAAAATAAACTCAACAAGGCTTAATACCCTTGACAAAAATTCCCCATGGGTAAAATGTGGTACCAGATTAAATCATGGTTCCCTAAAGAAATCTCAGGACAATTAGCAGGAAGAAGTGGGGTGGCAGTAGTCAGACTCTGAACCCCCAACACCCCCGTTTAGCATTTCAAACACTGTTCTCATCAAAGCAGCCATACATAACCTTTTCTGAGTGAGAGATTTCCTTATAGAAAGCAGAGAAACTGGACAGATTTCCCATGAAACCATGATGAATCTACTTTTGTCCAGGTCATGGTAAGGCTACCTGCAGACAAACAAGGGCAAGAAGCAAAATCATATCCACAAATGGTCTGGGGAGGTAGAAACAGAATTCTGGGGTCGGAAGGGATCTCGCTTACATGTTTTGTTCACGCTCCCAGGTCGAGTCACACCCACACTCTCAAAGCCCTTGGGAATTCCTTGTGCTTGAAGACCTGTCTCAGAGACTCATTCTGGTGTCTAAGAATACTCACTGTCAGGAAATTCGGCTTTGTGAGTAAATTCAGACTTGTCGCACACCCATTTCCTCTGACTCTGATCTCTGGGGGAGATGGAGCACACCCAGTGAACACATGTGAAGGCTGTCACCAAAATAGCCACTGTCCATCCTGTCCCAGCCTCTCCGCTTCAGGATCAGCGGCCTCAGCACCCTTTATCTCTCCTATTGACTCTTACTCTCTGAGCCCAGATCCACCCATGCCTCACCTTTAAACTGTGTTCTAGTCTATTGGTTTTAAGGTGATCAACTGTTCCAGTGTGACACAGACTTCCTGGTTTGAATGCCAAAATGTAGGACTTTCAGTGTTAAAGCAAGGAAAGTCTCAGATAAATGGATGTGTGTTGGCTCTGCTGCCTGTTTCTAGAATAGAAAAGCTCCAGTGGATGAAGGACCATCCCAAGACAGGAGGGGCCATCTCAAGGAATACTGTGCTACTAACCTGGATCTGGAGGCAGGGAGACAGTCTTGATCAGTGTTTGTGGTTCTCTTCTCAGCCCATACGTCCATGTGGAGGGGACAGACAGAATGTCCTCCCCTCCTCATGCAGCACACATGTCTCCTGACATCGTCGGATGCAGTTAGAAAGAGGAGCAAGACATGGGGCAAATACGAAATATTTGAGAGGGATGAGAAATGGGAAAGATGAGGAAAGAGTGTCCTAGAAAAGAGGAGAGACCAGTGCGAAAATAAGACAGAGAGTAGGGGCTGGCAAGGCAGCTCAGTGGGCAGAGTACTTGCCTGGCATGAACAGATCTCTGGATTTGATCCCTAGCACCGAATAAATAAGGCAGGGTAGCACACACCTCTAGTCCCAGAGCTTGGGAGTTAGAAGTGAAGGATCAGAAGTTCAAAGTCACCCTCATCTACTTAGGGAGTTTGGGACCAGTCTTGGCCACATAAGTTTCTATAGAGGGGCAGGGGAAATAATTTTATAAATATATGGAAAGACAGGGAGAAACTGACAGTTGACTAAGTAACAAACACACGAGAATGGACAACGTGGACAAGACGAAGGGAAGTTTATATCCTGGAACGCCCACCGGAAACAGCCTTAACCACTTCTCCTTGTACTTCTCACACCCTTGAGAAGAATGGACCCTAGATTGTCATGAACTTTAAAAAAAAAAACTAACTTAAGGCTGCAAATAGCACAAAATGTAAAGTCGCTTCTGTCCCTTCTATTAAGATCATCCTTTCTAAACACAAAACACATTGTATGACATCACACAAGAGCCGCGGCTTCCCGAGAAGCTGTAAGAGCCACACCTGGGCACCATGGCAGCATCTGGATTTCTCCCACCCTGCTGGGCACTGTGGTGGAATATAGTTTGCCTCCTCCAGAGCTCATGCTGGAATTCCACTGCATTGTGTCAGAGCTGGGAGGTAGAGCCCGAGGGCTGCTTAGGGCACTAAGAGGAGGGCATCAGTGCCTTTCTTAACGAAGTGAATTTGTATTCTTCAAGAGTGATTTGTTTGAGCACCCCCCCCCCCCCAACCCTGCCCTGCTGTATGCTAGGACCAGTGCTCAAAAACAGTTTTAAACTCCTACACTAAGGCTACCCACCCAGAGCGGTGAGTGCCTACCTACCGGGCAGGCCTCAAGGACCCCTGTAAGGGCGCCTGGGCACCTTCAGCTTGTGCTCCAGGGGTGCCTGTGCTCTCCTGAATCTCCCCCTGCCTGCCCCGTTTTTCCTTTTGTCCCCGGATCATTGGGCTACCTGGCGGCCCTGCTTAGGTACTGTGGAGTTCCATCTGGACGGGTAAGTGTGTGCTATCCAGGGGCGGATTGTCCCGGAAGACGGCACAGTCCCCCCTCCCCCAGCTTCTTCTGCAGGGCTGTCTTTCTTGCACACGACCCCCCCACCCAAGCCTGCGTTTTCTGCTGGGTCCTTTGCTTGGGAACAGTTTTCTGAACCTACACTGGGGCTGCCCACCCAGAGCCGTGAGTGCCTGTCTACCGGGAAGGCCTCAGGGACTCCCGAAAGGGAGCACGCGCACCTCCAGCTTTGGTGGCAGGGTGTCCTGTGTTCTACTCGTCCCCGCCCTGCCCCCCAAGTTCTCCCTTTTGTCCGCGGGTCAGTGGACTACCAGGCGTCTATGTTTCGGTGCCGAGGAGTTCCATCTGGACTGGACGGTTCCTGCTTCTACACTGAAGAGTTACAACCAGAGAGTCAGTCACAGCAAAGACTGGACCAAGACACCAGGCCTCTCCTGGCTCCATTTGAAGGAAGAGATGGGAAGGCGCCAAGGCAAGAATTCCCCCAACAACCTGAAAGGCAACATGACATCACAAGAATCCAGGGATCCAGAAACAAGAAGAATTGTACACCCTACTCTACAAGAATTAGAAGAAATCGACTCAAAAGTGAATTATATGAAAATAATAGAAGACCTTAAACAGGAGGTGAAAAACTGCCATGAACAATTAGAGATCACAAACAAAAAGGTGGAGGAAATGAATAAAGCGCTCAAAGATACACAAGAAAACCAAGAGAAACAAGAAAAAGCAATCAAACAGGTAAGGGAAGCGGTTCAAGACTTGAAGAATGAAATGGAAGTAATGAAGAAAACACAAACCGAGGGAAGGATGGAGATGGAAAATCTGGGTAAACGAACAAGAACTACAGAGACAAGTACTACTAACAGATTACAAGGGATAGAAGAAAGAATTTCAGACACTGAAGATACCATAGAGAAAATAAACACACTGATCAAAGAACAGAAAGCCAACAAATTCTCATCACAAACATTCAGGAAATCTGGGACACAATAAAAAGACCAAACCTAAGAATAATTGGGAAAGAAGAAGGAGAAGAACTACAGCTCAACGGTCCAGGAAATATATTTAACAAAATTATAGAAGAAAACTTTCCCAACCTAAAGAAGGATATTCCTTTGAAGGTTCAAGAAGCATACAGAACACCGAATAGACTGGACCAAAAAAAAAAAAAAACATCTCTTCGCCATATAATAATCAAAACACAAAACATACAGAATAAAGAAAGAATATTAAGAGCTACAAAGGAAAAAGGCCAAGTTACTTATAAAGGTAAACCTATCAGACTTACACCTGATTTCTCTATGGAAACAATGAAAGCCAGAAGGTCCTGGATAGATGTACTGCAGAAACTAAGAGACTATGGATGCAAGCCCAGACTACTATACCCAGTCAAGCTTTCGTTCACTATAAATGGAGAAAACAAAATTTTCCCGGATAAAAACAAATTTAAACAATACATAGCCACAAATCCAGCCTTACAGAAAGTAATAGAAGGAAAATCACAACTCAAGGAGTCCAACAATGACCACAATAACTCAAACATCTAGAGACCCTTCACCAGCACAACTCAAAGAAGGGAAACACACAAACTCTACTACTAAAAAAGTGAGCGGAGTTAACAACCATTGGTCATTAATATCACTTAATGTCAATGGACTCAGCTCACCTATAAAAAGCCACAGGCTAAGGGATTGGATACGAAAACAGGATCCAACATTCTGCTGTTTACAAGAAACACACCTTAACCACAAAGACAGGCACCTACTCAGAGTGAAGGGATGGGAAAAGGTTTATCAAGCAAATGGACCTAAGAAACAAGCAGGTGTGGCCATACTAATTTCTAACAAAGTTGACTTCAAACTTAAATCAATCAGAAGAGATGGAGAGGCACATTTTATACTCATAACAGGAACAATTCATCAGGATGAAGTCTCAATCCTGAATATCTATGCCCCTAATATAAAAGCACCCATGTACGTAAAAGAAACATTACTAAAACTCAAGGCTGCCATCAAACCCCACACACTAATAGTAGGAGACTTCAACACACCTCTCTCACCAATGGACAGGTCAATCAGACAGAAATACAACAGAGAAATAAGAGAATTAATGGAGGTAATGAATCAAATGGAATTAACAGACATCTATAGAAAATTCCACCCAAATAGGAAAGAATATACCTTCTTCTCTGCAGCTCATGGAACCTTCTCAAAAATTGACCACATACTTGGTAACAAAGCAAACTTCCACAGTTACAAAAAAATATGCGTAACCTCCTGTGTCTTATCAGATCACCATGGATGAAAGTTAGAATTCAACAACAATGCTACCCCCAGAAAGCCTACAAACTCATGGAAACTGAACAGTCAACTTCTGAACCATACCTGGATCAAGGAAGAAATAAAGAAAGAAATTAAAGTCTTCCTTGAATTCAATGAAAATAAAGAAACAACATACTCAAACTTATGGGACACTATGAAAGCAGTCCTGAGAGGAAAGTTCATAGCACTAAGTGCCAACTTAAAGAAAACAGAAAAAGCACACATTGGAGACTTAACAGCCCACCTGAAAGCTCTGGAAAAAAAGAAGCAGACTCACCTAGGAGGAGTAGAAGACTGGAAATAATCAAACTGAGGGCTGAAATCAACAAAATAGAAACACAGAAAACAATCCAAAGAATCAATGAAACAAAAAGCTGGTTCCTGGAGAAAATCAACAAGATTGATAAACCCCTATCCAAACTAATCAAACGGCAGAGAGAGAATATGCAAATCAATAGGATCAGAAATGAAAAGGGGGACATAACCACAGACACAGAGGAAATTGAGAGAATCGTTAGATCTTACTACAAAAGCCTGTATGCCACAAAACTGGAAAATGTAAAAGAAATGGACATTTTTTTAGATAAATATCATATACCAAAGATAACCAGGACCAGGTGAACAATCTAAACAGACATGTTAGTTGTGAAGAATTAGAAGCTGTTATCAAAAACCTCCCTACCAAAAAGAGCCCAGGACCAGATGGTTTCAATGCGGAATTCTACCAGAACTTCCAAGAAGACCTAATACCTATACTCCTTAATGTATTTCACAATATAGAAACAGAAGGGTCATTTCCTAATTCCTTTTATGAAGCTACAGTTACTCTGATACCAAAACCACACAAAGACTCAACCAAGAAAGAGAATTAAAGGCCAATCTCACTCATGAATATCGACGCAAAAATCCTCAACAAAATACTGGCAAACCGTATCCAAGAACACCTTAGAAAAATTATCCATTATGATCAAGTAGGCTTCATCCCAGAGATGCAGGGCTGGTTCAACATACGAAAATCTATCAATGTAATCCATCATATAAATAAACTGAAAGAAAAAAACCATATGATCATTTCATTAGATGCTGAAAAAGCATTTGACAAAATTCAACATCCATTTATGACAAAAGTCTTGGAGAGATTAGGGATACAAGGGTCATACCTAAATATAATAAAAGCTATATACAGCAAGCCGACAGCTAACATCAAATTAAATGGAGAGAAACTCAAAGCCATCCCACTAAACTCAGGAACACGACAAGGCTGTCCACTCTAGCCATACCTTTTCAATATAGTGCTTGAAGTTCTAGCAATAGCAATAAGACAACGTAATGGGATCAAGGGGATTTGAATTGGAAAGGAAGAAGATAAACTTTCCTTATTTGCAGATGATATGATAGTCTACATAAGCGACCCCCAAAACTCTACCAAAGAACTTTTACAGCTGATAAACAGCTTTAGTAATGTGGCAGGATACAAGATCAACTCCAAAAAATCAGTCGCCCTCCTATACACAAAAGATAAGGAAGCAGAGAGGGAAATCAGAGAAGCATCACCTTTCACGATAGCCACAAACAGCATAAAATATCTTGGGGTAACTCTAACCAAGGAAGTGAAAGATTTATTTGACAAGAACTTTAAGGCATTGAAGAAAGAAATTGAAGAAGATACCAGAAAATGAAAGGACCTCCCTTGCTCTTGGATTGGGAGGATCAACATAGTAAAAATGGCAATTCTACCAAAGGCAATTTATAGATTCAATGCAATCCCCATCAAGGTCCCATCAAAATTCTTCACAGATCTTGAGAGGACAATAATCAACTTTATATGGAAAAACAAAAAACCCAGGATAGCCAAAACAATCCTATACAATAAAGGATCTGCTGGAGGCATTACCATCCCTGACTTCAAACTCTATTACAGAGCTCCAGTAATGAAAACAGTGTGGTACTGGAATAAAAGCAGAGAAGTCGACCAATGGAATCGTATAGAAGACCCGGATTTTAACCCACAAACCTATGATCACCTCATTTTCGATAAAAGAGCTAAAAGTATACAATGGAAGAAAGAAAGCATCTTCAACAAATGGTGCTGGCACAACTGGATGTCAACCTGTAGAAGAATGACAATAGACCCATATCTATCACCATGCACAAAACTCAAATCCAAATGGATTAAAGACCTCAATATCAGTCTGGACACACTGAACCTGATAGAAGGGAAAGTGGGAAGTACCCAACAACACATGGGCACAGGAGATCGCTTCCTAGGTATAACCCCAGCAGCACAGACATTAAGGGCAACATTGAATAAATGGGACCTACTAAAACTGAGAAGCTTCTGTAAAGCAAGGACACTGTCACTAAGACACAAAGGCAACCTACTGACTGGGAGAAGATCTTCACCAACCCCGCAACAGACAAAGGTCTGATCTCCAAAATATATAGAGAACTCAAGAAACTAGACTTTAAAATGCTAATTAACCCAATTAAAAAATGGGGCACTGAACTGAACAGAGAATTCTCAACAGAAGAAGTTCAAATGGCTAAAAGACACTTAAGGTCATGCTCAACCTCCTTAGCAATCAGGGAAATGCAAATCAAAACAACTTTGAGATATCATCTTACACCTGTCAGAATGGCTAAAATCAAAAACACCAATGATAGGCTTTGCTGGAGAGGCTGTGGAGGAAGGGGAACCCTCATCCATTGCTGCTGGGAATGCAATCTTGTGCAACCACTTTGGAAATCAGTGTTTCGGTTTCTCAGGAAATTCGGGATCAACCTACCCCTGGACCCAGCAATACCACTCTTGGGAATATACCCAAGAGATGCTCGATCATATGACAAAAGCATTTGTTAACTATGTTCATAGCAGTTATTATTTGTAATAGCCAGAACCTGGAAACAACTTAGATGTCCTTCAATGGAAGAGTGGATGAAGAAAGTGTGGAATATATACACATTAGAGTACTACGCTGCGGTAAAAAACAATGACTTTTCGAATTTTGCATGCAAATGGATGGAAATAGAAAACACTATCCTGAGTGAGGTAACCCAGACCCAAAAAGATGAACAGGGGATGTACTCACTCATAATTGGTTTCTAGCAATAAATAAGGGTCACGGAGTCTACAATTGGTGAACCTAAAGAAGTTAAATAAGAAGGTGAACCCAAGGAAAAACATATAGTTATCCTCTTGGCTATGGGAAGTAGACAAAATTGCCGGGTAGAAAATTGGGATCTTGGGGGTGGGGTGGGATGGGGGTAAGGGGACATGGGGAGAGAAAAGTGAGAAGGGGAGGATGGGGGGAACTTGTGGAAACAGGATGATTGGAATAAAGGAAGGTTGGATAGGGGAGCAGGGAAGCACAATTCTTAGTTAAGGGAGCCACCTCAGGGTTGGCAAGAGACTTGAACCTAGAGTGGCTCCCAGTAGCCTAAGGCGATGTCCCCAGTTAGTTCCTTGGGCAGCTGAGCGTAGGGAACCTGAAATGACCCTATCCTATAGCATTACTGACGAATATCTTGCATATCACCATAGAACCTTCATCTGGTGAAGGATGGAGATAGAGACAGAGACCCACACTGGAGCACTGGACTGAGCGCCCCTAGGTCCAAATGAGGAGCGGAAGGGGGGAGAAAATGAGCAAGGAAGTCAAGACCACAAGGGGTGCACCCACCCACTGAGACAGTGGGGCTGATCTATTGGGAGCTCACCAAGGCCAGCTGGACTGTGACTGAAAAAGCATGGGATAAAACCAGACTCTCTGAACGTGGCGAACAATGAGGGCTGATGAGAAGCCAAGGACAATGGATCGGGGTTTTGATCCTACTGCATGTACTGTCTTTGTGGGAGCCTAGCCAGTTTGGATGTTCACCTTCCTAGACATGGACAGAGGGGGGAGGACCTTGGACTTTCCACATGGCAGGGAACCCTGACTGCTCTTTGGACTGGAGAGGGATGGGGAGAGGAGTGGGGGGAGGGGGAGAAGGGAGGGAGGGGGTGAGGTAAATGGGAGGCTGGGAGGAGGCTGAAACTTTTTTTCTTTTTCTCAATAAAATAAAAATAAATAAATAAATGCAAGAGTGGTTTGTTCTAGCGATGGGTAAATGGCTCAGTAGGTAAGAGCTTGCTGTGCAAGCATGAGGACCCAAGTTCATATCCCCAGCATCCATTTAAAGAGACAGGAATGATGGCACAGTCTAACTGCAGTGCTGTGGGGGAGAAGAAACAATTGCTGAGCTTGCTGGCTGGCAGCCTAGTCGGGCTCAATGAGAGACTCAAGCTCAATGGAGTAAGATGGAAAGTGATTAAACAGGACACCTGGCTGACACCTCCTCTAGCCTGTAAACTCGTGCAAAGGTATATATACACAACACACACAAAATAATAAGTGTAAGATAGAAGTGGGTGTTTTAGGACACCCCTTCATGCTCTGCTCTTCTCCGGTTTCCTTCCTTCCACCATGCTAAGGAGCAGACTTCCTAGCCTCTAGAACCACACACTCAAGTAAGTTGTTTCTACTTAAAAGTTGTCCACACCCGAGTATCCTATTAAAGCCTTAGAAAGTGGACCGAGACATCATGGAAATGTTAAAGACTTTGTCACAGGCGTGTGGCAGGTCTCATCCTAGCATCCAGGAAGCAATACATCAGTGTATTGATAGTTCAGCCAGGTACCTCAGTAGGAAAACAGCAAAATAAGCTAGTCATTCACTGAAAATGTGTTAACCACTGTCCTCACTTGCCTATAGGAATGACAACCATGGACTCAAGAGTTTGAATGCTTAGTCCATAGGGAGTGGCACTATTAGGAGGTGTGTGGCTGTGCTGAGTAGGTGTGGCTTTGTTGGAGGAAGTGTGTAGCTGAGAGTGGGTTTTGAGGTCTCAGATGCCCAAGCCACACCCAGTGGGACAGTGACTTCCTGCTGTCTCTGGATCCATTTGTAAAACTCTCAGCTGCCTCTCCAGTACCATGTCTGCCTGCATGCCACCATACTTCCTGCTCCTGACGACAAGAGATACAACCTCTGACTTGTAAGGCAACCCAATCAAATGTTTTCTTTTTAAAGAGTTGCTGTGGTCATGGTGTATCTTCACAGCAATAAAACCCTAAGACAAGCTCAAAGATCCAATCTGGGTTCCTGTCTCCCAGGTTTTGACTAAGGCTCAAGGATAGGCATGCAGCTCCATTGGTAGAGTGCGTGCTTAGTGTGCACAAAACATAGAGCTCATTGTAACCCAGGTGGCCGCACAGGCCTGTAACCCTAGCACTCGGGAGCTGGAGGCAGGATGAGCAGAAGTCCAAGGCATTCTTTGTTATTGTATCGAGTTAAAGGCTATGCAGCAAGCAATACATGAGATTTGTCTAAAGAGAAATCAAATAAGACTCAGGGATGTTAAGAAGCCGCCCCACAATTGAGGTTAGAAGATTTTAGTACAGAACTCATGGCTCTGGGGCCAGGGTTTAAACCACTATGTTTCATCTTGAAAACTTGCTTCTTGGCATGTGGAACCCAGATGTTCTGGATCTAGAATCTAGACAATTTGGAAAGGGTTTTTAAACTGTCTATGAATTTTTGGTATACATTAAAAAAAAAAGGACAAGAATCACCCTAAAACCTTCGTGTGTGTGTGTGTGTGTGAGGGGCGTAGGTGCCTATGCATGTGGAGACCAGAGGTTCACAGCAGATGTCTTTTTAAATACTCTCCATCTTCTATACTGGGACAGGGTGTTTCCCTTGAAAATGGAGCTTGCAAATTAGACTACTGTAGCTCACCAGCTTTCTCTGGGATTCCCCTGTCTCTGTCTCCCAAATGCCTGGATTATAATCAGGTCAGCACAGCCACCTAGCGTACATAGATTCTGAACTCTGGTCCTTGTGTTTTCAGGGGAAGTACTTTCTATTCTGAGCCATCTTCCAAACACTAGGAGTATCTTTCTTCAAACAAAAATGCTTAAGTGAGTCGGCCCCCTTGAGTCTGGCTCCCCTGAAGTGGTCTCTGGGGATCCGCTCTGGGGTGTGATCTTGTGCCTTGTGTCCTGGCTCCCTGTCAGCTGCTGTCTTACACCCAGGGTGGAGGCCTATTCTCTCAGCTGCTATTCATATCTATATTTGTTCATGGGCTTCCTTCCTGGTTCCCCTTTCACTTCAAGATCTTCCCTTCTAGGCGGCTTTGGCTTGGATGTCTAACTTCAAGCATAACCCCAAATCCAAACCACAGATAATGCCCCAAGCCGAAGCTTATTTCCCATTCTTCTTTATTGGGGCTTGGTCCTCAAAAAATAAAGGCTCAGTCAGAAGCTAATGCTCCTCAACTCATCCACAGGGGATTAAGTGACAATAAAAAAGGAGTTGGGCTTTCCGTCTCTTTGAACCAAGTGAAGAGTATGTTACTCTCTTACCTATTTGCCTCTTGCTGGCTGTGTTTTAGTGACGATCTAGTAATGAAGGAAGCTCCCATCACGTCTGTTTTGTAAGTGTGAGGGCACAGTGCCTGTGTCAGTGCAGAGTGCTTCTGTGGACTCCGGGGTGTGAAACCCTAGCTGCAGGGGAGTTGAGTAGGTTTTAGCTAAGACTCTCAGTCAGCTGTTTTAGTCTGCCGAGTGCTTGATAACTCATTGTCCTGACATTGTCTTCCTTTAATGCAAGCCCTTTCAAAGAAAAGGGCTCCTGCAGCCCAGGCTCCTCCTGAACTCATTAGCCAAGAATGACCTTGTACTCCTGACCCTCCTGCCTCTGCCCCGAGAATAAAAGCAAGTCCCCCAGAGACGGCCTGTGTAGCATGGAATGGAACCCTGTGCCTTTATGTATACTAGGTAACCTCTCTACCCACTGGGTCACATCCCTAGCCTTCTGCTACAGTTTTAACTGTTTACTTTTAATGGGTGCCCTCAGCTGAATCAGAGAGTCCATCAGCATGCTACTTTTTAGTAAATAATAAGGATTAAGTATTAGGTATTTGCTGAAAAGACTGAGTGATATAGAATAAGGGTTAAGTATTAAATGAACTTTGCTGAGCTTAGAGGCACAAGCCTTTAATCCCAGCATTTGGGAGGCAGAGGCAGGCAGACTGCTGCTGATTCTGTGGCCAGCCTGGTCTACATAGTGAGTTCTAGGACAGTCAGAACTACATAGTGAACTCCCCCACCTTAAAAATTCATTAGATCAACTCTGAACAAAACAATCAAGTTGAATAAAATATCTAAGAAAAGGAAGCTGGGATACTGTTAGGGGATGTATATTTTAGGGCTTATTAAACTGTAGAAGGTTATAACAAAGAGACATAAGGAAGAGGGTAAGGATGAAGAAAAGAAAAGACATAGGAAAAGGACGAATATGTGAGGTGTTGCTGAGTGTGGAAGGATGGTGTCTGACACCGTGGAGAAGCATGAACAGTCCCCAGCTCCAACTGGGCAACACTCACACAGAAGCCAAACCAGCATGAGGCAAAAATGGGGGGCAGACATCAGAGCAGGAGACAAGAGGGAGCGAGAACACTTTTGGAATGAATTGTGCCACTACTGCAGGGGCAAAAGGAGAAGCCATCAGATCCTCCTGGCTCTAGTGGGTCCCATTGTGTGTATGGCAGAGAGAAGGGGACTGTGGTCTCTGCAGTCTGTGTCCTCAGGTCTATGGGGTTAGGGGGCTGGAGTCCTGCTTCCCAGACATCCTCTGTGCTTTTCTCTCTGTTACTTAATGTAAACTCCACACCCGAGGAAGAAAGTTGCTGGATTGGTTTGCTTGTTTTTTGCCATTTCCAACCCCTAGACACTAGCCTTTCTGTTCTCTTGTTGAACACTCCTAGAATTAGAAAGAATACCAACTGTATCCAGTGCAGTAGTTTTTAGACGTAAGATTTTAAATCCTCCTGAGAGTCAGCATGACTCCTTCAGCGTCACTGAGAGCCGGCTCCGGGTGGGCAGATTGTAACAATTCTCACAGTGATGCTCTCCCTTGGGTACCTGGTCTGGCTAGTTCCTTCTCCGTTCTACTGTGACCTGTAGACTTGTAGTCTAACAGGGACTCACCACATCCTGAGAAAAGCCTTCCCAGGCCCCTACCCACCACTCATGTGATTCCTTAGGCTGAAACAAGGTCCACCTACTGGACACTCCATCAGCCATGGCTCCGCGGCCGGAGTTTGGTCATTCTTTCTCTGCAGGTTTTGTTTTTTGCTTTTGTTGCTTGCTTAATTGGTTGATTAGCTCGTTTGGGATTTTTGAGACATGGTTTTGCTGTGGAACCTTGGACACACTAGAATTACCTATGTGCATCAGGCTGATGTCAAAATGGCAAAGATTTGCATGCCTCTGCGTCCCAGGCATGTGTTACCACGTCCACTTGGTTCTTGTTTTATGAGACAGGGTCTCACTCGGTAGCTAGCCTGATCTTTTGGCATTCTTCCTGCCTCAGCTACCCAAATCCTGAGGCTAAAGGAATGACCTTTCTCTTTCTCCTCAATGGCACTCCTGTGACACACAGGAAAAACAAAAGAGAATAAAAATTTCCTTCTCCACTAGTTGGTTGCCTGCATTGTGAGAACACATATTCAGTTGTCCAGAAGCTCTGGTTGAGCCATTGAAAACTAATGGAAAATCTCCTTAAACAATTGTTAAAAGACCTAGTTCAAAGTCAGTGTGGATCAGAACAACCAAAGGACTTAAACACCAGATAGTGAGGTCTCAGCCTCAGAGTACCTGACTCAGAAGGGCTGGGTGGAGCCTGGGAACTCGGTCTTTTAATTAGTACCCAGGTGGTGGTGATGCGTCTGCAGGCTGTGACCCCACACACCCCACACCGAGAGCCACTGGGCTAATTAATGCATCATCCGGCAGCGCTTATTAGCTGTTGGCTGAGAACCTGCTCATCAGAATGGGCAGGGAGGGCTCTTAGAAGCATGCGCACTTTTGCACCAACCTGCAGTGGCAACAACATTCCGGAGGCTTGCTGAAGTTTGCCAACTCCTCAGCTACGCTTTTAATTCTCTAAAGGGGTTATGGTCGGTCAGTCGTCAGTTCCCAGAGACAGTGATGTGCGCTGAACAGAGCACCAGCACTGAGTGGGACATTGTTTAAAATTCTGTGTTTTACCAAGCCCCCGCCCCCAAGGCATTCTGTTGAGTACCAAAGTTCCAAAGTTCGGGAACCCCTGCCCAAGGCTGAGGTCGGAAAGCTGTCAGCTGTGGGGCCAGTTGTCCTGTCTCGTGTCGTGTCCGTGTCCCCCCTCTGCCTCCTTCCGGTTATGGTTTGCTGCTCTCTTGGGGAACATAATTATTCTCAGACATTGTCTAAACTTCGAGGCCTTAATATACTATGTGGAGAAGGGAGCCTGAGGAAAAAAAACAAAAAACAAAACTCCTTTTATTTTTTAAAGGTCTCTCTCTCTCTCTCTCTCTCTCTCTCTCTCTCTCTCTCTCTCTCCCTCCCTCCCCGTGCGTGCGTGCGTACGTGCATGTGTGTGTGTGTGTGTGTGTGCTCACAGAAGTCAGGGGCATCCAAGCCCCCTGGAGCTTACAAGTGGCTGTGAGTTCTCTGATGCGGGTGCTAGGAACCAAACTCATGTCCTACTATAAGAAAAGTACCCATTCTTAGCAACTTGATTATCTTCTCAGCCCCCAAATTCTGCTTTCAAAAGAACATTACTTGAAGAGTTTTGTTTTAAGGCACTTTAAAAAGTATTGCTAAAATTAGCCTAACAGAAAATTTACCATTTAACACTTTTGTAGATCCATGATACTGATACAGTGCATTGGCATCACTGTGACCACCAACCTCACTCACAAGCTCGTCAAACTGAACTTGCACATGAGACAATAGAGCCCCCTTCATTTCAAGGTGATGAGTGCACCCATTGTCATGCCCTTGTTCAGAATGAAACACTGTGTTCCTGTGACGTTTAATACTTCAGGCCCCTCATGTCTGTGGGATCATACAGTTCTTCTGTGATTGGCTTCTTTCACTCAGAATAGTTTTTATTTTCAGCAGGGTGAGTCTGTTCTTTCAGCTTAGCATTCCTCCTGGGATCCCACAGCCCACATTTTATTCCCCTCAGGTCAGATATTTTGCCTGGTCCTGGTACCTTGCTTTTTCCAGGCTCATGGCCAATTACAGGCTCAGTCACACACACACACACACACACACACACCTCTTCCTCCTCAGGACTTTGCCAATTCATATTCCCCACCTCCAGCTTCAATGCCAGCGGAGTTCTTAGCTGGAGACAACGGTCTGGAGTTAGCCCTGAGCAAGCTGTGGAGTGCTCCATTATCATGTGTGTCAGGCTGGAAACTGGTGCCCTGATGATCTGCAGCTTTGTGCGCCATGTACGGAGAAGCACTGCTGACGCCAGGCGGCAGCAGCAGCAGCAGCAGCAAGCTCTAGAGTGTCAACACGTCTAGGCTTGGGGCCCAGTGTGACAGAGATGGGGGCACAGAGGTTGGCACTGCCCAGGAATCACACAGCTGTTGTGGGAGTCCACAGGTGGGTCTGATGAGGGATACTTACCTCTGCTATTTCCTCATTGGTGCTGAATTTGATTTTCAAATTTAGTGGTAGGGAGGGGATCCAGTGGGGATGGTGAGCCAGCTCAGTGGGTAAAGTCCCTTGTTCCCAAGCCTGATGACCTGAGTTCCATCCCCGGGACCCATAGGCTAGAAGGAAAAACAACAACTCCTGCAAGTGATCCCCAACAAAAGTGACCCCCAACACAAGTGACCCCCAACACAAGTGACCCCCAACACAAGTGATCTCCAATACAAGTGACACCAACACAAGTGACCCCCAACACAAGTGACCCCCAACCAAATGACCTCCAATACAAGTGACCCCAACACAAGTGACCCCCAACACAAGTGATCCCCAACACAAGTGATCCCCAACACAAGTGATCCCCAACACAAGTGATCCCCAACACAAGTGATCTCCAACACAAGTGACCCCCAACACAAGTGACCTCCAACACAAGTGACCCCCAACACAAGTGACCTCCAACACAAGTGACCCCCAACACAAGTGATCCCCAACACAAGTGAGCCCCAACACAAGTGACCTCCAACACAAGTGACCCCCAACCAAATGACCTCCAATACAAGTGACCCCCCCAACACAAGTGATCTCCAACACAAGTGATCCCCAACACAAGTGATCCCCAACACAAGTGATCCCCAACACAAGTGATCCCCAACACAAGTGACCCCCAACACAAGTGACCCCCAACCAAATGACCTCCAATACAAGTGACCCCCCCAACACAAGTGACCTCCAATACGTGACCCCAATACAAGTGACTTCCAACACAAGTCACCCCCAACACAAGTGACCCCCAATACAAGTGATCTCCAATACAAGTGACCCCCAACACAAGTGACCCCCAACCAAATGACCTCCAATACAAGTGACCCCCCCAACACAAGTGATCTCCAATACAAGTGATCCCCAACACAAGTGATCTCCAATACAAGTGACCCCCAACACAAGTGACCCCCAACACAAGTGATCTCCAATACAAGTGATCCCCAACATAAGTGATCTCCAATACAAGTGACCCCCAACACAAGTGACCCCCAACCAAATGACCTCCAATACAAGTGACCCCCCCAACACAAGTGACCTCCAATACAAGTGACCCCCAACACAAGTAACCCCCAACATACAGATAAACAGCCAAATGTGATTTTTAAATATTCCCAATATGTCAATGAAAAACAGCTCTTGACAAATGAAACCTACTATGTTGTAAAGAAGATGCTCCCTACCATTATAAGAGGGTTTGGCTTCACAGTAAACATTTGATTTGATTTTGAGCTATAGCTGGAGGGTGGCTCTGGTCCCTAGCTCATTGACAGTTGTGTCATTTCATTCAGCAAGACCGGCTCCTGGAGAATCAGGAGGAAGTGGAGGGGCCCGGGAGAAGACGACAAGGACTGGGGTCTTAGATGAACTTAGTGGAACGTCAAGGATTTAGACACAAAACATCTGGGATTCATTCTCTGACATCTGCTGTGTGGATATGCTGGGCTGATATGCAGTTTTTAAGATGCTATTCTCATCTTCTCATTGGTTGACCAGCTCTTCACACCGCTGCACAGAGCTTTCCTGTGGCTGACACTCCTAGCTGACATCTGCCACGGCCATGCTGACTCTAACTGGTGTATTGAGTTGGAAGGAGGGAAACTGGCGACTTTTAAACCCCTCCCTTTGGTTGCTGGCAGGAAAAGGACATGTTCAGACGAATGAATCTGACAGGCATCATTTGCTGGACACGTTATCACATCTAGTTCCTGTGGTGTCACATAGCACACTAAGAAGGACTGTATTTTTGGAACTCATTTTCACACACACAGAGCTTGGAAGAGCAAAAAGGGATAAGAGCTATTTTAGGGCCTGTGTTCTACAGAGCAGTCACTCTCAGGAACAAAGAGCAAGCAAGACGATTTTGTAATTAAAGGATGAGTTAGGCAGCAGGAAAGGTGGCGTGATGAGAAATGAGGAATAGATGTAGCCTTTCCTCCTAATCCTCTCGCAGCCATGATGAGTGAGACCAGTGTGCCACAATAGCGGTGGCCATACTCTGAGCACACACGGCCTCCAAAGGGACAACTGAGGCACACATCTGCAATCTCAGCAGACTTGGCACGGGAACAGAGCAAGGGTTGCTATGCAGCTTCCCAGGAGGATGGCTTATAAGGTCATACCTCAATCCTCCCAAAGTGACATTCAACACTCTGCCCTTTAAAACAGTGACTGTGATAAATGTCAGGCCAGGTTCACACACACACACACACACACACACACACACACACACCTTTTCCCTCAATGCTGGGGATGGAACCCAGGATCTCACACACTCTGGGCATTTCTCTGTCCACTCTTCTCTTTGGACCAGTCATGTGTATGCATCTATGAACTGGCTATCTAGAGCTGAGTCTAGAAAAAAGCCCCCTCTTTGGGTTCAGTTATGTAGGCAGGGAAGCCATTATAACAAAGGGACTCTCTGACATGATATCAGAAGCACACACTTATTTTTAAAATACTTTTAAAACTTATTTGTGTACTTTACAACTATTGTTTGTTCTGTCTGCATGTACAGCTGTACATCGGAAGAGGGCATCGGGTCCCGTTATAAATGTGGTTGCTAGGAATTGAACTCAGGACTACTGGAAGAGCAGCCAGTGCTCTTAACTGCTGACTGAGCCATCTCTCCAGTCCCTATTTTTCAAATCTTAAATTAATTTTTACACTTATTTATTTGTTTACTCATTTATTTATGGTTGGTGTGATGGCCAATTGCATATCAGCTGGACTCAGGCTAGAGTAGTTGTCTGAGACTGTAGTGGGCAGGCTGTTAGTTTGTTCCTGGCTGCTCAGCCCCGAAATAATCACACAGAAACTATATTATTTAAATCACTGCTTGGTCAATTACTTAAGCATATTGCTAGCTAGCTCTCATATCTTTGGCTAACCCATTTCTATTATTTTATGTTTTATCATGAGGTCGTGGCCTACCAGCAAGGTTCCAGCTCAAGTCTTTCCCTTCTGGTGGCTACATGGTGTCTCCTGACTCCTCCTTCTTTTTCCCAGCATTCAGTTTAGTTTTCTCTGCCTACCTCTTTTCAGCCCTGCCAAGCCCAAGACAGATGCTTTATTAAGCAATGGTATTCATAGCATACAGAGGGGAATCCCACATCATGAGAGTGAACCCCAATTGAGAAAATACCTCCAGGAGATTGGGCTATAGACAAACCTATAGAGCACTTTTCTAACTAGTGATTGATGGGGAAAACTTACAGCCTGTTGTAGGTGGGGACCATCCCTGGGATGCTGGTCCTGGCTTCTATAAGGAAGCAGGCCGGTGAATAGCACCCCTCTGTGACCTCTGCATCAGCTCCTGCCTTCAGGTTCCTGCCATGCTGGAGTTCCTGCCCTGACTCCTTCAGCAATGGCCTAGGGATGTACAAGTATAAGTCAAATAAATTCTTGCTTGCTGTTGGTCGTCATGGTGTTTCATTGCAGCAATTGTCTCCCTGAGACAGTGGGAAGGGTGTGTATGTCATGATGCATATGTAGAAGCCAGAGGCTCACTAGCAGGAAGCGCTTTTCTCCTTTCCTCATGTGAGCTCAACTCAGGTTGTCAGATGTACCAGTAAGTGCCCTTATCCATCAAACATGCTAACCCGGAGGCACAAATTTAAATATAAATATAAAATAGTTCTTTAGGGACTGGGATAGTTCGGTGGTAAAATACATATTTGGCATGCACATGGGCTCAATCTGCACACACACACATATGTGCACACACACACACACACACACACTCATGCACACACACCACATACATTTCCTCTTTAAAGTAATTATGTATCTATGAAACTGAGAAGGAAAGAAAGTGTGTGTTAAGCTGAAGGAAAGTGCTTACTAGCTGTACTAAAAATGGGTTTCTCTTTTAGTAATCTGGCAAAATTGACAAGGCATTGAATCCCTTGAATCCTTAGAGCAAGTAGTTTAGACTCTGGGAGACTGCAGCGCAAAATAGAAGTGGCTGTATTAAAACCTGATAGCTGCACGATTTATAAGATGGGAAATCTTCCCCAGCAGGAAATCCTCTCTGTGAAGTGTTCCTCTGCACCTCAGATGCACCCACACACACCAAGGAAAGCAGGGAGCTTCAAAGTGTCTGTCCCTGTGAGTGTCCTCTGATGGAACCATGTGACACTTGCCTTCCTAGGAAAGCTAAAAGCCAGTTGCCGGGCCAAAAGGGACTTCCCAGGGAAGCCATCCCCATTCCATAAGAGGGCTGCTGGAGAAGGTAGTAGACCCCAAGGCCTTTTCACAGTACCCAAAGCTAATTTTCCCCTGAGCTCAAAGGCTGGCTGAACCTGCCCTGGCTTAGTAAACCCGAGTTTAACTAGACTTGAGCAGGTCCCAAGAATGATGGTTCTCCAGTTCTACCTCTGTATCCAGTTGTACTTCAGGGCTTCTCACTGCAGGAGTTCTCTTGGGGTTTCTGGGCTGGACCTACACCAGAAGGAAAGGCATGTGCCTGCTTCTCCCACAGACAGAGCTGGTTTTTTTGAGGGTTAGAACTGGTTGGGCATGGTGGCATGTGCTGTGACCCAGTACTTAGGAAACGAAGGAAAGAAGACTCGTGTGACTTCAAGATCAGTTTGTGCTAGAGAACGAGTCACAGGGTTTTCTGGACTATATAGCTAGACCTTGTCTCAAAAATAAAAGGTAAATAAATAGGATGTCGTGGTGGTGTTGATGGCAAGGAGAACGCTGAGCTGGGAAGGGGGGAGGAGAAAAAGCAGGAGACGCCCAGGGCAGCTCTAGCCCGGACAGCACCTCAGTCAGTCTTGGTCACTGGCTGTCCTGGAACCCCAAGAAAAACCAAGAGTCATATTTCCCATGAGTGTGAACACGGATAGGCCACCACAGAGCAGGCCAGCTGGAGCGGCTGGCGTTTCTCACCTTGGTCTAGACACAAGATGAAAGGGCCTATAAGGGTTGCTGTCTGCAGTTTGCTAGGACAGGGATATGCCTAAGATCCCCTTCTCTAAGGCAGTGGTCGTCCATGAAATTCTGACCAGCAAAAACGCGAGCGGCTAGAAAAATGTGAAGATCTCAGATAGGGCCTGACATGGGCAATCAGCCCCTTTGCCAAGCACCACGTTCTTCTGTCTTCTGTGTGTTTGTGTGCATGTATGTGTGTGTGCATGTACATACCTGTTTGTGTACACGTGTACATGCATGTATGTATGTGTTTGTGAGTACTTGCTTGTGTTGTGTACATGTGTGTGCATGCACACACCTGTTTGTGTACATGTGTACATGAATGTATGTATGTGTTTGTGAGTACTTGCTTGTGTTGTGTACGTGTGTGCATGTATGTGTATGTGCATATACATGCCTGTTTGTGTTCTGTACATGTGTGAATATGTGTGTATGTGTTTGTGAGTACCTGCTTGTGTTGTGTACATGTGTGCATGTATGTGTGTGCGCATGTGCATACCTACTTGTGTACATGTGTGAATATGTGTGTGCATGTGTTTGTGAGTACCTGCTTGTGTTGTGTACATGTGTGCATGTGTGTTGAAAGCAGAGGTTGATGTGAGATGTCCTCTCTCATGCTATACTTTGTTTTTTGAGCCAAGGTCTTCATTAAAGCTGGAGCTGATTCAGCTAGACTGAAGGCCAGAGTGCCCTCCTGCTCCTGGCTCTGTGATTGCAGCACACACTATGTCTGTCTTTATATGTGGCTAGGGACCCAAACTCAAGCGCTCCTCCAGCTGAGCCATCCCTCAGCCCCATCTGCCTTCTCTCCCAGGTTTCCCTCCCAGGCTCACTGCTTCCACTTCCTGTTACCTCCTGTTTGAGCACTTCTGTCTTTCTTTTCCTCCTCACATCTCTGCTCTACCTTTTTCCTGTTTTCCAGTGCAGGGAACTCCTGGTTATAACTAAACATGTGCAGCACCTGGAGCCTAACGATGTCCAGGCCAAACACAAAGCAGAAACAGAGAAACCCAAGCCCACACCCCACCCTCACCCTCAGACCCCCACAGCTGAGATCCCAGGCTGCTGCTGCCCAGAACAGCTGCTTCCGATCTGTCTCAGCTCCCTCTTCTCCAAATGACATCCTCCAATATCAAAGACACTGCCAGCTGTCAAAATAAGGTCTCATATTTTCATATATAGGACAATTACTGCCAAAAACGGATTATGCAAATACAAACAAGCTAAAGGAAGGAAGGGACGTTGGTGGGCTGCTTCCCTCGAAGTCCATCCTCTCACTAAGAGAGGGACATGGCGTGTTTTCAGACTGCGCAATGCTCTGCGTGTCAGATTTGGCTGTAATTTGGATGAAAAGAACTTCTGTGCTGCACGCTCAGTCTCAGAATTAAAGTGCTGAGTGCCGCTCCCACCTGGCGGCCCCAGAGCTAGCACAAAATGGTACATCCTCCATTTTGAAATTTTCCTGACTCAGCAGCAGGAAAATACTGGCTGTTTTAAAATGCCGGCTTTCTGGGCTGTGCCGCCATTGCAATCTCTGCCTGGCTCCTGCAGAAGACAGAGCTTTTGAATGGAACATTTGGAGTAAAGTGCTGCGATTTGTTTGATGGCAACTAGACTGCTGTATGCCTAAAAGGGGGACATTGCTTGCCGCAGCTCAGAGGCACAAGCAGCTCCGCCATGCTAGTGGTACAATGTGCAAGGATCAGAGGCACGAGCGGCTCCGCCATGTTGGACTGGGCAGGGCCGGCAGGCAGTACCTGTTTTTGACCTAGGAACGTCACAGCTTAGATTCTTAAGCACCTAGTGATTTAAAGGCACAAATCAAAACTGCTCCTGGATAGTAAAAAATTGCAGATTCACAATAGGACAGATTCAGACCACTAAATGAGTCACAGTGTTAGATAAATGTACGTAGGCTTGGGAGAGAGAAGAAAAAGAATATAAAGAATAAAGTTAATGTCTTAAAAAAAAGGGTAAAGTCTTTAAAGAGACAGAGTACAGATAGTTAAGAGATTAAAAGAAATAAAGAAAAATAAGCCATGTAAAAATGGAAAATTCACAGAGAGTCTGGATTATGTACATTGTGTTTTCTTTAAAATTTTTGACTGTGAAGGAGCTAAGTACAGAGAGACATTTCATTACATGGGCTGCCAAGCTAAACCAGAATGGATATAAGGGTATTACGATTTCAAAATTTGGGTCTAAGAATATGATGCTTTGGAGAGGGTCTTCTTTTGTTTTCACAGAGGACAAGACCCTGTGGATTGCATCTATCCCGACATGGTATGATAGACCACGACCTCCCGAAAAGTTCCTGTGAACACCCTCAAAAATTACTTCACTCAACTGCCAACTGAGATAAACCTGGCACACAGGTTACACCCTAAATGATCTGATTAACAGCGCCCCCATTCAGCAGGAAGCAGTGTGGAGAGAAAAAACTGCGCCCATGTTCCCAAAATCTTGTTTATAAATGTTCTTTTACATTTAAAGGGGGAAATGATATAGGTATGAATAATTTGCATTGGTATGGATTTTAAGGTCAATTTTGTTATATGTATATCTATTTCTGATATTGATTAAGGAATTGTGATTGTGTAGTTCATTTAAAATGTAATGTATAATAGGAAATATAGGTTGCTAATGGATAATTATCGATAATAGTAAAGCTTGTAGTCATGTTAGTTAGATTTTCTAGATATATAGAGATACATTTCAGTTAGATAGACATTCTTCATATCTTTCAAAGACTGCAGAATATGGCATTTTAAATGTTTTAATAACTTAGGGCTTTTCATGACAAAGAGACACGTCTGCTCCTGGCAGCACCAGCTACTTCAAGAGGAAGATGGGCATCGAAGAGGATCCTTATGGAGTTTGATAGCCATTTGGGCAAGAAACTGCTCTTGCCTGGACTATTGCATAAACTGGACACAGAGAACCCGCAGAGAGAGGACTACTGAACTTGCCTAAAGGTGAGATGATCTTTCGGGGTTCCTAATTCATGAGGGAGTCTGCAAGACATTCTGCAGGACACAACAGATAGTGACTGAACTGTCTTTGGAATTTCCTGTTTCATGGAAATGTCTGCTGGAAACTATGGGCCTGAAGGCCGAAGATGGATGCCCCAACAATGCAGAGTAACTTTGGGTGACTGTCCAGGCAGCGAGATGTCTCTGTCATTTCTAGAGTTTGGATTTCTTGTTTGCTTAGGTAATATTATATCCTTCTGGAGTCTTTGATGGAGTTGAAGAATGGTTAGTTATAGTTATAGTTTTTCTTAGTTATGATAAAAGATAAAATAGATATAAATATCATAATTTTTACTTGATAACTGTTTTGTTATATGTAATTTTGCTATGTTAAAGTTAAAGCCTTCTTTTTTTTTGTTTAAACAGAAAAAGGGGAAGTGATGTGGGAGTGTCATATATCAATCTGTTGATTTCATTGGTTAAGCAATAAAGAAACTGCTTGGCCCTCATTGGTTAGAACATAGGTGGGTGGAGTAAACAGAACAGAATGCTGGGAGAAAGAAAGCTGAATCAGTGAGTCGCCATGATTCTCCCACTCCAGACAGACGCAGGTTAAGATCTTTCCTGGTAAGCCAGCTTGTGGGCTACACACATTATTAAAAATGGGCTAGTCCAGGTGCGAGAGTTAGCCGAGAAAAGGCTAGATATAATGGGCCAAGCGGTGTTTAAAAGAATACAGTTTCTGTGTAATTATCTCGGGTAAAGCTAGCCGTGCTGGCGGCTGGGTGCCTGGGATGCAGCCCCGCCGCTCTTACTACTACAAGCTGTGTTCCCAGAGTCTCCTAAGTCCGTGTCTTTGCTGAATGAGCGAGCTGTCTCTGCATTTAGCCAATCACCGCATCCTCAAAACACTCTTCTGACAGTTGGCTGGAACAGAAGAGAACTGATCCAGATAGCAGGCAAGATGGTCACTGGGACGTGTTGGACTGTAACATCAACACTCACTTCCACCCCATGTTGAAGCTGTAATCCATAAAGTCTGTGAGCAAGACGTGATCTGAAAATAAGAAAAATTCCCCTACACATTTCAAAGGAAATTTGCCCCAGGTGATCCTTCATCTTGGACCTCCAGCCTCTGAAAATGGGGGATCTTACACTCTTTTTTTTTTTTTTAAAAATAAAGATCATTTAATAAATGGAGTTGGAACAAAGGGCTAAGACAAAGAGCTATGTAGAACATTCTATATGCACCAAACTAGATGCCAGATGGCTAAGTTAGCACTAAAGTGCCTGCCACCTTGGAAAACATTTTTATTTTATTTTTTTAATTCATTTATTTATTTATTTCACATCCCAGTCAGTTTCCCCCCCTTGTCTCCCACCAGTTCCTTACCTTCATCCCCCTTTGTTCCCACCCTCAATCCACTTCCCCTCCATTTCTGTTCAGGAAAGGGCAGGCCTCTTGTATCAACAAAACATGGCATATCAAGTTATAGTAAGACTAAGTACCTAGCCTTATATTAAGACTGGGCAAGCCAATCCAGTATGAGGAATATGTTCCCAAGAGCCAGCCAAAGAGTCAGAGACATTCCCTGCTCCCATTGTTAGGAGTCCCACAGGAAGACCAAGCTACAGATCTGTAACACACATGCAGAGCGCCGAGGTCAGTCAGTCCCCTCAGGCTCCCTGGTTGTCGCTTCAGTCCCTGTGAGCCCCCGTGCATCCGGGTTAGCTGATTCTGTGGATTTTCTTTTTTTTTTTTTAATTTATTTATTTATTAAGGATTTCTGCCTCGTCCCCGCAACCGCTTCCCATTTCCCTCCCCCTCCCCCGATCAAGTCCCCCTCCCTCATCTGCTCGAAGAGCAATCAGGGTTCCCTGACCTGTGGGAAGCCCAAGGACTGCCCACCTCTTGTGGTGTCCTTGACTCCACTGGCTCTTACAATCCTTTCTTCCCTTCTTTTGTAAAAACAAAAACAAAACAAAAAAAAAACAACAAAAAACCTTTTTATTGATTCTCTGTGGACTTAACCCCATGCACCCCAGTTCCACCCTCCCATCCCTCACTCACTTCCGATCTCTGCCTTTTCAACCTCTCCACAAAGCAAAGCAGAATTTAAAAAGGAAACCAAAACAAAAATTTTTCAGGGTTGGAGCTGTAGTGTGGCCCTCTGAGTACCAGGATTTACCCTTTAGTCCACACTTCCTTACTTGTAAGTGTTCATTGCATGAGTTGCTGGTCTGTTATGAAGCCTCTGGCTTCCACTACACCATCAGTACTGGGTCCTCAATGGAACTCCTCTTGGATATCCTCTTGTCCTGTGTCATGGAGATCCTGCAGCTTTGGATCTTCAGGTCCAGCCCCTGCGTACCCTCCGCAGTTCACAGATGACGTGGAAGTTGGGATGGGCTAATTCAGAGCCCTGGCAGCAGCAGGAATAGGGGCAATTCTCCTGCCCCCCTACCCTCGGGTTGGTGCTCCTCCTCACACCACTGGGGCCAGGGGAGGTGCCAGACCCCCTCTCCCAGTTGCCGCAGTTGGTAGGGGACAGGGCCGACTCATCTATTCTTATGCCCCAAGGCCAAGCTCTCCAGCATGCAGGTGGCAAAGGGGCCATATTTCCCTCATCCTTGCAGCACCAAGACACGTGAGGGAGGGAGCACGGCCACTCTTTTGCGCTCAGATTCACAGGTTCAGCTCACCTGTGCCCCTACCAGCAGGTTCAACTCTAGTGGACTTACACTCTTGTTTTAGCTCCTTCTTTTTAATTAATTCTTTCTGTACCCATCCCATTCATTTCCTGCCCCTATATATCCACCCTCTACCCTTGTAACCTCCCCCCAAAATAAAATAAAATTTAAGAGGACAGAGAGAGAGAGAGAGAGAGAGAGAGAGAGAGAGAGAGAGAGAGAGAGATCAATCTTGCTGGGCAGTTGTGGAACACGCCTTTATTTCTAGCACTCAGGAGGCAGAGGCAGACGGATCTCTGTGAGTTTGAGGCCAGCCTGTTCTACAGAGTGAGTTCCAGGACAACCAAGGCTACACTGAGAAACTCTATCTCAAAAAACCAAAAAGAAAAATAAAAATCAGTCTTGTCATGGAAGCTGTAATATGACAGAGTGAGCCATTTTTACTTGCAAGTGTTCATTGTGGAGAGTCATTGCTCTGGCTCAGGGCCTCTGGTTTCTGCTACACTATTGATGCTGGGCCCTCACTGAACTCCTTGGTAATCCTGCCCTGTGTTGTGGAGACCCTGCAGCTTTGGGACTGCAGGACCGGTCCCTTCACCTGCTCTCACAGATCACAGATGGGGGAATGCTGGTGTGGCCCAACACATAACCCTGGTTCTGGGCCTGGGTAGTTCCTGGGTTGGTCAGTCCTCACCATCAGGGTGAACCCTCCTGCATTGCCTGGCGAGTTCACCCCTGGTAGTGATGAGCAAGGTGTGGGGCCGGTTCTGCTTTGCTGGTCTCAGGGTCGGCTCTCCCACACCTCCACAGAGTCAGCTCTACTGCATTGCCCAGCTGTGGCATAGGGTCACTCTCCTCAGTGCGGCAGCTGATGGAGGGCAGGATCAGCTCTCCCACACTTACGACTCAAGGTCAGCTCTCCTACCTGACTTAGGCATTGATGTGGTTGGTGGGGTGGAGGTTGGGGTGGGGCACCCTCTTTCCTCTGCCCATACTGCCACATGACAGATGAGTCATGAGGACAGCTCTCCCATGCTCACAACTTTGGGGCTGGCTCACCCACACCTCCACCAACAGGATTGGCTCTCTCTGCTGCCTAGGTGAGGTGCAGGGCCTGACATCCTGAGTACACTCTTGCTTTAAACCACTCAATCTCTGGTAATTTGTTCTGGAAGCCCTGTGGAATGAAAACAGCCACCCCAGAATGTAAGCTGATTCCAAGACTGGGTTAGAGCTGTTATGAGTTTAGCTGTAGGTCACAAGAGCCTACACAGAAGGACCTTAAACATGGCTGTATTTGCAGATAGGATTATTATAGATGAAATATGAATGTAGTCCTTATGAATGCAAATTTGAAGACAGAGACAGAGGGACAACGGCATGGGAAGAAGTCAGCAGCTTATTTAAAGAATGGGGTGAGATTGCTGACCAATCGGCAAACACGAGGGAAGGGGCCAGGGCAGAGTCTCTCAGTCTCCCCCTCCATCCTACTGCCATCTTGATCTTGTATTTTCCAGCTTCTAAAACTAAGACAATACACTTCTTTTGTTTAACCCATCCTGCATGTGGAATGCTGCCCGGCTAGAGAAGCCAGGAGCACAATGAAAGCAGTGCTAAGAGGAAAGATCATAGCACTAAGTGCCTACAGAGAGAAATTCAGCCGGGCGGTGGTGATGCACGCCTTTAATCCTATCACTAGGGAGCAGAGGAGGGCGAATCTCTGTGAGTTCGAGGTCAGCCTGGATTACAAGAGCTAGTTCTAGGACAGGAGCCAAAAGCTAAGGAGAAACCCTGTCTCGAAAATCCAAGAAAAACAAAACAAGAAAGAAAGAAACAAACAAAAGGGAAAGAAAGGAGGGAGGGAGGGAGGGAGGGAGGGAGGGAGGGAGGGGAGACAGATGGAGGGAGGGAGGGAGGGACAGATGGAGGGAGGGAGAGAGAGACAGATGGAGGGAGGGAGGGACAGATGGAGGGAGGGAGGGAGGGAGGGAGGGAGGGAGGGAGAGACAGATGGAGGGAGGGAGGGAGGGAGAGACAGATGGAGGGAGGGAGGGAGAGATGGAGGGAGGGAAGGAGGGAAGGAATTAGAGAGCTCCTTAACAACACACCTAAAAGTTCTAGAACAAAAAGAAGCAAACACATGCAAGAGGAGTAGACAGCAGGAAATAATCAAACTCAGGGCTGAAATCAATAAAGTAGAAACAAGGAGAACAACACAAAGAATCAATAAAGCAAAGAATTGGTTCTTTGAGAAAATCAACAAGATAGGCAAACCCATATCCAAACTAACTAGAAGTTAAAGAGAGAATATCCAAATTAGCAAAATCAGAAACAAACATGGGGACATGACAGCAGACACAGAGGAAATCCAGAGAATCATAAGGACATACATTAAAAACCTGGAATCCACTAAAATGAAAAATCTAAAAGAAACAAATAATTTGTTAACACTTACCAAAGTTAAATCAAGATCAGATAAACAAATTATAATTATAATCCCTAGTGAAATAGAAGCAGTCATTAAAAGCCCAGGATCATATGGCTTTAGCACAGAATTCTACCAGACTATCGAATAAGCATTAATACCAAACTCCTCAAATTTTCCACAAAATAAAGACAGAAGGAACATTGCCACAATTTTATAAAATCACAGTCACCCTGATACCCAAACCACACAAAAACTAAACAAGGAGAGAATTACAGACCAATCTTCCTCATGACCACTGATGCAAAAATACTAAATAAAATAGTCACAAACAGAATCCAAGAAGACATCAAAACGATCATCCACCATGATTAAGAGGTTTCATTCTAGAGATGCAGGAATGGCTCAACATATGAAAATGTGTCAATGTAATCCACCACATAAACAAACTGAAGGGAAAAAAACCCACATGATCATCTCATTAGATGCTGAAAAGCCTTCGTCAAAATCCAATACCCCTTCATGATAAAAATCTTGGAGAGATCAGGGATACAAGGAACATACCTAAACATAACGAAGTCAATATATAGCAAGCCAACAGCCAACATCAAATTAAATAGAGAGAAACTCAAAACAATTCCACTAAAATCAGGAATAAGACAAGGGTATCCACTCTCTCCATATCTGTTCAATATAGTACTTGAGGATCTAGCTAGAGCAGTAAGACAACTAAAGGTGATCAAGGGGATATGAATTGGAAAGGAAGAAGTCAGATTCCTACTATTTGCAGATGATATGATAGTATACATAAGTGAAACCCAAAATTCTACCAGGGAACTCCTACATCTGATAAACGCCTTCAGAAAAGTAGCTAGAAACAAGATTAACTCTAAAAAAAAAAAAAGTAGTCCTCCTATATACAAACAACAAAGAGGATAAGAAAGAAATTAAGGAAACATCACCCTTCACAATAGCAACAAACAATATAAAATGTCCAGGTGTGACTCTAACCAAACAAGTGAAAGACTCCTATGATAAAGAAAAAAAACTTCCAGTCTTTGAAGAAAGAAAATAAATAAAATGTCAGAAGATGTAAAGATCTCCTATGCTTATGGATTGGTAGAATTAACATAGTAAAAATGGCCATCTTACCGAAAACAATCTATAGATTCAATGCAATCCCCATCAAAATTCCAACACAATTCTTTAGAGACCTTGAAATAACAGTACTCAACTTCATATGAAAAAAAAACCAGGATAGCTAAAACAATCCTGAACAATAAAAGAACGTCCAGAGGCATCACCATCTTATTATTGCATCATTATGTTACATCACTGTATTACAGAGCTAGAGTCACAAAAGCCACACGGTATTGGCATAAAAACAGAAAAGTTGATCAATGGAGAACAGGAAAAAAATCCACATCCTTTGAACGCTTGATTTTTTTTAATAAAGAAACCAGAAATACACACTGGAAAATAAAAGCAGTTTCAATGACGATGATGTTCAAACTGATTGTCTGCATCTAGAAGAAGGCAAATAGGTCTTCATGTCACCTTGCACAAAACTCAAGTCCAAGTGGATCAAAGATCTTAGCATAAATCCAGTTACACTGAACCTGATAGAAGAGAAAGTGGAGATCAGCCTTGAATGGACTGGCACAGCAGACAACTTCCTGAACAGAACACTGGTAGCACAGGCACTAAGATCAACAGTTAACAAATAGAACCTCATGAAACTGAAAAGCTTCTGTAAGGCAAAAGACACCATCAATAAGACAAAGAGGCAGCCTACAGAATGGAAAAAGTTTTTTTTCTTACCAACTATACATTCAACAGAGGGCTAATTTCCAAAATATATAAATATCTCAAGAAACTGGACATCAACAAAATAAATAACCCAATTAAAAATGGATACAGATCTAAACAGAAAATTCTCAATAGAGGGATTGTATGTGACTGAGAAACACTTAAGGAAATGTTCAGCATCTTTAGTATCTGGGAAATGCAAATCAAATGATTCTGAGATACCATTTTACACCCGTCAAAATGGCTAAGATCAAAACCACAAGTGATAGCTCATGCAGGAGAGGATGTGGAGCAAGGGGAACTCCTCCACTGCTGATGGAAGTGCAAACTTGTACAGCCACTTTGGAAATCAATGTGGCGGTTCTTCAGAAAATTGGGAATCAAGAGCCAGCTATACCACTCTTGGTCATATACCCAACAGACGCTCCACCCTATCACAAGGATAGTTGATCATCTATGTTCATTGCAACTTTTTTCATAATATCCAGAAAAACCTAAATGTCTCTCAATGAAGAAAGAAAATGTGGTACATTTACACAACGGAGTATTACTCAGTTGTTTAAAAAAATGACATCATACAACTTTCAGGCAAATTGATGGAACTAGAAAAAAATAATCCTGAATGAGGTACCCAGATTCTGAAAGACAAACATGGTATGTACTCACTTGTAAGTGGACATTAGCTGTTAAATAAATGATAACTAAGCTACAACCCACAGACCCAGATTGGTTAGGTAAAGAGGGCTCTAGGAAGGACACATGGACCTCCCTGGAAAGGGGAAATAGAATATTTTTTTTGAGACAGAGTTTCTCTGTAGCTTTGGAACCTTGTCCTGGAAACTAACTCTTGTAGACCACGCTGGCCTCGAACTCACAGATAGCCTCCTACTGAGTGCTGGGATTAAAGGCGTGTGCCACCACCGCCAGGTTGAAACAGAATAGTTTTTACAGGACACAGATAGGGATGGGAGTGAGGAGGATCAGCTGAGCTCAGGCTGGGAGAATGCAGTGCAGAGACAGCAGGACTAATGGAGCATTTGGGGGGGTGGAACCTCCTGCTGTCTATGAAGGTGAGGACTCCTGGTATGGAGGATACAGTCTGAACTGGCCATCTTTGGTAGCCAGGCAAGGCTCCCAGTAGTGGGACTAGGTTACATCTTTTGAGTTGTTTGCCTAGGAGATCCCCAAACAGTCTAGGCTGGTGCTAGGATGGGGTCACTCTCTGAAAACTGACAATGGGCCCCATTGCCAAGGACAATACCCACACAGCTCATTGAACAGAGCAGTAGAGGTGGTGCCTGCTGGGGCTTTCACCCTATGTTCGGATCTCTGTGGTGCAGGAAACTGCTCTGCAGGCTACTGAAAGGGAAGCCTGGACACCAGCGCAGCACAAAACCCTCTCCCTACAATCTGTCCTGCCTGCAAGGTGGGGGGGGGGCGGGAATGGTGGCACAAAACCCTCTCCCTACAATCTGTCCTGCCTGCAAGGGGGGGGGCAGGGAATGGTGGCACAAAACCCTCTCCCTACAATCTGTCCTGCCTGCAAGGGGGGGGGGGCAGGGAATGGTGGCACAAAACTGGTGTGCATGGCCAACAAAGGTTTCTTATAACTTGAGGCCTGCACCACAAGAGGGAGCCCATGCCCTACACTGCCATGATGGCCAGGAATAGAAGGCTGGATAGCCCAGAGACCTAGGATAGAACCAAACATGACTGGTCAAAAAGGAAGGAAGGGAGGGAGGGAGGGAGGGAGGGAAGAAGGAAGGAAGGAAGGAAGGAAGGAAGGAAGTCAGACAGACATGCAGAAGAATCTATTTTCAATAAAAATAAAATAAAACAAACCTCATGCCAGACCTTGGAAGCCTATTTGAAGGGTCACTGGTCTTATCTCTCCCTTTCTCCACTTCCCAGTCTTCCTCGTCTCTTTAATGAGTGATTTGGGGACAGGAAGCCAAGCTTATCTTGTTGGGGCTGCCAGAGCTCTGTCTCTGACTCCAGAAATTTCTATCTCACTGCCCAGGACACGGTACATCCCAGGGCCTGTGACATGGGAAGGTGCTGTCTCTGCTGCCCTGACATTAGGTGTATGGGTGGAAGATGGCCAACACATCCCTGTGGTGCACTGGTTGCTGGGACAATAGAATCAACCTGTGGTCCCCAGGAGAAAAGACTGTAATATAGGGATCCCAGATGTGGTGACTGAGTGAGTGTGCCTGTGTATGAGAAGAAGAGTGGAAGGGCTCAGTGACCCAAGGGGTGTGCAGGAAACAGGGAGAGGACGCCCCCATCTCCTCAGTAGCTGCCTGGCATTGGGTTGACTGAGCCACAAAAATTATCCTTGTGCAATGATTTCTTTATCCTCTTCTATGACCCTCTGAGAGGGCACACACTGAGGTTCCAGGGTGCTCCCTGAGTCCGAGTGTTCTCCTGTAGCCCCACCCATCCTCCAGGCTGGACTTCGCTAAGCTCTGGGGCTCTTTTGTTAGTGTGGCTGGTCTACCCTGACACACATAGAAACTGCTTAGAACTTCTGATGATTGAATCTTTTACTTTTAGTGCTGAAGCTTTTGAAGTTTTCGGCCACGACATCCTCCTTTATGGGCTTTCTCTGTGCGTTGTCTCCTTCCTTCACGAAATAAAATCATTTCAAGTGTAACATGTACTCAGAGCTGAGGAATAAAAACCAAAGAGGCTAATTTAAAGATGAGTAATAACTTGAACAGAGATTTCTCCAAAGCTATTCAAATAGCATGAGCCTATGGAAATATGTCTGACAGCAATGACCCCAGGGAAATGCACCTCTGAGCACAATGCATTTTCATGAAGATGGTTGTTACTGAAAAACAAACAGTGATAAAGAATAAGAATTGGCAAAGATGTGAAGCAATTGGAACCCTTATGAACTGCTGGTGGAAAAGTAAAACAATAAGTATAGAATAGAGTATGGCGACTCCTCAGAAGATGGAGCCAGTTATTGTAGGGAGAGCAATGCCACCTCCTCGAATAGGTACCCTACACTGATGCAATGCCACCTCCTCGAATAGGTACCCTACACTGATGCAATGCCACCTCCTCGAATAGGTACCCTACACTGATGCAATACCACCTCCTCGAATAGGTACCCTACACTGATGCAATACCACCTCCTCGAATAGGTACCCTACACTGATGCAATGCCACCTCCTCGAATAGGTACCCTACACTGATGCAATGCCGCCTCCTCGAATAGGTACCCTACACTGATGCAATGCCGCCTCCTCGAATAGGTACCCTACACTGATGCAATGCCGCCTCCTCGAATAGGTACCCTACACTGATGCAATGCCACCTCCTCGAATAGGTACCCTACACTGATGCAATGCCACCCCCTTGAATAGGAACCCTACACTGATGCAATGCCACCTCCTCGAATAGGTACCCTACACTGATGCAATGCCACCTCCTCGAATAGGTACCCTACACTGATGCAATGCCACCTCCTCGAATAGGTACCCTACACTGATGCAATGCCGCCTCCTCGAATAGGTACCCTACACTGATGCAATGCCGCCTCCTCGAATAGGTACCCTACACTGATGCAATGCCGCCTCCTCGAATAGGTACCCTACACTGATGCAATGCCACCCCCTTGAATAGGAACCCTACACTGATGCAATGCCACCTCCTCGAATAGGTACCCTACACTGATGCAATGCCACCTCCTCGAATAGGTACCCTACACTGATGCAATGCCACCTCCTCGAATAGGTACCCTACACTGATGCAATGCCAACTCCTCGAATAGGTACCCTACACTGATGCAATGCCACCTCCTTGAATAGGTACCCTACACTGATGCAATGCCACCTCCTCGAATAGGTACCCTACACTGATGCAATGCCACCTCCTTGAATAGGTACCCTACACTGATGCAAGTGCCTTGAAAAAGGTATTTACAGTTCAACATTCACAACAATGTTTTACTGCAAGTCAAAAGGCAGAAACAACTCAAATATCCATTCATAGATGAACTCAAGCAAAATCTGAGAGACACACAGAATAGAGTATAACTCAGTTTCAGAAGAGAACTCCTGACATATCACAACATAAATGGATCCCGGGGATATTTCACTTTGCTAAATGAAGTAAACCAGCTTCACAAGAGTAAATTCTATATGATTCTACGAGCCCAAAGTGTCCTGAGTAGTGAAATTCAGACACAGCAAACACACGGTGGGGCTCGCAAGATGACTGTGGGGATGAAGGGGCTGCCATGCAAGCCTGGCAACCTGATTCAGCTCCTGCCTATGGTGGAGAGAGAGAACAGACTCTGAAGTTGCCCTCTGACCTCTACAAGTGCACTGTAACGTGTGGTGCATCCTCCACATAAATAATAAATAAAATAATTTAAAAAATTTAATCGCCCAGGTATGGTGGCACAGCACTCAGGAGGCAGAGACAGGTAGATCTCTGAGTTTGAGGCCAGTCTGGTCTACACGGTGAGACTCTGTTTCAAGAAAACAAACAAACAAAGATGTAAATAAGGAGGGAAAGGTTGGGGGAAGTACGCAAAGTTCCAGAGTTGCAAGGTCAGAGAACTGGAGTACATTAGCAGACAGCAGTGTGAATTAGATTTATTTTACCATAATTCATTTAAAAAGTAACATGTGTATTATTAAAGCACGATGAAGTAAGAGAACTCAAAAGAGAACTCATACCCCAGGAGCGCAGTAGCGTTCTTTGTCACGCAATGGACTCCCCAAAAAGTGTCTCCAGGGCCTGGGACGACCTCACTAGTACAGGGTTCGCCTCATATGCACCAAGCCCTGGCCTTCCCATCACTGCAGAAGATAAACATGGTGATACACGCTGTAACCCCAGCTGTGGGAGGCTAAGGCAAGCATGCGCACCTACTGTATTAATGTTATACCTTAGGAAAGGGAAATACCCTTTCTCAAAAGTAACAGGACTAAGCTCTCCACCAAACACAAGGAATAAGCTCCCAGGCCTATGGGGGAACCATTTGGAACAGGAGGAGACCCACATATCCACAGGGGGTGGTTTATCCCCAGGAGAGAGAATTTTAGCACTTTAATATTTAACTGTACTGAAAATACTACTATGAGCACGCCATGTTTTATGTGTTCCATTTAAAATTAAATAAAGAAGTCACTTGTTTTTCTTTTCAGAAAGTCCTTGCTGCCCTTCTTACCCTGGGTCAAAGGGAAGCTAAGAGCTTTGGAGTTCGTTTTCCTGACTTAAGGAAGAGAAGGTGACTCACAGAACTCCCGTAGATGCCCATAATTTCCTCTCACAAGAGCTGTGGTTCTCAGCATCCACTAGGAATGAACACCATTTCATTTTTAAAAAAATATTTTTAAATTTAATTTTGTTTTTCAAGACAGGGTTTCTCTGAGTAGCCCTGGCTGTCTTGGAACTCACTCTGTAGACCAGGTTGGCCTTGAACTCAGAGATCCTCTGCCTCCTGAGTGCTGGAATTAAAGGTATGTGCCATCACTTCTTGGCAACCATTTCATCTTTTAAAGATTTATTTTATGATTTTAAATTATGTATGTGGGGGGAGCAGGGTCTATGTACATGAGTCTCAGGGTCCTTAGAGCCCAGAGGCATTGGATCTCCTGAAGCTGAGTGACAGGTGGTAGCAAGCTTATTGATGTGGGTGTTAAGAGCTGAACTCTGGTTCTCCAGAAGAGCGGTGCACCCAGCTTTTTAAAGACAGGTTCTCACTGTATAGCCCTCGCTGGCCTGGAACTCACAGAGATCCACCTGTCTATGTCCCTAGTGCTGGGATTAAATGCTTAAGTCACCACACCAGGTCATGTAGTACACTCTTAAACACCGAGCCACCTCTCCTGCCCACACATCACTTTTCTTGATAAGAGAAAGAGCCCAAATAGGGTTGGCTCAACTGGAAAAGCGCTTGCCTTGAAAGCACAAGGTCCTGGGTTCTGATTCTCAGCATTCACATCAAATCAGGGCAGAGCCTCACACACCTGTAGCCGGAGTGCTGGAGCGGTAGGGCAGGAGGATCCCAGAAGCTCTGTGGATAGCTAGTTCTGACACACTGGTGAGCTCCACAGGCACGGAGAGAATCTGTTCCAAACGAAACAAGCTGAGAGGCTAGAGGGGAAGTCAGCAGTGGAGAGCACTGTCGGCTCCTCCAGAAGACCAGGATTTGATTCCAGCACCTTCCTGGCAGCTCACAACCATCTGCAATCTTCTGACATCCACAGGCGTTGCATGGATAGAGTGCACAGACTGCACACAGGTACAATACCCCCCACATATTGTCTTAGTTAGGGTTTCTATTGCTGAGAAGAGACACCACAGCCGTGGCAACACTTGGAAAAGGAAAAACATTTAATTGGGTTGGCTTACATTTTCAGAGGATTAAATCCATTACCATCATAGTGCAGCGTGGCAGCATGCAGGCAGACATGGTGCTGGAGAAGGAGCTGAGTGTCCTACATCTTGGCTTGCAGACTACAGGAAGTGATCTGAAACACTGGGTGTGGCTTGAGCATATACGAGACCTCAAAGCCCACCCACACAGTGACACACTTCTTCCAACAAGGTCACACCTACTCCAACAAGGCTGCACTTCCTAAGAGTGCCACTCCTTTGGGGGTCATTTTTTTTTTCAAACCACCACATTCATAAAACATTTTTTGGTATGTATGTATGTATGTGTTTTACATCCTGGTCATAGTTTCTCCACCCTCTTCTCCTCCCAGCCCCTCCCCCACACCTCCCCTCATCCCTGTCATACACTCCTCCTCCTTCACTTTGCTTCAGAAAATGGACATGAGCCCAGCCATGGCATATCAAATTGAAGTGCAACTAGGCACCTCCTCTTCTATTGATGCTGGACGTGGTAACCTGATAGGAAGAAAGCAGACAACAGAGTCAGAGACAGCCCCTGCTCCCACTGGTAGGTGTTCCACAGGAAGACCAATGTACACATCTGTAACACATATGCAGAGGGCCGAGGTCAGTCTCATCAGGCTCCCTGGTCATCAGTTCTGTCTCTGTGAGCCTCTATGAGTCCGGGTTAGTTGATTCTATGGGTTATCTTGTGTCCGTGACCCCTCTAGATCCTACAGTCCTTCCATGCTCACTTCTGCAGGATTCCCCAAAGTGCTGCCTAACGCTTGGCTGTGGGTCACAGCATCTATTCCCACTGGATGAAGTCTCTGAGGACAGTTGGGCTAGGCAACAATATATGGGTAGAACAGAGTATCATTAGGAATCATTTCACTGACCATTTTTTGTCAGCCCTGTTTGGTTCTATCCTAGGTCTCTGGGCTATCCTACCTCTGGGCCCCAGCCCTCAGGGGTGAGCTCCCTCTCGTGGTTTGAGACTCAAGTTGAGCCAGTCACTGGTTGGCCATTCCCACAGTTTCCATGCCCTCTTTACCCCAGCTCATCTTGTAGGCAGGAGAAATTGTAGGTTGAAGGTTTTGGGCTGGGTTGTGTCCCGATCTCTCCACTGGAAGTCTTTCCTGGTTATAACAGATGGCAGGTTCAGGCTCTGGTCCCCCATTGGTAGGAGTCTTAGCTAAGGTCAGCTTCATAGATTTCTAGGAGTTTCCATTACACTAGGTTTCTAGCTTGTCCCAGAGATGCCCCCAGATTCCAGTTTTCCCTCCCTACAATCTCTCTTCCTCCCAACTAATCCCTCCTGTTCCCATCTCACCCCGTCACCCCATCCAGATTTCTCCCCCTCTTCATGGACAGTGTCTATTCTATTTCTCTTCACAGTAAGATTTATGTATCCCCTACCCCCTGGACCTTCCTTGTTACTTAGCTTCTCTTGGTCTGTGGACTGTAGAATGGTTATCCTTTACAGCTAATATATCCACTTATTGGTACATATTATGCTTGTGTTTCTGGGTCCGGGTTACCTCACTCAGGATGGTCCTTTCTATTTCTATCCATTTGCCTGCAAATTTCATGATAACATCTTCAGCCATCAGGGAAATGCAAATCAAATGACTCTGAGATTCCATCTCACATCTGTCCGAAAGGCTGAGATCAAAAACACAAGTGACAGCTCATGCTGGAGAGGATGTGGAGTAAGGGGAACACTCCCCCATTGCTGGTGGGAGTGCAAACTTGTACAGCCACTTTGGAAATCAATGTGGCAGTTCCTCAGAAAATTGGGAATCAATCTACCTCAAGACCCAGCAATACCACTCTTGGTCATATACCCAAAGGATGCTCAACCATACCTCAGGACACTTGCTCTACTATGTTCATAGTAGTTTTATTCATAATATTTAGAAACTGGAAATAACCAGATGTCCCTCAACTGAAGCACGAGTAAATAAAATGTGGTACATGTACACAATGGAGTATTATTCAGTTTTTAAATGCATTTTTTAGTGAAAAGCTAAGGTGGAACATCAGCAAGAAAGCTTAGTTAGAGAAAGTACTCGCTGTAAAGGCATGACAAACTCAGAGAAATTCTTGGCACCCACGTGGATGGACATAAACACTTGGAAAGCTGCTATCTGACGCCCACAGATGCACTGCCGCACAGAGATGCACACACATACCAGCAACAACAAAAACAATAAGTCATTTTATTTATCTTTTGTTTCAACACTGACCTCTGACCTTCACAATCATGTGAACATACATACACGCACATATGCGCACACACACACACATACACATGCACATACAATCACAAGGGAGCCAGGGGAGAAGGTACCTCATTTCATTCGCTCATGCATTGCCATAAAAGGAAGGTTTGCTGAGTACTCACCAGAAACATGGCTTCTCTTCTGTTGGAGACATTTCCCAGTTTTCCAAATCCCCCAGTTCATGATGAAACAAAACCCAACCTGCAGCAAAGGAAATTAGGTTCTTGGGCAGCTTCAGAAAGGGAGGGAAAGGAGTTTCTGTGGCTGTAGGGCACTGCCTGATAGTCTTGGGCCCAAAGCCTTCCAGATGAGGCACCAGAGAAGCAGATGAAGGAGACAAACACAGGGACAATGTGGTGAGCGTGCTATCTTAGAAACAGACACGGTTGCGTCTTTCCAGTGTCGGCCACTTGTAAGGAGTCCTGATCTCCCTCGGTAGCTGTCAGATACAGGGTTCTGTATTCCAGTCCTAATTACCATACAAACTCTCAGGTCAGAGAGAACACATCACACCGTAATTGTATTTAGATCTATATGTACACATACCAGTTACACAATGGCTAAGGGAAGATAAAGAGGCTGCAGCAGTTGACAGAGGCCTTGCTGGAGGCAGAGCAGACAACTGACAAGGACGCAAGAGGTCTGTGCACTGGTCAGATAGCCAGACAGACTCAGTTAGAGAGAAGCTGGAGTCTAGAGTCAGGATGCAGGGGCTGCAAGGTCACAGCATTGCTGGGGAGCTGAGGACCTGCGCAGACAGCCTGTGTCAGTGAGCTGATTAGAAGCCCCAGGAGTCAGGAGCTCCGCTGACTGGTCAGATTGCTGGGGCCACTGCCCCTTGGTGCTGGAGCCTCAGTGAGAGTGGTGCCATACCCTCAGACTGGTGTGGTCACTGAGTTCCTGGGCCTGGAGTTTTCACACCCACTCGCATAGATGGTTCCCACACATTTTGGTAAGCTTATAGGGTGGCAGGGTAGTTACTGCTGACTCAACTAGATGGGGAGATGCCTGTGGGTGGGTCTGTGAGGGCATTTCTAGGCAGGATCACCGGAGTGGGGAAGACACTCTCCAGAGTGGGCAGCGTCTCTGCTGGCAGCATGGGCGCAGAGGGAAAGAGTTGCCCATCCGCCTTCCCTTCTTGCTGGCTGGTAAGTCCGTTCTGATGTGTTGGTGCTGTCCTCCTTCACTGCCCTCCCAACCGTGTGCTCCACCGTACCTGCAAGCCTCTTTATCACCAAACTCCTTTGAGGTTCACTCAGGCCACTGTGGGTTTTACAGCTCATTCCTTACCATTGCCAGGTAGCAACCCATTACTCAGAATATCAGTTTTGCCTCCAAATGGAAAATTAAATTGTTTCTGCTTTCTGCCCAATACAGAGTGATGTGGACATTCCCTGTATGCACACTATTTCTACACTATTTGTGTAAACTCACCTAAGACTAGAGTGATTGGATCATGGGAAGCATACATTCAACCAAAGAAACTGCTGGACTTTCCAAACTGCGCACAGCATCTTAAACTCCCACACGAAATAAACAGGTTCTAATTGACCCACATCCTGAACAATACTTAGTGTGGTCAAGTCTGCCCTGGCACAACTGACTGGTTTTAATTCTCATGACTGGCGCTACCATCTCCCTATTGACTTGGACGCCTTCTGTGTGCCCTTCTTTGCTGACATGTTCAGATCTTTTGCCCATTTCTACTCTGGTTTAGGTTTCCTGCCCTTTCCTCCCTATTTCTTTCCTTTCTTCTCTCCCCTCTTCTCCCTTCCCCCCCTTTTTGGACAGCATTTGCCCAGGTTGGCTTTGAACTTTGAGCCACTGCCTCTGCCTTCTGAGTGCTGGATTACATGTGTGTAGCATCATGCCTAGAAAATGCAGGCTTTTTAAAAAAAATTTAAATAATTTTTAAATTTTTTGAGGGCACTTTACATATTCTGACACAAGTCCCTTGTGAATGTATGATGTGTCAATATTTTCTCACACACTACACCTAAGAAGGGAGTTTTGTGATAGAGTCTAATTCCTTCCTGTGCTGTCCTGTGGATGCGATTTTAGTGGTGGTAAGGACATCTCAGGGACCCTAAACCACGAAGGGTTTTCCTCCTCTCAGATCTAGAAGTCCCATGAACTAACTTTCTTCACAGTGCACTGTGTGGTCATGTCTGACTCTCCCATAATCATTTCCAGTTTACAGCAAGAGTGAAGGCATTCAAATATTTGCCCAAAGGTAGCAGGGTCCACACCTAAGCTCAGGCTCAGTCTCTGATGTTTGCAGGTGTTGGCTTGGGCACTTTGTTTTGATTTTGACACGGTCTCACTATATGGCACAATTTGTTATTAAACTCCCTATCCTCCCAAGCATGTGGCCCACAACTGAGCAAGTTTGTGCTTTTGACTGAATGACTGTCAACTGTCAGGAATGCCATGCATCTGAGTGGCCTGGGCTCTCATGAGGTGTGTGTTCAGGCCCTGTAAGGGAGCTCGGCCCCATCAGTTGGTACAGGACATGCTCAGACACCAGGTTCCCGGTACAAAGATTTTACCCCAGAGGGGCTGGGGCGGGGTGGGGGTTGCAGTGGTGGCAGCAGCAACAGGTATTTTCTGCAGGAGTGGGTTTTTAAGAAAAGGGGGGATGTGTTAGGATGAGCTGGTAAATCCTGAATGGATATTTTCGTCAAATAATGAATTTTGATTGTTGGACCTTGCTGTTTTGTCTCAGGAATGGGTGAGTGGCCCAACAAGGGAATGGACCTTGGGGACTAGCTTTAGGGATGTAATCGAATGGCTTTTAGCAAGGGGGAGAAGGGTAAAAGACAAAACCTGTCTGTGCCATGTTTGCCATACGGGCCTGCTAAAGTCCTCCAGGCTACCCTGGGCTTTTCCTCCCCAGCAGATAATAGAAATGCATTGGTTCTGTTCCATTGATAAAAGTGGCTTAGTCTTCATTTTATTAGTTTTTTTGTTAGTTCTTGGAGGTTTTGATTATAGTCATATCCATTTTCCTCCACCAAGGTCACCAAATATTCCTGGATGTGCGATCTTCCATTGGAGTGTGGTTGTCTTCTCAGGGCTATATTTTCATTTTACTTTATTGATTGTTCTAATTGATTGATTGATTGACTGCTTTTGAGACAAAGTCTTACTATGTATCTTAGTTGTCCTGGAACTTACTACGTAGACCGGACTGCCTCACACTTACAAAGATTCACCTGTTTCTGCCTCACAGATGCTGAGATTAAAGGTGTGAACCACCACTCCCATCTCCAAACATTTCCACTCAAGAATCATTACATTTTTTCTGCAGTCAGCTCAAAGCTCCTCTTTTTAGTAGGTGGGAAGAGTGATTTGTGGATAGCTGCAATTAAGAACAAAGTGGGCGCTGTAGTTTCTTTTTAAGTTGTCTGGAGAAACCTTCCTGCATGTTTTCCAACACACTTCTATCACACACTTGTATCACAACTGAGCTCTAGAGAAAATGTGGCTCCATTCTAAAGGACTGTGACATGAAACAACTTGCCCAAGGTGGGAGGAGCACAAGGAATATTGTGGAGACCCGCAGGAAGAGTCCTTTAGGACAGCCCTTCCTGAAGTCAGTGTCCGATGGCTTGCACACTTGGTCTCTTTTGACCACCCAAGTGCGTCAAAAATAAGGTGGAAAAAACTTGAAGGGCAAGTTCCCACAGGCTCCCTGTCCCCTCTGAGTCATTTAGGGTAAGCACTGGCCCTGACAGTGCCTGGCTGTCCCTGCAGGAAGAAGTCGCGAGTATTCATGTCCTCTACCAAGTGAACTATAACATCTCTGGGCCAAGGCCTTGGCAACCTTTGAGAAATCTCACTTTCGGCAAAATGCTCCATGTGTAAGGTAGTCCTGTAGAGGCTGCTTACATTTCCTGAGATAAGGAGAGAGAGAGAGAGAGAGAGAGAGAGAGAGAGAGGGAGAGAGGGCGCCTTTATGTCCTGTGGTACCTCTACATTTCTGTTTCATTATAATTAAAAAAAAAAGCATGAGCCCAAGGCTGGGGAAAAACATCTGCAAAATATGTATCTGATAGACTGGTATCCAAAATAATATACGAAGAATTGCTGGTGCTCACCAGTAAGAAAGCAGTTCCCAGTCTGGCAAGTGCTAAGACCTATAGCCGACTTTGGTCCCTGGCACATCCTTGCAACCTGCATAAAAGTTATCCTCTGGCTTCCACATACACAGTGTGGCATGAGCACACATGTGTGCTCTCTCACACACAATAAATGTAATAAAAATGAAAGAGAAAAACAACCCAATGAAAATATTAGCAGAAATACAGGTTTTCTTTGCCAAAGATAGCAAATTAGTATATACAAAGATGTGTAACTGCATGTATCACTGGGCAATCAAAAATTAAGACAGCAGTGGGATGCCATTATATACCTACTACAGAGACTACACTCTACACTGACATCATCTAGTGCTAGCAAGGATGTGGAGCAACAGGAACTCTCACCCATGATGGTGTGCACACAGCCACTGTGGAAAATGGTTTAGTGGCTTATAGAACTGAGCTTATCACATGACCTTTGGTGCATTTTCAAAGAAACTGAAAGTTAATGTCAACTCTAAAACGTTCACATCAGTGTTTGTAAGTTTTATTGATACTATCAAAACTTGAAAGCAATTAAGATGTCCTTCAAAAGACATGGAGAATCCTGTACAGCTATACATTGGACTATTACTTGTAAAATAGCCATGAAGCTATGAAAACACAGGGAGCAATTACAGACACATGCTGCTAAGCAAGTCAATGTGAAAGGCTACACATATGATTCTGACCAGGCGAATTGCCATGGGAGTATACAGCAGGTGACGACTAGTATTTAACAAGCAGACCCACCAGACATATAACTCCCTGTAGGGCAGCCCCACTTAGCAAACCTGTGGGGGTCACTGGCTGTCAATAACCAGTTGCTTCTGTCTGTAAGTTCTCTCATGCTCCACTTGATTTCTTCCCTAATAACTGCTATGGGCATTTCCCACTGCTTGTGTGTTTATCTCATGTAAATATTCCATCTATTGTGCACATATAGCTGTGGGTGGTCAGGAAGATGATTTCCGCTTAACTGTATAATTCTGATGACTGGGTTATTTTCCATAACTCAGACTAACATAATTGAATTCTCAGTCACAAAAACAAGCCTTTTATAGACAGATAATTTTAGACTTCAGAACATATTCAGAGCAAACTGGTTGCCCCAGAGACAAATACACGAGGTCATTTTCCCAGGTGTTTTACTGATTCAAGGTCAGAACTTGAGGCAACTTTAGTATACATAACTCTCTGCAGAAATGGACTTTCTGTACATACTCCCTACTACTCAAAGTCTAGCTAATTTATTATTATAATTAAGTCTTGAATTCCAATGTCATTTTCTGTCTGGGAACCCTAACCATTTAGGCTACATGCATGACCAAGCAATACTGCCTAAGAGAAACTGTGTGACTTATCGTGTGTTATGGGTGTGGGTGGGGCCCTGAAAATCTAACATATAATTTTTCAGAGTTTGACTGTGAGGGGGAGCAGTGCAGAGAAGGCTCTGTAGAGCTATGTAAGAAGTATGCAGAGAGAGTGTGTGTGTGTGTGTGTGTGCATGCTGATGTAGGGACAGAGCCGATGGGAAGAGACAGGAAAGCTTGAGAGATGAAGAAGAGCGAGCGAGTGTGAGCGAGTGAATGAGTGACAGTGAGTAAGGAGTGAGGGAATGTTGTAGAAGACTGTATGTCAGAGAGAGAGAGCGCCTGTGAAAAAGCTGTTGCTACAGTGAGGAGCCGTGCCTAGGAACTGTGTACAGTGCTGTATGGTGAGAGCTATGCCAATGAGATGTACACCCGTGGCTGAGATCTGTAACTGTGTGGGATGGAAGATGAAGCCGTATATACAAGAGACGTAGAAGAGAAATGTATGTAAAATAAAGATGTGTAGCTGCGTGAAAATAGATGTAGCTGTATAGAGACGTGTGGCTGTGCAGGAAGGGATGGAAGGATGGATGGATGTAAAAAGACACGTAGCTCTATGTAAAGAATGTGGCTGTGTGGAAACAGACACTCAAAGAGTATTTTTAAGATGAAGTAAAAGAGAAAGTTACCATCGGAAAGCGTGTGTCCCCATTTTCCCCTCAGATAGGAAAAGCCTAGCCCTTAGGTAGATACGCTTTTTTCCCAAGCAACCAAGCATCCACTGCATTCGTGAACTGTTTTGCACACCCGGTGCTGACTGCAGGCTGCCCCCCAAGTCAGCTGTGATTCCACTTAAATCTTATTCACAGTGAAAAGTGGACAAATCTGGTAGGAAACACACTTTGCTCATATATTTGACCAGGCACACATGCGGTAGGACACTCTCCTGCCATGGTGGGCAAGGCAGCGTTCCAAAGCTCCTACTCGGCCACCGTTCCCAGGAAGTAGCTGCCTCTCCACAGCGGGCCAAGTGCTATGCTGCAGCATTCAGTGGGCTGTGTGAGTCCAGGACATTTAAAATTTATGGAATGTTTGATTTATGATGTATTTACAAGATGTAACTTCATGATCAGTGAAGGAACATCTTTGTATATGATATTCTGGGAAAGCAAAACTATGTAGTCAATAAAAAGACAAGCATGTAAAGCAAGGTGATTTTTCTATTAGAAATATTGTAGAATATCCCATGATTCTATAATACTAATACCCACTATACACGTCAGCTCCACAGATCTGTATGGGAGAACCCTAACCATACGGACTTTAGTAAGGATCCTATCGATATTGTGTTATCAATTTTAAGGAAATAAAATGCACCTTAAAGGATAGTTGTATTAAAAATAAACAGTTGGCACCAACAAAAGGACAAAGCAGAAACCACTGGGTGTGGTGGCACACGAGCACTTAAGAGGCTGAAGCAGGAGGACTGGAATGAGGGCCAGGCCAATTAGGCTGCAGTAAGACCTCATCTCAGTAAAATAAAATAAAATAGAGCTGGTGTGTGCGCTTGTGTGTGTGTGTGTGTGTGTGTGTGTGTGTGTGCGCACGTGACAGTTGGTAAGTGCTTGTCACACAAGCATGAGAACCCAAGTTTTGTCGCAGAACTTGTGTTAAAAGCAGCTGGGTCTGTTGGCTCCTGTTTGTGATCCCAGCACCAAGAGGTAAAGATGAGGCAGCCACCCTATCCCACCTGGGAGAGAAGAAAAGTGTGTGTGTCTGATTTCCACAGGCCTTAGGAGAGGAAGTCTGATTTAGGAAGTGCTAATGGGAACTGTAACTATGCCTCACCAATCCTGATGTGTGCACACACCTAGGATGCGGCCACTTGCCATCTCTATTGACAGGCAAGGAAGCTCAGGACTTAGCATCCTAAAGAAAGTTCCTTTTAGTCTCTGGTTTGATGCTTGAGTCAATGAGCTAGACTGACTACTTTGCATACTCATTTGATGTGAGCAAGAGCACACAAACCAAGCAAAATCTGAGACTCAACTACAGCCTAGCAGACTGCAGATCTTCTGTGCAGAGGGGCATAGGACTGGGCGACCCCGCCGGGTAAAGGCCCATGCGAGGGGCAAGGTTCTTAGCATGTGCCTTCTCAGAGGAAAGCCCTCAGAACAACAGGTGACAACCCTCCACGGTCATCTTCGGGAAGAGGGTCCTCTACCAGCAAAGACAAGAGGAGGGGGCATGAAGGAAGCCTATGGGCATACTCACGGGACAGGCCCGCTTCTGTGCCTGAAGTCACGTGGACCAACCGTCTAAAAAGATGCTGAGGAGGAAGAGGAGGAGGAGTATCTGGAGCAGCTTATTCTAACCCTCACACCAATAACCCTATGAACTATTGCTTAAAAATTTACCCCAGACTATGTTCGTTAACAAGCCTTTGGGAAATAGCTTATCTTGGGGTTCCATACATTCCCTAAAATTAGATTCACGGTTCCATGTTTAGGAACCCGCTTGCCGTTCCTTGCCATCCTGGCAGCAGGAGGCCAATTCCACTCGCTCAGTTTTCCATACCTCCCTAATCCATATTAGCAAGGTCCAGAGGAGGTCTGCTGGACACGTGGAGTTCAGCGTGTGGCCTGCTGTGTACACAAGCTCTGTCTAGACATGAGACAATCGTAGCGCCAGGACCACTCTCCTGCCCGTGGTTTGCTTGACTGGTGTGAATCCATAGAGACTTACCACTAACTAGGGGCAAGGTTTGGGTCTCCTGAAGTGAGTCTCCCCACAGAGCTTGTGGACAGTGCCCTGGAGAGAGAGTGGAGCCTGCTCAGGTGCAGGCTCCAGCAGCGAGCAGCGCCCTCTGGGAGGCATTCTGAGAGGTAAAGGGAAGAGAAGGGGGTTTGCTGGGGGAAGTGATGGATTGGAAGCTGGAAGGCCCAAAAGAGGTTGATGACTTCCAAGGCTAAAATCAACACAGACTCTCCGGGGAGTCCACAAATCTCTACCCTTAACCCTGAACCATTTTCCTATCATTAGAGAAAAACAAAAAATGATCCCTAAAGTCGACCCTTGGGGCAAGGGTGAGGTGGGCCAGGCCTCTTACCTATTCCTTCTGGGCAGCCAATTCTGCACAGTAGTTCGGGGTCTGGGTCATTTTCCTCCCCCTGCACTGACTCCACCAGTGCGGTGTGCACAAGGCCTGAGGCTTCTCCAGCTCCACCTAGTGCCCTGCCCAGCATGTTACCTATGCTCCGGCAACCTCATGGAAGCGTCCATTACCCCACTGTACATGGTGATGCCATTTCATTCTTTAACTGCTTATTATGTATTTATTTTGTCTTCAGGGAACAGCCTCTTGCTTTCCAGAGTCTGTATTCTAGAAATTTCCTTCCAGAATGCCTTGTTTGTGGGGTGGGGTGGGTAGTTGTAGGAGTTGTGTTGCAGGAGACAAAAGCAGCACACTTTGAAGGGAACAGCCCTAGATACTGCTCTGCCGTAAACTCAGAAGTCAAAGGAAGCCATTTCTGACAAAGCTGAGAGGCTTCCTGCCCCTCCACCCTAGGGTTGGACTCTCTCAGCCTGTCCTTCCAGTTTCTCATCTTCACCACCTAACACTTCCCAGGGTGTCCTGAAACCCAGCATCAATTAGTCCACTCTCGGCCACCTCCTCCAAGTCTCCACTCTGGAAACCTCTCTTCCTAGTCTAATTAAAATGTGGTCTTTGTGAACCTTTCCCAGTTCCGTGCTCAGTTCCAGTCCTGGAGAATCTGGGCCATGACTGGAGTGCTGACTGCGCCCACCACCGGATGGAGCTCCCTGCCAGTGTTTGCTGAGGGATGTACCGTGTGTTAGGCACCAATTAAAGACGGGCTCAGATTCCTGCTCCAGAACGGCAGGCCTTTAAAGATAACACATCTTCATTTCCCAAGAAGTCAGCAGACTTCATGTGCAGCTCAGCCAGCCTCTTTCGTAAGGAAAAAGGCAAACCCACGTTAGCTCGTGGGTGTGTGAGACAACGACTTGGTTTACAGTCCCAGGTGGGGACGGTAGGCGATGTAAACCAGTGAGTCTACGCTAAAACACTTTATCATAGACACGGAAGTGTTACTTCACACATCCAAAGTCTTCCATTTTAGACAGGCTCTCACTATGTCTGCCCTTAAACTCAATCCACCTGCATCAGTATTTCAATTATTTAGAGGTTAAGCCATCTTAGCTTGCAGAATTGAGGCCTTTTTTTCTGACTTTGGCATTTATGGTCAATCCTCAAGTCTCATGTGAGCGCTAAGCTCTCCTCCCAAATAAAAACTACACTTTGAGAAAGGCCTAGAAACTGGCAGAGGAAGCTGGTGGTGCGCAGTCTGCAGTCTGTCCTGCCACCTACTGGCTGTCCTTCCCAATGCCAGTCTTCCTGCTGTGAAGTCACTGAGCCAACATCACCCTAGGAGCACAAACCACAAACCTCAATGAATCGCTGAAAGGGGGAAGTCAAGCTTGAAGCCACACGACATGGGAGCTGAAGGGGACTCCGGAGATTGTGCCACTCAGTTCCCACCGCCCTTTCTGATCACCTGCGCAGAACTCAATGAGTCTAGCATGCAGGAGACCCTGGGTTCCATCACCAGCACTGGCGAAGAAGGGGAGAGTGCAGGCATGCTGGTGTTTACACATCTGAGGCCTGAAACCTTGTCTAGTAAAACAAAAGGCCCAGGAAGAACAGACTGCACCAGATGGCCACACTCAAGTTCGCCTGCCTAAAACATCCTGTTGGCCTGATCCCAGAGCTGGCCTGTCTGTGCCTCTAACTTATCTCTAACATGTGCACAGATGAGTGGGATGGCACCCACACACCTCGCTGCCTGGGCTCCATTCCTATAAAATGGAAGCCCAGTCCTGCCTGGAAGTGTGGCTGAGACTGCCAGCCCGACCTACACTGAGCATCTGCATACGGAGGACAAGCTGTGTCAGAAACTGAGTGCTTAGGTGAGTGCCGCCATTCCCATTTGTCCCTCTGTTACTCAGCCTGGAAACGTGGCATGCGTGGGCACTCGGAACAAAGTGCTGACTAGGACCGCCTCTGACACAAGCTGACTTCGTGTCTGTATTCAGGGCACAGTTAAGTTCCATCTAGAAGGCCTTTGGGGGTGGGTGGAGTGATTGTCATCCCCATATCTTGGGCTCGAATGTTCGAGGGACCCTCTCTAGTTATCTGGAATGGAACAGCCACTTGTTCTTCCTGCTTGTAGCACCACTTCACTGTTAAATAGTTTGCTTCTTTGGAACAGTCTTGCTCTGTGGCCCTGGCTGGCCTGGGACCACTATGTAGACCAGTTCTTAAACCTGCTCCTGCCGCCCTGCCCGAGTGCTGGCATTGCAAGGGGTTATATCTGACCTCAATGTTTACAATACCTTAAGTCTTAACGGAATATTCGCTTAATGCTTAAGATGCACAGGTGTTGTAGTAGCTGAGTGGCTCCACCTGAGCCTACCTGTATTTTAGCCGCCATCTGCAGCCCAGCTGTCCCGCAGCCAGTGCTCTGCCTTTAAGGCCACTTCCATCCTAGTGGGATTTCCTGTCCTGGTGCCAACTGCCACTGAATGTAGCATTAACTAAGTCTCTATCTACCAATAGACTCGGGAGTCAGAAATTGAAATAAACCTGCTAGAACAGAGAAGCCAAGAAAACAACCAGGTGACCTTCCTTTCCAGCAGGAGACACAGCAAGAGCATTTCTCTGTCCTCCGAAAGCAAACCCACAACTAAGTCCCTCCCTACTCCTTCCTGTGCATCTCTTTCCATCTTCCCGTATTCTCTATGGCTAATTCTTGTCAACCTGTCTCTGGCTCTGCCCCCCTCATGCAAGGTTAATTTTATTAACACAGACTCGGGAGTTTCACAAATATCCTACAACACACAGGACAACCTTTGTAGAGTTAGGCAGTCCTCTGGTAGTAGAGGCCTGCACACATTTACAACTTTCAGTTGGGGGAACCTTGACATTGTGGCAATTTAACGCAAATGCGTAAAGCTGGTTGTTGTGGACGTTTCTGTAGCTCACGTCCTCCAATCCTTCAGCACAGAGCAGACGTTTGGCTGGACTAGGACATGACCCGTGCGGCAGGTCTGCTCATCACCCGGCCCAGCCTCTTACAGGAAGTCCTGCAGGATTTATACCATCTTGTTCCAGTTCAGTGTCACCGTGGGGGTGGGCAACGGTGCAGGGAGGTGGGCAGTGGCCTGACGTCGAGGCCTGGCCTTCACTTTGTGGTACTTCATGTCATCCCTGAACCTCAAGTTCCACCCCTTAATAGGAGGATGGCGCTCCTTTCATACTAGCGTGGAGTCTGTACTGGAGAGGGGACAGCACCGCCAGCAGGGCTGCCACACGCGGCCGACAGAGGTGCCACTCCACTGTCAGATGCTCTACTCCCAGTTTCTCAAAACAGCTCAACAGGAAGCGGCGTCTGTCTGCTTGCACTGTTTTGGCCGCCCACCAGGTGGCGCGACTTTCCAACATGCAATATTTTTCTGTGCTTGGTGCCCAGGACCCCCTCTCACAGTGGCTCAAAATTAGAGCTCACAGAGGAAAAGACAAGAGCAACGAAAAAGTACCCCACCTGAGTCCACCGCACCCCAACCCCTACACCCCAGCCCCACCTCACCTCCCAACCCACACCATGAACACTGAAAAGGGATTTGTGGGCCAAGAGCTTCTAGTGACAAAGGTGAGCAGCTGGGCTGACTCTGTGGAAGGAAGGCATGTTTGGCCTACAGCACTTCACAGAAGACCTTGTCGCCCTCCAAGTTCCACGCACCCCTGCGCCACTACGGAATTATATAAACTGAGATTTCCAGGAGTTGGAACAATAACTGTTACATACAGTAACACAAGCACTGGTGCTCAAGTGACTCCAGGAACCTGAGCCATTCAAACCAGTACCATTTACCTCAGTCCCCTTCTTTCCTCACCACACACAGCCATTTCTTCTTCTGCCACATGCTTCCTGTCGCACCGTGAACCTGGTCTCGTCTCACCTCTTCCACAGGCCTACAAAAGCCCTCTGGAGTCATGTCCTGTTCTTCTGTGACAGCTCTTAGGAGACTGCCAGGAGCCCTTAGTGCGGGCAGTGATGGATCACTTGGAAGGAGATGTGGCGCGTCTTGGAAAGCCAACATACCTGAATCATATGACTGCATGGCTCATTCGCTGCCCTAACAAACTTTTACACACAAACCAGAACAGCACAGTGTTCCTGGCACCCCTGTCAGCGGAAAGAGAGAAGCAAGCTTCCTGGGTGTTCACTGACAGAACATGGATGCATTTATCCATACTCATCCCTCTGAGACTATTTCAAGGTGTGAAAATGAGCACCGGGAACGCAGCACGGGTCACGGACCAGATGAGCAGGCCTAGCCCCAGCGGGCCGTGTGAGGTCAGAAAGAGCACCATGGTACTGCTTCTACAGCAGTGAACAGGTGAGCAACAAAAGCTGGGGACTGGTGGGGTGGGAGCAGCACACCCACAGGGGAGATGGGCAAACTGGTGCCTGCTGAGGCTTGAATGAGAAATGTCCCCCACAGTCTCGGGCATTGAATACTTAGTTCCCGACTGGTGACTGGCGACGGTCTGGGGAGGGGAGGCTTGGGAAGTGTGGCCTTGGTGGAGAAGTGTGTCAGTGGAGGCAGGCCCACTGGCCTGCAATGTCTTAGACATGTCTACTCAAACCAGATTACACAAGAACCAAAGACAAGAAAAAGACCCAATACTGAACCATGATAGCTGTGTGCCTCCAACAGCCCCCCCCCACCCCCACCCAAAGAGAGAGAAAACAAAATGCTAAATTTGGATCCTTTGTGCTATGGGGTCAGTGAGGGGGACCCTAAATCAGAAGTGTAGTTTCTCGGAAGACAGGGGAGGGGTTTCCCTTCCGTTAGAGGTTGAAGCACAACCACACTAGGAGAAGATGGAGACCAGGCAGGCCAGGAGTCCTGTGGGAGACACTGCCATGTGAGGGGGGAAACGAACTGATTCTTTAAAAGAAAAATCCCCACAAAAACCCATTTTTAGTTTTATAAAACTTGCAATAAGGCACAATTCTTAAGCTGTTTTCATTTTTTTATTGCTGTTAATTCAAGGAAAAAGGTTGCATAAAATCCAATCTGTCCTAGAAATATAAGTGGCCTTTCCAGTACATAACATTTCAATATCAAAGTGTATGGTAAACGTACAAACGAGAAGGCAGCACACCTCCTATGTACAGTACAGTATTGGAAATCATAACAGGAGCTCCAGTCACCTGGACAAGGCTTAGATACTCTCCCCGAACAACTCAACCGCAGCTTAGCAATTAATAATGTGGTCCAAAAATACCCAGATCAAATAAAATATATTTAATCAAAATAATTTCCTTCTAAATTAAAGCTCTTACCTACGCAGCCACACCCCCTTCCTCTCCCCTGAAGGTCTCAGAATGTACATTGGGCTATAAATATAAACGCTACTTTAAAGTGTTGAACTAGCTTCTTTGTTCTTCAAGTTTTTTTTTTCTTTGTCTCACAATGTCTGGCTTCTGAACCCGGACCAAACAATTCAGTGCCTCTGCCACACCCCAACTGTATTCCCCACAACACAAGTCAATCGCCTCTACGTTTTTTTACTGAGGAACAGAAGCCCTCTTACCCCACAGGCTCACAACCACATGGTCGTACTTGTTCACTACTGTGGAATGCAGCAGTCACTGAAGATACATCCACTCTCCCAGATAACCTCAGTGCACTTCAGGAAATCAAAAATTACCTGGAAGCAATTTAGTACACAGATTGGCTTTTTTTTTTTTTAAAAAAAAAAACAACACAAAGCAAACCCCAGCAGCATTAAACTCAGCGGCATGACACTGCCACGATGAAACTGTCTCAGCCCACTCAGTCCAGTCGTTCACATTATCATAAGCATCGTGGTAAGCAGGGTGGGGAGCAGACGAGACAACCACACACATGTAAACATATGTGACATGTCACAGCTGGTGCAGCACAAGAGGACATCTGCACTCATCAGGTCGAGGTGTAGACAACAAGCAGAACTGGCTGTTGACAGACACCATCCACACAGGTGCGCTCACCCTGTCTGTCTGTATGATGGAGGGAAAGCCGTCTGCTCCAGCTCCCCAGCCTGACTCGCTCTCCCACTTGTTCCCAGGGTACGTGGGTAAGTGCTGCATATATGTATTTACGTGGCGCTTTTTATGACATATATACATACTTCTCGGGGATCTGACTTCTACAATGAATGGTGGGACATGCTCCCTGTCATACAGAGCAGGTCACAGAAGCACGATGGGCGCAGTGCTGAGCACTCCCGCAGCAGGCCAGAGTCAACGTGAGAAAGCTGCGAGCAGCACAGCTTTTCCCAACCCACGGCCGAGGCCAGTGTTGTGAGGACAAATAAGGTTGACACAGTTCAGATTCAGTAAACATTGCACACAGCAAGGATTCAGTGTAGAAAAGCACACAGCAACGCTTTTCGTTCCAGAGTCTGTCTGAAGTTTATGTTACACGTGTCGTCCAGGCCTGCTGTTGACCCGGGGACCAGGGGCTCAGGACTCTGCATTCTTCCTTATTTTGGACATTGGTACAAGAGAAATGAAAACTCCAATCCAACTGCATGGAAATGTAGGAAGTGGACAGACAAAGAGACAAAATACCTTTCCTTTCCTCCCCTCCACACCCATGACTCCCCACTTGAGTGCATTAAGTAGGCAGGCTTTACTCGGTCAGTCTGCAGAATCCAACGTATCATTAGAAGGGGGGAGGGGAGGTGCGTATCTCAGTCTGTAAGTGCCTAAAACAGGAAAGACAGAACGGCTAAGTCACCGCTTATGACTCCATGTATCACAAACCACTACACAAGACTGCAATGGGCATGCTCCCAAAGGCCCTGCTTCAGCGCTAACTCTGCTCCACAATGACAAGGAAGTTATTCTCTCCCGGAAGCAATGGCAAGCTTGTGCTTCAAGTATAACCTAATGCTATTTAGCTGGATTTCCCTTTGAGAGGACCTGACATCTGCCTGACTCAAGACCTTTTCTGGATAAGACTTTGGCCAAGTGCACTAGAGGAGCAGCCAGAGCTGAGCCTGGCCCTGCACCCGTCTGAGTGCATGCTCTTCTTTCTGGGTGTTGGCACTGTGCAACTCCACTCTTAACTCCTAACTCTGTCCAAATCACTCTGTTCCTCAACTTTTCCCCTTACACGTACAGAATGGAGGACACAGCACAGCACACGTGAGCCAACGGCTTGCACACTGACTCTAAGCAGACTGAAAACCTTGTGTCTCAGGTAACTCAGCTTCCTCTGAAAGAGGATTCTAACTCTTAAGAAGTCCTCTGGTGTTTATTCCTCTAACCTTCCCTGTGCTACATGACCTGGATCTACACTACAGTTTCTCTGCTTACATTGTGATTTGTCACTGAAAATACAGCCTCTGTAAACAAACACACGAACGGATCTTTTCTGCTAAGACAGAAACACATAATCAAGAAGAAAGAAGAAATGGGGGAACTCAAAAACAAGTCCTCTGGGAGTTAGTGTGATTACCTTGTTGATTGGCCTCCATGGACGACTGCTTACAGTCCTGTGCATAGTGTCCGCTCACACCACAATTGTAACATGACACATTCCCATTCTTCTTGGGCCCAGAACTACTGGTATTGGCAACTACATTAGGTGCTGGATACACAGGATACAATCTCCCAAATCCTGCCATCTGTTGCATGCCATAGTTGGCTTGGCTCCCCATGACTGGGTCATGCACCAGTCCATTTGCATATGGAGTCTGAGGCAGAAAAAAAGGAAGTTGGTTTCCATTGCTCTGATGTGCTTGGCTGAGGTAGCTGCCATTGCAAATGGAGGGCAGAGTGAAGAACGGGACTCGGTACATTGGTCCAGGAATGGGACTGGGGTAATAGTAACCATTTAGCTGGAGGTTCCCATTGGTCCCACAGCTGCACCTTCGCCCACAGGAGCCACAAGGACCTGAGCCCAAATGCTGTGGCGGCACTATGGTCCCATTAGCGTTCGTGCTGCCCACAGCGTTAATGTAGGATGTGCTATCACTCTGAGCAGTACTGTGTGTCAAGGCAGGGCTGGGGCTGGGGACAGGGCCTGGGGTGTGGGTAGGAACAGCAGGAGGAGCTGTGGACTGGGCTTGACCGATGCCTCCACTTGTTGGCTGGGCAGAAGTGGCTGTGTTGAGCACACTGGAATTCTGGGTGGGTAGCACACTGGCAGCAAGGGGCGAGCCTGGAAAGGAGTAGGAAGCTGGTGGTTGTGCGGCTGAGAGGCCAGCTGCCGGAAGAACTACCTTCACATTGGTAGGCTGAGGGACTGTCCCTGTGTTTCCCTCAATCTGAGGCACCATTTGATTGAGTCCTACCACTTGGGATGCAGATTTTGTGATGGGGTCCGAGGCAGCCACAGGAGATCCCGGAAAACTACCTGGGTTATGGACAGGAATAAAGGCAGTGTTTGGTGATCCCATGCTCAGACTTCCGGTTGGCTGTTGTGGAATATTAACTGTGCAACTCTCAGAAGACCCCTGTGGAGGTGGCAATTTTAGCCTCTGCAATGTCAGTTGCAGAGCAGGAGCACTGCTGTGTGGAAGGAGAGATGATGGGATTGGTAACGGGGAAGCCAACAATTCCAGGTGTTTCTCTGTATCTCCAGAAACTGCTGGGCCTAGGATTCCAACAGGGCTTGAATTTGTAGACTCCATCACTGTAGAAATAGCCATAGGATTAGGAACAAGCATCCCTATTGTTTTGCCATCTGCAGATTTGGGTGAAGGAATGACAACTTCTGACTTCTGGGCACCATTGTGCATGACACAGTGCAGCGCTGGCATGAAGGGGATATGTGGGTACTTGTGTGAGGTCAGTGGGGCTTCTAAAAGGCCTCCGTTCTCGCTCCCCAGTGAGATAATCTGGACAGGAGGCTTGACAGCAATGGTTTGGTTGACAGAGCCATAATCTGTAAACCTGGCTGCTGATGGGTTTCCAGAATCTTCAGAATTGCTGTCTGTGTCTAAAGAAAACATACAAACATGGATTAACCCAGGCTCAATTCCTATTTTTCTTACTAGAACTACCATCCAGGTATATCTAAGATGAATTTAAGTCTGCAGGTGTCAACTGCCCATGCTGACGTCTGCTGGCCTTCGGTTCTCAGCATGTTTTAATCTCTCACAGTGACAAAGGTCACCCAGGGTGACACACAGACACACATGCACTACGACTGTACTCCTGAGAAAAGCATTATGCAGCACTTTTAGGTGATCTACTTAGTTCTGTATCATAAACCTGATTTTAAATTTGTCTTACAAATGTTTAATTTAAGAACTATGATCAGGACAATATTTAACTCAAATGCTTAAGGTAGGAAACAGACTAAGAATTTGTACCACTACATATTCAGCAGGGAACACTTAAAGCTACTTGTATTAGTCCTACCATGAACATTCTGGAACACAAAGCGCAGGATAAGAAAGCAAGCACCACTATTTCTTGACAACTACACTGCAAAACAGAGAACTGCCCTGCACTTGTGTATACCACGGTACTAACTGGTGCACTGTGTATATATGGTGAACGTGGCACTTCAGTCTACACAACAGTGAGACATCGCACCGACTGTAAGAACTTTTCATCAACTAAGCAGCATTACACTTGGCGCTTAGAGTTCACTAAGACAAAAAGTGGTTCTAGGTAGTTGACAATGCTAAACATCCTTGAAACAAGTATATCAAAAGTAACCTTCCTAAAGAAAAGCCAAACACAGAATATCAAGTGTTATTAGCTGAACTGTCTCAATTTATATTAGAGGGGCACTTACACTAATGACCGAACGGTTATAGCAAACATGCTCCCTAATAGGTAAAGTATCACACTATTTATTACTAAACTTTAAATAACCTCTTCAAGCCACTGGATGTTCACCATCCATCAGTGAAGCGTTAACAAAAATCAAGTCAGAAAAAAAAAAGGAAGCCATCTTTTATATAGATGGTCAGCTAAATTTTCATACGAATTAAAGCTTTAAGTCTGCAGTCACAGTAGTAACCCTATGGTTTTTGAAGCACTATAGGGGTCATGCTTTTTGTACTGACTTTGGGAAGCAGAAAGTCGCAAGGCATCATAACAACAACAAAGCCACACACCTCTGAAGGCCTTTGTGTGTACTCAAGACTTGGAAAGCGTTCAAAGCTTTCCATCCCAGTGTGCGTCTGGGAGCACTCTAAGGGACTCTGTCTTTGGGGACACAAAGTCCTCTACACAGGCCTATTAACAGAGCTCTGAGAGCAAGAAAGGGGTGCTACGAGAGCTACCCACAGATCTGACAACTAGGTGACGTCCGCTCAAGACTCAGAATTATCTGTACACTGCACAGAACCAGGTCCAATATCCGAGAAAACTGCAGAAGCACAGCAGCTTCATGTCAGCAGCACTGACCGCTGCAGGCTTCGTTTGATCTGACTATGCAACAGGCACAGGGTGTGGACGAACCTCACCCTCAGTTATGTGTGATTCAGGCTATGACAGTGACACAGAACCTGAAGTCCCAGCGAACTTAAAACTGCGCGGCAAGAAGCCACTTCTGGCTGAAATGCCATAGTGTAAGAATTTTAACAGGGAAATTGAGACTGTGCTCTATACACAGTACCTTTACTGCCATGCCAGCCAGCAGTTGTGGATGGCACACATGAAGGAGAGCATCCTCAGTAAATACAGACTTTCCAGGGGCTCTTACTGTCAGACCAGAAGAGCGAGTAAAGCCCTCCAATGAGAACAATAGCAGAAAATGTCAAAATCAACTCCCTTAGAAAGGTGGAAATGAACTAAAGGCCTGGAGCTTTATAGCGTGTGTAAGAGAAATAGGTCAACCTCTTAAGAACAGAGATCCTTACAACCTTTTACCTTGCCCTCCCCTAATCCTAAGCCCAGATCCTTACCAGTCCACAGACCCAGGCAACACTAGAGACGTAAGGAGAGCTCCCCCAACACCGTCTTCACAAGCCCGGCCTTGTGCTCACCCTGCCAGTCTCCATCCACAGACAAGCCCGTGTTATCATCCCATCCCATGCATATTTCATTTCATATGCAGTCTTTAAGTACAATAACAAATTTTAAGTCTATAGCAGGTGGTTTAAGAGGTAATAGTTTCTTCCGCCCCCACCTCTTTCTATTCCCTCTGCTAAAAGCAAACCTCTGTCTTTTTCGTCTTCACTTTCAAAACTTTCTCTTCCATCATATCGTGGACTAGACGGAGAACTGTAACTCTCTGAGGACGTTTCTCCACATGTGTCATGTCCGGATCCAATGTCCAAATTCATATCTAAAAATAACAACTCTATTTAATTTATTTATATATTTATAAATTATAATTATATTTATAATATAATTAATTTATATTAATAGTTAATTAATTTTCAAAGGGAACTATTAAAAATTAGTTGTAGCTATAAATTATTTGTTTTCCTACAACACTTAAAAATTGTCTTTGAGCTATGTTAAAATTTATTAAGTAGCCGATAAATACATATTTAAAACAAAGGCAAAGAAGAACAAGTCAATTTTATTAACTTAATCAGAATTTGTTTCTTGTAGAATCAGCCCAGTAGCCCCACTTTGAGTTCTGTCTCCCTAGAACTTGCAGCTGCCTCTAGCCCCCAGCTCCAGGGCTAAAGGCTCTTGCAAGATCACACCAGTTCATTCTGTAGGTGCTGCAGTATGAACAAGTCCTCATGACTGTGCGGCCAGTGCTCCTAAGCACTGTGCCACCTTTCTAGCCCCAAAGCTAAGTTCTTAATGGTCTCTGTGTGGCAATGCATACATCTCTTTAGAATAGAGCTATAAAAGGATTTTTTTTTTTAAGACATGGTTTCACTGAGTAGTCTAGTCCAGCCTTGAATTGATAATATTTGTGCTTCAGCCCCCACAGTCCTGAAACTTCAGGAGTGCACCACCATCCCTACTACTGAGACATCAAGTTTTCAAAGAAAATGCAATGTCAACAGCGATGACTAACAGCACACACTGCTTCCCGGAAGCAGAAAGGGAGCAATGAAAGATCTTTATTTTGTTCCCTTTCATATTTCTGAGATATATGAATATACTACCAGTCAAAGGAGAAATTAGAATTTAAAATAAAAATTTAAAAATTAAAAAGTAAATGATACCTATCTTTAGATGGGCTACAGTGTGTTTAAAGCTGAACAATGCACTAATCAGAAGGACCCAGCACCTCAGCTCTAACACCTGCATTTCACGATAGCTGATGCTCCATATGGGAAGAAAACAATTATTTCCAGTTTACTGAAGACTTAAAGGCTGTTCTTCATTGACACTTTAATATTTTAGAGGTTTTCTTAGGTTGGGGTTAGCATGCATCCGAATTACATTAAGGCATTAATGAGACATGATGCTCTCAAAGTACACTCTATTCATAGTTCTTTTTGATAAAAAAGAACGAATTACACATATCTGTATCTAGATAGATACACAAACATCAAAAACAAACAAACAAAACAAACAACCCCCAGTTAGGGCAGCAAGGTTTGACTTACTCAAAAAGTCTGATTATGATCATAAAATTTGAAAATTCAAGAGATAAAGGGAAGGGGAACTGGAGTTGAGAATCTACAAAGCTTGTGACGGCCTAGAGCTGTGTCCTGTCTTCTCATTTAGCAGCACAAGGAACAAGAAGTAAATGACTGTGCCCTTCACTCGGTGCTGCTCAGTCTGCTCACAAACTGTTACCTGTCCTTACAATAGCGTGCGGGAGGCATTATTCCTGCCTCATACACAACAATACAACCTGAGAGGCCACACATCTAAGACACGAGGGGCACGGAAACAAACCCTGAACGGCAATGAAGTCCATGTGATGCTTTCTGGATATCTGAGATTAAAAAACTTAGCAGCTACAAGCGCCTTGGGGGAGCAGGAGTTTCGGGAGTTTGTGAAATGAGGGGCAGTGGAATCTCACAGAGGGTGGCACACACGGGACTTGCCCAGGAGAGTGACTCAGCTAAATATGTTCTTTGAAGTCAAACATGGAAGCAATATGGAAAATGAGCCAGGGGAACAAAGACATGAAGCCCTGGCAGGAGTGATTTCCAGATAGCCGTCAGCAGACAAACCATCTGGAACATCAGATATCAAAGGGCTCCAACACTCTCCTGGACCACACCTGGTCTGCATGAGAACGCTCCCCTAGACTCCAGTTAGCTGAACTGTCTGGGAACAATGAAGAGGCATGGCCTTGCAGGAGGAGGTGTGTCACTGGCTTTGAAGTTTCAAAAAGTCCACACCATTCCAAGTTAGCTTTCTCTGATTCTGCTTGTGGGTCAAGATGTAAACAAACTATCAGTTATTGCTCTAGTACCACACCTGCTGGCCAGCTGCCATGCTTCTGTGGTCACTGATTTATCCTCTGAAACTGTGAGCCTTAAATAAAGACTTTCCTTCATAAGTTGCTTTGGTCATGGTGTTTTAACACAGCAAGAGAAAACTCACTCTCAGTTTACCTAAGTCAATAAACTGGCATGATTTGAGATTTAAAATACAATCATTTTTCTTTCTATATTATTTAGCCTCTCTCTATGAACATCTGGTTGAAAATATACCTTAATTAAGAAGCATTTCTGTTACTTTTGTTAGGTCATAAATTAATGTGTTGCCAGGACAGTAAGATTCAAAACAAACAAAAACAACTGTTTGTGAAATTAGCTAGTTAATTAATGTCAGGTGCACACAGAATGTTCTAGAGGTGGCTTTTTATTTACTTATTTTTATCTTTACAATTAATACTGCATGCAAATACACACACAAAAAAGCAACTAATGAACTAGGAAAAAAAAAGGTTTTTTCCATCAGATGAACCTTAACCTTAACAGAGGGATTTAAAGCCCCTACCTTAAAGATGGTAGGTATGGAAGCTAAACAAGCTAAACAACCCAGTCCAACAAAACTCTGTAAGTCAGTCATCAAATTATAAAAATGTCAGTAACATTCTAAAACTGATTCTGAGAAGAGCGTCGAGATTTCCCAGAGGGCGGCCCACAAAGCTGAGACAAGACTGCCATAACGTCAGAGCCGGCCAGCTCCGCAGCAGGCCACTGCTGACACGCCATGCGACGGCTTGACACAACAGCTCAGCATCCACCAAGACGCCACACTTGAGGAGAGAAGCCGACCTTACCTTTCACCACACTTCCAGGAGCGTGCTGCGGAGTCGAGAGTCTAATACCGTTTATTCTACTATTCGGTCTGTTCTCGGTTTTCTTCATTTTCTCCCTAAACCAAACAGATATGCATACGAAATCAACACTTTTGTAAGGCCCTCTATCAAAAACATTAAATACAGTATCACTAAAACCCTCCATAATAATTAACAGTAAATTCTAACAAAGACCTAGCAAGTCTGCACTCAGCGTGCTTCTGAGCTCCGCCCTCCACACCGAGCACAACCTTACAGCAGTTTTGCTTCCATCACCTGCACGGTGATAATTTCAACTACAAACGTCAATCCCAAAACAAAAGGGCAAAGCAACATCAATGGAATATACTATTTATATAGGTACACTAAATACATCCATATCCAAACACTGCATGCTCGTCTTTCCTACTTTTTACTACTGGAAACATTAAATTGAACCTACTTTTCTATTTGTGGCTTCCCTTTCTTCTTACTTCCTGAAGATAAGCTCCGTTTTTCAGCAGAGGGCTAGTAGAGAGAACAAACAGACCTCAGCTACAGCACACTGCTCCAGGGTCCTCGCTCTAACAGCTCTTCATCACAGACTAACATCTCCATCTCCAGCCCACTTCTCCAGTTACCGCAGGAGCACTAACATGTACATAATCTGACAAACACGTAACAGTAATCATGAGAAAACTGCTCTAAAACACATCTCCGTGTTTCCTTTACCCGACTGCACTTTGACCTTCCAAAGTCAACCAGTCCAAAGTATACTAATGGGAACTTTTACAAGTGAACACGGCCTAGTCCTAAATTCCTGTTTCTGAGCGGAGTGAAATCTCGCTTTGTTCCACCCTCCAGGGACACAACCACCCCATGTCCAGCACATCTATGCCATACTCACTACTGTGTGAGAGCAGCTGAGCCGTCAACACAACCACATACGCTATGATACTATATGGCTACAACTTATTTTATAGCAGTAGTCACTGTGGTCAGCCTTGGAAAGGTCACCACAGCTCGGCATTAATGCACAGGAAGAGACAGGGCTTTCAGGTATTCTTCAACGTTCTGGAAACATTACCTCTGTGGACACGTACAAGGAAAGACCAGTTTGAAAATTCCCATCGTCATATAAGATAGTGATTTCACAGGTGAATAATCCTTTGAGATCCAAATAAATAATAATAATAATTTGGAACTATTTAATGAACACGTAGAACTAGGAATAAAGACACTAAGTGCCTTATTAAATTGTATCAGTCTTGCACAAATGATCAAAGTCATCTAGATACACCTTTTCAGACCACAGAGGAATTCAATTACGTACAAGGAGAAAGCCTCACACAGAGATATTTCCTCACTTCTTACCAGATAAGCCACCTGACACAACACTTCATTTCTTAGGAAATACAGAGTGGCCACGCTTTAACCAAATGGCACTAAAGCCAACCTGACACATACTTGGTCAGTCGAGGTCACACAGTGCTCTGGGTGCTGGATGGTGGCACAACCTTGGTTCCGCCAATCCACAACTCCATTCTGTTCTGCATACTGCATGGTAAGCCCGTCCAGGGGAGAGCAGCTCGTACCAACACTGCCGGTGAAAGGAAAGCATACGAAGTGTGAAGTCTGTCCCCTAAGTTAACCTATCTACCACCTCAGTGAAGAAACTACAGGGACGCTTCCTCTCACCTCTTTAGTTTCTGCCTTTGGAGGGTCTAGTGATCAGCATATAGGCATACAAAAACAAGTATACCCTATGAAGTAAGTGAACATGTAATTTATCAGCAAGTGTACTTGTCATTAGTGTCTGTGTGACTGAGGTGCCCCTGCTCCACTGTCAGTCAGCTCAACAGGAACACTGCACAGCCTACATCAGGCAAGAACTGCTGTGTGAGGAACTGTATGAACAGGCACACGGATGATCAATCCAGAGTGACTGGGAGGGACCCCTCAAAATACGGACAGGATGATAGGCCAAACGCATCCAGAGAATGAAGTCACCGGGGACAGACTGAGAGGACTCTGCAAAGTCACCGGAAGTCTTCAACTGCAAAAATGGTGTGAAAATTCAGAGGATGGAAGCTGATGGGGAAAACCGAGATGAGAAGTTTGGTCTGAAGAAAATATACTTGAGAATAAAAAAACTAACAAAAAAATAAAAACTAAACGGGATGTATGAACAGCCCAGCTCACAGGACCTCAGTGACTCTTACAAGATGGCTCAGAAGAACAGAACAAGAATTATCTGAAGACACAAGTTAGGAATTCTGTAAAATCAAAAGGCATAAGTTACAGATCCCAGAAACAGAATTAATTCAAAAACAGCTACAAAGTCTATCGCAGACAACTGAGAAAAACCCAAAAGCAGAAGGAAAAACTACCAAAAGAACAGCAGAGACTGATTCAACAACAGGAGTGATGGCTTCAGACTCCAGAACAGTCTATAGTGACAGTCTTTTCTCAGAGGGGATCTCAGAGAGGAGGAACAAGGGTTGCCATACGCAAAGGAGCTCCAAGACCTACAAAAACAGGAAGCAGATGCCCACAGAATCGGCAAGGGCTCCGGTTCAGAAAGCAGGAAGCCCTGCGGCACTTGAGTGAGTGGGGCTAACTATTGCTGTGTGAGCTAGACATCACACAATGATTCTATGTGATCTGCCAGAGACATCAGAGGAGGCTGACGGTGTCCGTGCACAACGGGTAAAAACTATGTGACCAGAAGACAGTCCAAGCACAAACTCGAAGAGCTAACAGGAAATAACTGCCAACCTAGAACCACAGATCAAGCAAAAAGGCTTAAAAAAAAGAAGGCAAATGATAAAAAAATTAATTATTTTTTAAAAAAAAAAATGAAGGCAAGCTATACTTTTCTCCTTCAGATTAAAAACTTAAATAGCACTCAGGGTTAAGTGTAGCTCAGTGGTAGAGAGGGGCTTACCTTGTATTTGTGAACACCTATGTCCAATATCTAGTAATACGAAATGTATATACACATACCACAAGGCCTAACTACATTCACCATGTACAGATATAGTTCAGGAAACAGTGCTCTCATTTAAAAGGAAAACCGTCATAGATAGGTGCTTAGGGACAAGGAGCAAAAAGGGACCAAAATGAATCATGGAAAAGGTTGTCAAAAAATTCAGAACTACACTGAACTGAACAGAGAATTCTCAACAGAAGAAGTTCAAATGGCCAAAAGACACTTAAGGTCATGCTCAACCTCCTTAGCAATCAGGGAAATGCAAATCAAAACAACTTTGAGATATCATCTTACACCTGTCAGAATGGCTAAAATCAAAAATACCAATGATAGCCTTTGCTGGAGAGGCTGTGGAGGAAGGGGTACCCTCATCCATTGCTGCTGGGAATGCAATCTTGTGCAACCACTTTGGAAATCAGTGTTTCGGTTTCTCAGGAAATTCGGGATCAACCTACCTCTGGACCCAGCAATACCACCCTTGGGAATATACCCAAGAGATGCCCTATCATATGACAAAAGCATTTGTTCAACTATGTTCATAGCAGTATTATTTGTAATAGCCAGAACCTGGAAACAACTTAGATGCCCTTCAATGGAAGAATGGATGAAGAAAGTGTGGAATATATACACATTAGAGTACTACGCTGCGGTAAAAAACAATGACTTCTCGAATTTTGCATGCAAATGGATGGAAATAGAAAACACTATCCTGAGTAAGGTAACCCAGACCCAAAAAGATGAACAGGGGATGTACTCATTCATAATTGGTTTCTAGCCATAAATAAGGGTCACGGAGTCTACAATTGGTGAACCTAAAGAAGCTAAAGAAGAAGGTGAACCCAAGGAAAAACTTATAGTTATCCTCTTGGCTATGGGAAGTAGACAAAATTGCCGGGTAGAAAATTGGGATCTTGGGGGTGGGGTGCGATGGGGGTTAGGGGAGATAGGGAGAGAAAAGCGAGAAGGGGAGGATGGGGGAACTTGGGGAAACAGGTTGATTGGGATAAAGGAAGGTTGGATAGGGGAGCAGGGAAGCACAATTCTTAGTTAAGGGAGCCACCTTAGGGTTGGCAAGAGACTTGAACCTAGAGTGGCTCCCAGGAGCCCAAGGAGATGTCCCCAGTTAGTTCCTTAGGCAGCTGAGGATAGGGAACCTGAAATGACCCTATCCTATAGCATTACTGACGAATATCTTGCATATCACCATAGAAACTTCATCTGGTGATGGATGGAGATAGAGACAGAGACCCACACTGGAACACTGGACTGAGCTCCCAAGGTCCCAATGAGGAGCAGAAGGAGGCAGAAGATGAGCAAGGAAGTCACGACCACGAGGGGTGCACCCACCCACTGAGACAGTGGGGCTGATTTATTGGGAGCTCACCAAGGCCAGCTGGACTGTGACCGAAAAAGCATGGGATAAAACCGGACTCTCTGAACATGGCGAACAATGAGGGCTGATGAGAAGCCAAGGACAATGGAACGGGGTTTTGATCCTACTGCATGTACTGGCTTTGTGGGAGCCTAGCCAGTTTGGATGTTCACCTTCCTAGACATGGACGGAGGGGGGAGACAGGGCAGGGAACCCTGACTGCTCTTTGGACTGGAGAGGGAGGGGGAGAGGAGTGGGGAGAGGGGGAGAAGGGAGGGAGGAGGGGGAGGGAAATGGGAGGCTGGGAGGAGGCGGAAACTTTTTTTCTTTTTTTTCCTTTTCTCAATAAAAAAAAAAAAGAAAAAAAATTCAGAACTACGAGGAGAATGAAAACGCATGACGATCGTGATCTATAACTCAGAAAACAAGGAAGCGGCAGTGCTCCAGGTTCCTCAGGTTGTCTGAGGAATGCTGCAAGCGGAAGGTGGGAGATGCACAAGTTTTGGGGTAACCACCAGAAGAACGAAACACAGTGTGTCACTATGATGGCTGCCACAGAGAACTTTCCATAAAAGGTGGTAGGAAAGAGATAAAACAGAACAGCAGGTAATACAACTAAAAAAAAAATCAAAGGGCAAAATGCAGGGTCATGGTCAATAGATACATCAGAAGCTTAACTAAATGTTAATGACTTTCAGGTGCACAGAGACATTTATTTATGCTTTAGAAACCAGGTACCTACTTCACAGTGGGACTCTTCCCGGGATGTTTCTTGTGGATTATGGTGTGCTGTAACACATCTAGGGCAGAAAAAACTAGAATTAGTTCAAGACACTATATGCTGTACTCACTGGAGCAGATCAGCAGTGGCGGTCCCTGACAAGGGGAGTTTGTGCTTGTTTTTGTGAGACAGGATCTCGTATACAGTACAGGGTGACCTCAGACTCCAACTCCTGTCTCACCCTCGGGTGCAGACTACAGGTGTGCAGCACCGTACGCAGCTTACAGAAGACACCTTAACACATCTTCAATTACTTAATAAGCTACCAGATTACCTCAGATCTGCATACCAGTCTTGCTCAAAGTTATGCAAATTTAATGAGTCTGTTACTTCAAACTGTATTTAAATGAAGAGTTTTACTCTTTGTTTGCATTTAAAAAAGGATGTCCGTATTATTAAAGTCTGTAAGAAACACATATGCTCCTGTAGCAGACCACTCTCTCAATGTTATAAAAAGAAACAAGGTATGAGATAAGGCTAAGGGTCACCTTTCATTCATCCACCCCAGTCAGAGCTCCACTCTAACTACTTGCATCTGGACGTACATTCATAAGCTTATATGGGGCTGTGGCGTGTTCAATACGCTACAAATACCCTTTCAACTCCTGCCCAGCACACATAGCACAGACAGCACATGGGCAAGTCTCACAGATGAAGAATGAGCAGGCAGCAGCCATCTCCAGTTCACTGCAACATGACAAATTCTGGGCCAACACGTTGCAAATTAACATCTCATTGATTACGTCTGTGCTCTCTTTGCCATCATGTGTGGCGTCAGACTTGAAAATGATTCACCTGCCTGAGGAATATGCACTGTTCTCACTGTCCTTCCCTTCAAATACTCAATTACCTGCAAGCCTGCACGCTAATCACCTCCAGCGTTTCGTCATCCGTGTTTGCTAGCTATGCCTTTTACTCACATTTCTGTTAGGATGACTTTTTCACTGATTTCTGTAGAAGGATCCTTTAACTGTGAGCAATCAGTCTTCTTCCAGTCAACTCCCTGACTGTCTTCTAAAAGTATCTGGGCTCTTTGGTCATATACTAGATTCTTGCTTTAGATTAGATCCACCTTATCCAGGCGGTGGTGGTGCACACCTTTAATCCCAGCACTCAGGAGGCAGAGGCATGTGGATCTCTGTGAGTTCCAGGCCAGCCTGATTTAGAAGAGCTAGTTCCAGGACAGGCTCCAAAGCTACAGAGAGACCCTGTCTCGAACAACAAAACAAGATTAGATCTGCCTTATTAAACAAAGCCTTCTTGCCCCAGGTTTATATATAAAACTTTAAGATTTTACAAATCGTTGTTATTCCCTTGAAAGTTTTGTGTGTGACATATGGTAGGATGTGATTAACCCATACTTCATATAGGAAGTCAATTCATGGTGACAACCCCATGGAGTGTAGCTCGATTAATAAAAACCCAGAGACAGAAACTGGGGTTCAGCCTGAAGGTCAGAAAAGCAAAACAGTCAGCCACAGGCTCTTACCTCTACCTCAGTCCAAAATGGCGATCCTGCCTCCAGGAATTCAGAATGAGACAGTCTGAGGGCTGTCTCCTCTGGTTTTATAATCCTCTCTCATGCCAGGATTAAAGGTGTTCACCACTCACTACTGCCGGGTTTCTATGCCAAACTAGTGTGGTTATTGGGATTAAAGGTGTGTGTCACCACTGCTTGATCTGTAAGGCTGAGCAGTGGGGCTGTTTTACTCGCTGATCTTCAGGCAAGCTTTATTTATTTAAATACAGATGAAATGCCACTGCAATGGAGCGAGCAACCTCTTCCCTGCCCTTGCACTGAGGTGCCATTCGGCTCTCTCTCCTCCGTGCTGACTGTGTCAGTGTGTGCAGACTTAGTCTAGTGGTCTACAATTACCTTCTTCTTGACTTGAAGCTTCTGAGCTGTCTTCTTTTAAGTGTTCTAAAATCTTAGAAGTCTTCAGAGAGGACTGTAAGTTATCTGCAGGAAATAATTCAATACTACTAACTCTGGGAAAATTATAATAGTGAGATAAAAGAAAATAAGTATAATGATTATCCCTCTGCCCCAAGAAGAGGAGAGAGAAGGGTTTCTAGTGAAAGAACCTTTCTCCAAGGTAGGACCTTGAAGATGCACAGGTCTATCTGAGCGGAGTCCTGGAGCAAGCTGCTCCCTCAAGGTACCACCTGGCTGGAGCAAGTCATCCCACACCTGTCAGTCCCTGAAGAAGGACCAGATGGAGAGTGTCTCTACTATCTACTGTCCAAAGTACATTGTTACTGTTTAAACCCCTTAACAACACTGTGGGATACTGAACTGTTGTAAACCCCACCTTTCTGTTTTGTCACAGAGCAGCGACTGTGGGTCAGCACTAACCCACGAAACACACTCTGATGGCAGTGGACCACAGACAAGGTTAAGAGTGTTAAGACTGCTTGCTCAAGAGTAATCTATCAGCATATGGGATACTGTTTTCTGCCCCAGGGTAACAAAAAGTATAGAGTTTTTAAGTGGGCAAATGAACCCTGACAACACTGTACTATTCTTCAGCAAAACAACTCACACATGTATAGACTGCTGACACGTTTACCCACAAGCCAAGATGTGTACTTTCAACAGTATTGTACATGCTCCATCTTCAGATAAGATCTGCCAGGCTCCTTAGCATTGCTTGTGAACTGAAAACCTTGCCAAGCCCTCAGACTTTGCCTTATGTATATGCATAATTTCCATGTGGGTGGCTTTCCTGGGCAGGGTGATAATCTCGGATAAAAGCTTAACTTTGCTTCAACGCCTTTTTAGAATGAACCAGGTGCTATTGGCAGATACTATTAAAAAAAAATCTCACAATTTGACTTGGGGAGAAGTGCTGACTGTGAATAAGCATGACTTTAAAAAGCACCGTCACTGTTCAGACATAAACTCAGCCATGGAGCTGCAGTTGTACATCTTATTTCAGTCAGCTACTCCCAGAATTACACTTCGACCCTAACTGCTAACCAGGTTCCCAACATTTACGGCAGGTGTGCACAGCACACGGACCCCTTCAGCAGTTAGTCAAACTCTGAAAGGATCACACTCAACAGTTAATCCCATTTCTCATCTTTTTTCATACCTCAAACTTAGGAGGCGTGTATTTTCCTTTTCTTTTAGGTATAAAACAAAGACAAATGAAAATTAAAAAAAAAAGTTCCTTAAAATATTGGCTGTGCTTAAAGTGAGTAAAAAATATCTATGGAATATATCAGCATTATTGGCAAAACATCTGTTTAAAAGTCAGGCTGAGGAGAATTTGTAGAAAACTGACACAAGACAGGATTGATGAACACTGAAACAGGAAAGCGAAACAACACATAGAAGCAAGAGTGGGGAAACTTCCTGAAGAGGCCATACTTCAATCTGGGTTAACAGCCCTGACGTGATGGATGCAGAGACGGAGACACCAAACAGTGAGTCACAGGCTCTAGGAAGAGCGGAACCTGCAAGTAGCTACAGCCAAGGGGTCCAAGGGAAGCTCAAGGACTTTCATTTAACATCTTGATTTACCAAACTTTTAAAATTTTTATCAAAGAATTAACAAATAAAATCTATTCCCAGAATAGTCCCAAGATAAGCTAGCATTTTTAAGCAGTACTCTAGGAACTAAAAGCTTACCCAAAACCACAGAAAGGCTGGGAAGGGATAAAAAAATACAGCAACCTTTGTCTAGCAGAGGCTGGTCTTTAAGTTCTGACTATGTAGAGGTCACATGGGACGGTCAGGCTAAGGGACTGCAAAAGTCAGCACTAGATGGCACTCCAGGAGGAAGGGACACTGTGCACCCTGCCAGGTGCAGCCAGCGCTCTGTAAGACAGCTCTGAAGGACTGAAGGGCAGAGTTCTACTGCCCCAGCTGTATCAGTATCTTTAAAAATGCAGTGTAAAGTTCACTAAAAAGGACAAATATTTCTTAATTGCATATCTCTATTCCTTAACTTTTAACTAAAATTCTTCAAATTTGAACAACAAGATGGCACAGTAAGACACAAAAACCAAACCCTTCAAAAAACCAAAACACAAAACAAAACAACATTTCCCAGACTTCCGCAGAGGAACAGAGGGCACTTACTGAGGCTGTGTTGAGACTCTGATGATATTGACCGGAAGAAGCTGCGGACTTTCTGACTCTGAAGAAAAGCCTGGGATGAAGTTGAGAATAGCTGCCTGCAGGAACAAGAGTTACATTACCTACCGGAGTGCATATTTTAGTCTCCATTCAGACAATAAACCAACTGAGCAACTGCTGCATTCACGCACCCGTGTGTGTGTGTGTGGGGGGGGGGGGGGGAGTGAGTAAAACCTTTCCCCAAAGAAAACATTTTCTGAAGTATTTCCACAGGACTGAATAAATTTTTAACAAAACCTATTTGCAAGAATCTATTAAACAAATTTATTTTTTCTGGGGAAGTTTCAAGCTGACCCCCCAGCCCAAATTAAGGTCTTATTTCAGCTGTTTGTTTAGATGGTCCAAAAGCTGCTTTTCTACTCAGAAAAAGGCCTTCAAAGACTCTGTCTTCCTTCCATCTGGCTGTGTTGAGGTGAATATGTGGGGTTGTGATGTTAGGAGCACAGAGGCAGGTTACTGCCACGTCATAAGGCATGGTAAGTCTAATTTACCATAAAAAACAAAAGATCATATAGGAGCAGCACCCTCACAGTTAGGGAAGAATTCTGTCACCGAGCTGTCCCCAGCCTCACTTTACTAACTTTTCCTAATTCTTATTTTGAGGCAATAACAGCCCAGAAGTGCTCCGACCTCCCGCAGCTCACGCTGGCATGCATACCTGCAGCGCCGCCCTGCTAGGCCAAGGATCCACTTGCTTTCGTTTTATTTAGAGTCTGTTTTCAATATCTGACTCTTAGAAGTTAATTAAAACCAACAAACTACTTTAAGTACTTTTTTGGAGATGGGGTCTTGTATTGCCTATGCTTGTCTCGAACTCCTGCGCTCAGTAATCTTCCTGTCTTAGGGTCCCAGGGCTGAGGACTAGAGGTGCATACCATCAACGTCCCACTTTTATAATTAATTTTGAAGTAAGAAATGGCATAACATTCCAAATGTTCTTTTTCCCACATGTCCACTGAGCTACCCTGACAGTTACCAACACTCTGGATGTTTGTGTCCAATCGTAAGGGAGACAGAGATGGGACACAAAAGCAAAGACTGGGATTCCATTCTAACCATCACAGCACATCATAACACAAAGACAAATCGTCACTGTTAATTCTTATTTCATTCAAAGAGCTAAGAAAGCCACAAAAATCTAAACATATATAGATAAAAATTCATCATCTCATAAAGTAAATAGGCAATCTTACAGGAAGAGAGGAAGAAAGCCAACCTGAGCCGGAAGGCAATGACTCATCCATCCAACCAGTCAGTTCTAAACACTGGGGTTCAAAACTTGCCCGGCTATGGGGAGTCCTACTCTGAAGCAGGCCCTGCCCTGAACATGACGACCTCTCCTCAGCATGTGAAGACTTTAGAGACAGACGTGCTGGAGCTACCTAGCCTCTCGGTGATGGAGGAAGGTCATTGGCTAATAAAGGAACTGCCTTGGCCCATTTTATTGGTTAGGATGTAGGTAGGTGGAGTAAACAGAACAGAATGCCGGGAAGAAGAGGAAGTGAGCTCAGAGTCTCGACAGCTCTCCTCTCGGGAGCAGACGCCTGAGAGAGACGCCATGCCCCGCTCCCGGGATGAAGCTCCGACCCAGGATGGACATAGGCTAGAATCTTCCTGGTAAGCGCACCTTGGGGTGCCATACACAGATGATTAGAAATAGGCTAAATTAATATGTGAGAATTAGCCTAGAAGAGAATGGGCCAAGCAGTGTATAAATGAATACAGTTTGTGTGTTGTTATTTCGGGGCATAAGCTAAGCTAGCCGTGCGGGCGGCTGGGGTGCTGGGGACGCAGCCCCGCCGCCCTTATTACTACAATTGGCGCCCAGACGTGTGGACAACTAAACCCACTTAAAAAACCTGAGAAGGCTTAAAAATAAGGGAGAGAGAGTTTAACACAGATTTCTGCTGTTTGTTGGTGGCGTGCTGTAGAGAGATTTCCTGATTCGGCAACAGTAGCAGAAAAAACGCTGTGTCATTTTAAAGTGCGACTTCCTGGGGCTGTGCCGCCATTGCGATCTCTGTCTGGCTCCTGTGGGAGACAGAGCTTTTGAATAGAGCATTTGGAGTAAAGTGCTACGATTTGTTTGATGGCAACTAGACTCGCTGTGTTCTCGGATCTGCTCTGCTTGTTAGAGGCAAGCATGCGCTTTCTTCTAAGAGAAGCTTCCTGACTCAGCTTTAGCTGCAAAGCCTACAGCTCATTAAGAGGTCCTGCCACGAAACACTTAAACGGTGTTGATGAAAAGCTGAACGCATGCTTTTCGGTTTTCAGCCGTAGCAGGAAAAAAGCTGTGCCATTTAAAAATGCCAGCTTTCTGGGCTGTCCTGCCAGGGCAAACTCTGACTATTTGAGGCAGGAGGGTCAGCTACCGAGAGGGGACTTGAGTGTTGTCTGTTGTAGCTCGCTGGCTGGCAGGGACCTTGAAATGCCATAGAGTTTTGGCTATAAACATGGCTGCAGCCCGTATATCCGCCATGAGGCTGGAAAGCTAAGGAATGGACTGGATCTAGCTGGCAAAGCCATGCCTTTAGTCCTACTGAGATTGCTTGGTAAATTAAAGATTCATGTGGTCAGAAAAAGAGAGATATACAGTAAAGAGAGATTCAAAGACAGAGAAAATTTCTGAATGGTCTAAAGTGTGTTAAAAATACATGCAGACTAAAAGTTGAAGTTCTTAAAGTAAAAAACAAAAAAAGGAAGAGAGTTGTTGTGTGTGGTAGCACACGCCTTTAATCCCAGTGCCTAGAAGGCAGAGACAAACAGATCTCTGTGAGTTCAAGGTGTAGCAGTGTGCACCTTTAATCCCGAATGCCTGGGAGGCAGAGACAGGCGGATCTCTGAGAGTTCAAAGACAGCCTGGTCTACAGAGTTACTTCAGGTCAAAGATACAGAGAACCTGTCTCAAAAAGCAAAGAGTTAAAAGTAAAAATAAACAAAATAGAGGTTAAAATAAAACGAACAAAGATGGAAAATACACAGAGAATCTTGATACTGTATGCTATTATGCTCTCTTTGAATTATTTGAATGCTGAGGAAGGAGCAACAGCTGCTAAAAGATATTTATTTATAAATGCTGCTGAACTAATCCAACATAGATATTTTGAATTTGGATCTAAGGATACGATACTTTGGAAAAGAGTTTCTTATTTTGTTTTCACAGTGGATGAGACGCTGTTCATTTCTTCTATTCTGATTTGGTATGATGGACCACGCCCTCCTGAAGGGTTGGTGTGAATGCCTTCAGAAAATTGCTTCGCTCAACTGCCAACTGAGATGAAACTAGCACACAGGTTACACCCTAAATGATCTGATTAACAGCGCCCCCATTCAGCAGGAAGCAGTTTGGAGAGAAAAAACTGCGACCATGTTCCCAAAATATTGTTTATAAATGTTCTTTTACATTTAAAGGGGGATATGATATAGATATGAATAATTTGCATTAGTATACATTTTGCTTTATTGATAGAGATTTACGGTCAATTTTGTTATATGTATATGTATTTCTGATATTGATTAAGGTATTGTGATTGTGTAGTTCATTTAAATATGTACTGTATAATTAAGAAATATAGGTTGTTAATGGATAATCATCAATAATAGTAAAGCTTGTAGTCATGTTAGTTAGATTTTCTAGATATATAGAGATATATTTTAGATAGACATTCTTCATGTCTTTCAAAGATTACAGAATAGGACATTCAATGTTTTAATAACTGAGGACTTTTCATGACAATGAGACACTCTGCTCCTGGCAGCACCAGCTACTTCAAGAGGAAGATGGGCATCGAAGAGGCACCTTCTGGAGTTTGATAGCCATTTGGGCAAGAAACTGCTCTTGCCTGGACTATTGCATAAACTGGACACAGAGAACCCGCAGAGAGAGGACTACTGAACTTGCCTAAGGTGAGATGATCTTTTGGGGTTCCTGATTCATGAAAGAGTCTGCGAGACATTCTGCAGGACACAACAGATAGTGACTGAACTGACTTTGAATTTTCCTGCTTTATGGAAATATCTGCTAGATACCATGGGCCTGAAGGCTGAAGATGGATGCCCCAACGGTACAGAGGAACCTTGGGTGACTGTCCAGGCAGCGAGATGTCTCTGTCATTTCTAGAGTTTTAAAAGTTGCTTTTTTCTTGTTTGCTTAGGTAGTATTGTATCTTTCTGGAGTCTTTGATGGAGTTAAGAATAGTTAGTTATAGTTATAGTTTTCCTTTGTTATGATAAAGATTATTGTAACTTTTACTTGATAACTGTTTTGTTATATGTAATTTTGCTATGTTAAAGTTAAAGCCTTCCTCTTTTACACCCACACTTGATTTGTGAGGGAAGAGGAGGACCTGTAGCACCCATTACCCTGTTGCCCCCCCGAGGGCATGGCTCTGGCAGAAAACAAAGGTAGGGTGTTTAAACACACTAGACACCACATTTAACCTTCATCTAAGCAACACAAACATCTCCAATGGTGCAACAACTTCACAAGGGCAAAGATCTGACCTTAACCAGCACTGGGCTCCAAGAAATGGCAGTGAGCATGTGCCCCATGCTCCCATTCTCTGGAAGACTCAGTCTCTCACAGCTCAGCTACTAGACAAGGACATCCTCAATACAGCTTTATGGAAAACAACGACAGCAGCAGCAGAAACCTAAGAGGTTTAACTCACGATATTTTCAGGTTAAAAGAACCAAATTTATGCTGTTAAAGAAAGAAGGAAGACTGTGACACAGAGTTGCCACATTCTACTGTGAGCCCCGGCCTATCCAGAGGAAAAAGGCCTCTGCTCTCCCTCACAGCCTGTCCCAAGCACTCATGGCCAGAGACTAGTGGCTGTTACCTTAAGATGGGCTCCAGGTCAGGGTGTCTCCGCTCTTCCCTTTTTAAAGACCCCTGATTTAGGGCTCCTAAGATGGTCTTGTCAAAGGTCTCAGAAGACAATTCCTTTGGAAGCTACAAGAGAAAAACAGTATCCAATGCTGAGTTCTTCAAACATATGAACAAATATAAACAGACTTTAAAAAAACTGCCTTCTCCTCAGCCAGCCCACAGCATTCTTTCCAAGGCTGACGTGGTACAGGTCTGTTCTAAGACTCTGGGGCTTGCATAGATGCACTGGACACCCTGTGTTCAGCACATGGCTCGCACATGTGAGGCCCTATGCCCTTCGAGATGACATCCATACAGAGCTTCAAGCTAAACTAGCATAGACAGCTGGCACTGTGATCTTGGAACACTATTCTGAAAAGTGTTGTCTCCATCTCCAGAGTTATCAGTTTTGTGCTTCCTGCCGCTCACATTGTAATCTCAGCAGTGCTGGACAATTAAATGCTCTACGCCAAAATAAAGAACAAAGTTATGAAGGCTGGGTCAAATTCTTTTGAGTTTTATTTACACCAAAAACACCCATCAGAGCTGGTAATGGTTCAGTATTTGCTACTCAAGTTCAATGCCCAGAACCCAGGCAAAGTGGATGGGAGAAGTGACTCTCAAGGCTGCCCCCGACCTCTACATGGACCCTGCACAAGCCACACCCGTAATTATAAAAACAAAACAAAAACCACCCTCCAGATTTTCCCTCAACATGATGGACATGTCCTATGAGCAATGTGCTAGAATCTGTAAGAATGAATCATTTGGCCAAGAAAAAATTGAAATGAAGCCAAACTCTTATCATATTATTTAACTTGCTTAATTAAAAATATTCCTGGAAAATGGTTCTAAAACTAACTTTCTAAGCTTTTCAAGAATTCAATTTTGACTTTTAGGATTAACTTCTGAATTACTGTCACTTTCACTAAAATTCTTTTAGTAAACACAGTCCTCAAACACGAGAGGGCAAAGGTGATGGCACTGAGGTTGGGCACAGTGATTTGGACAATGTCTGCTCATCAATCTGGGGAGATCACAAAATGGCATCTTCACTCTACCACGAAAAGCATGTCCTCCAACACCAGCCTGAAGAAATGAATTCTGAATTGACACATTTCCAAAAAAAAATACTATTAATTTCAAAATGGACACTTTGACATCAGCGTATTAATATAGATTTTTGACAGTAGGTATTTATTACTAACTTTAAACATTAGTAAAACATATTAGTGTATATAGTGTGTGCACGTGTATATGTATGAACATGTGTGTCTACACACGTCGGGGAGACCAGAAGTTGACACCACGTATCTCCCACCATTGCTTCCCAGCTCATCTTTTGAGACAGGGTCCATCTCACTGAATTCAGTTCACTGATGAGCTAAACTGGCTGGCCAGTGATCTCAAGGGATCCACCTGTCATTCATCACTCCAGTACTAGGGCCACAGACATGCTGGACTTCGGGTAGTTTTTACATGGGTGTACTGCAAACACATTTACAAGTAATACACTGACAAAGAAGCTGTGGCAGAGAAGCCTATTTCAATTTTCAAGCCCCTGATAGTTGCTTTACACAACTGAGGCCCACCATGCAAAGTGCCACCAAGTTAATGCAATGTTCACATTACTGGACTGAGTGTGGCCACGCAGTCAGTGTGCAATCTAGTTTATTTTCATGTTGTTTTTGCCTTTTTTCCAGGGCTCACTCAATTGGGAGCTTTCAGGTGTTTGGTGTATATTCTATTTTATACTGGACTTCCTCCTCTCTGCATCTTAGTTATAACAGATCTAGTCCTATGTCAGCCTCCACACAATCTCAGAGTAAGGAAAGGTTTTGTATCTAGATACAAATTTATCTTAAAAAGGCCAAAGCCTAATAAGCAGACCTTTATCTTTATTTTTCTTGTTAATAAGGTTAGCAAGAATAAATTGTTGATTCACAATAGGGAGTTGCAGCCTTCACCTCAAGGAGTCTCCTAAAAGGGTCAGTAACTCAAGTGGGAACGAAATGGCCTTATTTGTAACCATCTTAAGCTCCCACTGTGTGGTTTTGGATCTAACCTTGATGACAACTTGCTTGGTCAACACACATCTCGACTGGAAGCATCGACACCACCACTGACATCACTGGTGGGTTATCTGGCAGAGTCTTGTCAACTGATAGTCTCTGCAAGTGCGATCAGCTATCCTCTCCTGTGTATTAGCGACTTGCAAAGATTCAGAAGCTTTGATGGAACTAGCTCATCAAGACCTTGGTACCCAAGGATCTTGATGAACACAACAACTTAAGTTGATCATTCTACCTTCATATTAATAAAAGCCTGTATCTTCTTCCCTTACTTCATGAAGTAGGGCACCATGAGGCAGCCCCTCATTGAAGAAGTTCTTTACTCTGAAAAGAAGCCAATCAACTTAAACCGTGTTATAAATCCCAAACCTGTCTTTCCTACTGATTCGTTGTCTTCACACTTTAATGGCTTACACTTGTGATGTCAAGACCCTGAATTTGACTGTCATGAAGAGACCACTGCAACACTGTCAGCTGAACCACGGGATGCTGGTTTGCTTTCTGAGCCACAGTAAGTTAGATCCAATGCAGACTTGCCAATCTTGCTCTTCAACTCAGGGGTAGCTAAAGTAGACTCCAGATGCCATAGAGTAGTTTACTCTTCACGACTAGACATGGCCGGGTCTGGAAACTGCTGTCCAGCTGCAGAAAACACAGCTAGCCATGGGCACACTCCATGTGCACCAGCAGCTGCTCCATTCTAATGTTAAGACAGAGTCTTTGAAGCACACGCTTTAAGAGGGACTGCAGTTTGTCATCTCTACAATTGTTCCTATGCAGTCATTCATAAAACCTCCCTACAATGTACAGTACATTTCATTCACTCAAGAAGCTACCAAGCTTCCAAAATCCTACTCTGTTCTCACAAACTGTGAATACAACAGCAGAGGAAGAACTAAAAATTCACAGAGCTGCTGTGGCAACATGGAAAACAAAACTGGAGGAGGCCAGGGCATGGAGGGCAGAAGCTGCTGTTCTCCCAAAGACAGAACTCAGCAACTTCAAGCCCCTATTATTTCTGGAAACTGTAGTGCAACTCAACACCAACCATATCCGTTCACAGCACTACTGCACAGGTGCTCAGATGGACAGATTCTGCTCTGGATTTCTACAAATAAAGTTAAAGATAGAAGCAGGCAACCTGAAGAATACTTGACAAGAGGCAATTTCTTTCTAGAAAGACAGTGAAGATTACCCCATGTAAGAGTGGTGTTCATACATTTAAGGAAAAGTGCTCTAGTCAAATGCGGGCTAAGCAGAGGGTTAATTATCATGACCCTAAAGAACGAGTTAGGCATTTGGGAGCTTTGTTCTTGTTGAGCATTTATCTTTTAGAAAAACTATGTGATAGAAGAAATATAATCTGTTAAGATACAGCACTGCTCAGGTTTAGGTAGACACAGAAGACTGCCTGGCAGAGGGCTCTGTGTTGCTCACTGAACTCTTAGAGGAAGAGAGACACAGAGGTGGCAGTCTCACACACAAGCTGGCCTCGATAGGTGCCACTGTATCCTCTGGAGCTCATTCTCTAGCACTGGAGTTGTGGACTGAAGAAAACAGGAGACAGAAGGAAACAAGAGCACCCTGCTGCCAAATCCTGGTGGCTGCTCATAATTGTTTATTTAACTTACATTAAACGCTAGTAAATGTACCCTATCAAGACACAAATGAGCTAGCAGTAAGCAGAAAAGGTTCACAGATGTATGCAAAGGAAAGAGGGACAGATGCAACTTGGCTTTAAAATCAGAAGCCAGCCAGCGTTTGCTCTCCCTGCTGCAATGCTGCCTGGCTGCTCAGCACCTGGCAGGGTCAAGCCACTCATTTCCCTGATGCCTCCTATTATTTCCTCAAGTCTGGCAGAAAAGGGCCCATGCTCAGAATGCTACTCTTCTATCTTTGTCTTCTTTCCACCAAACTGTGGAGGACTGATGGGTTAAGGAGAGACACAGGCTCAACCCATCTTGATGGGCAGGCAGTTAGGAACCTGAATGGGTCAAGGAGTTCTCAGCCCTTAACCGACAGAACCCAAAAACCTATGTAAAACTAAACACTACCGGCCAAAATAAACAAACGCACACCAATAAAATTACTTCTAAGGACATTCTACTATACACCTACGTGGAGGCCCAAAACTGTGAGCCTATTTCCACCTTGTCTGAAGGTCAGGGAGTTTCAGCTTGTTCAAAGTTGCCATTCCACCCTGACCAAAGGTCAGAGTTGGAACTTACTTCTTTTCTTTCAAGGTTATTTTCTGTTTCTACCTCAAAGTTCCCACCTAGATTTAGGTCAGGGAGTTGGGCTCACTCAAGGTTATTGTCAACAGGTGTGGCTAATATCCAGACCTTGTAGATATGTTTCTACCTCAAACAAAGTCTAAGGATCCAACTAAATTCCTACTCCCTTACGGAGACAACGGATTCTCCCCGGGAAGTGGTTTGCCTACAGAATGTTTAACTAAGAATGTAGCCCACAGTCTTCAAACAGTCAGTTCACTCCTTCTACCGTGTTGACGCGGTTTTTGTTCGTTTTCCATTTGTCGTTCTGTTTTTTAACCCCTGTCCTACCTTTTAGGATTGGAGTATTTAAGCAAATGGAAATTAAAGGCAGGCAATTTTCAGTATTCAGTGAACTCCCTCCCGGTACTTTCCTGTGTTTCTATTTTATTACTTTTACTCACATCTTCGTTCTCTTATTTTTCTAATCCCCATGCTCCTACCCTGGTATGCAAACTGGTCTCTGACACTCCTAGATGAGAGCCTTATACAGCCGTCATCAGAGAAGCTTCCTCCTGCAGCAGATGGGAACTAATACCCACAGCCAGACATTATACACACAGATCTTGGAATACACAGTTCTAAATGGAATATCCTCCATCTAATCTCTCTCCAAGGTTCAGGGAACCCCACTGAAGAGGGGACAGAGGACATGAGAGAAAGGCCCTCGGAATAGCTGAGCAAGGCTCATGCGAACTCAGGCTGAAGCAGCAAGTACAGGGCCAACACAGGTCTGTACCATCCTCTGCATTATGTCACAGCTTTCAGTTTAACGTTTCGCAGAGATTCCTGAGTCTGGTGCCTTCTCATGGAACTCTTGTCCAACTTCAGTGTGATGGTTTTTGTTTTGTTATCTCTTAGAAGCCTGTTCTTTTCTAATGAAAGACAGAAAAGAAGTAAGTCTAGATAGGAGGGGAGATGAGGAAAAACTGGGAGGAATAGAAGGAGGGAAAATTGTAATCAGGATATGAGAGAAAAAAAAAGAATCTATTTTTAATAAAAAAAAAAAGGGAAAAAAAAGAGAAAATTCAGTTTAAAATAAGCCACAGGAAAGACACTATTCAACTGCCTTAATCCAGACAGACTAACAAATCCCGCGAGCCACCGTTTCGCCAGCGTATGGAGCATCAGCTACGCATTCTGCTCAAGCCCCCAGACTGTGAAAACGCAGTCCCTTGCAGAGCTTCAAGAATCAACAGTCACAGACATGAGCTCAACAGAAGACACATATAGTGGCAGGCACACAGTGCAAATCCGCAGATGCCAGGTGTAACTGAGTTATGAATATTTCCTGTTTCTGGATTTTGCAGCTTTATCTCTCTGTTAACAATAAGCTGTGAAGTATTTGCTTACCGTGTAGTAATTTATTGATCATGTAGACCTAGCTTCCCCTTTTACTGTTTCTTTCATTTTTTAATTAAATCTAATTAGAAGACTTTATTTACTCAAGGGAACAGGTAAGGATGTGTACAAAAAAAAGAACAAAAAGAAAAAACAAAAACACAACAATCTTTTGACAATTCCATCATCTTCTCCTTTTGTGGATGGGGTGGGAGAAGGTCAGGCTCCCGAGGAAAACAAGATTTAGGAAAAGCCCACAGATGCAGAGCTTCACAGTTGGTAGGTAGCACAGGAAATAAGCCTCACACCACTACAGACACTGTCCCGGGGAAAGAGCCCTTAAAAAGAAACATCTCTGCTAGGAGCTAAGCATGGGGACCCATTTTCTAAAGAGAATCCCTCTGCCACTTATGCCAGCAATGTCACGTAAGAGATACAATGTTCCGTAAGAGATACAATGTAACATTTCCTACTGCTCACATTCCTTGTGTCTGGAACCAACTCTGTGTGTTTTCATTCCTCGCTGCTTTGATGCTGAAACTTTTGGAATCTTTCTGTCATACACAAATCTTAACAAGGAAATCTGTAATGTTACCTTCAGTAGGAATTCCTGTAGCTCTTGGTGGGTTTTTGTTACTGTTGTGACTGAAAGGTCAGACCAATTTACCTGATTTAAGAAAACACAGATTGCATGGTTATTGCTTAGGCAGGAATTGGTTGGGGAAAAAACCATGTGTAAAACAAAAGGCCTTACTTAAAATTTAAGATTAGCAATTAGAAATATAAAGTTCTTCTAGCGTTATCATAGCTTCTATAAATGTGTTTAATCTTACATTGACATTCTACTCAAAAGTTTTTCAATAATTTGTTTCAAATTACACTTTAAAAAGCAGTGTTAAAACGTAACTATATTTTAGTAATTTTCAGGAACTAATTTTTCAGAAATGTTTTGCTTTTTTGGTTAAATACAAAAATGATACTATGACAGGGTAGAGCCAAAAGATAAAATCCTGTCCCCTGTTGCTCACTAAATGTACAATTCCAAGAGAAACAGTCAGGGCAGTGTTTTCCTCTTTGGTAGTACCATTTTACAGTTGAGGGAGATTTAGCTTCTGAAAAGATTATCACTTTGATTTCAGACGTTTTAAATCCTAGAAAGATGCTTCAGTGCGTCTGATCACCTCCATTTCCAGGTAGAGAGAATGAGCTAAGTGTGAGCCAGAATGAACACAGGATCAGGACTACGCTGGCTCCTAGACACTAAGAATTCTGTGAACTTCAATTCCTACTGTACATCTGATTTAAGTAACTACCTGAAATATGCTAATATCTAAGTCTTATCAATTAAACATATAACAATTAGATAAAGCACACAAAATTCTGCCTAGCAACCCTGTCTATTGGTTGGTACAATTCTTACATGATAATCATCTACGTGGGTAGGTGGATACTGGAGGAGACATGACAACTCAAGTCTGAGTTAGTCTCGTGTCACAGTCACACAAACCAAACAAATGTTTAAGAGTTTCTACAGTCACCATCACCTCAAAGATGGGGGCTTCGGCCTGAAGCAAGAGCAGCCAGGGGTTAAGAAGGCTCTGTAGAGAGGGAGCATTTGAGCCAGATAAGCTATGCTTTGGTCCAAGGTAAGGAGAAAGGTCTACAGAAAAGCAGTGCACTCCGACAACTAGAGGAGAAGCCAGCATGCAGAGTTTCAAGGGCAAAGAGTCAACTATGCCAAAAGTGAGACACATGGAAATTGGAAACGGAAACCACAAAGCCAAGGATTATTCTCCTTCAAAGTAGAAGTTAAAAGAGTTTTAAAATTCATTCAAAGAATGTACTGAGCAAGGCAGACACAGTAGGATGGCAGGGGCTGAAGATGATCTACTCAAGGATCAGTGGAAGCTATAGTGAGTGGTAGCAGTCTGCAGAGGAAGGAGAAAACATTCTACCAGAGGGTTACAAGAGTCTTCGGGAGAGAGGACAGCTAGAACCTGGCAAGCAGTGGCTGTTGGAAGAACTGACGCGAGGCTGCAGAAAACCCTGGCTTCACTCCACAGAGGTTTAGAGTATAGTATGTGTGATCCGACATTAGCAGGCTCAACAGTGAAGCTGCAGCAGAGAGAAGCGGGTGGAAAGTCTTACCCTGACAGTAACAGAATCTGACCGGACCCTGGGGTTCTCAGGCAACAAGACAACAAAGCCACAAAGCGGGGGTGAAAAAGCCCCATGAGGAACAGGGAAGCAGGGCAGTGATGCCAGGACAGAGAAGGTCAGTGGTCTGCAAATACTTTTGAAAACATTTGCTTTTACTTTTAAAGGCTATACCTTACACTTTTAATAGTGTCCCCAAGTCTAAGGTTCTTGTTTTTAAAAACTACCATATTTACCTACCTACCTACTTATCTACATACCTACCACCTTTAAAGTAGTAAACCCGCTAGCAGTTAGTTCTTCTAAAGATCACTTATTGTAGTAAATGATGCATCTTTTGGGGGTAAGAATAGCTTACTTTGAAAGTGTACTCCCAATATTTGTCAGCCCTTTTTCTCTGGACTCCTTTCAACATTATCTTCTCAATGTGTACAGCTGAAAGAAAAAACACACATGCTGACTGTGTTAGAGATTACACACATATTCAGTCACCTAAAGTAATCTTATAACTTGACAAATGCCAGTAATTAAACTATTTACTTACTCTCCACAACTAAACTTAACAAACGGATACACAGCAATATGCCACTCATCCATGCATGAGTGGATGTTTCCTATATATGTTAGATGCTGAATGCCCAAGAGTGTTAAGCAGTCAACAACAAAAACGAAATACCCAAAGAGACTTTACTGAAGATTTTCTCTACAGGATAACAATGAAAATTCTTATTCAGATTATCACAGGGGCTGGAGAGATGGCTCAGAGGTTAAGAGCATTGTCTGCTCTTCCAAAGGTTCTGAGTTCAATTCCCAGCAACCACATGGTGGCTCACAACCATCTGTAATGGGGTCTGTTCTGGCGTGCAGGCATATACACAGATTATCACAATACAGCACTTTGGTGTCAACTTACTACACAAGGCTTGTTCAATTATTTATACATAATAGGAATAAATTAGAAAGTATCTTCTTGTTTTTAATTTGTATAAGTGTTTGCCTACATGTATATATGTGTATCACATGCATGCCTGCTGCCCACAGAGGCCAGAAGATTCTGTATCTCCTGGAGCTGGTAAAATGTAGTATAAACTGAGCACCATAAGGGACCCTGAAGTCTAGCTGTAAAAGCACCATATGTACAGTTCCAAGGATGGAATGGTGGACATAGTGAACATGAGAACAGGCAGTCTATTCACAAACTAAGCAAACATGAAAGCCCCAGCCACTCACTCTATAGCTCCCTCAGTAAATTGTCATAGGAAAGAAAAACTGGGGGGAGAAAGTCAATCTAAAAAGGCCGCTCTACAAACTGTAACACAAGGTCTTCAAGACAACAGATAGTTACTGGGGGTGCAAACTAGGGAAACCATACTTACTTGAGCTGAGGTGGCAACATCAGAGGCTGACAATAATGAACTTGATAATGGTGCCAGAAAAGAGGTTGGGAAAGCAATGCAGTGGGGTGGGGTGGGGAGAGAGGACCACTGATGGATTCAAGGGAATGATGACAAAGAAGGAAGGGTGACTCATTCTGCTCTAGAAGAAGTTTAAGTAGCGAAAGCACAGACGTGAGAGTAAGACTGTTACAAACCATGGAAGATGAGCAACCAGAGGACGCGAGGCACAGAAATGCAGCAGGGAAATGCATTCAGAACAAGCAGGGAGAGAGTACTAACAGCACTTTGGCAATCTTTCACAATGTATTACTTTCTGGACTGCTTCAGCCAGCCTCTCTGGGCTTCAGAAATACTGAGGGAGAAGGGAGGAACAAAAATTCTCAAGTACCAGATGGTGACTCTCAGACCCGTGCAATGCTACAGTGACCAAAGAGGGATGAGAAGCCCTGGGTTTCCAAAAACTGCTATACTGAGAAACAGAGCAGCACTGGCAGAGTGCCCGTCTAGAACGCACGAAGTTCTGGGTTGATCCCAGAACAGCACAGGCAAAGGCATGCGAACTGTGAACAAGGCCAGCTTGGGTCATTTAGCAGGATCTGTTTCAAGGAGAAATAAGACAAGAACAGAGGCATGTGCACTTCCATCCTGCAAACCGCTGGGTTCTTGGCTTTCTGTCTCTCTCATATTCTCTCTCTCTCTCTCTCTCTCTCTCTCTCTCTCTCTGTGTGTGTGTGTGTGTGTGTGTGTGTGTGTGTATGCCTGCCAGAAGTCAAATGTGGGCTGTCTTCATTAATCATTCCCCATCATATTTTGAAATATTATTTTACTGACCCTGGAACTCACTGATTCAGCTAAATATCTGACTGGCTGGCGAGCCCCAGGGAGCCTCCTCTGCCTTCGTCTCTCAGCACTAGAATTATAGTCCCACATGTTGCTGTGCCTGGCCTTTTGCATGGATGCTAGGGATCCGACTTCCAAGTCCTCAAGCTTGCAAAGCACTTTATCAACTGAGCAATCTATTTCCCAAACCCTTAGTGTTCCATGTTTAGCAGAGGAGAGAGAGAGAGAGAGAGAGAGAGAGAGAGGGGGGGGGGGGAGGGAGGGAGGTAGGGATGGAGGTAGGGAGATGACTTGATGCTGCTGCTCCTTGCTGGGAACATGCTTTACCTTCATCCTGGATTTGAAGTTATGCCTGCTGCTACCTGTCTTAACCCTCATAAACTAAAACCGGAGAGCAGGTATTACATACCATGTTTTTAACAGTTAGAAATGAAGAACCACACATATTACTACCTTAAAACTGACTGCTATCATTTGAAATAGTCTTCCTTTTCTAATTTTTTTTTTATGAAAACGAACATAAGACCAAGCTCTGCATCAGGTTACTCTGAGTTCAAGGAGCTGAACAGAAGGAGTTTACATTTCTTCCTAACTAAACAGACGCACTTCTATCCAGGAAAACTACACATCAAAAAGATTCTGACTCAAAGGAGGCATACTGACACGAATTCAGAGCTGTAACCCAGTGTGTCTTATGCATCCTTGGCTCATCTACAACCTACACAGCAGCGCACACTTTGATTCAAGTCTTCTCATTACGGGCTTACGGACACCCCAAATGCAAAGAAGAGGGAACACTCAAGCCCAATCCTTTCTAGGTGACACTGTGCCTTCATCCCATGTGCCATGCCTCTTTAAAACTGCATGGAAAATGGATTTGTGAACAATTTCTTCATCCTCTTACTATGACCTCTGCTCATTTCCTTTTCTTTTTCTTTCTTTTTTTTTTTAGTAGGCATGACCACACTCTATAGACAAAAACACTATAAAAGTACTTGAAAAACAGGATAAAATCTTTGCCCTACAGAAACACACAGAGGTTTAAGAGACAGCCCCAAAGACAACTGTCTGACACAGGCCCCACACGTGAGAGGACAATCCAGAACACAGAAGTCACAACAATGGGAACACTGCTTTTGGGCAAAAGCCTAGTACCAACAGGATTTCTCTACAAAGAAGAGTGTGGGGCTAGTGATGCAGCTCAGCTGACAAGAGTGTGTGTCTGGCACCACAAGCCCTGAGGTTGCTCCCGAGCACCACATAAATCAGGTCTGGGGACACAGGCCTATAATCCTAGCACTTGGGAGACACAGGCACAAGAGCAGAAGTTCAAGACCAGCTTTAGTTATATAGTAAGTCTGCCGCCACCTTGGGCTATGTGAGAACCCATCTCCCAACCAACCAACCCCACCAGCAGCATTGACAACAACAACAAAAAACCTTGAGTGTAAACAATGCCTTGTCTTAAGTTCAAATACAGCATACCTTCTCGCTGAGCTCTGTGAGGGGCCAGAGTGAGTCCATCTTGAGGTATCTGGGCTTGTTCTACTAAGCCAGTCTCATTATTCTGTATATAATCACCACAAGCAGAGTCGTTCTAGAAGAGAAGACAATGTGTTAATCTACAGCAGAGCAGAGAGTTTCTATGAGTCAAGTCCTGCAGTCTGAGTAACTGTACTTAAGTTACCATGACTAGACATTAAGGGTGGAGAGAAACCAAGTGTTAAGAGTCACAAGTAGTAGTATAAATGTTTATTTTATTTAACAGTAATAATCTTTTCAAACATTTACTTTCCCAGCTATTTTGACACACAAAAATCAAATATTGCTAACTGGAGTTGCCAGTAGTGTCATTTTATACCAGGTGAACCGGAATCAAAATGATATATAAAGGGAATGGTACACTTTATGTTAATTTCCCAAGTAAGTGCATTAGCACTTTGTATGTTAATCACTACATAAAGTTTACTTACTGACTGGTTTATTGACAATCTATTAGGATGCTCTGTTAGGAAAAAGTGTTAACAACAGCACCATTAACACACACCAAATCGTTCTAAGAAACACTGTGTATGGATAGCTTACCATTAAAGCCAAGCCACTCAGAAGCTATTGGGAATCCTGACTGAGTCGACTCGGTCCATCACTAGTAACTATGGGTGTGCGCCCCAAAGTTTGGATGTTTACAATAATAAAAAGCACACCAAGCTTACAGCTCTCCAGAATTAAAGCAGTGTTATGTTATGTTGTTATTATAAGATGGTGGGTAAGCTAAAAACCAGAAAATAGCCCTGTCATTTCTCTATCCTAACACCTTATCTCCTCCTCTCACCCAGAACCTCAATAACACTCAAATACCACTCATATCAAGGCCACTTGTCAATAACACACTGACTTTTCAATTGTGTAATGACAAATAGAGGGCCTTAAACTTCCAAGGATCACGTAAGGTATCCTGCTGTCCAATGACAATGAGTGTGGGATTCTAGCTGACAATTCTACTTATGTGAATAAACTCCATTAAATACTCTTGGGAACTAAGCCTTACATCCACCTTCCAAGACACCCAAGGCACTAGGAGTGATAAAGCACCTTGTGGTGAGGAAAGCACAGATCTCTTCAGTGCCAACGGCTGACACATTTGGCTTCACAGATGCTACTAATTATATTATCAATTTTTAACAATAAACTCATATTTATCCTAACTCAGCTCATATAATTTTTCCTTGCAGCCAACATTTGCCAGAGAGGGTCTGCTAATTAAAAATTCAACACCTTTCTAAGTACTTTAAAAAAATTAATAGCAAAAAAAAAATTAATAGCAACACAGTGCTGGCAATATGGCTCAATGGCAGAGTACCTGCTTAGCAAGTGCAAGGTCCTAGGTTTCATCTCCAGTACCATAAAAAACAAAAGCAGAAATGAAGCGTTCCAATCTTCCCAAACAGCTATTACCTGAAAGAATCTTTCGGTTTCAATCACTTCTTTTTCTTTTTATTCCTTCCAGTTTTACTTTTAACTACATGTCTGTTATGCATGGGTACGTGCACATAAGAACAGGGGCCTGAAGAGGCCAGAGGTCTAAGACATCCCTAGAGTTACAGGGACCCGGGTCCTCTGAAGGAGCAGTATGTACTCTTAACCAATGACCCATCTCTCCACCCTTACTCCATTTCTTATAGCAGCCAAAATAAGATTTCAGTTTAAAACTATATACCTTCAAATGTAAACAAATGAAAAAATGCAACAAATTTCTATAAAAAATGCAAATTGAAGCACAATGAGATCACTTTACGTCTAACAGAATGGTTATTGTCCAAAATAAGGGGAGAAAAGTTGAAGAAGTAGTATAATCAATGCCACCAAATACTCTAAAAAGAGTAAAGCAGCAAATGTTGTTACAATACCTCACCACAGTTAATAACACTGCTTCCACAAGCATCATATTCAAACCATGGGGAAGTAGTTTGCTTCACAACCAAAATCACAAATCTGAAAAGTTACTTTTAAGAACAAAATTGTTGGTCATTGCAGCACACGCCAGTAATCCCAGCTGTACAGGAGGCTGAAGCACAAGGAGCTCAGGTTCAAGACCAGACCAGCAACTTAGCAAGATTCTGCCCCAAAATGAAGAGAAATGGGCTGAATAATAAGTACGAGAGGGCCTATGCAGCAACCTGTTTAATAAATTAGGACCCAAGTCCACCAACCATAAAACACCTGCAAACCATTTCTTATCCCCAAGGCTCAGCAGTTTTGCCAGTACTGTGAAACTGTTCAGACTGAATTTAGAAACTGTTTCTAAAATTCACAAAAAGAGCTATGAAGAACATAATTGTGGAGTTTATTATCACCAAACGGGAAAGGCTGTCAGTCATGCTGCCTCCGTCTGCACATATCACACACCATGATATTCAGTGGAGGAAAGATGCCATGATGTTTGATGTCACTGTCTATATAGGAATGACATCTACCTCCCCATTAAGTTCTGGTTCCCACTTTTGTGGAGGAAATCAGCCAAGAAGAAGTTTCGGTTCTATAGCAACTATGACACAAGAGGCAAGAATAGTCTAATCTAAGCTCAACCAAAGGCAAAGTTTTGAGAATTAACCCAGAGCATCTGACACAAGCAAGTTCCAGATTAAGAAAAACATATCTTGTATCTTAATTGAGCTGTAACCATAAAATGGACACATCTCAGAGCAGGCATGATATGGAGGTCTGCTATGACTATGGAGTCTTTCTGGTGGCTTACTAACTAGAAATGTGGATCACAGATGATTCAGCAAGGGGGTGGCAGAAACGGCCACTTTAAAGCTTGACTGAAGAGTGTATGGGAGGTATTTATGGACTACATACACTCTGCTCCAACAGTCCACACCAGACAAGGCCACAATAGCTTTGTTATATGTATATTCTTCTTAACATGATACTTGGGATAACAATGGCAAAGTATGCAGGCTGGAGGGGAAACAACATGGCAGGGAAACTGTCACTATGGGGGGCTCTGTACACTTACTAACTGAAAAATTAAAACTGGTGACCTTTGCTAGAGCAGGCCTGAGGCAGCAAACTCCACAAGAGCAGGACTGAGCCAGCAACCTGGGCCAAAGCAGGCCTGGCATGGTGAACTCCATGGGAGCAGGAGCATTTGTGGAAGCAGGACTGGGACAGTGACCTAGGCCAGAGCAGGACTGAGACAGCAAGCTCCACAGGAGCAGGAGCGGATCCAGAACAGGGATATTTGCGGAGGCAGAACTGAGTCAGCCACCTGGCCTAGGTCACAGCAGACCTGAGACAGTGAACTCAACAGGAGCAGGTATAGGGAAGCAATTGTTGAGCAAGTGGGCCAGAGACTGCTGTGGGTCATGGTGTGAATCTGGGACTTCTGAGGGAGTAGCCCTGAGCCAGGACCTCTGCAGGTCCAGGCGCACCCGAGTTGGGGACCTCCAAGGGAGAAGATCAGAGCCAGAGGCCTTTGCAGGACCAACCCCAAGCCAGAAACCTCTGCAGGAGCAGATCCAGACAAGGGACATTTACAGAAACAGGTCTGAGCTGGCAACCTAGACCACAGCAGGCCTTAGACAGCAAACTCCACAGGAGCAGAGCACACTCCAGGAGCACTGAGCGACCTCCAGGAACATAGAGTGACCATCGGGGCAAGTAGAACTGTGGCAATGACTGTACCACGAGGAACAACCATCTGAGCCTTGGATCCACTGGCACCTAGAAGATTAGAAGACTGATCATCAGAATCACATTCAGCCCCAACCACACCCATTAGAGGAGAAGATGAGTAGACAAGAACACAGTCAACATCACAAAGAGCAACACAACACCAGTAAAATCACGAGACACTACAACACCAAGACTTGAGCAACCAAATATAGATGAAGCAGAAAAAAAATGACCTAAAAAATGACTTCAGGAGAATGTTTCAGACTCTTAAAAAGGAAATGAGAAATTCCCTCAAAGAAATGGAGGAAAAGGCAAACAAAAAATTGGAAGACATAAGCAAATCCCTCAAAGAAAATCAAGAAAAAGCAATCAAACATATGAAAGAAACTATTCAAGTCTTGAAAGCTGAAGTAGTAACAATAAAGAAAACACAGGCCAAGGGAATTATAGAAACAGAATACAAGAGATGGAAGAGAGAATCTCAAGCGCTGAAGATACAATAGAGAAAATAGACTCACCAGTCAAAGAAAACATTAAATCTAACAAAAGCTTAACCCAAAATATCCAGGAAATACGGGACACTATGAAAAGGCCAAATCTAAGAATAATAGGTATAGAAGGGTAAGTTCAACTCAAAAGCACAGAAAATATATTCAACAAAATCATAAAAAAAAACTTGCCCAACCTAAAGAAAATTATGCCTCTAAAGATACAAGCTTACAGAACATCAAATAGACTGGATCCAAAAAAAAAGTCCCCTTATCACATAATAATCAAAACACTAAACATAAAATTAAAGAAAGAATATTAAGAGCTGCAAAAGAAAAGGCCATATAAAGGCAGACTTATCAGAATTACACCTGACTTCTCATTGAAGACAATGAAAGCTGGAAGGTCATGGTCAAGTCTTCTGCAGACATTAAAAGACCACAGACTACTACACACAGCAACACTTTCAATCAACAAAGAAGGACAAAACAAGATATTCTATGACAAAAAAGATTTACACAATGCCTAGCCACAAACCCAGCCCAACACAAAGTACTAGAAGAAAAACTCCAACCCAAGGAAGTTGGCTACATCAACAAAAATACAGACAATTGATGATCTCACAACAGCATATCCCAAATAAGGGGAAAACGCACAAATTAACATCACCAGCAACGAAAACTAACAGGAAACAGCAATCACTGATCATTAATATCCCTTAATATAAACGGACTCAACTCACCTATAAAAAGACAGAGGCTAACAGACTGGATATGAAAAGAGAATCCATCCTTCTGCTGTATACAAGAAACACACCTCAACCTCAAAGACAGACATCGTCTCAGAGTAAAGGGTTGGGAAAAATATTTCCAATCAAATGGACCTAAGACACAAGCTGGTGTAGCTATCCTAATATCTAACAAAAAGACTTCAAACTAAAATTAATCAAAAGAGACAAAGAAAGACATTTTATATTAGTCACAGGAAAAATCCATCAAGAGGAAATCTCAATAACAAATATCCATGCCCTAAATACAAGGGTATCCTCAAATGTAAAAGAAACACTTCTAAAGATTAAACTATACACTAATCCCCACACACTAATAGTGGAAGAGTGCAACACACCACTCTCACCACTGGAAAGGTCAGTGTGATAAAAGATTAACAGAGAAATAAGGGAAAACTAGCAGACGTTATGACTTCCAGTTTAGTGATTTTATGGGGTTCCTGCATATGTGAAGGAGTGAATTTCTGTGTCTATATCTGTTTCTAGTGAAACTCATGTCCAAATGGATCAAAGACCTCAAACTTAAAGCCAGCCACACTGAACCTCATAGAAGAGAAAGTGGGAAGTACGCTTGAATATATTGGCACAGGAGACCACTTCCTAAATATAACTCCAGTAGCACAGACACTGAGAGAAACAATTAATAAATGGGACCTGCTGAAACTGAAAAGCTTCTGTAAAGCAAAGGACACGGTCAACAAGACAAAACTGCAGCCTACAGAATAGGAAAACATCTTTACCAATCCCACATCAGACAGAGGGCTCATCTCCAAAATATACAAAGAGCTCAAGAAATTGGTCATCAAAAGAACAAATAATCCAATAAAAATGGAGTACAGGCCTAAACAGAGAACTCTCAACAGAGGAATCTAAAATGGCTTTAAGACACTTAAGAAAATGCTCAACATCCTTAGTCATCAGAGAAATGCAAATCAAAACAACTCTGAGATTCCATCTTATACCTGTAAGAATGGCCAAGACCAAAAACACTGATGACAACTTATGCTGGAGAGGTGGTGGGAGTCCAAGCTGGTACAGCCCCTCTGGATATCATTGTGGCAATTTCTCAGAAAATTAGGAAACAGCCTTCCTCAAGACCCAGCAATACCACTTTTGGGTATATATCCAAAGGATGCTCAACCATGCCACAGGACATGTGATCAACTATGTTCATAGCAGCATTGTTTGTCATAGTCAGGACCTGGAAACAATATAATGCTCCTCCTCAAAAAAAAAATAAAATAAAAAAAAAATAAAAAAAAAATATAATGCTCCTCATCAGAAGAATGGATAAGGAAACTGTGATACATTTATACAATGGAGTACTACACAGCAGAAAAAAATAACCACAGCTTGAAATTGCAGGCAAATGGATGAAGCTAGAAACAACATTTTGAGTGAGGTAACCCAGACCCAGAAAGACAATTTATCACATGTACTCACTCATAAGTGGTTTTTAAACATAAAACAAAGAAAACAGCCTACAATCACAATCCCAGAGAACCTAGACAACAATGAGGACTCTAAGAGAGACTAACATAGATCTAATCTACATGGGAAGTAGAAAAAGACAAGATCTCCTGAATAAATTGGGAGCATAGGAGAGGGTTGAAGGGGAGGGGAGAGGCAGAGAAGGGAGCAGAGAAAAACGTAGAGCTCAAAATCAATATTATATATATATATATATATATATATAGAGAGAGAGAGAGAGAGAGAGAGAGAGAGAGATATTAAGAATGTTGATTATCATGCCATGAGGAGAAGTGAGACTGAATTGTGTTCAACTAAGCATTAAGAAAGCTGTAGCACAATAATGCTATTATAGAGGTTTACGGCGAGAAGTGGGAAATAAGGGCAGCAGGTTTTATCCTGCGAACTGGCCTTGTGTATCTCTTCATGCTTCTGCTCCTTCAATCTAAACACTGTCAGCTATTAAGATGGCAGGTGTGCAGGTGGAAAACACTCTACATTGAACACAAAATGCCAAAGACGCAGGAACCAAACAGTCCTCGGCTATTGAAGGAATGAGGAAGGAGGGCCAAGGTTTGTTTCACTCCTGTGCCAATCAATACAATCCCCACAGCATGGTGTTTCGGAGTGAGGTGACAAGAACAATCTTAGGGGTACAGAAGGACCTAGACATGCACACACCCCCTCCCTAGCCTACACCTACGTTCCATCTCCATTTTTACAATCGTACCCCAGGAGATGAGAATGCACAACAAGATCAGAGTCCTAAGCAGGAAGCATGACAACCCAGGTCCCAGCAGCCTTCTAGGCACCTCAGCAGAGCCATAGCTTGACCTTCAGTCCAGGTGAGTTCTTGGAACCATGCAGAAATTTACAATTTAAGTGTGTGTGTGTGGGGGGGGGGGGTAGGGGAGGGTTGACCATGAAGCACAGGCAGTTAATGTACGCAGCGCTGGTCAAGTATCCAGAGTGCACACTTCGGCACACCCGTGAGCACAGCCACTCACCCCAGTGTGACTAAAGCAAGAGCTTTTCTATTCACCGTTGCACGGCTTCAGGTCGGGCTTGTTCTGAAGTGGGACTCTAAACTCCACCACACTTTCCTCTCCTGGACCATTCAAAACAAAAACCAATTCTACTGTAGAAAACTATCCCAATTTAGACTGCATTAATAATAAGCCTAATGACTTCTCTGAGTGGTCATTTCAGTGACCAAAGTAAAGTTTTAACTTTCTAAGCACAAGCAAGGTATTTTCCGTCCCCCTTTTCACTCCCCCTCTCATGCCAATCACAAACACTGGAGCTCAAACACTGAAGGAGACGCTCTGTATAGTCAGTTACCCAAACAGTAAGACAACAGTTCATAATCACGACCACCACTTCCAGGTCTGCACACATTTGCGCCTCCGTACAAATAAAACCAAAAAAGAAAGAAAAAAAAATCACTGTTCAATGCTTCCACTCTAACAGCAATTCTTCTATATATTTGAAAGTCTAGGCTTAAGAAATTATGGCTGAGAAAATGATAATACATGCAATGCTGATAAAAAAAAATAAAGACAGAGAACACTGATAATAAACAAGGTTTTCCTGCTTTTATAGAGTTCTCTGCTCCTGTGATAATCTAGTCTGTCTCTGTACACGGACAGTGTGAAAGGGAGGTGGCCTGTTCTTTTGGTTCCTGTGCTCTAGCGAGTATTTGACCTTTGGTTCGCTACCAGTGACTCAGTAGCAGTGTTTGGTGCTCATTCAGGAGTAGTTTATTTGAGGTCTTACTTATGTGTTTCATTTGCATGCATGTATGGGCACCATGTGTGCCTGGTACCCTTGGAGGCCAGAAGTGGGCATCAGATTCCCTGAAATTAGAGGTGGTTTTGAGTTGCCATGTAGGTGCTGAGAATCAAATCCTAGTCCTCTGCCCGGTAAACTGCTCCTGGAGCATGCTTTCCTGCTCCCGCCCTCTCTTCCCAGGTCTGACTCTCACTCCGAGATCTCTACCACACAAAAACCAACCTGTCCACAGGGAAGGCAGTGCAGGTGCGTGGTGGTCTTAGCCAGAGGAAGAGCACTTGCGTTCCTTCTACACCTGCATCCCAGGAGAAAAATCACTGAACAGGAAACCACGTGCTTTATTTTGGTAATTATCTGCTAACTAAAATAGTGACTACCTGATTGTAAAAAGGCTCTTAGAACAAGAGTTCTTGTACCACAGCTGCTGCTTTTACTCTTTGCTGCAGCCAAACATTTGACATGAAGACATGCTATTCCTGCTCCTACCTCCACCTCAGGATGCTGTGCTACACCTGCTCTCCCTTTCCACCACCAGGAGGCAGACCCAGCTCAAATACTTGCTCCTAGAACAAGACCATCCAACATGGGAAACCTCAGGCAAGTCCCACTCTCCGACCATCACTCGTCACAGCAAGATATATTCTAGCAATGCCTTAAAAGATATATTCTAAGCCGGGCGGTGGTGGCGCACGCCTTTAATCCCAGCACTCGGGAGGCAGAGGCAGGCGGATCTCTGTGAGTTCGAGACCAGCCTGGTCTACAAGAGCTAGTTCCAGGACAGGCTCCAAAACCACAGAGAAACCCTGTCTCGAAACCCCCCCCCCCAAAAAAAGATATATTCTAGCAATGCCTTAAAAGCAATACAAATACGTATTCCCGGTGAACTTTATGGCACATATCTATATTCCACATTCCTGAGGCAATGGAAGTGGGATTTTCAGTTTGAGGCAAGCCTGGGTTATGTGTGAAACGCTGTCTCAAAAACAATAAAACACTATTCTTTTCTACAGCTCTCTTAAAAAAGCATTTTTGTGCCTAATACTGCGACAGAATCCTGGCATCTAAACTTCTGGGTAGCTGCTTTCTCTATGAACTCTGGTGGCACAAACTCATTTTCTTGGAGAAGTAGAATTTGCTAAAACTCATTGTAGAGTTTTGTTTCTCAGGCTCCAACAAAACTCAATTCACATAATCTGTATTTCAAAATGAGTAGAAATATTTGGTCAGTCAAAGACAATACAGCTAATTTACATGTTTACAGAAAAAGAAACAATTTTACAAGTTCCCCCCAGTAAATTTAGTAATTTTAGTAAATAAAGAACTCACAGCCACTTAATTTTGATGAGTTCAAGTGACACTAAGACACAGATCAAGTGTCTTGGTATTTATATTTTAATCTTTTATTCAAATATTAATACTATTTGTCAGGTCAAACAACCATTCTTCAAGCTCCAAGAACTACCACTATGGACTCTGGAGACAACCAATGCTTACACCTTTGCATTGTAAGGGATAAACCTAAAACCAAGCAGTGCATCTCATGAATAGTCTGAGTGCCTTTAACCACTCACACACGGGAGGATACATGTCTTTTCAATGAACTAATAATAAGGCTAATACCTCTCAAGCTACATGGGGGTTTGTTCCTAAGTCTTTAAGGTTTACCTTCCTAGTAACAGGAAGAGGCCTGTTTAACGTCAGGTGTTTTCAGCTATTTTCCACTTACAAGAACTCTAACAAAGAGCTACACAGGTTTCCTAGGACACGGCTAATGGGCATTCCTACTGCTGTTCTTCGGCCTATTTGTGGAATCACAGACAAGTTAATGGCAGTCTACTGCAGCTGGGAAGAAAATGAGATTTATGTGCAAGTCTCCTAAAAGGAACGCCACTACTGAAGTTTCAACGCCATGTAACACTACAGAATTATATAAATCCCATCTTAAAAACTACGAATTGTCACTTCTAGGAGTAAAACCACACGTGTACTTGTTTCTCTGGAGATAGCTTGTGGACTAGTCATCAAGTCCTTACAGAGCTCATGGCAAGACACTGAGCTGGCCTTGGTCACCTTCAGGCACAGAACAGGAAAGCTGGCTAAAGTACATGTTCTACCCATAAATGTCATTGGTTTAAAAAATGTTAGACAAATCCGCTACATCGTTATTAGGTACAACTATAAAACTAGGTACAGTATTCTAGATCTGTATACTTTTCAAAAAATTAAAGAGTTCATTTTCTTTTTCCTCATCCGCTGAGGGCAGGTAAATATGCTTCCCCTGGTCACACACACTAATAAAAGACAAATATGGTTCCTAAGCAATGAGAAACTGCATACCTGTAACCGAAGTTACTTCCGGGGCAATGGCATGCACCCCCACGAACCTCCCCTTTACCGGGCCCACGTGGTTCTCCACCTCCACTACCAAGCCTGGCCGAGGCTCGGGTCCAGGGCGGGCCAGCCCTCGTCACGTGGGCTGCGCGGCCGCCATCTTGCCGGGCGGAGGAGGGGCGGCCCAGCCTGGCCGCTGTCTGTGGGCCGCGACCGCTTCCGAGCCGCCGGCGCTCCAGCCTTGTCCGCGCGGAATCGCGCCCGCGCCCTACCTGGCGAGTGCTTAGGTCACCGAGGGCCGAGCGACCGCTGGGCTGGACCGCGGGCTGGACACTAAAACAGCCCACCTGCACGGCAGCCGCTAGAGTGACAGCCCGAAACGAGCGTCAGCTGGAGGGACTTGGAGACCACACAGAAACTCGCCCGCCTCCAAAAGGTGGGATCTTCGTAGTTTCATCAGACAGCAATGGTTTGTTCATCAATCCTCAACAGCTGGGAAATATGCTCAGCATGCCAAAGCAAGTGCTAAGCAACAGCGCCAGGGTCGTGTGTAGTACTCACAAATCCCTGCAGGATTTAGTCCCCGCTCCCACTTCCCGAGAAGTGATGGCGTGCTAAAATTAATGGCAGCGTGCCCAATGTCTGTCCACTCTCCCCAGCATTCACTGGTGGCCAGAAAAGGCCATGCACTGCAGGCAAGGAAAAAAACCTCATTCCTCTGATTAGCACATACCTGTCCCCTCAGTCTGCTTTAGGACACTCACCCTAAAAGTAAGGGAGGAGACTCCTGACAGTTAAAATTCTGCAGTGACTACCCACGCTGGTGTAGTACGAAAGGAATCACGCAAACTGTCCCATTGTCAGCCTTTTCATCAGACCAAATTCAAGGTTATCTTCAGTCACAAGAAAGCGTGTTAAAACAGGTGCACACTCATCTTGAATTCATGCTTTCTTCTCTAAATTTAACAGCTGAGTGGTGTACCTTTTCAGGTCTATTTCGTGAGTAGGCTGAAGGGTGAATTAATTTTCACTATCATTACACACTGTATGCTGGTAGTAGAGACACTAGAAGATGGTATGATTTTATAATCACCAAGAGAATGCAAAGTACTAGCTTTACTACATCTGCATTTTTAAGGTTTATAATAAAACATGAACTTGTCACTTCACAAAAGCCTCATGGGGGAAAAAAAACATGGAGCACTCCGCCTAGGTTATCTCGAAGGCCCTTTGTGATTGATCCTAAATGCCCTGGGTCTTTGGGTATATCCAATCATCAGTGAATCACAATGCTCAATTTGAGTTCTAGGATACTGCATGACATTAACTTTCAAGCAAGGAGGGAAGGGAAATCTCCCTTCTTAAAGTGGAAAAGCCTGACATCCTAATCAATATCTTTCAAAAGACCTGATCCACAAAAATAAGCTTTTAATCTAGTTTTACTGCAACCGAAACCGAGCCCCAGCCTCCACTAAGTCACCTTCCTTAACCGGCTCATTGGGCCTAATTAAACTGCTCTCAAAATTCCGTAAAAATTCTTCCATTTTTGCGACATGTGGATTCCTATGTACTAAATATGTGTTTAAATAACTCCTTTAGACACCGTTAAGGCCTATAGTAAAGACCTATGATTACCAGACCCAACTCTGGAAGCAGAAGTCAAGCCCCTTAGGAAAGCTTTTCGTGGTTTGTTAAAGGCTTGGCCAGGCGATCCCAGGCCTTTTACCCAGATGACCAGTGTTAGGTCAGTTAATTAATAGGTCTCCATAGATTTTTTTTTTCTGAGAATACAAAGTTCTCTAAGTAGGAGCCAAAAGACCTACTCGAACTTTTTAACTGGCACACACTAAGCATGAAAAGTCCCTTATGGCATAGACTTTAAGCAGGCTGACAGACTAGGAAACTGCCCACCCAGGGCTAGACTGCGGCTGACAGGCCCTTCTAGCGCTTCCTTTTTCTTTTGCACCTAGTGCCCACAATGCTCAAAGCCCAAAGCGTCCCACAAGCCTCCTCATCCGAGGTCTCGGGTCAGAGAGCTCCCCGTCTTCCGTGGCAACTCGTGCACGTAGAGACTTCTAGAGCATTCTGTTATGGCGGGCAGCTTGTTTGTGTATGAGGGTGACTGGAGCGGAGTCGCCCAAGAAAACGAAGAGGTTAGCCGTGGCGAGAGCCGTGGCGTGGTTATTCCGGGACACCTACACGAGGCTGGGGTCGGAGCTGGATTCGGGGGCCTCCGAGGGCGGGGCCGCTGGTTCGCATCTCCGAGCCTTACCTGGGCCCTGGAGCCCGCAAAGTTGCACGCCTCCACCTCCGCGTCCTCGGGCTCCACGCGGAGCGCGCTGCGGAGCCTTTCCAGGTGCTCCCTCAGGGTGACCCGCTGGTGGAAGGAGAAAGCCGGGTGCAGCGAAGCCATGGTGAAGAGCAGCAGCAGTTCCTCCTGGGCCCTGAAGCCAAGCCCGCCTCCAGTCCCGAGCTCGGCGCAGCCGCCGCCTTCCGGGCCGAGACCGTCCTTCTTCGCGTCCTGCTCGCCATCGCCACCCGGCTCGTCCTCCACACTGCCACGCGAGCCCTCGGCCCGAGTCGCGCGGAGGCTCCTGAGCACCGCGTCCACCTGAGGCAGGAGGCGGTGCAGGCGGCCGGCGGCCTCCCGGTTCTCCGAGCCCAGCAGCGCCAGGTACACGATGAGGCGCGAACGCACGGCGGGTTCTCTGAAATCAGCCAGCGACCCTGGGTCCGAGAGGCCGTTGGCCTTGGCCTCGGAGTCGCGCAGGTAGTGGTAGTCCTTGCGCGCCAAGTCCTCCAGGCACGAGCCGAGGAAGCGCAGCTCCAGCGGGTTGCACAGGTCCAGCAGCCCGCACATGAACTCCAGGCGCTGAGCCGAGCCCAGCACCAGCCCGAACCACTCGTACACCCGCTCCTGCTCGCGCAGCGCCGCCGCGTGCCCGCCGCCGCCCGGCATGCCCGCGCCCGCCGTCGGTCCGTCAGCAACAGGCGGCTCGAGCCCCCGGGGCGGCGACGGCGGCGGCGGCGGCGGGCCTCGCGACAGGCCCGTGGGCGGCGGCGGCGGGCGGCAGTCGCGGCGGCGGCGCGGCGGCGCCTTTGCGCCCGGCCGCGCGTCCGCCTCGGGCTCCTCCGCGTCGGGTGGCGGCTCGCTGGGGTGCGTCGACTTCGGCGGCAGCTTCATCCTGAGCATCCTCGGCTAAGGCGGCGCGGACATGCGAGCGAGGGAGCGGGGGCGGCGGGAGGAGCAGAGAGCCCGGGCGGCGGCGCGGCGGTCAAGAGCGCTGCCCCTCCATGCCGCCGGGGCGGGGCGGGCCGGAGGCGGGTCTCGCCGGCGAGGGGGGCGGCGGCCGGCCAGCGTCGTCGTCCCGGGCCGGAGGCGGGGCGTGCCCGCGGCGGCTCCGCCCCTGGCCGCCGCGCCTGCTGGGGAGCCGGGTGCGGGAGGAGCAAGCCGACCAGCGCGTCCGTCTTCCGCCTCCTTCTCCGCGTCCGCACTGGGCTGGCGGCGACGGCCTGAGCGGTTCCTTCTCGAGCCAGCGGGGGGCACAGCGGCTTGGAGAGGAGGAGGAGCTGCGGGACTGGGCGGAGACGCTGGCGGGCTTCGCGCACTGCACCCCAGCCAATTGACGGCCAGAGCCGGAGTGACGTAAGCTCTCCCGGGCGCCTCCTTCTCTGAGAAGCCACGCCCAGGTCCTGCAAGACTGCAGGGCTCCGGCGGCTCCCGAGCGGTCCTATTGCTCTGTGGGTTCCTGCGGGCTGGGACGGGGTTTGGGACCTTGGGACCGCGGCGGGGTGAGCCGGGGTCGGCGACTAGCGGCTTGGCTTTTCTTGAGGGATCTGGCCCCTGTCCTGGCTGCTGACCATCTCACGTCAGCCGCTGCCGGGGAGCAGGACCCACACGGGTTCCCAGCCTCGGCCTCCTGGTGAACTTGGCGAATCTCAGCCCCTGGAAATTCTCACTTTCTAAAACTTTACCAGGACCGTCGGTGTGGACGCTGAAACGCGGATCCGGGAGCTGAGCTGCCTTGCGAAGCAGTCTGGGGCGGTGAGCGCCGCGCCCAGGCTGGCTGCAAGGTGTTGATTTGGACCGGCTGGTTATCCGGCGGAGGGGAGGGGTGCCTAAGCCTAATGGTTGCTTCTGGCTTGCAAGGTTCAGTATAAGAACACCCTTCTGCCCCAAGTCTATGATTTTTCAGAAACATTTATTGGCTATGTTTTTGTTCCTATCCACGAACATTGGAAATTCTTGTTCTGGTGTGAGTTTTCCATAACGCAAAAAATTTAATAAGATAGATCTTGACAAGGCTTTTAGCTTTTTAAGTAATACTACATTTTTTTATAATTTATTTATTAAAGATTTCTGTCTCTTCCCCGCCACCGCCTCCCATTTCCCTCCCCCTCCCCCAATCAAGCCCCCCCCCCCCCTCAGTCCGAAAAGCAATCAGGGTTCCCTGTCCTGTGGGAAGTCCAAGGAACCCCCACCTCCATCCAGGTCTAGTAAGTTGAGCATCCAAACTGCCTAGGCTCCCACAAAGCCAGTGCGTGGCAATGGGTTTCTGATCCTACTGCACGTAATACTACATTTTTAAGGGTTGGAGTCCCCTAAAATGTTTCTTTAACGGTGATATGCATATACATGTATATACATACATCATGCATATATACGTACACATGTATACACACACAAACACACACGTATGTATATAACCCTGCTCTAAAAAACCATCAAGGGGCTTTAAATCTGCTTAGAGGCTTCAGAGCCATCCTCTCATGCAATCTCTCCTGTGCTGGGGCCTGAACTCCCCTCAGAGTTCCTGCCATGCTGTCTGTCTACCCCATGGCTGTAAATAAATCTTGTGGCCTTGAAGGGGAAAATCAGGAATTTTTTTAAGTATTTTTTTTTAAATCCGTACTGTTTTAAATTAAGACCTCATACTATATAGCCTTGGTAGGGGCGCGAGGAAAGGAAAATGCAGTTAATCAGAGTGCAGGGACACCTACAGGGTAGAATCTTGATTATCTGGCAGCTCCGCAACTTTACCATTCCCAACAAACCTGCAGTAACCCTGAGTCAGCTTCAGTGGCAAAACTGGGAAACGGAGAATCACGCAGCACATCTTCACGTTGTCAAGAATAACCAAAAGCTATCCTGGCATCTAATTTTCCGTTTCCTTGAGCTTCCTGGGTATAACTTAAATGCAGTAAAATGTCGACTTCAACTATCAACTGTCCTCCAGTCAACTATTCGTGCTTGGTCTCTGGGTCACATTTCTGAAGCTTAGGATGAGAAGCTTTAAGTGATGAATAATGTGAGACCCCCCACGCACACACTGCTTTGGATGCCTTGTGTAATGAGCAAATGCTGGGCCTCCATATTGAGTTTTACATGTGGCCAAGGCTTTGCATTTTTTACATCTTTACATTTTCCTTGGCATCAAAAAGCTACTTAGTATCAACTCCCAAAGCCCAATCCATGTTTTCATCAGAGTTAAATTTGTAATTAGTAACAATGACTTTTATCTTTCTAGCTTTGGCCATCATTAGAAAACACAGTTGATAATAACAGTTATAAGTAGCATATATGATAGTTTAATGATTCAGTTTATCCTCCACCGGCTTGAGGATTTTCTTCCCATAGGGTGTTTCAGGGCTCTCTCTCACCCTGTGTAAATCACACACTGACGGGTCTAAGTGTTTCTTCCACCCAGTGATAATAATAGAACACACTGAGCAAGGGTGAAGGATGGCTGCCATACTTGTAAGGGAGAGCCCAGGGCAAAAGAGGAGTGTGCTCATGGGGAAACTACCCATGTGAAGCTAATGACACTGTAGAAACACTTTCTCCCACCTGGTTGCAAAGACCTGCTCTAAATTCCCAGTTATTTTGTGCTCCAGGTGTAATCAGGTCAGACGGGACATAGTAATGATGAGTGTGTGGTTGTGATGGTGGAACTTGTTTGTCAGAGACGTGTTTCTGAACCAGTCCTTCAGGGTAATTCTTCAAGACGGACTGAAGGGGAAAGACCCTCCCTTATGGTGGCACCTGGTTATGGGAGGCAGCATCTGCCAGAAAGTGACCCAGATAAAAGGTGGATTGAGAGGATCGCTGCCTGCCTGCCTTTCCTGTGTCTCTGCTGAGCATCTCCTCTACTCCCGCCCCTGCTGCTGTCTCCTTCCCTGACACCTGAGTCCAGTTTTACCCTTCTAGTGGGAACTGAAGATCAGCAGCTCTCCGGGCATTCTAGTACTTAATTGCCAGATTGGGACTGCTGAGCAATGTGTCTCTGGACTGAGAAACTACTTGCTTCTTAGCCTCTCCAGCATGGAGATAGTCGTTAACTATCTGGTAATGCCATACTGTATAATCCAGTCCAGTAAATGTTTTAGTACACATTTTATTGGTTCTGTTTCTCTGGAGAACCCTGACAAATAGAAGGAGTTAGCCCCTGAAAAGCAGTTTTCAGGTCACATGGTATTATTGTGTCTTGTCCTTAAGTTGCTCTTGATACTCATTTAGTATGACATGAAAGTGCTATTATATTTTAACATTCAAGTGTAAATAGAGACTGCTCGTTTGTTTCCTGGCCACCCAGACCTATATTATGCAGAAACTATATTAATTACAACACTGCTTGGCCTATTAGCTCAGGATTCTTATTAATTAACTCTTACATCTCTTTTTGTTTGTTTGTTTGTTTGTTTTTTGAGACAGGGTTTCTCTGTAGCTTTGGAGCCTGTCCTGGAACTAGCTCTTGTAGATCAGACTGGCCTCGAACTCACAGAGATCTGCCTACCTCTGTCTCCTAAGTGCTGGGATTAAAGGCCACCACCGCCCGGCTAACTCTTACATCTTAAATTAACCCATTTCTATTAATCTGTGTATCACCACGAGACTGTGGCTTACTGGCAAGGGTCTGGCATCTGTCTCCTTTAGCAGCTACATGGCATCTTCCTGACTCCACCTATTCTCTCTCTCTCTCTCTCTCTCTCTCTCTCTATATATATATATATATATATATATATATATATCTTTCAACCTGCAATATTCTGCCCTGCCATAGGCCAATAATACCAACACATATACAGAAGGACATCCTACATCATCTCCCCTTATCTGTCTAAATAAAAAGGAAGGTTTTACCATAGTAAAATTACATATAGCAAAACAGATATTAAGAATTAGTCTTACAATATTTAGTTTACATTTATCAAATTAAGGAAAATACTCTATCATCTAGCCTATCTTTGTGAGTTTAAAGTTTTATATCTAATTTTATCACAACTAAGGGAAACTATAATTCTCTGTCTTCAACTCTTCAAAGACCCCAGAAGGATATAATATTACCTAAAAAAACAGGAAGTACATTGTAAGCAACTTCTAAAGTTCTAGAAATGACAGAGAATTCTCACTGTCTGGACAGTCTCCCAATATTCTTCTGTATTATTGAGGCATCCATCTTCAGCCCACAAGCCCATAGTATCTAGGAGACTTTTCCATGAAGCAGGAAATTTGAAGATCTGTTTTACCTTATAATGGTGAAGTTCATCAGTCACTTTCTTCTGTGTCCTGCAGAATGTCTGGCAGTTTCTTTCATGAAGCAGGAACCCCGAGGGGCTGTTTCACCTTCTTTAGGCAAGGTTAGCAGTCATTTTTCTGTGGGACCTGCATGTTCAGTTGATACAGCATAACATCAAGCAGTCCAGGCAAGAGCAGTTTCTTGCCCAAATGGTTAGCCTTGTCACATTGAAGGCAAATTCCATAACATGTTTCTTTGAGGCCCATCAACCTCTCTGAAGTAAACTGGTGCTTCCAGAAGCAGACATGTCTCATTGTCAAAAAAAAGTCTGAGTTCTTTTAAATGCCATATTCTGTAGGTCTTGGAAGCATTGAAGATTATGTAGAAAACCAAACTGTCATGACTACAAGTTTGACCATTATAAATGACTATTAATCTGTAGTTTTTAATTATACATTACATTTTTTTTTTTTAGTTTTTTGAGACAGGGTTTCTCTGTGGTTTTGGAGCCTGTCCTGAAACTAGCTCTGTAGACCAGGCTGGTCTCGAACTCACAGAGATCCATCTGCCTCTGCCTCCCGAGTGCTGGGATTAAAGGCGTGCTCCACCATTGCCTGGCTACATTACATTTTTTAATGAGCTGCATAAACATAATGCCTTAAACAAGAGTATAAATATACATATAACAAAATGGATGTTGTTAGAATCAATAAACCAAGATCCCCCAATGTAAACTATTCATCTCTATATCATTGCCCCCTTATTATTATTATTATTTAGAAATTGACTAGGACCATCTAACTATACCCAATTCCTTTTAAATAAAAACAAACACTTACATAAACAATCATTTTGGGAATTGGGCATCGTTTTCTTCAAACTGTGTCCTGTTGGTTGTTGGTTCCCAGCCTTTTAGCCCCAAAATAATCACACAGAAACTGTATTAATTATTGGCTAACTCTTACATATTAATTTAACTCATCTCCATTAATCTGTGTAGTGCCGTGTGGCTGTGGCTTACCAGGTAAAGTTCCAGCGTCTGTCTCTGGTGAGACTCCATGGCTTCTCTCTGACTCCGCCCTTTTTTCTCCCAGCATTCAGTTCCATCTTCCCCGCCTACCTAAGTTCTGCCCTGCTATAGCTCCAAAGCAGTTCCTTTATTTATTAATGGTAATAACAGCATACAGAGGGAAATCCCACATCATTCGGCAAAGTATTTTTAGGGTTCTCGGAGACCTTTTGGGGGTTCTTGTTCCATCAAACCACATTAGCCTGGAAGGAATCCACAAGTTCTCATCTTCTGTGGAAACAAACGTGTGGATTTGTTGTTTCCAAAGCAACAAATCCTTAGACTCAAATTTTGAAGTCAAGATACTTTTATGTTGGTTTAACTTAGCAGTCTCCAGAATCAAATGTCTCTCTGCAGTCAAAAAGTTCAAAGAAAACACAATATTCTATGTAATCCAGATTCTCTATGTGTATCCCATCTTTACATGGCTTATTTTTCTTTACTCCTTTAATCTCTGACTGCCTGTATTCTTTTATATTACTTCTACTGTCTCTTTAAAGACTTTATTTTTAAAAACTATTTTTGTAAACCTCTGTACTCTTTTTCTTCTCTCTCCCAAGCCTACATACATTTTTTTTAAAACACACTATGACCTGTTCAGAGGTTTATTTCTGTTTGAATCTGTCTTTATTGCATATCTGTAATAATTTTCTGACCAGGAGTGTCTTTTTTTTTTAATTGCTAAACGAGTCTGGCTGGACCAGCTCGGCTGTTGGCTCTTCCTAGTCCAACATGGCAGAGGCATGTTCATTGCCTCTGTGAGTCATGCTCTCCACCTCAGCATCAGGGATGCAGCAGGTGCAGCATGCTGCTCACAAAACCCATTCAAATGCTTGGCCTCTGGAAAGAGCTGCCAGAGTTATTTGTGCTGCCAGCACAAACCAGGGAACCAGGAAGCCATTTCTTAAAGGAGCCGTGCCTCTGCTTGCAGCCTACAAACAGGGCCTATCTGGAAAAAAAAAAAAAAAAGGTGTGGCTACCAAGAAGCTGTGCTTGGCTCCCATTTTTGTGAGTCTAGAAGTACTTTTTTTTAAAGCTTTCTTAGGCTTTACGTGGATGTTCATTCTGGAATGTTGGATGTAATTTTGTAAAAGGAGACTGTTTGTCTCCTGAATAATCACATAGAAACTATATTAATTACAACACTGCTTGGCCTATTGGCTCAGGATTTTTATTAACCAACTCTTATATCTTAAATTAGCCCATTTCTATTAATCTGTGTATCACCACGAGACTGTGGCTTACTGGCAAGGGTCTGTCTGTCTCCTTTAGCAGCTACAAGGCATCAGCTCTGCCTACTCTCCAGACTGGCTATATTCTTCCGGCTATATTCTGCCTTACCATTGGCCAAAGCAGCTTTACTTATTAACCAATAAAAGAAACACATATACATAAAGACATCCCACATCATTCAAGTTTGTATTTCTCTGCAATAAGAAACTAGGCTTTAAGGGAAGGCTGTACTTTGAATTTAGATGCTAGCAATGATGGAAGGACTTTTAAATCCCACCTTTCACAGTTGGGTTACAGCTAGTAATTTTACCCAAACCCCAAATAGCTGAGTGGTTCAGAATAAACTGAAATACTTGACATTTTCTGCTCTATAAAAGGATATATTGGGGTCTGGATGGTTCAGCAGCTAAGCGTGTGTACTTCTCTTGCACAGGACCCAAGTTCAGGAGTTTAGCTCCCAGCACCCACATCAGGAGACTCACATTGCCTGTAACTTCAGCCCCAGGGGATCTGATGCCTCGGTCGTCCATGTGGTCTATGCTCACATGCACAGACATATATGTACCTGTAATTTAAAGGACGGTATGTTTAAGCACTCTGCCTAGCTAAGACTAAGATATTATCCAAAACATCCAGTCTGACTCATATCTAAAGTCATGTAAATCAAGAATATTGACCTACTGATCTTCTAACATGTTTCTTCCTCCACTGGATATCTTTTTAAAGATTTGTTCTCACTATGTAGCTTGGCTGGACTTGAATTCACATATAGTAGGATTATAAGTGAGTCACCAAGCACACTTGGGTAGGATGTAAATGTCAATTGACTGGCCATGTTTTATTCAGCTTCATATTTTACCAGCTGTTAACCTGCTCCTCCCACTTAGCACATGTTAGATATTTCTAAATGATTATGAAATAAACAGATGAATGAACAGTAAAACAGATGTAAAGTTCAGAAGTTTCTCAGGCATTGAACTTTCTTCCATGTCTAACAGGAAAGACAAAACGTACATACCAGCATCTTCAAGCCAGGCCTCGGGTTCTTTTTTACTCCCCTTGCCGAAGTTGTGTGTCTACCCTTGATCAATTCCTGGGTCCAGGTATGTGGAGTAAGTTTCTTCAGAATTATAAGGATCCCCAGAAAAGACAGCAAGGATCGTCGCCAAAGGAGGAAGGGAAGCATAGGTGCCAAGGAAGCAAATTCATATGGCAGTGTCACTTTAGCCTGCCCTTTTTTATCATATAAATTGTCATAAGTATATTTCAGAAACAATTCTCTGTTTGACCAGGTCACACACAGCATTATACCTGGATGTTAATTTTAAAAATATTTTTGAAAAGTTGATCAAAAGATCTTGAAAATAATACAAGCCAATTATTTCTTGAGATACATCTTAAAATTACATATTAAAATTTAAAGATAACTTTTTGTCAGGGTTTCAAAAATACAAGGCAGTTGAGAAAAAAAATCACAAGTATTGTTTCTGTGGTGGCATTTTCAGTGGTAGCTTGGGACTCTGTGTCCCACTGTGGTGGAAGACACCCTTGTGGGGAGCCTAGCCTTGAACTGAACTCTGTATCCCTGGATTTTTAAATTCTGTTTGTCAGAAGGATTCTGTGAGCCTAACTCGATAAGAATAACTATGTTCTCACACACTAGAACTTTTGGGAAAATTAAATCTGTTATCTTTGACTGTTGAGAAGTAAACTTGATTCTAAAGTGGTTTGGTTTGGAAAAGCTCGTAAAACTACTGACTTCTGTTAGGAATCCACAAATCTAAAATTCTGCTACTTAGTTTGAAATCAGTCATGTCACAGGACAGACGAACTCCAACTTACTAAGTCTGGGAGACTTTGAATGTCAAAAATAATGCAATAATATTAATAGATTTAAAAAAAATCTAGCCCTTGGTAGTATAGGAGGCGCAGGCGCTGGGAAAGGTAATCACAGGTAACATTGTGTAATTGTCATTATTGTGATTATTGGTTCAGCATCACCTCAGCTAAAAACAGAAAAAGACTAGAGAGAAGGCTCAGCAATTCACACTGCTTGTGCTTGCAGAAGGTGCAGGCTCAGTCTCTGTCGTCCAATGGCAGCTTACTTGTCTCCATAACTTCCGTGGAAGTTCTGATGCCCCCTTCTGACCTCCACAGGCACCAGGTACGTGCAGCACAGACAGACATAGAAGCAAAACATTTGTATAGGTAAGTAAATCTAAAAACTATTTTAAAACAAAGAAAATAGATCTTATGGGACTAAAGCTAAGGAATGCCATCAAAGCCAGGACGTCACAGACAGCATTAGCAACAATGGAAAACTAATATTTATTTTTTGTCATGTCAAGGGTGCTACTAGAAATACACATATCTTATATTGTTGTCAAAATATGTAAAATGAATCTAATTGTGAGGAAATAAGATTAACTTAGACTTTGGGACATTATTTGGGATCACCTCGTTATTTAAAAATATCAACACTATCAAAGCAACTATAGGATACTCTTCTAGATGAAAGGATTCTCAAGAGATATAACAATTGATTTTATTGGTTCCTTAGATTAAAAACCTAAAAGAATTTGGGGGTAATTAGGTAATTTGACTATGAGTTTATTAGACACTTTTTGCCACAATACTGACTTTTTTAGTTAAAGTAATAACATGGTGGCTTATAGGTTAAAATCTGCAAGAAATATATACAGAAGCACCGAAGGTTGAAATGCTGTGATGTGTACAATTTATCTTCAGATAGCTCAGGAAAATAGTAGAAAAGGCAAAGTAAATCTGATAAAACATTAACTCAATCTAAGAGGGGTAAACAATGTACTGTTTCAGTTTTCTGTCAGCGTGAAGTTTTTCAAAAAAAATGGAAAAACTAGAGATCCCAGAGGATTTCTGAAAACTGCATGAGGCCGCACACCATGTCCACACGATTCACTCAGTAACAGTCCATGTGATCATAACACAGTGGGACCCTTCCTACCACTTAGGAATGTCATTGCTGTTGTAATGGCAACACAATGCATTCCTGACTTGTTTGTGATGATTCTGGTATAATAATCCCATGGTGCTGCTCACCATACGAAAGGGTAACACATGTATGCAGTGTGCCCAGCGCTTGACGATGATGATAAGTGATTGCTCCTGTACTGTAATTTGTAGTTACTTTGGAATGCCCCACTTACACATAAAAAGAGTACCATGACACACTTGCCCCAGACTCATGCTTATTGTGTCTGTTGGTTGTATTAAGAAGTCATCTGAATGCATTCCATGGCATGTAAACAGTAGCATCAGCTAGCCATGCATTTTTCAGAATATTATCTTTGTTGTTAAGTGTGCTTTGCCACAGTATACAATATGCAAGTACAGTTTAACACATACAGAGTTGTTTAATTAACTGATTTTCTAAATGGGACAAAGCATTATCCAAAGTCCCTTCAAAACTAAGATATAAGATTTGTAAAAAGGTTTAGAAACAGAGAACCGTTTTTCTGAATGTGTTACCTCAACTTATTGACCTTTTAAAACCTGTAGGGAGTAAAGCTTGTCAGACCAACTGGTCATGGCTTGCAGACTCACCAGGTGTCCCAAGAATACGTTTGTCAACTTGTTACAAAAAAAAAAAAAAAAAAAAAAAACCTGAGACAGAGCCAAGTCCAAGCAAGGTCACCCTCAGCAGAAACCTTAAGGGAGGCTGGAGAAAAATCATAGCACTCAAATGCCCAGCCGAGTGCTGAGTGGCTGCCATCCTGTTTGGACTAGCAGAATGAAATTATCTTCATTAGTTGAAGGTCTTATCTGCCTTCTTTCAAAAGAGATTCAGGAGGCTGCTTGTCCTCTGCAACTAGGAAAGTGGATAGCGTGTGCACAGTAAGGTAGATTGTAACATGAGGGCCTGCTTGTTGGGGTTTCTGTCCTGCCCAATTCCCACAGCCAGTAAGCCCCCAAAGAAATTACACAGAGGTCTCCGTAAGTTATAAACTGATTGGCCCATTAGCTCAGGCTTCATATTAACTCTTATAACTTATATTAGCCCATTATTTTAGTATATGTTAGCCACATGACTCAGTACCTTTTTCAGTGGGACAGGTCACAACATCCTGCTTCTTCAGTATCTGGACAAGACTGCCAAAAGAGCTTCCTTCTTCCCAGAATACTCCTGTTCTCATTGCCCCACCTCTACTTCCTGTCTGGTTTTCCTGCCTATACTTCCTGCTTGGCTATTGGCCAATCAGCATTTATTTAAAATATAATTGACAGAATATAGATGATTGTCCCACACCACTTCCCCCTCTTTTTTTTAAACAAAGGAAAATGTCCATAGTCTCATTTTGGGGGACTGATGCATAAACTGGCATGCAATACCCACAGAGAGATGACTCCTGAACTTGCCTAAAGGTGAGATGGTCCTTCGAGGTTCCTGCTTCATGAAAAAGTCGCAAGACATTCTGTAGGACACAGAAGAAAGTGACTGACAAACTGCCAATATAGGCAAAACTGTCTTTAAAATTTCTTGCTTCATGGAAAAGACTGCTGGATACTATGGGCCTGTGGGCTGAAGATGGATGCCCCAATGGTACAGAGGAACTTTGGGTGACTGTACAGGCAGTGAGATGTCCCTGTCACTTCTAGAGTTTTGGAAGTTTCTTCTCATTTACTTAGGTAATATTATATCTTTCTGGAGTCTTTGATGGAGTTAAAGAATAGATAGATAGATATAGTTTTCTTTTGTTATGATAAAAGATAAAATAGATATAAATATTGTAAGTAATTTTTGCTTGATAACTGTTTTATTATATGTAATTTTACTATGTTAAGTCTTCCTTTCCTTTTTAAACAGAAAGGGGAAATGGTGTAGGAGGTCCTTCTGTTTGTGTGTTGCTTTCATTGGTTAATTAATAAAGAAGCTGCTTGGCCTGATAGGGCAGAACTTAGGTAGGTGGAGAAGACAGAATTGGATTCTGGGAGGAAGAAAGCAGAGAGAGAGGGAACTGCCATGGAGCTGCCAGAATCAGACATGCTGAACCTTTCCCAGTAAGCCACGACCTCATGGTGAACACAGATTATTAGAAATGGGTTAAACCAAGATGTGAGAGTTGGCCAATGGAAGGCTGGAGTTAATGTTCAAGCAGTAATTTAATTGATACAGTTTCTGTGGGACAGAACAAAGGGCCCATACTCCCTTCAACAGTAGATGGCACACACCTCAGTGTGGACAGCTCCTACATCCGTGGATATAACTTTCTGTCCCTGTAAACACCCACTCTGCCCTGGAGAAGAGTTCCTTCTTTTGGTCTGTCTTTTACTTTCATGAAGAAGTATCTTTCCTCTGTCAAATCTTCACATTGTAATTCTAATTCAGAATTAGTCTTGACTAAGATTCCAGTGTCCCTGTGAGTTACTTTGAGCAGTGGAGGCAGCCTTGTGTCCTATCTTTGCGACAGGGATATTCCCATATTGGAATTGAATAGCATTTTGTTTTACCAGATCTTTATATGTAAGTCAAAGTGACCATTCCCTCTGAGTACTACCAGCTTGGGGAAGTCACATGGCCTTAGTGATGACGCAGACTGTTGTTCACGTTCTTTCAAATTATATAGCATAGTAAATACGATTGATCCCAAACGATACTATAACAATACGACAAGTTGGAACAGGCTGAGACTGTAACTCACTTGAGACAGTAATTCTCTATCGTGCATGAAGACCTGAGTTCAATCTCCAGGATTGCATAAAATCCTGCATCGTGACACTTAGCTGTAACCTTAGCATGTGTAGGAGGCAGGAAGACCAAATTTTCAAGGTTATCCTCAGCTGCATAGTAAATTTGAAGCCAGTCTAGGACACATGAACCCCTTCCCTTTTCTTGAGACAGGGTCTCACTGTGTAGCCCTGGCTAGCCTGGAATTCAGTAAGTAAATAAGGCTGACCTTGAACACACTCCCAAGTGCTGAGACCACACCAAGCCTAAAGCCCTATTTTATTTTATTTTATTTATTTATTTTTAAATATTTATTTATTTATTATGTATACAATATTCTGTCTGTGTGTATGCCTGCAGGCCAGAAGAGGGCCCCAGACCCCATTACAGATGGTTGTGAGCCACCATGTGGTTGCTGGGAATTGAACTCAGGACCTTTGGAAGAGCAGGCAATGCTCTTAACCTCTGAGCCATCTCTCCAGCCCCCTAAAGCCCTATTTTATAAAAATAGTTTTTATATCTTTTTAATATTACCTATCAATTTTAAAGGAATGGTTGCAAACCTTTGCACAAAGATAATACAAATAAATTTACTTAAGTTGTAATAATTTAAAAAAAGTAATTAGATTTACTTTTTTAAATTATTTCTTTTATTTTAGTTCATTTGGAAATTAAAGTCAGCCAATTTATTATTTAGGAAGATATATTCTACATACTCAACTGATTATTATAATCAACTGAAGCTCTGCAAACATAAGCTAAGTAAACATAAACCATATTCTTGCTGTATTCACATAAAAGTTTAGTTTAACATGTGACACTGATTTTACAGTTTGGTTATATTTGAAAGATGAATAGATACCTATTTTGTTGCTAAGCCTCAGATCAAGGTTCATTTTTCTATAGGCCATAGTGGTATTTTAAATTTTCCATCACTCTTTGCAGTGTTGATCGAGTTTTCAGTCTAAGTCTCAAAGGTCTTACTGCTTTTTCTGTTTGTGTTTTTATGAGACAGCTGTAAGATGAAAGGTTTTTTTTACTTTACAGCTGTCTACTGGTTCTCAGATTTAACTGCAAATACACGGTTAGCAAGCTCACGGTGGTGTCCTTGCTGCCCTGCGATTTGGGTGGCCTGCAGAGTCATTCTGATTCTGTCAGAAGACGCTGGAGATGGTGCAAGAAGAGTTAGAAGTGGCAAAAGAACGCTGGGTCATTTGCTGGCCTCTGACCTCTGAGTCCGGGCTGCAGCGGATGACTCAGGCAAGCCTGTCACAAGTAGATGATCATGTGGTGCTAAGTTCAGCCTCACATACAAGGCCAGCTCTTCCAGAGCCCACCCCAGCACACTTTGGCTGCCAGGTCCCAGAAGCATTTAAATTTAAGGTCAAGGGATGCTGCCAGCTTCCTGCTTGCAATAGCTGCGGTAAAAGTGGCTGGATGGCACCCGATGTGCTGCCCTGATGGTTTCTGTTTTCTTCACCCAGCCCTTCGGGCCTGTGTGTTCTTTACTCTGGTGGGTTGAAGAAGTCACAGAAAGGAAGGAAATGACGGCCAAGGGAAAACAATCATTTCCTATAGGAAAACGACTTCCCGAACAGAGCAACCGCAGTGGCATGAATGACCACTTGCAGAATGCCGAACGGTGTCAGTTTACGAGCGAATTTGTGCGGCCTCCCGTCCATCTTCGTGACACTCTTCAGACACGTGCATTGTAGATGAGGAAATGGAGGCTGTGAGGTTAGGCCATTTCCCTGGGTTTTATGCTAGAAAGTAACCCAGGTATCCAAACCCTGATTCACCTTAAAACCAAGCTTCAGCTACTACCCTGTCAAGGATGTGTAAGATACTTTCAATGAAATCAAAAAGTTTAGTGTTTACCATTTATCCTGACTATAAAATCCATATGTATTTACTACTAAAATTTTAACCAAAAGAGCAAAAAATTAGATCAGCCACAGTTCCTCTGCTTGTAGTTTCCTGTGGATTTCATCCCCATGGTACCAGGAAGTGAACTCAGGGTCTCCTACAGGTAGGAAAGCACCTGCCACTGAGTGGTACCCCAGCCCACAAGACCTTTTCAATGCTTTTCTGTGACTCAGTTTGTAGAGGCTTCTGGGGATTTGCACTTGTAGAAAACACTTTACCACTGAGATACATAGCTGACTGGTTGTGTTTCTTTTTTACATTTATTTATTATGTGTGTGCATGTACACATGCATGTCGTGGCCTGCCTGTGGAGGTCAGAGGGCAACTTGTGCGTGTTGATTTTCTCTCCTCTCCATGTGGGTTCCAGGCTTGTTGGCAAGAGGCTCTTACCCACTGAGCCACTGTGCAAGCCCCCGAGGGTTAGTTGTAGAATACATATTCCTCTATAGTTTGGAGGTACCACATTTTTCATTTAAAATTAGATTTCTAGTTTCAATTTTGGATTTTTTGTTAATATACAGAAATATTATTGATTTTGGCATGTTAAAATTTTATTCTGCAGCCTTATTGATTTCTTCAATAGTTCTAGTATTTTCGTGTGTGTGTGTGTGTGTGTGTGTGTGTGTGTGCGCGCGTGCGTGCATGCATGCACGCACGCACATGTGCAAATGTTATTCATGCACATACATTCCTTCAGTTTCATATACCGGATCGTACGTCTATAAGGCTGTTTTTATTAAAATTCTCATCACTATGCCTTTTTTTTTTTTTTTGGCCTTCCCTGAACTTCCTAGAATGTCTAGAACAAAGCAAGCAGAGATGATAAGAACTGATACTTTTGCCTTAGGCACAATGTTACCAGGAGAAACATGGTAACCATTTTGGGAGTCCTTACATGTTTCTGAGACTTTGTACTCATTTCTTTTGTGTGTTTGTGTCTTTCCTTCCATGTGGAAAAGGTTTCCAGATCAGCCATTGTCACAGACTCCCAGCCAGTTTTCAGGGTTGAGGAGCAGCAGGCCTTTCCCTTGAAGCTTTCATGTCCAGCTCCAATGGACCTTCTGACTTAGGGGAAACGCAGAGGGTTTTATGCTTCCCCTAATATTTAAAAATTTGTACTTGTATATATGGGTATTTTTTTTTTGGACCACAGGAGTGCCTGCTGCTCTCAAAGGCCAGAAGAGGGGTGCATGAGACCCTCTGAACCCTCTGGTTGTGAGCAGCCATGTGGTCCTTTGGAGGCTGCGCCCAGTGCTCATGAATCCCCGAGCTATCTTTCCAGCCTGTTTTCTAATCCTAAGTAATGTTGGATTTGGGGGGAAAATGCTTTCTAGTTCTGTTCACATGACTGTGTGTCTTTAAAACTCTATTTTATTAAATGGTATATGGTGTTGAATGACATCCATTAAACCAGCCTTGCATTCCTGGGGTAAACTTCAGTTGGTAGAGTCTGTTTGTACATTACTGCTTTCCCTTTGCTAATATTCTGCTGAGGAGCATAGAAATGGACAATTTTTCCCTTATAATTAGTTCCTCTGAAGTTGTGTGTATGTGTGGATATTTTACTGTCTTCGATTTGGGTACACATTAACAATATCACAGAATAACTTGAAAATATCCCCCTCTTGCTCTGTTTTCTAGGAAAGTTGATATTATTTTTCTTTTGTACATGACTTGTAGAAACTGTCCCTGGAAAAGTAACCAGGCCTTTTAACTGTGAGAGTATTTTAAATTACAAATTCAAGTACTTCACTGTGGGACTGTTCAAATGTTCTATTTCTTGTGGAATTTAGATGGTTAATTTTTTTCTTCATAGGCATTTGTCCACTTCATTTTAGCTATATGATCTGTTTCCATAATGTTCTTTACTATATTTCCTTTACCCTCCCCACTTATTTCATTTTTCAAAATAGGATCTCATTATGTAGCTTTGGCTGTTCTGGGACTCCTCAGTAGACCAGGCTGTCCTCTAACTCAAAGAGATTCACCTGCCTCTGCCCCCTGAGTTCTGGGATTAAAAGCAGGCACCACTGCTGGCTGGCTTCCTTTAAAATTTAATTTTAAAATGTATAAATTCAGTAGTAATGCTACTCCTTCATTCTTGTTTGTGTGTGTATGTGTGTGTGTCTGTCTGACTTCTCATTATTTTTGTCATGAATCCACCTTCAGTTTTTTAAAAATATTTATTTATTTATTTATTATGTATACAATATTCTGTGTGTATGCTTGCAGGCCAGAAGAAGGCATCAGACCCCATTATAGATGGTTGTGAGCCACCATGTGGTTGCTGGGAATTGAACTCAGGATCTTTGGAAGAGCAGGCAATGCTCTTAACCTCTGAGCCATCTCTCCAGCCCCTCCACCTTCAGTTTTTATATATTCTGATATCTCTCAAAACCTTTCTGCCTTCAAATTTTCTCCATTGCTTTTCTGTTTTCTTTCATTGACTCCCTTTCTCAAATCTATTATTTCCCTTTTTTTTATTAGTTTGAGCTCATTTCTCTGTCTTGTTTTGTTTTGAAGATGATTATTCTTTTCTGTGAACAGTGCTACCTCTCGCTGCATTCTCCTGCATGCTGCCTTAGCTACAACCCCTACATTTGATACATTTCTCTCTATTTCACTGAAAGTGTTTCCCTTGAAATACTGACATCGAATGAGCTTGTTGGGCTCATCCTAAAATTCATTTATTCTTTTGTAACATTAATTCTGTTACTGAGACTCCTCAGTGAATTTTTCATTTCACTTTTCAACTATAAATTTTTTTGGTTCTTTTAATGAATTTCTATACTTTTATTAATATTTTCTGTTTGTTGGGATAGTACTGTCATTTCGTTTATTGTCAGCATTGTTTCCTTTTTTAACTGTATTTTGTTTTGTCCACTATCTCTAACATCTGAGTCCCCTCAGTGGTTGTGCCTGTCGTCTTCTCTTTCTCTCCTCTATTTGAGTCATACCACTTCATTTTCTTGAAGTCTGGACACTTAGAGAGTTTATTATAACAGTGTATTTGACTCCAACACCTGCAGTGTGGTTGCTGCTGTGATCCTTCATTCGCTGTCTAATGTTTTCCCTCGTGAGGTCCACAGATGTCATCTTCTTCCACCTTGACTGGAGGTCAGAAGGTCATCTTAATCACACCCTGCAATGGTGCTGCAATGGTACCTGCGGCAGCAATGATGGTCAGCCACCTCTAATGCTGGCCTGACAGGAAAAGCATGGGCAGTTCAGACTTACCTTTGAAACTTAGTAGAAGCAAAAGGTGGACAACAGGAGAGGAAAAAGACTCTTAACTCACCCATCACAGAAACCTCTTCTTGTCTTTTGATTAGAATGGATTTAAGAGACTTGATTTGACAAAGTGTGGGTTTATTGTCAATTTCTTTGCTAGAATTGTGATATTAACTTGTTAATGTTTGTAACTGCTTTAGTTCATGAAGATGCTACTGATCAGAAAAAGGTTTGAGCTTGTCTGAGAATTTTGACACAAGATGTTCTTAGATTTGCTATGTTTAAAAGGTCAATTTTGGGTTTTGACTGTAGCTGTAAACTGTTAGACCAATTTAAAAAAGGATCTCACCTCAGGACATACTTTACTAGGAGATGATACTGTAGCCGTAGGAGCATATGTATAACAGCATTGTCTGCACTCCTTTTCTAGAAGGTACTATAGCCATAGGAGCATGTGTGTAACAGCATTGTCTGCACTCCTTTTCTAGGAGATACTGTAGCCATAGGAGCATGTGTGTAACAGCATTGTCTGCTCTCCTTTTCTAGGAGATACTGTAGCTGTAGGAACATATGTGTATCAAAGCATTGTCTGCTTGCATATGATCATTTCTCTTGACAGAAAATTGGCTGAAAGCTGCACAGCACCTAGCGGTGCTTTCTCCCTTAACCCTTTATTTCCAGAGGCTGGCAGTCAAAGACAGGTAAGATATTTTTCCCTCAGGCAGTCTAAGACAGGACTTACATGAGAGAATGTATATACTGATGAGAGGTGAGTCTGGAAAATGGTAAAAGGACCCGTTAGGCAGGTGCAGTAATCTGTCCTTTAGCAGAAGCACAGGCTTTATTAAATAAAATAAAAAAAGAGGAAATAGTGAGGACCCACAGGTGTGAACCTGTTCCACCTTGACAGGAGGTCAGAGAGTTTGAACTTATCAGTGCTCTCTCAAAATTGTTGACAACAGGTATGACTACAAACAAGAGATTTTTACTTAGGGTGTTAATTAGTATTTTGGTTGTAGAGATGGATCTGTTCTACCTGGACTGAAGGTTGGAGAATTCAAGTCTATTTCTTTTATCATGTTAATGAAGTCCATTGCCTCCCTCCTTCCCTTTTGGAGTGAAGGCTATAAGCATGTGGAGAAGAAATGAGGACAGATTCAGGATTCAGTATTCACTGAATTTCCCTCCTGATGCTGTTCAGGGTTTCTGTCCCTTATTTCATATTTCTGTTCCTTTTTGTGATAGTAAAGATAAAACACTACAGGTTCCCAAGTGGCGGCAGTGGGCATCAGGTGACAAGGGGCAGCAGGTCCCAGGCAGGGAGCCATGCAGCAGGTAAGAGACCTCAGCAGGTCAGCTGGTCCAACAAGGAGCCATAATGGGTGAAAGACAGAGACAGATATGCATGCCATGCAGAGAAAGTAGGTATTTATTTAGTGGGTTATGGAGGGGAAAGGAAATAGGGGGAAGGGGAGAAGGGGGAAAAGCAGAGAGAGGCAAAGAGAGAAAGAGAGAAAGAGAAACAGAGAGGGGAGGGGAGGAGAGGAGAAGAGAAACTACCTCTTGAGATGGAAAAGAAGGAGATCAGGCTGGAAGAGGAAGAAAGCTTGCCTCAGTGAATGGGGTAGGGAGTAGGTGGGGCTTATCTCTTAAAGGAACAGGACAGACCATTACATTCCCATCTTTTTTTATAATAAAAAAGGTGGGAGGTTAGGCACAACAGGTTAAAGGAATTGGGATGGCAGATTCTCAAGACTGCTTCCTGCTTATTTGTGGGCATCATCTTGGGAAAGCTGGGTGCTGGTCACATCCTAGGGTAGCCGGTCTCTTTGTTCCTGTCCAGTGTTTGTGGTATGGAAATGTCCAGGGTCTCTTAGGCCTGTTTAAGGTATTGACAGAACAGAGGACAAAGTTAAGTTTAGAAAAAAAATTTAGAACCAGGGAATCGAGAGGGATGTATCTGACCTGTTTAAGGTGGATCCTTTAATTTGGCTCCCTGGAACTCAAAAGAATTTTTTGGGTTTATGAAAACATAAGTTTTAGACAATAGCCACTGTGACAGATATTTTTGCATAGTGAAAAGTATCTTTAAGACTATGAAAGGTAGCATGAGAGAGAATTTTGTTAACTTGTATCTTAATGAAATTTGTTTGGTGAGGCTGTCCTTATAAACAACAAAACCTCTCAGCTATCAAACTGCATCAGAGATCTTTGAGAAGGATAAAATTTTACTTGGGGAGTTATTGATTAAAAAATGACAGAGAACTTACTTGTTTTGCACCTAGAGCTACTCCTCAGGGTCCTCCATGATCGCTGAAGGTCATATTTACCTTTTGCTGTTTAGCACAGGGCCTACAAGGTTTTAGAAGATCTTGTGGGTTAGAAATCTGTAGGAAGACAAGCCTACCTTGACCTGATCGGCTAGGCTGTTGATTCCAGTAATTCTATCCATGTCTGGAGATCTTCAGTTTAAATGAAAAGCAGTTTTGCCCAGTGGCCAGCACTTGACAGTTAAAACGAACTGCAGATGGATGTTGTTTTGTGCCCATTTGTCTTCTGTCTTCTTTGGAGGAAGTAGAGTACTGCTGCTAGGAGCCAACCTGTCTCTTTTTGTTATGAAAAGTTTTTTAATAATTAAATGTTTAAATGCCATATTCCCCAGATCTCTGAGTAGTTGAGGGCTGTTTATCAGGTATAGATAAGTTATAACTACAGTAAAGAATCTGCCTGAAGAGCTGGGTCCAAGCTGACTGTACTTAGCAGGTAAGATTTATAGTTGTAAAAGACAGAAAGAAGAAAAGTAGTAGTAGTAGCTTAACAGTAGAACTGACAATAGTAGAGAACAGCTTAATATATTTTAAATCAGGCTTGGATTAAATATATAGTATTTTTGTAGGATACTTAAAACTACATACCAGTTTAAAACATGAGATTTATTGTTTTTATAATCTGTAATGAGATACAATGAACAGACAGTTATAACATTTAACAGTAAACATAAGTGTATTTAAGTTACATGTGTGAACACACACACAGTGAAAAGAAATTGAGTGAGGTGGATGCTTTTGATGGCCCCTACCAAAGGCATGCCACTGCACAAAACACACACGAAATAGTCAGCAAGAGGAATTTAGAGACAAAAACATAAGTAAACTGGGGGCCAGGCAGGGTATACCCCAGTAAAGATGGCAGGACTTGGTCACCTGACCTGGCCATCAGTTGAGATGGCAGTGAGGTCACCTGACCTGGCCACCAGTTAAGGTAGTGGTAAAGTCACCTGACCTCAGTCAAAATGGCAGTGGTCATGTGTTGTATGGAAAAGCCACATTTTTTTTGAGCCATGAGAGTTTTAAATATAATAACAAGAGAGATATACAAGTGTGATCTGCCCTGTTGCACACCACTGCATCACAAGCTCTGTGGGGAACAAAGGCTGGAATTGAAAACAGCTGCCCCATGGATCCAACTAATCTTGGACCAGTGGTAGCAGTAGCAGGGGTAGAATAGAAGGAATGGGAATGAGAGGAAAAAAGCATTTAAATGGGTGGGAAGAGGCTGCCCAGTGTAAAGAAAAGCAGAGCTGGCAGATCACCAGCAGAGCATTTACAGGTGGGTGGCTGATAGTTTGAGGGTTTATATTCTATAGCTGAAAACATGAAAACCTGGAAAAACAATGAACAAACATCACAAGGCCTTTAGAAGAACATCTTCTCTCTACAGGTCGGGTGTTAATGGAGCCTACTGGCCCCTGTCCGAGTGACTGGGAAGCCAGAGACTACAGAAAAGCCATACCATAAAGCCTATAGGAAAATGTTTTTCTCTACAGGCAGGGTACTGATGAAGCCTGGCTGGCCCCGGTCCAGGCAACTCGGAAGCCAGAGAGGCTAGAGGCCACTCTGAGCAGTCTCTCACAGCAGGGACCACCTACAAGTGGTCAAAAAGAAAAGAAAAAAAAAAGAAAAGAGAAAGAAAAATCCGAGGGACCCCAGGCCCCAAAGTGAATGCGCCATACAGCGTGTGCAGTGCTAGTGCAGAAGGACCAACCCTGGGTCATGTAGTAATAAGAGGAGCGGCGGGGCTGCCTCCCCGGCACCCCGGCCACCCCCATGGCTAGCTTATGCCCCGAAATAATTAGATGGAAACTGTATTCTTTTAAACACTGCTTGGCCCTTTAGCTCTAGCCCTTACAGGCTAATTCTCACATCCTGATCAACCCATCTCTAATAATCTGTGAGCACCGGTCTTACCGGGAAAGATTCAGCATGTCTAACCTGGCGGCTTGCTTCATAGCGTGCGTCTGCCCGGGAGAGCGGAGCATGGTGTCTCTCTGAGGCGTCTGCCCCCGAGAGGAGAGCTGTGGAGTCTGAGCTCACTTCCTCTTCCTCCCAGCATTCTGTTCTGTTTACTCCTCCCACCTATCTCCTAACCAATGAGGGCCAAGCAGTTTCTTTTTATTTAACCAATGACCTTCCTCCATCATTTCCCCTTTTTCGGTTTAAACAAAAAAAAAAAAAGGCTTTAACATAGCAAAATTACATATAACAAAACAGTTATCAAGTAAAAGTTACAATAATCTTTATCATAACAAAGGAAAACTATAACTATAACTAACTATTCTTAACTCCATCAAAGACTCCAGAAAGATACAATACTACCTAAGCAAACAAGAAAAAAAGCAACTTTTAAAACTCTAGAAATGACAGAGACATCTCGCTGCCTGGACAGTCACCCAAAGTTCCTCTGTACCGTTGGGGCATCCATCTTCAGCCTTCAGGCCCATGGTATCCAGCAGACATTTCCATAAAGCAGGAAAATTCAAAGTCAGTTCAGTCACTATCTGTTGTGTCCTGCAGAATGTCTCGCAGACTCTTTCATGAATCAGGAACCCCAAAAGATCATCTCACCTTAGGCAAGTTCAGTAGTCCTCTCTCTGCGGGTTCTCTGTGTCCAGTTTATGCAATAGTCCAGGCAAGAGCAGTTTCTTGCCCAAATGGCTATCAAACTCCATAACGAGCCTCTTCAATGCCCGTCTTCCTCTTGAAGTAGATTGGTGCTGCCAGGAACAGAGTGTCTTATTGTCATGAAAAGTCCCAAGTTATTAAGACATTTAAAATGCCATATTCTATAATCTTAGAAAATTATGAAGAATGCCTATCTAAAATATATCTACGCATATCTAGAAAATATTAACTAACATGACTACAAACTTGACTATTATTTATGATTATCCATCAACAACCTATATTTCCTATTTATAGATTACATTTTAATAATGAACTACACAATCACAATACCGTAATAAAGATCAGAAATACATATACATATAACAAAATTGACCGTAAATCTCTATCAATAAAGCAAAATCTATAGTAATGCAAATTATTCATACCTATGTCATATCCCCCTTTAAATGTAAAAGAAAATTTATAAACATTTTTTGGGAATATGGTCGCAGTTATTTCTCTCCAAACTGCTTCCTGCTGAATGGGGGCGTCGTTATTTAGGTCTTTCATGGTATAACCTGTGTGCTAGTTTCATCTCAGTTGGCAGTTGAGCGAAGCAATTTTCTGAAGATATTCACACCAACCCTTCAGGAGGGCGTGGTCCATCATACCAAATCGGAATACAAGAAATGAACAGGGTCTCATCCTCTGTGAAAACAAAATAAGAAACTCCTTTCCAAAGCATCATGTCCTTAGATCCAAATTTCAAAATCAAGGCATCAAAATATCTATGTTGGATTAGTTCAGCAGCATTTATAAATAAATATCTTTTAGCATCTGTTGCTCCTTCCTCAGCATTTAAATAATTTAAAGAGAGCATAATAGCATACAGTATCAAAATTCTCTGTGTATTTTCCATCTTTTTGCAGCTTTGTTTTAGCCTCTATTTTGTTTATTTTTACTTTTAACTCTTTGCTTTTTGAGACAGGTTTTCTGAATCTTTGACCTGAAGTAACTCTGTAGACCAGGCTGTCCTTGAACTCTCAGAGATCCGCCTGTCTCTGCCTCCCAGGCATTCGGGATTAAAGGTGTCCAGTACTACACCTTGAACTCACAGAGATCTGTTTGTCTCTGCCTTCTAGGCACTGGGATTAAAGGCGTGTGCTACCACACCTTGAAGTCACAGAGGTCAATCTCCCTCTGCCTTCCAAGTGTTGGGATTAAAGGTGAGTACTACCACACACAACTCTCTTCCTTTTTTTTTTACTTTAAGAACTTCAACTTTTAGTCTGCATATATATTTAACACACTGTAAACCATTTAAAAATTTTCTTTGTCTTTAAATCTCTCTTTACTGTATATCTCTCTTTTTCTGACCACATGAGTCTTTAATTTACCAAGCAATATCAGTAGGATTAAAGGCATGGTTTTGCTAGCTAGATGTAGCCCATTCCTTAGCTTTCCAGCCTCATGGCTGAGGTACTGGCTGTAGCCATGTTTACTGCCACAACTCTATGGCATTTCAAGGTCCCTGCCAGCAAGCGAGCTTCAGCAGCCTGTGCTTGCAAACTGCACGAACCGCCTGCATAAAAGAGTCAGAGTTTGTCCTGGCAGGACAGCCCAGAAAGCCGGCATTTTTAAACGGCACAGCTTTTTTCCTGCTACGGTTGAAAACCGAAAAGCATGCATTCAGCTTTTCGTCAACACCATTTAAGTGTTTCGTGGCAGGACCTCTTAATGAGCTGCAGGGTTTTGCAGCTAAAGCTGAGTCAGGAAGCCTCTATTAAATTGCAGCTACCAAGAAAACATGCTCTTCTCTTTCCCAAGCTTTCTCAGGCTTTCAGTGGATTCAGTTGTCCACACATCTGGGCGCCAATCTGTAGTAATAAGAGGAGCGGCGGGGCTGCCTCCCCAGCACCCCGGCCGCCCCCATGGCTAGCTTATGCCCCGAAATAATTAGATGGAAACTGTATTCTTTTAAACACTGCTTGGCCCTTTAGCTCTAGCCCTTACAGGCTAATTCTCACATCCCGATCAACCCATCTCTAATAATCTGTGAGCACCGGTCTTACTGGGAAAGATTCAGCATGTCTAACCTGGTGGCTTGCTTCATAGCGTGCGTCTGCCCGGGAGAGTGGAGCATGGTGTCTCTCTGAGGCATCTGCTCCCGAGAGGAGAGCTGTGGAGTCTGAGGTCACTTCCTCTTCCTCCCAGCGTTCTGTTCTGTTTACTCCTCCCACCTATCTTCTAACCAATGAGGGCCAAGCAGTTTCTTTCTATTTAACCAATGACCTTCCTCCATCAGGGTCGTCCAATCACGTTTTTAGCTATGGGAAGGAACTAGAGATGAATGTCAGCAAAGGGATCAACCATAGCCATGAAGGCTGTGGTTGGGAGCTGGAAGGGGAAAACTCACCACTGAAACTGCGTGCGTAGAGGTCAGTGATCAGGTTTGTGAAAAAACCTCGTTCCCGAGCCCAGGGTTCCACATCTCCTCAGCCGGTCTGTCTGTGGGTGGGAGGGAGAGAATGGAGAGAGCCTGGTTGAGTCATGAGCCCCAGTGTAATGGTAAATAAAATGGCACAGTTCCCTGAGGGGCAGCAGCAGGCAGTGGGCTATGAGGGGTAGCGGGTCCCAGCCAGGGAGCCCCACAGTGGGTGAGAGACCTTGGCAGGTCAGCTGGTCCCATGAGGAGCAAGTGAGAGACAGAGACAGATATGCACACCATGCAGAGAAAGTGGTTATTTATTTAGTGTGTTATGGAGAGGAAAGAGAAGGGGAAGGGGAGAAGAGGAAGAGCAGAGAGAGGCAAAGAGAGAGGAAGAGAAACAGGGGGAAGGAGAAGAGAAGCTACCTCTTGGGAGAGAGACAGAAAAGAAGAGATCTTAGGCTGGAAGCAGAAGGAAAATCCACTTGCCTTGGAAGGGGAGAGGGATTTTCAGGGCTTGTCTCTTAAAGGGACAGGAGAGACCATTACTTTTTTGTATAATAATTGTAATCCTCATATTCCTACCCTGGAATGTATGAATTTTGTCGAGGCTGATCTTTAACATTCCCTGGACTGAGGAGCCTGACCTTTCAGAAACAGGTAACAGCTGCTTCGCTGTGCTCAGCCTTGCATCAGTGTTACTGGAGTTGTGAGCCTGGCTTCCTAGGTTATCCTGGATCAGTACTGCCAGTAGACAGCATGGAACAGGATCTGGTCAGGGACCGCACTTCAGCATAACGCTTTAATGGAGCCTCTGTCCTGTACAGGTTGGTCTGCTTTGGATTGAAACTCATCATCCTCTGTTCACATTTCTACCTTGTACTATAAAGCCTCATCTCAGGTAGCTTCAGAGTTACAAATGCCTAGGCTTGTCTCTCCTGAGCATGTGTACAACTGTGTACATGCAGGCAGTCTTCAGACCTGCTGGGGAAACTCAGGAGCTTCTGTGGGCCCGCATAGCTGATACTGTCCCAGAGAGCATTGTTTAACTTCTGCTTGGTTCCCCAAACAGTGGTGCCATCTTTGCCTGGCTGCAAGATTTTCCCTGATTGTTTGACACTGAGATCTCTATTAATAGTTTTGATCAGTATTCCTGGGTATAGGTAATTTTATGTTTGTTTGTTTGCTTGCTTATTTTTTGTTGTTTTTCTGATGTTTGGTCAGAATGATATTGGACATCTTATGACCTACTCTTTCCAGAAGAACTGCCACAAACTGGAGCCATGGGAAAGGGACAGGTGGCAGCTCCAGGCTGATCTTCCTGAAGTTCAGTCATTTCTCTTAAAGACATTCTTTTCAAATTTGTTGTATGATTCTGGTCAATTTACAGATGGTTGTTTCTGATAATTCTATCCATTTTAATGTTTTTTTGAAGAAAAGATTTGCCATTCATGGTTGTATTTGCCTTAAAAAGTAGTTTCTAGGGGCTGGGAATATTTCAGTCAGTAAGTTCTTTCTGTGTAAGTGTGGAGACCAGAGCTGGATTTCCTAGTGCCCATATGAAAAGCTGCCATGGTGGTGTGCCTTCACAACCCCAGCTCTAGGGAGGCTGAGGCTGTGGATCCTTGGTACTCACTGGCTCACCCACTTAGCTTATTCAGCATGCCCTAGGTCCCAGTGTCTTAGAAAACACTCCCCTTGCTGGTGACTGTTACGGTTATACTGGCATCAGAATTGGGGAGGACTGCTGGTTTTTACCCCTTTGGAAACTCTTTGGTGCCTCTTGATACATGGAAATTAGTCTTCAGTGAGGAAGCATTCTGGTCAGTTTTAGCTCAGGGATCTCTGGGCCCTATTCCTGAAATGTGTAGTGTCTTCAGCAATAGGAACTTTCCTTCCATCTCTATAGAGCAACCAAGGGCAACAGCAATAGGCTGTGTGTTCAGGGAGTATCTTGGACAGCCCTGGAAAACTACTCCAAAGAGGGCTTCTTGTGTCCAGTGTTAGGTTTCTGTTAGGCAGACTTTGATTCTTGGATTACTGGCAGCTCAGACCCTAAACAGTGACAACATACCTTGGTGGTAACCATCAGCTCTCTAATTGGACTTAAAACCCACACAATAAAAGAGAAATCATGTCTTGTACTGGAAACATAGCTAACTTCTCAGTGCTCGTGAAGTCGTGGATATTGGAGGAGAATCTACAACTACTAACTTACCAAACCTGCATATTCTCTACCAATAATCAATAAACATTTGCCTTTATGCCTTCAGATAAGTGTAGTCTTCACCTCTCATCAATGAAACATCTCTTGGCAACAGATGAAGATCACTATAAAAATGACAACAAATTAAAATACAGAGCCATTCCAATTGGGTACATCTATCAACCAATCAAAATGCAGAGCTGTGGAGCCCATTCCCATTTGGATACATCTATAAACCAATCAAAATGCAGAGCTGTGGAGCCCGTTCCCATTGGATACATCTATAAACCAATCAAAATGCAGAGCTGTGGAGCCCATTCCCATTTGGATACATCTATAAACCAATCAAAATGCAGAGCTGTGGAGACCATTCCCATTGGATACATCTATGCAATTGTCCTGGACCTCAGGCTCAGGGAACATGGCAGAAGTGGGACAGAAAGATTGTAAGAGCCAGAGTACTAGGGTTTGCTGTGAGACTGTGTCTCCTAGTAACTTCAGATGCTATGCCTGCACCTTCTACCAGCATGGCTGTCAAATGTGAGCTGAACAAGGACGACACCAATGGGCATGCTGCAGTGGACAGTGAAAAGCCCATGAAGTCTCAGCCTAACCACAAAATATAGGCAACTGAGGAATTCTGGGAGTGAGAGAGGTGGGTACATGAGAGGTAATAACTTTATAGAAGAGTGAGGAGGGGGTATATGAGCAGGAAGAGTATGAGAATGAGGGGGCATATGACAGGAAGAATATGAGAGGGGCAGAGGAGAGGAAGAAATGTTATGTTTTAATCTCAAAATTTGAAACAAAAAGCCAACACCAAGCCAGGTGAGCTGAGGTCAGTACCAGACCCATGCAATACAAAGAGAGAGCCTATTCCCACAGTCATGCTGTGTGTACATCCACACACACTATGGATACATAATGAGTTCAGTACCAGACCCGTGTAATACAAAGCTTCCTCTGGCTCCACACATACATACAACACAGTGTGTGACTTATATATACAGACACACAAAGTGTCACACAGAAATGTTAAAAAGAAATGAAATCAAACTACAAGAACAGCTCCTTAGGGACCATGCCTGAGAGACCTCTGGAGACCTCTGGCCTCCACAAGCATGCACACACAAACATGTGTGTATCTGCATGCACACAAACACATACACCAACACGCACACATACACAAATATTAGTTTCTTTAGACATATATCTCTTCAACTGCTCATAGTCTAGTTAATGTTGCTTCTGCTTCATGCAAATGTAAACCCTCCTTGATGAAAACACTTGTGATAAAAACTGCCCACCTCCTGTTCCTTATGCTATAGTTATCACGTCTTGTACATCTATGAACAGCTTCTAGGATTTGGGTTAAACATTCATAGAGCCTGGTTTCCTTCCCAAGCAGGACTGCCTTCAGGAGAAAGAGAAAGTTCTAATAAAATCTTTCGCAAGTGTTCTGTATCTGTGGACAGCACTGTGAATTCTCCAAACAGGAAATAAAGCCTTCATATTTTATGGAGGAGTACGTAGAATAATGGATCTAATTCTTTCATTGTGTGCAGTATACAGGTGTTTATTTGTGGTAAGGATATCATGTATAGACAGAGTGATCCACGTACACATGAAACACCTGTGCCTTGTGCAGTACTGAACCTACATACCTTTTCCTCCCTGATCATGGTATCCACAGCTATGTCACCATCAGTCACTGCCATCCCTCAGAAGTGTGCATTTCCCATCTCTGACTAGGCTAGTATATAGCAGTTGGGACACAATTTTTAAGTCTATTTGTTTAGAGTTGATTATTTTACTTTTTAGAGAATATATAATTTACATGTCATCTTTTGGAATACATTTTATTCTCTTGCCCTACAATTATCTCTTGGTGAAGGGTACTGCTAATTTTAAGTTATGTATGTATGTGTGTTAATAATATGTGGAGGAAATGCTATTTTATGCTATGTGGCTGGCTCTACCACATTTAGAAAGTTAATTTTTAGCAACTAGAGAACGTGTTTATCTAACTTGCCAAGAATAGGCACTTCAGGCTCTTCTTTTATTCATTGTCTGGGATAGTTCTTACATCATCCCTGTTCTAACCCTGAGCCATCCTTGCTTTGGTTCACACTCATGCAGGCGCTGCCCACAGGCCATTCCACCTGAGAATGGTCCAGTCTTTTCTCCCCTCATTTATGTAAATTTTGAAACAGGAGCTCACTCTGTAGCCGAGGCTGGCTTTGAATGTGTAGCAATCTTCCTGTCTCAGCCTCCCAAGTCCTAGCAAGCAGTACTGAGTGTCCACTCTTTTAACATTCTGATCAGGCTGCAGACACTGTGTAAAAGTTGTCTATACTCATTGCTTCTCTACACTTGTAGATAAACTGTGTGGCACATTCTCCCCTTACTGTTTATTGCTTCCTCATAAAATTTAACAGGGCGATTTATGTGAAGTAAAAAACAAAACAAACAAAAAGCTCAAGAGAAAGTAGATTGGACATGATGCATACATTTACAGATTAAATGATAATATTCCCAGTGTTTAGTTATATTATTCATCATTCTACATAAAATGACCTAGTAGAGACATGGAAGTAACATTTGAAGCTATTCAAAAATAAGATACCTTTTCAAATATGCATAATCATTCTTCGTTGGCCCCCTTGACCAGTGACCGTTATTTTTCTGGTTCTCTTCAGAATTTTTTTCATCTTTTGGCGTGTGTGTGTGTGTGTGTGTGAGAGAGAGAGAGAGGGGGGGGGGGGGGGAGGGAGGGAGGGAGGGAGGGAGGGAGAGAGAGAGAGAGAGAGAGAGAGAGAGAGTCCTGCTTTTTTCCCAGCATAGAGCTGGGTTATAGGTGCACATCTGTCTGTCTGCCTGTCTGTCTAAACGTATACCAGGGAAAGCATCTGAGTGTCCTGGGTTAGTTCTAAGGCACCAGCAGAAGAAGCAATGTCCTTGGGATAAAGATATAAGCCTTTTAACCCTTTGTTCACATTCATTTCCTTCTGAAAAATAAACTATTTGGGAAATACTTAGCTGAATAGTTGTTAGGGTCTTTGAGAAATCTGTGTGGGTAACTCCTTTGAGTTGAGGGAGTGAGCATCGGAATTCAGTGTATGCACAGTCACACGGAAGCCTCAACTCTCTGAACTTTAACTTTTACTCTCATTAGGCCTCTGTGAAAATAGACCAATTAGAGCTTGATTTTTAAATTTAGTGGTGACCATCTGTGAAACTAAGGAATTTTTGGACAAATTAAATGTGCAAACTTGTTTTGATTAAATATTTCTCCTTTTTTCCAGGGCCATTGGCATTAAATGGCCATTTTAGGCTGTACACTGATGGATCCATTTTGTGAAGTAATGGAAATAGGTGTGAAGAATTTTAAAACTGAGATATCATAATGTGATATGGGAGTCCCTTTTGTATGCTGTCTATATGTTTTATTACTATTGGTTAATAAAGAAGCTGCTTTGACCTATGGCAGGGCAGAATACTGCTAGGCCAGAAGTCCAAACAAAGACACAGAGAGAAAGAAGGTGGAGTCAGAGAGACACCATGTAGCTGCTGAAGGAGTAAGACACCAGAACCTTACTGGTAGGCCCTTGTGGTGATACACAGATTAATAGAAATGAGCTAATTTAAGATGTAAGAGTTACTTAATAAGAAGCCTAAGCTATTGGCCAAATAGTGTTGTTATTAATATAGTTTCTGGGTGATTAATTGAGTCTGGGCTGCCGAGAAACAAAGAGCAGTCTCTGGATACAATATTGAGAGCTGGCAAGGTGGTTGGTTCAGTGGGTAATGGTACTTGCTGGTATGAGTTCAATCCCTGGGACTCACATGTAGGAGAGAACCAGCTCCCACAGATTGTTCTCTGGACTCCATATATGCACCGTGATGCACATGCACCATTTAAAAAATTTAAAAGTCAGCAGTGAAACATTTTTTTTGTAGTCAGGCATGGTGGAACACACCTTTAATACCAGCACTTTGAGGGCAGAGGCAGGCAGCTCACTGGTTTGAGGCCAGCCTGGTCTACAAAGTAAATTCCAGGACAGCCAGAAAAGAGAAACCCTGTCTCTAAAAATAAAAACAAACAAATAAACAAACAAAGGTTTTTTTTTGTTTTTTTTTTTTTTTTTGTTTGTTTTTTGATTTTTTGAGACAGGGTTTCTCCGTAGCTTTTGGTTCCTGTCCTGGAACTAGCTCTTGTAGACCAGGCTGGCCTCGAACTCCCAGAGATCCGCCTGCCTCTGCCTCCCGAGTGCTGGGATTAAAGGCGTGCGCCACCACCGCCCGGCCAAACAAAGGTTTTTTAAAAATAACTTTGTAAATATGGTTGCACCTTGAGGAAATAATTCTAAATCACGAAAGGAAAGGAAAATAAATCTTCACATGAAAACATATTCATGGTAAGATTATCTTTATATTAATGTTCAAAAATATCATTTGAGCAAATACACAGCTAGGACAGAGTATTGTGTAACTTCAAAAATGGGAGCCTGGGACAGGTTGGATCTCTGCAGAACGTAGAATAACTCACTGTCACCAAGAGAAGGATCTGGTCCATCTCAGGGAGTTCTCACTCAGTCCTTTGTCCAGGAGACGGCAGAAACACTGCATGTGGGGCCCTTAAATTTTCCGGAAATTCTTGGTGACCCATCCACTTTGTGGAGTTTCCCAGGGCAAGTCAGTATGTTCACAGACAGGTACATAATCTAATAAAATAATGGATTCTGGTTGATCTAGAATAGATAGACAGGGGACAGAGCTTCCAATATGTTGAAAGTTCCTGTTTGGTAACATCTGCCTTGAAATAACTGGTTTGTTTTAACCAGGTTAAAAAGCAAACAAGAACAAGGACAGCTAATGGGAGCAATCAATACCACAGAAAAGGGAAAGAGAATATGCTGAGAAATAGAACTGAAACCTAACTGGTGGGAAGGAAAGGAAACTGAAACTCAGCCAGCAGCCCAAGGAAAACACAATTCTGGTCCAGCAGGTAGGAGGAGTCTCTGAGCCAGCAATGTTGACTGTCAAACTTCCCCAAGTGATAAGTGAATTGCAAATGAATGAGCAGCCTGACCTTGTTACCCCGCTGAGGAGGAGAGGTAACTGCTTGCTTCAGCTTGACAAAGCACAGGGTCCCAAGGCACTGGGCTTTGGGAGGGCCTTAGGAAGCAGGAAGCTGGTGCAGGTCCTGGGCCTACACTATTGACTCATTTGTGTAAGGAAGCTCTCCAGTCACCAGAGTTCAGGGTCAAGGCTGGAGTTCCACAGGAGCTCCTGTGAACCAATTCCTAGAAGCAACAGGAGGGAAGTGTGAAGGAGAGAGGCTGGGGTATAGTGACTGGCCTGGTTCAGAGGGCTCCTGTGTGAGGACAGTGGCCTGGCCAGTCATCCCCAGAGGTCAAGACAATGGAGCATATCAGGAAACCAAGGTGAGGCGCACAGGGCATGGGAGCAGTACACACTAGACCCTGCTGAGCCCTAAAGATTGCCAATGAGGCCAGGAAGAGTGGTGCACACCTGTAACCCCAGTTCTTGGCAAGCTGAGGCAGGAGGACCAGGACTTTGACACCACACAGACTTTGTGATGAATTTGAAGTCAGCCTCTCGTATGTGAGACCCTGTCTCAAAAACCAGGAAATAGATTCTGTGAATGCCATCTTGGAGTTTTAATAAATTTTAATTTCTTTTTAATTAAAATGTAGTTACATCATTTTCCCCCTCCTGCTTCCAACTCCTCTCATGACTCCTTCCTCCTTTTCTTAATTATTCTTACATATATAAACAAAACATGCATTATTATTACATATATACATATACACATATATAATCAAATACATATACAACCTGCTGAGTCTGTTTAGTGTTGCTTGTATGTATGTATGTTTTCAGAGATGACTACTTGATGGAGGAGTTACTTTCATTGGTTAATAAAGAAACCGCCTTGGCCCATTTGATAGGCCAGCCCTTAGGTGGGTGGAGTAGACAGAACAGAATGCTGGGAAGAAGGGAAGTGAGGCAGATGTGATGAAGCTCCAGCCCAAGATGGACGTAGGCTAGAATCTTCCCGGTTTACCAAACCTCATGGTATAACTTCATTAAAAATATATATTATAAATATGCAATATTAGGTAATATACAATAATATGATTCCCAATGGCTTTTCAAACATCCTTAGTGTTATTTATCCTTCTTTCCCCTCCCTCTTCAATATTTTCCTCTCCCCCCATTAAAGCTTCCCCATTTTCCCCATTTTTCTCTCATATCACCTTCATCCTGCTATGTCCCTATTTTGAGCATGCCCCAAACATGCTACTCCGCCCCTTGCATGTGGTCCCTATTTTCTTTGGTTACTCCAGTTTACACATTCACATGTGAAAACTTGAACCTAGAGTTCATAGATAAGAGAGAACATGCATTTGTCTTTCTGGGTCTCAGTTAACCACACTCAATATATTTTTCACTCATTTATCTGCAAATTTTAGGATTTTTTAATGAATGAATAGTATTCCGCTGTGTATATGAACCACATTTTCAATATCCAGTCACCTAAAGAACTGCTGCTTAGGTTGGTTCCATGTCCTGGCTGTTGCGATGAGCCACAATGAACATGGTTAAGCAAGTATTTCTAGAACCAATGTCAAGTCCTGTGGGCGTATGGTGAGGAAGAGTATAGCTGGGTCCTGTGCAAGAGTCATGTGTAGTTCTTCGAGAGTTCTCCATACTGGTTTCCATAGTGGCTGCACCAGTGAGCAATCCTACAAATGGTGAAGGAGAGATCACCTTTCCCTGCATCCTCCCAACATGGGTTTTAAGTTGTTTTCTTGATCTTAGCCACTCTGTTTGGGGTAAGATGGAATTTCAAAGTTTCTTTGATTTGCATTCCCTTAATTACTAAGGATGATGAGCACTTTTGAAGAAACTGCTTAGTCATTTTTATTTCTTCTTTTGAGAACTATCTGTTCTGATGCATAGCCCTTTTTATCTTTATTTCCCCTTTTTATTAAAAATAGATTATTTTCTCATATGATAGATCCTGATTACAGTTTCTCCTCCCTCTACTCTTCCTGTTTGTTCCCCATCTCCCCTCCAATCTGGATCCACTCCCTTCCTGTCTGTCATTAGAAAAGAAAAGACTTTTAAGAAAAAAACAACAAAATATAATAAAATTAAATAAAAACCATTATATTAAATTTGGACAAGGTAAACCAACAGAAGGAAAAGAGCCCAAGAGAAGGCACAAAAACCTGAGACCCATTTGTTGGCACACTCAGGAGTCCCATGGAAACATTAAACTGGAAGCTGTAACATACATGCAGGGGACCTAGTGCAGCCCCATGTTGGCCCTGTGCTTGCTGCTTCTGTCTCTGAGATCATCTCAGCTTTGTTTAGTTGATTTAGAGAAGCAGTTCTCAACCTGTGGGTTACAACCCTTTATCAAATGACCTTTTCATAGGGGTACCCAAAGACCATTAAAAAACACAGATATTTACATTACAATTCATTACAGTAGCAAAATTAGAGTTATGAAGTATTGACGAAATCATTTTATGATTGGGACCACCACAGCATGAGGAACTGTATTAAAGGGTCACAGCATTAGGAAGGTTGAGAATCACTGTTGTAGGGGTTCTTGTTCTCCCAGTGTCCTCCACCCACACTGTCTCTTACACTCTTTCTGTCTCTTCTTCCTCCGGGTTCCCTGAGCTCTGATGGAGACGGATTTTGTGGGGCAATCCTATTTAGAGCTTTTCCAAGGTCTCAATCTCTGTGCAATGTCTGCAGATACCGCCTTTTAACTGGGTCTCTGTTTTCTTGTTTCTTTGTTCTTTGAGTTCTTTGTACAGTCTGGATACTAATTGTGTTGGTTTGAAAGAAAATGGTCCCCAAAGGGAGTGGCATTATTGGGAGGTGTAGCATTGTAGGAGTAGATATGGCCTTGTTGGAGGAAGTGTTTCACTGTGGAGGCAGGTTTTGAGGGCTCGTATATGCCCAAGTTTCGCTCAGTGTGATCCTCAGTCCATTTCCTATTGCCTGTGAGATGTAACACTCTCAGCTCCAGCATCATGACTGCCTGCATGCTGCCATGCTATCCACAGTGATAATAATGGACTGAACCTCTGAACTGTAAGCTGCCATCTCAATTAAATGTTTTCCTTTATAAGAGTTGTGGTCATGATATCTCTTCATAGCAATAGAAACCTGAACTAAGACATTAATCATCTATGTATGTATATTCATTTATACATGTATAGATGACAAGGGTTCTCCCCCAACTCTGTTGCTTCCTCTTTACTTAATTGACTGTTTCCTTAGTAGTATAGAAGTTTTTAGTTTTATGAGGTCCCACTTGTCAATTGTTGGCCTTAATTCCTAGGCAAAGGGGTTCCTACTCAGGAAGTCCTTCCTTCACCTATGTCATGTAGGGTACTTCCTATGTTTTCTTTCAGCAATCTCAGTGTTTTAGGTTTAGGTTTTCAATCCATTTGGAGTCAATTTTTGTGCAGGGTGATAGATATAGCTATCATTTCATTCTTCTGCATGTGGACATTCAGTTTTCTTGGCACCATTTGTTGAAGATCCTCCCTTTTCTCCAGTATATATTTTAAATATCATACAGCTGCAGTTATGTATACTCATGTTTGGGTGTTCTAAACCAATTTACAAAATCAATAGTTTTTCTATATACCAACAATAGGCATTCTGAGAAAGAGATCATGGACACACTACTGTTCAAAGTGGCCTCAAAGAAAATAAAATGGAAATCAGCTAAACAAGAGAAGTAAAAGACCTTTATGATGTAAACTTTAAATGTTTTTAGAAAGAGATTGAGAAAGGCACTAGAAAATGGAAAGATATCGTTATTTTTTACTACTGTATAGTACTCCATTGTGTAAATATGCCACATTTTCTTTATCCATTCTTTGGTTGAGGGGCATTTAGGTTGTTTCTAGGTTCTTGCTATGAACATAGTACATATCCTTGTATGATTGAACATCCTTTGGTATATACCCAACATCAGTATTGCTGGGTCTTGAGGCAGGTTGTTTCCTAATTTTCTGAGAAATCATCATACTGATTTCCAAAGCAGCTGTACAAGTTTGTACTCCCACCAGCAACGGAGGAATGTTCTCCTTACCCCACATTTTTTCCAGCATAAGCTGTCATCAATGTCTTTGATCTTGGCCATTATGACAGGTATAAAATGGAATCTCAGAATTGTTTTGATTTGCATTTCTCTGATGGCTAAGGATGTTGACCATTTCCTTTGTATCTTTCAGCCATTTTAGATTCCTCTGTTGAGAGTTCTCTGTTTAGGTCTGTACTCCACTTTTTTTTATTAGATTATTTGTTCTTTTGATGACAAGTTTCTTGAGTTCTTTGTGTATTTTGGAGATCAGTTCTCTGTCTGATGTGAAGTTGGTGAAGACCTTTTCTTAATCTGTAGTACTACACAGCGGTAAAAGATATTGACATCTTGAAATTTGCAGGCAATTGAGTGAATCTAGAAAAAAAATCATTTTGAGTGAGATAACCTAGACACAGAAAGACAAATATAATATGTATTCACTCAAAAGTGGCTTGTAGACATAAAGCAAATAAAAACCAGCCTACACACCACAATCCCAGAGAAACTAGACAACAAAGAGGACCCTAGGAGAGACATACATGGCTCATAGGGAGAGAAAAAGACAAGATCTCCTGAGCAAACTGGGAGCATGGGGATCATAAAAAAGGGCAGAAGAGGAAAGGGGAGGAGGGGAAGGGAGTGGAGCAAACTGTATAGCTCAACAAAAATAATAAAAAAGAAAAGAAAAAGAACCATATGTTTTCTACAACACCCCCTCCCCAAACAAAAAGAAAATAGAAAGACCTTCCATCCTTACAGATTGGTAAATCAGTATTATGACAATGAACATTCTACCAAAAACAATGCATAGATTCAATACAATCCCTATCAAAATCCCCTTCAACATTATTTATAGGCTAGAAAATAGGGGGAAAAACCCTAAAATTTATCATGCATCACAAAAGATTACAGATGGACAGTCACAGCAATCCTGGGTAAAAAGAACAATCTGGTAGAAGGCTATGTCAGAGTTCAAGATAAATTACAGAGCTGTGGGGATAAAAACAGTATGGCACAGGCATAAAACAGGCAAACCAGTTATTCACACAGAGTCTCACAATTTCATCCTCTATGGGACTCTGCAAATTTCTTAACCCAGGCAACTGCTGCACATGAAGACCTATAACAAAAGGTTGGAGAGGTGGGAAGGGAGACAGAGAGATGTGTGACCTTTTCCTAAGCCACAGTAAACGGCAAGACAAGGCCAGATCTCCTGCACACAGAGACATGAGATAGATTTTAAAGATTCCACTGAGAGTTTGTGAGCTGGGAGGCTGTGCCTATGCAGACAGCTCCACATGTCGTACTTAAGCCCAAAGCCCAGTACTTGGGATTGGGCAAGGACCTGGTGCAGATTGTCACAGTATTTCTTTCTGTATCTTAGTTTGGGTTTTTATTGCTATGAAGAGTCACCATAACCATGGCAACTCTTACAAAGAAAACATTTAATTGAGGGGGCAGCTTACAGAGGTTCAGTCCATTATCATCATGACAGTGTGCAGGCAGACATGGTGCTGGCTACATCTTGACCAAAAGGCAGCAGGAAGCTGACTAACTCTCACACTGAGGAAGCCTGAGAGAAGAGATTGCGAAGCCTGCCTCCACAGTAACACACTTCCTCTAATATAACCACACCTACTTCAAGGTCACACTTCCTAATAGTACCACTCCCTTTGGGGTCACTTTCTTTCAAACCACCATAGTTCACTTCATGACCCCCAAAGGCTTGTAGTCTTATCCTAATGCAAAAAAGCTATCAGTCCAACTTCAAAAGTCCCCATAGTCTATAACAGTTCCAAACTTGCTTCAAAGTCCAAAGTCTCTTTTGAGACTCATGCAATCTCTTAACTGTACTCCCCTATAAAACTAAAATCAAAAAGCAGATCACATACTTCTAACATATATACATTAACCCTTATAAGAGACAGGGAAGGGAGTATAGAGAGAAAATATTGGATGAAAATAAGACCAAAAACCAGGTAGGTAAATTCCAAACTCTGTATCTTCACGTCTGATATAGAGATGCTCTTCAGGTCCCCAGCTCCATTCAGCTTCTTTCTCTTGAGCTGGTTCCACTCCCTGCTAGCAGACATCCTCCTTGGCAGGTATCCCCAACATTTTGGGTTCACCAAGGCAATCCAGCTCCAACTCCATAGCTTCACACAATGGCTTCTCTAGTAAGCCTCCATTCGGGGACACCCCTTACACATGCCTGGCCTCAGTTTATTCCATAACTCTCTTTCTTCTATCCTTAAGTCTAAAGCCAGAACCATGTGACTGAAGTTGCCAGGTTCTGCTGCTTCCTGGGACTGGAACATGGCCCCCTTGTTCAATGACATCTTCCCCAGCTTTCTGTCCTTCACTGCTTTAGCTTGACTGTCCTGAAACTGGATCTATAGACCAGGCTGGCCTTAGATTTAGAGATCTGCCAGCCTCTGCTTTACCAGTCTGGGATTAAAGTGTGCCCCCACCACACCCAGATCTAAGCAAGTTGGAAACTTAGTTGGGTTTGATCTTCTGAGGTCAGCACTCCCTTATCCCATCAGTTTATCTCCTCGAACATAGACAGGATTTAGATAGCTCCATTCCACTTCCTGGTACTCCTTTTCCCCTCAAAATTTACATTTTGCAGTTTACTTTGCTGAGCTTGCTCCTTTTCGTTACAAATTTTCATTAGCGTTAAAAAGTAAAAACCACATGACAGAGTCTAAACGAGGCTGTTTTGAGATTTCTTCTGCCTCACTTTGGCTTCAGACAGACTTAGGACAAGAGCAGCAACTTTCTTCACCAAAATATCACAAGAATGATCTCTAGACAACATACTAAAATTCTTCTCTGAATACTCTTGAGTGAGCCCTGACAGTTCAAATGACTCTCAGCACCTCTGTCTTCCATGCTCCTGCTAGTGTGGCCCATTAGTCAATGTTTAAAGCATTCCACTGTTTTCCTAACCCAAACTGCCAAAGTCCATATGTATTCCTCTAAACAAAACATGGTCAGGCCTAGCACAGCAGTACCTTGTCCCTGTCACCAACTTCTGTCTTAGTTTGGATCACGGCACCTCTTACAAAGAAAAGAAAAGGTGGTGTGGTGGCTTACAGCTTCAGAGGCTCAGTGCATTATTAGCATGACGGAGAACATGGTAGTTGCAGGCAGACGTGCTGCTGGCTACATGTTGACCAGAAAGCATCACCAACTGTCTGCCACACACAGTCACTAAGTGAATCTTGAGAAAAGACCTCAAAGCCTGTCCTCACAGTGACACAATTCCTCCAACAACACTACATCTACTGCAAGGCCACACTTCCTAATAGTGCCACTTTCTTTGGAGGTCATTTCCTTCCAAACTACCAGAAGAGGTAAAAATTACACAACATCATAGGAACCACTTAAAGTATAGAATTGAATGGCAATTTCGTACACACCCTTTGTAGTACAACAACCTGATATCTACACCTAGTTCAAAATGCTGCTATCATTTCTAGTGAAAACCTGTACCCACTCAGGAGCTGGTCCCTACGCCACCCAGCCTGAGCTCCTGCCAGCCTCGAAGTGGTTTTGTGCTTTCTTGATGGGCTGTATAAACAGAATCCTACATTAGGTGACATCTTAAATCTGGGTTCTTTCTCTTAAAATGTTTTTGAGGTTCGCTGAGATTTCAAGTACAGCGTGAGGCTCTGAAATGCTGTAGCTCATTTATACTACAGTGTTGTACACATATATGCTCAGCTTTAGTTCAGCCATGTCTCAATAAGTACACCGTAAGGTGAGAATTCTATGAAGTGGAACGTGAATGTTGGACTGTACGTAACTTCATAGCTGTGCTACACAGTTTGCCCAGCGGCTTCAGAGATAATCTTCCTGCACATAAGCCTGCGAAAGAAGAAAACTCCACATCCGCAGGCTTTTAGATGGATGCGTGTAGCTTTCACACTAGAGCTAAAACCCTAAATCAGTGCTAGAGTGACTGCCTGGTAGGCATGACTACCTAAATTCGGTTCCCCTCCGTTCACATAAAAGCCAGCCATGGTGGCACACCTGTAATCCTTCTACTGGGAAAGCGAAGAGAGACAGGAGGGTCCCTGGGCCTGCAACCAGCCAGTACAGACCAACCGGCAAACTCCAGTTTCACTGAGAAACTCTGTCCCAATAAATAAATGAATAAATAAGGTGGAGAGTAACTGAAGAAGGCACCTAACATTGACTTCCAGCCTGTGCATGCACACGCACACACACACACACACACACACACACACACACACACCCTCACATGTGTGTGTACTTACATGAACATGTATACACACATAGTGTTTTATCAAACCACCATTGAGCCAGGAATCGATGATATAAACCATATTTGGTTTATTCTCTTACCTTGTTGATGAACGTGTGAGTTATATTGCCCTTTGGCCATTGTTAGCAGTGCTACTGTGAGCATTGTGTACAAGAACTTACATATCTGTTTCAGTATTTTGGTGTGTATTTCTGGGGACCTAACTCTATGAGACACCTATGTTGACTTTTGTAAGGAATTGCTAAATTGTTTACATAGTGCTAGACCATTTTCTATCCATACCAGCAGTGTGCATGGGTCTCCTTTTCTCCAGATCTTTGACAACACTTGCGTTTCCCATTTTCTTCTAATAGCAGCTGTCCTGGTGGATATGAAGTGTGTCTTATTGTGGTCTTAGAAGCATTTCCCTTATTTCTGAGAGTAATATAAGTACATCAATTTCCCCTTTCATTTCCTGTGCCCTCCTTGCTTTCTTTCATATTAAATTGTTCTCTCTCTCTCTCTCTCTCTCTCTCTCTCTCTCTCTCTCTCACACACACACACACACACACACTCTTAAATACATAAGTACAACTTACTTAGGCTGTATAATGCTATTTGTATGTATGTATGTACATATGTGTGTATGTATGTATGGTGTGTTTGTATATATGGTACTGACCATGCGGCAGTCAGCGCATGATCAGTTGGTGTGTTCTTCCCTGAGGGAGACTATTTCTCCTGTTCTTATCACTCCTTCATTGCCTGTTGTTCTTTGTGTAGTACTGACACCTCACGAGCATCCCCCTCTACTTCAGCATGCCTCGTTGTCATCCTCGTTCATCCCATATTTGGGCAGTTGTGTTGGTGAGATTTTATGGATGTAACTTTTCACACTCCTGAAAGAAACAACCTCACAGCAAACTCCCTGGTCCTCTGGCTCTTACAGTCTTTCTGTACCTTTTTCTGCAATGTTGCCTGAGTCTTAGGTGCAGGAATATTTTTAGATGTATCTGTTGGGAGTGAGCTTCACAACTCTGCATTTTGATTGGTTATGCTTTTCTGTAGTGGTCTCTGTCTGTTTCATAGAGAAGTTTTGTTGATGAGGAACGAAGACTACACTTATATGAGGGTATAAGAACAAATATTGTTGCTAGGCTGCTTTGGTAAAGCGGTCATTTGTAGGTTCTCTTTCAAGATCCATGACTTCACTATCTGTGGAGAGTTGGCTAGATTTCCACTACCAGGCACTGTTTCCCTCTTGTTGAGCAGGGCTTATCTCCAATTAATGATCTGCTGGTTACCACCAAGGAATTTGTGACACTATTAGACACTTAAGATTATCACGTAGTATCGGTCATTGTTATGGTCCATAGGAGTCATAGCTGGGTAGGACTTTTGGCTTGCTTCCCTCCTTCGGGTGCCTTCTGGTACCCTGAAAGCTGGTCCTCAGGAAGAAGACTTTCAGGGTAGTTCCAGTGCAGGGGCCTCTGGGACCTACATCTAAAGTGTATAGTGTCTTCAACAATAGGGACTTCCATTCCATCTCTGGGAGGTAACCAGGTCAATAGCAATTGGTTGTGTGTTTTGGAAGTCTCCTGGACAACTCTGACCAACAACTTAAAAGAGGATTCTCATCCCTGGTATTGAGCTTTGTTTTGCAGCAGGCTTTCTTGTCAAACTGGATTGTTATCCCACAAATAATGACCCAGAGACTTATTATTAATTATGAACACTCAGTCTATAGGTTAGGCTTGTTTCTAAGTAGTTCTTATAACTTAAATTAATGCATTTCTATTGATTTATGTCCTGCCACATGGCTAGTGGCTATTACTTCTCCTCCTGCACATCCTGCTTCCTCTGCATTTGGCTGGTGACTCTGCCTTTCTTCTTCCCAGGATTCTCTCTGTCTGGAAGTCCCACCTATACCTCCTGCCTAGCTATTGGCTGTTTAGCTTTCTATTACACCAATCACAGCAATGTGTCTTCACATAGTGTACAAATATCCCACAATGGCTTTTTGTCAGATGATCTTTGGCTATTGGAGGGAATATTGTCAGTCTGGATGGTAAAATTTCATTTAAATATATATATTTATATACTGACTTACATGTATTATAGGTATTTTAGGTTGACAATTAATCCTATGATTCCTTATGACTTTCCCAGTATCCTTACTGTTATTACCCTCCTCCCTCTTTCTTCTCTGTTTGTCTCCCTCCCCTCTCCCTATTAGAGTTCTCCATTTTTCCATTCCCCCCTTGTACTCTGCTATTCGTTTCTCCATTGCTCCCTCACTCACCTGCCCCAACACAAGTCCCTTTTTGCTTTCCCAGTGTCTGCATTCCTCCAGAATGTGTACTTGCGTCTGACTATTTGGAGCTTGGAGCCCCCAAATAGAGAGAACACCTGATGGTTTTCTTTCTGAGTCTTGGTTATTCACTTAGTTGTCCAGTTCTGTCCATCTACAGATCCAGATCTTGGAAGAAAAGCCATACCATACAACAGGACTCACATGGGAGGTTTATTGAGAAAGGAGAGAAAAGGGGCGGAGAAGGGGAAACAGACCAGTTCCTAGGGACAAGGTAAAGGAAGAGAGAGAGAGAGATAGAGAGGTGAAGAGATGGGAGGTGGGTAAGGCCCACCTTTTAAATGGGAACATATCCTTCCAGGACCACAAGGTCAGGCTAGTACAGATGCCTGAATACTAACATCCTTCCCTTTTATTTTTTATTTTTTTAAAATTTATTTATTTATTAAGGATTTCTGCCTCCTCCCTGCCACCGCCTCCCATTTCCCTTCCCCTCCCCGATCAAGTCCCTCTCCCTCATCAGCTCGAAGAGCAATCAGGGTTCCCTGACCTGTGGGAAGTCCAAGGACCGCCCACCTCCATCCAGGTCTAGTAAGGTGAGCATCCAAACTGCCTAGGCTCCCACAAAGCCAGTACGTGCAGTAGGATCAAAAACCCATTGCCATTGTTCTTGAGTTCTCAGTAGTCCTCATTGTCCACTATGTTCAGCAAGTCCGGTTTTATATCAACATGGGATGTATTCACTCATATTTGGTTTCTAGCCATAAATAAAGGACACTGAGATTATAATTCACGATCCTAGAGAAGCTAAATAAGAAGGTGAATCCAAAGAAAAACATATAGGCATCCTCCTGAATATTAACCTTCATCAGGCGATGAAAGGAGACAGAGACAGAGACCCATATTGGAGCACCGGACAGAAATCTCAAGGTCCAAATCAGGAGCAGAAGGAGAGGGAGCACGAGCAAGGAACTCAGGACCGCGAGGGGTACACCCACACACTGAGACAATGGGGATGTTCTATAGGGAACTCACCAAGGCCAGCTGGCCTGGGTCTGAAAAAGCATGGCATCCTTCCCTTTTATGTCTTTTATAAAAAGGTGAGGAGCTGGAATGGGGTTTCAGGTGAGGCAGGGATGAGGATGTCGTGTTCTCAAGAGTATTTTCTGCTAACCTGGGCATTGTCATTCATCTTTGGGGAGCCTGAGAAATCTGGGATGCTGGTCACATCCTGGAGTATCTGGCTGCTTCACTTCCAGACTCTGTGGACACTGCTTGGCCCTGGCAAAACGCTGTTCAAGGTGGATCCAAGTCTACTTCTTAGGGCTTAAAGCACCCGATCCTTTCCCACCACCACAGCATCACCTGGACACCCTCCTTCTATCCATTCTACCAGGAAACACAGGTGCTTGATTACTGAGGGCAGTTTTTGTAGAGTTAGTACCTCTGGGGTGCTGCTGGTTCTCACCACCTGGACATGTTTGGTAGTCTTGTACCTCTAACTGCCCAAAGAGTTGTCAAGCAAAGGGCTCTGATCACAACAGAGACACAATCACCTGGTATCAGGACTTCGAGAAAAGCCAGAGGGCCAGGAGACAGACCTGGAGAAATGTAGTCTCACATCCAGAGGAATGGTCAGAGGCAGGTAGCCTCGCCAAAGAACCAGTTGCTGGTATTGAATGGAAGGTGAAGTCTCCAGTGAACGAACAGATTTGTTGCAGGTAGTTGAGAGTAGATCTACTGAGGGTGTAGCAGGGAGGTCCCAGCATAAAGTGACTAGCTTTATTCACACAACAGAATTTATGAAAGAGGTTTATTGGGGGAGGAGAAGGCAGAAGAGTGAAAGGGTGACACCTCCTTTCCTCTATCGTGATCACTGGCAGAATATTGCAAAGGTCCCATAAAATATCAGGTTATAAAGTGCCAGGAAGCGGATTTTTGGTAGACTTATTCCCCATGAATGAGGCAGAACCAGATCCAACGACTTTTATCAAGTGAGACTCAGGCGAGAAAGGCACAAGCTGCTCAGTGATTCGTCAATCAAGGGGCGGGGCCAAGGCCAAAGCCGAAAGAGTTGTCAAGCAAAGGGCAAGGTGGAGGGCTCTGAGTCTGAGAGAGTGTGGTTGCCTTGTACCAGGGCTTAACAAGGCCAAAAGGTGAGAAACCATGCTTGAGAGACAAGCACTCACTCATGGGAAATAGCCAGATGTGGGGAAGGGGGAGGGGCTCACCAATTGTGCTGGTGTTGAGTGGAGGGACCCAGAGATCCAGACAAGTGAGGCTGTGTTTATGAACCAGGTTCCAGAGTCCTGGCATGCCTCAAACCGCCTGCAGGCAGGAGGAAGTGCCAGGAAATCCTTTCCCTATCAGGGAACCAATATCGTAATTTAAAAAACAGAGTAAAGGAAGGGCGCCATGAGACAGGGCTCACATGGAGGTGCTTTTTCTTGGAGGAAAGGGAATGTGGAAATGGGGGTGGGGGGAGACGGGCTTCTGGGGACAGGACTAGCAGAAAAGAACAGAGAAGAGAAGAGGAGAGGAGAGGGAGAGGGAGGAAGAGAGAGAGGAAGGGAGTGAGAAAGAGACAGGAGGTAGGTAAGGCCAACCTTTAAAAGAGATTATAGAAAATGTGCACAGAAGGTGCTCTTAGTGACTGAAGCAGAGGACCCCAAGGGCAGGCCAGTACAGATGCCTGAATGCTGGCACTTACTGTGCTATTGATTTTCATGTCCACCGTCCCAGGTAGTGCACACCCACTGCTGTGCACCGTCCCAGGTGCTTGTTTTCTTCCAAAGCCACACAGAAACCCTGTCTCGGGGGAAAAAAATGATAGGTTATTTTGGAGAAAATGTTTGGCTTTTGTTTTCACAGAAAATAAGAGACTGTGGATTCATTCTGGGTTAAGAAAAATGAGGTTTGATCAAGGAAGAGCTCATGAAAAATCTCTGCTAGGAGCAGATGGTCCAGATGATCCAATGTTGTCTGAGTTTTCTGTCCTGCCCGGTTCCCACAGTCATTGAAATCACATAGAGGTCTACATTAACTATAAACTGACTGCCCATTAGCTCAGTCTTCTTATTAACTCTTATAACTTACATTAGCCCATCATTCTTTTCTGTGCTAGCCACATAGCTTGGTACCTTTTTCAGTGAGGCAGTCACATCTTGCTTCTTCTGTGGCAGGCTCACAACTGCAGAAAGAGCTTCCTTCTTCCCAGAATACTGTTCTTATTGACCCTCCTCTACTTCCTGTCTTGTTGTTCCGCCTGTACTTCCTGCGTGGCTACTGACCAGTCAGCATTTACTTTAAATATAATTGACATAATACAATTATCCCACACCAATCCAATGTTTCAGAACACCTCTGTTGGAGTTTCCTCTGAGTTCTACATCGAGAACATCTTCAAGATTGCTGGCTGAGATGATCCAGCCTCACAGACTACTCCATTCATAACTTGGCAATAACCTTAAATTTTCTTTGGATCCCCCTTAGATTATCAGTACCCCAAATCAGCAGGAAGCCGCCTAAAAACTATTCTCACATTTCCAAAAATTAGATTATGCATGTTTGTCTTTGTTTATAGTGTTGGCTACAAGTTGTTATGAATAATGATCAGGGAAAAATAAACAAAGGATATTAGATTCAGAGTTCTTGTTTTATCCCACAGACACAGAGTTCTGTAAGATAATGCTTTTGTACACTGTAAAGATTTGTCACTCTTATTGGTTTAATACAATGTGATTGATCAGTTGCCAGGCAGGAAGTATAGGCAGGGCAATACAACTAATAGAATTCTGAGAAGAGCAAAGGCAGAGAGTCAGTCACTAGCCAGATGCAGAGGAAGCAAGATGAGATGCCTCACTGATAAAAAGTACCAACCCATATGGCTAAACGTAGACAAGAATTATGGATTAATTTAAGTTGTAAGGGCTAGTTAATAATAAGCCTGAGCTAATAGGTCAAACATTTTATAATTGGCATAAGCCTGTGTGTGTTTCTTTGGGACTAAACAGCTGTGGAACCAGGCAGGACAGAAATTTCTGTCTACAGAAGCATCCTTTGGGCTTATGCCCAGCAGAGGTATAGCTAGGTCTTGAGGTATATTGATTCCCAACTCTCTGAGAAACAAAAGTATTGATTTCCAAATTGGCTGTACAAGTTTATACTCCCACCACACCCTCTCCAGCATGGGTTGTCATTTGTGTTTTTGATCTTTGCCATTCTGACAGATGTAAGGAGTCTCAAAGTTGTTTTGATTTCTATTTCTTTGATGGATAAGATGTTGAACATTTATGTAAGTGTTTCTCAGCAATTTCAGTAACCTCTGTTCAGAATTTTCTGTTTAGATCTGTACCCCATTTTTAAATTGTATTATTTAGTTTATTGATTTCTAGTTTCTTGAGTTCTTTAGTTTCTAGTTTCTTGAGTCCTCTGTCAGATGTGGGGTTGGTGAAGATCTTGTCCATTCTATAGGCTTCTCTTTTGTCCTATTGATGATGTCATTTGCCTTACAGAAGTTTTTAGTTTCATGAGATCCCATTTATTAATTGTTAATCTTAGTATCTGTGCTACTGGTGTTCTGTTCAGGAAGTTGTCTCCTGTGCCAATTCATTCAAAGCTTTTTTCTACTTTCTCTTCTGTCAGGTTCAGTGAATATCATTTCATATTGAGGTCTTTGATCCTCTTGAACTTGAGTTTTGTGCAGGATGATAGATATGAATCTATTTGTATTCTTCTACATGCAGACATCCAATTATACCAGCACCATTTATTGAAGATGTTTTCTTTTTTTCAATTGCATATTTCTGGCTTCTTTATCAAAAATCAAGTGTCCATAGTTTGTGGATTTGTGCCTACGTCTTTAATTGGATTCCATTGATTAATTTGTCTATTTTTATGCCAATACCATGTGATTTTTATTACTATACCTTTATAGTATAATTTGAAATAAGGGATGTGATATCTCCTGAAATTCTTTTATAATACAGGATTGTTTTAACTGTCCTAGGTTTTTATCATTTTCCATATGAAGCTGAGTATTATTCTTTCAAGGTTTGTAAAGAATTGTGTTAGAATTTAATTAGACTGTGTTGAATTTGTAGATTTCTTTTGATAAGATGGCCATTTTTTAATCTACTATGTTAGCCCTACCAATCCATAAGCATAGGAAATCTATCTTCTTCAAAGACTTCAAAAAGTATTTTTTTAAATCATACAGCACTTTTATTTGCTTGGTTAGAGTTACCCCAAAATATTTTGCATTATTTGTGGCTATTGTAAAGGGCGTTGTTTCCTTGATTTCTCCTCAGCCTGTTTGACTACTGATTTTTCTCAAGTTAATCTTGTATTCATCCACTTTGCTGAACATGTTTATCTACTGTAGGAGTTCCCTGGTAGAATTTTTGGGATTGCTTATTTATACCATCATATCATCTGCAAATTGCTATATTTTACTTCCTTTCCCATTTGTGTCCACTTAATCTCCTTTATTTCTCTTGTTGCTTAGCTAGCAATTAGAGTACTATATCGAATAGATACAAAGAAAGTGGATAACCTTGTCTTGTTCCTGATTTTAGTAGAATTGCATTGAGTGTCTCTTCATTTAATTTGATGTTGTCTATAGTCTTGCTGTAAATTGCATTCATTATATTTAGATATGCTCTTTGTATTGTGATCTCTCCAAGACTTTTATCATGAAGGGATGATGGATTTTGTCAAAGACTTTTTAGTGTCTAATGATTTGCTTATGTGTCTTTTCTTTCAATTTGTTTATATGGTGGATTACAGTGACATATTTTTGTATATTGAACTGTTCCTGTATCTTAGGGATGAACACTAATTGATCATTGTGGTTGATCTTTTTGATGGGTTTTTGAATTCTGTTTTCAAGAATTTTATTGAGTATTTTTGCATCATTGGTCATGAGGATTTGTCTGTAATTCCCTTTCCTTGTTGAATCTTTGTGTGGTTTTGGTATCAGGGTAACTGTGGTCTCATACAATTATTTTGGCAATGTTCCCTCTGTTTCTAGTGTGTGGAACAACTTGAGGAGTATTGGTATTAGCTCTTCTTTGAAAGTTGGGTAGAATTATACACTAAAACCATATAGCACTGTGCTTTTATTTTTTTGGTTGGGAAATTTTTAATGTCTGCTTTTCATTAGGGATTATAGATCTATTTAAATTGTTCATCTGACCTTGATTTTATTTTGATAAGTGGTATCTATTAAGAAAATTATTAATTTCTTTTGGAATTTTATTTGGTGGAGTATAGGTTTTTGAAATATGATCTAATGATTCTTTAGATTTCCTCAGTGTCTGTTGTTATGTTTCTTTTTCATTTCTGGTTTTGTTAATTTGGTTATTCACTCTGTCTTTTAGCTAGTTAGAATAAGGGTTTGTCTATCTTGTTGATTTTCTTAAAGAACCAACTCTTTGTTTCATTGATTCTTCATATTGTTCTGTGATGTGGAAGGTGATATATGCTGTGAATATGTTTTATTGATTAATAAAGAAGCTGCTTTTGGCCAATGGCTTAACAGAGTAAGGCCAGGCTGAAAGAGATATAGAGAGAGAGTAGGCAGAGTTAGAGAGAAGCCATGTAGCTGTCTGCAGGAGACAAATGCCTCCATCAGAGCCCACTGAAATTTTGCTGGTAGGCCACGACCTCGTGGTGATGCACAGATTAATGGAGATGGGTTAGTTTAGGATATAACAGCTAGCTAGAAATGTGTTTAAGCTATTGGCCAAACAGTATTGTAAATAATATAGCTTCTGTGTGTTTATTGAAAGTCCAAATGGGACAGAAGCCTCCATCTTTTGTTCTCTTTGTTTCTATTTTATTTATTCTAGCCGTCAATTTGATTATTTCCTGTTATCTACTCCTTTTGCATGTGTTTGCTTCTTTTTGTTCTAGATCTTTCAGGAGTGTTGTTAATTTGCTCCTGTGAGATCTCCCGTTTGCTTTATGTCAGCTCTTAGTGCTATGAACTTTCCCTTAGCACCACTTTCACTGTGTCCCATAATTTTTGGTGTGTTGCACATTTATTTTCACTGATTCTAGGGATTCTTAAATTTCTTTCTTTACTTCCTTGATAGAGTAGTCATTCAGTAGGGAGTTATTCAGTTTCCCTGAGTTTATGGGTCTTTTGTTGTTTATAAGATTGAGAGACATAAAAGCTTAAATTGTTTATCTAAAAATGTTTTGAAGTCTAAGGGATAGTTTTGGGTTGGTGATAAAAATAGGTTATAATAAAAATGTTTAAAACTTTAAATTTATCAGTATAAGATAAATAATAAAGTATTTCTTCCAAATATGCCAAATACAAATGGACAGGACATTGTAAATGTAAATCTTACTTAATAATTGTTCTTATTGTATATAATTTTATTTGTTAGAGTTAGTACCTTTCCTTTCTATTTAGACAATACTTGATAATTGTTCTTATTGTATATAGTTTACTATTTTCTAGTTAAAACCTTTACTTTTTAGTTAGACCAAATGGGGGAAATGTTGTGGAATAATCTTTTCATACACAGTGAAGATGTGTTACTCTGATTGCTTTAATAAAAACCTAATTAGCCAGAGTTAGGCAGGATTTTGGGGTCAGAGAGAATTCTGGGTAGAAGACAGTGGAGACACCAGGGATGCAGAGCAAGCAGAATGGGCAATACAGAGGTGAGGTAATAAAGTCACAAGGCAGAAAGTAAATTAAAAGAAATGGATTGATTTAATTAAATTAATTTACAAGAGTTAATTAAAAACAAGTCTAAGGTATTGACTGAGCTTTCATAATTAATAAAAAGTCACTGTGTTTTTACTGGGAAGCAGATGGTCCTGATGAGAAATATGCCTATAGATAGATGTTAAGAATTGAAATATCTTGGTGGATTTTTCCTTCGATGAGTATGAAATGCCCTTCTCCATCACTTTTGATTAATTTTGGTTGGAAGTCTATTTTGTTAGATATTAGGATAGCTACATCAACTTGCTTCTCAGGTCCATAGTTTGGGAAATCTTTTTACAAGCCTTTACTCTGAGGTAATGTCTGTCTTTGATGTTGTAGTGTATTTCTTCCGTACAGAAAGATGGATCCTATTTTCATATCCATTCTGTTAGCCTATGTCTTTTTGTTTGGGGAACTGAGCCCATTGATAGTGAGAGATATTACTGACCAATAATTGTTAATTCCTGTCGTTTTGGTGGTAGTGGTGGTGGTGGTGTGTGTTTAGCTTTGTTGGGTTTTGCCGGTGTGAGATTATTTATTGCCTGTGTTTTCTTGAGTGTAGTTAATGTCATTGGGTTGGAGTTTTCCTTCTAGTACCTTCTATAGGTCTGGGTTTGTGGGTAGATATTGTTTAAATTTGATTTTGTCTTGAAATATCATGTTTTTTCCATCTATTGTGACTGAAACTTTTACTGGATATAGTAGTCTGGGATGGTATCTGTAGTCTCTTAGAGTCTGCAGCACATCTTCCAAGCCCTTATAGATTTTAGAGTCTCAATTGAGAAAAGTTGAAAATTGAAATTGAAAAGTCAGGTGTAATTCTGACAGGTCTGCCTTTATATGTTACGTGGTCTTTTTTCCTTTGCAGCCTTTAATGTTCTTTATTCTCTGTTTAATGTTTTTATTGTTATGTGATGAGGGAGCTTTCTTTTCTGGTCCAATCTATGTGATGTTCTGTAAGCTATTTGTATCTTTATAGGCATGTCCTTCTTTAGGTTAGAAAATTTTTCTTCTATGATTTTGCTGGAAATATTTTCTGGGCCTTTGAGCTGGTATTCTTCTCCTTCCCCTATTAGTTGTAGGTTTGGTTTTTCATAGTGTCCCAGATTTCCTGAGTGCTTTGTGCCAGGAATTTTTTATGTTGAACATTTTCTTTGGCCAGTGTAGCCATTTCTTCTATTGTATCTCCTATTATATGATATGCCTGAGATTCTCTCTTCCATCTCTTGTATTCTGTTGGTGATGCTTTTCCATTTCCAGAATCTGCTTAGTTTTTGTTTTCTTTATTGCTTCTATTCCCATTTTCAGGCCTTGAACCATTTCTTTTGCCTGTTTGTTTGTTTGTTCTTGAATTTCTTGTCATGGATTTATTTCTTTGATTGATTTATTCATTTCCTCCATTTGTTCATTTGTGTTTTACCGGATTTCTCTATGGGATTTATTCATTTTCTCTTTAAGGGCTTCTATCATCAAGGTCATAAAGTTGTTTATGACCTTAAAATGACCTTGAAAGGTCATTTTATCATGCTTCAGCTTTGTTGGAATGTGCATGTCTTGCTGTCGTAGGATAGCTGGGCCCTGGTAGTGCCATATTGCCCTCGCTATTGCTGATTGCATTCTTACATTGGTATTTAGGCATCTGGGTTTGGAATGATTATAAGTCTAGGTGCTGCTTTCTGGGTTTGTCTTTGCTGGATGAATGTTTTGTTCCTTGGCTTCTCTTTCCTCTTTGGTCTTCTGGTCTTTGTGACCTGGATTTCTGGTAGCCAACATGACCAGAACGATCAAGAAAAGTGAATAGCAACTGAGAGATAGTCAAATGTGTGGGGCAGCCCTGTTTTATGAATACTAGCAACTCAGTCTAGTGAAAGAGCTCACTGTCTTGAGAAAAATCATGATTCCTACTTACTTGTTTGTTTGTTTGTTTGTTTATATTTATTTATTGTGTGTGTGCATTGAGGTCAGTGGGCAGCTTTCAAAGGTTAGTTCTCTCCTTCTGCTGTGTGGGTCCCAGGGATTGTCAGGTTGCCAGGCTTGGCAGTGAGTGCCTTTTCCTGCTGAGTCATCTCACTGGCCTGCATTAATTTCTTGAAGTCACTTAGCCAACATGGGTTAGGGCAGGGCCCGAGACAGGGTTCACAGGGCACAGGGCACAGGGTCCTGCTGGCTGTTGGCTCAATAAGTCCAGAGATTTGGAATTTTGCTGAAATGGCCTCCAGCCCACTCCAGGGCATGAATCTTTCCTTCAGTACTGTCCTCCTAAGTGGGTCTTCCTTCCCTGACACTGTGACCCTCCAGGCCTCAGGAACACAAGGTTTCATGGGCTGCAGATTGAAACATGATGGTGGTGCCCATGGTCTGTGTGGGGGAGGACCAGCAGGGTTTACCTTCCTTTCTGCGTGAGTCTTGTGAGGGGGGTGACAGGCTTCTTGAACTCTAGCAAGTGGGACATGGTCCATATAACATGTAAGGCAGACATGAGCTACCTACTCCTGTCAGCTACCCCCCTCCCCACACTGTGGCATCAACCAGAGCCAGGCACCCATCCAAAGACAGAAGTACAAACAGGACAAGGAATGTCCCAGTGTTGCTCCTGGTCCTGCCGGCAGTCCTCATGAACAGAATAGCCCCTTTCTTTGGGGACATCTGATCCCAGGACCTAGGCATGCACGGCAGAGTGGGAACCCAGCTGGGATTAGGTGGCTTCAGAGGTCTCCTGTTAGCAGCAGGCTTATGTCACAGCCACCCAGGGCTGAGTGTTTTACACTTCTGAGTGTCTTTTTCTGGTCTGGTCCCATTTGTGTTTCATAGAAACTTCTGGGATCCCCTTAGAAGGGAGCCATTCAGGCACCATGTAGCTCCCTGAGTAGGTGGATTGCAACAGCCGGTCTCCTTTTGAGGTGTCTGTGTTTGCACCCTAATATGTTCAAAATGCATTCAGTTTTAATTAGTCAACCGAAATTTCATCTGGAAAAAAGATCAGATAAATCAAAGGGGTCAGGGGTGGGAGACAATGCTGCTTTGGCTGCTGGTTGCACACAGTTCTTCACACTTGAAATACACCCAGGAGTCTGTCCTGGAGAACAGGATCCGGCTCTTGGAGGTGCACACAATACTCTCCTGACCAGTGAGCCTCATCCCAGTGATGGGAAAGGGAGGTGGTACCCTATGGCCTGGAGCTTCAGTTACAAGCAGCAGGTGCCAGGGAAAACCACCAAGGCCAGCCCTGCCCACACCGCTCGCTGGTGACAGGGAAGGGACCTAATTGGTCCCGAAGTGCTGCCAGACCTTTCTTAGAGCTGTGCAGCACATCTGCTAGGCGTCTGGGAAGGGCTGGATAAAGTGGAGCGCCACTTGCAAACCTGTTCTTTCCATCCCCCCCTCCCCGCCTCAATCTGTATAAATTTTGATCAAGAACCGAACTATTGATTCCCCAGGTACAGGCTGACAGAATCCTGTCGATCCATGTTGCCAGCAGGGGTGGGGAGTATTTCAAAAAGAATATTTGAAGGGATTCCACGGTTTCTCCAATGCTAGAAAGCCTGTTCTGAGGGCAACGAGTAGAAAATAGAAAGAAGGCCAGTTCTTCTAAGAATAGCACCATGGGCAGATTCTGCTCAGATGGGGACTAGCCAGCCGGGGTTCTCAAGGCCCTCGTTGGCAGGAAGACATCCATGGGTCCTGTATGATAAGCAAGTATGTGGTGGAGAAGTGGGAGAGAAAGAGAAGCGGGATGGTTCATGCGCTGTGGAGAGAGGCTGAATGGAAGATTGAAACCAGCGAGGAGCAGGCTGTCAGGGAGGTCTGGGGACTACCCAGGGCCGTGGTGCTATCTGGTCAGGCTACGGCCAAGGCCACGTCTGAGTCCCTGGTCCAGTTGCAGCTGGGGTCTTTGTTGAAATCTGTGGCCCAGGTGGCCACTAGGGCCCACATCAGAGACCCCAGGAATTGGACCACAGCTTGCAGCCTTGTTAGAGTCTGGGGACCATGCCATAGCAGGGGCCATACAGATCTGCCTCCCGGGGCTGCTGCCGAGGGCCCTGTCTGGATCTGTGGCCCTATAGAGGCCAGGGTCTGGATTTTGTGTGTGTGTGTGTGTGTGTGTGTGTGTGTGTGTGTGTGTGTGTGTGTGGCTCCTATTGCCGCCAAGGGCTGTGAGGATGCCAAGGTCAGGTTAGCCACCTAAATTCAGGTTGGTGTCCGAGTCCCCTATTTGCCACCAAAGGTCCTATAGAAGAAGCCTAGGGTTGGCGCTGCAACCTTGGTGGTGTCTGGGAGCCAAGCTGCTGCCAGAACCATCCTGACCTGAGTCGACAGCGTTTCCACCCAGAGGTAGGATGTAATCTGGGCCTAAGTTGCTGCCAAAGGCCATGTCTGGGTCCATGGTCCAGCTATCCGCAGCTGGTCTGTGTTGATGACTGTGACCTGCATCATTCCAGGAGGCTTTAGGAACCATGAGAGATGAAATCAGAGGGTCATGCTGAGCTGGCTCCACACTTCAGTGGTTTAGGGAAAACTGGTCTTGCCTCTTGCTGGGCACTACAGCAATAGAACTGGCCGCAATCCTCCTGGGAGAGCTGGACTGTGCACTTGGGAGAGATGGCCCCACCCCTCACCACAGGCAAGGGTGAATCGACCCTGAGGACATGGGTGGACTGGAGCTGACTCCACCCCCTTGCCTGTGGTGGGTGGCCCTAGTGCCCCAGACTGACCAGCTCAGCTACCACCCAGACCCACAGAGGGCCTTTGGGTTGTCCACCCTAGCATCTATCCCATCTAGGACCTGCTTCAGCTGATGGAGGGACAGGTCCTGTAGAACAAAACATATAGGATCTTCAAGATTCTGGGCCTCATGGAATATCCCAGAGGAGTTCTGGTGAGGCTCCAGTGATGATTGTGTACCAGAAACCAAAGACCTTGAGCCAGACCAGTGACTCATTGCAATGAGCATTTGCTAGAAAAGCTGATGGGGCAAAGGGAAGTTCTATATGACACACCAAGGCTCCCAATCCCACCAGGAAAAGAAGGAGAATCAAAGAGGTTTTTGTTTGTTTGTTTTTTGCTTTGTTCTTATTTTTGTTTTGCTTGCTTGTTTTGCTTTCTTTGGGAGGGGGCACTGAAGGGGTGAGGGGAGGATATGGGTGACCAGGAGGTGAACAGAAGTATAGTACATGATGTGAAACTCCCAAAGAATCAGTGAAGAAGTTAAATTTTTTTAAAAAATGCTATGTGTCAATGTAAGATGATATTTTTTTATCTTGTAAAATAAGTTCTGAACAGTGTATTCTTCCAAATATTGATATATCCTAAGGATGTATTAGAAATTAACAAAAATATTTATTAAATTATTTAAGAGTAACCATACATTTTTGAATCCTAATATCAATGGCATTTTAATGAAAATATCTATATTTTCCAAAACATAAAACATTACTAAGGAAATTGGCCTATATTGTTTATTTGGAGACAGGGTTTCTCTGTGTAGCCCTGGCTGTCCTGGAACTCACTCTGTCTACCAGGGTGGCCTTGAAGTCACAGAGACCGCCTGCCTCTGCCTCCCGAACGCTGGGATTTGAGATGTGCATCACCACCGCCTGGCTTCTTTTTCTGTTTTTGCAGATCTCGTTGCTATCAGCTTTACTAGCTGCAGCCGCAGAATCTTCACAGTTAATTGCTGTAATGTATTGTTCCAGTTTGAGCACTAGAAGAATTATCTCACGTAGATGATGTTCTCTGAAGCGAGGAGAATTTTCCTATCCTCCCCACATAGTTCAGATGTTTGAAATGTCATCAAAAGCAGACCAATAGCAATCTGTTAGGTTTAGTTTTTTTTTTGTTTTTTTTTTAAATATTTATTTATTTATTTATTTTTATTTATTTATTTATTTTTACAATGCTAATTCTAACACTTTCTTTTTTTTTAATTTATTTATTTATTAAGGATTTCTGCCTTGTCCCCACAACCGCTTCCCATTTCCCTCCCCCTCCCCCGATCAAGTCCCCCCCCCCTCATCTGCTCGAAGAGCAATCAGGGTTCCCTGACCTGTGGGAAGCCCAAGGACTGCCCACCTCTATCCAGGTCTCGTAAGGTGAGCATTCAAACTGCCTAGGCTCCCACAAAGCCAGTACGTGCAGTAGGATCAAAAACCCACTGCAATTGTTCTTGAATTCTCAGTATTCCTCATTGTCCGCTATGTTCAGCTAGTCCGGATTTATCCCATGCTTTTTCAGACCTAGGCCAGCTGGCCTTGGTGAGATCCCAATAGAACATCCCCATTGTCTTAGTGTGTGGGTGCACCCCTCGTGGTCCTGAGTTCCTTGCTCGTGCTCAGTCTCCTTCTGCTCCTGATTTGGACCTTGAGATTTCTGTCCGGTGCTCCCGTGTGGGTCTCTGTCTCTGTCTCCTTTCATCGCCTGATGAAGGTTAATATTCCTGAGGATGCCTATGTGTTTGTCTTTGGATTCACCTTATTTAGCTTCTCTAGGAACATGAATTATAGGCTCAATGTCCTTTATTTATGGCTAGAAACCAAATATGAGTGAGTACATCCCATGTTCCTCTTTTTGGGTCTGGCTTACCTCACTCAGGATAGTGTTTTCTATTTCCATCCATTTGTATGCAAAATTCAAGAAGTCCTTGTTTTTTACTGCTGAGTAATACTCTAATATGTATATATTCCATACTTTCTTCATCCATTCTTCCGTTGAAGGGCATCTAGGTTGTTTCCAGGTTCTGGCTATTACAAACAATGCTGCCATGAACATAGTTGAGCATATACTTTTGTTGTATGATAGGGCCTCTCTTGGGTATATTCCCAAGAGTGGTATTGCTGGATCCAGGGGTAGGTTGATCCCGAATTTCCTGAGATACCGAAACACTGCTTTCCAGAGTGGTTGCACAAGTTTGCATTCCCACCAGCAATGGGTGAGTGTACCCCTTTCTCCACAACCTCTCCAGCAAAGGCTATCATTGGTGTTTTTGATTTTAGCCATTCTGACAGGTGTAAGGTGGTATCTTAAAGTTGTCTTGATTTGCATTTCCCTGATCGCTAAGGAAGTTGAGCATGACCTTAAGTGTCTTTTGGCCATTTGAAGTTCTTCTGTTGAGAATTCTCTGTTCAGATCAGTGCCCCATTTTATAATTGGGTTGATTAGCCTTTTACGGTCTAGTTTCTTGAGTTCTTTATATATTTTGGAGATCAAACTTTTGTCAGTTGCAGGGTTGGTGAAGATCTTCTCCCAGTCAGTGGGTTGTCTTTTTGTCTTAGTGACAGTGTCCTTTGCTTTACAGAAGCTTCTCAGTCTCAGGAAGTCCCATTTATTCAATGATGCCCTTAGTGTCTGTGCTGCTGGGGTTATACATAGGAAGTGGTCTCCTGTGCCCATGTGCTGTAGAGTACTTCCCACTTTCTCTTCTATCAGGTTCAGTGTGTTCGGACTGATATTGAGGTCTTTAGTCCATTTGGATTTGAGTTTTGTGCATGGTGATAGATATGGATCAATTTTCATTCTTCTACAGATTGACATCCAGTTTTGCCAGCACCATTTGTTGAAGATGCTCTCTTTTTTCCATTGTATACTTTTAGCTCCTTTATCGAAGATCAGGTGTTCATAGGTTTGTGGGTTAATGTCAGGGTCTTCTATTCGATTCCATTGGTCGACTTCTCTGTTTTTATGCCAATACCAAGCCGTTTTCAATACTGTAGCTCTGTAATAGAGTTTGAAGTCAGGGATGGTAATGCCTCAAGACAAACCTTTATTGTATAAGATTGTTTTGGCTATCCTGGGTTTTTTGTTTTTCCATATAAAGTTGATTATTGTCTTCTCCAGATCTGTGAAGAATGTTAGGTTTAGTTTTAATGTGATGTCTGAAACTGTGTAAGTCTAAAGTTCCCCTTTTGGTGACGCTAATTCTGGACCAATTTTGTACTGTGAATAGATATGCTATCCCTAGCATACCTTGCATGTGTAAGGGCCAAATTTGAACTAAACTAAGACCAGCCCTCTTATGCCTTCTCCATGATTCCAAGTTCCCCCAAGTTCCTGAAAGGAGTCAACTCCACCCTGGGTATGACCGATGAGGGCATGATTGATGACAGCCACTAACCACATGCCTCAACCACACCTGATGTATTTTTAACTACTTTACTCTTCAGTTCTCTACTTCCCCTTGCCATAACCAATCAGGCTAAATGGCAGCTCCCCCAAGACCCTCTGACAGCAAGGTCAAAGGCAAAGTGGGTTAGAGTCCCACCTGGGTTGCTGAGACCATCAGTGGATGCATTGGAGGGCAGGGATCATGGGTATCCGAAAAGACATTTCATGTCTGGACAGTTTTTGGTGTGATTGAACCTAAAGGATGGCTCCCTTCTGAGAGCACCAAGCCATCACTGGTTTTGAAACTCTGTTGGTTGTCTAGTCAGGGCAAAGTTTTTTGCGTGCCCTTGGCCTTATGTGTTGTCTACTGTTTCTGAGTGAGATGGACACAGTAAGGCAGACAGCGTCTTCCCCACCAGATCTACTCTTAACCCGTTACCCGGTCATGAGCACATGCACTCACATTCTGCCAGTTCTGATTCAACCTGTCGCCTCTGGCAGGTCTGTTACCGCATGGCGCCAGTTGGAGCAGCGGTGAGAGAGTATGCCATCCCGACAGAGCTTGAATGTGCAGTTTTAGTAAAGGAAAGGGAAGGGCGGAAGAGGCAGAGGGCTGTCTTCAAAAGAAAGGCAGGGAAAAATGATAAAGAGGGCAGAAGACTAAAGAGAAATGGACTGAAGGTTTATGGAAAGTTGCAGAAGGTTAGGGGATGTAAAATACCTTTGCTAAGGCTTTTCATACCTGCATATACTAAATTAAAAAAAAATTTTTAACTTTAAGGTTAATTCTGGTAAAAAATGATTTGTTTATTTATGTATGCTTGTTTTGTTAAACAGTTTGTCTGTGGTTTCTGGTTTGCGTGTAAGTTTTGTTGCAAGCATGCAGTGGAGAAAAAGTGGTTTGGATATTTTGCTGTCTCTGCAACAACAGCAGCCAGTCAGCATCCTCTACTGTTGTGGCCAAATTTATGGACATGACTCAGATCTCAGAGCTCTGGTCACTGGATTCAGACTAGCAGGAATTCAGATGCTTTTTAATGTACTCTTTATTGAAAAGCTGGCTCTAGGGTTGGATTATGGCTAGTCCTTCACTAGACCTATGCTTATTTAAAAGTTTCCTGTCACTCTGTCAGTGTGAGCCCCTGGCATGGTGATAGGGAGATGAAAACAAAGCAGAACAGCCAAAAAACTTGAATTTGGTGTACAGGTACAAAATAAAACTAGTTAAAAAGTTTATCAGTAACAAAAATTGGCATGATTCTATTTTTAGAGAATATACCTTGCTTTAGCAGCAAAATTTTGTGATTTAAGAGTCACACAGGTAATGATGGTTTTAAATACACAGAGAAATCATTTGAGACAGTTGAGATTACACTTCCAAAGAAAGTCCAGTTATAAGGATGGGCCGTACCAGTTTTAAAAATGTCAATGCCAGGTGATAATAACCAAAAGCACCAGCTACAGTGAAATGGAGCAAGCTGTGTGACATTTGAGCATATAAAATATTTTATATGGTTGAGATTTGGACTTAAAATAAAAAGCTAAAAATTAAAGTCATAGCCGTAAGCACCAGGTGCTAACCAGAAACTGGGATGCTCATCTCTTGTGATGCAGCAAGACAATGACCTACGCAGTCTGGCAAAGGGCTTGAACAGCTTCTAAGCCCGTGGGTCTCCTTTGGAGGCTGTACAGGGAAAGCCTAGGACCACCTGCATGTCAGATGTTTAAATTGAGATTCATAGCAATGGAAAAAGTTCAGTTGTAAAAGAATAATGAAGAACTATACTAAAAGGTCACAGCATCAAAAATATAGAGAACCAATGGATTGTGTTAAAAGGAACTTGTGACCCTTCTACTAACATATGGCTGTGATGCCTTAGAACTTGTCCGGGGTAATGCTGGTCCCTGGGCCTCTCCTGTTCCCATTTCCCCTGGGACCTTTTCCTTGCCTTCCCAGGAGACAGTCTTAGCAGCTGGATACAACCTTGTTGTGTTCTGATCATAGAATGGCCAATTTAGTTCTTTATTAGCTTCACTTCAAAATTATTATTGTTAAAGCTAAAGCTAAACCCAACAAAAATGTAATGTACAGTTCCAGTCTTATAAAAGCTGCTAACTTACTGTAGACTGTCAAAATGTGTATGTATATATATGTAAGTGTATGTGTGTATGTATATGTATATTAATTGCAAGATATCCTTATAGTACTCACTTAGTCCCCTGCATGTGTTTTCAAAGTCAAGTTTAAAACAAATAACGTGGTTTGTCTAATCAGACATACCTAGGCAGCCATCAAATACGTCAGAGATCTGCATAATATAGCATTTTAAAATTGTCTTTAAAATAACATTGTTATAAACATTGTTAAAAATGTTTATCAAAAGCATCTGGTGTTAGGAATATTTCTTAATATTAGCTCTCTACCGATGCAAAATTCCCAATCAAGCCGAATCAAAACAAGCCAAATTAAGAAATATCCAGGTTTAATGGGAGCTCTGTGCTCTCGGGGTTCCAATGCGACCCCCAGGAGGAAGAAAGGGAGACCACTTGTTCTTCTTTTGGGGGATCACTTAAGTACCCTAGGGAGTGGTCCTGACCCCTCCCTGCTGGGATTTGGAGTTCAGACCAGGCCTACGGGCTGGGATAGATGTGAGGGACTGGGGCCTATGCTCCCAACTTGACATCTGGCTCACAGCTGTTCCTGCTGGATGCTTCTGGTGAACACCCCATCGCCTGAATTTCCTCTTTTCTTTTGATTGGCACTTCAGCTTTCGTGGCCCCTGACAACAACAGTCAGCTAGAAGAAGTTACAGAAAAGAGTAAGTCATCATGTGCACCCTGGTGAAAGTGCTAAGTCAAAGAAAAAACCTCCCTAACATGGGTGGGGGGGACCACCCAGGAATTAGAAGACTGATTGGTGCCCTGGTTACAAATCAGAAGGGAATGTGAGGGTCAAATTTGAACTAAACTAAGACCACCCCTCTTATGCCCTCTCTATGATCCCAGGTTCCCCCAAGTTCCTGACACAAGTCAAACTCCACCCTGCGTATGACTGATGAGGGTATTATTGATGGCAGCTACTCACCACATGGCTAGTGACAGCTACTAACGGCAGGCCTGGTGTATTTTTAACTACTTTACTTTTCAGTTCTCCACTTCCCCTTGCCATAACCAATCAGGCTAAATGTCAGCTACCCCGAGACCCTCTGACAAGGCTGGGACCCACCTGTGGTTTTGCCTTGTGGTTTCTGTCTTTATAAACCCCAGTCAGTGAATGCCGAGGACCGCTCTCCTCCACCGCTGCACTGGAGTGCCGGACAGCGAACCAAGCCCAGGCCTGCAATCAATAAACCCCTTGTATTTGCATTGGATTCAGCTCTGTGGTGGGCTTGTTTGGGGGTCTCAGGACATGGGCATGGCACATGCATCATTGGCCGCTCAGTTCTGCAGGTCTAAGTACTGATCCACTGCACTACAAATCATGTTCATCACATCACTGCCGATTTCAGCTGAAAGCCTTCCATCTAAGAATGCACCAGTTTGTAGAGAAAGGGTCTTTATGAGGGAAATTGATTAAAAGAGACCCTTAGGGTGGTCCCTCTTCCAGTCACCTGTGTCCTCATATGAAGAGGAGACCTAGTGCCTGGAGCACAAAGCAACTACATCCGCTTCTGGGAGGCCCGTCAAGGCCAAGTACAAACCCCTCAATCACAGAGCCACGGGTTCCCAGCCAGCTGCACAGTCTTTCCGGTCTCGAGAAACCAACATCCACAGGCGTGCTCCTGCATGGGAAAAGCCTCTCTAAAGTGAATCTGATGGCTGTGACCAGAACTTTGCCAGTAACAGTGACTGAAAGAAGCACTACCATTTCCATAGCAGAGGCAAGTCTTCCTCCTGTAAGATTCAACACTGTGCTCACCCTCGCTCTCCGAGGAAGCACTTGAAGACCACCGCAAGACACCACACCTTCTCTAGGTGTGGGGACTCATCAGTGGGCACTCCAGCGGGCAACCCTTTGTCACATGACACCATCCAGGTGTCAGTCCAACAATATGTTCCTTCAGGTGACCAACCTCAATGGTTAGTCATTTGCCAGGCCATAGGGTCCCAACCCACCTCTGCAGACCTTCCAACAAAGGAACCACCTCTGAGTCTGAAGGCCGTACATTAGAATTCTTATTAATAAGTGAGATAGTGTGGGAGTCCTTGGAACACAGCCTAACCTAAGATGAGCCTGAGACGAACTGGTGACTCAGACTTGCTACTAGCTCTAATTAGCCCTATTTATTCAGTATAAAAGCTTATGATGTTTGTACATTTAATTAATTTAATTAAAATACTTGTTTTTTTTTTCGTCTTAAAAAAAAGAGCAAACAGGACACACTCGTGATCCAACACTGGAAAGGCAACAACAGAAAAATTCCTGGGGTTGATGGTAGCCACTAGAGTCAGAGGAAAGAGCAGGAGTGGCGTGGGATGTGGACTTCCAGGCATGACCTGGCCGCTGGGCCTGTCAGCATCCTGCCATAGAAGGAGAAGGGGCCTACAGGGAGGGCCTATCCCTCCCTATGGATGGACATGCTGTTAATCATTGCTGGGGGGAGAGAGAGGGAGGTGTTCCTCAACGGTGTACCCACTGGTAAGGTGCCCGTGCTCCTGTAAGTCAACCCCTCCATGCTCCTGCAAGCAGCCCTAATGAACCCATTGGGTCACCAAAAATAAAAATGATTTCTTAAAAACATGAAAGTAGAAGTGGAAGAATTCGGAAAGATAAAGAGTGTGGGGAGTGGGACAGGGACAAGGCAGCAACAGCCTGTAAACAGGATTAAAATGCATGCATATATGTGTGTAAATGTCATAAGAAAACCCATTATTATGTATGAACAAAGAATGAACATTATGGGTTGGCAAGATGGCTTGGTATATAAAGGTGCTTACTGCCAAACCCGATGACCTGAGTTTGACCCACAGAATCCATATGCTGGTAGGCGACAGCTAATTCCCACGAACTGTCCTCTGATCTCCACACATGTGCCAAGATACATGTGCACACCCTAGATGAATAAATGATGAAATAAGTGCAATAAAAATAAATTTAGAAAAATAAAAAGAAAAACCAGGACTGGGAACATAGATCAATGGTAGAGTGCTTACCTAGAATGAGTGAGTTCCATCTTCAGCACTGAAAAAAAAAGTAATAACAAATAAAAGAAAGCAGTCAAGCTGGACTTATTCATGTCAGGGGACAGACCTGGAGGCAGACTGTAGTCAGGAAAATGAGTGGAGGTGGAGGAATTAGGATCTACATTGTCAGTTCGTGTGTGTGTGTGTGTGTGTGTGTGTGTGTGTGTGTGTGTGTGTGTGAGAGAGAGAGAGAGAGAGAGAGAGAGAGAGAGAGAGAGAGAGGTGAATCTATTAAAGGGATTAAAAAGAGAACATTAGGTCAGGACTTAACCCAGAAACCAGGCCCTCCGTGTCCTGGCGTGCTTCTCAGATGCCTTTGACACCATAATAAGGGCTGCTTTTGCGTCTGCTGGTTAGACCTAATTCCACAAAGCCCCCTCATTGTGAAGCACACACTTGCCAGCAGATCCTGCACTGTGCCCGTATCCAAACCCTTTGTCAAAAGCAAAACAAAACCCACAGGCACAAGAATTTTATGTTTTTATTACTGATCTTACTATAGTTGATATTTTTAAAGAAGATTTTTTTCAGTATCTTTCCTTGTATGATTTAGGAAACAAATCAAAACCAAACAAAATGCAGCCTCCTTAATATAACTCCATAGAGGACACTGCTGCAAATGTTCAAGCGGCAGTGGGGGTGAGCTGCTGAGGCAGACGACTGGGAACTGTGATCTCGTACACACCAGAAGAGAGGTCAGTGCTTCCTTATCCCTCTATGGTGGGCTTTATGTCGTTTCCAGACGCTGCCTCTTGCTGTGTACAAACTTGTTGAGTAGTATGGGGTTAGGCTTCAACCGTGAGTTTTGGGGGTACTTGCGTGAACAGTCAAGTCCAAGGGAGTGTCAGGATGGCACCCTGCCTACTTTTTGAGTCTTAGAGAGCAAACAAACAAAAACAACAAAAAACTTGGCCCCAAACCATTCTTTTTTTACTACTGTATAGTAAGGAGGCCACTTGTTCATCCCAGCCACCCAGAACAAAATAATCACTCAGAAACTGTATTAATTAAAACACTGCTTGTCCTATTAGCTCTAGCTTCTTATTGGCTAACTCTTACATATTAATCTAACCCATCTCCATTTATCTGTGCATCACCACAAGGTTGTGGTCTACTAATAAGTTTTTAGCACGTCTGTCTCCAGCGGCGGCTCCATGGCTTCTCTCTGACTTCTCCATCTTCCTCCCAGCATTCAGTTTAGTTTTCCCCACCTAACTAAGTTCTGCCCTGCTATAGGTCCAAAGCAGTTTCTTTATTAACCAGTTGTAGTCACAGCATACAGAGGGGATCCCACATCACAGCTGCACTACACTGCTTTCTGTTTAAAGGAGGTCTTTATTCTCAATGCATTTTCCTTCCACTTGAGCCATGAGCATTATATCTTCCACTTGAAAATGGCAATGTGAAGTATATGGTTTACATGACATGTGAAAACTGTAAAAGGTTGTAGTTCCCACCAAACATTGATGGGTGTGTGACCTATGCCGCAGCTGTCAAGTCAGGATGCAAAAGGTCAAGGACCTGGTACAGTAATTTTACTCAGTTTATGTTTGGTTGGTATAACACATCTCCCATGCAAACGTAAACATCACACCCACATACTGAAGAACAGTAATTTATCCTCACAGACCCTGACCCCCCAAATTTATATGAATCTGTTTTGTGTGCTGTGAGTGGTTGATGTATTCTTGTCACTATAAATAACCGTCTGTTAATACTTTTATTTGCACATATTTTTAGTTAATTTGCTTTTAGAGAGTCTCTTTTTTAATTAATTTAATTTAATTTTAAAATTAATTTTTAATTAATTTGTTTTAGAGATTCTCTTTTTTCTGGAACAGTTCAAAGCGCATCAAAGAAATATACATTTTGATAAAAATTGTCCTTTATGATCTATGGTTTATTTAATAAAATTAGAAAATACAAAATACACTTTTTAGCTCCCTTGAGTGGGCAAGGTAACAACCTTGTGACAACTGAGATGCTTCCTGCACGTCTTTTTGCTTTGTGTTGGTGAGACTGTAAAGTTTACAGAAACATTACCCGCTCGGTGCATGCTTTCGTTACTTAGACAAATTCAACAGTGATTTCAGATTATTGTCGTAACTATGACACACACAGACCCTCCTTTACAAAGAGAAAGACTGTGAATATAAAATAATCTACATAAAAAGGAGCAGCCAGACAGTAAAGCACAGAAATGCAGCTCTTAGTGACCAAAGCAGGGGATTACAAAGTCAAGACTTGCCTGGACTAGAGAGTGACTTCAAGGTAAGCACATGCCTAGAACATAGAGGTCAAAGGCAGAGAGCTTGCCTGTCATGCTCTAGGCCACAGTACTACCTGCAAAAGCAGATGTGGTTAGAACACACTGACGCCAGGCCATGCGTGAGAAGGGAGGTGACAGAAAGAGCTTAGCTGCCTTGTCCCCAAGGGAAAGCTCAGAGGAGACCAGACCTCCTAGCACCTCCCATGGGACATGGAGCTTCAACACTGTTGTTCAGCCACTCTCCCTGAGATGTTTTTCTTCAGCAGCACTGGGAAATGAAAACAGCATCTCTCACCACATCCTCTCAGATGACCTCTGTGTCTTGTCTCTCTTGAAAGTCAACCCTGCTTCTTCTGTTTGATGGATCAGCTCAAGTGTACGTGAGCCTTTTAATGCCCTTCAGGCTGAGCTGGGAGGCTCTCTGTACTTGAATGGGTGACTGTCCACAGACTCAGGGCATCAATGCACTCAATGACTTCTTTGAGGCACCGTGAGAAGGCCTTTGAGTGTGTCTCACAGTTCTCTTTCTGCTCCATATTCCCAGTGTGCAGTGCAGGGCTCACTAGTGTATGTTTAGATGAACAGGCAAACTAAGGCGGCACAATGATCAGTGACTACCCTTTGCTTCTGTCCGGCAGCAATGCCTCCACCGCACACCAATCTCTGTACCAGCAGCCCTCTGAGCCCAAGTGCACATCCGCCCTGATGGATTTGTGTCCCAGGACCTCCCGGCCCATGGTCATAACTTCCTGTGTAATATTAGTTTGGATATCACGTTAGCAACTCTATCCCAATGTGAAGTGCACATGGTAAGCAGCGGGCCACAGTTAATCTTTCACTGGCAATAGTCTGAAAGAAAATAAATTTAACTTCCCATTCATATGACATTTTCGTTCTTTAGGAAATATATAATGCGTTTCAATTTCCCCAAGATGTTCACCAGCAATGTTCTATTTTTGGGTGTTGGTGAATCCATTCGTTAATTTTACAAATACCCACTAACTGCTGCTTGTGGGCCAGAAAAATTTTGATGATTTTTACTTCGGTATAAAACTCAATGGTGCATCTTGTTTTAAAACCATCACACAAAACTTTAATAGAATACATTAAATGTTTCAATAAATTCTACAATTGAAAAGTAGCAAAAATCGTTTAAGATTATAGTGCAATAAAGTTCAAAATTAAATATAAACTGGAGTGTTATTTGTGTTTCCTGACATATAGGAAGAAAACATATGCTATTTTTACTTGCTTCTTTTAAGTCATAGTTAAAGTGGTGGTGACATTTTGTACATTTGCTAGCCACCTCCCCATTGCTTTCCTTTCTGCTTCTGTTTGTCCTGTTTTCTACCCGCCGGCACTCTGAAGTCGATCACTTGTGGGAATAACCAGAGTGAAGGAGTTCTGAGGTCCCTGTGGTTGGGAGGAGCTGTTCTTCTCCGGGGGGTTTGTTAATAAGACCCTCTACCTTCCAGGCCTCCTCTGTCTTTCTTTTTGTAGCAGGAAGGGGAGGGTCCCTCTTCCGTCCACCCTTGGCTCATTTGCTGTTCCTTTCTCCTGATGGTGTGTGCCACAAGTGCCTGTTTACCTCAGGACTCTGACTGAGCCTCACAATGTGAGCTCAGCCAGCTGTTACAGTACCACCCACTCCAGGTCTTTCTTTCCTCCAATGTCGACATCTCCAAGAAACCCAGCTGGTGCAAGGAAAGGTTATATTTATCTGTGAGACGTGATGTAGAACAGACAAAGTAAAAGAAGATAAAAAAAACATGTATTTTGAACATATAAGATTTTAAAAGAAGATAAAATAATAAAACAAGAGGGAATTAACTGTCAGACACCAGAAAGGCAACAGCGTGGAAGAATGCGTGGTTCTCTGCTCCATGCACATACACCGCAACTCTGCTTTAGGAACACACTGTCTTCACTCTGCTTTAGGAACACACTTTCTTCACCTTGTGGCACGTAGTACTTATTCTCATAACATTTCACTTGTTTTGACATAAAAAGAATTTATGTTTCTATCTATATCTTCAGCAGTCAGCACAATGCTCAGAAATCAGTTGGTGCTCAGTAAGAGCTTATCGGTAAAATGAAAAAAGGAATTTTTTTTTCTGAAAGAAGAGAGAGAATGAGTGAATTGAAATGTCAAAAACTCAACCAGCTGCCTCAGAGAGGCTCCTGGGGTGAGCTTCTGTAGTGTTATATTTTGCTCTGCCTTTTGGGAAAGATACTGAGCACCATTTATTAGGGGAGGCTGGGTGGAAAGTGGGAAGAGCACATGAATGATGAGTGCCGGTTCCCACTCCCACAGACTCTTCAGGCTGTGAGAATGAACCGAGTTTGATGGACACCAAGTATGAACACGTGTGAGCAGCCTTTGACTCTACCAGGAACTGTCTTGGGATTGTTTTCTTTAAAGATAGACCATTTCACGGATTTGTGCACCATCCTTGTACAGAAGCTATGGTATAAAACTCAGTGGTGCATCTTGTTTTAAAACCATCACACAAAAATCTTGAATAGAATATAATTTAGCACATTAGCTGTTGAGGCAAGCGTATTCTGGGATATTTGAAGAACGAAAGACAAAGGAAGGAGCAGACACAGTCCATTTAGTGTCTTTAGTGAGACTTGTGAGAAGGCTGTCCTGACTGCCATCGTCAGACAAGCAGGACACATGACTGGCACCACACACAGACGCCTCTGAGAGACGGCTCTTTCATCCGTAGACTGTGGAATCAGGCGGGATGCGCAGGCAATGAGTTGTGGCATTCTGATTTTGCCACAATTAGCAAAGCACCTTCGTCAGTACAAGATTTCCCCAGGGTTGGCATTCTGTTAATGTGGAGGATGAAAGAATTAAAGATTTTTGTGTCTCCTGAAACAGATGGTTGTAATTTAAACTTCACGAAATACCGGGGGTGGTGGCAAGAAACGCAATCGAAAAACCTGAAAATCCCAGTTTCGTGTTTTCCAGACCAAAGCCTGCAGAATGGATGTATAAATAGTTCTGAGACTCTCATCTATTTTCCTTCCTTCCTGGAGATAATCTGTGCAGTGTCTGTCTGGACACATCTGAGGGTTAGCCAGACGGCATTTCCAGAATCACTTTTTCTAGAAGCAAGATCCAATGGAATGACCTCAAGCTGGTGGAGGGAAAACAGTATAAAAGCTATGGAATGAAGAGAAAAAAAGAGGACAAAGAAGGTTGCAGGAAATATATTTAGTTTTAAAAGCAATGGTTGAGGGCAAGACTAGAAAAACCTTGTGTATATTGAATCTGCCACAGCTCTCACACGGCGTTGCCCTGAGCCTGTCTTAAACACAGTCGGTGTACCTTAGCTGTGCTATGCGTGCCGTTCGAGGGCCTAGAAACATTTTATAGCAAGAACTATCAACTGCAAGATATTCCTAATTTGAAGTTGAATAGATTGCAAAGCAGTTGGGCTTCAGGCAGGTGCAGGCCCAGTTCTTGCTGGCAACAGACCCTGGAGTGTCTCCCTTGAGGAGTTGCTTTCACAGAAATGGACAGTGCAAGAGTCACAGGCAGGGCCATGACAGCGGCACCAAGCTTGCAGGGAAGGTTTAGGAAGCCGGACAGGGTGCTACGGTGAAGTCCCTGTAAGGCAGCCCCTGAGAAGGTGATGCATGATGAAGTCCTGCCAGTGCCGCTAAAGCTGCAGTGAGGGCCCCAGGAAGACAGGAGTTCCAGCGACAGGTGAATTGTCCAGGGGAACCTTTAAGCAGAATGCAACATGAGCCTGAGAGAGGAGCCGTGTGGAATAAGGATGTTCAGCCTGAGCCTCTCTCATCAGGCATCTGGGAAGTCTGTGAACCCCAGTCCCACATCCATCATCACCTTTAATCAGGAATACATATCTGACTTTTTGTCTTTCAAGAGCTGAACTTTTTTTTCTTTCTTTCTTTTTTTCTTTTTTTATGTTTTTTTTTTTAATAGGGTCTCATCCTGCAGCCCAGGCTGACCTGAAACACACTATATAGCCAATGCTAGCCTTGAACTTAGATACTTAAATCCCTTCTACCCAGTCTCCTCATTGCTGGACAGGAATGTGCCACCACTCATAGCTAGACTTGAACTTTTGATCAAAGATGCAACAGTTAATCTTTGAACTCTTAGAGACAGAATATTTTGCATTATGAGATGCTCTCATGGACCTCTGAGTTCAGGGCTGAATGCAATTGTTTGGAGGCTGAATGCCCCTGTGATCGTTATTCTTGACAGCTTAATGCATATATGATCACCATGGAAACACACCTCTGAGTCTGTCAGTGAAGGTGTTCCCAGAGAGCTTTACCCAAAAGGAAGGACCTGCCTGGATTGTGGGTGGTGCATCCCATGGCCTGCGGTACTAGACTAAGTAAAAGGAGAAAGGGAGCTGACACCAGCATCCCTGTTGCTCTGCTTCCTGACTGCAGATTCAGAGGCACCATTTTCCCCTCCTACGCCACATTTTTCCCACTATGATTGACTGGAACCCCACGCCTTCTCCTTAAATCACTTATTCTCAGGTGTTTGGCCATGGCAACGAGGAAAGTATCTGGTGCATCCCACTGCCCAGCACAGTGTAGATGGGGCTTGGCAGGGGATGCTCAGGTCATCAGAGGTGTGTTCCTGAAAGCAATTATGGGACACTGACTGCTCCTTCTTTCTCCTTCTTTCCCAATATCTGTGGTGTTTTGTCCCATCATGCCTTTTTGTCATAATATGCTGTCCTTATCAGAGGTCATTTGATTATGGACCGGGACCTTAGACAAAATGAACCTGTTCTCTTTATAAGTTACTTATCTCTGATATTTCTTTGTAGTAACATGAAACTGGCAAAAGGATGGAGTCTTTATATTTGTGACAGAGAGTTTTGTAAACTTGACATTGTCTAGAATCATGTGGGAAGAGAGTCTCAAAGAAAGATTATGTAGATCAGTTTGGAATGTGGGCATGTCTCGGGGGCATTGTCTTGATTGTGGTCATTGAGGTGCAAACACTTACACACTGTGGGCAGCACCATTCCCCAGGCGGGAGATTCTAAATTGCTTAAGAGTAGAACAAGCTACTTACCTGAACAGCAGCAAGAGTTTCATATTGTGACTATGGACGTGGTAGGGGCACTGGCTTTCAGTTCCTGCAGCCTCAACTTTCCACAATGATGGGCTGTGACCTGCAATTGTGAGGCAGACAAACCTGTGCCCTCTGTTGGCCTGTCAACTGACTGCATCACAGCAACAGGAAATCAAATGAAGACAATAGTACTCTTATTTTAGGATGTCTAACATTTTTAATAAAAATATTTAAAAATAGAAACTGTAACATTTATTTCTATTTGTACCTAATGGATCTTGCATATATCAGTTAGTTCCAATAATCTGAATACTGAAAATATTTCCCTAAGCATCAAATTTTCTATAGAAAATTCTTTTCTTGAAAATAAACCTATTTTATTCATTTTTAAATTTAATTTCGTTTTCACTTTTTGGATTGAAACAGGGTTTTGTGTGTGTTACAAAGCCCTCTCACAGTTACTGCTCTAGTCCTGCCTAATCTGAAGTTAATTCTAAGCCAAGTATCTGCAAAAAGTGAAAAATGTTTGAATTATAAGAAAACAAATACATGACAAGTCATATGAGGTGCTCAGAAAGAAACTTACAGTCTTGAATGTGCATTGTATAAAAGCAAGTAAAACTGATAACCTGTGCAGCCACTCCAGAATATAACACTGACACTACCTATAGTGATTTTTGTTTATGATCTAACAAATAAAGCTTGCCTGCAGGTCAGAGTGTAAAGCTAGCTGCACTAGTCAGCCATGCAGGCCAGGCTGGGGTGGCATTCATCTTTATTTCCAGCAGCCCCACTAGTTAGCCATAGAGGCCAGGCAGTGATGGTGCATGCATTTAATCCCAGCACTAAGGAGGAATATAAGGCAGGATGAGAAAGGAACTCTCTCTCTTCTCAGTCTGAAGATTCCATAGAGGCAAGAGCTCTCTAGTGGTTGGCTGCTTTGCTTCTCTGATCTTTCACCTTAAACCCCAATATCTGTCTCTGGGATCTTATTATTCATGTTACATTAACCTATACAGCCACTCCAAGGAATTCTTAAAAAGCAAGTTAAACCTTAAGATATCAAAGTGAAGAATAATAAGGTACACAACACAAATTCAAAATGAGTGTGTGATAAAAACAGTGAGACAAAGGATCAGGCTTTTTGCTATAGCCAAAAAAAAGGTTTAGCCAGATTTAGTTGCAGAAGGGGGAGATGACACAGATAACTAACATTGGACCTGAAAGGAAGATATTGCTTAAGATCTTACAAACTTGGAAATATATTTAATGTCTTTATACCAAGACATTTGGAAATTTAGACCAACTTGACAAATTCTGCAAGATGGTACGGGAGAATTGTCAGTATTTTGTCAATCATGTTTTAAATAAATGCTGATTGCCCCGGCAGGGAAGTGTAGGCAGATCAACCAGACAGGAGGTAGAGGTGGGGCAATGAGAACAGGAGAATACTGGGAAGGAGGAACCCATTTCTCCCAGTCCTGCCCAAATCACGGAAGAAGCAAGATGTAATCTACCTGGCTGAGAAATGTACCGAGCCATGTGGCTAACGTAGGTAAGAACAATGGGTTAATATAAGCTACAAAAGTTAACAAGAAGCCTGAGCTAATGGGCCAATCACTTTTATAACTTATGGAGATCTCTGTGTGATTTTCTCTGGGACTAAATGGCTGGGGGACTGGGAAGGACAGAAACCCCAAAGAGCCCGGCCCTCATGTTACAGCAAGAACTAGAGGTATAGTATTTGGAAAGTAGAGGCAGAAGGGGTAGCAAGTTCAAAGCCACCGTAGAGTACATAGTGAAATCCTGTCTCAAAAAAAGAGAAAGTTTGAGAGCTCGGCCATGTCTATAATACTGCTTAGGGAGTTGAGGCAGAATGGTCAAGTTGTATCTCCCAGGATGTAAGATGTGCTCTTATATGGAAAAAAGAACCTTATCTAATACAATTATATTAAAGAAGAAGGGATCAGATTACTCTGGAGTTGGAGAGTACATTAATGCAATGGAAGGTCAGACTTGGTGTTCCCTGTGATATCAGCACTTGGGAGGTAGAGAAAGGAGGACCATGAGTTCAAGGTCATCCTCTGCTACATAACAAGTTTTGGAGTGGCCTGGGCTTATTAAGTGCCTTCCTCAAAAAAAAAAAAAATCAATGTAGAAGAGAAAGCACAGACAGACACAAAGAGTAGGGCATATGAAAATAGAGGCATAAACTGTGATGGTGCCCAACAGGCCACGGGATACTTTAAATGGCCAGAGTTACTTGATAGTAGAGAAGATACATAACATAAATTCTCCCTGAGAGTTGGCAGAATGAACCAAGCTTGCTAATTGCTATATTTAGAACTTTGATCCACACAACTGTGAAATCCGCAGTTTCCTTTGTCAGTTTTAGGAAAAATAATACAGACTCTACCTACAAATAACCTATTGCAAAAATCATACTCAAAGAAAATCAGAGAATATCTTTACTCCTAAATCAAGAAGAAACTGAGAAGAACCATTTACTTCTTTGCAACATCAAAGTAAACATTCTAGTAGAAGAAAAAAAATGTCAGGGACAGAGGACAAACTTGAGAAAATACCACATTAAAACATCAATAAAGGAAAAAGTAGATGCACATGACCACAACGTCCAAGAACTCTGGGATATGATCAAGAGGTGAAATACAAGAATCCATGACACAGATGGCAGCTCAGGAAGAGTGATTGCTGTGCAGTATGAGGACCTGACATTGGGTTTCCAGCACCCATGTAAAACTCAATATGGCAGTACTGGGGATGGACACAGGGGGATCCTGGGGCTCACAGGTCAGTCAATCCAGTGACTAGAAGTGGGAAGTTCCATGTTTAGTGGGAAACCTGTCCCTCCAAATGAGGTGAATGATTGGGCACGTAGCTTAGTGGTAGAGTACTTGCCTCACATGTATGAGGCCCTAAATTCAGTTCCAAATACAACTACTACTTTTACTACTGCTACTGCTACTACTATTAATAATAATAATAACAACAATAATATTGAGAGTGACAGAAGATACCTGATCTTGATGTTGACTTTTGTCCTCCAAATGTAGTACCCTCCCTGAATACCATCCACACCTACACAAAAAAAAGAAAACCTATAACTGAGATAAACACTAATTATATAGTAAATATGGAAAATCTATTTGATGAAACTATAGCAAAAATTTCCCCAATTCTGCAGAAAATAATGGACATCCAAGAGCAGGAGTCATTTGTAGAAATTGACTGAGAAGAATGTCATATGACATCGTAGAGTTAAGATATATTAATTACTTTTCTATTCCAAGACAACACCATAAATAAGGCAACTTATAGAAGAAGTTTATTTGGACTAAAGGTATCCAAGGAGTAAGAGTCTGTCATGATGGATAGGAAGGGTAGTTGAAGTAACAGTTGGGAGTTCACATCAGGAACCACAAGTACAAAGTAGAGAGTAAACTGGGAATGGTGAATGACTCTAAAACCTCAAAGCCTTCCCCAAGTGACATATTTCCTCCAGCAAGAACAAACCTCCTTAATTTACCCAAAGAGTACCACCAGCTGGGTACCAAATATTCAAATACCTAAGACTATTGGGGGGGGGGACATCTCATTCAAACCATCACATAAGATAGATACCAAAAATACATAGCAAAGAAACAATATTAAAAGAGCTATAAAATATAAACATGAACTCATCTACTAAGGCAAACTATGACAGAATAACATCAGATTCCTCATCAGCAACCCTAAATGCCAGGAGTAATGTGGGATGTCCTTCTGCATATGTGTTGCTCTTATTGGTTAATGAATAAAGCTGCTTTGGCTTATCTCAGGGCAGAATACAGCCAGACTGGAAGAGGAGACAGACAGAGAGAGAGAGAGAGAGAGAGAGAGAGAGAGAGAGAGAACACAGTCAAAGAGATGCCATGTAGCTGCCCAAGAAGCAAGAGATAACAAATCACAAGTCTCGTGGTTAAACAAGGCCAAAGAGAACCCTTTAGTGACCTTTCACAAAGATTAACTAAAGCTGTACAAATAGGAGTAACAGATCCAGAAGCTAGACGAGTATTTATTGAATCTCTGACTTTTGAAATTGCCAATTTAGAATGCGAAAAGATACTTGGGCCTTTAAAAGTTAGATAAGCACGAATGAATGAATGAATCCTGCATACAGTAAACATTGAGGCATTTAACTGTAATACTGAGGCTTGGGTAGGAGAAGCAATTTCCAAAGATGAAGAGACATCAAAATGCCAAATGTGTTCATTTTTGTAGAATGGGACTTCTTAGAAGAGACTGTAGACAAGGCATTCCTAGGAACAATGTCTCCTCTGGGAATGGCAAAAATAGAAGGTCTCAATCTTCTGGATTATGTAGAAGTTGTGGCAAAGGCCAACACTGGACCAATGAATGTAGATCAACAAGAGACAAACAAGGCACTTGTTACCATCAGGAAACTCCTTGGAGGACCTCTTGCAAAATGCTAGATCAAATGTGGTCCAGTCATTCCCAGTCACCATGGAGGACATGTCTCCCCAGGAAAATTAAAGAATCCAGTGCCTATGTTAAAAAACCATACTGTTCTGGATGATGAAATAAACATGGAAGATGAATCAAAAATTACAATAGAAAATAGAAGATGTATATTTTGGCAGACTTCTACAAATGATCAATGACCAAAGCTGAGAGTACTAATTAATAACATGTAATTGAGGGATTACTGGACATGAGTGGACATGGGTGTGGATGTGATTATTATTACTCTAGAATCTTGGCATTTGAATTGGCCTCTTCAAGAGGCAGATGTTCAATTCCTAGAAAATGGAACTGTATCTCAAGTAAAACAAAGCATGAAATTGGTTGAATGCATAGGTCCAGAAGAACAGAGAGGAAGACTGAGGCCATATGTGGCTAATATAGCAGTGAATTTATGGGGTCATGATCTGCTGCCACAAAAGAATACCCAGATTAATATTCCTGCAGTCCCAGAAATTGTACATAAACGAACTCATGTTTCTGGGAAGGATATTATAAGGTACTATAAAAAACAGTCACCAGCCATTCAGGCAGTACAAAAACATAAAACAACTAACAAACCTTCAGAGGTACCAACGGCCCTACCTTTAAAATTGGTTAACTGAAGAACCAATATGGATGAAGCAATGGCCTTTAACAGAAGAGAAACTGCAGGCTTTAGAGCAGCTGGTCCAGGAGCAACTAGATGCTTAGCATATTGAAGAATCAACCAGCCCTTGGAATGCTCCTATATTTGTTCTTTAAAAGAAATCTGGAAAATGCAGAATAGTGATAAGTCTAAGAGCTGTCAATAAGATAATTCAACGTTTGGGTCCTCTACAATCTGGAATTCCTCTGCTTTCCCTATTACCTAAAGGACGGGCTCTTATAGTTATTGATTTAAAAGATTTTTTCAACTATACCTTTACAAGAAAAGCACTGAGAAAAATTTGCCTTCACAGTGCCTACTTATAATAATTCTCAGCCTACTAGGAGATATCAATGGATTATTCTCCCACAGGAAATGTTCAATGGCCCCAGCCTGTGCCAATATTTTGTAAGTCAGTTGTTAGAAATAATATGTAAACAATTTCCTAAATCTATAATTTACCATTACATGAATGCCATTTGGTTATCTGTTTCAAATGTAGACACTTTAGAAAGAAAGTTTTACCTAAATGGGGATTATAAAATTGCTCCTGAAAAAAATACAAAAAGGAGATTCTATCAATTCCCTAGGTTTATAAAATAGGTTTACAAAAAATTAGAACACAAAAAGGTCAAATTAGGAGAGACCAATTGTGGACCCTTAATAACTTTCAAAGATTACTGGGAGACATTTTCAACCCCACTGTTGGGTTAACACCTGATCTAATCACTTATTTAAACAAAAACTTAGATGGTGACAAAGACTTAAATAGTCCCAGGGAATTAACACCTGAAGCGAAGAAAGAATTAACTTTGATTGAAGGGAAATTACAGAAGGCACATGTGGGTTGGGTGAATCCAAATCTTAATTGCATTCTAGTCATATTGCCTTTCAGAATTTTCCCTACAGGAATTTTAGTGCAGAGGGAAGATATTATCTTAGAATGGGTTTTTTCTTTTACCACATAAACCAAGTAAAAAAATTAAAAAGTTATGTGGAAAAAGTCTCTGAATTAATTATAAGAGGAAAATTGAGACTTTATCAATTAGCAGGAATAGACCCAACAGATATTATAGTATCTTTTAGCAATGATGAAATTAAAAAATTATGGGAAGACAATGAACCCTGGCAAAGAGCTTGTGCTAATGTTTTAGGAGAGATTAATGGTATTTATCCCAAATGTGACAGAATTAACCTTATAAAGGATCCTTCCCAGCGTTGTACAGTACACACCAATAACTGGAGCCTGTACATTCTATACTGATCCAAGTAAATCAGGAAAGGCAGGTTACAAATCAGAAGATTTAAGTACTACTTTAAGATTGGTTTTTGGTACCAGCTGCTTAAGATGATTCCAACTTGGTTAGCTGAAATGGTACACCTTCTTACAATGTTCTGGTCAGAACTTCAGATAAGAACTTCAGAAAAAACATACCAACTACTCAGAGACTATTTGCAATTATACCAGAAAGTAATCTTGAAACTTACCCATCATTTTAGTTTTTACAGAATCCCATAGAAATAACATCATCCCCATGACAGCTGAAAGTAATTCTAGAAGATGACGTCACCTCTCCCAACAAAGTCTGTCCTTAGGGCTGAAACATCTATTAGGGATTAATTACAAGTGATATAGCTTTGGGGCTTGGTTTGGAAATTATGTAAGCTCAGGAATCTCTCTTGAAAAAAAAAGCAATTGGATGGTAGATTACTGTGAGCTCCCTTACACTAATAATAATAGTGAATAACAGAATACTTGTGAGCTATTATTTATAGACAATTTACATTGGTATAGATTCTTGAATATTGATGCAAATTCAAATTATATTTGTTATATTGTATATGCTTCTATTTTTGTTTGCAATATTTTTACAGCTTTGTGAAGTTATTTTGTCATATTATATATATGCATGTTTCTACCTTTGTTTAAGATATTTTGTATATTGATGCAATTTTAGGATATATTTATCATATTTCACTATACATATTTCTACCTCTGATCAAGAAAGTTATACAATGTTTACATCTTGAGGTCATTGTCCTCATTTCCTACACAATTGTTTAAGGATCATTTAATATTCTAATATGAAGCCTTAGTCTTTAAGCTAAATTCTTAGGTATTAAGAATTATAGGTCAATAGTCATTTATGTTTGTCATACTTATAGTTAGACTAATCATGTTCTTTAGATGCATAGAGATTGTATTCCACATATATAGGTAATCTTCAACCACTTCAAAATACTGTAGAATATGGCATTGAAATAACTTAGGGTTCTATTGACATGAGACACAATTGCTCCTGGCAGCACTGATCTATTCCCAAGAGAATATTGAGCATCGAAGACACTCCACTTGGAGCTTGTTTTCCTCTTGGCAAAACTTGGGTAAGGTGATGTGGGAGTGTCATATATCAATCTGTTGATTTCATTGGTTAAGCAATAAAGAAACTGCTTGGTTCTGATAGGTTAAAACATAGGTGGGAGGAATAAACAGAACAGAATACTGGGAGAAAGAAGCTAAGTCAGTGAGTCGCCATAATTCTCCCACCCCAGACAGACGCAGGTTAAGATCTTCTCTGGTAAGCCACCTCGTGGGCTACACAGATGATTAGAAATGGGCTAAATTAATATGTGAGAAATAGCCTAAAAGAGGCTAGATAGAAATGGGCCAAGCAGTGTTTAAATGAATACAGTTTGTGTGTTGTTATTTCGGGCACAAGCTAGCAGGTGGTCGGGGTGATGGGGATGCAGCCCCACCACTCCTATTACAACAGTAAGGAACTGTCCATGCATCAATCACTGACAAAATACATGGTGTCCAGACTGGACAAGCAGAATACAAGAAAAAAAGACTGCCAAACCATGCCAAGACGAGGTAAGACAGCTTTAAAAAATTTCCTGCCTCTGTAAATGGTCTGTCAGTTTCTCTAGGCCTTAGCCAAGTTGGCTGCTCCAACATTGCAAATGAGATTTTGGGTGATTACCTAGGTAGAAAGTTTTCTCTGTCATTTATTGTACCATTTGGAAGCTGCTTGACTGTGCTTCTTGTTTACTCAAGTAATATTGTTTCCCTTCTCAGGTTTTTCATGGGATTGAAGACTAGATAGTCATATTTACTTTCTTCTCATGCCTTAGCCAAGCTATTTCTAACATTGAAATACTTAGACTCCCTAGGATAGGATAACTATTGAAACATTTAGGATATGTTTCTTGCTTGATATTGTTTATGCTGGTTGTAATTCTAATTTGTATACTTGATATTTGTTCTTATTGTATATAGTTTTGTATTAGGCTTAGAACTCTTTTTTTTAGACAAATGGGGGGATACTGTGGGAACTCATTCAGCCAATAGCCTTTAAAATACTGGCCCACTTTGGGCATGATCACATGTACTATATATACAGATGTAAAAACGTGTGTGGGGCCCCTTGACTGCTAGATTTAGTTCCTGTTCCCCAATACTGCAGAGGACTGCTGACCTGTGCATCTACCCCTAAATAAAAAAAACCTTTATTATACTCCATTCTGGGCTAGTTTGGGACTATTTTATTATAATGACAACACAGGAGTGCATGGAACAAGGCCTAAGAGTACACAGGTGCTGATGGAGATCTTCACATCCAGTAAAGCTGCCTTTTAACACCGATAGAGAAGTAAGAACACATTAAGATAAAGACAAACTAGGACCTCTCTATCTCTGTCTCTCTCTGTGTGTGTGTGTGTGTGTGTGTGTGTGTGTGTGTGTATGCGCACACCAATTCCCCAGGCCTGTACACATCCCCTCTAATAAACTTCTAAGCGGGTTTGTGGTGTGTTCCATGTTTCCTTCTCACTCACACCAGGGAATTTTAACCTGTACAAAAAACTACGCTGCGCTGTCTTTGCCAGTTAGGTGTGTTTCTCAGAGACAACAGGAAAATGGGGATGGAAATGACAAAGATACGATGGGAAAACAGGACTATAAATCCATACTTGTCCTTTCCTAAGCCAGACATTCTAAAACAAAGGTCAGCAAACTGGACAAGCCCACATCCTGGCAGCATTTTTATAAATGCAAGAGTTTTATTTGTGTGTGTGTGTGTGTGTGTGTGTGTGTGTGTTGTTAGACCTGAGAATTGCAAGGGAAAAACAAAATCCACAACTGTCCTATTGAAGCAAGCTTTATTTTGGGGTGCATCCAGAACTGAACAGTTCAGCTGCCTCTCCCTAAATCAGAATTTCAGACAGTAGCCCTTGCTGGCCTCCTGAGGTTTTTTTTTTTTTTTTAGGAGAGATAATGTGGTCATAGTGGGGAAAGAGTTGGCAGTTATACATTGTTAGAAAGATACAATGACAGGACAGGAAAAGGGTAGGATATATACCATGTGACTGGGTCCCAAGTTCAGTGTAAGCTGAAAAACATGTTTTGCAGTTTAAATCAGATGTAGGAAACAGAAACTTATCCTCCATTGCAAACAGAAATCTGATCTTGCAAGGACTTAACACAGGGCAAACAGAAACTTATTCTTTAACTATTGCAAGGATTTACACAGGGCAAACAGGAATTTATTCTTTAACTACAAACAAGCCTTAACCTGCAACAGGGCAAACAGGAACTTATTCCTAACTGTCTTAACTGCTAACAGAAACCTTAACCTGCAAGAGATATAGTTCCTGCTTTGGAACAATATTCACATTTTCCCTCTTGAGTTGTATCCTTAGTCAAATCCTTGACTCTCTAGTGGGCATCAGGCTACACTGAGATATAATAACTTTCAATTTAGTGGTTTCAAGACAGGACTTTATGTATCTAACTAAAGCATTGATGACAGGGAAATAGAAAGGTCAAAGGTCCCGCAATGACTGACATCAGAGTTACTATCTAGGAAGAGCCCAGAAATGAGAATGGGTCCTAGTGATTCATTTCATCTCAGGTCCCCTGTTTTACAGTGTTTCTCTGAGTACAGCCAGATTATCTCCAATGATTTCTGAGTGGTTTTGTATAGGAACAACAATTTTCTCTTGAAACCATATAATACCTATTTGTTCTACACAAAGCAGGTAAAGTGCCCTATCATGTTGTAGAACTACGTCAGCCAACAAATCTACCTGTTGATGGATCTGGGTCTATTTGGTTTTAATAGGTACCTTTCCTGATATGCCAATAGGCAATGTAGGTAGCTATTTTGTATTCCATGCCAGAAAGTTTCCTTTTGACCTAACATTCCAGCCTGTTGAGGACAAGGGGTAACATTCTATCTTCTGTAAATATATCCTGCTGAAACCAGAACATCTTGTTAGGGCCCAGGAGGGCTAGAATACTAGTCAGAGGCAGGAAGAGGATTCTGCCAGTGATGGGGCCTTCATCAGGACCACTTTTTTGTTGACCCAAGCAGAAGAGACAGGGAGCAGTCTCATCAGCTAGACTGGTCCATATCAGTTTTTAGCAAGTCCAGAGCTCACAGCCATTTGGAGCAGGTGGTAGTCCGCAGCTGAATTCTGGATGGTGTCTGTCAGCCAAGTAGAAGTCTGATGAGACGCAGAGAGATTAGGGACAGAACTTAAAGTTTAGGAACTTAAAGAAAATTGTAATTTCCAATCATTTGGAAATTTCAGGCCCATTATCCTGGTAACTGGGACAGGGGAGGAGTCCCAAGACCAGGAAAGAGATCCCACCTCAAGAATACAGAGGTGGGGAAACTCAGGCTGTACTGATCTAAAGTCTGTTTGACCTATGACAGGTGGATCCAAGTCTTATGACTCCCTCAATTCCCTGAAGCTTACATGAGTTTTTTAGTTTACAAAAACAGACAAAAGTTTTAGCTATATGAGCAACATCACTGTTTGTAGCCTGTGTAATTATTCAGCCACAAATAAGGCTGCACTTCTGGGTTCTAGAGCCATGCACGTGCAGACGGGCCCTCAGGCAATTGCCTGAATGTTAAAGGGCCTGCGTGACCCACGTGCACGCATGTATCGTTACATCCACTATGACTCAGCTAAGCCCTTGCACAAATGTGTCTGTAAAATGGCGGGAATGACCTGGCAATGACTTTGTCATAATGAAAGCTATGGCTTTGATTAAAAATAGTGAGCATTCTCCTCTCTGTTCAGAGGGATGGATACATAGAGATTTGGCAGAGATAACTTTAGTCGAGTGGGAGGTACTTTGAGTCCATAATTAGAAGACATCTGAAGGAAACTTAAATCTTGAGCTTATGAATAATAATAGTGTCAGTGTTTGGCTGGTTTTATCACAACTCTATTTATCAATATTAAAACTCTGAACTTTTGAAATTTCAATATAAGGATAGCAAAGATGGTGAAAAGAAATATGAACCATTTCTGATATTTTTACATACATTAAATAATTTTCTCATTCCTTAGACCTTTATACACTTTAGAATACTTTCTTAGACCCTCAGAATTTTTATAGACTTTATACCTTTTTCTTTCCATCTAATCGTTTAGCAGACACACTAGTTGTTACTGTTAATATCCAGATGAATCTGGCCCCGCTTTCGATTGGGTGTCTACACTAAGCTCAGCAACAATAAGGTTGTTGTCCTGGGAGTGGAGAAGGGAACAGCAGTTGCCTTAGGAGGGGTGAACAGGCCTAGGTTGGACACAGAGTAGGTCCCTCCCCAGCAGAATCCTTACAGTTACTACTATGGACAGCCATTGTAAAGCAAGTTCCTCTAAATAAAGGAGCAGTAAAAAGTTACCTCTGAGTCTTGTTTACTCTTTAATATGAAGCCTGTTATCAAGGCAAACCTGCAAGCCTTCCTCAGCGGGAGGCATAGTAGCTCTTGAAAAGGCAAGGCCTAATTTTTACACCTGAATGAGCTAACAAAGTGGCTATTGCCTTGGAGAAGGAGCTGGTTACCTGCTGCTATTAAAGTCACAAAGCTACAGTGAGCCAGGCTGTCAATCAGAGATCTGAGAAGTATAAATTATAGCAGGAAGTATAATCCAAATGGCCTGTGTATCAGCTAAAATGACAGAGACTTACCCATTACCTGGATGGTTACTCAGGGCTCTTGTGGTCTTGATGGCTTCATTCAGAGGTCCCAGTGCAGCTGCCAGGTAAGGAAGATCTGAGAGGCTTTCCTCAGGAAAAGGAAGATGGGGGTCAGATTTTACTTTGTCTAGACTGGAATGGATTAAGTAAAAATTCTGCATGTCCCTGAGTGGCTGCAGCGGCAGAAACATTGCAGGTCCCTGGGACAGGGAGTAAACAGCGGTCTCGAGAGCAGACGATTGACTCCAGGCAGGGATGGCGCAGTTCCCTGAGTGGCTGCAGCAGGCCACAAGGAGAGAGAGACAGATGGGAACACCACAAGACCACACTGCAGGTCTCCAAAGACGGCTGGTCTCGGGAGCCACATGGCAGGCAAGAGACAGAGACATGGATAGGCATGCCATGCAGAGTGAGGTTGGATATTTATTTAGTGGGTTATGGACAGGAAGGGGAGAAGGGGTAAGGAAAAAGGGGGAAGAGCAGAGAGAAACAGAGAGAGGGGGTAGGGGAGAAGTGGGGAGAAGGGAGGGAGGCAGAAGCTACCTCTTCAGGGGAGAGACAGAAAAGGAAGGGACTCAGGCAGGGAAGCTGAAGATCAGCTTGCCTCAGTGGACAGGGAATGAGTGAGCATGGCTTGTCTCTTAAAGAGACAGGACAGATCATTACATTGACAAAGTGGGGCAATCAACTCTCCAGTGCCCTGGTTGTCCATAGTTAGGGTTGGGCACTAGCAGCAGGTGCAGTATTAGGGTAGTCTTTCCCAGTAGTCAGCTTTACCACAATCCAAGTGGATTTCACCATGCCCCATCATCTTTTTGGAGGCGTTGGGATTACTGCTAGGAGCTGGGAATGTCTGTCATAGTATGCTCTGTAGCACAAACAATGAAAACCCAGAGATAGATATTGGGGTTCAGCTTCGAGATTAGAAAAGCAAAAGTAGTAGCCAAGCCGCTAGAGAGCTCTCACCTCTTTGAAATCTTCAGACTGAAAGAGAGTGAGTTCCTGTCTCATCCTGCCTTATATTCCTCTCTAGCGCTGGGATTAGAGGTGTGCACTACCACTTCCTGGCCTCTATGACTAACTAAACATGTGTGCCACCACTGTCTGGCCTGTATGGCTGGCTAATGTGGCTGCTTGCACTGACCTTCAGGTAAGTTTTACTTATTAAAACACAAGTAATATGCCACTATAATGCTCTTTTCATTAACCATTCTCAATGCCATATTCAACAGATCTCTGGCAAGTTTGAGGACCATTATCTAGTAAGTGTCTCTGAACGAAACAAACTTGGCTTGTTTTAGTTACTTGTTTTTGGATTAATCTTGAAAATATAAATAGGAGGTTAGATAAGGCCCATTTCTGTAATTAATTATATTGGTATGACTACAAGTATAGTTTTGAACACATTAAAGAATTTGATCCTTTCTGAGGTGACTGGTCATTAACTTTCATATCTTAATCATCTTTAACAGTTTACAATATATTAGTTTTTTAAGAGAGGATTTTACAACTTTATGTCTTTTAAGTTTGAGCCTTAAAAAATAACAATTTCTGAACTGAAACTCTTTTAGTGTTGAAATAAGCCTTTTAGACATAAATACAGTCCATAGGGGACTGGCAATATGCTTTCCTGGCTCTTACATAGTGCACCATTACAGAAAATCACAGTTTCTTTTATTATCCAGTTTAGCAAAATAGCTGAAACTATTACTTTTTTTTTTTTTTTTTTTTTTTTTTTTTTTTTTTGCTATGGGAAGCAACCAGAGATGAATGTCAGAGAAGGGCTCAACTGTAGCCATGAAGGCTGTGGTTGGGGGCAATCCCCCCATTTCTAGGAACACCAGAGGTTTATCAGGAGCTCAACTGTCAATTCCTCAGGTTCAGAGAAATGGTTAAGCTGACTGGAAGGAGAAAACTCATCACCGAAGCTGCTGGTGTGCGTAGAGGTCAAACAGTTATAACTCGGGGCCGTTGTGAAGAAACCTGGATCCTGAGCCCTGGGTTCCATGTGTCCTCAGCCCACGCACGGGCGGGAGGCAACATGGAGAGAGCCTGGCCAAGTCACAGAGCAATGTAATAGTTTATATAAAAGCTGCACGGTGCCCCGAGGGACAGCAGAGAGCCATGAGGGACAGCCGGGTCCTACTACCTGAGGCATCTGTGGGTCCCAGGTGGTGGGGAGGCTGCAGACAAGAGAACTCAGTGGGTCAGTGGGACAGCCAGTCCCACGAGGAGCCGTGGTGGGTGTGAGATGGATAGGCACGCCATGCAGAGAGAGGGTTTGGGTACAGTTTATTCAGTGGGTTATGAAAGAAAAGCAGGGAGGAGAGGGAGACAGAGAAAGAGAGAAACAGGGAAGTAGGTGGGGAGAAGAGGGGAGGCTGCAGCTGCCTCTTCTGAAGAGAGAAGGGAAGATCCACTTGCCTTGGCCAAAGGGGAAATAGGTAGGGCTCGTCTCTTAAAGGGACAGGACAAGTCAGTAGCAGGTCATAACACTTGGGAAGCTGTTGTTGCCTCCATGTGGTGACCTCTACTCAAGATGACGGTGACATTGCATGACATCCACCCTCTCCAACCTTAGCAGAGATGGCTGGCAGCCTCTGTCCTGATAGAGACAAGATGCTAAGATGGCAGTAAGCCACATGTTGCTTGTATCCCAAAGTCGTGGTGTGCCACATGGTTCCTTTAAGACTACCTATGCATAGATTTTTAATTTTAATAACTTGTGTTATGAGTTAACCTTTTTTTAAAAGAGATTTTTAACCACATTCAATAAACTAAAAATCTTGAAGTACAGAAAGTTCATAAAATAGTCTTACAAAATCTTTCTTGTTTGTTTATTTTTTGAGGCAAGGTTTCTCTGTGGTTTTGGAGGCTCTCCTGGAACTAGCTCTGTAGACCATGCTGGCCTAGAACTCACAGAGATCTGCCTGCTTTTGCATCCTAAGTGCTGGGATTAAAGGCATGCACCACCACCACCCAACCACAAAATCTTGAGATAAGGTTGTTATCTTTATTTTTCTGTGTGTTTTCATATCATGTATCTTGACGCCATTCATTCCCCATTCCTTCATATCTGTCCTCTGCTCCTGCACACACCTCCCAAAGCAAACAAAGTTCAAGAGAGAAAAAAAGGAAGAAAATAAAATGAGTAAAATAAGCAAAAGGGAATTAAAAAAATCTCATCACAGAAGCTGCAGTGCGATCCAAGTCATGTCGTATACCCCCTTGCCCATACATCTCTACTTGCAAGTGTTTATTGCAAAAAGTCATTGGCTTGGTTCCAGGCCCCTGGCCTCCAGTATACTTTTGGTGCTGGGCCCCACTAGGACTCTTCCTGGACATTTTAGGGCCATGGTGTGTTGTAGGGATCCTGCAGCTTTGGGCCTGCAGGTCAGGTTCCTTCATGTGCTCCAGCAGATCACAGATGGATAGATGTTGGTGCAGGCCTGGGCCCAGGCAGCTATAGGGTTGGTCTACTAGATAGGAAATGGGGACAGCTCTCCCATGGCCACCTGCGCTAACAGTGTTGGCTCAATTGTGCTGCCCTGGCAAGGTGCAGGACCTGCTCTCCCGAGTGTTGCAGCTGGTGGGGATCAGGCATGGCTCTCCAACTCTTATGACCAGAGTGTTGGTCACCTTCCCCAGGTGTTGATGGGTGGGGGAAAGGGGCAACCTTACCCTGCCCATGCCATCTCGTAACAAATGAGTAGTGTTGACTACTTTGAGGCTGGCTCACCCACGCCTACACCAACAGGGTTGGCTCTATTTTATTGCCCATGGAAGGTATAGGGCCAGCTTTAGCTGATGGGGGCAGGGATAACTCTCTTGCTCTTATAACCTCAAGGCCACCTCTCCCACCTGCCTCAGGCGATGATGGGCAGTGGGCATCTTTCATGCCCATGCTGTCATAGACATGAGAAATAGGGACGACTCTCCTATGTTCACATCTTCAGGGCTGGCCTGCCCACACCCACACTATCAGGGTTGGCTCCATTGTGCTGCCCTGGAGAGGTGCAGGGCCTGCTCTCCTGAGTGTTTCAGCTGGTGGGGGTTAAGGACAATTCTCCCAAATCTATGACCTGCCCCATGTGTTGATGGGGGGCGTCTCTCCCAGCCCATGCCACTATGTGGTAGATGAGAGGTGGTCTCAAGGTGGGCTCACCTGCGTTCTCATCAACAGGGTCATCTCTGCTGTGCTGCCACGGGTCAAGGGGTCAGCTCCCTCAGCATCTCAGCCTGTTCCTTTCCTCTCTCAGTTCTCTTCAGATATGCCTGTTCACAGGAGCTGAACCATTCTCCCCACCCGGGTGGGCCTCTTTTATCTTCAGAGCCCAAGGTGGGCAGTCCCAGGCCTGTGTGTGGGTCTCCCTGTCTCCCTCAGGTTGCCATGAGGTAGTGTTTAACTGTCTGACAACTATGGCTTGGGGTGGACATTTTGCTGGAGTTCTGTGGACGAGGGTTAGAATCCCTGCTTTTGTTGGCTGCATTGGGTCCATCACCCATTCAGGCCTGGGTTGGATCAATAGCTCCTGCTAGACTGTGACCCCCACAGACATGAGAATCTGGGGGGATGCCCTTTATGTCCATGGCTCATTCTGAGATGAGGATTATAACTCGGCAAAAGCTAAATGAAACCAACAACTTCTTTGGTTGTTTTATTTCTCTCTATTTCTGCTGACAGAGTCAGGAGGCTTGGCTGACACAGAACATAAAGGAAACTTAAATAAGCCTGAGTCTAAAGAAGAGAGAGCCATAATCCAACCCTGTAACCAGCTTTTCAATAAAGCAATTTTAGTATTATCTACAACCAAAAGACATTTGAATCTCTGATAATATGAATCCAGTGACCACAAAGCACTTATGGCAAGAGGTGAAGGCGGGTGGCTGGCAGTGGCAGAGAAAGCAAAACCAGAACCAATAAAAAAGAACACAGAAATCTCACACACTCAAAGAAGACCAGTCAGAAACAAAACATGCTATCCTTCCTACATTCAACTGAGCCTGACCCATTTCTGCCTTATCTGCATGTTTGCAACAAAACACAGACATACCTACACACACACAACAGATAAACAAACTTTTCCCTTCTTCATAGGCTGGTGAATCACTGAGTGGTCCCCTACCTCCTTCAGTGCTGTAATTCCAAGTGGGGGGAGCTGTGTCTTGGCAAGTCTTTCCAGCCCTCAACTTATTGGACTGAGGATCGCTTCAGCTTCCTGTGTGGTAGCTGCTGAAATCATCCTCATTGACTCCCCCCCACCACCACCCTAAAGCATCATAGGGGAAAGGGAAGGTGCTAGAACCTTCTGGTGTGACTGGGCGACCCCATGGAGCTGCTGCAGTGAGGAACTGGAGCTCCAGCCTCACAGATTGGACCCCATAGCTCGGGGTTGCGCTGCCATACTGAGACACAGGGGTCTGGCCAGCAGGCTTCTCCACAGCCTCCACCCCTGCCCTACTCCCAGCTTTCCCTCAAAGGTGCCCATTGAGCCTGACCCCGGGAACTGCACTATGCACCTGCCACGTTCAGACTTGCCACATACTGCCATCAAACCCATCCCCCAAAGCTCCACCGTCTCTGGAGTGACTTCTTCAAGATGGTGATAGGATAGCTCAAGTCTTTTTTAATTGGAGCTGGAAGTTTTAAGAAAGCAAGCTTGGGGGGCTATCCATCTTACCTGTCTTTTTTTGTTTGTTTGTTTGTTTTTTCAAGACAGGGTTTCTCTGTAGTTTTAGAGCCTGTCCCAGAACTAGCTCTTGTAGACCAGGCTGGCCTCGAACTCACAGAGACCTGCCTGCCTCTGCCTCCTGAGTACTGGGATTAAAGGCGTGTGCCACCACTGCCCAGCCCATTTTACCTGTCTTTTTACCCATGTCATTCATCAGTTTCTATCACCTCAAGCTAGAACACACAAAGACAGGTAAAACACAGAACAAGACAGAATCAAAATGACAACATAAACACAAGAAATGAAAACAATTCGGAGTCACTCAGAGGTCCGCCAGTTTGACCAATGAAATTCTCTTAACAAATAGGACACCCCTTTTGTTCTTCAATTGTCACCCCACACAACCCAGGTGCTGGGAACCTCCAGGGGCCTGGCCTTTCCTAATTCTCCTCTGCCCCCAGGGGCCAGTGCTTGGCCTCTGCAAATCTTCCTCTTGGCCCCCAGTGTCCTGGGACATACTTACAGTGCCTCAGCTCTGTTGTGCATCCTAGGCATTGAAACCCTGTTGATGGGCGCTAAGGTGCAGGCCCTTTCAAGTTTATTCTTAGCTCCTGGTCTTCACCAAGGTGTCCTCAGGCTCTTAAGGCAGGTCAGAGAAAGATCTGGTATATTTGGCTGGAGCTCCCAATTAACCAGAAATAACCAGAGGATCATGCAATACCTCATTTTGCTCTCAACTGGGGTGCACCAGTTTCTTCAAATCCTTCTCATCCCCAGATTGGGATTCTGCAGAACCAGAATCAGATATGATGCAGGCAGATGTCATAAAACCTGAAAAGTCTTCTATGTCTTAACAAAAGGAGATCTCTGTTTAAAAGTAAAAAAATGCCTGGTCTCCTTTTTTAAAGCACAGCCTCTCATTCCACCCTAGAGCATTGGACTAACATTCCAAATGCAAGCCCTGCTGTGGGGGAACTTACCAGTCTCTCAAAGGTCCCAGAGTATAGGTCTGGCTTCAGAGTTTGGGTGGAAAGCCCTATCGCTCTGGAGAACTCCAAATGTTAAACCTGAGAATTGGGGGAAAAGTGAGAAGGGGAGGATGGGGGGAGCTTGGGGGAATGGGATGGTTGGGATAAGGAAGGGTGGATATGGGAGCAGGGAAGTATATACCCTATTAAGGAAGCCATCTTAGGGTTGGCAAGAGACTTGACTCTAGAGGGACTCCCAGGTGTCCATGGAGATGTCCCCAGTTAGTTCCTTGGGCAGCTGAGGAGAGGGAACCTGAAATAGCCCTATCCTATAGCCATACTGATGAATATCTTGCATATCACCATAGAAACTTCATCTGGCAATGGATGGATGGAGATAGAGACAGAGACCAACACTGGAGCACCATACTGAGCTCCCAAGGTCCAAATGAGGAGCAGAAGTAGGGAGAACATGAGCAAGGAAGTCAGGACCACAAGGGGTGCACCCACCCACTGAGACAGTGGTGCTGATCTATTGGGAGCTCACCAAGGCCAGCTGGACTGGGACTGAAAAAGCATGGGATAAAACTGGACTCTCTCAACATGGCGGACAATGAGGGCTGATGAGAAGCCAAGGACAATGGATCGGGGTTTTGATCCTACTGCATGTACTGGCTTTGTGGGAGCCTAGCCTGTTTGGATGCTCACCTTCCTAGACATGGACGGAGGGGGGAGGACCTTGGACTTTCCACAGGGCAGGGAACCCTGACTGCTCTTTGGACTGGAGAGGGAGGGGGAAAGGAGTGGAGGGAGGGGAAGAGGAGTGAGGAGAGGGGAGAGGAGTGGGGGGAGGGGGAGGGAAATGGGAGGCGAGGATGAGGCGGAAATTTTTTCAATAAAAAAAAATAAAGTATACAATATAATCTGGAAAAAAAACCCAAGTCTATGACTGTACAATTGAAGCAAGCTTTATTTTGTGGTGCACCCGGGACTGGACAGTTCAGCTGCCTCTTTCTAAATCATGATTTTAGAAAGTAGCCCTTGCTGGTCTCCTGAGGTCCTTTCTTTTTTACTTTTGTTTCTTTTTTCTTTTTTCCTCCATTTTGTCCTCCACCTCCATCTTGTGTCTTGTGTAAGCTATTTCTTATAAAACATTCCAGTCCTCAGAAATGGCCAGGGGCAAAAGTAACAGGGTAGCCACGGAATGTCCCCACCCCACAGAAGGTCAGCTGATAAGAAAACTTGACAGGCAACAGGTGAGGCTCGAAAATAAAATTTCTGAAAAGTCCCTAGACACGAGCCAATCAGGATTGAACCCGTCACCCCAGACCCTGCTAATGTAACTTTTCTGGGTTTTGCCTTTAAGTAATGCCCTCTAGAAGGGCGGGCACCTTTGCTTGCCGCTGCTGAGCCAGCTGCTTTGACGAGGTCCCTGCCGGCTTGTATTGTACACACAATAAATCTTGCTTTTGCATTTCGGTGAGTTGGTCTCCCTGGTGGTCTTTTGGGGTCCCCACGGACTGGACACAACATTTTCTTTTTGTTTTTCAAAGACAGGTTTGTTTGTTTGCTTGCTTGCTTGTTTGTTTTGTGCAGCCCTGGCTGTCCTGGAATTTGTGTTACAGCTTGGATGGAAAGATATCCTGGCAGTTGGGAGCCAAGGAATACCACAACGTCACACCGGACAACAAACCTCACACAAGACATTTACTGGGAGGAAAAAACCCAGGAGGGTGGCTGCTTCCTGCCTGGTTGTCTCGCCTATACTTTCTGCCTGGCTACTGGCCAATTAGTGTTTTATTAAACTACAATTGACAAGGTACAGGCCATTGTCCCAGAGCAAGTGGGTTATCGCCACACTTGATGGGGGCCAGGGGTTTAACCTGGTTAAGCCTGAAGAGACACTTAGTGCCTGGTACCAGAGTTTTCATGGTGGCCAGAAGAAGATCATGAAAACCAAGCTCTAGGAGGGGGCTGTCATCCATGGGAAAGGGTCAGGAACTGGATTGCAGAAGCTCCAGGAGCTTAGAGTCGCTGTGGGGTTATAGGCAGCCCTGGAGGAAAGACAGGAGAAGAGATGAGGAAGGGGCACAACAGCCCAGTTGGGTCTAAGGAAAATGCAGGATTGCAGGTCCAAGGATGAGAGGATGGGATCAGGTGCAGAGGACCAGCTATAGCCTTAAAGACAGTGGCTAGGGCACCTCCACCTCCAAGAATGCTAGAGGGGTGCTGGACACTCAACAGTCACTTCCTCTGACTCAGGGAAATATTTACACCAAATGAAGGGGAAACTCACCTAATTGCTGCTGGTGGATGGGGTGCTGAGTGATTAGTGAGTCAGAAGGTAAGTCTGTTGTGGGTAGACTGGAGATGAGGGGTAGAGTCCCAGTACAACTTAGGTCCCTGAGGGGAAACTCAGGCACAAGGAAAAACTGGGTTTTTGCACCAAATGTAGGCATTACAGCTCTGTTGGAAAGGTATCCTGGCATTTTGGAGCCAAGAAATATCACAAAGTCATACTGCACAACAAACCTCACTCAAAAGATTGATTGGGAGGGAAATAAACGAGGGTGGCTGCCTTTGCAAAGTCAAGAAACAGCAGGGGACTGAGCAGAAGGCAGGGTTTATACTTTTCAGGATGGGGATTGGTGAGATTTCAAGTCCAGAGCTTAGACTTTTTACTCTGTAGGAAACAGGTGGGATCCAGCCATTAGGACAGTTAGAATATTCTGTGAGTGAATCATAGCAGTTGGAGATTCTCAAGAGATCTGGACACTCATGTGCCTTGAGGGGCTTACAGAACTTAGTATGTAGACCAGGCTGGCCTCAAACTCAGAGATCTGCCTGCCTGTGCCTCCTGAGTGCTGTGATTAAAGGTGTGTGCCCATCTTGAGGTCCTTTTAATGGGAGAGATAAAGTGTTCACAGCGGCAAGAGAATTGGCTGCTATATGTTGTTAGAAAGACACAAGGGCAGGGAAGAAACAAGAGTAAGGATATAAACCAAGTGACTGGGGTCCCAAGTTTAGTGTAGGCTGAAAAACATGTTTTGCAGTTTAAATCAGATGTAGGAAACAGAAACTTATCCTCCATTGCAAACAAATCTGAACTTGCAAGGACTTAACACAGGGCAAACAGAAACTTGTTTTTTAACTATTGCAAGGATTTACACAGGGCAAACTGGAATTTATTCTTTAACTACAAACAAACCTTAACCTGCAACAGGGTAAACAGGAACTTATTCCTAACTGTCTTAACTGCTAACAGAAATCTTAACCTGCAAAGAATATAGTTCCTGTTTTGATTCCACAATGTGTATAGTTTTGTGTGTGTGTGTATGTGTGTGTCTATGTATGTGTCTATGTGTGTATGTGTATGTGTGTATATGTGTGTATGTGTGTGTGTATGTGTGTGTCTATGTATGTGTCTATGTGTGTGTATGTGTGTGTCTATGTATGTGTCTATGTGTGTATGTGTGTATATGTGTATGTGTGTGTCTATGTGTGTGTCTATGTATGTGTCTATGTGTGTACGTGTGTGTGTATGTGTGTTGAGACAGGACCTCACTTTGTTGCCCTGACTAGTACATGAAATGTAGACCAGGCTGACCTGGAACTCAAAAAGATCAACCTGCCCCTGTCTCCCGAGTGCTAGACTTAAAGGCATGCTCTACCATGTGAGGTAGAAAGGCAGTGTTGGGGTACTGAGCCATATCCATCCATCCAGGCATTATGTAAGCCGATTCCATTACCCGAGGCTCAGGCTGCATCTCTGCAGAGGGGAGTGCGAGCAACCTGCAGAACTGAACACCAGCAGGGACTTCCAAGCCTGCTCTGCAGGGAAACTGCAGGCTCACCACCCTCAGTGGTAGAGGAGTTGTGCAGCAAGCCGTAGACAGCTTAGATCATGCTTGACTTCCTGCCTTACTCAGAGTTGTTTTAAAAAAGACATACATTATTTTATAACCAGTGAAATAGTGAAGGTTATTAAAAAAGCAAATGGAGTGTCCCATTAATTCTTTGAGTTTTTAATTTTCAAGTGTTTTATACTTTTGTTGGCAAAACAAAACAATTCAAACCTTGCTCTTTAGGGTTGTTGCCTTCCTGGCTTTGGAGGACACGGTAGAATTTCTAAACCAGTCAGACACATCTCTGGCTCCTCATCTTCCCACCCCAAGGGGATGTAGTTTGGAATCTGCTTTCAATTCTGAGTTCAAAAAAAAAAAATAAAGCTCAATGTTCCTGTGAGATAAATGTTCTAGTAAGTGCCCAAATCTTGTAGCAACTCTCCCTCCTCAGGTTTTCCAGTGCTGGGTCATAGACTTGTGTCCACAGCCCTCCCGCCACCCTTTCTGTGGCAGGCACAACACATTCTAACCAACAGGGACTTGGGGGAGGAAGGGTTTGCTTGCTTTACAGCTCTAGGTCTCAGTTCATCATCAAGGGAAGCCAAGGCAGGAACTCAAGGCAGGAACCTGAAGGCAGGCCTTGCTTGCTATTGCATGTAGCATTACCTACCTCCATGAGGGAACTTATAGCCAAAGAAGCGCACTGGAAAACCATGAGGGTGCCTCTTGCTAGCTCCTAGACTGGCTTTTCCTTAACTGTTTTTGTTTTGTTTTGCTTTGTTTTGTTTAATATAATCAAGGACCCCTTACCTAAGAAGTGTGGGCAGGGCCCTCCTACATCAATTAACAAACAAAAACAATCTCTTACCAGACATGCCCACAGACCAATCTCATCTAAGTGATTCCTTATTTGAGACTCATTTCTCAGGTAACTCTAGGCTGTGTCAAGCTAACAGTTAAAACCAAGCCAACAGCCTAAACTTAAAAATAACTGTGCGTGTCTCTGTTTATATGTGCTCTCTGTGTATACGGTCTGTGTCTCTGTATATATGTGGTCTGTGAATGTGGTGTGTGTGTCTGTGTGTATATGTATATGTGGTATGTGGTGTATGTGATGTGTGTGTCTGTGTGTATATGTTGTGTATGTATGTGATGTGTGTCTGGGTGTCTGTGTGTGTAGGTGGTGTGTGTGTCTTGTGTGTATGTGGTATGTGTGTCTGTTTATGTGGTATGTGGTGTATGTGATGTGTGTGTCTGTGTTTATATATGGCGTGTGTGTATGTGGTGTGTGTATGTGATGTGTGTGTCTGTGTGTATATGTAGTGTGTGTCTGTGGGTGTATGGTGTATGTATATATACATGTATGTCTGTTTGTATATGTGGTGTGTATGTCCATGTGTGTCTGTGTCCTTATGTGGTGTGTGTATATGTAGTATGTATAATGTACTTGTACATACATGTGCATGTGAAGGCCAGAGGTATTAGACATCTTTTCCTATCACTTTCCACCTTCACTGAACCTGAAGCTTCCTGTTTTGGCTCATCTGGCTAGCCTGGGAGTCCTGGAGATCTCCCTGTCTCTCTTCCCAAACACTGGGGTTACAAATGCATACCCAATGCCTGAAGTTTACATTGAGTGCTGGGGCTCTGGACTCCGGATCACACTTCGCTTAGTGAGCCCTTACCCATACACATAGTTCCCACTCCATCCCCTCCTCTCATTCCCTCCACTCTTATGAGAGGCAAAGGCACATTGCTTGGGGGAAGGTCCAAGGCCCTCCCTACTACATCTAGCCTAAGCAAGGTATCCATCCAAAGAAAATGGGTTCCCAAAAAGCCAGTACAAGCCGTAGGGATAAATCATGGTGCTGCTGCCAGTGGCCCCACAGTCTGCCCGGCCTCTACATTCAGAGGGCCTACTTTGGTCCTATGCTGGTTCCTTCCCTGCCTGGAGTTGGTGAGCTCCCAGTAGCGAAGGTAAACTGTTTCAGTGGGTGTCCCCATCATGGTCATGACCTCTTTGCTCATATTCTCACTCCTCCCACTCTTCAACTGGACTTTGGGAGCTCAGTCCAGTGTTCTGATGCAGGTCTCTGCCTCTGTATCCATCAGTTGCTGGATGAAAGTTCTATGGTGACATTTAAGATATTCATCAATATGACTACAGGGCAAGGCCAGTTAAGGTACCCACTCCTCTATTGCTTAGGGTCTTAGCTGAGGTTATCCTTGTGGATTCCTGGGAATTTCTCTAGTGCCAGGTTCCTTGCTAGCCCCATAATGGCTCCCTCAATCAAGATGTCTTCTTTCCTTGCTGTCATCTCTGTCCTTCCTCCATCTCATCTATCCTGTTCCCTCAAGTTCTTCTTACTCCTCCCCCTTTTCCCCTCTTCTTTCTCTTCCAACCTTCCTCCCACCCCCACTCCCATGCTCATAATTTTGTCAGATGATCTTATCTATGTCTGCTTTCCGGTGGATCTATATATGTTTCTTAGGGTTCACCTTGTTACTTAGCTTCTCTAGGATTATGAACTATAGGCTCGCTATTTTTACAGCTGGTGTCCACTTATGAGTGAGTACATACCTTGTTCATCTTTCTAGGTCTGGGTTACCTTACCTGGCATGTTATTTTCTAGTTCCATCCATTTGCATGCAAATTTCAAGATGTCATGGTTTTTTACCATTGGGTAGTAAGTACTCCATTGTGTAAATGTACCACATTTTCTTTATCCATTCTTCAGTTGAGGGACATCTAAATTGTTTCGAGCTTCTGGCTATTACAAATAATGCTAATACGAACATAGCTGAACAAATGACCTTGTAGTATGATTGAGCATCCTTTGGGTATATGCCCAAGAGTGGTATTGCTGGGTCTTGTGGTAGGTTGATTCCCAATTTTCAGAGAAACCTCCATACTGATTTCCAGAGTGGATATACAAGTTTATATTTCCACCAGCAATGGAGGAGTGTTCCCTTACTCCACATCCTCTCCAGCATATGATATCATTGGTGTTCTTGATCTTAGTCATTCTGTCTGGTGATGGTATCTCAGAGTCATTTTTATTTCATTTCCCTGATGGCTAAGGATGTTGAACATTTCCTTCAGTGTCTTTCGACAATTTTACATTCTTCAGTTGAGAATTCTCTATTTAGTTTTGTAAATCATTATTTAACTGAATTATTTGGAATTTTGAAATCAAATTTATTGAGTTCTTTATATATTTTGGTCTAATGTGGGGTTGGTGATGATCTTCTCCCATTCAGTATGGTACCTTTTTGTCTATTTGACTGTGTCCTTTGTTTTACAGAAGCTTCTCAGTTTCAGGAGGTCAAACTTATTTATTGTTGCTTTCACTGTCTCTGTTACTGGAGTTATATTTAGGAACTGGTCTCCTGTGCCCATGTACTGAAGGCTATTACCCACTTTCTTTTCTATCAAGTTCAGTGTGGTCAGATTTATATCGAGGTCTTTAATCCACTTGGACTTGAGTTTTGTGCATGGGGATAGATATGGATCTATTTGCATTCTTCTACATGCTGATATCTAGTTGTATCAGCACCATTTGTTGAAGATGCTTCCTTTTTCCCCCATTGTATAAGTTTAGATTCGTTGTCAAAAATCAGGTGTTCATAGGTTTGTTGATTAACATCTGAGTCTTTGATTCGATTCCATTTGTCAGTGTGTGTGCCTTTATACCAATACCAAGCTGTTTTCATTACTGTAGCTCTATAATAGAGCTTGATATCAAGGATGGTAATGCCTCCAGAATTTTCTTTATTGTATAGGATTCTTTTGGCTATCTTGGGTTTTTTGTTTTTTTTTTCTAAATTTATTTATTTATTAAAGATTTCTGTCTCTTCCCCGCCACCGCCTCCCATTTCCCTCCCCCTTCCCCAATCAAGTCCCCCTCCCTCCTCAGCCCAAAAAGCAATCAGGGTTCCCTGCCCTGTGGGAAGTCCAAGGACCACCCACCTCCATCCAGGTCTCCTAAGGTGAGCATCCAAACTGCCTAGGCTCCCACAAAGCCAGTACGTGCGTAGGATCAAAAACCCATTGCCATTGTTCTTGAGTTCTCAGTAGTCCTCATTGTCCGCTATGTTTAGCGAGTCCGGTTTTATCCCAGGCTTTTTCAGACCCAGGCCAGCTGGCCTTGGTGAGTTCCAATAGAACATCCCCATTGTCTCAGTGTGTGGGTGCACCCCTTGCGGTCCTGAGTTCCTTGCTCATGCTCTCTCTCCTTCTGCTCCTGATTTGGACCTTGAGATTTCTGTCCAGTGCTCCAATGTGGGTCTCTGTCTCTGTCTCCTTTCATTGCCTGATGAAGGTTAATATTCAGGAGGATGCCTAAATGTTTTTCTTTGGGTTCTCCTTATTTAGCTTCTCTAGGATCACTAATTATAGGCTCAGTGTCCTTTGTTTATGGCTAGAAACCAAATATGAGTGAGTACATCCCATGTTCCTCTTTTTTGGTCTGGCGTACCTCACTCAGGATAGTGTTTTCTATTTCCATCCATTTGCATGCAAAATTCAAGAAGTCCTTGTTTTTTACTGCTGAGTAGTACTCTAATATGTATATATTCCATACTTTCTTCATCCATTCTTCCATTGAAGAGCATCTAGGTTGTTTCCAGGTTCTGGCCATTACAAACAATGCTGCTATGAACATAGTAGAGCATATACTTTTGTTGTATGATAAGGCCTCTCTTGGGTATATTCCCAAGAGTGGCATTGCTGGGTCCAGGGGTAAGTTGATCCCAAATTTCCTGAGAAACGGCCACACTGCTTTCCAAAGTGGTTGCACAAGATTGCATTCCCAGCAGCAATGGATGAGGGTTCCCCTTCCTCCACAGCCTCTCCAGCAAAGGCTATCATTGGTGTTTTTGATTTTAGCCATTCTGACAGGTGTAAGATGGTATCTTAAAGTTGTCTTGATTTGCATTTCCCTGATCACTAAGGAAGTTGAACATGACCTTAAGTGTCTTTGGCCATTTGAACTACTTCTGTTGAGAATTCTCTGTTCAACTCAGTGCCCCATTTTATAATTGGGTTAATTAGCCTTTGACGGTCTAGTTTCTTGAGATCTTTATATATTTTGAAGATCAGACCTTTGTCAGTTGCGAGGTTGGTGAAGATCTTCTCCCAGTCAGTGGGTTGCCTTTTTGTCTTAGCGACAGTGTCCTTTGCTTTACAGAAGCTTCTCAGTCTCAGGAGGTCCCATTTATTCAATGAGGCCCTTAATGTCTGTGCTGCTGGGGTTATACATAGGAAGTGGTCTCCTGTACCCATGTATTGTAGAGTACTTCCCACTTTCTCTTCTATCAGGTTCAGTGTGTTCAGACTGATATTGAGGTCTTTAATCCATTTGGACTTGAGTTTTGTGCATGGTGATAGATATGGATCTATTTTCCATCTTCTACACATTGACATACAGTTTTGCCCGCACACTTTGTTGAAGATGCTCTCTTTTTTCCATTGTATACTTTTAGCCCCTTTATCGGAAATCAGGTGTTCATAGGTTTGTGGGTTAATGTCGGGGTCTTCTATTCGATTCCATTGGTCGACTTCTCTGTTTTTATGCAAATACCAAGCTGTTTTCAATACTGTATCTCTGTAGTAGAGTATGAAGTCAGGGATGGTAATGCCTCCAGATGATCCTTTATTGTATAAGATTGTTTTGGCTATCCTGGGTTTTTTGTTTTTCCATATAAAGTTGATTATTGTCCTCTCCAGATCTGTGAAGAATTTTGATGGGATTTTGATGGGGATTGCATTGAATCTATAGATTGCTTTTGGTAGAATTGCCATTTTTACTATGTTGATCCTCCCAATCCAGGAGCAAGGGAGATCTTTCCATTTTCTGGTGTCCTCTTCAATTTCTTTCTTCAAAGACTTAAACTTCTTGTCAAATAGATTTTTCACTTCCTTGGTCAGAGTTACCCTAAGATATTTTATGCTATTTGTGGTTATCGTGAAAGGTGATGCTTCTCTAATTTCCCTCTCTGTTTCCTTATCCTTAGTGTATAGGAAGGCCACTGATTTTTTGGAGTTGATCTTGTATCCTGCCACATTACTAAAGGTGTTTATCAGCTGTAGGAGTTCTTTGCTGGAGTTTTTTGGGTTGATTATGTACACTATCATATCATCTGCAATTAACGAAAGTTTCACTTCTTCCTTTCCAATTCGAATCCCCTTGATCCCCTTATGTTGTCTTATTGCTATTGCTAGAACTTCAAGCACTATATTGAAGAGGTATGGAGGGAGTGGACATCCTTGTCATGTTCCTGATTTATTGGGATGGCTTTGAGTTTTTATCCATTTAATTTAATGTTAGCTGTCGGCTTGCTGTAAATAGCTTTTATTATATTTAGGTATGACCCTTGTATCCCTAATCTCTCCAAGACTTTTATCATAAAGGGGTGTTGATTTTTGTTGAATACTTTTTCAGCATCTAATGAAATGATCATATGGTTTCTTTCTTTCAGTTTATTTATATGGTGGATTACATTGATAGATTTGCGTATGTTGAACCATCCCTGCATCTCTGGGATGAAGCCTACTTGATCATAATGGATAATTTTTCTAATGTGTTCTTGGATTCGGTTTGCCAGTATTTTATTGAGAATTTTTGCGTCGATATTCATGAGTGAGATAGGTCTCTAATTCTCTTTCTTGATTGGGTCTTTGTGTGGTTTTGGTATCAGGGTAACTGTAGCTTCATAAAAGGAATTTGACAATGACTCTTCTGTTTCTATATTGTGAAATACATTAAGGGGTATAGGTATTAGTTCTTCTTGGAAGTTCTGGTAGAATTCTGCATTGAAACCATCTGGTCCTGGGCTTTTTTTGGAAGGGAGATTTTTGATAACAGTTTCTAGTTCCTGCGACTAACAGGTCTATTTAGATGGTTCACCTGGTCTTGGTTTAGCTTTGGTATATGGTACTTATCTTAAAAAATGTCTATTTTTTTTTGCATTTTCTAGTTTTGTGGCATACAGGCTTTTGTAGTAAGATCTAATGAGTCTCTGAATTTCCTCTGTGTCTGTGGTTATGTCCCCCTTTTCATTTCTGATCTTATTTATTTGCGTGTTCTCTCTCTGTCGTTTAATTAGTTTGGATAGGGGTTTGTTGATCTTGTTGATTTTCTCCAAGAGCCAACTTTTTGTTTCATTGATTCTTTGGACTGTTTTCTGTGTTTCTATTTTGTTGATTTCAGCCCTCAGTTTGATTATTTCCAGTCTTCTACTCCTCCTGGGCACATCTGCTTCTTTTTTTTCTAAAGCTTTTAGGTGTGCTGTTAAGTCTCTTATGTATGCTTTCTCCGTTTTCTTTAAGTGGGCACTTAGTGCTATGAATTTTCCTCTTAGCACTGCTTTCATAGTGTCCCATAGGTTTGAGTATGTTGTCCCATTATTTTCATTAAATTCAAGGAAGACTTTAATTTCTTTCTTGATTTCTTCCTTGACCCAGGTGTGGTTCAGTAGTTGACTGTTCAGTTTCCATGAGTTTGTCAGCTTTCTGGGGGTAGCATTGTTGTTGAATTCTAACTTTAATCCGTGGTGATCTGATAAGACACAGGTGGACACTGATATTTTTTTGTAACTGTGTAAGTTTGCTTTGTTACCAAGTATGTGGTCAGTTTTTGAGAAGGTTCCATGAGCTGCAGAGAAGAAGGTATATTCTTTCCTATTTGGGTGGAGTGATCTATAGATGTCTGTTAAGTCCATTTGCTTCATTACCTCTAATAGTTCCCTTAATTCTCTATTAGGTTTCTGTCTGATTGACCTGTCCATTGCTGAGAGAGGTGTGTTGAAGTCTCCTACTACTAGTGTGTGTGGTTTGATGTCTGCCTTGAGTTTTAGTAATATTTCTTTCACATAAGTGGATGCTTTTATGTTAGGGGTGTAGATATTCAGGATTGAGACGTCATCCTGATGAACTGCTCCTGTTATGAGTATAAAGTGTCCATCTCAATCTCTTCTGATTGATTTTAGTTTGAAGTCAGTTTTGTTAGAAATTAATATGGCCACATCTGCTTTTTTCTTAGGACCATTTGCTTGAAAGACCTTTTCCCAACCCTTTACTCTGAGTAGATGCCCGTCTTTGTGGTTGAGATATGTTTCTTGCAAACAGCAGAATGTTGGATCCTGTTTTCATATCCAATCTCTTAGCCTGTGCCTTTTTATAGGTGAATTGATACCATTAATATTAAGTGATATTAATGACCAGTGGTTGTTTACTCCAGATATTCTTATTTTTTTTTTGAAAGTAGAGTTTGTGTGTCTCCCTTCTTTGAGTTGTGCTGGTGAAGGGTCGCTAGATGCCTGAGTTATTGTAGGCAGTGTTGGCAATGTTGGATTCCTTGGGTTGCGATTTTCTTTCTATTACTTTCTGTAGAGCTGAATTTGTGGCTACCTATTGTTTAAATTTGTTCTTATCCTGGAATGTCTTTTTTTCTCCATTGATAGTGAACAATAGCTTGGCTGGGTATAGTAGTTTGGGTTTGCATCCATGGTCTCTTAGCTTCTGCAGTACTTCTATCCAGGACCTTCTGGCTTTCATGGTTTCCATAGAGAAGTCAGGTGTAAGTCTGATCCGTTTACCTTTATAAGTTTCTTGGCCTTTTTCCTTTGCAGCTCTTAATATTCTTTCTTTAACCTGTATATTTTGTGTTTTGATTATTATATGGTGAGGAGATGTTTTTCTTTGATCCAGTCTGTTTGGTGTTCTGTATGCTTCTTGAATATTCAAAGGAATATCTTTCTTTATGTTGGGCAAGTTTTCTTCCATAATTTTGATTAAAATATTTCCTGGGCCTTTGAGCTGTGACTCTTCTCCTTCTTCTATTCCTATTATTCTTAGGTTTGGTCTTTTTATTGTGTCCCATATTTCCTGAATGTTTTGTGATGAGAATTTGTTGGCTTTGCAGTTTTCTTTGATCAGTGTGTTTATTTTCTCTATGGTGTCCTCAGAATCTGAGATTCTCTCTTCTATTTCTTGTATTCTATTAATTATGCTTGTTTCTGTAGGCTCTGCTCGTTGACCTAGATTTTCCATATCCAGCTGGTCCTCAGTTTGTGTTTTCTTCCTTGCTTCCATTTCAGTTTTCAGTTCTTGAACTGTTTCCATTACCTGTTTGATCATTCTTTCTTGGTTTCCCAGGGTATCATGTACGTATTTACTTATTTCTTCAAACTTTTGGTTATACTTCTCATCCATTGTATAAGGGCATTTTTCACATGTTGTTTAAGGGACTCTATTGCTTTCATAAAGTCATTTTTTTTCCATTTCTTCTTTGTTAGGTTGTTCAAGTCCTTCTGTTGTAAGATCATTGAGTTCTGTTGTTTTCATGTTGTTTTTCAGATTATTGGGTGAATTCTTGCCTTGGCGCCTGCCCATCTCCTCCAATCGATGCTATCTAATGGGTCTTTTAAAACTGGATCAGGTTTCCCTGCTGGCCAGGGGCTCCTCTTACAAAATGCCCTCGCTCTGTTTCCTGGCTCCTGCCGGGGGCCAAGATCCCTCTCACCCCTCAGAAGGTTCTTCAGGAACAGGATCCGGCTCCTCCTTTGCCAGGGACCTTGCCAACCAAAGGCCTACCTCTTTGATTTAATTGTAGTGGGGCAATCTGCTCTCGGTGTTGCGCGCGGTTTCCTGCAGCCTGCGTCTGCTGCCACGAAAGTCCCCACCGCCTGCGGCCTGCATCCTCTGCTGCCACGCCGGTCCCCGCCGGCTGCAGAGGCCATCATCCATCCGCCTGTGCCATCCGGGTCCGACCGCCTGGGGTTTTTTGTTTTTTCATATGAAATTGATTATTGTTCTTTCAAGGTCTGTGAAGAATTCTGATAGGTTTCCCTTTATATGTTCCTTGACCTTTCTCCTTTGTAGCTCTTAATGTTCTTTATTCTGTATACTTTTCATTTTGATTATTATATGGAGAGGGGAATTTTTTTTGTTGGTCCAGTCTAATTGGTGTTCTATAAGCTTCTTGAACCTTCATAGGGATATTCTTCTTTAGGTTGGGAAAGTTTTTTTCTATGATTTTGTTGAATATACTTTTCATGCCTTTGAGTTGGAGTTATTCTCCTTCTTCCTGTTGTATGACCAATGGGTCCTGGTGTTACCATGCTGCTTTTTAGGTTGTTGGATGAATTCTTGCGTTGGCATCTATCCATCTCTTCCTTCAGTTGGGGCTGGCAGTGTCTTTGCCTCTTGGTCCAATCCTTGCAGTGGCTGTCTGTGTTTTGGGGAACTGTTCTTGGTCTGCTCTGTACTGTCACTGTCTGTGTCTCAGGGATTCACTGAGGTTTCTTTTGGTTGATCTCTTGGTTACTCTGTGTAGTCACAACTTGTGCTTCAGAGTTTCTTGGTCCTCTCTCTCTTGGTCTTCTCTGTTGTAGTAATAAGGGCTGCAGGGCTATGTCCCCAGCACCCTGGCTGCCTGGCTACCTTATGCCCAAAATAACAACACACAAACTGTATTCATTTAATCACTGCTTGGCCCATTTCTATCTAGCCTATGTCCATCCTGGGTCGGAGCTTCATCCTGTGCGTCTGCCTGGGAGCTGGGAGCATGGTGTCTCTCTGAGGTGTCTGCTCCCGAGAGGAGAGCTGTGGAGTCTGAGCTCACTTCCTCTTCCTCCCAGCGTTCTGTTCTGTTTACTCCTCCCACCTATCTTCTAACCAATGAGGGCCAAGCAGTTTCTTTTTATTTAACCAATGACCTTCCTCCATCACTCTGTGTAGCAGGTTGTGTTTCAAAGTTCAACTGAGATTGCAGAAGGAGGGAGAATAGGAGGGTTTGGGGAAAGAGTGGGGGAAAAGATATATATTTTAAAGATAATATATATATTAGCTTTCAGGGTCCGATGGATGGGATGGGGGTTTTGGGGCAGCTTCCCTGCAGGAAACTCACCTGCTGGCTGGTTAGAGAAGATGAGGTAGATAGGGGAGGGGGGCTCAGGGCTTTGCCCTGGTTTGGAGGGCCTAGAGAGTGTGGTATTTCACTGGGTGGGTGGTCTCTCACCTCTTGGGCCTCTCTGTGTAGTCTCATAGCTTTTAAAATGTGATGTCAACCATATGTATATATAACCATTTATATGGCATAGCTTACTACATATTATATATATTATATGTACATATAATACTTCTAAAGTTAATCTGACTTATATTACTGTGCTGTGAAAGTTCAAAGTTTGTGAATATTATGGTTGTATTATAGTTGTACAATAAATTGAATGTCTCTTGTGTATTCTTAATTCTTAGAGCAGTTTCATTTCTTTGCAATTTTAAGTAATGCTACCATGAATGCTTGGGTGCTAGAACAGTCAATAAAGTGTGTAGCATGGCTCTCTCTCTTCCGGTTGCAGGTGCTTCGGGAGCCGCCGATTACCGTCCAGCCATGGCCAAGTCCAAGAACCACACCACACACAACCAGTCCCAAAAATGGCACAGAAATGGCATCAAGAAACCCCGGTCACAAAGATATGAATCTCTCAAGGGGGTTGACCCCAAGTTCCTGAGGAACATGCGCTTTGCCAAGAAGCACAACAAGAAAGGCCTGAAGAAGATGCAGGCAAATAATGCAAAGGCCATGAGCGCACGTGCGGAGGCCATCAAGGCCCTGGTGAAGCCCCAGGTGGTGAAGCCCAAGGTGCCAAAGGGCCCCACCCGCAAACTCACCCGTCTGGCTTTAATTGCTCACCCCAAGCTTGGGAAGCAGATTAGAAGCTACATGGCCAGGGATCGTAGGCTCCAAAAAAACAAAGCCCAAGGTTCAAGCCAAGGCAGAGGCCTCAGCTGCAGCTCAGGCTCCTAAAGGTGCCCAGGCCCCTGTGAAGGCCCCATAAAAAAGGTCGCAGTCTGCCAGTGTGAAGACAGATGGACTGGTGTGAACACATACACAGTATTTGCAGATGTTCAGGACCTTATGCTGTTTTTACAAATAAACTTGAGGCAAGTTCTGTTAAAAAAAAAAGTGTGTAGCGTGTAGGAGGCCTGAAGAACTGAGTTCAGTCACTTGAACCTACATTTTATCAAAAGCTATGTATGGTGGCCTGTACCTTAAAATCCCAGCATTAGGAAAATGGAGAACTGTGGATCCCTGAGTCATGCTGGCCAGCCAACATTGCCTTCTGGGTGAGGTCTATGCCAATAAGACATCCTGTCTCAAACAAAACAGGCAAAATGGCCTATTCCAGTAACCTCATTACTTGGGAAGTGGAGGTAGGAGAATCAGGAGTTCAAAACCATCCATAGCAATATGGAATTAGAGGTTAGCCTGGGATACAGGAAACCCTCTCAGAACAATACTAATAAACACCCAAAGTTGTACATGACCTGAGAAATGATACTCCACGTTGATTCTCTCGCATGCAACACACACACACACACACACACACACACACACACACACACGCCATTTTAAACATCATGTCAAAGCCCTTGTCAGGTGGTACACCAGTCTAGAGTTTAAGTTATTCTTCAATAGCAGAAAATGCTTGAATCTCTGTGTTATGACAACAGCTTGTCACCTGCTGTTTTTCCACTATGAAAATGGAAAAGTGGATTAAAGTCACATAAAAACCATTTCCTTCAAATCACCAAAAATGTTTTGAATTTGTGTGATTGTAAGTCCGATTTAACCCTGAAAGCAGTTAAGAAGGTTTTCTGATGAATCACAGATCTATTAAAACAGGGAACTCCATTTTCATAAAATCTGTACAGCAGCAGGAACCAGTGAAGGTAAAAGATTGTTTTCCTAGTCACTTGTGGGCTGTGCCTGTGTTGTCTCACACAGAATGCTCTTTTTCTCTGTGTGTCTTTAAAACAGAGAGCACGAGCAAGGAACTCAGGACCGCAAGGGGTGCACCCACATACTGAGACAATGGGGATGTTCTATCAGGAACTCACCAAGGCCAGCTGGCCTGGGTCTGAAAAAGCCTGGGATAAAACCAGACTCTCTGAACATAGCAGACAATGAGGACTACTGAGAACTCAAGAACAATGGCAATGTGTTTCTGATCCTACTGCACGTACTGGCTTTGTAGGAGCCTAGGCAGTTTGGATGCTCAACTTACTAGACCTGGATGGAGGTGGGGGTTCCTTGGACTTCCCACAGGGCAGGGAACCCTGATTGCTCTTTGGGCTGAGGAGGGAGGGGGACTTGATTGGGGGAGGGGGAGGGAAATGGGAGGCGGTGGCGGGGAAGAGACAGAAATCTTTAATAAATAAATAAATTAATTAATTTAAAAAAAAAACACTCCTCTGTTCATGAAGGCCACTCTGGCCTGAGTGCACTCAGTGCCCACAGCTGACTCACCAGCTTTGGTTTTGCAACACCCTCATGCTCCCTGTGACCTCCAGAGCTATTATGAAATTTTCCAAAGAAAATTCATTTCAATTCACTGATGGCAAATAAGACAAACACCTACTAAGCTTAACGTTGCAATCCTGGGATTGCCCTCAAAAAACAGAAAATGACTTTTGCAAGGAAGGTCTTCCTGTTGGTATAACAGGAAAGGAAAGCCAATGGACAATAGCGTTTTCATTGCGTTGAATATGGCCAGTCAGCAAACACGCATGAGTCTGGAATGTACTGCAACACTAAGGCATTGGGACTTCAGATAAAATCCTATGTTACCCAATTATATAGAACATATTTCCTACTTTTAAAACAATAGTGGGAAACAGTGCAGAAAATAGTTGGCTTTTAGGGAAAAATTGAGACAGGGTCTCTGAAGAACAGAACCGATGTGTGTGTGTGTGTGTGTGTGTGTGTGTGTGTGTGTGTGTGTGTTAACTTAAGGTAAAATACTGACAACAGCTGATGCTCCTTCCGCTTTGCCCCTCTTTTTAATCTGGGATGTTACCAGAGGTGTCACCCACAATTTGGGTAAGTTTGCCTCCATCAATCAAGGGATCCAGAGCCCAGGCTCCCTCCTCGGGAGACTCTGATCTGTGGTAAGTTGACACTAAAACCAACCATTATAGAGCCCAAGCTAGCTCTGAGCGAGCTGTGTAGTTGATAATGACCTTGAACTTCTGCTCCTCCTCCCTCTACCTCCCAATGATGGTTACAGAAGTGTGTCATTGTACCTGGATTTATGCCATGCCGGGTTGAATCCAGGGCTTTGTGCATGCTAGGCAAGCACTCTACTAAATTGCATTGCTACCATCACTATTTTAAAAGATGTATTACTTCTCCCATTTAGAATACTCAATATAGCATTCAAATATATAAGAAAACCCATTCCTGGAAAGGGGTCTGTGTCCAGTTCATGATTTTACAATTATGAGTCTGAGATTCCTGATGCTGTTTTGGGCTTCTAACATTTTAGCTCTGTTGTAAGGAGGCTGCTTGTTTGTTGCCTGGCCGCCCTGCAACTCAGACCTGACAAAATCACATAGAAACCTTATTATTTAAATCACTGCTTGGCCAATTACTTAAGCGTATTGCTAGCTAGCTCTTACATCAAGAATTAACCCATCTCCATTATTTTATATTTTACTACGAGGCTTGTGGCCTACGAGAAAGGTTTCACCATGTCTGCCTCTGGCAGCAGTTCTATGGCTTCTTCCTGACTCTACCTCCCTTCTCCCAGCATTCAGTTTAGTTTTCTTCGCCTAGCTCTGTTCTACCCTATCTATTCTATCTATCAGGCCAATCCAGTTTCTTTATTGACCAATGGTATTCACAGCATACAGAGGGGAATAACACATCATAGTTCTTCTGAAAACATCTGTTTTTCCTTTATATAACACTTTTATTACTTATTACTCACCAATTCAATAACTTACATACAATTTTATAAAATAGAGCTACATGGGAGGGGTCGTTCATGGCTTTCTCATCTCACCACTTCTGAAAGCCAAGTAATGGCATGCTTCTATATGAAGCATGATCTTGGTAACCGGGGACATTTTTCAAAACAGACTGTAACCTGGTCTTTCACTGCGTAAGGAACAGCAGAAAACCAGCAGACTACTGATGAATGAACAGGAGCAAGGTAGTGTTCTCTGGTTCGTCAGCATCCCAACATAGACATGGGGAGCCGTGAGGAGGATATGTTGAGGTCCAGGATCCCTGGGTAGAGACGATTTTGTTAAATATGTATTTTAAAGTTTTGACAATATTATATTTGTATATAAATCTTTATGATTATGTTCACACATACTGCCCTCTCTCAACCCCTCCCACTTTGAACAAGCTCCTTCTTTCTCTCTGGTCCCTGGTTTTTGTTTTTCTGGCCATGAAAGCAATCAGAGCTTCTATGTTGAGGATTGCAATAGCCATGTTGTAGTCAGAAGACAGCACCCCACTGTGCTCAGGCTTCCCAGTGATGGGGTCCCAGCTCTGTCCCTGCCCAATGCCAAAAGAGGCTTCTTTCAGCTGGTCCAGGAGCTGCATTAGTTCATGGGTAAAGCATGGAGTTTAACTACATGCTGGGGAGATATCTTCAAAGGCCATGAGAAAAAAATAGTGTGAAACCAAGTGGATTGATAGTTCTGGGTCTTCCATCTAACCTCACACTTTGTTAACAAGAGCAGTTCCTGAAGCCCCCTAGGCATCATGTGCTGGATCTATTTGCCTCATGCTGGCTTCAGTCATAATTTTATGAGCCAGTCTCAGATAGTCCATGTTGGCCTTGAACTCATTAGATATTGAGGGATGACCTTAAACTTTGATCCTTCTGCCTCTATTCCTCAACGCTAGGATCACAGGGTTATACCAATATTTCCAGTTTTATGCTGTCTTGGAAATGGTAATCAGAACTTCCCACATGGTAGCTAGGACATCACTCATTTTATTGATCTACTCCCTAGCTCTCATTCTACAGGTCTGGGATATTAGAAGCAGTATTTACCCTTGGAGCAAACCTTTCTTGTGAGTGTGTCTGTGACTCATTGCTTGAACCCATTAGAGGTTGCCAGGGCCAGGGACCCATTTTTGTTTGGGTAGCTTTAATAAATCCTCCTGCTATAGGACTGTTTGGTTCCTTAGATTTCCTGGGAGCAGGTGTTCATTGCCCTTGAGAAGCTTGGTGATACACAAAGCCCAACAGCAGGAGTCTACAGAGTTTGAATGACATCCATCTCAGCAGCAATGGCCACATGTCACAATGTCACTTTGTCCTTGGTCTGGCAGACAGGGAATGTGGTGGCCTAGGAACAGTGGCATATGCTCTGGCTTAGGCCTGAGCAGTCAACACAGCAGGGTGGGTTTGTGGCAATGCTAATGACTTCCTTATTAAGACTGCTTTGCAGTTTCTTCAAGCGACTGTAGCTTGATTGGTCAGGCCTAGCTGGTGGAACTGGCAGTGGATCAGGCATCCAACCAACCTGGGTAACCACCTTGACCATGCACCCCTGTGTTTGTTTCTTCTTTTGCCCTGCTTAATTGTAAATTTGGCAAATCTAACATCTGTCCTACAGGTTACTGTGAAGTTTCAATTCCCTTTGCAAGCTACTTTGAGACCCTTGGTGGAAATGAGAGACTAACTGTTAAGTATGAATAACGAGTCAGAAATTGAGTGGCTGTAACTCACAGGTAATTCACCAGCTTTCAGCTTCACCAGGAAATCTCAGAATGCTGACTGACATCTGCGGGTTGGCTTGCATTCCCAGCATTCAGCTGGATTCTTAGGGCTTTCTTTAACAAAGAAGGTTTTAAAGGAAACAAAAAAACACAAATACCTTGTTTAAATTATCTGATGTTTCCTTTGCCAAAGATGGAAAAGATGCAAGAGTTTCAGAAAGTATGGGACACAAACATTCCACTAGCAAGTTTCAAGATGAGAACACTTTCTGAGTGGTTTTCAATTGTCTGCTGTAACAAATGATCAGTTTCCACATTGCATTTGAGGGAATACGCGACAGTACCTTCCTTTCACAGCCAGTGCTTTGAGTTACTTGCGAGTATAAAAATGAGCATCTGTGCTCAGCAGCAGGCCTCCTGCGTTGCAGGTAACTTAGATTAGCCTTCCTCCTGACCCAAGGTCTCTGTGCTCCTGTGGGAGAGGCCGGTGCTATGGGGTGACCACTGCAGCCCACCACTGGGTGTGAAACTGCCCCCACCCCAGCAGCTCAGGCTTTCTGTGTTAGTGTGCAAGGCAACGCTGAGGGACCACACCCCAAGTGGTTAGGACAAGAGGAACCCATCTCACAGCTCCGGAGTCACAAATCAAAAGGTTGCTAGCACAGTGCTTCCTCGGAAGGTTGCCAGGAAGGTCTGTTCCAGGTGGCTTGCCTAACTTCTACTATCCTTGGCTTGTGACAATTTAAGTCTCGTCTTCACACAGGTCTCTCTGTGGGCATGTCTATGTCTATGTCTAAAATGCTCATTTAAATAAAAGGAATTTAAAAGTTTAATTTTAAGTGAGTATATAAAATATGAGCATCATAATGGCATCTTTGTAAGAAGATGTTATTATATTTGTTCATATTCATCTTCCTCCCACTTCCACTCCCACCCCTTAAAGAGTCACCATTTGTTAGTCCCCATTCTGCTGCCATCGCATGTGGTTGCTCTCTCTGTCTCTGTCTCTCTCCTCTTTCTCTCTTCTCTACCTCTCTCCTTCCTTAAGATAGATTGTAAGTGTTATAGTTTGGATGGAAAGGTATCTTGCGGTCGCGAGTCAAAGAATACCACAAAGTCACACCCCACAACAAACCTCACACAAAAGATTTATAGGGAGGGAAGAAATCATTAGGGTGGCTGCTTCTAGAGCTTAGGCCTTTTATTCTGTAGGGAGAGTGCTGGGTCCAGCCATTAGGGCAGTTAGAATGATCTGTGGGTGGAACCTCGAAGTTGGAGTTCCTCAGCAGAGGGCCCTGGACCCTGAGTGCTTCTAGGAACTTACATAGAGCCCCTCCTTCTCTCTTGCAGTTACTTTTCTAATTTCATCACACACACACATACACACACACACACACACACACACACACACACACACACACTGGTTTTCTATATTTATCTTATTTTGCTTAACATAAAGCTCCCCACTTACATCCATTTTCCTGAAAATGTCATGTTTTCACTTTTCTTTATAGCTGAATAAAATTTCCTCGTATACACCACATTCTCTTCACCCATTCCCATACTGATAGATATCTGGGCTCTTTTCAGTTCTCAGCCATCACAAACAGTACATGAGTGCTGTGTGAATTCTCTCTGTAATAAGTCAGTAGAGTTCTTCATCTGGATGTGCCAGAGTTATGGCATAGTTGGGCCGTGTGGTAGTTCCAATTTCGGTTTTCGGAGGCAACTGCACACTCACCAAATGACTGCTCTGGCCAAGGCTCTCACCAACAGTGCAGAAGGGTTCATCTTCCTCCACATCTTTGCAGCATTTGCTGCTGTTTATTGATAGCAGCCACTGTGACTTTTGTCAGACATTACCTTGGTGCCTAAGGTTTTTGCACATCTTTTCAAATAGTTATTGATCATTTGTATTTCTTCTTCTGACATCTATTATGTTCATTAGCCAGTTTTTTGTCTGGATAATTTGTTGATTTTTTTGTGGTGTTTAATTTATTTTTGCCAGAGCCCCTATGGTGTACACTTAGCGGATGCTCCCATCCTATAGCTCTCTTGCCACTATGGTGGCTACTTCCTTTGCTCTGCAGAAACCCTTCAGTTTTGTGTAATCCAATTATCATTTCTCAGCATTATTTTCTGGGCCATTTTTTTCAAAGAGTTCTTGTCAATGCCTATATCTTAAAGTGTTCTTATATTTTTACCTAGAAAGTTCAGAATTTTATGCTCCAAGGGAAGTTTTCTGATTCATCTTAAATTGAGCTCTGTACGAGCTAAGAGGTGCTGATTTAATTTTGTTTGTGCATGTGGATATCCACTTTCCTGGCACCGTTTGTTAAAGCTGATATCATTTTTACAGTGTATGTTTTTGACACCTGTGTTAAAATCAGATGGCTGTGGCTCTCTGGGTCTATTTATGGGCCTTCTAGACTATTCCATCGGTTTGCAGGGTTATTTTGTTTTGGTGTGTGTGCAAGAGTGCATGCATACGTGTGTGTGTGTGTGTGTGTGTGTGTGTGCCTATAGTGTGCTGACTTTGTTACTATGGCTCCAGAGTACAATTTGGATCACAAATTGTGAAACCTCCAGCATCGCTCTTTGTGCTTAGGATTACTTGGCTATTTGGGATCTTTTTGGCTTCTCTGTGGATTTTATGATGGATTCTTTTCTAGTTCTACAAAGAACGTAGCTGACTTGTCAGTGGAGCTTGCGTCATATCTGTAGACTTTCAGTGGCACAGTCACTTTTGCTGTGGGAATTCAGCTAGTAAATAAGTTTGAGAAATCTTTTCATCGTCTGGTGTCTTCCTTGGTGCCTAAGATTTTCACTGCAGATATGGTTATCTCCTTTATTATGGTTTATGTCTAGACACTTAAAAAGTCTATTGTGGGTGGGATTTTTTTCTGATTTCTTCCTTGGCACATTTACTTTTGGACTATAAAATGAGTACTGATTTTTATGCTGTGTATCTGGCCACTTCAGAAATGAACCTTAGTTCTCAGAGGTTTTCTGGTGAAGTGTTGACATCTTGTGAATCTAGGATTACCATGGACCTGCTCAGGGGAGCCACTCAGACCGTGGGAGAAGCAGGGTCCTGGTAACAGGAAGGCACAAGTTTGGCGAATGACAGACAGACACAACACACAAGAGAGTGGTTGGAATCTGCTGCGATTTTTACTGAATTCATGTTTTCATTATATAGTATTCAAACTAAGAACAAATCAGAAGGTCATGTATCATTAGTTGGCACAGTATGAAAGCTTCTTTTAGTCACATCAGCAATATTTAAGAAAAGTATATTATCAGGAACAGGTGTTAGACATAAAGCATCCTTAGAAGAGGAACTCTTGTTCTTGGGAATGTAAACCTAAGGCAAGTGGTTTCATCTTATGAATAGAAAGTTTCTGTCTCATTATCACTATCATGGCCCTTCCTCTTCCTAACCCTTTATTTCATCTAGTGACTAAATATACCTAATCAGTTTTCTGCACCTGTTGAAATATACTTTTTAGTACCTTCTTATGCAGCAGACATCATGGGGGTTGGGGTCTAGCAAGCCTATCCATAAAGTTCAAAGTATAATATAACAGTCTTTGTCCATCAACATTAACCCATCTATTCCCTTGCTCATCATACACCCTGTGTATGACAAAGGTTTTGCTGTAGCCTTATACATTCCCATATTTTGCTTCCCTATCCCAGAGCTGTTCCTGAAGAGATAATCCTTGTCTTGTATATATAAAGGCTATCATTATTATGAAAGAGATTGTGCAAAGCTCACATCCCGCATAGCCAGCTAATCGAGAAACCTGTCTATGCCTTAGCGGTGGCTAATACCGGGCTGTCTGCCATTGACCTCCAGGAAGCCTAGTCCCATGGGACACGTAGCTCCCATCCAGCATAATGACATATGTCATGTCACACAGACGACACTAGAGTTGGTGTGGCATAGGATCACGTCATCTTTTTACCTCTTCCTTTCCTTCGTGTGTCAGCTCTGTTTTCTTCTGTTATCTGTTGTTCTAGATAAGACTTTGAATATTTCATTGAATAAGAGCAGTTTAAAAGTAGGGCACCAGTGATTTTTTTCCTTCAGTTTTACCCCAGTTGGTATAATCCTGACTATAGATTTGCTGTATATAATTTTCATTGTGTTGAGATATGTTCCAGCTACTCTTGGTTTCCTTAATTCTATTGTCATGAAGGGGCATTGAGCCTTGTCAAAGTCCTTTCTGTGGAGTAGGAGGGCCTTCTGTCTATGTGTAACATTCATTGGTCAAATAAACTGCCTTGGCCTTTTGATAGGACAGCAGCTTAGATAGACAGAGTAGACTGAACAGAATGCTGGGAGAAAGAAAGTAGAGTCAGGCAGATGCCATGACTCTCCTCTCTAAGATGAAAGTATGTTAGACTCATCCCAGTAAGCCACAGTCATGTGGTGACATACAGATTATTAGAAATGGGTTAATTAAGATGTGAGTTAGCCAAGAAGAGACTAGATATAATGGACCAGGCAGGGTTTAAATGAATACAGTTTCCATGTAATTATTTTGGGTAAAGCTAGCAGTGAGCTGGGCAGCGGGAAGCGGTCTTTAAAGAGACAAAGTAAATAAAGAAAAATAAGCCATGGAAAAATGGAAAATTCACAGAGGGTCTGAATTATGTATTTTATTGTGTTTTCTTTAAAATTTTTGACTGTGAAGGAGCTAAGTACAAAAAAAAAACCCATTTCATTAAATGGGCTGCTACCCTGAACCTGCATATATGTTCTAAAGGTATCTTGACTTCAGAATTTGAATCTAAGGATATTGTGCTTTGGAAAGGAGGTTCTTCTTTTGTTTTCACAGAGGATGAGACCCTGTGGATTGCTTCTATCCCAGTATGGTACGATAGACCACACCCTCCTGAAAGGTTTCTGTGAACACCCTCTAAAATTACTTTGCTCAACTTCTGACTGAGAGGAACCTAGCACACAGATTACATCATGAAAGACCTGATTAACAGCACCCCCTATACATCAGGAAGAAGTTTGGAGAGAAATAACTGTGTCCATATTTCCAAATATTGCTTATAAATGTTCTTTTACATTTAAAGGGAAATATGATATAGATATGGATAATTTACATTGGTATAAATTTTGCTTTGTTGATATAAGTTTAAGGTCAATTTTGTTATATGTATCTGTATTTCTGATCTTGATTAAGGTACTGTGATTATGTAGCTGATTTAAAAATGTAATATATAATTAGGAAATATAAGTTGTTAATGGATATCATCAATAGTAATCAAGCTTGTATTCATGTTAGTTAGATTTTCTAGATATATAGAGATAAATTTCAGTTAGATAGGCATTCTTCATATCTTTCAAAGACTACAGAATATGGCATTTAATGTTTTAATAATTTGGGGCTTTTCATGACAATGAGACACATCTGCTCCTGGCAGCACCAATCTACTTCAAGAGGAAGATGGGCATCAAAGAGGCTCCTTATGGAGCTGGTTAGCCATTTGGGCAAGAAACTGTTCTTGCATGGACTGTTGCATAAACTGGACACAAAGAACCCGCAGAGAGAATTGCTGAACTTGCCTAAAGGTGAGATGGTTCTTTGGGGTTCCTGTTTCATGAAAGAGTCTGAGACATTCTGCAGAACACAAAAGAAAATGACTAAACTGTCTTTGAAATTTCCATCTTCATGGAAATATCTGCAGATACTATGGGCCTGTAGGCTGAATATGGATGCCCCAAAGGTACAGAGGAACTTTGGGTGACTGTCCAGGCAGATTTTGCTAGGAGCATAGCCCAGAAAGCCAGCATTTTAAAACTTGCAGCTTTTTTTTCCGCTACAGCTGAATCAGGAAAATCTCTCTTAAAGCAGCTGCGGCAAGCTGCCAGTAAACAGCAAGAAGCTGTGTTAAACTCTGTATTCTTTTTGAAGCTCTCTCAGATTTTATGTGGAGTCAGCATACCACATTGGAGAGCCATTTGTTATAGGAGGAGTAGGCTGTTTTTTGTCCCATCCGCCCAGCTAATTGTTGAAGGAGAGAGGGCCTGCTTTTGGTCCCAGCCGCCAACCTAGCTTATCCCCTAAATAAGCGCACAGAAACTGTAGGAGCGTGGGCCCTTGTTCTTCCCGGCTACTTGGCTAACTTCACCCCCGAAATAATCACACAGAAACTGTATTAATAAAATTACTGCCTGGGCCATTATCTCTAACCCCTTATTGGTTAATTCTTACATCTTGATTTAACCCATTTCTAATAATCTGTATGTCACCATGAGGTTGTGGCTTACTGGGAAAGATCCAGCATGTCTGACCTGGCAGCTCCATGGTGGATCTCTCTGACTCTGCTTTCTTCCTCCCAGAATTCAGTACTGTCTTCTCCACCTACCTAAGTTCTTCCCTATCAAAAGTCCAAGGCAGTTTCTTTATTCAACCAATGAAAGCAACACATAAACAGAAGGACCTCCTATACTAATCTTGGCTTAAGAATGATCTGGGTAACTGATAGAAGCAGATAAAGAGACCATAGTCAAACATTAGCATCTGAGCTTGAGGAATCCTGCTGAAGTGAGGAGGGAATGATTGTAGGAGCCAGAGGGACCAGGGACATCACAAGAAAACCCATAGAGTCAACTAGTCTGGCTCATAGGATCTCACAGAGACTAATTCTACCACCAGGGAGCCTGTATGTGATCATCTTAGGCCCTCTGCACATGTGTGACACTTGCGTGTAGCTTGCTCCTCTTGTGGGACTCCTCACAGTGGGAGCAGGGGCTTCTCTAAACACTTGGCTACCACTTGGGACTCTATTCCTCATATTTGGTTGCTTTACCCATCTTTAATGCAAGGAGCGGTGCTTAGTCTCATGACAACTGGACATGCCTAGCTTTGTTGACACTCGTGGGAGGCCTGCACTTCTGTACAGGAACAAAAGAGGAGTGGATTGAATGGGGAGAGGAATGGGAGGAGAAAGGGGAGGGAAAAATGAGGCCAGGATGTAAAATAAATAAATTTTAGAAAAGAACAATGTGTGACCTGTTGAGATGGCCCAGCAGGTAAAGGTGCACACTGCCACGCCTGGTGACACAGATCTGTTCCAGAACCCTCAAGCCAACCTCTGACCTCCACATGCACATGTGGCACACTTGCCCACATACACAAACACACACTAAATAAAAACGCAGTATTTTTTAAAAGTTAGCATCTTTAGACCTTGTTTACCTTTTGTTATACATATTTTTGAGACTGTTTCCTGAAGAAATAATGTACACACAACAAACAAGTTAATAGATAATTAATTAATGTAAAAGCTTTAAAATAAGGAAGACTATCTGAAGTTTATTTACATATCATGGGACCTTAGAATTCACTATCTGAGGTCACCTACTGTATATTCTCTTCTCCTAGTGTTCTAGGTATCAAAATTCAAGCCCAGTAAGCAAATGTCCACAGTGGAATTCTGGGCCATGGTGACTGAATGGGCAAGAGGTCTGAGGGGTGGGAAGCGTGGACGGGATCTGAGATCTACATCACAGCTACAAGTTAAGACTCCTGCAGGAAGGGGTTCATGCCTCACATCAAACGTTCTGAGCAAGAATGGGAAGATGACAGGTGGGGACACCTCCCCCTTGACTGAAACACCAGAATCTTTTGAGGGCTGATGTGCTGACACATTTATGGATTCTCAAACATTCTGCGGTCAGCTTTTATCAACACCATTTAAGTGTTTCGTGGCAGGACCTCTTAAAGAGCTGCAGGGTTTTGCAGCTAAAGCTGAGTCAGGAAGCCTCTCTTAAATGAGAGCACTTGCCTCTAGCAAGCAGAGCCCACCTGGCAATTGCCACTGTATTTTATTTCTGATAATGGGATAAAAAGTCTGATTGCTCTTGATAAAGTTGCCACAGTCTCAGTTGTTCTGTGGCCGTCCAGCCTGGCCTGGTTTCCTTCTTCGAGGCCACATCAGGTGACCTTGGCCTGGTAAGTAGGTGTGGCCACTTACACACCTCTGTTCTACCTCATGAACTCTACAGTAGCTACACACCTCTTCTATTAAAATATTTTGGGCTTTTAGAGGAAGATTAGCTCTTAATTCCCTTCTGTATTGTTTGGCTCAATTTCTCTGTTCATACAGTTCAGGAGTCCCTGCCCAGGGAATGCTGACCCCACAGCCATTTGGTTTCCCTCTTAGCTGCCGTAATTGAGAGTCCTTCCCCTCCACCTCCTAACAAGTCTATAGATCAACCTGACCTAAACAATCCCTCACTAAAACCTGGGTAGTTAAAGACTGTTCAAGTTGACAATTAAAACCAACCATTATGAGAACAGGTCAGGAACTCATAGAGGAGAAGCATGGCCAGAAACCAATTGTCCTTTTTTTTACTCTAAATAAGTCCCTTCCATAACAAGAAGCAGGAAATATAACGAATTAACCTGATTGACAGTGCCTTAAGCTCCTCTCCACGACCGCAGAATATAAAAGGTGGAAGGCAAGTCTGATTTCATGAATTGGGAAACTGGGCAGTATGAATGGAAACAATGCCCAAACCGTTTCTTTACTATGGGCCATTGTAGGCCTGTGAGATTGGCCCATGATCAGCTTATTAAATGAAGCATCCCAAGAGCTGAGACATGCCCATTCCTTCATTCTGGGAATCTTAGCTTCCCCTCCCTGTACCTTTAATAAAAACATGTAATTCTGGCTACAAAAAACTGGTTTTCAGAACACAGGAGTTTTTTAATTACTTTATTTTTAAAGTATAATTGCATTGTTTCATCCTCTCCTTCATCTCGGCCCTCCTCACTCCCTCCTCTCCCCTGTCTCTCAAATACAACCTGCTGAGTCCATTTCATGTTTTATGTATGTATATGATTTTATATCTGGCCACTTGGTATTGGATAACCAGTTAGCGGCCTCATCCCTGGGGAAGACTAACTCTTCCTCTCAGGAGTCCTTAACCGCTACAGCTCTTCATCTAGTGCTGGGGCCTTGTGCAATTTCTCTCCTTACCACTGGGATGTCAGCTGGTGTTGCCATTGCTCAGGCCTTGGTTAGGCATCCCTATTGGTCAAGGGTATGGCTGTCCTGTCTTATTCAAAATACTCGATCTAGAAACTGACTTCCTGGTCCATGACTTTAACATTCTTTTCAACTCCTCTTCTTCAGTGTTTCTTTGGTCTTTTTATAAGGTAAGAATTACAGGTGGACTGCCATACCTGCCCAGCGTTCATGTTGGTTTTGGGGATCCAAACTCCAGTTCCATTGCTTGCTCAGCAAGAATTTTAAGTACTGATTCATCTCCCAGCACCATGAAGTTCCCTTTTCTCTGCTGTGTGGTACTTGTTGTACATACGTGTACTGTTTATGTATCTAGTCTCCTCATGGCGGAGATCGAGACGTTTCCAGCTTTTCCGTAATAAAAACAAAGATGTTGTATGCCGCCATGTATAATGTTTTGTGTAGATCTCTCTGGATTTCTGCAGCTGTGGTGGAAACATTTGGATCCCACGTTTGTCTTCAAGAAAGCTGCGTTGGAGTTCCCACAGCTCATCAACTTTGTGGGGCCAGATTTAAAGTTCATTAACGGAATGAGATTTAATTGGTTTGCTTCTAGTTATCAAGAAGTTTTAGCTCCTGTGAACGGTTTGTTTTGTCACTGGTATGAACTCTTTAGTGTCCATAAAAGCTGACCATTATGCTTTTTTAGGTTTTGTGCCAGCAAACTGGTACAAAATGAGCCTCATGGTCAAACCTAACAGAGAATCCGTCAGAAGAGGGCAGCTATCCTGGAGGAGAGCTGAGGAACTGGCAGAAACCAGAAGCAGTGGCTCTCCCACTCCTGGTGACAGCAGACCAATGATTTCTCCCAAACTTTCTCTACTTTATGTTATTTTAATTAATTATCTATTTTAGTAATGAAAATTGAACCCAAGGTCTCTCACATGCTGGACAAGTTCTCTGTCATTGAACTACACCCTTGCTTGCCTATATATTTTAGAAATTACTCTATTTTCAGGAGTTGACCACTCTAGTTTCTCTTACCAACCCCTCAGCCCCCCAGTGTAAATTGGCTAAGAGCTTACTATAAACTATAAACATCAGAGACAACCCTTGCTACCTTAAGACAAAATAGGATTGCGAATAGAACTTTTAGTCTCTCTCTGTCTCGTGTGTGTGTGTGTGTGTGTGTGTGTGTGTGTGTGTCCCCATATCCCAGGGATTGAACTTAGGTCATCAGACTTGGTAGCTAGTGCTATCTCACTAGCCCCCAGCTGCATTTATTGAAAGGTACAGGATATATAGAGAGGAATGAGGAACCAGGTGTGAACAGGAGCCCCAGAAACAGGAAAGATAGTCCACAGTCATCCATAGGACTGGCCTGGTAAAGAGACCACTGGCTCCAGACATTGTAGCTACACTCAACCCAGACATGGGGCACTGCCGTTGACATTGGCATCGGGGACCTTACTGATGCAGTGACCAGTGTGGTTGTTACACCGTTGAAGCAAGAAGAGAGCGCTTGTTTGAGCATAGGAGTGAATAGGTGGAAGGGCAGTGCAAACAGCCTCTGCCTATAGACAAGGCTGTAAAGGAAAGAGGGAAAAGGAACACATACACAGGGAAAGCAGACTCGGGGTCAGCATGATTTGGGACAGTCTAGCTCTTCAGAGCAATACAGAGAGGCTGTGGTACCCATGAACAGACACAGGAGGGGTTGGGTGAAACATAGAGGTTTGTTTCAAGTTCCGTATATCTGGTCTCTGAAAAAAGATAGGTCAATTGTTGATAATTAGGAAAGGAAACACATGGAGGCCTTGAAAGCAAGAAAGGAATAAGAGCAGCAATTAAATTTTTATTCCTATCTTTTTTAAGTATTCCAAGAAAAAAATCAAATAAAAAAATCCCTTACAATAAGAGTTTGAAGAGATGTCTCAGTGGTTAAGAGCACTTGCTGCTCTTCCAGAGGTCCTGAGTTCAATTTCTATCACCCACATGGCAGCTCACAGCTGTCTGTAACTACAATATCTGACAACCTCACACACTCATACACGCGGGAAAGACACCAATGCCATATGATAAAAATAAACACATTTTTTAAATGTTTACAGAGAGTGCAACAGGAGCTCTCGGCCGTCTGAAATGTGGCGTGTCCAGCTTTTAAAGACCTTCTAGCGCAGGCGCACAGGGGTTTATGTAACCGAGTCACGTGTGTTTGAGGACCCCAGGGTGGCTATGTAAATTGCCTGGATGCTTGATGGCACATACATGGCCATGGAACCCGAAAGTGCCAGTGCCTGGGGTGGCTAAGCATTCTGAAGCCAGAACGCTGGCAACTTTGGATGCTGTAGATGATAAGAGCTTTATCCCTGGGAAGGGGCCATCAAGCCCAGTTGATCTAAGCACTGTGTGAGCTCCTACAGACCCTGCAACTCCACAGCTACTGATCTGCCTTTGGAAACGAGAATGGAACATTGGTCGTTCAAGCTGTCATATTGATTTGGGCTACATTAGAGAGACGATCAGACCTTCCAGAGCATAAGGAAACTTAACAAAAGACAAAACACTGTAACCAGTGATACAAGAAAAAGAAACGGAGCGAGGGACAGCTGTAGGAAGGAAAACATCCTTCATGGCAGAAGTCAACTCCACATGTATGCAAATAGGGCCGATATTCTTCCATCCCAGAACCTGTGAGCGACTCCTGTGGCGGTTTCTTGGCTGGTATTCTGAAACTTCCTGCTCACTGGATTTCAACCCTGACCTAATGGGACAATGTTGATATTCTCCTGTTGGTAACACCGGCCTGAGGCTAGAAATGAGGCAACTTTCCTGGGAGTAGATCCCACACTGGCCCTGATAGTGGTACAACTGACTTATAAATAAATATAAATAAATTTGATTGGTAATTTTGTTTTTAGCACAAAATTGTGCTAGGTCTTAAAATTTCTCTTTGGCCTTTCTCCCAGACATAGTCCATATATCACCTGCTGTGGATGTTAGCAAGAACATGAATTTGTTCAGTTCCATTGAAAATGATTGGCTCCCTCCCTCAGCCTGATCTCTTCAGACCTGTGACTGTGGAGTCCTATAGTTAAGACTGGTGCCCAGATCCCAGACCACGGCAGGAGCTCTAACCTGTGTCCAAGGATGGAATGTTGGTGGTAATGAACTATGTGGACTGAATTCAAGGTCAAGGTTCTCGGGTGTTATCATATTGGCCCTGGCCCTGACAGTGGGAAGATGGGTGACTCTAACCAGTGGTCTACAGTCTCTTTTTTATTTCAACCAAAAGAAGATTACCATAAAAAAAACTTAGATAGGAAATGCTAGTCTTTTTTAATCAATTAATTTTGTTGCAAATAACTGATACTTGAGCTAGCAGGACAGCTCAGTGGGTAAAGGTATTTGCTACCTGAATTCAATTCCCGGAATCTTCATCCAGAATCCCCATGGTGGAAAGAGAGAAAAGCTTCACAAGTTGACCTCTGACCTCCACATATACACAAACACACTTGCTCTCTCTCTTTCACTCACATACTAAATATTTAAAAATTGATACATCAAACTTGTACATATTTCTGGGGTGCTGTGCAAGGCCTGGGCATGTGTCTCTGTGGTATAGTGTTTGACATTACAGCAAGTACTGCAGAGCCCAGAACCATGACTCAGCACCTTGGCTCAGCTCCCAGTGGGCATTCTCCTTCCCTCAGAACCCCAGCCAATGCCACTTTCAGTGACTCAGCTGTCATGACCTCTTTGGGCAAGTTCCACAGCATGTCTCCTGGCCAGGGCACTAATCAGAGGCAAAGACCTTATCATCCCAGCTGATGGGCCAGGAGCTGCCACTTCCTTAGGGAAACCAGGGGTGCCCCCGGCCAGTGCCAGGTGAGGTGTCCTGGGAGGACAGCTCTGAAAGGCATTCTGAGGCTGTGAGTTATCCGAGCGGGCTCACCAGGGCTTCCCTTGTTGATGTAAATAGTTCTGCACTGGCAGCTGATGGAAGAGAGCCAAAGGTAATGAACACTAGGACAAACAGGCCTCTGGGCTGTGGGCCCAGCTACTGTAAGCCACCATTAGCAACAGGCTGGGAGGTGGTGGCGGTGGGTGAAGCTGAACCCACAGCCATGAGTTCATGGCTTGTGAATGAAGGGAAGAAGCTCTTTGGATAATTACAAAAATAATCAAGGCTATAAAAATGACCCGGCAGAAAGATTCTGAAAAAAAATAAAAATGGAAATTTAAAAACAAAAAGACAGGATGAAAAGTTAAAAAAAAAATCTACTTAGTGAGTAAAGCAGCAAATTGGGGTATATCTGGAAAGATCTTGTATATTCCTTTATTGTGTGACTGAGGGGAGAGTCAGGCCTCCATCCCTGAACACAAACGACACATTCAGAGAAGCCAGCGGCAGCAGGCCCTTTAAAGGCCCACTTGAAGGAGCAACTACGCACAGTTCACATTTTATTTGACTTTTAAGTTGTGTGCATTTGGGTGCATCTGTGTGTTGGTTTGTGTGCATTTGGGTGTGTCTGTGTGTTGGCTTGTGTGGACTTGAGTGTGTCTCTGTGTTGGTTTGTGTACATTTGGGTGTGTCTGCGTGTTGGTTTGTGTGCATCTGTGCGTTGGTTTGTGCACGCAAGTGCAGGGGGCTACAGGAGCCAGAAGAGGGCGTTGGGTTCCCTTAGATCTGGAGTTACAGAGTTGTGAGCCACTCAATGTGGGTACTGGGGACCAAATGGTCCTTGGTAGAGCAGTAAGTGCTGTTAACCACTGAGCCATCCTGCCAGTGCTGTGAATGTAACTTTGGAATTGACTATAAAATGCAACTTGCATGCTGTTCCCTAAAACTTGCATCCTGGCTTGTCTGGGATTCCTTCCTGTCTACGGTCCTCCTCTTTCTTCAAGTCCCATATCTTGGAGGACTTTCCAGACACTTTCCATGGGACTTATTTTTGAGCCCCATCCCTGTTTCTGTTTATGCTCTATTTGTGGAGCTGACATTGTATTGCTGTGTCTATCTCAGGCCCTCAGTCAGGAGCACTGAAGGACAACAGTAGCTCTGTAATCACTAAAGTCAATGTTCAATAAATTGGATAGCATCCTGTAAGCTTCCATCAAATGATTGTGGAAAAGGTCTGAATGGTAAACATTTGCAAAAAGATTGCTCTGGAGTTGTTACCAAGTTTGAGTTCCCTTTAAGCACATCGCTGAGGGTGCAATCGATATTGTAGTAATTATGTAAAAATAGTACCTGTTATAAATCAGAACTTTGGCTTTTGCAGGAAGGCTTCTCTTGGCTTTTGCAGGAAGGCTTCTCTTGGATATCATCCTTCTGCCTCAGCACTCGGCACCATTGGTGAAGCTGCACGGTGGGTAGATATGACCCTACGGCACAAAGGGTACTGGGGACCAAAAAATAATATTAGCAAACGTTAAGGATCTCTCTATCAGTGCCAGAATCTGGTCTCTATCCTTTAGTCACAGATTCTTGTACAAAACTCAGAGGGAATTTCTAGTACCTAAGGTCACTCAACTCAGAGAAAGGTCTGCTTTTTTTTTGTTTCAGATCTGGAAGTGAAGTCAGAGTGTCCACCCCAGCTCCTGCAGCCCTGCTGGACAGGTGGACACAGACTGTGCTTTCACAGGGTGGCCCTGTGTCTGGTCCAGGAGTGTTGCTTGACTCATTAGCACCAGAATCGCCTTCTGGGAGAAATAAAAACCCAGCTTACAAAACTAATGCTGGCTATTGAATCCCTCCTGCCCGTGGATTCGGGAATGTTTTGACAGACACCCTCACTGAGGTCAGCTTCTGGATTTGGAACTCAAGTGGGGGTTCTTGAGGACCCCATTGATAGAGGAGATACTCCCTTGAGAAAGTATGGAGGTTTGAAAGGAAATGGCCCTCATAGTGAGCAACACTATTAAGAGGTGTGGCCTTGTTGGAGGAAGTATGTCACTGTGGGGGTGGGCTCTTAGGTCCCTTTTGCTCAAGTTATGACCTGTGTGACACAGTTGCTTCTGCCTGCGGATCAGGACATAGAACTCTCAGCTCCTTCTCCAGCACCGTGTCTGCCTGCATACCACCATGTCCCATCCTGAAGAAAATGGGCTAACCCTCTGAAACTGTAAGTCAATCCCTGTGTGAGTTGCTGTGATCATGGTTCTCTTCACAGCAATAGAGACCCTAAGACAGAAGGGGAGTGAGGAAACAGGACAGGGCAGGAGAGGAACTTAGACAAGAAAGTTAAGTGAAGACAAGTCCTTCACTGGAGGATGCCTTCAGCCCCGCCCTACAAGGAGCCCAGAATGTGGGCTGTATCTTGACATCTTGATGCAGAGCACTGGCCATTCTGTGCCCAGCCCCTGGAAACACTTAATCCTTTCATTATCTATTGGGCAATCGAGAGCTGAATCCACACCAACCATAGACACAAGGCCTTGATTTGTTGTGTTATAACCAAAGGGAATGTGGCCTACCAATAAGCCTTCATTCTGAATACAGCATTGACACTATGGGACGGCTTACTGGCTGTTCTCTTAAGATTTTCCAGTGTGTTCTAAGATCTGTGTTTGCTGTCCTGGTTGTTTCAGATGACATTTCTTTCCTTGGGCACTGAGACCCGTGGATACCCAGCAGCCCTCAATCAATTTTGAACACCCCCAGTCACACTGGTCACAATATCCAACATATCCAACTCTATTCTTGCCTTTAGTTAGAAATAAATTAAAGCTCAGGATAAAGACTCTAGCAGGAAATAAAAACAACACACTTTACCAAGGAAGAGGTAGTCATTTCCCCTAAGGGGTGAATAGGCCTGCCTTGCTCTGCTCTGGATCAGGCACTAAATGTGCATAAGCCTTTGCTGGGACAGATGACTGATGGATGCTGTGCCATGTTTGTTTTGTTAAGCCTGCAGAGACAATTATTTACTCAATCAGATTGAAAGTGTTATCATAACATAACTGAAAGCCAAAAGCGTATTCGTCTATGCTTGCCCGCGCCCAGCTATGTTGACTTCATCATATTGGGGACAATATGAATCTTACTTTGGCTCTAACTTTCAGTGACCACTTAGGAAAAAAATCACAAGACATGTTGTTCTCAACAGCCTTTATGGTGCTTCTTCTAAGTGCTCCCAACCTGAGTCCTATCCCTTATTTTGAACTCGGCCACTCGACCCAGGAAGAGGAGCTATTGTTTCAGCTTACAGACAGTTTACAGCTGTCTTTTTCACTGGTGAGCCTTTGGGGGCTGGGAGCAGACTTGAACCCTCCAAGGAGATCTACTAGACATCCACCATCTGAGGATGAGACCTGAGAATAACATGGCCAGTTACACACCGTGAACGTGAGCCTACTCAGGGATGCTTTCCAGGAGGTAGAAGGTAGGCAGAATCAGATCACTCCATCAGAGTTCCTGAGCGTGGACTCTCCCACTCTACGGGGTTCCTGAGTGCGGACTCTCCACTCCACAGGGTTCCTGAGTGCAGACTCTCCACTCCACAGGGTTCCTGAGTGCGGACTCTTCACTCCACAGGGTTCCTGAGTGCAGACTCTCCACTCCACCCAGGCTCCTGAGTGCGGACTCTCCACTCCACCCAGGCTCCTGAGTGCCGACTCTCCACTCCACCCAGGCTCCTGAGTGTGATCTCTCCCACTCCACCCAGGCTCCTGAGTGTGATCTCTCCCACTCCACCCAGGCTCCTGAGTGTGATCTCTCCCACTCCACCGGGGCTCCTGAGGGCAGAATCTCACAGTCCACCCGGGCTCCTGAGTGTGGACTACCTTTCAGTGCATCTTTTATCTAGCAGCCCCACTGTCTCTTCTAAATTAAGGATTCAAGGATGCAACCAGCTTTCTGGAGTAGTTACACAGCATTCTGTGAAGTATAAGTCCCAGAAAATAGACTAGTGCCTGTTTTGAATATATTCCATAAATCCTTCCAGATGATCAAAATATTTCTCTAGAAATTTGAGAAAAAAATGTAAGTTTGAGCCTAGCATGGTGCACACTGGTAATTCCAGCACTGGAAAAGCTGTAGCAGGGGGATTGAGAGTTTGAGGTCAGCCTGGATTACCTAGTAAAGATCTGAATAAGCAAAACAACCAAATTTGGTATCATAAAAATACAAAATAGCCCATCTTAAAACCCATGTTAACACATGGCAAAACTCTGACGTGTTCTCGTTACTGTTTGCTATGGAATGTGTGCATGTCAGAGCCATCCAGAAAGAAGGTGGGTTCCATGGCAACATTCACACCTCTGTGGTCAGCAGGTTCCTTCTATGGCATCCCGGCAGCACGGTACAGCCTTCTCAAGACACTGAATCCAGAAACCCCCATCTTTCCATGCAGTCCTCCCTCGGTCTCTCATACTACAAAGCCACGGGCTGGCTCAGAGCCTGTAGGCAAATGTTGGTCCAGTGCCTCTAGCTGCTGATACAGAAGTTCTAAGGACCGAGAAACATACATATTAAATCTACCTGGACTAGTGATGGAGGAGGGGCAAACAGCCTACTTAAAGACACTGTTGTCTGATGCTCTGTGGTGCACCTGCTCAGGCTGGCTCCCATCCATTCCTCTAGTCTTGATCATTTCCGATGCCATACCCCTCCCTACCTGGGGAGCCCTGGAACACTGAGTGACTGCTGAGTTTGGAATCTATCAATCCAAACTCTGGGGAGGAGGCGGGAAATGCCTTCTTTTCTGGCCAACAACAAAAAATAAACACTGGGACAGAGACTTAAATCATCATTAACAAGGACTTTTTAAATTGGAAAAATATATTTTTCCTTGAAGAGGATAAAGGCTGTTTAAGTTGGCTGGAGCTTCAAAGCAGGCACCTGACGGCTTTTCTTTATTTTCAGTAGTAATTGTTAATGAAGGAATAGGTAAGGAAACGTGAGCCCCTTTTTGTTTCCTGCAGCCGAGGTGGGCTGCATTCAACGCCTCTCAGAAAACAGTAAGACATGGTGCCTTGGAAAACACATCAGATAACGACAGAAAAGTGCCTCCATGTTTCCTTCTGCTATTAACTGCTAGGCAGCCTTCTCAAGTGGGTGTCCAGCTGACTAAACCCTCATGACCAATGAAAACCTGTGAAATCAAGTGCCCGGTCATGAGGTACGCGGATGCTTGGCACTTTTGAGCTCCACTCTATCTGTTGCGTGGTTCTGATTTTCACAGTGATTTTTATGGTGGCGTGTTTTTGGAAGCAAGGTCTCATGCAGCCTCGGCTGGCCTTGAACTCACTATGTAGCCGAGGATGACACTGTCTCCACCGCACAAGAGCCAGGAGCTTATGCAGTGCTACATACAGAGCTCAGGGCTTCCTGTATGTAGGTAAGCATGCTACTGAGCTGCATCCCTACCCTGTTTTTATGTGTTTATTGCTCTCTTTCTAGCACATGGTGGCCCCTAGTTGCCTACGTTTTTCTTGGGTAGGGGTTGCCAGCTGCTCAAACCCACACAGCTGCCATGGCCTTCAGTTCCCATTCAGAACTTCTGAGGCTCTGTAGCAGGCAAGCAAGAGAATGAAGTCAGCCTCCTTCTAGAGGCAACAAGGCTGCCAGGCACTCACACCCATTGCTGTGAGCAGAGCAGCCCAATGTCCTCCCCTGTAGCCAGGCACTCATACCCATTGCTGTGAGCAGGGCTGCCCCGTGTCCTCCCTGTATGATGGTTATACCTGCTGTCTTAGAATGTCATTCCTTGTACCTAAGAGCCAAGTGTGAGTGAGGTGTTGGTACCAGACTGAGCCATTCCCCCTCGAAAGACTCTGGGAAAGGTTCCTCTTTATCCTTTCCTGGTTTCTGGCGTTTACTAAACATCCTTAGTTTGTGTTTGCATTCTCCAGCCTCTACCTCTGTTGTTCCAGAACTTTCTTCTGGGTTTTCTTCCCATGCCTTTTCTGTTACATGGGTAGCCTCACTGAGCTGAGGAGCTGCCCTCATCAGTAGGACCTCTTCTCATCCCATTCTCCGCAACCTTTTAAAACATCCTCTTTACAAATGAAAGATCACGGCTGAGGTTCAAGGTGGATATGGACCAAGTTTGTGTCTTGAGGTTCCTTTCAAAATCTTCATTCTAGAACAACCTAGCCTTGACAATGGGGATCACAAAGGTGCATGTCTCCAAAAGGTGACGATCATGACAGGTGCCCTGAAGAACTCCTTCCCTGTTCACTTCTTGGCTTAAAGTGTTCCCCCTGCTCAAAATAATTTCTCAATGACTTGACTCAATCTTCAAGACTGTGTCTTGAAATCTCAAATAGTCATGAGGAGGCCAGCACACATTTGAATCATCTGGCTTCAGAATATAAGAGGCCTTCCACAAAACCATCTGCCCCAGGAATTGGGAGTAGTTGGGAAAGAGAATATTTCTTTGAGAAGCTGCTGTTGCTTCTGTAAAAGTTTGCACTCCTCGGGTGCTGTGCTTCTGCTCCACACTGTGGTTAATTTGCCTCTTCCTTGAAGTTGTTCTCCGTGGGGGATGCAGTGAGACACGGATGGAGAAAGGGGAAAGCTTGGGGCTGCGAACATCAACAGGAGGATGTGTGATCAATCCTCAAAACTCAAGTGGAGAGCAGGGCGTGGTGGCATGTGTTCGTAAACCCAGGTGCTGGTGAGGCAGAGACAGGTGACCAACTGCCAAGTCCCGGGTCCCAGTGAGAGACCCTGCCTCAAAAAATAAGGAGGTAGGCTCTTAAGGAATAACTCCTGAGTTTGACCTCTCCCTTCACACGCACACACACACACATGTGGAGGGAAGATAGAGAGGGTGGATCACCAAGGAGCAGTGGGGTTGAAAGGTAGGCAGCCCAAATGTCGTTAATTCACACTTGCAAGTCTACCATGCACCCATGTGACAAACTGAGATTGCCCACACTTTAGAATTTCGTGTGACAAATGGGGCTCAACTGAGGACTGTGCTCGAAAAGATTCTGCGGCTGCATCTGGGCAATACGGGCAGAGGGCCACAAGCGTGCCACAGTGCAACACACAAGCATCTCTGGTGACTCACGCCACAGAGTTGTTGTTCCTGCACGGAGCTTTTAAAGGACCGTTCCTTAAATGTGTTGTTGGCAGACATAGGTAGCAGATTTTCCTTCTCGGGTGTAAAAATACACCGACAACAAAGTCACAGAAAGGAGCTATTTCCATGCCTCGCTCTCCCCATATTTCTAAAGACATCTGGCAGTGTAATGCACACGTCTTGTGATTTTGAATCATAGCTTCTCCCAGGCGAGGCACTCACATCTATTTATACATGCTTGGCATTGGTTGTGTAACGCGGGTTGCTGAGTCTGGGCCAAATCGAAGCTAAGTGAGTTGGAGTTGATTTTGATAAATGATGGGAGTTAGGTGTGAGGGTCTTCTAGCCCCGTTCTGTCCCACAGGACAGTCGCAGCGCTGTGGGTATTACTCCAAGCTTCACCACCCTAAGGTCTCCTCGAATGCAGGGATCATGATTCCTAACTCCAATCTCAGACAGGTGCAAGACAATGTGAGTCTGGGGATGGAGCAGCAGTGGTCCAGGCAAAGCCAGAGGTGACTACAGGAGACCATCCTTGCCTGTTCTGTGGTCAGAGTCCTGGCAAAAAATAGTGATGCTCGCATGAGGAGGACACGGCCCAGGAAACCCAGCTCCAAATACTAAGGACAGACACCTGACGTCTCCAGGGCCCAGCCACTCTGAAGATGCCAAACAAGGAAACATGACACTCTGAGAAGCCAGTGTGACTTCCAGGCCTCTAAGACAGCCTAGGGACTCAGACCTGTTCCTGCAGCACCATCTGCAAGAGTCCAGAGAGCCAGCCAAGGTCATCTAACCTCGCAGGCATGCTGTGAGCACGTCAGAAGGGACCTGAGAGGCACTCAGTGGAACTGTGCTCTTGAGAGAAAGGGCATTTCAGTAGCAGCCTAAAGTCAGTGGGTCTGAAAGGGGACAAAAGCCCCCTTCCTAGGTCCTCTAAAAAGGAAGTCTGCATGGGGCCAAGCAAGGCAAGCTCCAGATAAGAGCTCTCAGCTCCCCCAAGAAGAGTTGGGCAAGACCTACAGGACATGAGATTGTCCCTTCCTAGGCCGGGCAGGAGACAACAAAGTGGAGGGATGTACCTTGAAATCTATTTAATGTGGTGTAATGAAATCAGGTGGCAGTCAGAGGTGATGCGGGTAGAGCTCAGCTGGTAGTGTGCCCAGCACACACAAAGCCATGGTTGGATTCCCCGGCACTGCGGTAAACTGGGTGTGGTGGAGCAAACCCGGAACCACAGCACCCAGGAGAGGTAAAAGGGTCAGACCCAAGAGCACCCTCAGCTGCACAGTGAGTTCAAGGACAGTGTGAGGCAGGAGACCCTGATGAAAAGGGAAAGTCGTGGTGTGGAAGCCAGCGGAGTTTCTATTAAAGTCTGTAGTAGACATGTGTATGTGTGTGGATGTGGATGTGGATGGGGGTCGGTGTTATAGCAAGGGTGAGCTATGGGAGTAGACACTGCAGTGGGTTGGGGTCACTTTCTGTGGGGAAGCAGGTCTACTTCTCAATGTCACAATGCCTGGCAAAGTCTACACTTTGCTAACACAGCCCTTGTTCAGCAAGTCTCCGTTGCTCTGAATTCTAAGTGGCTGTGGCTACTGTTGATTTGAAAAGTAGAAACAGAAGCCTAAATTAGCACATTTTTTATTGTTTCTTCCTTGATAAGCATCAGATTCCACGTGGAAACTCATTTGGCTGGACTCAGCTATGTGTGTTTATTCCAGAAAGTAGGGGAGAAGCCAATGACCAAGTGATTTCAGAGCCAGAGGAAGGAATTTGGGTGACTTCAATGCTGTCATGCTGTGTAGCAATTCGACGATGTTTGCAGCCACAGACTGTGTCCTGAACAAGACTAGGGCTTGTCCTCCACAGGGCTCAGTAGTAAAAAATATATGCAGGCTTGGTAAAAAAAGGTTAAAGTCCTTAAAATAAAAAAAGAAAGAGAGTAGTTGGGTGTGGTGGTACACACCTTTAATCCCATTACTTGGGAGACAGAGGTAGACTCACCTCTGTAACTTCAAAGTGTCACTTCAAGCACACACTTTCAATCCCAGCACTGGGGAGGCAGAGACAGGCAGTTCACTGCGAGTTCAAGGACAGCCTGGTCTACAGAGTGAGTTCCATGACAAAGATATACAGAAACCCTGTCTCAAAAAGCCAAAAATTAAAAATAAAAGAAATAGAGTTTAAAATAAAGCCACATAAAGATGGAAAACACACAGAGAATCTGGATACTGTATGTTACTATGCTCTCTTTGAATTGTTTGAATGCTGAGGAAGGAGCAAAAGCTGCTAAAAGATATTTGCTTATAAATGCTGCTGAATTAATCCAAGATAGGTATTTTGAAAAATGCCTTGACTTCAAAATTGAAGTCAAAAGGTATGTTACTTTGGAGAAGAGATTTTGCTTTTGTTTCCACAGGAAATAAGAGGCTGTGGGGTCATTCTGAGTTAAGAAAAATCAGGTTAGATCAAGGAAGACCACCTGAGAAATCTCCAGTAGGAACAGATGACCCAGATGTCTGAGTTCTACATCCAGAACAGATTCAAGATGCTACCTGAGATGATCAAGCCTCACAGGATACTCCAGTCAGGACTTGATCATAACTCTAAATTTTCTTTAGGTCCCCATAAGATTATCAGCTCTCCCACCTGGCCAGAAGTAGCCTGGAATACTAAGCCCACATTCCCAACAAATGGACTATGAATATTTTCCTTGGTTTAAAAAAAAGAGGGGGAAATGGTGGGGGACAAGTCTGTATTCTGTCAATTATGTTTTAAATAAACTTTGATTGGCCAGTAGCCAGACAGGAAGTAGAGGTGGGGAAAGGAAAATAGGAGTATTCTTGGAAGAAGGAAGCCCATTCCTACTGCAGTCCTTCCCAGACCACAGAAGAAGCAGGATGTGATTACCTCCCTGAACAAGGTACTGAGCCATGTGGCTATCATAGATAAGGATAATGGGTTAATATAAGGTACAAGAAGAAGCCCGAGCTAATGGGCCAATCAGTTTATAATCTTATGGAGACCTCTGTGTGATTTTCTTTGGGGCTAAATGGCTGCAGGAACTGGGCAGGACATAAACCCCAACAAAGCAAGCCCTCATGTTACATTAAAGGCTTGGTCACCAGCCTACATGAGGCAGTAGAGCATCTGACTGGCGGGACCTAGTGGGAGGCCATTAGACCACTGGGGGGGCTTCTCCTTGAGGAAATGGAATGCTGAAAAGGGAGAACCCATGCAAGCTCATGGACCAGCTGGCCTATGGTACACAGCAGTGAACAGATCCTGTTCCAGATGAGCTAGCCTATGGTACATAGCAGTGAACAGATCCTATTCCAAATGAGCTAGCCTAAGGCACATAGCAGTAAACACCAGACCCTGTTCCAAATGAGCTAGCCTGTGGCACATAGCAGTGGACACCAGACCCTGTATCAAATGAGGTGGGAAGGAAAAGACTGACACCTGAAGGTACCTACTAGCCTCCATATGTGAAGTCCACACATGTACCCACACACAATAAGATGTGTGCACGTGTGTATGCATGTGCACATACACACATTCACTCAAACACTCACACTCTTACACATATACACTCATCTGTCTCTTACACATCACACACACTCCTCTCTCTCACACCACAGATTCTACACTCACCTCTCTCCCTTCTCTTTCCTCTCTGTCTCTGTCTCTCTCTCTCTCTCTCTCTCACACACACACACACACACACACACACACACACACAGTTATACATCACCTCTCTCCCTACCTCCCTCTCTCTCTTTCACACACACACACACATGCACACTCACACACACACAGTTATACACCACCTCTCTCCCTACCTTCCACACAAACATACACAGAGACACACTCAGTCATACACAGTCTTACACTGAACTCACTCTCTCTTTCACATGCACACACACACACACACACACACACACTCACAGAGTTATACATCACCTTCCTGCTTACCCTCTCTCTCACACACACAAACACACACACACAGTCATTCATACACAATCTTACACTGAACTCTCTCCCTCTCTTTTTCTTACACACACACACACACACACTATAAAGAATTGACAGACAAAGAAGAAAGCAGGAGTTATGAGCAAATGTGTTAGCCTTAATTTGTTAGTGTTTGTAGCCTGCTGTCACCAGAACCTGCACAAGCACAGAGTGACTCAAGTCCATGTTTTCTGTCATTCAAATATTTGCTATGAGTTTTTAGGAAAAAGACTCATAAACAAAATGCATAGAAATTTGTGAGCGATTTCTTGATTATGGGTTTTTTATTGAAAAACTTTCATCTGTATGATATTTTAAAGCTTCTAGGATTGATTCTGAAGAAACAAAGACATAAATCGTGCTGCCTTTCCAGAATTTGTGATGATGTGAGACTTGCTGGGTTAATGGATCTCGTGTACACATACATACATATATGCAATTATATGTACACATACATACATATATGCAATTATATGTATGTATGTATGTGGTGCTAGAGATTGAACCTACTGTATTGAGCATGCTGAGCAAACCTTCTAACCACTGAACTACATTGCAAAAATATTTTTTGAGCAGCGTCTTTTTCAGGCTGGCCTTGAACTTGTGAATTTCCTGCTTCAGCCTCCCACGTGCTGGGTGGGATTACAGGTACGCACCACCATGTCCGGCTTTAAATTAGCTTCCTGTCTAAGGCTTTCATAACCCCACCAGGAAAGAAAGCTTCAGAAGCTGCAGTAGATGAAAAGTTTGGCTTGATTGATGGTGTAAACACGGTCAGACTGCAAATATGTGTGGATCAATTTTGATAAAATTTTAACAAACTTGCACAAGTCTCAAACCCAAAGGCACACTGTTCTCATTATCAACGAGTAGGTAAAACTCTTCCTTAAAAAAAAAAAATGCCATTTTCGTTTTCAACTATTTGCATCTAAAATTGTGTGTCGCTGTGCACACCTATAATCCCACCATTCAGGAGGCAGAAACAGAAGGATCAAGAATTTGAAGCTGTTCTAGGAACACTAAGGCCCTGTCTGAGGAGAAAGATTCACTGTCCGTTCTCTGGCGATGTATTATCTATCTACCGTCATTAAGTGCACGAATAAGTTTAACAAAGAGAAATTGTCATTGTCTTCATTCCTTTCCCTATCACTATCGTTATTGGCTTCATTTTATAATTATTGATAAATCTGATCTTGCCATATGGTAGGAGAGGTGTCAAAATCCAGTCCATTCTGGTTTCAACTACACTAGCTTGAACAGACAGAATTCTGAGGCTGGGGAGTGGTTCTGCCTATTAAAGATGACGTCACTTGTTTCAAAAGAATAATAAGAGCATATAATTTTACTTTAAAATTACCATCAACACTGGCTCGGCTGATGGCTGGCTCAGTGGTTACGGGGGACCTGGGCTTCTTTCCCAGGGCTCATGTAGGAAAGTTCACAGCTCCCTACAGCTCCAGCTCCTGGGGATTCAGTGGCCTCTTCTGGCCTCTGAGGGCACCCACATTCATGTGTCATACACACATGATACACAGGCATATACATAAGCAGGAATAAATCTTTAGAAAAACTAGCATCAGTATCGACAGACTCCCTGTGATTACCTTTATCACACAGTAGATATTGTCCACCTAATTCTCTTCATGCTGGCAAGGAACTGTCCTGAGTCCCGCTAGGCACAGCCCCTGTGTTCTGGTGAGACTACTGGCTTCCATGTAGGTTCTCTGGTTTCAGCCCAGGCCTAGGTTGGACTGGGGAACCTGGGTGATTTGTTCTGCCATCTTCCTCCTGTCTCCCTCCCCCTTTCTCCTAGGAACTAAGTTTCTCTCTGTGTCTGACCCCACACTATCTTGTCCTGGCTCCTCTCCGTCTCCCTCTCTGAAGGCTGTGTGACCTGCCGGGGACAGCGGGGTTTCAGGTGTAAACAGGACCAGTTTCACTCACTCCACTTGTCACTTACTAGGCAGACGATCTTAAGCCACCCACATTTGTAGTAATAGGAGTGGCGGGACTGTGTCCCCGGCACTCCGGCCGCCTGCTAACTTAAACTGTATTCTTTTAAACACTGCTTGGCCCATTCTGCTTGGCCCATTAGCTCTAGCCCTTACTGGCTAACTCTGATATCCTGATCAACCCATCTCTAATAAACTGTGTAGCTCCGGTCTTACCGGGAAAGATTCAACATGTCTGACCTGGCGGCTTGCTTCATCGTGTGCATCTGCCCGGGAGAGCGGAGCCTGGCCTCTCTGAGCTCACTTCCTCTTCCTCCCAGCATTCTGTTCCGTTTACTCCTTCCAAATATGTTTTAACCTATCAGGGCCAAGCAGTTTCTTTATTGCTTAACCAATGAAATCAACAGATTGATATATGACACTCCCACATCATTCCTCTTTTTCTGTTTAAACAAAAAAAAGAAAGGCTTTAACTTTAACATAGCAAAATTACATATAACAAAACAGTTATTAAGCAAGAATTACAGTTGCAATATTTATATCTACTTTATCTTTTATCATAACAATGGAAAACTATAACTATAACTATCTATCTATTTTTCAACTCCATCAAAGACTCCAGAAGAATACAATATTACCTAAGCAAACAAAAAGTAAGCAACTTCTAAAACTCTAGAAATGACAGAGACATCTCGCTGCCTGTACAGTCACCCAAAGTTCCTGTGTACTGTTGGGGCATCCATCTTCGGCCTACAGGCCCATAGTTTCCAGCAGACATTTCCACAAAGCAGGAAATTTCAAAGACAGTTCAGTCACTATCTGCTGTGTCCTGTAGAATGTCTCGCAGACTCTTTCATGAATCAAGAACCCCGAAAGGCCATCTCACCTTTAGGCAAGTTTAGCAGTCCTCTCTCTGCGGGTTCCTTGTGTCCAGTTTATGCATCAGTCCAGGCAAGAGCAGTTTCTTGCCCAAATGGCTATCAAGCTCCTTAAGGATCCTCTTTGATGCCCATCTTCCTCTCAAAGTAGATTGGTGCCGCCAGGAGAAGACATGTCTCATTGTCATGAAAAGTCCTAAGTTATTAAAATATTTTAAATGCCATATTCTGCAGCCTTTGGGAGATATGAAGAATGCCTATCTGAAATATATCTCTATATATCTAGAAAAACTAACTAACATGACTACAAGCTTTACTATTGTTTTTTTGTTACTTTTTTTATTGAGAAAAGGAAAAAAAAAGTTTCTGCCTCCTCCCAGCCTCCCATTTCCCTCCCCCTCCTCCCACCCTTCTCCCCCTCCCCCCACTCCTCTTCCCCTCCCTCTCCAGTCCAAAGAGCAGTCAGGGTTCCCTGCCCTGTGGAAAGTCCAAGGTCCTCCCCCCTCCATCCATGTCTAGGAAGGTGAACATCCAAACTGGCTAGGCTCCCACAAAGCCAGAACATGTAGAAGGATCAAAACCCAGTGCCATTGTCCTTGGCTTCTCATCAGCCCTCATTGTTTGCCATGTTCAGAGAGTCTCGTTTTATCCCATGCTTTTTCAGTCACAGTCCAGCTGGCCTTGGTGAGCTCCCAATAGATCAGCACCACTGTCTCAGTGGGTGGGTGCACCCATCGTGGTCTTGACTTCCTTGCTCATCTCCCTCCTTCCACTCCTCATTGGGACCTTGGGAGCTCAGTCCAGTGCTCCTGTGTGGGTCTCTGCCTCTATCTCCATCCATCACCAGATGAAGGTTCTATGGTGATATGCAAGATATTCGTCAGTATTGCTATAGGATAGGGTCATTTCAGGTTCCCTATGCTCAGCTGCCCAAGGAACTAACTGGGGACATCTCCTTGGGCTCCTGGGAGCCACTCTAGGTTCAAGTCTCTTGCCAACCCTAAGGTGGCTCCCTTAACTAAGAATTGTGCTTCCCTGCTCCGCTATCCAACCTTCCTTTATCCCTATCAACCTGTTTCCCCAAGTTCCCCCATCCTCCCCTTCTCGCTTTTCTCTCCCCATCTCCCCTAACCCCCATCCCACCCCACCCCCAAGATCCCAATTTTCTACCCGGCAATTTTGTCTACTTCCCATAAGAAGAGGATAACTATAAGTTTTTCCTTGGGTTCACCTTCTTCTTTAGCTTCTTTAGGTTCACCAATTGTAGACTCCGTGACCCTTATTTATGGCTAGAAACCAATTATGAGTGAGTACATCCCATGTTCATCTTTTTGGGTCTGGCTTACCTCACTCAGGATAGTGTTTTCTATTTCCATCCATTTGCATGCAAAATTCGAGAAGTCATTTTTTTTTACCGCAGCATAGTATTCTAATGTGTATATATTCCACACTTTCTTCATCCATTCTTCCGTTGAAGGGCATCTAGGTTGTTTCCAGGTTCTGGCTATTACAAATAATACTGCTATGAACATAGTTGAACAAATGCTCTTGTCCTATGATAGGGCATCTCTTGGGTATATTCCCAAGAGTGGTATTGCTGGGTCCAGGGGTAGGTTGATCCCGAATTTTCTGAGAAACCGAAACACTGATTACCAAAGTGGTTGCACAAGATTGCATTCCCAGCAGCAATGGATGAGGGTACCCCTTCCTCCACAGCCTCTCCAGCAAAGGCTATAATTGGTGTTGATTTTAGCCATTCTGACAGGTGTAAGATGATATCTCAAAGTTGTTTTGATTTGCATTTACCTAATTGCTAAGGAGGTTGAGCATGACCTAAAGTGTCTTTTGGCCATTTGAACTTCTTCTGTTGAGAATTCTCTGTTCAGTTCAGTGCCCCATTTTATAATTGGGTTAATTAGCATTTTAAAGTCTAGTTTCTTGAGTTCTCTATATATTTTGGAGATCAGACCTTTGTCAGTGCGGGGTTGGTGAAGATCTTTTTGCCTTAGTGACAGTGGCCTTTGCTTTACAGAAGCTTCTCAGTTTCAGGAGGTCCAATTATTCAATGTTGCCCTTAATGTCTGTGCTGCTGGGGTTATACATAGGAAGTGATCTCCTGTGCCCATCTGTTGTAGGGTACTTCCCACTTTCTCTTCTATCAGGTTCAGTGTGTTCGGACTGATATTGAGGTCTTTAATCCATTTGGACTTGAGTTTTGTGCATGGTGATAGATATGGGTCTATGATGGAAAAAGGTCATTGGTTAAATAAAAAGAAACTGCTTGGCCCTCATTGGTTAGAATATAGGTGGGAGGAGTAAACAGAACAGAACGCTGGGAGGAAGAGGAAGTGAGCTCAGACTCCACAGCTCTCCTCTCGGGGGTAGATGCCTCACAGAGACAACATGCTCCCATCTCCAGGGCGGACTCGAGAGCTCTGCTCTCTGAGGCACACACGATGAAGCTCCGACCCAGGATGGACGTAGGCTAGAATCTTCCCGGTAAGACCGGTGCTCACAGATTATTAGAGATGGGTTGATCGGGATATCAGAATTAGCCAGTAAGGGCTAGAGCTAAAGGGCCAATCAGTGTTTAAAAGAATACAGTGTCGGTGTAATTATTTCGGGTAAAGCGGGTGCGGGCACCGCTCTTATCACTACAGGTCTATTTTCGCTCTTCTACAGGTTGACATCCAGTTGTGCCAGCACCATTTGTTGAAGATGCTTTCTTTCTTCCATTGTATACTTTTAGCTCCTTTATCAAAAATGAGGTGTTCATAGGTTTGTGGGTTAAAATCCGGGTCTTCCATATAATTCCATTGTTCAACTTCTCTGTTTTTATGCCAGTACCACACTGTTTTCATTACTGTAGCTCTGTAATAAAGTTTGAAGTCAGGGATGGTAATGCCTCTAGAAGATCCTTTATTGTATAGGATTGTTTTGGCTATCCTGGGGTTTTTGTTTTTCCATATAAAGTTGATTATTGTCCTCTCAAGATCTGTGAAGAATTTTAATGGGACCTTGATGGGGATTGCATTGAATCTATAAATTGCCTTTGGTAGAATTGCCATTTTTACTATGTTGATCCTCCCAATCCAAGAGCAAGGGAGGTCCTTCCATTTTCTGGTATCCTCTTCAATTTTTTTCTTCAATGCCTTAAAGTCTTGTCAAATAGATCTTTCACTTCCTTGGTTAGGGTTACCCCCAGATATTTTATGCTGTTTGTGGCTATCGTGAAAGGTGAAGGTTCTCTGATTTCCCTCTGTGCTTCCACATCCTTTGTGTATAAGTGGGCCACTGATTTTTTGGAGTTGATCTTGTATCCTGCCACATTACTAAAGGAGTTTATCAGCTGTAAAAGTTCTTTGGTGGAGTTTTGGGGGTCGCTTATGTACACTATCATATCATCTGCAAATAACGAAAGTTTAACTTCTTCCTTTCCAATTTGAATCCCCTTGATCCCATTATGTTGTCTTATTGCTATTGCTAGAACTTCAAGCACTATATTGAAGAGGTATGGCGAGAGTGGACTGCCTTGCCGTGTTCCTGAGTTCAGTGAGATAGTTTTGAGTTTCTCTCTGTTCAATTTGATGTTAGCCGTCGGCTTGCTGTAAATAACTTTTATTATATTTAGGTATGACCCTTATATCCCTAATCTCTCCAATACTTTTATCATAAAGGGATGTTGAATTTTGTCAAATGCTTTTTCAGCATCTAATGAAATCATCATATGTTTTTTTTCCTTCAGTTTATTTATATGATGGATTACATTGATAGATTTTTGTATGTTGAACCATCCCTGCATCTCTGGGATGAAGCCTACTTGATCATAATGGATAATTTTTCTAATGTGTTCTTGGATTCAGTTTGCCAGTATTTTGTTGAGGATTTTTGTGTCAATATTCATGAGTGAGATAGGTCTGTAATTCTCTTTCTTGGGTGAGTCTTTGTGTGGTTTTGGTATTAGAGTAACTGTAGCTTCATAAAAGGAATTTGGCAATGACTCTTCTGTTTCTACATTGTGAAATACATTAAGGAGTATAGGTATTAGTTCTTCTTGGAAGTTCTGGTAGAATTCTGCATTGAAACCATCTGGTCCTGGGCTTTTTTTGATAGGGAGGTTTTTGATAACAGCTTCTAATTCTTCACGACTAACAGGTCTATTTAGATTGTTTACCTGGTCATGGTTTAACTTTGGTATATGGTATTTATCTAAAGAAGTGTCCATTTCATTTATATTTTCCAGTTTTGTGGCATATAGGCTTTTGTAATAATATCTAATGATTCTCTGAATTTCCTCTGTCTGTGGTTATGTCCCCCTTTTCATTTCTGATCTTATTAATTTGCATATTCTCTCTCTGCCGTTTGATTAGTTTGGATAGTGGTTTATCAATCTTGTCGATTTTCTCCAGGAACCAGCTTTTTGTTTCATTGTTTCTTTGGATTGTATTCTGAGTTTCTATTTTGTTGATTTCAGCCCTCAGTTTGATTATTTCCAGTCTTCTACTCCTCCTAGGTGAGTCTGCTTCTTTTTTTTTCTAGAGCTTTCAGGTGGGCTGTTAAGTCTCCAATGTGTGCTTTTTCTGTTTTCTTTAAGTGGGCACTTAGTGCTATGAACTTTCCTCTCAGGACTGCTTTCATAGTGTCCCATAAGTTTGAGTATGTTGTTTCTTTATTTTCATTGAATTCGAGGAAGACTTTAATTTCTTTCTTTATTTCTTCCTTGATCCAGGTACGGTTTTCCTTGTTTTTCCTTGGTTTCCTAGGGTATCATTCACTGATTTATTCAATTCTTCAAACTTTCTGTTATACTTCTCATCCATTTCTATAAGGGTGTTTTTTACATGCTGTTTAAGGGCCTCTATCACTTTCATAAAGTCAATTTTTTCTACTTCTTTTTGATTAAGGTGTTCATGTCCTCCTGTTCTAAGGTCGCTGGGTTCTGGTGGTTTCATGTTGTTTTTCAGATTGTTGGGTGAATTCTTGCAATTGCGCCTGCCCATCTTTTCCTCCGAATGCTCACCTATGGATCTTCTTTTACAGGATCAGGTCTCCTTGCCCACTGATGTACCTTCCCAGTGATGTCACTCCCCAGTGATGGCTCTCCTGGTGCCCAGATTGGATCTCTGTGCTGCTTGGGTAGCTCGTAAACAAAGGGCCTACCTTGCTTGCTGCAGGCAGGCTATTGAGACAAAGGAACTACCGCCCTCCTGGTTGCCCTCCCGATTTGGATTCGGTCCCGGTCCCAGTGCCCGAACAGGCTGAGCTGGGAGATTTTATGTGGCCAAAGAGGGGAGGGAGGCAGACGGGGGGGGGGGTTCTGGATGCAAGATGGGTGGGATAGGAAGAGAGAGGAGGTATTGGTCAGTATAGCCCCTGCAGGATGACCAGGAAGTGTAGGAGGGATGAGGAACGTCTGAGTTCCCTGTTCCGGGCTGCTGCCGCATTCACTCACCCCAATGATGGCTCTCCCAGTGCCCAGATCAGATCTGGATCTCCGTGCTGCTTAGGTAGCTCATAAACAAAGGGCCTACCTTGCTTGCTGCAGGCAGGCTATGGAGACAAAGGAAGTACCGCTCTTCCAGTTGGATTTGAATTCGGTCCAGTCCCAGCGCCCGAACAGGCTGAGGCGGGGGGGGGCGGGGGGGGGGGAGTCTGGATGCAAGCCCAAAGATGACTCTCCCGGTGCCCAGATTGGTGCCCAGATTAGATCTGGATCTCCGTGCTGCTTGGGTAGCTCGTAAACAAAGGGCCTACCTTGCTTGCTGCAGGAAGGCTATGGAGACCAAGCTTTACTATTATTGATGATTATCCATTAACAACCTATATTTCTTAATTATACAGTACGTTTTTAAATGAACTACACAATCACAATACCTTAATCAAGATCAAGAAATACATATACATATAACAAAATTGACCTTAAAATCCATACCAATGCGAATTATTCATATCCATATCATTTCCCCCTTTAAATGTAAAAGAAAGTTTATAAACCATATTTGGGAACATGGGCACAGTTTTTTCTCTCCAAACTGCTTCCTGCTGAATGGGGGCGTCATTAATTAGGTCTTTCATGGTATAACCTGTGTGCTAGTTTCATCTCAGTTGGCAGTTGAGCAAAGCAATTTTTTGAAGGTGTTCACAGCAACCCTTTAGGAGGGCATGGTCCATCATACCAAATTGGAATAGAAGAAATGAACAGGGTCTCATCCTCTGTGAAAACAAAAGAAGACCCTCTCCAAAGCATCATATCCTTAGACCCAAATTTTGAAATCGTAATACCCTTATATCCATTCTGGTTTAACTTGGCAGCCCATGTAATGAAATGTCTCTCTGTACTTAGCTCTTTCACAGTCAAAAATTTTAAAGAAAACAAAATGTACATAATTCAGACTCTCTGTGAATTTTCCATTTTTGCATGGCTTATTTTTACTTTATTTCTCTTAATCTATAACTATCTGAACTCTGTCTCTTTAAAGACTTTACCTTTTTTTTTTAAACCATTAATTTTATTCTCTATATTCTTTTTTTCTCTCTCTCAAGCCTACATACATTCATCCAAGAGTGTGGTCTTTTATTTCTGAATCTGTTTTATTGTGGACCTGTAACATTTTTTTACTATCCAGGAGCATTTCTTAAAATGTTAAGCAGTTCTTAAAAACTTAAGTTGCACCATGTACAGGTAATACGGTACCGCCTGTGTCCTGCCCAATCAAAACCTTAAGTGTGCTGTTATTACAGTAATTATGGTAGTTCCTGCCTGAGGTCAGCATGGAGCAGCCATGCCTGCCTCAGATCCATTTGGTGCCCCTGAGCTGTGCACAGTTCCAGGCACACAGCAAGTCCACATTGGCGCCGCAGTCAGCAGTTTAACTCTGAGACTGAGCGTGCGGCACAGAAACTCTTTTCATCCAAGTTACAGCAAAATCTGACACACAGAGCACTGCACAGTCTGAAAACACGTCTCTGTATGTCGGCAGGAATCCACCATGCTCTTCCACCTGCCTAAGCCTGATTCTGCCTTCTGCCCAGGTGTAGGCGGGGAGCGCTGAGCCATCAGCATAGTCTCAGAGCACTCTCCTTCTGATCCCAAGTGGGAACACAAACATCCAGTCCCCTAAAAGCCTTTGAAATGCTTTAAAGCCAGAGTTCACGCTGGCAGCACAGCCCCAAGAAGCCACGCTTTAAAATGACGCAGCGTTTTTTCTGCTGCTGATGCCGAATCAGGAAATCTCTCTACAGCACGCCACCAACAAACAGCAAAAATCTGTGTTAAACTCTCTCTCCCTTATTTTTAAGCCTTCTCAGGTTTTTAAGTGGATTTAGTCCATCACGTTGGGCGCCACTCTGTAGTAATAGGAGTGGCAGGCTACGTCCCTGGCACCTGGCTGCCTGCACGGCTAGCTTTACCTGAAATAATTACACGGAAACTGTATTCTTTTAAACACTGCTTGGCCCATTCTGCTTGGCCCATTAGCTCTAGCCCTTACTGGCTAACTCTGATATCCCGATCAACCCATCTCTAATAAACTGTGTAGCTCCGGTCTTAACCGGGAAAGATTCAACATGTCTGACCTGGCGGCTTGCTTCATCGTGTGCATCTGCCCGGGAGAGCGGAGCCTGGCCTCTCTGAGCTCACTTCCTCTTCCTCCCAGCATTCTGTTCCGTTTACTCCTTCCAAATATGTTTTAACCTATCAGGGCCAAGCAGTTTCTTTATTGCTTAACCAATGAAATCAACAGATTGATATATGACACTCCCACATCACACGTTCTCAGTCTCAATGTTTCCATCTGTTGAATGGGGTGGATTTTAAGGATAACCAGTTACTTGCTTGGAAAAACCTGTCTTGTATTGTCTCAAAGAATCACCATTTGGCTCCTGGCTTTGGCTGTCTTTAGGGATCCACAGTAAGCTCCAGGCAAAGGTTTCGCCATATGGCACACTCTAACAGTGCCCCTGTCGGGCAGCTGAACTGCAGAGTAGACTGTGCTCCAGGCTGTGAGGACTAGGGCTCAGATCCATCAGTGATGTCTGCTGGGAAAGAAGGATTTAAGGGTGTCATTCAATGGCTTCCTAGTTGCAGTGTCTGTTTTTGCCCCAGTTACCAAAGCCAAGAGGTGCCTGGCACTTGCAGGCTCCCCTTTGCCTACGTGCATGGCCCAAACTGGAGATAGAATCTGGCAATTCAAGCAAAGGAAAATACAGCAATTGGCTGTTTTGAAGGAAAGCCGTTGGAGAGGTGGGACCATGCCAACTTATCAAGAGCTGCTTGGCAGTAGCGAAGAGGAAAGAGGCTGGCAGGCCTGCTTCAGAAGCAGGTTAAAGCCAGGCACTGTGCAGTTAGCTTCTGATGCTTAGTTTTCTGCTTTCTAGTAGCAAGTTCCCAGTTGTCTGCTGGAGAAGATGTGCAGACTGGGACAGGAAATTACCATGGGGTTCCTGCAAATGACAGTAGAGCAGATTGAAGACCAGATCCCTCCTCCATGACCCCCAGACTCAGCGAGCTTTGCCCACGCACTTCCCAGGCCTGGTATCTACATAGAAAGCCAGCATCTCTGTATTTATTTACTGTTTTTAAAATATCAACTCTTTATTCTCAGTGACTTTATCAATACCATCATCACTTTGATCAACTCTTTATTCTCAGTGACATTATCAATACTATCATCACTTTAAGCTGTCTTTTGCATCAAAACTTAAATTTTGCATCAAAACTTGAGCAAAGTGACAATGCGGTCCAGGCTGCAAAAGAGAAATTATTTTTAATTATGTACCTATCTTTTAGGCTTTTTTTTCCAGACAAGGTTTCTATGTGTTGTCCTGGCTGTCCTGGAACTCATAGAGGTCCTCCTGCCTCTGCTTTTCATGTGCTGGGTATAAAGGCGCATGTTAGCATAACTGTGCTAGCTCAGTGACCAGTGATAGTCTTTGTAGTGGTTATTGTCCTGATCTGACAGCCTCCATTGTGCTTGGCTCCCACCACCCAGGTCACATGCTCTTCCTTTCCTTCCCTTATTTTCTTAGATTATCCAAAGTATTTTTATAGTAGAACTATTCAGATAAAAAATTACCTGTGCTTTTCTGAACTGTATTTTCCTTCTATTTTAAAGGATTCTTCTCCCAACAGAATTAAAGATACTTTTCCAATAAGGGCTTAAAACACACTCTCCCCTTATCTCGTTGCTGCCAGAGGTCAGCCGTCAGTTTCACTGCCAAGCCTTTGGAGGCAGTGGATTTTCCTGCGTGGCTGCTCACGAGGTTCCCTTTTATTCCCTCTGACCATGGTGTGGCCAGGTGTGCCATTCTTTTCATTTCTGATATTTGGAGGTCTTTGGGAGTCTTGAACCAGAGTTTTAATACCTCTATTCTTTCAGTAACAGTGCACAAAGTATCTCATTTCCTCAGTTTTTTGCCTTTATGGGACTGCAGTTACATGTATTGAACATGCTTACTGTGTGCATTGTCTGTTATGTGAATATGTGTTTATCATTTATCAAAGTGCTTCACAATTGATATCATTGCTTTGACAGCAAGTTCTACTGCATGAATGCTCTTCTGTCTACTCTTTTGTAAACCCTTTCTATTAGTCTTAAATAGCGCCACCCTAGTTAGTGGGAACAGCAGTAAGAGAAACACTTGATGCTGAATGTTAGGCATGTGTTGGAACCACAGACTCTACCATCTAGTGCCCCAGAGGGTCCCAAAAGTACATTACCATCACAAGTTTACAATTAAGAAAGGTTAAAATTTTTAATTAAAAAAATCATTTCTTATTATGTCAGTATACAGGACATGCTAGAGGGCTTATGTACCACTGATCACATGCCATGACATGCATGTGGAGGTCAAAGGGCAACTTTACAGAATCTACTCTGTCCTTCCATCTTTACACAGGTTCTTGGGATGAAGGTCAGGTCTTTGGGCTTTGTGACAAGCTCTGTTACCCTATGAGTCATCTTGTCAGCCCCAAGTTGTTGTTGTTGTTGTTGTTCTTCTTCTTCTTCTTCTTCTTCTTCTTCATTTTCTTCTTCTAATAATTACTTGGTGTTTTAAAAACCATAGACTATATATGGTTGTCTGGCGTAAGTGCACATTTAAAATCTATTTATGTCTATTATTGGGTTTGTGCCTAATAACACCAATATTGGGGGTCATCGATGCATCTTTTATTGTAGTCTGATTTTTCCTTGATTCCCAGTCACTTAGTTTTGTCCCTGGCTGTCGCACCCGCCTCGACCAGCAAGGAACACGCAACACCAGAACTCTTCTTGCAAGCAGTTTATTCAGGACCTTGTTCTCTTTCTCCCCCCCCCCCCACTCTCTCTCCAGGCAAACCTCTCCCAGCCCTTAAGTAGGCATGAGCTACCAACCCTGGATTGCCACGTGGGCACTGCCCATAGGTCCACGCAAATGCAAGCAGCTGACAATCATTGCGTGATAATAGGATGAGTCAGGCCTTAGCCAATATTAGGAGTTGATTATCACAGAGAGCACTCGCTTTCGGGATCGCGAAGGGTGGGAGCCAGCACCATCAGGTGCAGCTCCACACAGCTCTCTACAGTTCCCCCTTTTTGTTTTGTAAAGCAACAGGCAAGAGTATAGGTCTGATCTCTGTTAAAAATGGAACATGTACTAGTGTCTGTCCAGGTGTCATCCACTCAGAGAACACTAGACCTCTCCGGTGTCTTTTTACAGAGGTGGGAGTTAGACACCAACCCACATGCAATCAGACTTGCTCTTCTTGAGGTCGACTTCTCTGACCTCAAGTGCAGTGCACAAGCCTCGCATCCTGTGCTCAAATATAGATAACCAAGCTTGAGGGAACTGTCCTGCTTCAATGGCCGTGAAGGCCTGAATGATCATAACTGCATTGCGATGCTGTGAAACCCTTATGTGACAAATGCACCATAGGCATACCAGGGAGGCAAGCACCATTAAGCCTGTTAGGGCTCCTACTCCCGCCCACTCCTTCAGATGATCCATGGCTGTAGTGATCCAGGAGGATAGTCCTTCGGCCAGGCTGGTATCCATGTGTGTGGAATTTGCAGTCACAATTGCCACTCGCAGCTTTTCCAGTTGTTGTTCGAATTCACCAGACCAATTACCTAAAAGATAGCTAGACAATTCTCTAGACAAATTAGCTGCATGAGTAAATTGACACGGGTCATCCCTGAATTCCCCAAGAATGCCCCCTTTATTATGTTCAGGGGCAGATTATATAGAGATAGCCACGCCCCAGCCAAACCCACCAGACTCTTGGCACTGCTGTGGCATCCGCCAGGCTAGGCACCGCCTGAGCTGAGGCAATGTGCCTTCCACCACAGCCACCTAGCAAAGCTCTGCTCCAGATGCCTTCTAGCCCCACTGCATTCGTTCTGGGTCCAAACTGGTGCATGGAGTGGAGCGGAACTCAGGAAAGCAGGCTTGCTGCTCTGCAACCACTGAAGGGGCCCCACTTAATCTTTTAGGGAATTTGGGCATTGTCAATCTGTCTGGCTACTTCCTGCTGAGCGGGAACGCTGCATTCTTGGGAGTATTTACTACAATTTACTGCCATTTTCAGCTGCGCTTGGATGCAGGTTGCGGCAACTGGGGAAAGGCAGAGGCTCCATCTCCCCATTGAACTGGAAGGTGGAGACAATGCGGGGCTGAGCAGCAGGCCCCGACCTGGTCCCGGCCGGTTGCCCCGGGCTGGGACAGAGGTCCAGGCCAACGGGCCTTGTCCCGGTAGTGCTGAGCTTCTGCACCCTGAGGCCCGACCTGGAAGCGGGCCTAGAGTTCTTGCCTTGTCAGTCCTCGGGGCAGTTCCCGGGTGTTTACACACCTTGCAGTCCCTCAGCACTCACCGCCTGGAGCCGCTTGGTCTTGGAGCCGCTGCTCACACTCCACTGCAACATTTCAGCAGGTCTCAGTAATTCAAACCACATGAATATCGTACCACGCTTGTCCCAGGATGACACATTAAGTTTGCCAGAGACGGCAAACCAAGAGGCAATTGTGTCACATTCAACCAAAAACCGCTCCAATGTGCTCCATTTTATTTTTAAATTTTTTGGAACATAACAGCTCGTTAAGAGCCAGAAAAATCAGGTGTGATGTTGAAGCGCCCATTCTAAAATCCTGTTTTTTATTTTAGTTTCACTTTGACCCGTCAGCTTTTTGTCATGGCTCTACTGCCCCGCTCTCCCTTCTTCTATTGGCGAGAGCAGAAAACCCGCTTTTGTGGCAGATCCTCAATCTTACCTGAGGATTTACCGGTGCACCCCCTGACTGCAGCAAGTTCTGGGCTCCACGGAGAGAGGTTTGGAGGATCCCCGTATGGGCCACCACTTGTCGCACCCACCTCGACCAGCAAGGAAGACGCAACACCAGAGCTCTTCTTGCAAGTAGTTTATTCAGGACCTTGTTCTCTTTCTCTCCCCCCCCCCCCCCCCCGGGCAAACCTCTCCCAGCCCTTAAGTAGGCATGGGCTACCAACCCCGGATTGCCAGGTGGGCACTGCCCATAGGTCCACGCATATGTAAGCAGCTGACAATCATTGCGTGATAATAGCATGAGTCAGGCCTTAACCATAGGAGTTGATTATCACAGAGAGCACTCGCTTTCGGGTACATTGCCATCAGGTGCGACTCCACGCAGCTCTCTACATCGCCATCAGGTGCGGCTCCACGCAGCTCTCTACACCTGGCAGCCTTCACAGTCTTGGGCCGAAAGCATTATGGTGAGTACTCTGAATGGCCGTGAGGTGGTTTCATTATCTTCCAGACATTGGTGGATTTTCTCCTGCCAGGAAGCTAGAACACAGGAAGCTACCAGGCTCCAACACTGGAGTAAAAGGGGTTATTGACAGGCTAGCTTGGTAAGTCACGTTATGGGAGTCCCGTCCTGTCACAGTGAGCACTGCTTACCAGAGCAATGTATAATGCTGACCGTGTACGTGGACCTGGGCTGCTGGTCATTACATACGGAATTCTGGGGAGTCATTCTCTGCCACGACTCTCATAGCCATGCTGTTGAGAGAACACACAGAAGGTCTTTATCCCAAAACTCCGGACTTCAGGAGATATACAGCAGGAAATGGTGATCCCTAACTATCCTCCTGGAGGCAAAATTTGTGGGGCTTCACTCACTATCACTCCTAACCAGAGTGACATTTGAGATGAACTGGGTCACTTCCAGGACACCTCTGATGTGGTGCCCCAGGCACAGGATGCTTGGTGCTGAGCAGTGGAATAGAACAAAGAGCAGTCTGGTCTTTTGAAATGAGTTCAAGGGCACCTGGAGATCTATGTGTCAGGAGGCTTCCCCCACCTTCTCCGTGATGAATAAACACAAAAGAATCTCATGGAGGTGAGGGCAGGGGATCAGGAGAGTGCCAAATTGTCATTGTCTTAAAGTTGCTGGTAGTTTTTTTCTCCTGAGATGAAGTTTTGATAAAGGAAACAAACAAAGGAAGATGGGGCCTATGATTTTGATGGCAAAGAAGAGAATCAGATGTCATACGGAAACAGAGGCTCTTAAGGTCAGGTTCTTCTACTTCACAGTGCTCTCGGGAAGGCACAGAGAGAGCAGTTGCCTTTGAGGGACTGACAGACACCACCAGTGTGAGGATGCCCACCCCTGCACTGTCTTTTTTGAGTCCTTCCTTGTGGTTGCTCAACAGACACACTGGAAGACAGCGCAGGGCCTGTACCCCTCCCCATCGTTCATAAACCACCACTTTGCTTTGATTTTGAACATGTGATAATTATGTCAGGATCTTGAGGAAGTCCCACGAACTTCTCTGAATGTCAGCAAGAAGATGAGAGAGGGTTATGGATCGTAGACCTACTGTGTGGTTTTCCCTTTACCAAGAAATTTTTGTTTGCAAACTCCAACCCTGAACAAAGAAGAAGAAACTATTTTTTTTTCAGTTTATGACAAGAATGCTTATCAAGCCAGTGTCCAACTGGATTTGTCACCTAGAGAGAGCAAAGTTTTTCATGGATGGTGTAACGTAAGTTTGTTTTAACATGCACAGACTCGGCAGTGAGGAGAGCCGCCTCCATTTCATTGCTCCTCAGTCCCCAGTCTCAGGCCAAGCTTGCTGGCTGCCTGACTTTACTTCCATGTTGAACCATTTAGAGAATCCAACAGGAAACACTGACTTCGTTTCCTTCTTCGGTCTCAAGTATTTGAGGTACAGTTGAAAATGCAGCTATCCTGTCATGGTGTAAAAATGGAGCTATCCTTCTTTGGGTTGGCTGCTCTCTGCGTGTTCCAAGGGTGTTAATAAGCACACAGTGTTCTCTGTGGTTGGCCAGTGCCGGGTGGCATCAGAGGAGAGATGACATCCCATGACACACTGCGATGGCGTCTCGGCTCCCGGCGGTCACCATCCTTGCCAGGGTGACAGGCTCCTCCAACGTCATCCAGTGGCGGCAAGAGCGTGGAGGAATATTCTCACTTGTGGCCTGCTGAGGGAACTTGATTCTAGATGAGGCTGTTAATGAGGGAGGTGATAGAAAGTTCTGTACCCACAAAGACTGGGTCAGACGAGAAGGGCAAGCAAAGTCTCCTACATCAACCTCTAGAAGCTTCACTGGCTCCGGGATTTTGTTGCGATTATTTTCAGACACTGAAAGGGAAGTTCAGGGGCCCAGGCCCAACCTCCGACGGAGCGCCATCTGGTGGAGTTGCTCTTAAATACAAGCCCTTTGGCAGCACGCCCTCTGCCTGATTTTAAGCATTGGGTCAACCAGGTGAATGAGCATTTTCTAAAGCCAAACTCGGGAAGAATAGTGGTCTTGGGCTGCAAGGCGGTACGTGCTAATTGAGTAAGGGTATTCCAAAGTTCGGAAACTTAATGTTCACACTTTTCAAAGAAGAGAGAGTGCATACTGGGGTGGAGATCGTGGCAGTGGGAGAAAGACAATAAGGAGGAAAGAAAAGTCAAACACCTAGACGTTTCCATAAGAAATCAGGCACTATCAGATTAATGGATGTCCTCCTCAAGCAAACAGAAGACAGATGCCCTGTCAACGGAAGGCCTCAGAATCCGCACCTTCCTGCATTCTGGTGAGGCCAACATTGCAGAGGACATCAGCGCTTCCCACTTTAACAGCTGCTCCGCGTAGCCTGAACAGGAAGCATTCAGCCTCTGACCTTACCGATTAGAGGCAACTTGCTGTGATTTCATAAGGTTAGAAAGTCAGATAAATAAGAACTTCCCAGCAGGCTGGGGAGACGGTTCAGGGGCTAAAGCATTTGCTTTTCAAATGAGCTGGCATGCTTAGCACACTGGTAAATCCCCAGCTGGGGTACAGTCCAATTCCCAGTCCCAGCACCGTGGTGGGTGGAGAACATGATGCCTAGCTAGGCTGAGTGAGTGGTCAATCTCAGTTCAAAGGAACAAGGTAAAGTGTAGGACAGTGGAGACACCTGACTGCTAACCTCTGATCTCTCCTACACAGGTACACCTACACACATGTGGACAGGAACACACACACACATCACATGCATATACATAGGCACACATGTATATGTACACAAACCCACAAAACCTCTGGTCAGATCAGCAGCATCCACCATCTATCCACGCAGTGACTTTTCCCTGCTAGGAAGAGCGTGCACCTGCCTGTAGCTGCTATACTAAGTAGTACCGACTGGTAGTTTGACACAGACCAGTCTTATTGTCACACAGCTCTGAAGGTCTGAGGCTGTTCTCTGTCTGGAGAGAGTGTTCTATGTCTGTCTCTGTTTCTGTGTTGGTGGCAATCTCTTGTGTTCCTCTGCTTTTGGACAGGTCACTCCAATCTTAGGGGTCATGTGGTGTCCTTATTGTGGCTTCCTCTGTGCATATCAGTCTTCACATGACGTTTTGTTCCCCGTGGGTTCCTTTCATTCTTCTCGTATTAGACTGGGGTCCACACTCCTCCCACATGACCTCCCTGTAACTTACATCTTTGTTGCATCAGAAAACATCCCGTTTCCTTCAGAAGAACTGGAGGTCAAGACCTACAATCTGTCCACAGGAAATAGGAAGGGACAAGCACAAACCACAGGTTCTAACTCAGTTACAGTGCAGTTCCCATATCCCCAGTTGTCAGACTACTGTGAACAATAGGTGTACCAGATAGCACAACGTCTCACTCTGACGTTTGTAAATCTGTCCCAACTAGTACCACAGCCATTCAGTCCCAAAGAAGCACACAGAGGCTTATGTTAATTATAAATTGGCCTATTAGCTCAGACTTATTATTAGTTAGCTCTTACAACTTAAATTAACCCATAATTCTTATCTATGTTTGGTCTCGTGGTTTGGTACCCTTTACCAGTGAGGCATTCTTATTTTGCTTCTTCTGCATCTGGCTGGTGACTGCAGACTGAGCCTTTCCTCTTCCCAGAATTTTCCTAGTCTGGTTGCCCCGCCTATACTTCCTGCCTGGCTACTGGCCCATCAGTGTTTTATTAAACCAATACAAGTGACAAATCGTTACAGGGTACAAGGGCATTAGTCCACAGCACTTCACTATTTTTCTTTTTTCTTTTCAAAACAAGATCTCTGATTCTAATCTTCGTTTAGCTTTTTCCTGACCATTATAAATAACAACTTGTAATCAACAATCTAAACAAAGACAAGCATATACAATTAATTTTGGGGAATGTGGGCATAGTTTTCTAGGCTACTTCCTGCTGATTGGGGGTACTGATAATCTTATGGGGACCTAAAGAAAATTTAGGATTATGGTCAAGTTGTGACTGGAGTATTCTGTGAGCCTGGAACATCTCAGCCATCAGTTTTAAAGCTGTTCTGGGTGTAGAACTCTGAGGAATTGCAACAGAGGTGCTTCAAAACATTGGATCATCTGGGCATTCTGTTCCTATCAGGGATTTGATCAAGGTATTCCTTGATCAAACTTTATTTTTCTTAACCCAGAAGGAATTCACAGCCATTCATCCCTTACATGGCAACAAGCCAAGGAAATTATAAAGGGATGTCCTACTTGTTCCTTATACAACAAAATACCACTACATTTTCTCATTCAGAGATTCCTGGAGTCAGGATCGCAGTTTTGGACTGTGGTAGAGGTAAAAGCCAGTGGTTGGTTCTTTTGCTTTTCTGACCCTTAGATTGAACCTCAGTTTCTGTCTCTGAGTATTTATGAATCGTGCTTCAGACGTTGCTTTGATGGCATAGAAATATAGATATTTATAATTTATTCTTATTTTTAAATTGCATGTATAAATGGATGTCAGTGTGGGGGTATGCACATATGAGTCCAGGCATTCATAGAGTAAAAGGAGAGTACCAGAGTCCCTGGAGTGGAGTTCACGGGTGATTGTGAGCTGCCGGACATGGTTGCAGGGAATCAAACTCAAGTCCTCTGCAAGAACAATACGCTTTTAAACCACTAAGCCACCTTTCTGGTTCCCCAGAGAGATGCTTTTCCTCAGAAAGTTTGTCAGGGCCCATTATGTTTTTGGAGCACCTTTAGGTTTAGGTCACTTTTACCTGTTCTGTTTGGTGGGCATAGAAGAAAATGCTATGACCCTTTGCTTTTCCTGAAAGAGCCCCTAGAAATGTATGCACTTCCCTCTGAGTCCTTTTATTCAGGACTCCTCTTGGACACATTGTCTATTCAATAGATCACTCATATGAGCCTGCTCTAAAGCATGCAACATTTAGACACATGCCACGGTGAGTGCTTTCCTTAGGCAAACCCTGCACTCCTCCCTGCAAGCTGCGGCTTAGCCCCTCACCTGTAACTTTTTGGTTACTTCCTTAGGCGACAGCTTCTCTGCTAGATGCTTTGTATGCATTATTTTGTGTGAACCCTGAAATAAACATGAAGAAACTATTATTTCCATTTTATAAAGGGAGAACCTGAGACTTGGGGAACCGGCATCTTGCCCCAAGTTACAAAGCTTGTTAGCAACAGAGCTGGGATTTAAAATCATATATATGATTGCAAAGCTCAAAAATGCATTTATTAATGATTTTCACAGTGACTAACCAATCTAGCGCAATCTCTCTCTGTGAGTGTGTCTGTGTCTCTATGTATGTGTGCATATGTATGTTTGTGTGTGGTGTAGTGTATTGTACACTTACTGTATGCACTGTATTCTCTTGAAACACTGTCTCTCACTTGAGGCAGGCACTGGAGATAGTTGAGCTCAGGACCCCATTGGGTTTTGGTTGTGTACATAAACTCCCTCTTAGCAGCCCAGTTCCTTCACTTGCAGGCACTGTGCACACATATACTCTCCAGGCACGAGACCTACAACCTCAGGGCTTCCCAAACCCCTACTTGCATTGGGCTGTAATACTTCCACCATATATAATCTTCCTGACACCTAGTAAGAGTCTAACTCGAACAGTTTCTGTCCAAGTGTATTTCCAATGTGTGTGGGTATGGAAAATAGAAGGACCCATCCGGCCTTAACTAGTTTTAGGGGTGTGTTCCTCGCAAACTTTTCAGCAGAATTCTCTATTCACCATCACATGCCTGTGCATAACTGTGAATGCATATGATTAAAATCAGATGCATTCTGGGAAGAGACATGTAGGAGGAAAAAATAAAGATCTATCAATCAAAATAGAGAAATATCCACTCTCTACCCTTAAGTAAGCCAACTCCTCCTGAACCCCGCAAAAGAAAGCCTGAAGAGCACGTGGGGATCATGGGTCTCACTCACGTGGCCCACTGGGAATCATGGGTACTCCCACACCTGTGGTCCATTACCCGTCATAACAGTGTGTCCTCTATGTGCTGAGTATCAATTTGCTTCAAATAAAATCATCTCACATCTTTTGCAAATATGTATGAGTGGCCCAAAGCCTGGAAACACATAGCCTACATCCCGACCACTGCTGACACACCAGCAACTGGCAAGCCCCAACAGTCTTCCTGTCTCTAGCCTAACTGGGTTACTGCTACACCCAGATATTTGTTTGAGTGCTGGATATTTGAATTTGGGTCCTCTGGCCTGCACAGGAAGCCCCCTCCTCACTTTTTGTGTTTTGCACCGATATACCTCTTGCTTACAAGAAAAGTGGCCTAAGTTTAGGTGCATAAGGAGAATCTAATTCTGATCATGGTTTCTATTGCTGCAATGAAACACTGAGAGCAAAAGCAACTTGGAAGGAAAGTGTGTATTTCACCCTCAGGTCCACACAACAGCTCATCGTCAAACACAGTTAGGGCAGGAACTTGAACAGGGCAGGAATGTGGAGGCAGGAATGTGGAGGCAGTGGAGGAGTGATGTTTGGCTTCCTCCTCATGGGTGACTTTTTCAACCTGCTTGCTTAAAGCACCAAGGACAAGCAGCCTAGGGGTAGCCCCACCCACTATGGGCTGGTCCCTCCCACATCCCTTATTAAGAAAATGCCCTATAACTTGTCTACTCTCAATCTTATGGAGCCAGTTTCTCATTTGAGGTTCCCTCAATTCTGATAATTATAGCTTTTGTCAAGCTGACATGAAATTTGCCGGCGCATGGTCCAAACCCATTTCAAAGGGCCTATGTCTTACTGTTGACCACTAGATGGCGCTATGCCAATTTTCTCTCCAAAAGATCTTGAACCCTTCAAAAATATATTAATGAACTCTTGGTCTGTCTTTGGACACTCTAAAGTTCAAATAGTCTGCATAAATAGAACCCGAGGGAGACCAAACAAACACAGCTGGTCTATTGAGTGTTTCTCTGGGTCTATGAAAAGAACACTAGTTGCATAGAGATTTGAGATGATGATCAATCAGTCATGTGCTGATATACAATACAAAAACAATACCAAGAACCATACCAAGGTCATGGTCATCATCATCACAAGATAACTTATTATTCACTCAGGTCCAGGTGGAGATGTGGCAGCGTTTGTAAGATATTTTATATTCTCTACAGACTATGGACCTGCGAGTGTTACCCTCAACCTTGTTGGACACAGTGATTCACTTACTTATCAAACACACATTCACTGTTGGCCTCCAGAGTCCTGTCCTGCGTTAGGCATGGCGTATGTACCAATGAATCAAAAGTCAAGGCCGCTGCTCGCAACGTGGCCTGTGTTATGGTAAGTATGTTGCACACACGCTAAAGGTTCTGGGAGAGGGGAGTGTGTGTGTGCGCGCACATGAATGTGTATGTATTCAATCAGTTCTCATTACTGGTAAATCCCGTATTAGTCTCTTCACAAAGATGAACTCACAATCTCAGGGCTCTCTTCTGCATCATTTGAACCACGGAGTGGCTCAATTGTGAATCACCCTACACGCCCAATTCTGTCTATCTTCTTCATCTAGTTTTCATGCCTTAACTAATTTATCTCCCCAGTCTACGTAGTACCACAGTTTTATATTTTTTATGGTGATTTTGCTCCTCATGGTGCCAAGTGCTGTCTCTTGTGTAAAAGTACAGGATGACTGAGATGTGTCTTCTAGAGAAAACATGAGTTTCAGAGAAAGCTGTCATAATTCCGTGTTACTGAGCAACAACAGGTATTAAAGGTCTTTAAATAAAACATGTGAAGTAGGACTGTGTGTTGACTGTAATAAAAGAAAACAAGGCCAAAGGATAGTGGAGGCCAACCTGGGCTTCCCTTGGGGCAATGACTGAATATTGTCAATTCAGTCTCCATGGTGACTTATGTCTACTGTGACCGGCAAGCATTGACTGTGCGGGCTTGAATGTGAGAAGCCCAGATGGCCCTGGACAGGGCTACCATGGACACACATCCCTATGGCTGTTGGGCAGGCTCTCCAGTGAGTCACACACACAGAGAAGAGGAGGGGGTTAGGAATGTTGGAAGACTTTTCCGGCTGGTTGGAGGCCACAGTCTGCCATACCTGACAGCTTCTCTATCTCAGCAATATGGAAACTCCCTCCGTCTCCAGCAAGGCTTCTGGCTCTCTGTCTTCCCTTATCTGGAGAGTGTCTCTGGGTCTGGAAAACTGACTCTAAACCTGATGCCTGACTCATCTTTAGCTTGACCCTTGGCACAGATCACTGCTGAGAAGACTTGGAATTGAACTTTGCTGTAGGACCCCACTGCTGCGGACGAAGCCTGTGACACTTACTGAAAATTTTGGCTTGTCCCAAGGTTCCCAATTCTGTATATTCCTTATACTCTGGAATAAAACTGCACTGATTCACTGGAATCTGTCTCCATCAGTGCTCATGGGCTGGGTACAGAGCTGTGTGGCCCCTTTTTCCTCTTTCCCCTCTCAGACTGATGCCTGACAGGTCTGGAGTGGAAAGAGAACCCCCACAGCAAAGCTGTCTCCCCTCACTGCAAGCACCCACATTGCTGAGGGAAGGGGGAGCAACTGTCCATCTCTAGGGTGAATGAGAAAGTCAGTCGCATCATGGGAGGTTTTAGTACTGAACTTTCAGAGATGGTAACGATTTTAGAAATAATTTCTTTAATTTAGCCCACTGTCTATTTTCCTACCCTAACCAGAACCACCTTGCCTTGGTGACTGCAAAAGTATTTCTTATCGTATTCAGAAATGGAGTGACGGATGGGGACATGTGTCTGTCTTCCTTCCCACAGAGCCTAGGTGAAAGAACACGGACAAGGGAGGTCAGCTGAGAGAGTTCCTAGAGCTCTCCAAAGAGAATGAATCCAGGATGTAGAGTGCTCAAGGTTAGGGACCCTATAGCCAGCTCTGTAAAAACACTCAAAGCTGGAGCCAAGCATGGTGGCACACGCCTTTAACCCCTCCACTCCGGAGACAGAGGCAGGCTATCTCTGTGAGTTCGAGGTCAGCCTGGTCTACAGAATGAGTTCCAGGACAGCCAGGGCTAGACAGAAAAATCCTGTCTCAAAAAAACAAAACAAAACAAAACCCACACAGAACTGGACCTCTAAGTACCACTTGAGGAATCTCTCTTGATCAGGACTTGTGAAAAATGTTGCTACCTACGTAAAGGACTCTACTTTCCCAGCAGTCAGAAACCAGGAAGTCGACTCACAGGCTGGAGGGAAAGTAGTGTGTAAATACCTAACACGGAACCACTCAGAACCGCTCAATGATGCTTTTGTTCTCTATCGGGAAAATGATCTTCTTACTGAGGACGTGTAATTGAGATGTGAAACCAGAGAGGAAGCCCTGCAGCTCTAACCCTCTGATAAAGGCCGAGATAGCGAGAGCAGTCTGACAGAGCTGGGGTGTGGGGGCTGGGCACCAGCGCGCTGGAAGAAACAGGACGCCACCAGAGAAGTGGCACATCAGACTGGTGTGATGTCTGAAAAACAGACAGGTAGAATCCGAGGAGGCTAAACAAGTTGGCGTTTTCTCCTGGCGAAATATTGGAACCTACCATTAAGCCATCGGAGAGTAAGCATTGAGAGCAGGTGGTGCCAGGCTAAACACAGTTGTGTGTGTGTGTGTGTGTGTGTGTGTGTGTGTGTGTGTGTGTGTGTGCTTGTGCGTGTGCACGCGCATGTGTGTGTCTGCTCCTAGAGGGACGGCTCAGAAAGATCGTGTATGTTGATGGGGAAACACGAACTGGATAGTTCATGTTATAGCCATGTGTTCGGCAGTGCCTGACTGAGCTCAGACCAACTGCCAGCACTGGGCCGCCACAGAAAAATCAGTGCTGGGGAAATTCTGAGCAAGAGGTTGACAACTTACAAAATGTCTGCGGCTGTGCTTGAGGGTGGGCATACATAAAGATGCTGCGCTCCTGAGGGATTCCGAGCGATGAGACCTGGGATCCCGGAGTCTGCTCAGGACAGGTGCATGTCGGTTTCTTCACAGCACCGGCACTCTCACGGCCAACCAGAGGAGGACTGGGGTGGGGAGACAGCTTAGTGAGAAACGTGCTTGTCACACAAGCATGAGAGCCTCAGTTTGGGGTCCTGGGTTCCACATAAATGGCTAAGCATGACTGTGTACATCCATCCCCCAGAAATCGGAGGAAGAGGGGGGAGGCTGAGACAGGCAGAGCTACAACCCTGTGGTGAGCTCCAGCCCCACTGACAAGAGATGGCTCAGAAGTTAAGGCCACTCACTGCTCTATCAGAAGACCAGAGTTGGGATCCCAGCACTCACATTTAGCAACTTACAAAGTTACCTGTATCTCCAGCTCCAAGATATCGATCATCCTTCCTCTGACCTCAAGATGGTCCTGTGCACACACATGCACATACACATCTGTACCTGCACATACACCATACATAAAGTATTTTAAAGCATTTGAAAATATAAGGAAGAGCACAGTAGAGGATGTACTTCCAGAGTACCAGATACTTGATCGCCAGTCTCCACTTGCATACACGCATGTACATATACACCTGTCACACATGTGCACAGGCATACATCACAGATACATATACAAAGGAAAACAGCTTAAGCGTTCAGTGGTGAATAGGTTAAAATGTGGCGAGTCACACTTTGAGATGAAATACACCTTTTACCATTTGAAACGCCTACTAATGAAAGAGCAGTGAAGAGAAAACATGCCGTAGCCACATAATGGGAAATGCTTTTGCAATAAAGAATGAAAGGTACGTACTGACGAGATTTCAGAATGGTTTTCCCTGTGAGAAGACAGTCATGGAAGACCGTGCTGTGCGCCATTCTCACTCCTGTGTATGAAGTGCTCGGAACAGATGGATTAAGGGAGAACAGAGGATCTGGGGTGGCCTAGGAAGGTTGAGGGGAATGGCAGGCGACTCCTAGTGGCTGCATGCCTTCTGTGGGGGTGATGAAAGGTTCTCGGGATGAAGACAGCAGTGGCTGCATGCCTTGTGAACATGTAACCCCGACCATACTGCACTTTAAATGTGTGAGTTATACGGTGTGTGGACTTTATCTCAACACACTTGTTTAGAGGGGAACTGTGCCAGTGGAAACACTGAACAATATGGTCTGCTCTCTGGTGCCGTGGAGGAGGCTCCACTGACGTACGTGTTTACTGACCAGCCTGCCACGTTGCATTCCTTGGAGAACAGAACCAGGAGTGGTCATCTTTGTACATCCAGGGACCAGCACAGTTCCTGGCCCGGGAGATCGTTCCTAAGTGTTGTGGAGAAACAAATCCTTTTTGTGGACATGTGATATTGGATGCTTCTGCAAAGGTAACGGCTCACACAAAAGACCCACCCTCTGGGCCAATGAGATGGCTCAATGAGTAAAAGAACTTGCTGAGGACCATGTTTGATTCCCGGAACCTGCATAGTAAAGGATTCACAGAAATTGTTCTGTAACTTCCACACAGCACCATGGCACATACATGAGCATGTGCAAGCACACGCAGAAATAAGTAAATAAATAAAATATAATTAGAAACAATTTTAAGACTCACTTTATAACATTAGGATGATAAATTTGATTAAAATTAAACAAAAGAATTTAGAGTTTTATTTTTTCAAACACTTTTTCATTGTTGAAATACAAATAGATTGCACAAATAACATGCAGACATTCCTCTGTGTAGGCAGAGAGAGGACCTTCCAAAGTAAACTCACATGACCAGAGTTATGATGCCTTTTTCCCGCTTCATCTTTTGCTGTCGAGCACCAGACTCTCATAATTTCATCAAGGGCTTCTGAATCCAGAATTTGATTCAATGCTCTGTCTCTCTCTCTCTCTCTCTCTCTCTCTCTCTCTCTCCCTCCCTCCCTCTCTCTCTGTCTCCCCCTGCCCCTCTCTCTTCAAGAAAAGGTCAAGACAAGGTTTCTATGTAATTTTGAGATTGTCCCAGAACTCTCGTAGACTGGGCTGGCCTGGAACTCACAGAGATCCACCTGCTTCTGCCTCCCGAGTGCTGGGATTAAAGTCATGCGCCACCACTGCTTGACTTGTTCAATGTTCTTAAGGAACATCCACTGAGTACTTGATGGGTATGGGTGCCTCTGAGGGCATCAGTAGCAGATGTTGCTTAAGGGTCTTTGAAGCATCTTGTTATTTGTTTACTTGTTTTTATAGTGAAAAAAATATTTGTTTAGAATTAGCCTGATGGACTCATTTTAGAGGATCCCAATTTTGTTAGCAACATCCAGAGCATCATACTCAGGACCCAGGAGAACATCTGCCTTCTCTCTGTCAGGCCGTATGAGGGTGTTGACTTTGGCAGCATCAAGGTCATAGGGCTTCTTCACAGTACATTTGATCTAGTCCTTGTTGGCCTTGACATCCATAGTGAGCAGTGTGCTGCCGTCTTCTGTCTTCTTCCAGGTTGACTCAGTGGTTGGGAGAATTAGATGATGGTGTAGCTGTCCAGCTTGCTCCTCCCGGGTGCCTTTCCAGAGCCACACGCTCTTGGGCCACAGGAAGGTGGGTGATGTGCAGGTCTTCTTTTTGTGGCTGTGGACATCTTTCAGCTCTAACTTCTGGGCTTTCAAGACCTTTGCTTTGGCTTTGACTCTGGAAGGGGGAGGAGCTTCCTTCTTCGCTTTGAGGGCAGGGAAAGGCAAAGTATCTTGTTTCATGAATGGCGGACATTCCATTTTCAAAAACTCATCCTGCCTTAGCTTCTCTGAATGAGGACTTAACCATTCAAGTACATCTGTAAGAGGGGGGGAAAGCTCCCTACTCAATATACAGTGTAGCAAGGGAACAAGTTGTCATCTTTGACAATCCAATGGTGTTACATCCAAAGGCATCCTATCTTAATAAATGGGTTGCAGCTCATGCGTGGAGAAGAAATTAAATCTTTACTGAAGTGTTATTTTTCACTCCTTAGAGAAGCAAAACCCAAAACTGGAGTAGCATTCTCTTTGCTGGTGGGATGCTCTGTGGTGCAAGCCTCTCAGAAAATCTGGAAATAGCTCTTAAAACGACATGCAGTGCCTTCTGGCTCAGCAATCTCACAACTAGGAATCACTTACAAAAATCATCCTCTCAAAAATAAGAAAGGCACACACACTAGGACTTTTCTGCTGAGGCCAGGAATAGCGCAGCCTCATCAGCAGGGGGCTGGCTGACTGCATTAAAACTCATCACACACTAGCGCTGGCAGTTAGGAGTGACGTTCTGCTTGCCGGCAGGAGTGAGAGTCACAGCAAAACGCAGCCCAAGGACAGCACAGCTGTGTGAGGGGCTGTCCTTTCTCTAGTCTTGGAAAGGATAAAGGTGTACACACATGTCTGCTTGCTTTTCTAAAAATAATTAAGTAAATGAAGAATTACTGCATAAAAAATACAATAGAGAGAATGTGACAGAGATCACAGACAGAATTTTCTGAAGTGACCTTGTCTGGAAGTGGTGTGTGTGTAAATACATCAAAGCACAGTTTTAAAGATATAAAAACACACATGCATTTATACACACAATGCACACATGAATACATACATACAAAAGAAGCAAAGTATAGTTGTAATTTAACTTACAAATATCAATATGAACTCATATGGTATTATAAATATTTCTTGGTTTCGTCACTATGAATCATAATTGGCCAACTCATGAAGAATATTCACAGGCTCCTGACTGAGGTTTTGAAAATCTGTTCCATGATGCATGGGATGAAGGCTTCTGAGGAATGGCTGATTTCTCTTCAGAGGCAGGAGATGTGCAAAGCGAGCCTGGACCATGTTCTCAGACAAGAAGTAAAGGGCACTATCAAGGCTATCTTTAAAGGACACAGGTGGGAATATGATAAGCCCAACAAGCTAAGAACGGACTATTCGAGTGTCAAACGGAGGAAGAAGAGGCAGCTGTGACCACAGAGAAGGCTGGGGAAAAGGCTTAATGGCTTCTTTTGCAGAAGACCCAGGTTGAGAGCCCTGCACCTGCAGTAGCTATTTCACAACCTGTGACTCCAGCTGCAGGAGACTGATGCACCCAAGGTCTCTGTTGGCACCTGAGTGTGCATGTTACACATGCATGCATTCAGCCACACACACACACACACACACACACACACACATATATATAATAAAAATAAGCTTTTAAAAAGACTTACATGCAGTGAATTAAAACACAATTTATGTTAAAATACATGTGTTTACTAAAATGCTTAGTCATCTTAGGAAATAGCTAGGGCAGGTACCTCTCCTTATTCTAAAAACTGGTAAATAAGGGAAAGAGTCAATATTTACCCTACCTTCTCTGAGTAAATGACACCACCAGGGAACAAAATCTTTAGGAATGGCTGCTCTGTGTAGGAGAATATCTGCTAAGATTTACAAGAGAATTAAGCCTTACGGGAAATAGAGGGCCAAGAGTGGCAGTCTCTGCAGAACTGTGGGAAGTGAACGGGAGAGATGGCCCAGTGCTAGTGCTCTTATTGACTGGTTACTAATTGCACAAGGTAATGGCTTTCATTTTGACAGTTCCATGCATGCATGCATGCAATGCACTTTGCTCATCTTTACCCCTCTATTGCTCTCATCTCTTTCCAGCTTCTCCCCAATTTCTGTTTCCACATCTTTTTGTTGTTGTTGTTCTGTTTTGGTTCTTTTGTTTTTTGAGGCAGGATTTCTCTGTATATCCCTGGCTGTCCTGGAACTCACTCTGTAGACCAGGCTGTCCTCGAACACATAGAGATCTGCCTGCCTCTGTCTCTAAGTGCTGGGATTAAAGGCTTGCATCACCACTACCTGGCTTTTAAAATGAGGTTCATTTGTTTGTTTTTAAAGATTTGTTTATTTTTTGTGCGTTGGTGTTTTGCCAGCATGTATGTCTATGTGAAGGCGTCAGATCCCCTGGAACTGGAGTTACACACAGTTGTGAGATTCCATGTAAATGCTGGGAAATGAACCTGGGCCCTCTGCAAAAGCAGTCAGTGCTCTTATTCAGTGCACTGTCTCTCCTGCCCATTTCCACACTTTAAGTCTCCTATCCTTTCATGCCCTTTCTGATTTTGCACCCCACTCTCCATATGAAAAGAAAAAACCATTCAGCTTTCGTCTTTGTGAGTCTGACTTATTTCACTGAACATGATCTCCAGTTCCAAGCACATAACAAGGTTTTGTTCTTCATGGCTGTGGTATATACAGATCCCATTTCTTTTTCTTTACCCATTAATTGTAGGACACCTAAGACCAATGTTTGTTCTGTCTCCCTCTTTCTCTCTCTCTCTCTCTCTGTGTATATATATGTATAATGTATGTACATTTATGTGTGCAGGTGTTGGCGGGCCCCTGTGGATATGTGTATATGGAGGCCAGAGGAAGATGTCAGCTGCCCTCATCTACAGCTCCCACTGTATTCTTTTGAAGCGTGGTCTCTCTTCAGATTTGAAGTTCCTTGTCTTTCCAGCTAGACTGGCAGCTCTAACCATCCTCCTGTCTCCACCTTCCCCTTCTCCGCCCAGAGTGCCAGGCTTTCATGCTCAGGAAAGCTCAGAGCCAGCTTGTCGTATATGATGGGATCTGAAATTAGTTCTTCATGGTTGTTCATGTGTTCTCAGCCACTGAGCCACCTCTCCAGCCATAGAGTCAAGACAAGAAAAAAATGGAATGGGGCTTATAGAACAAAGCCCACTGAAAAGGCATACCAACTGAATGCCAAGTGTGGATCTATCTTGCCTGGGTTCTGTGTTGGGTACACTGTAACTACTAATAAGGAACTAGGGCTATCTCAGCAACAATTATCTGATGATGATAAAGAATTCTTGATAATTTATATATGACTATGATTCTGTGATTTTAAAATGTATTTGTCTTTGGAGATGCAAAAGAAAATACCATTTAGATGAGATTATGTGTGGAATTGTCTTTAGTTTCTATTGCTGTGAAGAGATACCATGGCCACAGCAATATGAAGGAAATTATTATAGAGGAAAACACTTAATGGGGACTGACTCACAGTTTCAGAGATTTAGTCCATTATCATCTTGACAGGCCATGGCAGCATGCAGGCAGACATAGTGCTGGAGAAGGAGCTGCGAGTCCTACAACTTGATCTGCAGGCAGCAGAAGGGAAAACGGTGCTACATTGGCCAGTCCTCAAAGCCTGCCTCCACAGCGACTCACTTCCTCAAACAACCTCTTTCATCAAGGTCACCTAAAAATGCCATTCCCTATGGGCCAAGCATTCAAACTCTGGGTCCATGGGGGCCATACCTATTCAAACCACCACAGGGATTCTCTTTAAAATGGTCTATTAGTTCTTGAAGAGATGGCTCAGCAGTTAAGAGTGTGGCCTACTCATGTGGAGGACTGCGTTGATATTTTGTTTGTGCTCTAACAAATAAAGCTTGCCTGAAGATCAGAAGGTGGAGCTAACCACTATTTAACCATAGAAGTCTGATGGTCTGTACAGACAGACAGGAAGTGGTGTGCCTGGGTGGAGAGATGAACATAGGTGGGAGGAGACAAGTGCTTGGCCCATTTTGGACTGAGGAGTTAACAAAGTAAGAGATGGCTGTGGCTTGCTCAGTTGTCTCTCTGATCTTTCAGAATTTACCCCAATATCTGGCCCTGGGTTTTTATTATTAAGACCAATTAGAACTCATGCAACATCGGGCATTGAACTTTAAGGCAAAAATTCATGAAAAGCCGCTTGCTTGTGACTTTGCAGCCACTGGCACATGTTGAAGCTCCATGTGGGGGCTCCCGTCCAAGTCACCATCATACCGGCTAGGTTTTCTTTTTTCCCCAAACCTCTGAGTGAGTTTGGTATTTTCCTACTGTAGCCTCTCTAAAACAGTCTCCAGCTGCCACCCAAACTTCAGAAGTATCTGGATTCCAAACGCCACAGGACTTACCCACCCTAGACTGGCTGGCTCTGCCTTCAGGCAGTTTACACCATACATGTGCTTCTTCCACACAGTCCCATGTGCATTTCCAGACAGGTGGCTCCCTCTCCCACCTGGGTGTGGGCTTCCCTAGACCCCGCCCCCTCGGGCTGCTGCCATATACTCTCATCTCTAGCTGTCCCAGCCAGGCTGTGCACTGCCTGTGTTCTCTGATCAGACGTGCTACATGGTCTTATGCTCCACCATCATTGTCAGCAGAGCTGGTGAGACCATTGGGAATTCTTAAAGGGGGGAATTAGTTCAAAAGAAGAGAGAAAGTTTTACCACATTAAAAATAGGAAACACGATTATAATGGGAGTTAGGTCTCTGTATGATAATACTCTGAACAGTTTGAAAGTGGAACACTTACATGAAAGGATAACTGATTTAGATGGGATTTATGTAATGTCAATCATAAACATTATCAGCTTTGTCATTTTTGTTTTATCTCTAAAAGGTTGGTTAATCTGAGTGCTAAGATACAAGTTTAAGAGAAACTTAATAAAACAGATCATAGAGATATTCTGATCAAGACAGAGGAATTTAAAGCAGCCACTCGAAGCACTGCAATTCAAGGTTAGAGAGGAACAGCCTAACATTTTCAAACACCCAGGTTTAATTTTTTTCAGTAACCTTACAGGAACAACTACCAAATGACAGATATCCCCAAGGCTGTGAAAGAGCTGAATGGACTTCTGTGGAAATATTGAATTTAGGGAGATTCAAGGAAGCAATAGTCTCATATGGCATGCATTCACCTTTTGTAAAGCAAATGTTAAACTTGTGGTCAGTTTGTAATAGAACTATCCCTAAAGACGGGATAGACTTGTTTAAAGCTGTTTTAGAGCCTGGTCTACAATTACAGTGGAATACCTGGTTCAGAGAAGAGGCTAAGATTATTGAACAACAGATTAAAAGGAGAGGTATGGAAATCTCCCAAGATAAACTTCTTGGAGAAGAAATTTATGCTACTATAGGAAGGCAATCTCTGTATGATAACCATGCCCTGGAATTATGCCATGCAACAGCTTTGAATGCTTGGGACAGAACTAGAGAAACAGGAAAGAAAGTCGAGTCATTTACTAAAGTTATACAGGGCCCAAAGAAAGCCTTCATGGAACTCTTACAAAGATTGACTTCAGCAGTAAACAGAATGATACCAATTTGAGAAGCTATACAAACAATAATTGAATATTTGGATTTTGAGAATTTTAATGCACAATACAAATGGGTAGTTAATGCAAGACCAGTACCCTCAGAAGAATGGATCCAAGATACAATCAATATTGAATCTCAAGGCCATGCTGATGCTTGGATAGGAGAGGTAATTTCCAGAGATTTGAAGAAAGATTGAAATGTCAAGTGTTTCAATTACACCTGAAAAGGGATTGTAAACAGCGCATTCCATAAATAATGTTTTCTCTAAGACTAATCCACACAGAACACCCCTTCCTTCTGGATTATGCAGAAGGTATGGCAAGGGCAGGTATTGGACTAATGAATGTAGATCAACAAAGGACAGTCAGGGTAACTCTTTACTGCTGAGAACCTCATTGAGAGACCTCTCATAGGCCCCATGCCAAATTCAGTTCAGTCATTTCCTGTCATCATGGAGGAAACTCCTCAGAGTAATTAAAGAACCTAATGCCTATTATAAGCACCATACTGCTCTAGATGGTAAAACAGCTATAGAAGAGAAAACAAAAAATTCAGGAGAAACCATAAAGCAAATATTTTGATAAACTTCTATAAGTTAAACAAAGACTAAAACTAAAAATATGAATAAATTACAAAGTCATTGAAGGTCTGATAGACACAGAGGCTAATGTAGCAAAAATTGCATCAGAATCTTGACATCCAAATTGGTCTCATAGGAGATAAATGTTCAGTTTTTAGGGATTGGAACATTATATCAGGTAAAGCAAAGTGAAAGATGAGTCAGATGTATAGGGACAGAAAGACAAAGACTATTATGTGACTAACATAGCAATGAATTTATGGGGGACATGATTTGTTACAGCAATAGAATACTCAGATTAACATTCTCCCAATCTTAGAAGCAAACAATAAATTAATGTATGCTTCTAGGAAAAATATTAGAAAGTATTATAAAGAACAGTCACCGACCATTTGGGTTGTAAAAGAACAGGACACAATAGCTGCTGATATTTTAAAGGCACAAACATCCCTACCTTTAAAATTGTTGATGGACAAACCTATATAGGTTGCACAATAACCTTTAGCAACAGAGAAACTGCAGGCCTTAGAATAGGAGCAGTTAAATGCTCAGCACATTGAAGAATCAACCAGTCCTTGGAATTCTCCTGTATTTGTTTTTAAAAAGAAATATGGAAAATGGAGAATGGTAACAGATTTAAGAGATGTTAATAAGTGATTCAGCCTTATTAACTCTTATTCAGCTTTTTTAAGTCTGGCAAATTTTTTTTGCCTTCTCTATTGTCTAAAGGATGACCTATTATGGTTATTGTTTTAAAAGATTGTTTCTTTATAAGAAAAAGACAGATAAAGATTGCCTTCACAGTACCTACTTATAATAATTCTCAGCCTGTTAAGAGATATCAATGGAAGATTCTCCCACAGGGAATGCTAAATAGCCCCATCCTGTGCCAGTATTTTTCAAGTCAGCCACTGGAAATGGTATGTAAGCAATTTCCTGAATCTATAGTTTTCCTTTACATGGATGATATTTTACCAGCTGATTCAAATGTAGATACTTTACAAAAAATGTTTGAAGAAGTTGGTGTGGGAGAATTATCTATATTCTGTCAATCATGTATTTTAATAAAACACTGATTGGTCAGGCAGTAAGTATAGATGGGAAAACCAGACAGGAAGTAGAGGTGGAAAAAAGAGAGCAGGAGTATTCTGGGAATCAGGAAGCTCCCACTTCCATTCTGGCCCAAACCACCAAGAAGCAAGATGTAACCTGCCTGGCTGAAAGGTACCGAGCCATGTGGCTAACATAGATAAGAATAATAGGTTAATATAAGCTACAAGAGCTAATAAGAAGCCTGAGCTAATGGTCCAGTCAGTTTTATAACTTATGGAGATCTCTGTGTGATTTTCTTTGGGGATTGCCAGCTGTGGGGTACTAGGCAGGACAGAAACCCCAACAAGCTGGTCCTTCAAGTTACAAGAAGTAAAGAAAATTTTGCCTTGTTAGGATTACAAATTGCTCCTGAAAAAATATAAAGAGAAGATTCTATTATTTAGGCTATAAAATAGGCTTACAAAAATTAGACCCCAAAACATACAAATTAGGAGAGATTGATTGCAGAATGTAAATGACTTTCAAAGATTGCTAGAAGACATTTCTTATCTACAGTCCACTATTGGGGTAAAAAATGATAAGCCAAGTAATTTGTTCAAAACCTTAGATGGTGACAAGAACTTAACTAGTCTAAGAAAATTATCAGCTGAAGCTGAAAGAGAATTGACTTTGGTGGAAAAGAAATTACAAGATGCACATATGGATCATTTAGATACAAAACTTGAATGCATTTTAGTTATTTTACCCTCTAAACACTCTCCTATAGGAATATTAATGCAGAGGGAATTTATTATCTTAGAATGGATCTTTCTACCACATAGAGTAAAAAATTAAAACCTTACATGGAAAAGACTTATGAGTTGATTCTAAAAGGAAAATAGAGACTTCATTGAAGAAACTCCTTATGGAGTTTACTTTCTTTGTGGTAAAAGTAAGCCACTGGGCAAGAAAGTGCCCTTGCCTTGACTGCCAACAGTATATTGTCCAAATTGGATAAGCAGGACACAATGAAAGTGATCGCTCAGCTTTGCCAAGACAAGGTAGGACATCCCTTCAGACTATTATGCTTCACAGAAAAGTCTTTCAGATATGCTAGGCCTGTAGGCAGAAGATGGATGTAAAGGAAGTTTGGGTGACTGTCCAGGCAGTCAGCTGTTTCTGCTATATCTCACATTTCTTTGGAAGTTGCTTCCTTGCACTTCCTGCTTACTCAGATGATATTATTTCCTTCTTGGGTCTCTGGTGGAGTTGAAGACTTTATAGTTACAGTTTTACTTGTTTGTAGGATTAATTCTAATTGTTCTTAATACTAAAATCCTAGAGTCAGATATAGAGGTCAATGCTGAAAGTTTAGAGAAGCAGAGCAGCCAACCACTAGAGAGTTCTTACCTTGACCAAAGGAATGATCCTATCTCTACAAATCCTCAGACTGCTGCTATCCCTACAAAACCTCAGACTGCCTCTCAGACTGAATCCTCAGACTGCATTCCCCCTCCACAAAAACTCAGAATGCACCCAGTTCCTGTCTCCAACCATCTTATATTCCTCTCTGCCCTGCCTTATCTTTTATGTCTCTACCTCCCTAGCACTGGTATTAAAGGCATGTGACTCCCAAGTGCTGGGATCACTTTTGTATGAGCTCTGTTTCTATTTTAGACAGACTCAACCTTGTTAGCCCAGGGTAGACTTGAACCCACAGAGATCCATCTGCCTCTGTCTCCTAAGTGCTGGCATTAAAGGAGTGTCCCACCACTTCCTGGACTCTGGCTAACTAGTTACTTATCTATGCACTCTGATCTTCAGGAAACCTTTATTTGTTAGATCACAAACAAAATATCACCAAATTTGTTACCAGATTCAGAACAAAATTTACTAAAGAGGTGTAAAATGTATATTATTGAGAGACATAAAAAGATAGTTTCAAATAACGCAAATTAGGATAGAAAATGAATTAGGTACAACATTTTGAACTCAATTTCTATAAATTTTTAATTGCTAATGGACTAGACATTGTTGTTTTTGCTGCCTATATATTGTATATAGTTTTTGTACTTATTGTATATAATTTTTCTTTTATTAGTTATATCCTTTTTTATTTTAGACAAAAAAGGGGGAAATGTGGTGAGCTTTTTCAGCTGAGTATTAGCAAAGTAAGAGGTAGATGTGGCTTGCTTTTTTTTTTTTAACCTTTCAGCATTTACCCCAATATCTGGCTTCAGTTTTTATTACTAAAACTTGTGTAACAGAGGACAGAAATTTGGTTCCAGTTCCCATGTTGCAGGTGTTTGCAACCATCTTTAATTCCAGCTACAGGGAATCACATGCTCTCTTCTGCCTTCCAGACACAACCACACATGTGTGTACACACTCACACAAATAAAAATAAAACCTTAAAATGATGCATTAGTGACAGAAGTAGCTAAAGTACAGAACAATGAGCATGGTCAAATGTGAATGATCAATCTTGGCTGATGTCATCAGAGGGGCTCTGTCATTTTATTCCTTTTGTAAGTTAGAAGGTTTCTTAAGGAACATACTTGTAATAAACACTAGGTTTTTTAAAAGATTTACTTATTTATTATATATACAGTATTCTGCCTGTATGTGTGCCTGCAGACCAGAAGAGGGCATTAGATCCTATTACAGATGGTTGTGAGCCACCATATGGTTGCTGGGAATTGAACTCAGGACCTCTGGTAAAACAACTAGTGTTCTTAACCCTTGAGCCATCTCTCCAGCCCTAACACTAGCTTTTCTTTATTCATGATTCCCAAGAATTTTCCTGGAATGTTACTTAATGCTCCTGAGACAAGGCTTGTCCTTGAGCCTGCAATAATAATCAACCTATGACCAAGTCATCTTTCATTCCTGCTTCTAAAGCTTAGAATCTAAAGTGTTTCATGTCCTCTGAAAACATGTTTCATTTTCTAACTAGAGATAATGATACTTTGTTCAATGCTGTGTGTCTTCACCAGCTATTGCCTTATAATGAAGACTCAAGCTTAATGGAGCAATTTGAACCAGGAATCTTCTTCATGCAAACTCATGAGCAATAGCCCTTGCCAGGTAGAAGCACAAATCTGTTTTGGCTCCCCAGGAGACTTGTCAGCATAGCTTCTGAACATAGTCAAATGAACCTTTGCACAGGCCCTTGGCACTCAGTTCAGACAGTCCTTGAGCCAAGATGGGGAGCCTGGTGTCTAACTGAGCTTGCTTGATACTGGCACACCTGGCCCTGCCCCTTGGGGACCTGACAGAGAGTGTCACCACTGCATGCATGGCAGGTAGTACACTGACCTTCTGGGTGGCCTCTATGCACATGCGCTATGCCCATCCCTTTAAAAGGCAAAATTCAACCTACTCCTTCCTTTTCCTCTTACTCTCTCCCACCAGTCCTTGGCTCTCTGCTTCTCTCTACATCTTTTGCTCTCTCTAGCTCTCTGTTTCTCCCTCCCTCCCTCCCCCTCTCTTCCCACGAGGCAACTCTGTACTTCCTTTCTCTTTCTCCTCTCTCCCTTCTTTTCCCTTTCCTCAATAAAACTCCCCATGACCTGTTTGTTCCTCGCCCACTGTAGTTTGGACCCAATCCATCTCACACCATATCATAATAATTCCTTGCATGCATTTGCAATGGGTGAGATATTTGCCCTTGTTCTAATGTCATTTCATTGGTGTGATAAAATATCCAGACAGAACTCAGCTTCAGGAGAAAGGGTTTGTGTCAGTTCACTGTTCTGGGTTACTGTCTGTCACTGTGGAGAAGCCATGGCAACAGGAGCTTGAGGCAGCTGCTCAAGTGGATTCAATCAAAAGCAGAGAAATAAATGCTCTCCCAGTTGTCTGGATTCAGCTTGGTTTCCCCCCTCTTTGTTTTTAAGTGTGTATATTTGTGTTGGGGGAGGGTGTACGCACGTGAGTCCTGGTACCCTCGGAGGCCAGATGTGTGTGTGTCAGATTCCTACAACTGGAGCCCCAGCAAGTTGTCAACTACCTGATGTGCTGGGACTTAAACTCAGTCCTCTGCAAAAACAGTAAGCACTCAACCAATGAGCCACGTCTCCAGTCCTCTTCCCCATCCCTACACAGTCCAGGACCTATCGTTAGCTGTATATCAGTCCATAAGCACCAGGTCTCCAGCAGCTGTGACATGACCTCCATTTACCCAGACCCTGTTGGAGTCAGCTCCCTGCCCGTAACAAATACCTCAGATAATCAACGCTGAAGAGACAATTGGTTTTGTCTTTAGCTTTAGAACTCTCAGCCCATGGTTAGCAGCCATGTCACTTTGGACCTGTGGAGTCCATATTGGCTGGAGTGTTTCGTGAAGCAAAATCACTTCCATCATGGTCAGAGAGTGAAGGAGAGCCAGGCAAGACCTGGTGTCCTATAATTCCCTTCGAGGCCATGCCACTGATGACCTGAAAAGGCCTGTCTCTTAAAAGTTCCATCATCCCCTTGGACAAGGGACTAATCTTGTAATACAGTGACTAGAAGGTAGGTACACTTATCCCAATCATGAAGAGCTTACCTCCCCCACACATACACATACAAATGCATGCACCTCTCTCTCATGAAGATACTATGGTCCAGATCTGGATTTTACCTTTTAAAATTAAAACAGAAAATCTGTTTTCTCAGTGTCATAGGCCTCGTTTCAAGTGTTTAATAGCCATCTCTAAGCCGTGGTGATAACAGGGACAACAGGCAAAGCATTCCCATCCCCTCAGCTCAGTCTGTAGGACAACTGTGGTCTAGAAGGTTCTTCCCCAGTCATGGTAGCATTTCTAGTCTTTCACGAGTGTCCTAGCTGGGTCAACTTCCCGCTTTATCCTAAAGAAATGAAGTCCCACTGGCATCACACAAGCCACCTCTGTGCCAGTGTCTAAACCTAATGTCCACATTTGCCAACCGTGGTGGTTAATTTTAATAGACAACTTGACTTGATTAAGAAACATTAAAGCATTAATGAGGCACACCTTTGGGGGTGCCTGTGGGGGTATTCCAGAGAGGATTAACTAAGAATGGAAAAACCGCTGCATATGGGTGGCACCATCCCCTAGGCTGAGGGACTAGACTGAATAACAAGAAAGGGAACAGAGCCCCAGCGTTCATGTCTCTCTGCTCCGTGATTGCAGATACAGGGTGATGAGTGGCTTCAGACTCCTTTGTTGCTCCTTCCCCACTCCCATGGACTGTGTCTCCTCAGACCGTGAGCTGAAACAGATCTACCATGGACTGTGTCTCTTCAGACTGTGAGCTGAAACAGATCTACCATGGACTGTGTCTCCTCAGACCGTGAGCTGAAACAGATCCACCATGGACTGTGTCTCCTCAGACCGTGAGCTCAAACAGATCCACCATGGACTGTGTCTCCTCAGACCATGAGCTGAAACAGATCTACCATGGACTGTGTCTCCTCAGACTGTGAGCTCATGTGAGCTCAAACAGATCCTCATTCTTCAGTAGCCTTTTGTCAGATATTTGTTCCCAGCAATGAGAAAGAAACTGACACACAAATGTGATGTAGAGGGCCAGGCATTGTGTCTTACCTAGCAGCTCTGCTAACTTGTGGATGTCATATGTCATATACTGTGTTCCTTTTTAACAGTTGCAGCAGTGAATGAAAGCTGTCAAAGGGAGAAGAAAAATCCACAAACACTTAGGCATTTGAGAGATGTCTATTGGGGCACAGGGGCTAATGTGGCTAGTTTCTGATGTTTGGCTTTCAGGCAGATATGGAGAGCAACGTGGTTACTAGTGATGATATCATTGTGATATTAATAAGGTAACAGCAAGAATCACAGGAAGTTGCCATGTGCTGGAGTCCCTGCAGCCACAGAATTGATTTTATCCTCTATTGCTGACAGTGAAGTAAACTGGGAATGAAGGAGGCATCACCCACTGAAGCTTTCAGTCCAGAGCAGTAATGCTGCCATTGAATATTGGTCCAGAGTTGGCTGGCTCAGTCTGTCTCCCTGTGAGGCAGTTCAGACTGTAGAGATTATAGCATAATGTGAGGCTGCTTCCTTCAGGGGCTCACATTTTGTCAAGCATGGTGGTGACACTTATAGTCCTAGCATTTGGGAACCAGAGGCAGGAGGGTCGCTGTAGTTCTGAGGCCTGTGTGTGAAGTGCAGGCCTAAGGAAGCAGAAGCAGGAGGATTACTGCAGATTTGAGGCATCTTGGGAAGTATAGGCTTTCTGGGGAACATAAGGAAACTTGCCCCAGAAGATGAGAGATTAGCACATAATACAAAAGATACATAATATCAAACAGAGGCATAGTTCTTGCCCAGGCAATTCACAGGGAAACACCAATGACACTTCTGAGAGATTGTTTTCTAAGAAAAGTCTTTTTAAGGTTTGCCCAGGCAGGCATGGTGGTATATGCCTTTAATCCCAGAACACAGGAGGCAGAGGCAGGCAGATCCCTTAGTTGAAGGCCAGCCTGATCTACATAGTGAGTTCCAAAAATAGCCAGGACTACATGTAGAAACCCTTCTCAAAAGAAAAGAAAAGAAAAAAGTTTTGCTTCAGGAGCTAGACTGTCCCTGAAAAATCACAGAATATTCCAGGCACGTGTTTGACATTCCAGCACACATTAACTTGGTAATTAATAGTTAGAATACATCATCTTACACAGGAAGGTGCTGCTGGCATGCTTTATGACTTTCAATTAATATTCAGAAATATGTCTGTGTGGAAATGAAAAGATTTGAGCAGAAGCAATTGTGGAGCCTTTGAAAAGTGCAATTGAGAAAATATACCGAGATGGTTGGAACATGAATTATGAAATTACCTTCCAGCCTGACATTTGAGGAATCTCATACAGTCAAATATTACAACAGAAAGGACATCTCTTATTAGAGTAAAAGTCCAGAATCGGGGAAAATTACGGCTTTAAACTGGAGCAAGAAAGAAGTCTCAGCAAGTGCAAATCTTGGCTGACCTTCGACATCAAGGTAAATTCTTCCCAACAAGGTCTTGGGTCTTTTATGGGGTAGGAGATTGCAAGAGGGCGGGGACATAGGATCATGCATTCATTCTTCTAATTGTTTCTTATCCAACTGATTATGTCTGCAGGAGGCTGGAGTTTTCTGCCCTCTCTGTCTCCCTTGCCTTCCTTTCCTTCTTTGTCCCAGCAGGAAGTGGGTCATGGGAAGATAGCAAGCTAGGTAGGGGAGATTTTGAAGTGGGCCCCAGGAGGTCAAGGATGCAGAGAGGAAAGAGAGCAGAGGCCTGGCCTCGACTGTGTCCAATGAGAAACATTGGCTGCTAAGGACCAATCACGGATTCTCAGTCCTTCAGGCTTTGTATCGTTCCTCCCCAGGCCTACAGGCCCTGCGCAAGGAGTCTGTGTAGCTTTCCAGCAACCTTCTGCAAGAACTGTGTCCTGGAAAGCCTCACAAGAGACAATGTGGACACAGCCCAGGAAACCCGAAGCCTGATGAGAGAAAGAAGCAAAACATTCCACTCATCGCTTCATGCCAGGCTCTGACGGGGAACGTCCGCTTTTCTCCACAGACATTTTGGAGCTAAGTCGTAAGACATATTAGCAAATGTGCTTGCTGTGATAGGCAGCAAACGGATCCCTGACGCCCACAGTTGTGCTAGCGTTGGGTGACTATAACCAAGGACTTGGCATAATTAATTTATGTGACAAGAGAGTTCTTTTGGCTCATAATTTTGGAGCTTCCATCCCAAGATCTGGTACCCCATTTTCGGGCTTCTACCGGGTGGGCCAAGTTGCAATGGCAAGAGATGTACGATAGTGTGGGCTGCTGACTTCATGACCAGAAAGTGAAAGAAAGTGGGAAAAGTTGGGGTCCCATAGTATCCTTTGAGGAGATGCCCTCAATGACCCAAAGACATCCCATTAGCCCCCCACCTTTAAAAGTTCTGCTACCTCCCAATAATGCCTCTCAGGCCAACAAAGTTTTTTTTTTTTTTGAGGCTCATTTTTCTTGTTTATTTTGTGTGAGTGCGTACATGCCACATGCATTGTTGGGGTCAGAGGGCAACTTGAGAGAGTCAGTTCTCTCCTTCTACTATGTGGGTCTCCAGGAGTAAAGTGAACTCAACTCATCCAGCTTGCTGGCTAGCGCCCTCACCCACTATGCCGTCTTGCTGGTTTCCAGGGTGGGTCTTACAGGATGGTCACTCCTCCAGGAGCCTGGTGGAAAGGGAGTCTAAGGAAAAGATTAAACTAAGGCTCTTGGGTGGCCAGGCGGCCCTCACTGCACTGGGGAGCACTGGGGAGCACTGGGCGTAACTGCTACAGTGAAGGAAGGGGTGGGAGAATTAGAGAACACAGCAGAACAGAGGCTGAAGTGATGCGAGCTTAGCTTTCAAAGTGGAAAAAGTGCCAAAGCAGAGAGGGAGACAGCCTCTAGAATTTCAAAAAGACCTGCAGAAGAAACAGGCCCTGCTCGTCCCTCAGGCTTACGGAGCAGGCTCTTCTTGACTTCAGCCTAGGGAGACACACTGTAGAGATCTAACCACTAGAACTATAAAATAACACAGTTGTGCTATTTTAGGGCTCTGTGCCTGGTCATTTATTACAGAGGCCAAGGGGAAGGATCAGGCTGGCTATTAGCCAGGTGAGACGGTGTTCAAATCCCTGACAAATTCAAAACACTGACCAGTGAGCTGACTCAGCAGGGAAGGGCATTGCTGCCAAGCCTGATAACCACAGGGTAGAGGGAGAAAAGCAACTCCTCCAGCTTCTTTGACTGCTACGATCAATATGGAAGAGCCCGGAAGCCAAGAAAAGATGTCTCAAGGTGGTGAAGGTGTCCAGCCCAGAGAGCCGAGAGCTCTGCTAACTTCCACACCAACGTCAGCACTGCTCCCAGCTGAGTCCTACTGATCAACTCTGCCACCGGCCCCCTCAAGTAAAAACATATTAAGTTGTCTCAGAAGGAACTTGGGGACCGGTTCCAAATTTCTTGATTCCACAAAATAAATAGTTCATGGGTGATAACACCACAAAGCATATGCTGGTAATTTCTTTCTCTTTTTGCTCTCTCTCACTCTTTCTCTCTCATTTATGCATATGTGTTCATGCATATGTGTGTTTATACATATGTGTGTTCATGCATATATGTGTTTATGCATATGTGTGTTTATACATATGTGTGTTCATGCACATATGTGTTTATGCATATGTGTGTTTATACATATGTGTGTTCATGCACATATGTGTTTACGCACATATGTGTACGTATGGAGATCAAAGGCCAACACGGCTGTCTTCCTTAATCACTTTCCACTCTAGTTTTTGAGAGAGAATCTCTTCACTGAACATGAAGTTTGCTGTTTTGGCCACAACTGTGGCGGGAGGACCCCTAAAATCTGCCAGTCTCTGCCCCTGGCAGGTGTGCTGGGATTGCAGGCACCTGTGGCAGTGCCTAGCTTTTCCATGGGCACTGGGACTCAGAGCTTAGGTCATCACGCCTGCATAGCATGCACTTGCTCACTGAGCAATCTCCCCAGGTCCCTGGAAAGTTCTGAACTAAATATGTACAACTATGTGGAAATGTGGGAATGGACCTGGCCAGCCAGTGTTTCCAGTTCCATAGGTAATAACCGTAAAGAAGGAAGTGCTTGATATTTTCCTGCCAGTGCTCAAGTGGACCCGTCCCTTGTAACCCTTCCTCATTGCCACCTCCCCAAAAAATACCATGGCGAGGTTTAATTACTAATGACCACACAAGGAAGAACAGACTTAGAATATGAAAATCTCCACCATGTAAAGAGAGCTTGGGCCAGACTTAGTAAATCAAAGTAAAGTAGCCAGTTCAGTCTAGATCTCAGACAAGTGAAAAACTGTTTTATTCTATAAGATTTGCAACATGAAAATACTAAGAAATGTAGCAACTGTTTATCTGAAGATTCACCGGGCATCTTGAATTTTCCTGGGAACTCCGGTGAGCTCCCTTTCGGAGTGTTCTTTCTGATTGCTGGGGAGGCAACTGTGGAGCTGTGGGGAGAGAAAGAGGCTGGAGCTGAGCAGATCTGACAGGACTGTGAGTCTGACACCTGGACTAGAACTGTGACTCACTTTACCTGGCTAGCGCAAGTAACTGAGGTACAAAACTTCTTTGTCACCCTCTATAAAATCATATTTACTATTCATGAAACAGATTCCAGATCTCAAATGATATAATATATAATATTATATATATAATATATATTATATAATACATATAATAGTTGCTTAATAAAACATCAGCTCCCTCCCGTTGCTTTGTTATTCCTCTTTTTAATATATTTACTTAGTGCATGTATGTGTTTATGATTTGTGAATGTGTTTGCATCGGGGCATGCATGCCATACACATGTGTGGAGGTCAGAGAACAATCTCAGGTGCTAGGCCTTCCCTTCAACCTTGTTTGTGAAGATGCATACACCAGGCAACTGGCCCTTGAGTCTCTGAGAGGTTCCCCTGTCTCTGTATCCATCTCTTGCTGTTGGGGTGCTGGGGTACAGCATGCATGGCTGTATATGGTTTTTACGTTTTTTTGGGGGGTCAGGCTTGCATAACAGGTGCTTTTGCCTGTTGATTTCCCCACCCCTCCCCTGCCCCTAGTGTTTTCTATTTGGGGTCAGCCTCTGAGGAAACGGTCATTTTTCTGGAACCTCACAGGATATAGTGAATAATTTAGCCTTTTGGGCAGCTTCGATTTGTAGGGATCTTCAGCGGCTCCTAACTGAGCTGACAAATGAATTGCCTTTCCTCGCTGCATAACGCTTCAGCCCCCCATCACATCAAGAGACTTAAGCCACACTAAGGAGACTAAACCCAAAGGCTCACCCTAGTAATCCAGACCCTCCATAGTTCTGGCTTGACGGTTAGCTCGGATCCTCGCAGAGAGCCCTAAGCTTCATCTCCAAGGTGCTGACTTTACAGTGTCTTGTTCACTTGGTTTGGGAGCCACTCCTGGGCAGCAGGTCAAGGAGGGTGGAAGAGCCCTGCCCAGAACACCTGGCCTCCTCTGAACCATTCATTGTCACACTGTTGCTGAATGTGTTTTCCTTTTACTTTTAATATCCCAGCTAATGAAAAACTATGGAATGATGTTCCAAAGAGACCAGCTTCAGGGTGTGACCATCAGTCTTCAGGTTGGTTTACAGAATTATTTTTGTTACCAAGATAATTCTCTAACTATGTTACATTTGGGCAAATGCTAACTATTTGAAGTTATTTTGTAATATGTCTGTACTGAAACATAAAATCGGTTTGTTTGGGCTCTGAGGGAGCTGGAGGGAAATTTGAGGCAACTCGTTGTGCTGAATTGTCCACACATCATTTTAAAAGCAGTTAATATATCATTTAGAAAGATAACTTAAAACAAAAACAAGCCATTTCCTAGAAGAGAAATGAGACCAGCCCAAGTTTGCCATTGTTCTAATTATGGCTCTATTTTTCCCCAGGGCACAGGAATCTTCATTTAGTTTTTTTCAAAGCAGTATTAAGGAAGTGGAACACTTCCTGTTAACAAAAAAACAGTCTCATTGAAATGTTTAAAAATGCTTCAGACCGGTTGCTATTCTGTCTACTGGTGGGGTAACAGAGATATTGTCTGGAAGACTAACAATAAGGAAAAAGGAGCACAATTCTTTGAATTACTCAAAAGAATACTTTATCTCTTTACTGATTTCTTTAGATTGCTCTGAAGTCCATTTCTATGCTTCCTCACTTCTAGGAAACAAAACAAAACCAACTCCACCCATCATCAGCAACTGTGAAGGCTGTTTTCAGTCGTTATAAAATTTTCCAGTTGTTGGCAAGGATACGGAATAATTATATCTCTCCTGCTTAACTATTATAAACCTTGCTGGATGTTTGCATCCCCCCCAAACTTCTAGTTGAAACCTCATCCCAAAGTAGGTGATGTTATCCGAAAGTAGGGCCTTGGAGAAATAACCCGATTATGAGATGACAGATTATGAATGGGATTGGTGCCATGATGAAGCAGGCCTGGTGCAATAACCTGTTCCTTTTCTTGTGTGAGAACACAGAAAGAGCTGTACAGTCTATGACCCACAGGAACACCCCTACATTCCCAACTTAATCAACCCACCCAACCAACTCAACCCACCCAATCAACCCAACCAACCAACCCAATCAACTCAATCAACCCATCCAACCAACCCAAACCCAAGCAACCAACCCAATCAACCCAACCAACCCACCCAACCAACCCAACCAACCCACCCAATCAACCCAATCAACCCAACCAACCCAACCAACCCAATCAACCCAACCACCAACCTAATCAACCCACCCAACCAACCCAATCAACCCACCCAACCAACCCAATCAACCCACCCATCCAACCCAACCCACCAAACCACATTGTAGGGGGAGAAAAGTGACTCCTTCAGGTTGTTTTTTGACCTCTACAATCAAAGAAAGAGGTTTCAAGGTGGTGAAAGGTATCTAACCCAGAGAGCTGATAGCTCTCCTAATTTACACACCCAACCCAACCAACCCACCCAATCATCAAAACCACCCAACCGAACCAACACATTCAACTTATCCTATCCAAGCAAGCAACCAACCTACCCAATCCTGTGCACCCTATCTTGGACTTCTGTGGTTGTCTGAATTAAAATGACCCCCATAGGCTAATAGGGAGTGGCACTTTTGGAAGATGTGGTCTCATTAGAGTAAGTGTGGCCTTGTTGGAGGAAATGTGTCACTGGGTATCTTAATTAGGGTTTCTATTGCTGTGAAGAGACACCATGACAATGAAAACTCTTATAAATGAAAACATTTCATTGTGGTGGCTAGCTTACAGTTTCAGAGGTTCAGTCCATTATCATCATGGTGGAACATGGAGGATGCAAGTAGACATGGTGCTGGCTCATCTTTACCAGAAAGCAACAGGAAATAGACTGTGGTACTGGGAGAAGGTTGAGCATAGGAGAATACAAAGCCAACCCTCACAGTGACACACTTCCTCCAACAAGGCTACATCTACTCCAATAAGGTCACAGGTCCTAATAGTGCCACTCCCTTTGGAGGCCATTTTCTTTCAAATAACCTGGGGATAGGCTTTGGGGTTTCAGACGCTCAAGGCAGGCCCAGTGTTACTCTCTTTTCCTGCTGCGTGCTGATCTAGATGTGAAACTCTCAGCTCCTTCTCTAGCACCATGTTTGCCTGCATACCATCATATTTCCTACCAAGACAATAATGGACTTAAACTCTGAATTATAAGCCAGCCCCACTTAAATGTTTTTCTTTATAAGAGTTGCTGTAGTCGTGGTGTCTCTTTACAGCAATAAAACCCCAATTAAGACAACTTCCCAGACTCCATAACTATAAAAAAAATCAATTTTTATTGCTTGTAAACCACTGAGCAAAGTCTGAAAACAGAAATTTATATTTCAGGAGTAGTTAATAGAAATTTTAACTTTCATTAAATAATATTTTAAACTCCAGTTATATGAAACAAGCAAACAAAAATATGTGCTCAAACTGTGGCATGTTGTTCTGGCAGCTTGGAGGACCATACTGCAGAGCAAACAATCCATTGCTCCTACTCCTGAGCGCACCTGCACCTGCACAGAAGCCTACAGGAATGTTGAGAACAGTCGTACTCATTAATACCTTAAACTTAACCCTAATGCAGCCCAACTCATGAACAGCTAAACAAATCACACTGTTAGGCCAGAGTACCGGGAGCAAACAGACCCGAACAGCACTACTAGGTAATAAAACTGGAACATGCAAAAAAACACACATTGCATTAAGTGAAAGGAGTCAGACCCACGTGGCCACACTCCATCTGGATAGCAGGGCAAACAAAGCCCAGCCACAGAAATAGAGAACAGGTCACTACTGCCAGGTGTGGCAGTAGAGGAGGCAACTGACTACCGAGGAGCAGGAGGGAGCCCTCTGCTCTGGTGGAATGTCCTGTCTTGTCTTGGTGGTGCTAGGACTCCATATATTAGTCAGAATCCACAGAAGTGCAGACCTTAAAAAGGCAAATTTTACTATATGTAAATGATACTGATTCAGTAAAAGTGATTTTTAAAAATGAGTCATTTTGAGACCTCATGGGTATTATTGCAATGCTAAGTAAGCTTTCATTAAAATGCCACATACAGCCAGAAAGTGGTGGCACACACCCTTCGTCCCAGAACTCAGGAAGAAGAAACAGGCAGGTCTTTATGTGTTTGAGGTCAGCCTGGTCTACATAGCTGAGTAACAGGCTAGCCAAGGCTACATAGTGAAATCTTATCTCAAATAAAAACAGAGATTAAATTAAAATACTTGTTATAAACAGGCTCAAGGGAGGCACATCTATAGAGGAGAGGGCCATCCCTTTTCTGCTTTATAAAAGAACAACCATTCGGTGGCTACTTTGCCTGCTTGATCATGAGACAGTATGTATGACTGACAGATACCCATGGCTGACTACAGTGTTCTTAGAGAACAGTGGCAATGTCCATCCCTCTTGCCACGGACATTTGTTCACTGTCCATACCAACCTTGTATGCTTGGATACAATGAGTCCCCCAGGCAACCACAAGGCTTGTATTTGTCTTCTTGGTTTTAAAGAGCTCCCTTCTCACGACTGTTCTTCACATGATAGCTCTTATAAATTCTACAAGGCCCTGAAGCACATATCCAGCAGCATGCAGTAATAGGCCAATACCTCTCAGCTATTATGAGTGGGGCTATTCCCCCCTTTGTCACTTGGTGCTGGAAAGGGGGAAATCCATATCATCTTTTTATAGAAATGAATTTCAGGAGCAATCATCAGGAGTCCTTGTCTGTAGCCCAAGATTGGATTTTGCTGTTGTTGTTGATTTTCTCTTATTTTATGTCTTAGATAGGTTTTTCATTACTGGGATGAAATGCCATGATCAAAGCAATGGTTTGGGGAAGAAAGAGCTTATTTGGCTTATAGTTTCATATTACTGCTCATCACTGAAGAAAGTCAGGACAGGAACCTGGAGATAGGAGCTGATGCAGAGGCCACGGAGGAGAGCTGCTTAGTGGCTTGCTCCTCTTGACTTGCTCAGGCTCCTTTCCTACAGAACCCAGGACTATCAGCCCAGGGATGGCACTGCCTACAATGGGCTTCCCTCCCATCCATCACTAATTAAGAAAATGTCTTATAGGCCCGCCTACAACCCAACCTCATGGAAGCATTTTCTCAGTTGAGGTTCCCTTCTTTCAGGTGACTTTAGCTTGTGTCACATTGACATTTCCTGTCCCCCTAAAGCATCTCAGGTTTTTGTTTTCCTTCTTGGGCTTTTTGGAGATCTTTTGGTATAAAACTGTGCTCATGAACAATTTTTTAGAATGATCAACTCTTAGCCCTTCTGACCTAGAGGGACTCCATTAGGGAACTCAGAAGTGGCAGTGACAGGGTGGGCGGGGTCCGCCAGCTCTGTCAGCTCCCTGCTGGTTTTGTCTTAGAGGATCCTGCAATAATCTTATGTTTCAGTCTTCACAGACACTGCCTTGGCCTCACCAGCATGAGGCCTCCTTAGTTTTGTTTTCTTTAGCTTGCCTGGTCATTCAGCGCTCAAATCTTTCCTTTAAACCATTGTGACTGCGAGTGGACTTTTGTGAAACTCAGTGAGAAACCATATGCTGGGGACATTGACCGGCCATGAGATTGTTAGCTTCGTTACTGTGACAAAATACCCGGAATAAATAAGCTTACCGACAACGTCTCGAACTTGTTTTAGGCTACATTGACCTGGACCCAAAGCAAAGCATATTATGATGGTGGAAGTTGGTGTGGTGGATAAGGATACGCATCATGATCTCTGGGAAAGAGTGGAAACAAGACTGACCCTTTAACAGTATGCCCTCGGTGATCGCGCCCTCCCAATAATCCACTCAGCTATGAACTCAAAGTGGGTTAATCCGTTGATGAGATGGGCACCGCTGTGATGAAACCACCTCAAAGTCATCACCACGTGAGGGCCCGACTTTGAACGCATAGAAACATTCTCTTGTTGGAGAGCCTTGCTGAAGGTTTGTAACATCATTTGCGTTCGGTCACGCGTCATGTATTGATTGGACATTGCCATATACGGAGTGCTGTGGGACTGCTGAGTATGGTAGCCGTGGTGGCCGGGTGTTGGGGACACATGCCTACTCTAGAGTAAGCTGGCCATTGTCATTGGAGTGCATTTTGTGAAGGGAAAGTTCCTGGGTCACTCCTTTTCAATGGGCCTGAGCCGCTCTGGGGAAGAGAAGGCGGGTGCCCTGCTAAGTGTTGAGTGAGGCACATTTTGGATTTAAGTGCTGAAGAGGACTGTAATCAGAGAAAATGACATTTCCCCTGGAGGTGAGAAAGGAGACCAGTGCTGTGGAAGGTGAGGGGAGCTGGGTGAGATGCAGCCATGGGTGAAGGGTCTTTAAGAATACCGCATAATTTGGCCTGTGTTCCAAAGTCAATGGGGAGCACTGGGGTTTGAACAGGGAGTGCTATGATCAGTTTCATTTTTGTCTTATATTTTCACGAATACATCCTCTTGTTCTTGGCTCTCTTGGCTTTCTTGGTTCTTTTGGGTCTCTTTTGGTCTCCTTTCTTGCCCATCTCTCTTCTCTTTCTCTCTCACTCGCTCCCGCTCTCTCCTCTCAGGGCCTGGTTCAGTCTGCCAGCCATATTCAGTCTGTTATTTTCTTTCCCTGCTGTAGACTCTTCCGGATGCCTCTGAATGTTCCTTCCCTCACATCTACAATAGAAACCTTCTCTTCAACCACAGAAAAAGAATACGCACTCTTGGCAGCAGTGACTGTAGCCATATGCGGAATGCCCTGATCCTTCTTTTTCTCACATTTGCCCATCTCTGGCCTGGTCTACGTCATTAGCTTATAAACAAGGTATCTTCAGTTTCCCTGTTAAGTGTAGAGCCTGCAGATATGGCATATCTAATGCTTTTGTTCCAGTCATTAGAACCCTTGATGAATCCACAGGGCACATGTTCTAAGACTGATGGTCACAGCAGTGCCCTACGGCCCTCCAGCTGGGGCCTTTGGTCTTTGCTGAGCATCCACTTATCCTCAGACCCCATGGACACTTACCTGCTGCCAAGGGGCAGCTTGGCCTTCAGAGCTATAACTCCACTGACCTTACAGCTCTGCAATGGTCTGCCAAGCTGAGTCATGGTGGCTTGGCTTGACTCTTCACCTCCTAACTTCATATCAGGCACCAATCTAGGTGCCATCTTGGGGAACTTCAGTTCAGTGTCCTTCCCTGCCTGGGAAGCTCGTTTAGAAAGGTCCCTCCAGGAACATCCCCTTTTTTGAGACAGGATCTCTATGTAACTGTGGCTGTCCTGGAACTCTCTGTGTAGATCAGATTGGCCTCAAACTAATGGAGATCCTCCTAACTCTGTTTCCTGAGTGCAATACCAAGCCTGGCCTTGGGATCCTTTTGAGTGGGGACCCCCAGCCTTGCATACAGTCTGCTCTCCATGTCTCCCACACCATCTCTGCAGACCAGTGTGACAACAGTGGGGGACTTTTGCCAGGACACAAAATCTCCCACTATGCCCCGGGCCTGTGAGCACCTGTAGATCTATGTAACTAAGCAAGTTTTCTCATGACGATAAAACTGAGACTGAATGCACTTACTCTGTCCATTTCCAGGGTTAGAAGATGATACCATTTTGATTTAATTGTATTTTCCCCTCTCTATCACCATCTTATTATCATATTACTCTCAATATATATAACAGTGAAGAGAGAAGACAATAAAAGGGCATGTTATGCTTCATCAACCAGCGAAAGATTTTTATATAAACATGCTCATTACAAATTCACAGGTCACCACAAACAGATGGGTCTCTGAGAAAGGTGACTGCCATGTCTCAGAGGTGGTAACAGGCTGCGAGATTCCACATAGCAAGCAGTACTCCGAGGCTGTGAAAAGTGAATTAATTGTGGAAGTATTTACTCTAAAAAAAAAAAAAAAAACCTATTGGAGTATACACCCGGAACATACATTTCTAAAGAATGAAAAGTTGTAAAGTTTTAGTTTTTCCTAATAGTGGATGTTTACAAAATGTGCTGAAACCTTCGAATTTGCTTTTCACGTGGCTTCTTTGCCTTCAAAATGGACACCTTTTGATTCCCTGGCAACTCTGTCTGTAGGTGCAGACCTAAGTCTTTCCTGCTGCCCTTTCAGCCTTTGCTTCTAGCCTATCTCCATCCCTCTGTGACACCCACTGACCCCTGGACCTTGGAGCATTCTCTACCAGGAACCCTGTAGCCACCACACTAACGCTGGATCCAGAGTAGACAACAGAAACAAGGAACAGAGTCCCCACCCAACAAAGGCACGATCTGATGTCTACACCAAGAAACATGTAAAATGTTGTAATTCTAGATGCTGAGATCGCAGTACAAAAACACAAATGTGAACAGTCAAGACAACATGCCTCCTTCAGAAGCCAGCAACCCCATCACAAGACCCCAGTCTCTGCAATTTAGCTGAGGCACAAGATAAAGACTTCAAATTACTATGGGTATGTCCAAAGACCTTAATGAGGATATGAATAAGTCCCTCCATAAAGACTGTGAAAACATGAACAAACAGGGGATTGAAATAATGAAAACATTTTAGGGCCTGAAGTAGATACAGAATCGCTAAAGAAAACCAAAACTAAAGTAAAACTGGAATGAAAACCTTACGATGTCAAACAAAAACCTCAGAGGTAAGTCAAGACAAGGAGAAGAGAATTCCAGGTGCTGACAAGGCAGAAGGAAGGATAGCAAAGTCAAAGAAAATGGTAAATCTAAAATAAAAAAATTCAGGCAAAAACATCCGGAAAACTGAGACACTATGAAAATACCAAACCTATGAATAATAGGGAGAGAGAAGGAGAAGAAACACTGGTCCAAGACATAGGATATATTTTCAGTAAAATGATAAAAGTTTCCCACTCAAAAGAAGGAGGTGTCTGTCAAGATATAAGAAACATACAGAACACCAAATAGATAGTACCACATAATAATCAAAACACTAATTTATAGAACATAGAAAAGATATTAAAAGTTACAAAGGATAAAGACCAAGTAACATATAAAATAAAAGATCACAGGCGATTGCCAAGACCATCAGTTGGTCTCTGCATCCTGATGGTAAGGCCCTAGTGATGACGACAACACTAATGTCTCTTTAAACCCAGAGCTGGCGCCGAGCAGAAGCTTCATTCCATGATTAGCACTCAGGGTATTGGAAAGCACTCTACAGGCTACCAGAGAAGAAACCTAGTCATCAACCTTGCCCAGTTACTGGCCCTGTGAGCAACAGCAGTGACCGGCCTGCAAGACATCCGGGTGTACATGGCACAGATTTGATGGGAGTGACCAACACTGCTAAACCAACACTCTTAAAGCAGCCAAGAACCTGAGACTAGATAGGTCACCTACCTATGGAAAAAGTTTGGACTAATATTGCAAAAGGAGCATAGCTATAAAATGACTCCTGATGCTCTTCACTATACAAACAGATCCCTCAACCAGACGAGTTCCTTTCAGCAGTAGGGGGACTCACGACAGGGACTCACAACTGGGCGGTGTACACAGATTGGCAGGCTGTGGAGAGCTTTGTCCTAAATGAGACATTTTCCTCAATTCATCCCATCAGGGCTAAGGGAAGTACCCGGGGAAAGTAGAAAGAGTATAATAGCCAAAGTGGATGGATGAGTCCCTGAAAGCTGTGACTTCCAGGGACTACAGGACTGACACGAATATGCACTCACAGTGACTGTGGCCTGCACAGGACACACGTATGCAGTCACAGTGACTGTGGCCTGCACAGGACACATGCATGCAGTCACAGTGACTGTGGCCGGCACAGGACACATGCATGCAGTCACAGTGACAGTGGGCTGCATAGGACACATGCATGCAGTCACAGTGACTATGGCGTGCACAGGACAAACGTATGCAGTCACAGTGACTGTGGCCTGCACAGGACACATGTATGCAGTCACAGTGACTGTGGGCTGCACAGGAGACACGTATGCAGTCATAATGGCTGTGGCCTGCACAAGACACACGTATGCAGTCATAGTGACTGTGGCCTGCACAGGACACATGCATACAGTCACAGTTGCTGTGGGCTGCTCAGGACACATGCATGCAGTTACAGTGGCTGTGGGCTGCACAGGACACACGTATGCAGTCATAATGGCTGTGGCCTGCACAGGACACACGTATGCAGTCATAGTGACTGTGGCCTACACAGGACACATGCATGGAGTCACAGTGGATGAGGGCTGGACAGGAAACATGTATGCAGTCACAGTGACTGTGACATGCACAGGACACATGCATGCAGTCACAGTGACTGTGGCCAGCACAGGACACGCGTATGCAGTCACAGTGGCTGTGGCCTGCACAGGACACATGTATACAGTCACAGTGGTTGTGGCCTGCACGAGACACATGTATGCAGTCACAGAGAATGTGCCCTGCACAGAACACACGTATGCAGTCACAGTTTTTGTGGGCTGCACAGGACACATGCAAGCAGTCACAGTGGCTGTGGGCTGCACAGATTTCAAGTATGCAGTCACAGTGATTGTGGCTTACACAGGACACATGTATGCAGTCACAGTGACTGTCGCCTGCACAGGTTTCATGTATGCAGTCACAGTGACTGTGGCCTGCACAGGACACACGTATGCAGTCACAGTGACTGTCCCCTGCACAGGACACATGCATTCAGTCAGAGTGACTGTGGCCTGCACAGGACACGCGTATGCAGTCACAGTGATTGTGGGCTGCACAGGATACATGTATGCAGTCACAGTGACTGTGGGCTGCACAGGACACATGTATGCAGTCACAGTGACTGTGGCCTGCACAGGACACGGGTATAGAGTCACAGTGACTGTGGCCTGCACAGGACACATGTATGCAGTCACAGTGGTTGTGGCCTGCATGAGACACATGTATGCAGTGACAGAGACTGTGCCCTGCACAGAACACACGTATGCAGTCACAGTTTTTGTGAGCTGCACAGGACACATGTATGCAGTCACAGTGACTGTGGCCTGCACAGGACACACGTATGCAGTCACAGTTGCTGTGGTCAGCACAGGACACATGCAAGCAGTCACAGTGGCTGTAGGCTGCACAGGTTTCAAGTATGCAGTCACAGGGATTGTGGCCTGCACAGGACACATGTATGCAGTCAGAGTGACTGTGGGCTGCACAGGTTTCATGTATGCAGTCACAGTGATTGCGGCCTGCACAGGACACACGTATGCAGTCACAGTGACTGTGGCCTGCACAGAACACATGTATGGAGACACAGTGACTGTGGTCTGCACAGAACACATGTATGCAGTAACAGTGACTGTGGGCTGCACAGGACACACGTATGCAGTCACAGAGGCTGTGGGATGCACAGGACACACGTATGAAGTCACAGTGACTGTGGCCTGCACAGGACACACGTATGCAGTCACAGTGACTGTGGCCTGCACAGGACACACGTATGCCGTCAGAGTGACTGTGGGCTGCACAGGACACATGTATGCAGTCACAGTGACTGTGGCCTGCACAGGACACATGTATGCAGTCACAGTGACTGTGGCCTGCACAGGTTTCATGTATGCAGTCACAGTGACTGTGGCCTGCACAGGACACACGTATGCAGTCACAGTGACTGTGGCCTGCACAGGACACATGAATGCAGTCACACTGACTGTGGCCTACACAGGACACACGCATGCAGTCACAGTGACTGGGGCCTGCACAGGACACACGTATGTAGTCACAGAGACTGTGGCCTGCACAAGACACATGCATTCAGTCACAGTGACTGTGGCCTGCACAGTACACGCATATGCAGTCACAGTGACTGTGGGCTGCACAGGACACATGTATGCGGTCACAGTGACAGCGGGCTGCACAGCACACATGTATGCAGTCACAGTGACTGTGGCTTGCACAGGACACGCGTATGCAGTCACAGTGACTGTGGGATGCAGAGGACACATGTATGCAGTCACAGTGGCTGTGGCCTGCACAGGTTTCATGTATGCAGTCACAGTGACTATGGCCTGCACAGGACACACGTATGCAGTCACAGTTTCTGTGGGCTGCACAGGACACATGCAAGCAGTCACAGTTGCTGTGGGCTGCAGAGGTTGCAAATATGCAGTCAAAGTAATTTTGGCCTGCACAGGACATAAGTATGCAGTCACAGTGACTGTGGCCTGCACAGGCCACACGTATGCAGTCACAGTGACTGTGGCCTACACAGGACACACGTATGCAGTCACAGTGACTGTGGCCTGCACAGGACACACGTATGCAGTCACAGTGACTGTGGCCTGCACAGGACACACGTATGTAGTCACAGAGACTGTGGCCTGCACAGGACACATGCATTCAGTCACAGTGACTGTGGTCTGCACAGGACACATGTATGCATTCAGAGTGACTGTGGCCTGCACAAGACAGATGTATGCAGTCACAGTGGTTTTGGCCTGCACGAGACACATGTATGCAGAAAGAGTGACTGCGGCCTGCACAGAACACACATATGCAGTCACAGTTTCTGTGGGCTGCACAGGACACATGCAAGCAGTCACAGTTGCTGTGGGCTGCAGAGGTTGCAAATATGCAGTCAAAGTAATTTTGGCCTGCACAGGACATAAGTATGCAGTCACAGTGACTGTGGCCTGCACAGGCCACACGTATGCAGTCACAGTGACTGTGGCCTGCACAGGACACATGCATTCAGTCACAGTGACTGTGGCCTGCACAGGACACGTGTATGCAGTCACAGTGACTGTGGCCTGCACAGGACAGACGTATGCAGTCACAGTGTCTATGGCCTGCACAGGACACAAGTATGCAGTCACAGTGACTGTGTGCTGCACAGGACACATGTATGTAGTCACAGTGACTGTGGCTTGAACAGGACACATGTATGCCGTCACAGCCACTGTGGCCTGCACAGGTTTAATGTATGCAGTCACAGTGACAGTGGCTTGCACAGAACATATCTATGCAGTCACATTGACAGTGGCCTACACAGGACACACGTATGCAGTCATAGTGACTGTGGCCTACACAGGACACATGCATGGAGTCACAGTGGCTGAGGGCTGGACAGGAAACATGTATGCAGTCACAGTGACTGTGACATGCACAGGACACATGTATGCAGTCACAGTGACTGTGGGCTGCACAGGAGACACGTATGCAGTCATAATGGCTGTGGCCTGCACAAGACACACGTATGCAGTCATAGTGACTGTGGCCTGCACAGGACACATGCATACAGTCACAGTTGCTGTGGGCTGCTCAGGACACATGCATGCAGTTACAGTGGCTGTGGGCTGCACAGGACACACGTATGCAGTCATAATGGCTGTGGCCTGCACAGGACACACGTATGCAGTCATAGTGACTGTGGCCTACACAGGACACATGCATGGAGTCACAGTGGATGAGGGCTGGACAGGAAACATGTATGCAGTCACAGTGACTGTGACATGCACAGGACACATGCATGCAGTCACAGTGACTGTGGCCAGCACAGGACACGCGTATGCAGTCACAGTGGCTGTGGCCTGCACAGGACACATGTATTCAGTCACAGTGGTTGTGGCCTGCACGAGACACATGTATGCAGTCACAGAGAATGTGCCCTGCACAGAACACACGTATGCAGTCACAGTTTTTGTGGGCTGCACAGGACACATGCAAGCAGTCACAGTGGCTGTGGGCTGCACAGATTTCAAGTATGCAGTCACAGTGATTGTGGCTTACACAGGACACATGTATGCAGTCACAGTGACTGTCGCCTGCACAGGTTTCATGTATGCAGTCACAGTGACTGTGGCCTGCACAGGACACACGTATGCAGTCACAGTGACTGTCCCCTGCACAGGACACATGCATTCAGTCAGAGTGACTGTGGCCTGCACAGGACACGCGTATGCAGTCACAGTGATTGTGGGCTGCACAGGATACATGTATGCAGTCACAGTGACTGTGGGCTGCACAGGACACATGTATGCAGTCACAGTGACTGTGGCCTGCACAGGACACGGGTATAGAGTCACAGTGACTGTGGCCTGCACAGGACACATGTATGCAGTCACAGTGGTTGTGGCCTGCATGAGACACATGTATGCAGTGACAGAGACTGTGCCCTGCACAGAACACACGTATGCAGTCACAGTTTTTGTGAGCTGCACAGGACACATGTATGCAGTCACAGTGACTGTGGCCTGCACAGGACACACGTATGCAGTCACAGTTGCTGTGGTCAGCACAGGACACATGCAAGCAGTCACAGTGGCTGTAGGCTGCACAGGTTTCAAGTATGCAGTCACAGGGATTGTGGCCTGCACAGGACACATGTATGCAGTCAGAGTGACTGTGGGCTGCACAGGTTTCATGTATGCAGTCACAGTGATTGCGGCCTGCACAGGACACACGTATGCAGTCACAGTGACTGTGGCCTGCACAGAACACATGTATGGAGACACAGTGACTGTGGTCTGCACAGAACACATGTATGCAGTAACAGTGACTGTGGGCTGCACAGGACACACGTATGCAGTCACAGAGGCTGTGGGATGCACAGGACACACGTATGAAGTCACAGTGACTGTGGCCTGCACAGGACACACGTATGCAGTCACAGTGACTGTGGCCTGCACAGGACACACGTATGCCGTCAGAGTGACTGTGGGCTGCACAGGACACATGTATGCAGTCACAGTGACTGTGGCCTGCACAGGACACATGTATGCAGTCACAGTGACTGTGGCCTGCACAGGTTTCATGTATGCAGTCACAGTGACTGTGGCCTGCACAGGACACACGTATGCAGTCACAGTGACTGTGGCCTGCACAGGACACATGAATGCAGTCACACTGACTGTGGCCTACACAGGACACACGCATGCAGTCACAGTGACTGGGGCCTGCACAGGACACACGTATGTAGTCACAGAGACTGTGGCCTGCACAAGACACATGCATTCAGTCACAGTGACTGTGGCCTGCACAGTACACGCATATGCAGTCACAGTGACTGTGGGCTGCACAGGACACATGTATGCGGTCACAGTGACAGCGGGCTGCACAGCACACATGTATGCAGTCACAGTGACTGTGGCTTGCACAGGACACGCGTATGCAGTCACAGTGACTGTGGGATGCAGAGGACACATGTATGCAGTCACAGTGGCTGTGGCCTGCACAGGTTTCATGTATGCAGTCACAGTGACTATGGCCTGCACAGGACACACGTATGCAGTCACAGTTTCTGTGGGCTGCACAGGACACATGCAAGCAGTCACAGTTGCTGTGGGCTGCAGAGGTTGCAAATATGCAGTCAAAGTAATTTTGGCCTGCACAGGACATAAGTATGCAGTCACAGTGACTGTGGCCTGCACAGGCCACACGTATGCAGTCACAGTGACTGTGGCCTACACAGGACACACGTATGCAGTCACAGTGACTGTGGCCTGCACAGGACACACGTATGCAGTCACAGTGACTGTGGCCTGCACAGGACACACGTATGTAGTCACAGAGACTGTGGCCTGCACAGGACACATGCATTCAGTCACAGTGACTGTGGTCTGCACAGGACACATGTATGCATTCAGAGTGACTGTGGCCTGCACAAGACAGATGTATGCAGTCACAGTGGTTTTGGCCTGCACGAGACACATGTATGCAGAAAGAGTGACTGCGGCCTGCACAGAACACACGTATGCAGTCACAGTTTCTGTGGGCTGCACAGGACACATGCAAGCAGTCACAGTTGCTGTGGGCTGCAGAGGTTGCAAATATGCAGTCAAAGTAATTTTGGCCAGCACAGGACATAAGTATGAAGTCACAGTGACTGTGGCCTGCACAGGCCACACGTATGCAGTCACAGTGACTGTGGCCTGCACAGGACACATGCATTCAGTCACAGTGACTGTGGCCTGCACAGGACACGTGCATGCAGTCACAGTGACTGTGGCCTGCACAGGACAGACGTATGCAGTCACAATGTCTATGGCCTGCACAGGACACAAGTATGCAGTCACAGTGACTGTGTGCTGCACAGGACACATGTATGTAGTCACAGTGACTGTGGCTTGAACAGGACACATGTATGCCGTCACAGCCACTGTGGCCTGCACAGGTTTAATGTATGCAGTCACAGTGACAGTGGCTTGCACAGAACATATCTATGCAGTCACATTGACAGTGGCCTACACAGGACACACGTATGCAGTCATAGTGACTGTGGCCTACACAGGACACATGCATGGAGTCACAGTGGCTGAGGGCTGGACAGGAAACATGTATGCAGTCACAGTGACTGTGACATGCCCAGGACACATGCATGCAGTCACAGTGACTGTTACCAGCACAGGACACGCGTATGCAGTCACAGAGGCTGTGGCCTGCACAGGACACAAATATGCAGTCACAGTGGTTGTGGCCTGCACGAGACACATGTATGCAGTCACAGAGACTGTGCCCTGCACAGAACACACGTATGCAGTCACAGTTTTTGTGGGCTGCACAGGACACATGCAAGAAGTCATAGTGGCTGTGGGCTGCACAGGTTTCAAGTATGCAGTCACAGTGATTGTGGCTTACACAGGACACATGTATGCAGTCACAGTGACTGTCGCCTGCACAGGTTTCATGTATGCAGTCACAGTGACTGTGGCCTGCACAGGACACATGCATTCAGTCAGAGTGACTGTGGCCTGCACAGGACACGCGTATGCAGTCACAGTGATTGTGGGCTGCACAGGATACATGTATGTAGTCACAGTGACTGTGGGCTGCACAGGACAAATGTATGCAGTCACAGTGACTGTGGCATGCACAGGACACGGGTATAGAGTCACAGTGACTGTGGCCTGCACAGGACACATGTATGCAGTCACAGTGGTTGTGGCCTGCACGAGACACATGTATGCAGTCACAGAGACTGTGCCCTGCACAGAACACACGTATGCAGTCACAGTTTTTGTGAGCTACACAGGACACATGTATGCAGTCACAGTGACTGTGGCCTGCACAGGACACGGGTACAGAGTCACAGTGACTGTGGCCTGCACAGGACACACGTATGCAGTCACAGTTGCTGTGTTCAGCACAGGACACATGCAAGCAGTCACAGTGGCTGTAGGCTGCACAGGATTCAAGTATGCAGTCACAGTGATTGTGGCCTGCACAGGACACATGTATGCAGTCCTAGTGACTGTGGCCTGCACAGGAAAAATGCATGCAGTCCCAGTGACTGAGGGCTGCACAGGACACGCGTATGCAGTCACAGCGACTGCGGCCTGCACAGGTTTAATGTATGCAGTCACAGTGACTATGGCCTGAACAGGACACATGTATGCAGTCACAGTGACTGCGGGCTGCACGGGTCACATATATGCAGTCACAGTGACTGTGGCTTGCACAGGACACATGTATGCAGTCACAGTGACTGTTGCTTGCACAGAACACATGTGTGCAGTCACAGTGACAGTGGCCTGCACAGGACACGCTTCTTCATTCACAGTGACTTTGGGCTGCAAGGCATACATGTATGGAGTCACACTGACTGTGGGCACCACAGGACATATGTATGCAGTCACAGTGACAGCGGGCTGCACAGGACACATGTATGCAGTCACAGTGACTGTAGCTTGCACAGGACACGCGTTGGCAGTCACAGTGAGTGTGGCCTGCACTGGTTTCATGTATGCAGTCACAGTGAATGTGGCCTGCACAGAACACATGTATGCAGTTACAGTGTCTGTGGCCTGAACAGGACACATGTATGCAGTCCCAGTGGCTGCGGACTTCACAGGACACATGTATGCATGCACAGTGACTGTGGGCAGCACTGGACACATGTATGCAGTCTCAGTGACTGTGGCGTGCACAGGACACACATATGCAGTCACAGAGACTGTGGCCTGCACAGGACACATGTATGCAGTCACAGTGACGTTGGCGTGCACAGGACACATGTATGCAGTCACAGTGACTTTGGGCTGCACAGGTTTTATGTATGCACTCACAGTGTTGCTGGCCTCCACAGGACACATGCATGCAGTCACAGTGACGTTGGCCTGCACTGTTTTCATATGTACAGTAACAGTGACTGTGGCCTGCACAGGACACGCATATGCAGTCACACTGACTGTGGCCTGCACAGGACACATGCATTCAGTCACAGTGACTGTGGCCTGCACAGGACACGCATATGCAGTCACACTGACTGTGGCCTGCACAGGACACACGTATGCAGTCACAGTGAATGTGGCCTGCACAGGACACATGTATGCAGTCACAGTGACTGTGGTCAGCACAGGACACACGTATGCAGTCACAGTGACTGTGGCCAGCACAGGACACACTAAGCAGTCACAGTGATTGTGCCATGTACAGGACACATGCAATCACTCACAGTGACTGTGGCCTGAACAGGACACATATATGCAGTCACAGTGACTGTGGCCTTCACAGGACACACGTATGCAGTCACAGTGACTGTGGCCTGCACAGGTTTCATGTATGCAGTCACTGTGACGGTGGGCTGAACAGGACACACGTATGCAGTCACAGTGACTGTGGCCTGCAAAGGACACATGCATTCAGTCACAGTGACTGTGGCCTGCACAGGACACGCGTATGCAGTCACGGTGACTGTGGCCTGCATAGGACACACATATGCAGTCACAGTGACTGTAGGCTGCACGTGTCATATATATGCAATCACAGTGACTGTGGCTTGCACAGGACACATGTATGCAGTCTCAGTATCTGTGGCTTGCACAGGACACATTTATGCAGTCACAGTGACAGTGGCCTGCACAAAACACGCGAATGCAGTCACAGTGACTGTGGCTGCAAGGCATACATATTTGCAGTCACAGTGATGGTGGGCAACACAGGACACATGTAAGCAGTCACAGTGACTGTCTGCTGCACAGGACACATGTATGCAGTCAGCGTGATTGCGGCCTGCACGGGACATGCTTATGCAGTCACAGTGACTGTACCTTGCACAGGTTTCATGTAAGAAGTCACAGTGACTGTGGCCTGCACATTACACACGTATGCCGTCACAGTGACTGTGGCGTGCACAGGACACATGCATTCAGTCACAGTGACGGTGGCTGCACAGGACACGCATATGCAGTCACATTGACTGTGCCCTGCACAGGACACACGTATGCAGTCACAGTGACTGTGGCCAGCACAGGACACACGTATGCAGTCACAGTGAATGTGGCCTGCACAGGACACATGTATGCAGTCACAGTGACTGTGGCCTGCACAGGACACATGTCTGCAGTCACAGTGACTGTTTCCTGCACAGATTTCATGTATGCAGTCACAGTGACTGTGGTCACTACAGGACACACGGATGCAGTCACAGTGATTGTGCCCTGTACAGGACACATGCAATCACTCACAGTGACTGTGGCCTGCACAGGACACGCATATGCAGTCACGGTGACTGTGGCCTGCACAGGACACACGTATGCAGTGAGTGACTGTGGGTTGCACAGGTCATATATATGCAGTCACAGTGACTGTGGCTTGCACAGGACACATGTATGCAGTCTCAGTATCTGTGGCTTTCACAGGACACATGTATGCAGTCACAGTGACAGTGGCCTGCACAGGACACGCGAATGCAGTCACAGTGACTGTGGCTGCAAGGCATACATATATGCAGTCACAGTGACGGTGGGCTACACAGGATACATGTAAGCAGTCACAGTGACTGACTGCTGCACAGGACACATGTATGCACTCAGAGTGATTGCGGCCTGCACGGGACATGCTTATGCAGTCACAGTGACTGTACCTTGCACAGGTTTCATGTAAGAAGTCACAGTGACTGTGGCCTGCACAGGACAGACGTATGCCGTCACAGTGACTGTGGCCTGCACAGGACACATGCATTCAGTCACAGTGACTGTGGCCTGCACAGGACACGCATATGCAGTCACAGTGACTGTGGCCTGCACAGGACACACGTATGCAGTCACAGTGTCTGTGGCCAGCACAGGACACACGTATGCAGTCACAGTGACTGTGGCCAGCACAGGACACACTTATGCAGTCACAGTGATTGAGCCCTGTACAGGACACATGCAATCACTCACAGTGACTGTGGCCTGAACAGGACACATATATGCAGTCACAGTGACTGTGGCCTTCACAGGACACACGTATGCAGTCACAGTGACTGTGGCCTGCACAGGTTTCATGTATGCATTCACTGTGACGGTGGGCTGCACAGGACACACGTATGCAGTCACAGTGACTGTGGCCCGCACAGGACACATGCATTCAGTCACAGTGACTGTGGCCTGCACAGGACACGCGTATGCAGTCACAGTGACTGTGGCCTGCACAGGACACACGTATGCAGTCACAGTGACTGTGGGCTGCACGGGTCATAAATATGCAGTCACAGTGACTGTGGCTTGCACAGGACACATGTATGCAGTCTCAGTATCTGTGGCTTTCACAGGACACATGTATGCAGGCACAGTGACAGTGGCCTGCACAGGACACACTAATGCAGTCACAGTGACTGTGGCTGCAAGGCATACATATATGCAGTCACAGTGACGGTGGGCTACACAGGACACATGTAAGCAGTCACAGTGACTGTCTGCTGCACAGGACACATGTATGCAGTCAGAGTGATTGCGGCCTGCACGGGACATGCTTATGCAGTCACAGTGATTGTACCTTGCACAGGTTTCATGTAAGAAGTCACAGTGACTGTGGCCTGCACAGGACACACGTATGCCGTCACAGTGACTGTGGCCTGCACAGGACACATGCATTCAGTCACAGTGAGAGTGGCCTGCACAGGACACGCATATGCAGTCACAGTGACTGTGGCATGCACAGGACACACGTATGCAGTCACAGTGACTGTGGCCTGCACAGGACACACGTATGCAGTCACAATGACTGTGGCCTGCACAGGACACGCGTATGCAGTCACAGTGACTGTGGCCTGCACAGGATACACGTATGCAGTCATAGTGGCTGTGGCCTGCACAGGACACACGTATGCAGTCACAGTGACTGTGGCCAGCACAGGACACATGTATGCAGTCACAGTGACTGTGGCCTGCACAGGTTTCATGTATGCAGTCACTGTGACGGTGGGCTGCACAGGACACACGTATGCAGTCACAGTGACTGTGGCCCGCACAGGACACATGCATTCAGTCACAGTGACTGTGGCCTGCACAGGACACACGTATGCAGTCACAGTGACTGTAGCCAGCACAGGACACACGTATGCCGTCACAGTGACTATGGCCTGCACAGGACACATGCATTCAGTCACAGTGACAGTGGCCTGCACAGGACACGCATATGCAGTCACAGTGAATGTGGCATGCACAGGACACACGTATGCAGTCACAGTGACTGTGGCCTGCACAGGACACACGTATGCAGTCACAGTGACTGTGGCCTGCACAGGACACGCGTATGCAGTCACAGTGACTGTGGCCTGCACAGGACACACGTATGCAGTCACAGTGACTGTGGCCTGCACAGGACACACGTATGCAGTCACAGTGACTGTGGCCAGCACAGGACACATGTATGCAGTCACAGTGACTGTGGCCAGCACAGGACACACGTATGCAGTCACAGTGATTGTGCCCTGTACAAGACACATGCAATCACTCACAGTGACTGTGGCCTTCACAGGACACACGTATGCAGTCACAGTGACTGTGGCCTGCACAGGACACATGCATTCAGTCACAGTGACTGTGGCCTGCACCGGACACGCGTATGCAGTCACGGTGACTGTGGCCTGCACAGGACACACGTATGCAGTCAGTGACTGTGGGTTGCACAGGTCATATATATGCAGTCACAGTGACTGTGGCTTGCACAGGACACATGTATGCAGTCTCAGTATCGGTGACTTTCACAGGACACATGTATGCAGTCACAGTGACAGTGGCCTGCACAGGACACGCGAATGCAGTCACAGTGACTGTGGCTGCAAGGCATACATGTATGCAGTCACAGTGACGGTGGGCTACACAGGACACATGTAAGCAGTCACAGTGACTGTCTGCTGCACAGGACACATGTATGCAGTCAGAGTGATTGCGGCCTGCACGGGACATTCTTATGCAGTCACAGTGACTGTACCTTGCACAGGTTTCATGTAAGAAGTCACAGTGACTGTGGCCTGCACAGGACAGACGTATGCCGTCACAGTGACTGTGGCCTGCACAGGACACATGCATTCAGTCACAGTGACTGTGGCCTGCAAAGGACACGCATATGCAGTCACAGTGACTGTGGCCTGCACAGGACACACGTATGCAGTCACAGTGTCTGTGGCCAGCACAGGACACACGTATGCAGTCACAGTGACTGTGGCCAGCACAGGACACACTTATGCAGTCACAGTGATTGAGCCCTGTACAGGACACATGCAATCACTCACAGTGACTGTGGCCTGAACAGGGCACATATATGCAGTCACAGTGACTGTGGCCTTCACAGGACACACGAATGCAGTCACAGTGACTGTGGCCTGCACAGGTTTCATGTCTGCAGTCACTGTGACGGTGGGCTGCACAGGACACACGTATGCAGTCACAGTGACTGTGGCCCGCACAGGACACATGCATTCAGTCACAGTGACTGTGGCCTGCACAGGACACGCGTATGCAGTCACAGTGACTGTGGCCTGCACAGTACACACGTATGCAGTCACAGTGACTGTGGGCTGCACGGGTCATAAATATGCAGTCACAGTGACTGTGGCTTGCACAGGACACATGTATGCAGTCTCAGTATCTGTGGCATTCACAGGACACATGTATGCAGTCACAGTGACAGTGGCCTGCACAGGACACGCTAATGCAGTCACAGTGACTGTGGCTGCAAGGCATACATATATGCAGTCACAGTGACGGTGGGCTACACAGGACACATGTAAGCAGTCACAGTGACTGTCTGCTGCACAGGACACATGTATGCAGTCAGAGTGATTGCGGCCTGCACGGGACATGCTTATGCAGTCACAGTGATTGTACCTTGCACAGGTTTCATGTAAGAAGTCAAAGTGACTGTGGCCTGCACAGGACACACGTATGCCGTCACAATGACTGTGGCCTGCACAGGAAACATGCATTCAGTCACAGTGACTGTGGCCTGCACAGGACACGCATATGCAGTCACAGTGACTGTGGCCTGCACAGGACACACGTATGCAGTCACAGTGACTGTGGCCTGCACAGGACACACGTATGCAGTCACAGTAACTGTGGCCAGCACTGGACAAACGTATGCAGTCACAGTGATTGTGCCCTGTACAGGACACATGCAATCCCTCACAGTGACTGTGGCCTTCACAGGACACATATATGCAGTCACAGTGACTGTGGCCTGCAAGGTTTCGTGTATGCAATCATTGTGACGGTGGGCTACACAGGACACACGTATGCAGTCACAGTGACTGTGGCCTGCACAGGACACATGCATTTAGTCACAGTGACTGTGGCCTGCACAAGACACGCGTATGCAGTCACGGTGACTGTGGCCTGCACAGGACACACGTATGCAGTCAGTGACTGTGGGCTGCACGGGTCATATATATGCAGTCACAGTGACTGTGGCTTGCAGAGGACACATGTATGCAGTCTCAGTATCTGTGGCTTTCAGAGGACACATGTATGCAGTCACAGTGACAGTGGCCTGCAAAGGACACGGGAATGCAGTCACAGTGACTGTGGCTGCAAGGCATACATATATGCAGTCACAGTGACTGTCTGCTGCACAGGACACATGTATGCAATCACAGTGACTGTGGCCTGCACAGGACACACGTATGCAGTCACAGTGACTGTGGCCTGCACAGGAAACACGTATGCCGTCACAGTGACTCTGGCCAGCACAGCACACACGTATGCAGTCACAGTGACTGTGGCCAGGACAGGACACAGGTATGCAGTCACAGTGATTGTGCCCTGTACAGGACACATGCAATCACTCACAGTGACTGTGGCCTGAATAGGACACATATATGCAGTCACAGTGACTGTGGCCTTCACGGGCACACGGATGCAGTCACAGTGTCTGTGGTCTGCACAGGACACATGGATGCACTCACAGTGACTGTGGCCTGCACAGGTTTCATGTATGCAGTCAAAGTGACTGTGGCCTGCACAGGACACACGTATGCAGTCTCAGTGACTGTGGCCTGCACAGGACACATGTTTGCAGTCACAGTAACTGTGGATGCACAGGACACATGTATGCAGTCACAGTGACTGTGGCCTGCACAGTACACGCGTATGCAGTCAGAGTGACTGTGGACTGCACGAGACACACGTATGCAGTCACAGTTACTGTGGCCTGAAAAGGACACACATATGTAGTCACAGTGACTGTGGCCGGCACAGGTTTCATGTATGCAGTCACAGTGACTGTGGCCTTCACAGGACACATGTATGCAGTCACAGTGGTTTTGGCCTGCACGAGACACATGTATGCAGTCTGAGTGATTCTGGCCTGCACAGAACACACTTATGCAGTCACAGTTTCTGTGGGCTGCACAGGACACATGCAAGCACTCACAGTGGCTATGGGCTGCACCGGTTTCAAGTCTGCAGCACAGTGGTTGTGTCCTGCACAGGACACATGTATGCAGTCACAGTGACTGTCGCTTGCACAGGATTCATGTAAGCAGTCACAGTGACTGTGGCCTGCACAGGACACACGTATGCAGTCACAGTGACTCTGGCCTGCAGAGGACACATGCATTCAGTCACAGTGTCTGTGGCCTGCACAGGACACTCGTATGCAGTCACAGTGACTGTGGCCTGCACAGGACACATGTTTGCAGTCACAGTGGTTGTGGCCTGCACGAGACACATGTATGCAGTCACAGTGTTTGTGGCCTGCACGAGACACATGTATGCATTCATAGTGACTGTGGCCAGCACAGGACACAAGTATGCAGTCACAGTTGCTCTGGGCAGCACAGGACAAATGCAAGCAATCACAGTGGCTGTAGGCTGCACAGGTTTCAAGAATGCAGTCACAGTGATTGTGGCCCGCACAGGACACATGTATGCAGTCACTGTGACTGTGGCCTGCACAGGTTTCATGTATGCAGTCACAAGACTGTCGCCTGCAGAGGACACACGTATGCAGTCACAGTGACTGTGGCATGCACAGGACACATGTATGCAGTCACAGTGGCTGTAGGCTGCACAGGACACACGTATGAATTCACAGTGACTGTGGCCTACACAGGACACACGTATGCAGTCACAATGACTGTGGCCTGCACAAGACACATGTATGCAGTCACAGTGACTGTGGCCTGCACAGGTCACATGTATGCAGTCACAGTGGCTGTGGTCTGCACAAGACACATGTATGCAGTCACAGTGGTTTTGGCCTGCACGAGACACATGTATGCAGTCAGAGTGACTGTGGCCTGCACAGAACACACGTATGCAGTCACAGTTTCTGTGGGCTGCACAGGACACATGCAAGCAGTCACAGTGGATGTGGGCTGCACAGGTTTCAAGAATGCAGTCACAGTGTTTGTGGCCTGCACAGGACACATGTATGCAGTCACAGTGACTGTCGCTTGCACAGGTTTCATGTATGCAGTCAAAGTGACTGTGGGCTGCACAGGACACATGTATGCAGTCACAGTGACTGTGGCCTGCACAGGACTCATGTATGCAGTCACAGTGACTGTGACCTGCACAGGTTTCATGTATGCAGTCACAGTGTCTGTGGGCTGCACAGTACACATGTATGCAGTCACATTGTCTACGGGCGTCACAGGACACATGTATGCAGTCACAGAGACTGTGGCTTGCACAAGACGCATGTATGCAGTCACAGTGACAGTGGGCGGCACAGGACAAATGTATGCAGTCACAGTGACTGTGGCCTGCACAGGACACATGCATGCAGTCACAATGTCTGTGGGCTGCACAGGACACATGAATGCAGTCACGGTGGCTGTGGCCTGCACAAGACAAATGTATGCAGTCACAGTGGTTTTGGCCTGTATGAGACTCATGTATGCAGTCAGAGTGACTGTGTCCTGCAAAGAACACATGTATGCAGTCACAGTTTCTGTGGGCTGCACAGGACACATGCAAGCAGTCACAGTCACAGTGGCCTGCACAGATTTCATGTATGCAGTCACAGTGTCTGTGGCCTGCACAGGACACATGTATGCAGTCACAGCATCTGTGGGCTGCACAGGACACATGCATGCAGTTACAGTGACTGTGGCCTGAACAGGCACATGTATGCAGTCCCACTGGGTGTGGACTTCACAGGACACATGTATGCAGGCACAGTGACTGTGGGCAGCACAGGACACATGTATGCAGTCTCAGTGACTGTGGCCTGCACAGGACACACATATGCAGTCACAGAGACTGTGGCCTGCACAGGACACATGTATGCAGTCACATGACGTTGGCGTACATAGGACACATGTATGCAGTCACAGTGACTGTGGGCTGCACGGGACCCATGTATGCAGTCACAGTGACTGTGGGCTGCACAGGACACATGTATGCAGTCAGGGTCACTGTGGGCTGCACAGCACACATGTATGCAGTCACAGTGGCTGTGGGCTGCACAGGTTTTATGTATGCACTCACAGTGTTCGTGGCCTCCACAGGACACATGCATGCAGTCACAGTGACGTTGGCCTGCACAGTTTTCATGTGTACAGTTACAGTGACTGTGACCTTCACATGACACATGTAGGCAGTCACAGTGACTGTGGCCTGCACAGGACACACGTATGCAGTCACAGTGACTGTGGCCAGCACAGGAAACACGTATGCAGTCACAGTGACTGTTGCTTGCACAGGACACATGTAGGCAGTCACAGTGACTGTGGCCTGCACAGGACACACGTATGCAGTCACAGTGACTAAGGCCTGCACAGGACACACGTATGCAGTCACAGTGACTGTGTGCTGCACAGGACACCTGTATGCAGTCACAGTGACTGTTGCTTGCACAGGACACATGTATGCAGTCACAGTGACTGTGGGCTGCAGGGGTCACATATATGCAGTCACAGTGACTGTGGCTTGCACAGAACACATGTATGCAGTCTCAGTGACTGTGGCTTGCACAGGTTTAATGTATGCAGTCACAGTGACTATGGCCTGCACAGGACACATGTATGCAGTCACAGTGACTGTGGTCTGCAAGGGTCATATATATGCAGTCACAGTGACTGTGGCTTGCACAGGACACATGTATGCAGTCTCAGTATCTGTGGCTTGCACAGGACACATGTATGCAGTCACAGTGACAGTGGCCTGCACAGGACACGCGAATGCAGTAACAGTGACTGTGGGCTGCAAGGCATACATGTATGCAGTCACAGTGACTGTGGCCTGCACAGGACATACGTATGCAGTCTCAGTGACTGTGGCCTGCACAGGACACATGTATGCAGTCACAGTGACTGTGGCCTGCACAGGTTTCATGTATGCAGTCACAGTGACTGTGGCCTGCACAGGACATACGTATGCAGTCTCAGTGACTGTGGCCTGCACAGGACACATGTATGCAGTCACAGTGACTTTGGCCTACATAGGACACACGTATGCAGTCACAGTAACTGTGGCCTGCACAGTACATACGTATGTAGTCACAGAGACTGTGGCCTGCACAGGACACACGTATGCAGTCACAGTGACTGTGGCTTGCACAGGACACATGCATTCAGTCACAGTGACTGTGGCCAGCACAGGACACACGTATGCAGTCACAGTGACTATGGCCTGCACAGGACACATGTATGCAGTCACAGTGACTGTGGGATGCACGGGTCATATATATGCAGGCACAGTGACTGTGGCTTGCACAGGACACATGTATGCAGTCTCAGTATCTGTGGCTTGCACAGGACACATGTATGCAGTCACAGTGAGAGTGGCCTGCAGAGGATTCGCGAATGCAGTAACAGTGACTGTGGGCTGCAATGCATACATGTATGCAGTCACAGTGACTGTGGGCTACACAGGACACATGTAAGCAGTCACAGTGACTGTCTGCTGCACAGGACACATGTATGCAGTCAGAGTGATTGCGGCGTGCACGGGACATGCTTATGCAGTCACAGTGACTCTACCTTGCACAGGTGTCATGTAAGAAGTCACAGTGACTGTGGGCTGCACAGGACACACGTATGCCGTCACAGTGACTGTGGCCTGCACAGGACACATGCATTCAGTCACAGTGACTGTGGCCTGCACAGGAGACACGTATGCAGTCACACTGACTGTGGCCTGCACAGGACACACGTATGCAGTCACAGTGACTGTGGCCAGCACAGGACACACGTATGCAGTCACAGTGACTGTGGCCAGCACAGGACACACGTATGCAGTCACAGTGATTGTGCCCTGTACAGGACACATGCATTCAATCACAGTGACTGTGGCCTGAACAGGGCACATATATGCAGTCACAGTGACTGTGGCCTTCACCGGACACGCATATGCAGTCACAGTGACTGTGGGCTGCACAGGTTTCAAGAATGCAGTCACAGTGATTGTGGCCTGCACAGGACACATGTATGCAGTCACTGTGACTAGGCATGCACAGGTTTCATGTATGCAGTCACAGTGACTGTGGCCTGCACAGGACAAATGTATGCAGTCACAGTGACTGTGGCCTGCAGAGGTTTCATGTATGCAGTCACAGTGACTGTGGCCTGCACAGGACATACGTATGCAGTCTCAGTGACTGTGGCCTGCACAGGACACATGTATGCAGTCACAGTGACTGTGGTCTGCAAGGGTCATATATATGCAGTCACAGTGACTGTGGCTTGCACAGGACACATGTATGCAGTATCAGTATCTGTGGCTTGCACAGGACACATGTATGCAGTCACAGTGACAGTGGCCTGCACAGGACACGCGAATGCAGTAACAGTGACTGTGGGCTGCAAGGCATACATGTATGCAGTCACAGTGACGGTGGGCTACACAGGACACATGTAAGCAGTCACAGTGACTGTCTGCTGCACAGGACACATGTATGCAGTCAGAGTGATTGCGGCCTGCATGGGACATGCTTATGCAGTCACAGTGACTCTACCTTGCACAGGTGTCATGTAAGAAGTCACAGTGACTGTGGGCTGCACAGGACACACGTATGCCGTCACAGTGACTGTGGCCTGCACAGGACACATGCATTCACTCACAGTGACTGTGGCCTGCACAGGACACACGTATGCAGTCACACTGACTGTGGCCTGCACAGGACACACGTATGCAGTCACAGTGACTGTGGCCTGCACAGGTTTCATGTATGCAGTCACAGTGACTGTGGGCTGCACAGGACACATGTATGCAGTCAGGGTCACTGTGGGCTGCACAGCACTCATGTATGCAGTCACAGTGACTGTGGGCTGCACAGGTTTTATGTATGCACTCACAGTGTTCGTGGCCTCCACAGGACACATGCATGCAGTCACAGTGACGTTGGCCTGCACAGTTTTCATGTGTACAGTCACAGTGACTGTGACCTTCACAGGACACATGTAGGCAGTCACAGTGACTGTGGCCTGCACAGGACACACGTATGCAGTCACAGTGACTGTGGCCAGCACAGGACACACGTATGCAGTCACAGTGACTGTTTCTTGACAGGACACATGTAGGCAGTCACAGTGACTGTGGCCTGCACAGGACACACGTATGCAGTCACAGTGACTATGGCCTGCACAGGACACACGTATGCAGTCACAGTGACTGTGTGCTGCAGAGGACACATGTATGCAGTCACAGTGACTGTTGCTTGCACAGGACACATGTATGCAGTCACAGTGACTGTGGGCTGCACGGGTCACATATATGCAGTCACAGTGACTGTGGCTTGCACAGGACACATGTATGCAGTCTCAGTGACTGTGGCTTGCACAGGTTTAATGTATGCAGTCACAGTGACTATGGCCTGCACAGGACACATGTATGCAGTCACAGTGACTGTGGTCTGCAAGGGTCATATATATGCAGTCACAGTGACTGTGGCTTGCACAGGACACATGTATGCAGTCTCAGTATCTGTGGCTTGCACAGGACACATGTATGCAGTCACAGTGACAGTGGCCTGCACAGGACACGCGAATGCAGTAACAGTGACTGTGGGCTGCAAGGCATACATGTATGCAGTCACAGTGACTGTGGGCTACACAGGACACATGTAAGCAGTCACAGTGACTGTCTGCTGCACAGGACACATGTATGCAGTCAGAGTGATTGCGGCCTGCACGGGACATGCTTATGCAGTCACAGTGACTCTACCTTGCACAGGTGTCATGTAAGAAGTCACAGTGACTGTGGGCTGCACAGGACACACGTATGCCGTCACAGTGACTGTGGCCTGCACAGGACACATGCATTCACTCACAGTGACTGTGGCCTGCACAGGACACACGTATGCAGTCACACTGACTGTGGCCTGCACAGGACACACGTATGCAGTCACAGTGACTGTGGCCAGCACAGGACACACGTATGAAGTCACAGTGACTGTGGCCAGCACAGGACACACGTATTCAGTCACAGTGATTGTGCCCTGTACAGGACACATGCATTCAATCACAGTGACTGTGGCCTGAACAGGGCACATATATGCAGTCACAGTGACTGTGGCCTTCACCGGACACGCATATGCAGTCACAGTGACTGTGGGCTGCACAGGTTTCAAGAATGCAGTCACAGTGATTGTGGCCTGCACAGGACACATGTATGCAGTCACTGTGACTAGGCATGCACAGGTTTCATGTATGCAGTCACAGTGACTGTGGCCTGCACAGGACAAATGTATGCAGTCACAGTGACTGTGGCCTGCAGAGGTTTCATGTATGCAGTCACAGTGACTGTGGCCTGCACAGGACATACGTATGCAGTCTCAGTGACTGTGGCCTGCACAGGACACATGTATGCAGTCACAGTGACTGTGGTCTGCAAGGGTCATATATATGCAGTCACAGTGACTGTGGCTTGCACAGGACACATGTATGCAGTCTCAGTATCTGTGGCTTGCACAGGACACATGTATGCAGTCACAGTGACAGTGGCCTGCACAGGACACGCGAATGCAGTAACAGTGACTGTGGGCTGCAAGGCATACATGTATGCAGTCACAGTGACGGTGGGCTACACAGGACACATGTAAGCAGTCACAGTGACTGTCTGCTGCACAGGACACATGTATGCAGTCAGAGTGATTGCGGCCTGCATGGGACATGCTTATGCAGTCACAGTGACTCTACCTTGCACAGGTGTCATGTAAGAAGTCACAGTGACTGTGGGCTGCACAGGACACACGTATGCCGTCACAGTGACTGTGGCCTGCACAGGACACATGCATTCACTCACAGTGACTGTGGCCTGCACAGGACACACGTATGCAGTCACACTGACTGTGGCCTGCACAGGACACACGTATGCAGTCACAGTGACTGTGGCCTGCACAGGTTTCATGTATGCAGTCACAGTGACTGTGGGCTGCACAGGACACATGTATGCAGTCAGGGTCACTGTGGGCTGCACAGCACTCATGTATGCAGTCACAGTGACTGTGGGCTGCACAGGTTTTATGTATGCACTCACAGTGTTCGTGGCCTCCACAGGACACATGCATGCAGTCACAGTGACGTTGGCCTGCACAGTTTTCATGTGTACAGTCACAGTGACTGTGACCTTCACAGGACACATGTAGGCAGTCACAGTGACTGTGGCCTGCACAGGACACACGTATGCAGTCACAGTGACTGTGGCCAGCACAGGACACACGTATGCAGTCACAGTGACTGTTGCTTGACAGGACACATGTAGGCAGTCACAGTGACTGTGGCCTGCACAGGACACACGTATGCAGTCACAGTGACTATGGCCTGCACAGGACACACGTATGCAGTCACAGTGACTGTGTGCTGCAGAGGACACATGTATGCAGTCACAGTGACTGTTGCTTGCACAGGACACATGTATGCAGTCACAGTGACTGTGGGCTGCACGGGTCACATATATGCAGTCACAGTGACTGTGGCTTGCACAGGACACATGTATGCAGTCTCAGTGACTGTGGCTTGCACAGGTTTAATGTATGCAGTCACAGTGACTATGGCCTGCACAGGACACATGTATGCAGTCACAGTGACTGTGGTCTGCAAGGGTCATATATATGCAGTCACAGTGACTGTGGCTTGCACAGGACACATGTATGCAGTCTCAGTATCTGTGGCTTGCACAGGACACACGTATGCAGTCACAGTGACTGTGGCCAGCACAGGACACACGTATGAAGTCACAGTGACTGTGGCCAGCACAGGACACACGTATTCAGTCACAGTGATTGTGCCCTGTACAGGACACATGCATTCAATCACAGTGACTGTGGCCTGAACAGGGCACATATATGCAGTCACAGTGACTGTGGCCTTCACCGGACACGCATATGCAGTCACAGTGACTGTGGGCTGCACAGGACACATGTAGGCAGTCAGAGTGACTGTGGCCTGCACAGGACATGCGTATGCAGTCACAATGACTGTGGGCTCCAAGGGATACATGTATGCAGTCACAGTGACAGTGGGCGGCACAGGACACATGTATGCAGTTACAGTGACTGTGGCCTGCAGAGGACACATGTATGCAGTCACAGTGACTGTCGCTTGCACAGGTTTCATGTAAGCAGTCACAGTGACTGTGGCCTGCATATTACACACGTATGCAGTCACAGTTGCTCTGGGCAGCACAGGACAAATGCAAGCAATCACAGTGGCTGTAGGCTGCACAGGTTTCAAGAATGCAGTCACAGTGATTGTGGCCTGCACAGGACACATGTATGCAGTCACTGTGACTAGGCATGCACAGGTTTCATGTATGCAGTCACAGTGACTGTGGCCTGCACAGGACAAATGTATGCAGTCACAGTGACTGTGGCCTGCAGAGGTTTCATGTATGCAGTCACAGTGACTGTGGCCTGCACAGGACATACGTATGCAGTCTCAGTGACTGTGGCCTGCACAGGACACATGTATGCAGTCACAGTGACTGTGGTCTGCAAGGGTCATATATATGCAGTCACAGTGACTGTGGCTTGCACAGGACACATGTATGCAGTCTCAGTATCTGTGGCTTGCACAGGACACATGTATGCAGACACAGTGACAGTGGCCTGCACAGGACACGCGAATGCAGTAACAGTGACTGTCCGCTGCAAGGCATACATGTATGCAGTCACAGTGACTGTGGGCTACACAGGACACATGTAAGCAGTCACAGTGACTGTCTGCTGCACAGGACACATGTATGCAGTCAGAGTGATTGCGGCCTGCACGGGACATGCTTATGCAGTCACAGTGACTCTACCTTGCACAGGTGTCATGTAAGAAGTCACAGTGACTGTGGGCTGCACAGGACACACGTATGCCGTCACAGTGACTGTGGCCTGCACAGGACACATGCATTCACTCACAGTGACTGTGGCCTGCACAGGACACACGTATGCAGTCACACTGACTGTGGCCTGCACAGGACACACGTATGCAGTCACAGTGACTGTGGCCAGCACAGGACACACGTATGAAGTCACAGTGACTGTGGCCAGCACAGGACACACGTATTCAGTCACAGTGATTGTGCCCTGTACAGGACACATGCATTCAATTACAGTGACTGTGGCCTGAACAGGGCACATATATGCAGTCACAGTGACTGTGGCCTTCACCGGACACGCATATGCAGTCACAGTGACTGTGGGCTGCACAGGACACATGTAGGCAGTCAGAGTGACTGTGGCCTGCACAGGACATGCGTATGCAGTCACAATGACTGTGGGCTCCAAGGGATACATGTATGCAGTCACAGTGACAGTGGGCGGCACAGGACACATGTATGCAGTTACAGTGACTGTGGCCTGCAGAGGACACATGTATGCAGTCACAGTGACTGTCGCTTGCACAGGTTTCATGTAAGCAGTCACAGTGACTGTGGCCTGCATATTACACACGTATGCAGTCACAGTTGCTCTGGGCAGCACAGGACAAATGCAAGCAATCACAGTGGCTGTAGGCTGCACAGGTTTCAAGAATGCAGTCACAGTGATTGTGGCCTGCACAGGACACATGTATGCAGTCACTGTGACTAGGCATGCACAGGTTTCATGTATGCAGTCACAGTGACTGTGGCCTGCACAGGACAAATGTATGCAGTCACAGTGACTGTGGCCTGCAGAGGTTTCATGTATGCAGTCACAGTGACTGTGGCCTGCACAGGACATACGTATGCAGTCTCAGTGACTGTGGCCTGCACAGGACACATGTATGCAGTCACAGTGACTGTGGCCTGCACAGGTTTCATGTATGCAGTCACAGTGACTGTGGCCTGCACAGGACATACGTATGCAGTCTCAGTGGCTGTGGCCTGCACAGGACACATGTATGCAGTCACAGTGACTTTGGCCTACATAGGACACACGTATGCAGTCACAGTAACTGTGGCCTGCACAGTACATACGTATGTAGTCACAGAGACTGTGGCCTGCACAGGACACACGTATGCAGTCACAGTGACTGTGGCCTGCACAGGACACATGCATTCAGTCACAGTGACTGTGGCCAGCACAGGACACACGTATGCAGTCACAGTGACTATGGCCTGCACAGGACACATGTATGCAGTCACAGTGACTGTGGGCTGCACGGGTCATATATATGCAGGCACAGTGACTGTGGCTTGCACAGGACACATGTATGCAGTCTCAGTATCTGTGGCTTGCACAGGACACATGTATGCAGTCACAGTGACAGTGGCCTGCAGAGGATTCGCGAATGCAGTAACAGTGACTGTGGGCTGCAATGCATACATGTATGCAGTCACAGTGACTGTGGGCTACACAGGACACATGTAAGCAGTCACAGTGACTGTCTGCTGCACAGGACACATGTATGCAGTCACATTGTCTACGGGCGTCACAGGACACATGTATGCAGTCACAGAGACTGTGGCTTGCACAAGACGCATGTATGCAGCCACAGTGACAGTGGGCTGCACAGGACAAATGTATGCAGTCACAGTGACTGTGGCCTGCACAGGACACATGCATGCAGTCACAATGTCTGTGGGCTGCACAGGACACATGAATGCAGTCACAGTGGCTGTGGCCTGCACAAGACATATGTATGCAGTCACAGTGGTTTTGGCCTGTATGAGACTCATGTATGCAGTCAGAGTGACTGTGTCCTGCAAAGAACACATGTATGCAGTCACAGTTTCTGTGGGCTGCACAGGACACATGCAAGCAGTCACAGTCACAGTGGCCTGCACAGATTTCATGTATGCAGTCACAGTGTCTGTGGCCTGCACAGGACACATGTATGCAGTCACAGCATCTGTGGGCTGCACAGGACACATGCATGCAGTTACAGTGACTTTGGCCTGAACAGGCACATGTATGCAGTCCCACTGGGTGTGGACTTCATAGGACACATGTATGCAGGCACAGTGACTGTGGGCAGCACAGGACACATGTATGCAGTCTCAGTGACTGTGGCCTGCACAGGACACACATATGCAGTCACAGAGACTGTGGCCTGCACAGGACACATGTATGCAGTCACATGACGTTGGCGTACATAGGACACATGTATGCAATCACAGTGACTGTGGGCTGCACGGGACCCATGTATGCAGTCACAGTGACTGTGGGCTGCACAGGACACATGTATGCAGTCAGGGTCACTGTGGGATGCACAGCACTCATGTATGCAGTCACAGTGACTGTGGGCTGCACAGGTTTTATGTATGCACTCACAGTGTTCGTGGCCTCCCCAGGACACATGCATGCAGTCACAGTGACGTTGGCCTGCACAGTTTTCATGTGTACAGTCACAGTGACTGTGACCTTCACAGGACACATGTAGGCAGTCACAGTGACTGTGGCCTGCACAGGACACACGTATGCAGTCACAGTGACTGTGGCCAGCACAGGACACACGTATGCAGTCACAGTGACTGTTGCTTGCACAGGACACATGTAGGCCGTCACAGTGACTGTCGCCTGCACAGGACACACGTATGCAGTCACAGTGACTATGGCCTGCACAGGACACACGTATGCAGTCACAGTGACTGTGTGCTGCAGAGGACACATGTATGCAGTCACAGTGACTGTTGCTTGCACAGGACACATGTATGCAGTCACAGTGACTGTGGGCTGCACGGGTCACATATATGCAGTCACAGTGATTGTGGCTTGCACAGGACACATGTATGCAGTCTCAGTGACTGTGGCTTGCACAGGTTTAATGTATGCAGTCACAGTGACTATGGCCTGCACAGGACACATGTATGCAGTCACAGTGACTGTGGTCTGCAAGGGTCATATATATGCAGTCACAGTGACTGTGGCTTGCACAGGACACATGTATGCAGTCTCAGTATCTGTGGCTTGCACAGGACACATGTATGCAGTCACAGTGACAGTGGCCTGCACAGGACACGCGAATGCAGTAACAGTGACTGTGGGCTGCAAGGCATACATGTATGCAGTCACAGTGACTGTGGGCTACACAGGACACATGTAAGCAGTCACAGTGACTGTCTGCTGCACAGGACACATGTATGCAGTCAGAGTGATTGCGGCCTGCACGGGACATGCTTATGCAGTCACAGTGACTCTACCTTGCACAGGTGTCATGTAAGAAGTCACAGTGACTGTGGGCTGCACAGGACACACGTATGCCGTCACAGTGACTGTGGCCTGCACAGGACACATGCATTCACTCACAGTGACTGTGGCCTGCACAGGACACACGTATGCAGTCACACTGACTGTGGCCTGCACAGGACACACGTATGCAGTCACAGTGACTGTGGCCAGCACAGGACACACGTATTCAGTCACAGTGATTGTGCCCTGTACAGGACACATGCATTCAATCACAGTGACTGTGGCCTGAACAGGGCACATATATGCAGTCACAGTGACTGTGGCCTTCACCGGACACGCATATGCAGTCACAGTGACTGTGGGCTGCACAGGACACATGTAGGCAGTCAGAGTGACTGTGGCCTGCACAGGACATGCGTATGCAGTCACAATGACTGTGGGCTCCAAGGGATACATGTATGCAGTCACAGTGACAGTGGGCGGCACAGGACACATGTATGCAGTTACAGTGACTGTGGCCTGCAGAGGACACATGTATGCAGTCACAGTGACTGTCGCTTGCACAGGTTTCATGTAAGCAGTCACAGTGACTGTGGCCTGCATATTACACACGTATGCAGTCACAGTTGCTCTGGGCAGCACAGGACAAATGCAAGCAATCACAGTGGCTGTAGGCTGCACAGGTTTCAAGAATGCAGTCACAGTGATTGTGGCCTGCACAGGACACATGTATGCAGTCACTGTGACTAGGCATGCACAGGTTTCATGTATGCAGTCACAGTGACTGTGGCCTGCACAGGACAAATGTATGCAGTCACAGTGACTGTGGCCTGCAGAGGTTTCATGTATGCAGTCACAGTGACTGTGGCCTGCACAGGACATACGTATGCAGTCTCAGTGACTGTGGCCTGCACAGGACACATGTATGCAGTCACAGTGACTGTGGCCTGCACAGGTTTCATGTATGCAGTCACAGTGACTGTGGCCTGCACAGGACATACGTATGCAGTCTCAGTGACTGTGGCCTGCACAGGACACATGTATGCAGTCACAGTGACTTTGGCCTACATAGGACACACGTATGCAGTCACAGTAACTGTGGCCTGCACAGTACATACGTATGTAGTCACAGAGACTGTGGCCTGCACAGGACACACGTATGCAGTCACAGTGACTGTGGCCTGCACAGGACACATGCATTCAGTCACAGTGACTGTGGCCAGCACAGGACACATGTATGCAGTCACAGTGACTGTGGCCTGCACAGGACACATGTATGCAGTCACAGTGACTGTGGGCTGCACGGGTCATATATATGCAGGCACAGTGACTGTGGCTTGCACAGGACACATGTATGCAGTCTCAGTATCTGTGGCTTGCACAGGACACATGTATGCAGTCACAGTGACAGTGGCCTGCAGAGGATTCGCGAATGCAGTAACAGTGACTGTGGGCTGCAATGCATACATGTATGCAGTCACAGTGACTGTGGGCTACACAGGACACATGTAAGCAGTCACAGTGACTGTCTGCTGCACAGGACACATGTATGCAGTCACATTGTCTACGGGCGTCACAGGACACATGTATGCAGTCACAGAGACTGTGGCTTGCACAAGACGCATGTATGCAGTCACAGTGACAGTGGGCTGCACAGGACAAATGTATGCAGTCACAGTGACTGTGGCCTGCACAGGACACATGCATGCAGTCACAATGTCTGTGGGCTGCACAGGACACATGAATGCAGTCACAGTGGCTGTGGCCTGCACAAGACATATGTATGCAGTCACAGTGGTTTTGGCCTGTATGAGACTCATGTATGCAGTCAGAGTGACTGTGTCCTGCAAAGAACACATGTATGCAGTCACAGTTTCTGTGGGCTGCACAGGACACATGCAAGCAGTCACAGTCACAGTGGCCTGCACAGATTTCATGTATGCAGTCACAGTGTCTGTGGCCTGCACAGGACACATGTATGCAGTCACAGCATCTGTGGGCTGCACAGGACACATGCATGCAGTTACAGTGACTGTGGCCTGAACAGGCACATGTATGCAGTCCCTCTGGGTGTGGACTTCACAGGACACATGTATGCAGGCACAGTGACTGTGGGCAGCACAGGACACATGTATGCAGTCTCAGTGACTGTGGCCTGCACAGGACACACATATGCAGTCACAGAGACTGTGGCCTGCACAGGACACATGTATGCAGTCACATGACGTTGGCGTACATAGGACACATGTATGCAATCACAGTGACTGTGGGCTGCACGGGACCCATGTATGCAGTCACAGTGACTGTGGGCTGCACAGGACACATGTATGCAGTCAGGGTCACTTTGGGATGCACAGCACTCATGTATGCAGTCACAGTGACTGTGGGCTGCACAGGTTTTATGTATGCACTCACAGTGTTCGTGGCCTCCACAGGACACATGCATGCAGTCACAGTGACGTTGGCCTGCACAGTTTTCATGTGTACAGTCACAGTGACTGTGACCTTCACAGGACACATGTAGGCAGTCACAGTGACTGTGGCCTGCACAGGACACACGTATGCAGTCACAGTGACTGTGGCCAGCACAGGACACACGTATGCAGTCACAGTGACTGTTGCTTGCACAGGACACATGTAGGCAGTCACAGTGACTGTGGCCTGCACAGGACACACGTATGCAGTCACAGTGACTATGGCCTGCACAGGACACACGTATGCAGTCACAGTGACTGTGTGCTGCAGAGGACACATGTATGCAGTCACAGTGACTGTTGCTTGCACAGGACACATGTATGCAGTCACAGTGACTGTGGGCTGCACGGGTCACATATATGCAGTCACAGTGACTGTGGCTTGCACAGGACACATATATGCAGTCTCAGTGACTGTGGCTTGCACAGGTTTAATGTATGCAGTCACAGTGACTATGGCCTGCACAGGACACATGTATGCAGTCACAGTGACTGTGGTCTGCAAGGGTCATATATATGCAGTCACAGTGACTGTGGCTTGCACAGGACACATGTATGCAGTCTCAGTATCTGTGGCTTGCACAGGACACATGTATGCAGTCACAGTGACAGTGGCCTGCACAGGACACGCGAATGCAGTAACAGTGACTGTGGGCTGCAAGGCATACATGTATGCAGTCACAGTGACTGTGGGCTACACAGGACACATGTAAGCAGTCACAGTGACTGTCTGCTGCACAGGACACATGTATGCAGTCAGAGTGATTGCGGCCTGCACGGGACATGTTTATGCAGTCACAGTGACTCTACCTTGCACAGGTGTCATGTAAGAAGTCACAGTGACTGTGGGCTGCACAGGACACACGTATGCCGTCACAGTGACTGTGGCCTGCACAGGACACATGCATTCACTCACAGTGACTGTGGCCTGCACAGGACACACGTATGCAGTCACACTGACTGTGGCCTGCACAGGACACACGTATGCAGTCACAGTGACTGTGGCCAGCACAGGACACACGTATGAAGTCACAGTGACTATGGCCAGCACAGGACACACGTATTCAGTCACAGTGATTGTGCCCTGTACAGGACACATGCATTCAATCACAGTGACTGTGGCCTGAACAGGGCACATATATGCAGTCACAGTGACTGTGGCCTTCACCGGACACGCATATGCAGTCACAGTGACTGTGGGCTGCACAGGACACATGTAGGCAGTCAGAGTGACTGTGGCCTGCACAGGACATGCGTATGCAGTCACAATGACTGTGGGCTCCAAGGGATACATGTATGCAGTCACAGTGACAGTGGGCGGCACAGGACACATGTATGCAGTTACAGTGACTGTGGCCTGCAGAGGACACATGTATGCAGTCACAGTGACTGTCGCTTGCACAGGTTTCATGTAAGCAGTCACAGTGACTGTGGCCTGCATATTACACACGTATGCAGTCACAGTTGCTCTGGGCAGCACAGGACAAATGCAAGCAATCACAGTGGCTGTAGGCTGCACAGGTTTCAAGAATGCAGTCACAGTGATTGTGGCCTGCACAGGACACATGTATGCAGTCACTGTGACTAGGCATGCACAGGTTTCATGTATGCAGTCACAGTGACTGTGGCCTGCACAGGACAAATGTATGCAGTCACAGTGACTGTGGCCTGCAGAGGATTCATGTATGCAGTCACAGTGACTGTGGCCTGCACAGGACATACGTATGCAGTCTCAGTGACTGTGGCCTGCACAGGACACATGTATGCAGTCACAGTGACTGTGGCCTGCACAGGTTTCATGTATGCAGTCACAGTGACTGTGGCCTGCACAGGACATACGTATGCAGTCTCAGTGACTGTGGCATGCACAGGACACATGTATGCAGTCACAGTGACTTTGGCCTACATAGGACACACGTATGCAGTCACAGTAACTGTGGCCTGCACAGTACATACGTATGTAGTCACAGAGACTGTGGCCTGCACAGGACACATGTATGCAGTCACAGTGACTGTGGGCTGCACGGGTCACATATATGCAGTCACAGTGACTGTGGCTTGCACAGGACACATGTATGCAGTCTCAGTGACTGTGGCTTGCACAGGTTTAATGTATGCAGTCACAGTGACTATGGCCTGCACAGGACACATGTATGCAGTCACAGTGACTGTGGTCTGCAAGGGTCATATATATGCAGTCACAGTGACTGTGGCTTGCACAGGACACATGTATGCAGTCTCAGTATCTTTGGCTTGCACAGGACACATGTATGCAGTCACAGTGACAGTGGCCTGCACAGGACACGCGAATGCAGTAACAGTGACTGTCTGCTGCAAGGCATACATGTATGCAGTCACAGTGACTGTGGGCTACACAGGACACATGTAAGCAGTCACAGTGACTGTCTGCTGCACAGGACACATGTATGCAGTCAGAGTGATTGCGGCCTGCACGGGACATGCTTATGCAGTCACAGTGACTCTACCTTGCACAGGTGTCATGTAAGAAGTCACAGTGACTGTGGGCTGCACAGGACACACGTATGCCGTCACAGTGACTGTGGCCTGCACAGGACACATGCATTCACTCACAGTGACTGTGGCCTGCACAGGACACACGTATGCAGTCACACTGACTGTGGCCTGCACAGGACACACGTATGCAGTCACAGTGACTGTGGCCAGCACAGGACACACGTATGAAGTCACAGTGACTGTGGCCAGCACAGGACACACGTATTCAGTCACAGTGATTGTGCCCTGTACAGGACACATGCATTCAATCACAGTGACTGTGGCCTGAACAGGGCACATATATGCAGTCACAGTGACTGTGGCCTTCACCGGACACGCATATGCAGTCACAGTGACTGTGGGCTGCACAGGACACATGTAGGCAGTCAGAGTGACTGTGGCCTGCACAGGACATGCGTATGCAGTCACAATGACTGTGGGCTCCAAGGGATACATGTATGCAATCACAGTGACAGTGGGCGGCACAGGACACATGTATGCAGTTACAGTGACTGTGGCCTGCAGAGGACACATGTATGCAGTCACAGTGACTGTCGCTTGCACAGGTTTCATGTAAGCAGTCACAGTGACTGTGGCCTGCATATTACACACGTATGCAGTCACAGTTGCTCTGGGCAGCACAGGACAAATGCAAGCAATCACAGTGGCTGTAGGCTGCACAGGTTTCAAGAATGCAGTCACAGTGATTGTGGCCTGCACAGGACACATGTATGCAGTCACTGTGACTAGGCATGCACAGGTTTCATGTATGCAGTCACAGTGACTGTGGCCTGCACAGGACAAATGTATGCAGTCACAGTGACTGTGGCCTGCAGAGGTTTCATGTATGCAGTCACAGTGACTGTGGCCTGCACAGGACATACGTATGCAGTCTCAGTGACTGTCGCCTGCACAGGACACATGTATGCAGTCACAGTGACTGTGGCCTGCACAGGTTTCATGTATGCAGTCACAGTGACTGTGGCCTGCACAGGACATACGTATGCAGTCTCAGTGACTGTGGCCTGCACAGGACACATGTATGCAGTCACAGTGACTTTGGCCTACATAGGACACACGTATGCAGTCACAGTAACTGTGGCCTGCACAGTACATACGTATGTAGTCACAGAGACTGTGGCCTGCACAGGACACACGTATGCAGTCACAGTGACTGTGGCCTGCACAGGACACATGCATTCAGTCACAGTGACTGTGGCCAGCACAGGACACACGTATGCAGTCACAGTGACTATGGCCTGCACAGGACACATGTATGCAGTCACAGTGACTGTGGGCTGCAGGGGTCATATATATGCAGGCACAGTGACTGTGGCTTGCACAGGACACATGTATGCAGTCTCAGTATCTGTGGCTTGCACAGGACACATGTATGCAGTCACAGTGACAGTGGCCTGCAGAGGATTCGCGAATGCAGTAACAGTGACTGTGGGCTGCAATGCATACATGTATGCAGTCACAGTGACTGTGGGCTACACAGGACACATGTAAGCAGTCACAGTGACTGTCTGCTGCACAGGACACATGTATGCAGTCACATTGTCTACGGGCGTCACAGGACACATGTATGCAGTCACAGAGACTGTGGCTTGCACAAGACGCATGTATGCAGTCACAGTGACAGTGGGCTGCACAGGACAAATGTATGCAGTCACAGTGACTGTGGCCTGCACAGGACACATGCATGCAGTCACAATGTCTGTGGGCTGCACAGGACACATGAATGCAGTCACAGTGGCTGTGGTCTGCACAAGACATATGTATGCAGTCACAGTGGTTTTGGCCTGTATGAGACTCATGTATGCAGTCAGAGTGACTGTGTCCTGCAAAGAACACATGTATGCAGTCACAGTTTCTGTGGGCTGCACAGGACACATGCAAGCAGTCACAGTCACAGTGGCCTGCACAGATTTCATGTATGCAGTCACAGTGTCTGTGGCCTGCACAGGACACATGTATGCAGTCACAGCATCTGTGGGCTGCACAGGACACATGCATGCAGTTACAGTGACTGTGGCCTGAACAGGCACATGTATGCAGTCCCACTGGGTGTGGACTTCACAGGACACATGTATGCAGGCACAGTGACTGTGGGCAGCACAGGACACATGTATGCAGTCTCAGTGACTGTGGCCTGCACAGGACACACATATGCAGTCACAGAGACTGTGGCCTGCACAGGACACATGTATGCAGTCACATGACGTTGGCGTACATAGGACACATGTATGCAATCACAGTGACTGTGGGCTGCACGGGACCCATGTATGCAGTCACAGTGACTGTGGGCTGCACAGGACACATGTATGCAGTCAGGGTCACTGTGGGATGCACAGCACTCATGTATGCAGTCACAGTGACTGTGGGCTGCACAGGTTTTATGTATGCACTCACAGTGTTCGTGGCCTCCACAGGACACATGCATGCAGTCACAGTGACGTTGGCCTGCACAGTTTTCATGTGTACAGTCACAGTGACTGTGACCTTCACAGGACACATGTAGGCAGTCACAGTGACTGTGGCCTGCACAGGACACACGTATGCAGTCACAGTGACTGTGGCCAGCACAGGACACACGTATGCAGTCACAGTGACTGTTGCTTGCACAGGACACATGTAGGCAGTCACAGTGACTGTGGCCTGCACAGGACACACGTATGCAGTCACAGTGACTATGGCCTGCACAGGACACACGTATGCAGTCACAGTGACTGTGTGCTGCAGAGGACACATGTATGCAGTCACAGTGACTGTTGCTTGCACAGGACACATGTATGCAGTCACAGTGACTGTGGGCTGCACGGGTCACATATATGCAGTCACAGTGACTGTGGCTTGCACAGGACACATGTATGCAGTCTCAGTGACTGTGGCTTGCACAGGTTTAATGTATGCAGTCACAGTGACTATGGCCTGCACAGGACACATGTATGCAGTCACAGTGACTGTGGTCTGCAAGGGTCATATATATGCAGTCACAGTGACTGTGGCTTGCACAGGACACATGTATGCAGTCTCAGTATCTGTGGCTTGCACAGGACACATGTATGCAGTCACAGTGACAGTGGCCTGCACAGGACACGCGAATGCAGTAACAGTGACTGTGGGCTGCAAGGCATACATGTATGCAGTCACAGTGACTGTGGGCTACACAGGACACATGTAAGCAGTCACAGTGACTGTCTGCTGCACAGGACACATGTATGCAGTCAGAGTGATTGCGGCCTGCACGGGACATGTTTATGCAGTCACAGTGACTCTACCTTGCACAGGTGTCATGTAAGAAGTCACAGTGACTGTGGTCTGCACAGGACACACGTATGCCGTCACAGTGACTGTGGCCTGCACAGGACACATGCATTCACTCACAGTGACTGTGGCCTGCACAGGACACACGTATGCAGTCACACTGACTGTGGCCTGCACAGGACACACGTATGCAGTCACAGTGACTGTGGCCAGCACAGGACACACGTATGAAGTCACAGTGACTGTGGCCAGCACAGGACACACGTATTCAGTCACAGTGATTGTGCCCTGTACAGGACACATGCATTCAATCACAGTGACTGTGGCCTGAACAGGGCACATATATGCAGTCACAGTGACTGTGGCCTTCACCGGACACGCATATGCAGTCACAGTGACTGTGGGCTGCACAGGACACATGTAGGCAGTCAGAGTGACTGTGGCCTGCACAGGACATGCGTATGCAGTCACAATGACTGTGGGCTCCAAGGGATACATGTATGCAGTCACAGTGACAGTGGGCGGCACAGGACACATGTATGCAGTTACAGTGACTGTGGCCTGCAGAGGACACATGTATGCAGTCACAGTGACTGTCGCTTGCACAGGTTTCATGTAAGCAGTCACAGTGACTGTGGCCTGCATATTACACACGTATGCAGTCACAGTTGCTCTGGGCAGCACAGGACAAATGCAAGCAATCACAGTGGCTGTAGGCTGCACAGGTTTCAAGAATGCAGTCACAGTGATTGTGGCCTGCACAGGACACATGTATGCAGTCACTGTGACTAGGCATGCACAGGTTTCATGTATGCAGTCACAGTGACTGTGGCCTGCACAGGACAAATGTATGCAGTCACAGTGACTGTGGCCTGCAGAGGTTTCATGTATGCAGTCACAGTGACTGTGGCCTGCACAGGACATACGTATGCAGTCTCAGTGACTGTGGCCTGCACAGGACACATGTATGCAGTCACAGTGACTGTGGCCTGCACAGGTTTCATGTATGCAGTCACAGTGACTGTGGCCTGCACAGGACATACGTATGCAGTCTCAGTGACTGTGGCCTGCACAGGACACATGTATGCAGTCACAGTGACTTTGGCCTACATAGGACACACGTATGCAGTCACAGTAACTGTGGCCTGCACAGTACATACGTATGTAGTCACAGAGACTGTGGCCTGCACAGGACACACGTATGCAGTCACAGTGACTGTGGCCTGCACAGGACACATGCATTCAGTCACAGTGACTGTGGCCAGCACAGGACACACGTATGCAGTCACAGTGACTATGGCCTGCACAGGACACATGTATGCAGTCACAGTGACTGTGGGCTGCACGGGTCATATATATGCAGGCACAGTGACTGTGGCTTGCACAGGACACATGTATGCAGTCTCAGTATCTGTGGCTTGCACAGGACACATGTATGCAGTCACAGTGACAGTGGCCTGCAGAGGATTCGCGAATGCAGTAACAGTGACTGTGGGCTGCAATGCATACATGTATGCAGTCACAGTGACTGTGGGCTACACAGGACACATGTAAGCAGTCACAGTGACTGTCTGCTGCACAGGACACATGTATGCAGTCACATTGTCTACGGGCGTCACAGGACACATGTATGCAGTCACAGAGACTGTGGCTTGCACAAGACGCATGTATGCAGTCACAGTGACAGTGGGCTGCACAGGACAAATGTATGCAGTCACAGTGACTGTGGCCTGCACAGGACACATGCATGCAGTCACAATGTCTGTGGGCTGCACAGGACACATGAATGCAGTCACAGTGGCTGTGGTCTGCACAAGACATATGTATGCAGTCACAGTGGTTTTGGCCTGTATGAGACTCATGTATGCAGTCAGAGTGACTGTGTCCTGCAAAGAACACATGTATGCAGTCACAGTTTCTGTGGGCTGCACAGGACACATGCAAGCAGTCACAGTCACAGTGGCCTGCACAGATTTCATGTATGCAGTCACAGTGTCTGTGGCCTGCACAGGACACATGTATGCAGTCACAGCATCTGTGGGCTGCACAGGACACATGCATGCAGTTACAGTGACTGTGGCCTGAACAGGCACATGTATGCAGTCCCACTGGGTGTGGACTTCACAGGACACATGTATGCAGGCACAGTGACTGTGGGCAGCACAGGACACATGTATGCAGTCTCAGTGACTGTGGCCTGCACAGGACACACATATGCAGTCACAGAGACTGTGGCCTGCACAGGACACATGTATGCAGTCACATGACGTTGGCGTACATAGGACACATGTATGCAATCACAGTGACTGTGGGCTGCACGGGACCCATGTATGCAGTCACAGTGACTGTGGGCTGCACAGGACACATGTATGCAGTCAGGGTCACTGTGGGATGCACAGCACTCATGTATGCAGTCACAGTGACTGTGGGCTGCACAGGTTTTATGTATGCACTCACAGTGTTCGTGGCCTCCACAGGACACATGCATGCAGTCACAGTGACGTTGGCCTGCACAGTTTTCATGTGTACAGTCACAGTGACTGTGACCTTCACAGGACACATGTAGGCAGTCACAGTGACTGTGGCCTGCACAGGACACACGTATGCAGTCACAGTGACTGTGGCCAGCACAGGACACACGTATGCAGTCACAGTGACTGTTGCTTGCACAGGACACATGTAGGCAGTCACAGTGACTGTGGCCTGCACAGGACACACGTATGCAGTCACAGTGACTATGGCCTGCACAGGACACACGTATGCAGTCACAGTGACTGTGTGCTGCAGAGGACACATGTATGCAGTCACAGTGACTGTTGCTTGCACAGGACACATGTATGCAGTCACAGTGACTGTGGGCTGCACGGGTCACATATATGCAGTCACAGTGACTGTGGCTTGCACAGGACACATGTATGCAGTCTCAGTGACTGTGGCTTGCACAGGTTTAATGTATGCAGTCACAGTGACTATGGCCTGCACAGGACACATGTATGCAGTCACAGTGACTGTGGTCTGCAAGGGTCATATATATGCAGTCACAGTGACTGTGGCTTGCACAGGACACATGTATGCAGTCTCAGTATCTGTGGCTTGCACAGGACACATGTATGCAGTCACAGTGACAGTGGCCTGCACAGGACACGCGAATGCAGTAACAGTGACTGTGGGCTGCAAGGCATACATGTATGCAGTCACAGTGACTGTGGGCTACACAGGACACATGTAAGCAGTCACAGTGACTGTCTGCTGCACAGGACACATGTATGCAGTCAGAGTGATTGCGGCCTGCACGGGACATGTTTATGCAGTCACAGTGACTCTACCTTGCACAGGTGTCATGTAAGAAGTCACAGTGACTGTGGTCTGCACAGGACACACGTATGCCGTCACAGTGACTGTGGCCTGCACAGGACACATGCATTCACTCACAGTGACTGTGGCCTGCACAGGACACACGTATGCAGTCACACTGACTGTGGCCTGCACAGGACACACGTATGCAGTCACAGTGACTGTGGCCAGCACAGGACACACGTATGAAGTCACAGTGACTGTGGCCAGCACAGGACACACGTATTCAGTCACAGTGATTGTGCCCTGTACAGGACACATGCATTCAATCACAGTGACTGTGGCCTGAACAGGGCACATATATGCAGTCACAGTGACTGTGGCCTTCACCGGACACGCATATGCAGTCACAGTGACTGTGGGCTGCACAGGACACATGTAGGCAGTCAGAGTGACTGTGGCCTGCACAGGACATGCGTATGCAGTCACAATGACTGTGGGCTCCAAGGGATACATGTATGCAGTCACAGTGACAGTGGGCGGCACAGGACACATGTATGCAGTTACAGTGACTGTGGCCTGCAGAGGACACATGTATGCAGTCACAGTGACTGTCGCTTGCACAGGTTTCATGTAAGCAGTCACAGTGACTGTGGCCTGCATATTACACACGTATGCAGTCACAGTTGCTCTGGGCAGCACAGGACAAATGCAAGCAATCACAGTGGCTGTAGGCTGCACAGGTTTCAAGAATGCAGTCACAGTGATTGTGGCCTGCACAGGACACATGTATGCAGTCACTGTGACTAGGCATGCACAGGTTTCATGTATGCAGTCACAGTGACTGTGGCCTGCACAGGACAAATGTATGCAGTCACAGTGACTGTGGCCTGCAGAGGTTTCATGTATGCAGTCACAGTGACTGTGGCCTGCACAGGACATACGTATGCAGTCTCAGTGACTGTGGCCTGCACAGGACACATGTATGCAGTCACAGTGACTGTGGCCTGCACAGGTTTCATGTATGCAGTCACAGTGACTGTGGCCTGCACAGGACATACGTATGCAGTCTCAGTGACTGTGGCCTGCACAGGACACATGTATGCAGTCACAGTGACTTTGGCCTACATAGGACACACGTATGCAGTCACAGTAACTGTGGCCTGCACAGTACATACGTATGTAGTCACAGAGACTGTGGCCTGCACAGGACACATGTATGCAGTCACAGTGACTGTGGGCTGCACGGGTCACATATATGCAGTCACAGTGACTGTGGCTTGCACAGGACACATGTATGCAGTCTCAGTGACTGTGGCTTGCACAGGTTTAATGTATGCAGTCACAGTGACTATGGCCTGCACAGGACACATGTATGCAGTCACAGTGACTGTGGTCTGCAAGGGTCATATATATGCAGTCACAGTGACTGTGGCTTGCACAGGACACATGTATGCAGTCTCAGTATCTTTGGCTTGCACAGGACACATGTATGCAGTCACAGTGACAGTGGCCTGCACAGGACACGCGAATGCAGTAACAGTGACTGTCCGCTGCAAGGCATACATGTATGCAGTCACAGTGACTGTGGGCTACACAGGACACATGTAAGCAGTCACAGTGACTGTCTGCTGCACAGGACACATGTATGCAGTCAGAGTGATTGCGGCCTGCACGGGACATGCTTATGCAGTCACAGTGACTCTACCTTTCACAGGTGTCATGTAAGAAGTCACAGTGACTGTGGGCTGCACAGGACACACGTATGCCGTCACAGTGACTGTGGCCTGCACAGGACACATGCATTCACTCACAGTGACTGTGGCCTGCACAGGACACACGTATGCAGTCACACTGACTGTGGCCTGCACAGGACACACGTATGCAGTCACAGTGACTGTGGCCAGCACAGGACACACGTATGAAGTCACAGTGACTGTGGCCAGCACAGGACACACGTATTCAGTCACAGTGATTGTGCCCTGTACAGGACACATGCATTCAATCACAGTGACTGTGGCCTGAACAGGGCACATATATGCAGTCACAGTGACTGTGGCCTGCACAGGACACACGTATGCAGTCACAGTGACTGTGGCCTGCACAGGACACACGTATGCAGTCACAGTGATTGTGGCCTGCACAGGACACATGTATGCAGTCACTGTGACTAGGCATGCACAGGTTTCATGTATGCAGTCACAGTGACTGTGGCCTGCACAGGACAAATGTATGCAGTCACAGTGACTGTGGCCTGCAGAGGTTTCATGTATGCAGTCACAGTGACTGTGGCCTGCACAGGACATACGTATGCAGTCTCAGTGACTGTGGCCTGCACAGGACACATGTATGCAGTCACAGTGACTGTGGCCTGCACAGGTTTCATGTATGCAGTCACAGTGACTGTGGCCTGCACAGGACATACGTATGCAGTCTCAGTGACTGTGGCCTGCACAGGACACATGTATGCAGTCACAGTGACTTTGGCCTACATAGGACACACGTATGCAGTCACAGTAACTGTGGCCTGCACAGTACATACGTATGTAGTCACAGAGACTGTGGCCTGCACAGGACACACGTATGCAGTCACAGTGACTGTGGCCTGCACAGGACACATGCATTCAGTCACAGTGACTGTGGCCAGCACAGGACACACGTATGCAGTCACAGTGACTATGGCCTGCACAGGACACATGTATGCAGTCACAGTGACTGTGGGCTGCACGGGTCATATATATGCAGGCACAGTGACTGTGGCTTGCACAGGACACATGTATGCAGTCTCAGTATCTGTGGCTTGCACAGGACACATGTATGCAGTCACAGTGACAGTGGCCTGCAGAGGATTCGCGAATGCAGTAACAGTGACTGTGGGCTGCAATGCATACATGTATGCAGTCACAGTGACTGTGGGCTACACAGGACACATGTAAGCAGTCACAGTGACTGTCTGCTGCACAGGACACATGTATGCAGTCACATTGTCTACGGGCGTCACAGGACACATGTATGCAGTCACAGAGACTGTGGCTTGCACAAGACACATGTATGCAGTCACAGTGACAGTGGGCTGCACAGGACAAATGTATGCAGTCACAGTGACTGTGGCCTGCACAGGACACATGCATGCAGTCACAATGTCTGTGGGCTGCACAGGACACATGAATGCAGTCACAGTGGCTGTGGTCTGCACAAGACATATGGATGCAGTCACAGTGGTTTTGGCCTGTATGAGACTCATGTATGCAGTCTGAGTGACTGTGTCCTGCAAAGAACACATGTATGCAGTCACAGTTTCTGTGGGCTGCACAGGACACATGCAAGCAGTCACAGTCACAGTGGCCTGCACAGATTTCATGTATGCAGTCACAGTGTCTGTGGCCTGCACAGGACACATGTATGCAGTCACAGCATCTGTGGGCTGCACAGGACACATGCATGCAGTTACAGTGACTGTGGCCTGAACAGGCACATGTATGCAGTCCCACTGGGTGTGGACTTCACAGGACACATGTATGCAGGCACAGTGACTGTGGGCAGCACAGGACACATGTATGCAGTCTCAGTGACTGTGGCCTGCACAGGACACACATATGCAGTCACAGAGACTGTGGCCTGCACAGGACACATGTATGCAGTCACATGACGTTGGCGTACATAGGACACATGTATGCAATCACAGTGACTGTGGGCTGCACGGGACCCATGTATGCAGTCACAGTGACTGTGGGCTGCACAGGACACATGTATGCAGTCAGGGTCACTGTGGGATGCACAGCACTCATGTATGCAGTCACAGTGACTGTGGGCTGCACAGGTTTTATGTATGCACTCACAGTGTTCGTGGCCTCCACAGGACACATGCATGCAGTCACAGTGACGTTGGCCTGCACAGTTTTCATGTGTACAGTCACGGTGACTGTGACATTCACAGGACACATGTAGGCAGTCACGGTGACTGTGGCCTGCACAGGACACACGTATGCAGTCACAGTGACTGTGGCCAGCACAGGACACACGTATGCAGTCACAGTGACTGTTGCTTGCACAGGACACATGTAGGCAGTCACAGTGACTGTGGCCTGCACAGGACACACGTATGCAGTCACAGTGACTATGGCCTGCACAGGACACACGTATGCAGTCACAGTGACTGTGTGCTGCACAGGACACATGTATGCAGTCACAGTGACTGTTGCTTGCACAGGACAAATATATGCAGTCACAGTGACTGTGGGCTGCACGGGTCACATATATGCAGTCACAGTGACTGTGGCTTGCACAGGACACATGTATGCAGTCTCAGTGACTGTGGCTTGCACAGGTTTAATGTATGCAGTCACAGTGACTATGGCCTGCACAGGACACATGTATGCAGTCACAGTGACTGTGGTCTGCAAGGGTCATATATATGCAGTCACAGTGACTGTGGCTTGCACAGGACACATGTATGCAGTCTCAGTATCTGTGGCTTGCACAGGACACACGTATGCAGTCACAGTGATTGTGCCCTGTACAGGACACATGCATTCAATCACAGTGACTGTGGCCTGAACAGGGCACATATATGCAGTCACAGTGACTGTGGCCTTCACCGGACACGCATATGCAGTCACAGTGACTGTGGGCTGCACAGGACACATGTAGGCAGTCAGAGTGACTGTGGCCTGCACAGGACATGCGTATGCAGTCACAATGACTGTGGGCTCCAAGGGATACATGTATGCAGTCACAGTGACAGTGGGCGGCACAGGACACATGTATGCAGTTACAGTGACTGTGGCCTTCAGAGGACACATGTATGCAGTCACAGTGACTGTCGCTTGCACAGGTTTCATGAAAGCAGTCACAGTGACTGTGGCCTGCATATTACACACGTATGCAGTCACAGTTGCTCTGGGCAGCACAGGACAAATGCAAGCAATCACAGTGGCTGTAGGCTGCACAGGTTTCAAGAATGCAGTCACAGTGATTGTGGCCCGCACAGGACACATGTATGCAGTCACTGTGACTAGGCATGCACAGGTTTCATGTATGCAGTCACAGTGACTGTGGCCTGCACAGGACAAATGTATGCAGTCACAGTGACTGTGGCCTGCAGAGGTTTCATGTATGCAGTCACAGTGACTGTGGCCTGCACAGGACATACGTATGCAGTCTCAGTGACTGTGGCCTGCACAGGACACATGTATGCAGTCACAGTGACTGTGGCCTGCACAGGTTTCATGTATGCAGTCACAGTGACTGTGGCCTGCACAGGACATACGTATGCAGTCTCAGTGACTGTGGCCTGCACAGGACACATGTATGCAGTCACAGTGTCTTTGGCCTACATAGGACACACGTATGCAGTCACAGTAACTGTGGCCTGCACAGTACATACGTATGTAGTCACAGAGACTGTGGCCTGCACAGGACACACGTATGCAGTCACAGTGACTGTGGCCTGCACAGGACACATGCATTCAGTCACAGTGACTGTGGCCAGCACAGGACACACGTATGCAGTCACAGTGACTATGGCCTGCACAGGCACATGTATGCAGTCACAGTGACTGTGGGCTGCACGGGTCATATATATGCAGGCACAGTGACTGTGGCTTGCACAGGACACATGTATGCAGTCTCAGTATCTGTGGCTTGCACAGGACACATGTATGCAGTCACAGTGACAGTGGCCTGCAGAGGATTCGCGAATGCAGTAACAGTGACTGTGGGCTGCAATGCATACATGTATGCAGTCACAGTGACTGTGGGCTACACAGGACACATGTAAGCAGTCACAGTGACTGTCTGCTGCACAGGACACATGTATGCAGTCAGAGTGATTGCAGCCTGCACGGTACATGCTTATGCTGTCACAGTGACTGTACCTTGCACAGGTGTCATGTAAGAAGTCACAGTGACTGTGGCCTGCACAGGACACACGTATGCAGTCACAGTGACTGTGGCAAGCACAGGACACACGTATGCAGTCACAGTGAGTGTGGCCTGCACAGCACACACGTATGCAGTCACAGTGATTGTGCCCTGTACAGGACACATGCATTCAATCACAGTGACTGTGGCCTGAACAGGACACATATATGCAGTCACAGTGACTGTGGCCTTCTCAGGAAACGCATATGCAGTCACAGTGACTGTGGCTTGCAAATTTTTCATGTATGCAGTCACAGTGACAGTGGGCGGCACAGGACACATGTATGCAGTCACAGTGACTGTGGCCTGCAGAGGACACATGCATGCAGTCACAGTGTCTGTGGGCTGCACTGGACACATGTATGCAGTCACAGTGGCTGTGGCCTTCACCAGACACATTTATGCAGTCACAGTGGTTTTGGCCTGCATGAGACACATGTATGCAGTCCGAGTGATTCTGGCCTGCACAGAACACACGTATGCAGTCACAGTTTCTGTGGGCTGCACAGGACACATGCAAGCAGTCACAGTGGCTGTGGGCTGCACGGGTTTCAAGTATGCAGTCACAGTGATTGTGGCCTGCACAGGACACATGTATGCAGTCACAGTGACTGTCGCTTGCACAGGTTTCATGTAAGCAGTCACAGTGACTGTGGCCTGCACAGGACACACGTATGCAGTCAGAGTTGCTCTGGGCAGCACAGGACTAATGCAAGAAATCAAGTGGCTGTAGGCTGCACAGGTTTCAAGAATACAGTCACAGTGATTGTGGCCTGCACAGGACACATGTATGCAGTCACAGTGACTGTGGCCTGCACAGGTTTCATGTATGCAGTCACAGTGACTGTGGCCTGCACAGGACACACGTATGCAGTCACTGTGACTGTGGCATGCACAGGTTTCATGTATGCAGTCACAGTGACTGTGGCCTGCACAGGACACATGTATGCAGTCACAGTGACTGTGGCCTGCACAGGTTTCATGTATGCAGTCACAGTGACTGTGGCCTGCACAGGACACACGTATGCAGTCTCAGTGTCTGTGGCCTGCACTGGACACATGTATTCAGTCACAGTGACTTTGGCCTACACAGGACACACGTATGCAGTCACAGTAACTGTGGCCTGCACAGTAGACACGTATGTAGTCACAGAGACTGTGGCCTGCACAAGACACACGTATGCAGTCACAGTGACTGTGGCCTGCATAGGACACATGCATTCAGTCACAGTGACTGTGGCCAGCACAGGACCCGCGTTTGCAGTCACAGTGACTGTGGGCTGCACAGGACACATGTATGCAGTCACAGTGACTGTGGCTTGCACAGTAAACGCGTATGCAGTCATAATGACTGTGGCCAGCACAGGACACATGTATGCAGTCACAGTGACTGTGGGTTGCACGGGTCTCATATATGCAGTCCCAGTGACTGTGGCTTGCACAGGACACATGTATGCAGTCACAGTGACTGTGGGCTACAAGGCATAAATGTAAGCAGTCACAGTGACTGTGGGCTACACAGGACACATGTATGCAGTCACAGTGACTGTGGGCTGCAAGGGATACATGTATGCAGTCACAGTGACTGTGGGCGGCACAGGACACATGTATGCAGTCAGAGTGACTGCGGCCTGCACAGGACATGCGTATGCAGTCACAGTAACTGTGGGCTGCAAGGGATACATGTATGCAGTCACAGTGACTGTGGGCGGCACAGGACACATGTATGCAGTCAGAGTGACTGCGGCCTGCACAGGACATGCGGATGCAGTCACAGTGACTGTGGGCTGCAAGGGATACATGTATGAATTCAACAGTGCCAGTGTGCGGCACAGGACAACTGTATGCAGTCACAGTGACTGCGGCCTGCACAGGACACATGCATGCAGTCACAATGTCTGTGGGATGCACAGGACACATGTATGCAGTCACAATGGTTTTGGCCTGCACGAGACTCATGTATGCAGTCAGAGTGACTGTGGCCTGCAGAGAACACATGTATGCAGTCACAGTTGCTGTGGCCTGCACCAGACACATGTATGCAGTCACAGTGGTTTTGTCCTGCATGAGACACATGTATGCAGTCAGAGTGACTCTGGGCTGCACAGAACACACGTATGCAGCCACAGTTTCTTTGGGCTGCACAGGACACATGCAAGCAGTCACAGTGGCTGTGGGCTGCACGGGTTTCAAGTATGCAGTCACAGTGACTGTGGGCAGCACAGGACACATGTATGCAGTCACAGTGACTGTGGCCTGCACAGCACACACGTATGCAGTCACAGAGACTGTGGCCTGCACAGGACACATATATGCAGTCACAGTGACGTTGGCCTGCACAGGACACATGTATGCAGTCACAGTGACTGTGGGCTACACGGGAACCATGTATGCAGTCACAGTGACTGTGGGCTGCACAGGACACATGTATGCAGTCAGGGTCACTGTGGGCTGCACAGCACACATGTATGCAGTCACAGTGACTGTGGGCTGCACAGGGTTCATGTATGCTCTCACAGTGTTGGTGGCCTCCACAGGACAAATGCATGCAGTCACAGTGTCGTTGGCATGCACAGTGTTCATGTGTACAGTCACAGTGACTGTGGCCTGCACAGGACACATGTATTCAGTCACAGTGACTGTGGCCTGCACAGGACACATGTATGCTGTCACACTGACTGTGAGTTTCACAGGAGACATGTATGCTGTCACAAAGACTGTGGCCTGCACAGGACACATGTATGCAGTCACAGTGACTGTGGCCTGCACAGCACACATGTATGCAGTCACAGAGGCTGCGGGCTGCACAGGACACACGTATGCAGTCACAGTGGCTGTGGCCTGCACAGGACACACGTATGCAGTCACAGTAGCTGTGGGCTGCACAGGACACATGCAAGCAGTCACTGTGGCTATGGGCTGCACAGGTGTCAATTATGCAGTCACAGTGATTGTGGCTTGCACAGGACACACGTATGCAGTCACAGTGGCTGTGGCCTGCACGATAAACACGTGTGCACTCACAGTGACTGTGGCCTGCACAGGACACACGTATGCAGTCACAGTGACTGTGGGATGCAAGGGACACATGTATGCAGTCACAGTGGCTGTGGCCTACACAGGACACACGTATGCAGTCACAGTGACTGTGGCTTCCACGAGACTCATGTATTCAGTCACAGTGACTGTGGCCTACACAGGACTCATGTATGCAGGCACAGTGACTGTGCCCTGCACAGGACACGCGAACGCAGTCACAGAGACTGTAGCTGCACAGGATACATGTATGCAGTCACAGTGACTATGGCTTGCACAGGACACATGTATGCAGTCACAGTGACTGTGGGCATCACGGGACACATGTATGCAGTCACCATGACTGTGGGCTGCACTGGATTCTTGTATGCACGCACAGTGTTTGTGGCCTGCACGGGACACTTGCATGGAGTCACAGTGACAGTGCCCTGCACAGGACACACCTATGCAGTCACAATAACTGTGGCCTGCACAAGACACAAGTATGCAGTCACAGTGACTTTGGCCTGCACAAGACACACGTATGCAGTCAGGGTGACTGTGGGCTGCACAGGACACATGTATGCAGTCAGTTTGACTGTGGGCTGCACAGCACTCCTCTATGCAGTCACAGTGACAGTGGGCTGCACAGGTTTCATGTATGCACTCACAGTGGTTGTGAAATGAAGAGGACACATGCATGCAGTCACAGAGGCTGTGGCCTGAACAGGTTTCATGTACACATTCACAGTGACTGTGACATGCACAGGACACATGTATGCAGTCACAGTGACTGTGGCCTGCACAGGACACATGTATGCAGTCACTGTGACTATGGCCTGCACAGCACACGTGTATGCAGTCCCAGTGGCTGTGGCCTGCACAGGACACATGTATGCAGTCACATCGACTGTGTCTTGAATAGGAAACATGTATGCATTCACAGTGACTGTGGGCTGCACAGGACACATGTATGCAGTCACAGTGACTGTGGGCTACACAGGTTTCTTGTATACCCTCACAGTGGTTGTGGCCTGCACGTGACACATGCATGCCGTCACAGTGACTGTGGCCAGCACAGGACACACGTATGGATTCACAGTGGCTTTGGGCTGCACAGTTTCAAGTATGCAGTCACAGTGATTGTGGCCTGCACAGGACACAGGTATGCAGTCACAGTGGCTGTGGCCTCTACAGGACACATATATGCAGTAATAGTATTTGTTTCCTGCACGAGACTCACGTATGCAGTCACAGTGACTGTGGCATGCACAGGTTTCATGTATGCAGTCACAGTGACTGTGGCCTGCAAAGGACACACGTAAGCAGTCACAGTGTCTGTGGCCGGCCCCGGACACGCGTATGCAGTCACAGTGACTGTGGCCTGCACAGGACACATGCATGCAGTCACAGTTACTGTGGACTGCACAGGACATGCATATACAGTCACAGTGACAGTGGCCTGCACAGGACACATGTATCCAGTCACAGTGATTGTGGCATGAACAGGTTTCATGTATGCAGTCACAGTGACTGTGGTCTGCACAGGACAAACGTATGCAGTCACAGAGACTATGGCTTGCACAGGACACATGTATGCAGTCACAGTGACTGTGGGCTGCACGGGACACATATATGCAGTCACAGAGACTGTGGCTTGCACAGGACACATGTATACAGTCACAGTGACTGTGGGCTGAACAGGACACATGTATGAAATCACAGTGACTGTAGGCTGCACAGGTTTCATGTATGCACTCACAGTGGTTGTGGCCTGCATGGGTCACAAGCATGTAGTCACAGTGACTGTGGCCTGCACAGGTTTCATGTATGCAGTTACAGTGACTGTGGCCTGCCCAGGACACATGTATGCTGTCACAGTGACTATGACATGCACAGGACACATGCATGCAGTTACAGTTACTGTGGCCTGCACAGGACACGCTTATGCAGTCACAGTGTCTGTGGCCTGCACAGGATACATATATGCAGTCACAGTGGCTCTGGCCTGACTGTGGCCTGCACAGGTTTCATGTATGCAGTCACAGAGACTGTGGGCTGCACAGGAAACATGTATGCAGTCACAGTGAATGTGGCCTGCACAGGACACATGTGTGCAGTCACAGTGACTGTGCCCTGCACAGGACACATGTATGCAGTCAAAGTGACTGTGGCCTGCACAGGACACATGTATGCAGTCACAGTGCCTGTGGCTTGCACAGACTTCAATTATGCACTCACAGTGGTTGTGGCCTTCACGGGACACATACATGCAGTCAAAGTGACTGTGGCCTGCACATGACACATGCATGCAGTCACAGTGACTGTGGCCTGCCCAGGACAAATGTATGCAGTCCCAGTGGCTATGGCCTGCACAGGACACATAATGGAGTCACAGTGACTGTGGCCTGCAGAGGACACATGTATGCAGTCACAGTGGTTTGGCCTGCATGAGACACTTGTATGTAGTCACAGTGAATGTGAACTGCACAGGACACACGGATGCAAATAGAGTGGCTGTGGGCTGCACAGGACACATGTATGCTGTCAGAGTGGTTGTGGGCTGCACATGACACATGTATGCAGTCACAGTGGCTGTGGCCTACACAGGACAGACATATGCAGTCACAGTGACTGTGGCCTACACAGGAAACGCTTATGCAATCTCAGTGGCAGTGGCATGCACAGGACACATGTATGCAGTCACAGTGATTGTGGCGGCCACCAGACACATGTATGCAAACACAGTGACTGTGGCCTGCACAGGACACATGTATGCAGTCAGAGTGACTGTGGCCTGCACAGATTTCATGTATGCAGTCACAGTGACTCTGGCCTGCACAGAACACACGTATGCAGTGACAGTTTCTGTGGCCTGCAAAGGACACATGTATGCAGTCACAGTGAAAGTGGCTTGCACAGGTTTCATGTATGCAGTCACTGTTACTGTGGACTGGACAGGACTCATTCTTGCAGCCACAGTGACTGTGGCCTGCACAGGACACACGTATGCAGTAACAGTGACTGTGGCATGCACAGGACATGCGTATACAGTCACAGAAACTGGGGCCTGTACCGGACACATGTATGCAGTCAGCGTGACTGTGGGCTGCACAGGACACATGTAGGCATTCACATTGAATGTTGCCTGCGCAGGACACATGTATGCAGTCCCAGTGAATGTGGGCTGCACAGGATTCATGTAAGCACTCATAGTGGTTGTGGCGTGCATGGGATACATGCATGCAGTCACAGTGACTGTGGCCTGCAGAGGTTTCATGTATGCAGTCACAGTGAGTGTGGCCTGCACAAGACACGCGTATGCAGTCACAGTGACTGTGGCCTGCACAGGACACATGTATGCAGTCACAGTGACTGTGGCCTGCACAGGTTTCATTTATGCAGTCACAGTGACTGTGGCCTGCATAGGACATGCATATACAGTCACAGTGATAGTGACCTGCACAGGACACATGTATGCAGGCACAGTGATTGTGGCATGCACAGGTTTCATGTATGCAGTCACAGTGACTGTGGTCTGCACAGGACAAACGTATGCAGTCACAGAGACTATGGCTTGCACAGGACACATGTATGCAGTCACAGTGACTGCGGGCTGCACGGGACACATATATGCAGTCACAGAGACTGTGGCTTGCACAGGAAACATGTATGCAGTCACAGTGACTGTGGGCTGAACAGGACACATGTATGAAATCACAGTGACTGTAGGCTGCACGGGTTTCATGTATGCACTCACAGTGGTTGTGGCCTGCATGCGTCACAAGCATGCAGTCACAGAGACTGTGGCCTGCACAGGTTTCATGTATGCAGTTACAGTGACTTTGGCCTTCAAAGCTCACACGTATGCAGTCACAGTGACTGTGGCCTGCACAGGACACATGCATTCAGTCACAGTGTTTGTGGCCTGCACAGGACACGCATATGCAGTCACAGTGACTGCGGGCTGCAGAGGACACATGTTTGCAGTCACGATAACAATGGGCTTCACAGGACACGCGTATGCAGTCACAGTGTCTGTGGCCTGCACAGGACACACGTATGCAGTCACAGTGTCTGTGAGCTGCACAGGACACATGTATGCTCTCACAATGACTGTGGCCTTACTGTGGCCAGTACAGGACACGTGTATGCAGGCACATTGACTGTACTGCACAGGACACATATATGCAGTCACAGTGACTGTGGCCTGCACAGGACACATGTATGCAGTAACAGTGGATGTGGCCTGCACAGGACACATAATGGAGTCACAGTGACTGTGGGCTGCACAGGACACATGTATGCAGTCACAGTGACTGTGGCCTGCACAGGACACATATATGCAGTCACAGTGACTGTGGCCTGCACCGGACACGCGTATGCAGTCACAGTGACTGTGGCCTGCAGAGGACACACGTATGCAGTCACAGTTGCGGTGTGCTGCACAGGACTCATGTATGCAGTCACAGTGTCTGTGGGCTGCACAGTACAGAAGTGTGCAGTCACATTGGCTGTGGCCTGCACAGGACACACGTATTCAGTCACAGTGACTGTGGCCTGCACAAGACACACGTATGCAGTCACAGTGACTGTCGCCTGCACAAGACACACGTATGCAGTCACAGAGGCTGCGGGCTGCACAGGACACACGTATGGAGTCACAGTGGCTGTGGCCTGCACAGGACACACGTATGCAGTCACAGTAGCTGTGGGCTGCACAGGACACATGCAAGCAGTCACAGTGGCTATGGGCTGCACAGGTGTCAAGTATGCAGTCACAGTGATTGTGGCTTGCACAGGACACACGTATGCAGTCACAGTGGCTGTGGCCTGCACGATAAACACGTGTGCACTCACAGTGACTGTGGCCTGCACAGGACACACGTATGCAGTCACAGTGACTGTGGGATGCAAGGGACACATGTATGCAGTCACAGTGGCTGTGGCCTACACAGGACACACGAATGCAGTCACAGTGACTGTGGCTTCCACGAGACTCATGTATGCAGTCACAGTGACTGTGGCCTACACAGGACTCATGTATGCAGTCACAGTGACTGTGCCCTGCACAGGACACGCGTATGCAGTCACAGAGACTGTAGCTGCACAGGATACATGTATGCAGTCACAGTGACTATGGCTTGCACAGGACACATGTATGCAGTCACAGTGACTGTGGGCATCACGGGACACATGTATGCAGTCACAGTGACCTTGGGCTGCACTGGATTCTTGTATGCACGCACAGTGTTTGTGGCCTGCACGGGACACTTGCATGGATTCACAGTGGCTTTGGGCTGCACAGTTTCAAGTATGCAGTCACAGTGATTGTGGCCTGCACAGGACACATATATGCAGTCACAGTGGCTGTGGCCTCTACAGGACACATATATGCAGTAATAGTGGTTGTTTCCTGCATGAGACTCACGTATGCAGTCACAGTGACGGTGGGATGCACAGATTTCATGTATACACTCACAGTGGTTGTGGCATGAAGAGGACACATGCATGCAGTCACAGAGGCTGTGGCCTGAACAGGTTTCATGTACACAGTCACAGTGACTGTGACATGCACAGGACACATGTATGCAGTCCCAGTGACTGTGGCCTGCACAGGACAATGTATGCAGTCACTGTGACTATGGCCTGCACAGCACACGTGTATGCAGTCCCAGTGGCTGTGGCCTGCACAGGACACATGTATGCAGTCACATCGACTGTGTCTTGAATAGGAAACATGTATGCATTCACAGTGACTGTGGGCTGCACAGGACACATGTATGCAGTCACAGTGACGGTGGGCTGCACAGGTTTCTTGTTTGCTCAAACAGTGGTTGTGGCCTGCACGTGACACATGCATGCCGTCACAGTGACTGTGGCCAGCACAGGACACACGTATGGATTCACAGTGGCTTTGGGCTGCACAGTTTCAAGTATGCAGTCACAGTGATTGTGGCATGCACAGGACACATATATGCAGTCACAGTGGCTGTGGCCTCTACAGGACACATATATGCAGTAATAGTGGTTGTTTCCTGCATGAGACTCACGTATGCAGTCACAGTGACTGTGGCATGCACAGGTTTCATGTATGCACTCACAGTGGTTGTGGCATGAAGAGGACACATGCATGCAGTCACAGAGGCTGTGGCCTGAACAGGTTTCATGTACACAGTCACAGTGACTGTGACATGCACAGGACACATGTATGCAGTCACAGTGACTGTGGCCTGCACAGGACACATGAATGCAGTCACAGTGACTGTTTCCTGCACAGATTTCATGTATGCAGTCAGAGTGACTGTGGCCTGCACAGGATACACGTATGCAGTCAGAGTGACTGTGGACCGCACAGGACACATGTATGCAGTCACCGTGACTGTGACTTGCACAGGTTTCATGTATGGAGTCACAGTATCTGTGGCCTGCACAGGACACATGTTTGCAGTCACAGTGACTGTGGCCTGCACAGGACACGCGTATGTAGTCACAGTGTCTGTGGCATGCACAGGACATGCGTATACAGTCACAGTGACTGTGGCATGCACAGGACACATGTAGGTAGTCACAGTGACTGTGTTCTGCACAGGAGTCATTCATAGAGTCACAGTGGCTGTGACTTGCACAGGACACATGCATGCAGTCACAGTGAATGTGGCCTGCACAGGACACATGTATGCAGTCACAGTGACTGTGGCCTTCACAGGACACATGCATGCAGTCACAGTGACTGTGACTTGCACACTACACATGCATGAAGTCACAGTGAATGTGGCCTACACAGGACACGCTTATTCATTCACAGTGGCTGTGGCCTGCACAGGACACATGTATGCAGTCACAGTGATTGTGGCCTCCACGAGACACATGTATGCAGTCACAGTGACTGTGGCCTTCACAGGACACACGTATGCAGTCACATTTGCTGTCGGCTGCACAGGACATATGCAAGCAGTCACAGTGGCTGTGTGCTGTACAGGTTTCAAGTATGCAGTCACAGTGATTGTGGCCTGCACAGGACACATGTTTGCAGTCACAGTAACTGTGGCCTGCACAGGTTTCATGTATGCAGTCACAGTGACTGTGGTCACTACAGGACACAAGTATGCAGTCACAGTGACTGTGGGCTGCACAGGACACATGTATGCAGTCACCATGACTGTGGGCTGCACAGGTTTCATGTATGTACTCAAAGTGGTTGTGGCCTGCATGGGACACATGCATGCAGTCATCGTGACTGTGGCCGGCACAGGACACACATATGCAGTCACCTTGATTGTAGCTTGAACAGGACACTTGTATGCAGTCACAGTGACTGTGGCCTGCACAGGACACATGTATGCAGTCACTGTGACTGTGGCCTGCATAGGACACATGAATGCAGTCACAGTGGTTGTGGCCGACACAGGACAAATGTATGCAGTAACAGTGACTGTGGACTGCACAGGACATGCTCATGCAATCTCAGTGACTGCGGCCTGAATAGGACACATGTATGCAGTCACAGTGACTGTGGCCTGCACAGGTTTCATGGATGTACTCACAATCACTGTGGCCTGCAAAACACACGTAGGAAGTCACAGTGACTGTGGCCTGCACAGGACACATGTATGCAGTCACAGTGACTGTGGCTTGCACAGGTTTCATGTATGCACTCACAGTGGTTGTGGCCTGCACGGGACACATACATGCAGTTAAATTGACCTGGGCCTTCACAGGACACATGTATGCAGTCATAGTGGCTGTGGCCTGCACAAGACACACAATGGAGTCACAGAGACTGTGGCCTGCACAGGAGACCTGTATGCAGACACAGTAGTTTGGCCTGCACGAGATAATTGTATGCAGTCACAGTGACTGTGACCTGCACAGGACCCATGTATGCAAGCAGAGTGGCTGTGGCCTGCACAGGACACATGTTTGCAGTCACAGTGACTGTGGCCTGCACAGGACACATGTATGCAGTCACAGTGACTGTGGCCTGCACAGGACACATGAATGCAGTCACTGTGACTATGGCCTGCACAGCACACGTGTATGCAGTCCCAGTGGCTGTGGCCTGCACAGGACACATGTATGCAGTCACATCGACTGTGTCTTGAATAGGAAACATGTATGCATTCACAGTGACTGTGGGCTGCACAGGACACATGTATGCAGTCACAGTGACTGTGGGCTGCACAGGTTTCTTGTATGCCCTCACAGTGGTTGTGGCCTGCACGTGACACATGCATGCCGTCACAGTGACTCTGGCCAGCACAGGACACACGCATGGATTCACAGTGGCTTTGGGCTGCACAGTTTCAAGTATGCAGTCACAGTGATTGTGGCCTGCACAGGACACATGTATGCAGTCACAGTGGCTGTGGCCTCTACAGGACACATATATGCAGTAATAGTGGTTGTTTCCTGCACGAGACTGACATATGCAGTCTCAGTGACTGTGGCATGCACAGGTTTCATGTATGCAGTCACAGTGACTGTGGCCTGCAAAGGACACACGTAAGCAGTCACAGTGTCTGTGGCCGGCCCCGGACACGCGTTTGCAGTCACAGTGACTGTGGCCTGCACAGGACACATGCATGCAGTCACAGTTACTGTGGCCTGCACAGGACATGCATACACAGTCACAGTGACAGTGGCCTGCACAGGACACATGTATGCAGTCACAGTGACTGTTTCCTGCACAGATTTCATGTATGCAGTCAGAGTGACTGTGGCCTGCACAGGATACACGTATGCAGTCAGAGTGACTGTGGACCGCACAGGACACATGTATGCAGTCACCGTGACTGTGACTTGCACAGGTTTCATGTATGGAGTCACAGTATCTGTGGCCTGCACAGGACACATGTTTGCAGTCACAGTGACTGTGGCCTGCACAGGACACCCGTATGTAGTCACAGTGTCTGTGGCATGCACAGGACATGCGTATACAGTCACAGTGACTGTGGCATGCACAGGACACATGTAGGTAGTCACAGTGACTGTGTTCTGCACAGGAGTCATTCATAGAGTCACAGTGGCTGTGACTTGCACAGGACACATGCATGCAGTCACAGTGAATGTGGCCTGCACAGGACACATGTATGCAGTCACAGTGACTGTGGCCTGCACAGGACACATGCATGCAGTCACAGTGACTGTGACTTGCACACTACACATGCATGAAGTCACAGTGAATGTGGCCTGCACAGGACACGCTTATTCATTCACAGTGGCTGTGGCCTGCACAGGACACATGTATGCAGTCACAGTGATTGTGGCCTCCACGAGACACATGTATGCAGTCACAGTGACTGTGGCCTTCACAGGACACACGTATGCAGTCACATTTGCTGTCGGCTGCACAGGACATATGCAAGGAGTCACAGTGGCTGTGTGCTGTACAGGTTTCAAGTATGCAGTCACAGTGATTGTGGCCTGCACAGGACACATGTTTGCAGTCACAGTAACTGTGGCCTGCACAGGTTTCATGTATGCAGTCACAGTGACTGTGGTCACTACAGGACACAAGTATGCAGTCACAGTGACTGTGGGCTGCACAGGACACATGTATGCAGTCACCATGACTGTGGGCTGCACAGGTTTCATGTATGTACTCAAAGTGGTTGTGGCCTGCACGGGACACATGCATGCAGTCATCGTGACTGTGGCCGGCACAGGACACACATATGCAGTCACCTTGATTGTAGCTTGAACAGGACACTTGTATGCAGTCACAGTGACTGTGGCCTGCACAGGACACATGTATGCAGTCACTGTGACTGTGGCCTGCATAGGACACATGAATGCAGTCACAGTGGTTGTGGCCTACACAGGACAAATGTATGCAGTAACAGTGACTGTGGACTGCACAGGACATGCTCATGCAATCTCAGTGACTGCGGCCTGAATAGGACACATGTATGCAGTCACAGTGACTGTGGCCTGCACAGGTTTCATGGATGTACTCACAATCACTGTGGCCTGCAAAAACACACGTAGTAAGTCACAGTGACTGTGGCCTGCACAGGACACATGTATGCAGTCACAGTGACTGTGGCTTGCACAGGTTTCATGTATGCACTCACAGTGGTTGTGGCCTGCACGAGACACATACATGCAGTTAAATTGACCTGGGCCTTCACAGGACACATGTATGCAGTCATAGTGGCTGTGGCCTGCACAAGACACACAATGGAGTCACAGAGACTGTGGCCTGCACAGGAGACCTGTATGCAGACACAGTAGTTTGGCCTGCACGAGATACTTGTATGCAGTCACAGTGACTGTGACCTGCACAGGACACATGTATGCAAGCAGAGTGGCTGTGGCCTGCACAGGACACATGTTTGCAGTCACAGTGACTGTGGCCTGCACAGGACACATGTATGCAGTCACAGTGACTGTGGCCTGCAAGGACACACGAATGCAGTCACAGTGATGTGGCCTGCAGAGGACACAGGATGCAGTCACAGTGACTGTGGCTTGCAAAGGGTTCATGTATGCATTCACAGTGACTGAGGCCTGCACAGCACTCATGTTTGCATCACAGTGACTGTGGACTTCACAGGACACGCATATGCAGTCACAGTGACTGTGGCCTGCACAGGACATGCGTATACAGTCACAGTGACTGTGGTCGGCACAGGACACATGGATGCAGTCACAGTGACTGTGGTCTGCCCAGGTTTCATTTATGCAGTCACAGTGGCTGCGGGCTGCATGGACACATTTATGCAGTAACAGTGACTGTGGGCTGCACAGGACACATATATGCAGTCACAGTGTCTGTGGGTTGCACAGATTTCATGTATGCAGTCACCGTGGCAATGTACTCCACACGACACATGTGTGCAGTCAAAGTGACTGTGGCCTCCACAGGACACATGTATGCAGTCACAGTAACTGTGGCCTGCACAGGACACACCTATGCAGTCACAGTGACTGTGGCCTGCACAGGACACATGTATGCAGTCACAGTGACTGTGGCCTGTACAGGACACAAGTATGCAGTCACAGTGACTGTGGTCCGTACAGGACACAAGTATGCAGTCACAGTGACTGTGGGCTGCCCAGGACCCATGTATGCAGTCACCATGACTGTGGGCTGCACAGGTTTCATGTATGTACTCACAGTGGTTGTGGCCTGCACGGGACACATGCATGCAGTCACAGTGACTGTGGCCTGCACAGGACACATGTATGCAGTCACAGTGATTTTGGCTGCCACCAGACACATGTATGCAGTCACAATCACTGTGGCCTGCAAAAACACACGTAGGCAGTCACAGTGACTGTGGCCTGCTTAGGACTCATGCATGCAGTCACAGTGACTGTTGCCTGCACAGGACACATGTATGCAGTCACAGTGATTTTGGCAGCCACCAGACACATGTATGCAGTCACAGTGACTGTGGCCTGCACCGGACACATGTATGCAGTCAGAGTGACTGTGGCCTGCACAGGACACATGTATGCAGTCACAGTGACTGTGGCTTGCACAGGACACATGTATGCGTCACAGTGGCTGTGGGCGGCACATGAAACACGTATTCACTCCCAGTGACTGTGGCCTGCACAGGACACACGAATGCAGTCACAGTCACTGTAGCCTGCACAGGACACACGTCTGCAGTCACAGTGACTGTGGCCTTCACAGGACACAATTATGCCGTCACAGTATCTGTGGCCTGCACATGTCACATGTAAGCAGTCACAATGACTGTGGGCTGCACAGGACACATGTATGCAGTCACAGTGACTGTGGCTTGCACAGGTTTCATGTATGGAGTCACAGTAACTGTGGCCTGCACAGGACACATGTTTGCAGTCACAGTGACTGTGGCCTGCACAAAACACGCGTATGTAGTCACAGTGTCTGTGGCATGCACAGGACATGCGAATAGAGTCACAGTGACTGTGGCCTCACAGGACACATGTATGTAGTCACAGTGACTGTGTTCTGCACAGGAGTCATTTATGGAGTCACAGTGGCTGGGACTTGCACAGGACACATGCATGCAGTAACAGTGAATGTGGCCTGCACAGGACACATGTATGCAGTCACAGTGACTGTGGCCTGCAAAGGACACATGCATGCAGTCACAGTGGCTGTGACTTGCACAGGACACATTCATGCAGTCACAGTGAATGTGGCCTGCACAGGACACGCTTATTCATTCACAGTGGCTGTGGCCTGCACAGGACACATGTATGCAGTCACAGTGATTGTGGCCTCCACGAAACACATGTATGCAGTCACAGTGACTGTGGCCTTCACAGGACACACGTATGCAGTCACAGTAACTGTGGCCTGCACAGGACATACGTATGCTGTCACAGTGACTGTGGCCTGCACAGGACACACGTATGCAGTCACAGTGACTGTGGCCTGCACAGGACACACGTATGCAGTCACAGTGACTGTGGTCTGTACAGGACACAATTATGCAGTCACAGTGACTGTGGGCTGCACAGGACACATGTATGCAGTCACCATGACTGTGGGCTGCACAGGTTTCATGTATGTACTCACAGTGGTTGTGGCAAGCACGGGAAACATGCATGCAGTCATCGTGACTGTGGCCTGCACAGGTTTCATGTATGCAGTCACAATTACTGTGGCCTGTACTGGACACTTGTATGCAGTCACAGTGACTGTGGCCTGCACAGGACACATGTATGCAGTCACTGTGACTGTGGCCTGCATAGGACACATGTATGCAGTCACAGTGGTTGTGGCCTACACAGGACAAATGTATGCAGTCACAGTGACTGTGGCCTGCACAGGACATGCATATAGAGTCAGAGTGACTGTGACCTGCACAGGATACATGTATGCAGTCACAGTGACTGTGGCCTGCACAGGACACGCGTATGCAGTCACAGTGACTGTGGCCTGCAAAGGACATGCATATACAGTCACAGTGACTGTGGCCTGCACAGGACACATGTATGCGGTCACAGTGACTGTGGTCTGCAAAGGTTTCATTTATGCAGTCACAGTGTCTGCTGGCTGCACAGGACACATGTATGCAGTCACAGTGTCTGGGGCCTGCACATGTTTCATGTATGCAGTCACATTGGCTGTGGCCTGAACGGGACACATGTATGCAGTCACAGTGACTGTGTACTGCACAGGACTCATGTATGTAGTCACAGTGACTATGGGCTGCACAGGACAAATATATGCAGTCAAAGTGGCTGTGGGTTGCACAGGACAAATGTATGCAGTCACAGTGACTGTGCCCTGCACAGGACACACGTATGCAGTCACAGTGGCTGTGGGCTGCACAGGACACATGTATGCAGTCACAGCGGCTGTGGGCTGCACACGACACACGTATACAGTCACAGTGGCGACACACGTATGCAGTCATAGTGGCTGTGGCCTGCACAGGACACATGTATGCAGTCACAGTGATTGTAGCTTGAACAGGACACATGTATGCTGTCACAGTGACTGTAGAGTGCACAATACATATGTAAGCAGTCACAGTGACTGTGGGCTGCACAGGACACATGTATGGAGTCACAGTGAATGTGGGCTGCACAGGTTTCATGTATGCACTCACAGTGGTTGTGGCCTGCACGGGACACATGCATGCAGTCACAGTGACTGTGGCCTGCACAGGTTTCATGTATGCAGTCACAGTGACTGTGGCCTGCACAGGACACATGTATGCAGTCACAGTGACTGTGGCTTGCACAGGTTTCATGTAAGCAGTCACAGTGACTGTGGCCTGCACAGCACACATGTTTGCAGTCACAGTGACTGTGGCCTGCCCAGGACACGCGTATGCTCTCACAGTTACTATGGCCTGCACAGGACATGCGTATACAGTCACAGTGACTGTGGCTCTCACAGGACACATGTATGCAGTCACAATGACTGTGGTCTTCACAGGTATCATTTATGCAGTCACAGTGGCTGCGGGCTGCACAGGACACATGTACGCAGTCACAGTGACTGTGTACTGCACAGGACACATGTATGCAGTCACAGTGACTGTGGCCTCCACAGGACACATGTATGCAGTCACAGTAACTGTGGTGAACAGGTTTCATTTATACAGTCACAGTGACTGCGGGCTGCACAGGACACATGTATGCAGTCATAGTGACTGTGGGCTGCACAGGACACATGTATGCACTCACAGTGACTGTGGGCTGCACAGGTTTCATGTATGCAGTCACAGTGGCTGCGGCCTGTACGGGTCACATGTATGCAGTTACAGCGATCGTGGCTTGTACAGGACACATGTATGCAGTCACAGTGACTGTGGCCGCACAGGACACATGTATCCAGTCACAGTGACTGTGGCCTGCACAACACGCGTATGCAGTCACAGTGGCTATGGCCTACACAGGACACACGTATGCAGTCACAGTCTCTGTGGCCTGCACAGGACACACGTAAGCAGTCAGATTGGCTGTGGGCTGCACAGGACACATGTATGCAGGCACAGTGATTGTGTCCTCCACAGGTTTCATGTATGCAGTCACAGTGACTGTGGCCTGCACAGGTTTCATGTATGCAGTCACAGTGACTGTGGCCTGCACAGGTTTCATGAATGCAGTCACAGTGACTGTGGCTTGCACAGGACACATGTATGCAGTCACAGTGACTGTGGCTTGCACAGGTTTCATGTATGCACTCACAGTGGTTGTGGCTTGTACGGGGCACATGCATGCAGTCACAGTGACTGTAGCCTGTACAGGTGTCATGTATGCAGTCACAGTGACTGTGGCCTGCACAGGACCCACCTATGCAGTCACAGTGGTTGTGTCCTGCAGAGGACACATGTATGGAGTCACAGTGACTGTGGCCTGCACGAGACACTTGTATGCAGTCACAGTGGCTGTGGGCTGCACAGGACACATATATGCAGTCACAGTGGCTGTGGGTTGCACAGGACAAATGTATGCAGTCACAGAGTCTGTGGCCTGCACAGGACACACCTATGCACTCACAGTGGCTGTGGGTTGCACACGACAAATGTATACAGTCACTGTGGTGACACACGTATGCATTCATAGTGGCTGTGGCCTGCACAGGACACACGTATGCAGTGACAGTGATTGTAGCTTGAACAGGACAGATGTATGCTGTCACAGTGACTGTAGAGTGCACAATACATATGTACGCAGTCATCGTGACTGTGGGCTGCACAGGACACATGTATGGAGTCACAGTGAATGTGGGCTGCACAGGTTTCATGTATGCACTCACAGTGGTTGTGGCCTGCACGGGACACATGCATGCAGTCACAGTGACTGTGGCCTGCACAGGTTTCATGAATGCAGTCACAGTGACTGTGGCCTTCACAGGACACATGTATGCAGTCACAGTGACTGTGGCTTGCACAGGTTTCATGTAAGCAGTCACAGTGACTGTCGCCTGCACAGCACACATGTTTGCTGTCACAGTGACTGTGGCCTGCCCAGGACACGCGTATGCTCTCACAGTGACTATGGCCTACACAGGACATGCGTATACAGTCACAGTGACTGTGGCCTGCACAGGACACGTGTATGCAGTCACAGTGAACTGTGGTCTGGACAGGTTTCATTTATGCAGTAACAGCGGCTGCGGGCTGCACAGAGCACATGTATGCAGTCATAGTGACTGTGAGCTGCACAGGACACATGTATGCCGTCACAGTGACTGTGGGCTACACAGGTTTCATGTATGCAGTCACAGTGGCTGTGGCCTGCACAGGTCAGATGTATGCAGTCACAGTCATTTTGGCAGCCACAAGACACATGTATGCATTCACAGTGACTGTGGCCTGCAAAGGACACATGTATGCAGTCAGAGTGACTGTGGCCTGCACAGGACACATGTATGCAGTCACAGTGACTATGGCTTGCACAGGACACATGTATGCGTCACAGTGACTGTGGGCGGCACAGGAAACACGTATTCAGTCCCAGTGACTGTGGCCTGCACAGGACACACGAATGCAGTCACAGTGACTGTAGCCTGCACAGGACACACGTCTGCAGTCACAGTGACTGTGGCCTTCACAGGACACAATTATGCCGTCACAGTATCTGTGGCCTGCACATGTCACATGTAAGCAGTCACAATGACTGTGGGCTGCACAGGCCACATGTATGCAGTCACAGTGACTGTGGCCTGCACAGGTTTCATGTATGCAGTCTCAGTGACTGTGGCCTGCACAGCACACATGTATGCAGTCACTGTGACTGTGGCCTGCACAGGACACATGTATGCAGTGTCCGTGATTTTGGCAGCCACCAGACACATGTATGCATTCACAGTGACTGTGGCCTGCACAGGACACATGTATGCAGTCAGAGTGACTGTGGCCTGCACAGGACACATGTATGCAGTCACAGTGACTATGGCTTGCACAGGACACACGTATGCGTCACAGTGGCTGGGTGCGGCACAGGAAACACGTATTCAGTCCCAGTGACTGTGGCCTGCACAGGACACACGAATGCAGTCACAGTGACTGTAGCCTGCACAGGACACACGTCTGCAGTCACAGTGACTGTGGCCTTCACAAGACACAATTATGCCGTCACAGTATCTGTGGCCTGCACATGTCACATGTAAGCAGTCACAATGACTGTGGGCTGCACAGGACACATGTATGCAGTCACAGTGACTGTGGCTTGCACAGGTTTCATGTATGGAGTCACAGTAACTGTGGCCTGCACAGAACACATGTTTGCAGTCACAGTGACTGTGGCCTGCACAAAACACGCGTATGTAGTCACAGTGTCTGTGGCATGCACAGGACATGCGTATACAGTCACAGTGACTGTGGCCTCACAGGACACATGTATGTAGTCACAGTGACTGTGTTCTGCACAGGAGTCATTTATGGAGTCACAGTGGCTGTGACTTGCACAGGACACATGCATGCAGTCACAGTGAATGTGGCCTGCACAGGACACATGTATGCAGTCACAGTGACTGTGGCCTGCACAGGACACATGCATGCAGTCACAGTGGCTGTGACTTGCACAGGACACATTCATGCAGTCACAGTGAATGTGGCCTGCACAGGACACGCTTATTCATTCACAGTGGCTGTGGCCTGCACAGGACACATGTATGCAGTCACAGTGATTGTGGCCTCCACGAGACACATGTATGCAGTCACAGTGACTGTGGCCTGCACAGGACACACGTATGCAGTCACAGTGACTGTGGTCTGTACAGGACACAATTATGCAGTCACAGTGACTGTGGGCTGCACAGGACACATGTATGCAGTCACCATGACTGTGGGCTGCACAGGTTTCATGTATGTACTCACAGTGGTTGTGGCCTGCACGGGAAACATGCATGCAGTCATCGTGACTGTGGCCTGCACAGGTTTCATGTATGCAGTCACAATTACTGTGGCCCGTACTGGACACTTGTATGCAGTCACAGTGACTCTGGCCTGCACAGGACACATGTATGCAGTCACTGTGACTGTGGCCTGCATAGGACACATGTATGCAGTCACAGTGGTTGTGGCCTACACAGGACAAATGTAGGCAGTCACAATCACTGTGGACTGCACAGGACATGCGTATGCAGTCTCAGTGAATGCGGCCTGAACAGGACACATGTATGCAGTCACAGTGACTGTGGCCTGCACAGGATTCATGGATGTAGTCACAATCACTGTGGCCTGCAAAAACACACGTAGGCAGTCACAGTGACTGTGGCCTGCACAGGACACATGTATGCAGTCACAGTGACTGTGGCTTGCACAGGTTTCATGTATGAAGTCACAGTGACTGTGGCTTGCACAGGTTTCATGTATGCACTCACAGTGGTTGTGGCCTGCACGGGACACATACATGCAGTCAAAGGGACCTTGGCCTTCATAGGACACATGTATGCCGTCACAGTGGCTGTGGCCTGCACACGACACATAATGGAGTCACAGAGACTGTGGCCTGCACAGGACACATGTATGCAGTCACAGTAGTTTGGCCTGCACGAGATACTTGTATGCAGTCACAGTGACTGTGACCTGCACAGGACACATGTATGCAAGCAGAGTGGCTGTTGCCTGCACAGGACACACGTATGCAGTCACAGTGGCTGTGGCTTTCACAGGACACATGCATGCAGTAACAGTGGTTGTGGCCTGCACAGGACACACGCATGCAATCACAGTGACTGTGACCAGCAAAGGACACACGTATGGAGTCACGTGGACTGTGTCCTGCACAGGACACATGCATGCAGTCACAGTGACCGTGGCCTGCACAGGACCCATGTATGCAGTCACAGTGATTTTGGCAGCCACCAGACACATGTATGAAGTCACAGTGACTTTGGCCTGCATAGGACACATGTATGCAGTCACAGTGACTGTGGCCTGCAAGGACACACGAATGCAGTCACAGTGACTGTGGCCTGCAGAGGACACAGGATGCAGTCACAGTGACTGTGGCTTGCACAGGGTTCATGTATGCATTCACAGTGACTGAGGCCTGCAAAGCACACATGTTTGCAGTCACAGTGACTGTGACCTTCACAGGACACGCGTATGCTGTCACAGTGACTGTGGCCTACACAGGACATGCGTATACAGTCACAGTGACTGTGGGCGCCACAGGACACATGTATGCAGTCACAGTGACTGTGGTCTGCACAGGTTTCATTTATGAAGTCACAGTGGCTGCGGGCTGCATGGACACATTTATGCAGTCACAGTGACTGTGGGCTGCACAGGACACATATATGCAGTCACAGTTTCTGTGGGTTGCACAGATTTCATGTATGCACTCACCGTGGCTGTGGGCTCCACACGACACATGTGTGCAGTCACAGTGACTGTGGCCTCCACAGGACACATGTATGCAGTACAGTAACTGTGGCCTGCACAGGACATATTTATGCTGTCACAGTGACTGTGGCCTGCACAGGACACACGTATGCAGTCACAGTGACTGTGGCCTGCACAGGACACATGTATGCTGTCACAGTGACTGTGGCCCACACAGGACACACGTATGCAGTCACAGTGACTGTGGTCTGTACAGGACACAAGTATGCAGTCACAGTGACTGTGGGCTGCACAGGACACATGTTTGCAGTCACAGTGATTTTGGCAGCCACCAGACACATGTATGCAGTCACAGTGACTGTGTCCTGCACAGGACACATGTATGCAGTCAGAGTGACTGTAGCCTGCACAGGACACAATTATGCCGTCACAGTATCTGTGGCCTGCACATGTCACATGTAAGCAGTCACAATGACTGTGGGATGCACAGGACACATGTATGCAGTCACCGTGACTGTGGCCTGCATAGGACACATGTCTGCAGTCACAGTGACTGTTTCCTGCACAGATTTCATGTATGCAGTCACAGTGACTGTGGCCTGCACAGGATACACGTATGCAGTCAGAGTGACTGTGGACTGCACAGGACACATGTATGCAGTCACAGTGACTGTGGCTTGCACAGGTTTCATGTACGGAGTCACAGTAACTGTGGCCTGCACAGGACACATGTTTGCAGTCACAGTGACTGTGGTCTGCACAGGAGTCATTTATGGGGTCACAGTGGTTGCGGGCTGCACAGGAAACATGTATGCAGTCACAGTGACTGTGAGTTTCACAGGACACATGTATGCACTCACAGTGAATGTGTCCTGCGCAGGACACATGTATGCACTCACAGTGAATGTGGGCTGCACAGGTTTCATGTATGCACTCATAGTGTTTGTGGCATGCACGGGACACATGCATGCAGTCACTCTGACTGTGGCCTGCACAGGTTTATTGTATGCAGTCACAGTGACTGTGGCCTGCACAGGATACACGTATGCAGTCACAGTTACTGTGGCCTGCACAGGACGCTCGTATGCAGTCACAGTGACTGTTGCGTGCACAGGACACATGCATGCAGTCACTGTGAATATGGCCTGCACAGGACATGCGTATGCAGTCACAGTGACTTTGGCCTGCACAGGTTTCATTTACGCAGTCACAGTGGCTGCGGACTGCACAAGACACATGTATGCAGTCACAGTAACTGTGGCCTGCAGAGGACACATGTATGCAGTCACAGTGGCTGTGGCCTGCACCCGACACATAATGGGGTCACAGTGACGGTGGCCTGCACAGGACACATGTATGCAGTCACAGTGGTTTGGCCTGCACGAAATACTTGTATGCAGTCACAGTGACTGTGACCAGCACAGACACATGTATGCAGTCACAGTAACTGTGGCCTGCACAGGACACATGTATGCATTCACAGTGTCTGTGGCCTGCTCAGGACACACGTATGCAGTCACAGTGACTGTGGCCTGCACAGGACACAAGTATGCAGTCACAGTGTCTGTGGCCTGCCCTGGACACATGTTTACAGTCACAGTGACTGTGGGCTGCACAGGACACATGTATGCAGTCACAGTGACTGTGGCCTGCACCGGACACATGTATGCAGTCACAGTGACTGTGGCCTGCACAGGTTTCATGTATGCAGTCTCAGTGACTGTGGCCTGCACAGCACACATGTATGCAGTCACAGTGACTGTGGCCAGCACAGGACACATGTATGCAGTCACAGTGATTTTGGCAGCTACCAGACACATGTATGCATTCACAGTGACTGTGGCCTGCACAGGACACATGTATGCAGTCAGAGTGACTGTGGCCTGCACAGGACACATGTATGCAGTCACAGTGACTATGGCTTGCACAGGACACATGTATGCGTCACAGTGGCTGTGGGCGGCACAGGAAACACGTATTCAGTCCCAGTGACTGTGGCCTGCACAGGACACACGAATGCAGTCACAGTGACTGTAGCCTGCACAGGACACACGTCTGCAGTCACAGTGACTGTGGCCTTCACAGGACACAATTATGCCGTCACAGTATCTGTGGCCTGCACATGTCACATGTAAGCAGTCACAATGACTGTGGGCTGCACAGGACACATGTATGCAGTCACAGTGACTGTGGCTTGCACAGGTTTCATGTATGGAGTCACAGTAACTGTGGCCTGCACAGGACACATGTTTGCAGTCACAGTGACTGTGGCCTGCACAAAACACGCGTATGTAGTCACAGTGTCTGTGGCATGCACAGGACATGCGTATACAGTCACAGTGACTGTGGCCTCACAGGACACATGTATGTAGTCACAGTGACTGTGTTCTGCACAGGAGTCATTTATGGAGTCACAGTGGCTGTGACTTGCACAGGACACATGCATGCAGTCACAGTGAATGTGGCCTGCACAGGACACATGTATGCAGTCACAGTGACTGTGGCCTGCACAGGACACATGCATGCAGTCACAGTGGCTGTGACTTGCACAGGACACATTCATGCAGTCACAGTGAATGTGGCTTGCACAGGACACGCTTATTCATTCACAGTGGCTGTGGCCTGCACAGGACACATGTATGCAGTCACAGTGACTGTGGCCTGCACAGGTTTCATTTATGCAGTCACAGTGACTGTGGCCTGCACAGGACATGCGTATACAGTCACAGTGACTGTGGCCTCACAGGACACATGTTTGTAGTCACAGTGACTGTGTTCTGCACAGGAGTCATTTATGGAGTCACAGTGGCTGTGACTTGCACAGGACACATGCATGCAGTCACAGTGAATGTGGCCTGCACAGGACACATGTATGCAGTCACAGTGACTGTGGCCTGCACAGGACACATGCATGCAGTCACAGTGGCTGTGACTTGCACAGGACACATTCATGCAGTCACAGTGAATGTGGCCTGCACAGGACACGCTTATTCATTCACAGTGATTGTGGCCTCCACGAGACACATGTATGCAGTCACAGTGACTGTGGCCTGCACAGGACACACGTATTCAGTCACAGTGACTGTAGTCTGTACAGGACACAATTATGCAGTCACAGTGACTGTGGGCTGCACAGGACACATGTATGCAGTCACCATGACTGTGGGCTGCACAGGTTTCATGTATGTACTCACAGTGGTTGTGGCCTGCACGGGAAACATGCATGCAGTCATCGTGACTGTGGCTTGCACAGGTTTCATGTATGCAGTCACAATTACTGTGGCCTGTACTGGACACTTGTATGCAGTCACAGTGACTGTGGCCTACACAGGACACATGTATGCAGTCACTGTGACTGTGGCCTGCATAGGACACATGTGTGCAGTCACAGTGGTTGTGGCCTACACAGGACAAATGTATGCAGTCACAATCACTGTGGACTGCACAGGACATGCGTATGCAGTCTCAGTGAATGCGGCCTGAACAGGACAATTGTATGCAGTCACAATCACTGTGGACTGCACAGGACATGCGTATGCAGTCTCAGTGAATGCGGCCTGAACAGGACACATGTATGCAGTCACAATCACTGTGGCCTGCAAAAAGACACGTAGGCAGTCACAGTAACTGTGGCCTGCACAGGACACATGTATGCAGTCACAGTGACTGTGGCTTGCACAGGTTTCTTGTATGCAGTCACAGTGACTGTGGCTTGCACAGGTTTCATGTATGCACTCACAGTGGTTGTGGCCTGCACGGGACACATACATGCAGTCAAAGGGACCTTGGCGTTCACAGGACACATGTATGCCGTCACAGTGGCTGTGGCCTGCACACGACACATAATGGAGTCACAGAGACTGTGGCCTGCACAGGACACATGCATGCAGTCACAGTGGTTTGGCCTGCACGAGATACTTGTATGCAGTCACAGTGACTGTGACCTGCACAGGACACATGTATGCAAGCAGAGTGGCTGTTGCCTGCACAGGACACACGTATGCAGTCACAGTGGCTGTGGCTTTCACAGGACACATGCATGCAGTAACAGTGGTTGTGGCCTGCACAGGACACACGCATGCAATCACAGTGACTGTGACCAGCAAAGGACACACGTATGGAGTCACGTTGACTGTGTCCTGCACAGGACACATGCATGCAGTCACAGTGACCGTGGCCTGCACAGGACCCATGTATGCAGTCACAGTGATTTTGGCAGCCACCAGACACATGTATGAAGTCACAGTGACTTTGGCCTGCATAGGACACATGTATGCAGTCACAGTGACTGTGGCCTGCAAGGACACACGAATGCAGTCACAGTGACTGTGGCCTGCAGAGGACACAGGATGCAGTCACAGTGACTGTGGCTTGCACAGGGTTCATGTATGCATTCACAGTGACTGAGGCCTGCAAAGCACACATGTTTGCAGTCACAGTGACTGTGACCTTCACAGGACATGCATATACAGTCACAGTGACTGTGGGCGCCACAGGACACATGTATGCAGTCACAGTGACTGTGGTCTGCACAGGTTTCATTTATGAAGTCACAGTGGCTGCGGGCTGCATGGACACATTTATGCAGTCACAGTGACTGTGGGCTGCACAGGACACATATATGCAGTCACAGTGTCTGTGGGTTGTACAGATTTCATGTATGCACTCACCGTGGCTGTGGGCTCCACACGACACATGTGTGCTGTCACAGTGACTGTGGCCTCCACAGGACACATGTATGCAGTCACAGTAACTGTGGCCTGCACAGGACATATTTATGCTGTCACAGTGACTGTGGCCTGCACAGGACACACGTATGCAGTGACAGTAACTGTTGCCTGCACAGGACACATGTATGCAGTCACAGTGACTGTGGCCCGCAGAGGACACACGTATGCAGTCACAGTGACTGTGGTCTGTACAGGACACAAGTATGCAGTCACAGTGACTGTGGGCTGCACAGGACACATGTTTGCAGTCACAGTGATTTTGGCAGCCACCAGACACATGTATGCAGTCACAGTGACTGTGGCCTGCACAGGACACATGTATGCAGTCAGAGTGACTGTGTCCTGCACAGGACACATGTATTCAGTCACAGTGACTGTGGCTTGCACATGACACATGTATGCGTCACAGTGGCTGTGGGCGGCACAGGAAACACGTATGCAGTCTCAGTTACTGTGGCCTGCACAGGACACACGAATGCAGTCACAGTGACTGTAGCCTGCACAGGACACAATTATGCCGTCACAGTATCTGTGGCCTGCACATGTCACATGTAAGCAGTCACAATGACTGTGGGATGCACAGGACACATGTATGCAGTCACAGTGTCTGTGGCCTGCACAGGACACATGTATGCAGTCACAGTGACTGTTTCCTGCACAGATTTCATGTATGCAGTCACAGTGACTGTGGCCTGCACAGGATACACGTATGCAGTCAGAGTGACTGTGGACTGCACAGGACACATGTATGCAGTCACAGTGACTGTGGCTTGCACAGGTTTCATGTACGGAGTCACAGTAACTGTGGCCTGCACAGGACACATGTTTGCAGTCACAGTGACTGTGGTCTGCACAGGAGTCATTTATGGGGTCACAGTGGTTGCGGGCTGCACAGGACACATGTATGCAGTCACAGTGACTGTGAGTTTCACAGGACACATGTATGCACTCACAGTGAATGTGTCCTGCGCAGGACACATGTATGCACTCACAGTGAATGTGGGCTGCACAGGTTTCATTTATGCACTCATAGTGTTTGTGGCATGCACGGGACACATGCATGCAGTCACTCTGACGGTGGCCTGCACAGGTTTATTGTATGCAGTCACAATGACTGTGGCCTGCACAGGATACACGTATGCAGTCAGAGGGACTGTGTCCTGCACAGGACAGACGTATGCAGTCACAGTTACTGTGGCCTGCACAGGACGCTCGTATGCAGTCACAGTGACTGTTGCGTGCACAGGACACATGCATGCAGTCACTGTGAATATGGCCTGCACAGGACATGCGTATGCAGTCACAGTGACTTTGGCCTTCTCAGGTTTCATTTATGCAGTCACAGTGGCAGCGGACTGCACAAGACAAATGTATGCAGTCACAGTAACTGTGGCCTGCACAGGACACATGTATGTAGTCACAGTGACTGTGGGCTGCACAGGACACATGTATGCAGTCACAGTGGTTTGTCTTGCACGAAATACTTGTATGCAGTCACAGTGACTGTGACCAGCACAGACACATGTATGCAGTCACAGTAACTGTGGCCTGCACAGGACACATCTATGTAGTCACAGTGACTGTGGCCTGCACAGGACACACGTATGCAGTTACAGTGACTATGGCCTGCAGAGGATACACGTTTGCATTCACAGTGTCTGTGGCCTGCTCAGGACACACGTATGCAGTCACAGTGACTGTGGCCTGCACAGGACACAAGTATGCAGTCACAGTGTCTGTGGCCTGCCCTGGACACATGTTTACAGTCACAGTGACTGTGGGCTGCACAGGACACATGTATGCAGTCACAGTGACTGTGGCCTGCACAGGACACATGTATGCAGTCACAGTGACTGTGGCCTGCACAGGTTTCATGTATGCAGTCTCAGTGACTGTGGGCTGCACAGGACACACGTATGTAGTCACAGTGACTGTGGCCTGTACAGGGCACATGTATGCAGTCACTGTGACTGTGGAATGCAAAGGTTTCATGTATGCAGTCACAGTGTCTGTGGCCTGCACAGGTCACTTGTATGCAGTCACAGTGACAGTGGGAGGCACAGGACACATGTATGCCGTCACAGTCACTGTGGGCTACACAGATTTCATGTATGTAGTCACAGTGACTGTGGCCTGCACAGGACACACGTATGCAGTCACAGTGACTGTGGCCTGCAAAGGAAACATGTATGCAGTCACAGTGACTGTCGCTTGCACAGGTTTCATGTATGCAGTCACAGTGACTGTGGCTTGCACAGGACACATGTTTGCAGTCACAGTGACTGTGGGCTGCACAGGACATGAGTATGCAGTCAGAGTGACTGTGGCATGCACAGGACATGCGTATACAGTCACAGTGACTGTGGCCTGCACAGGACACATGTATGCAGTCACAGTGACTGTGTACTTCACAGGACACATGTATGCAGTCACAGTGGCTGCGTTCTGCACAGGACACATATATGCAGTCACAGTGACTGTGACCTGCACAGGACACATGTATGCAGTCACAGTGACTGTGGCCTGCACAGGACATGCATATAGAGTCAGAGTGACTGTGACCTGCACACGACATGCATATAGAGTCAGAGTGACTGTGACCTGCACAGGATACATGTATGCAGTCACAGTGGTTTGGCCTGTACGAGATACTTGTATGCAGTCACAGTGACTGTGACCAGCACAGACACATGTATGCAAGCAGAGTGGCTGTGGGCTGCACAGACACATATGTAGTCACATTGACTGTGGCCTGCGCAGGACACATGAATGCAGTCAAAGTGACTCTGGCCTGCAGAGGACACATGTATTAAGTCACAGTTACTGTGGCCTGCACAGGTTTCACGTATGCAGTCACAGTGACTGTGGCCTGCACAGGAAACACGTATGCAGTCACAGTGACTGTGGCCTGCAGAAGACAGTGTATGCAGTCACAATGACTGTGGCTTGCAAAGGTTTCATGTATGCAGTCACAGTGACTGTGGCCTGCGCAGCACACATGTTTGCAGTCACAGTGACTGTGGCCTGCACAGGACACGTGTATGCTGTCACAGTGACTGTGGCCTGCACAGGACATGCGTATACACTCACAGTGACTGTGGGCTGCACAGGACACATGTATGCAGTCACAGTGACTTGGCCTGGAAGGACACATGTATGCAGTCACAGTGACTGTGTATTGCACAGGTTTCATGTATGCAGTCACAGTGACTGTGGCCTGCACAGGACACATGTATGCAGTCACAATGACTGTGACCTGCACAGGACACATGTATGCAGTCACAGTGACTGTGTCCTGCACAGGACATGCATATAGAGTCAGAGTGACTGTGACCTGCACAGGATACATGTATGCAGTCACAGTGACTGTGGCCTGCACAGGACACGCGTATGCAGTCACAGTGACTGTGGCCTGCACAGGACATGCATATACAGTCACAGTGACTGTGGCCTGCACAGGACACATGTATGCGGTCACAATGACTGTGGTCTGCAAAGGCTTCATTTATGCAGTCACAGTGTCTGCTGGCTGCACAGGACACATGTATGGAGTCACAGTGTCTGTGGGCTGCACAGGACACATGTATGCAGTCACAGTGTCTGGGACCTGCACAGGTTTCATGTATGCAGTCATATTGGCTGTGGCCTGCACGGGACACATGTATGCAGTCACAGTGACTGTGGACTGCACAGGACTCATGTATGTAGTCACAGTGACTGTGGGCTGCACAGGACACATATATGCAGTCACAGTGGCTGTGGGTTGCACAGGACAAATGTATGCAGTCACAGTGACTGTGCCCTGCACAGGACACACGTATGCAGTCACAGTGGCTGTGGGCTGCACAGGACATATGTATGCAGTCACAGCGGCTGTGGGCTGCACACGACACACGTATACAGTCATACTGGCGACACACGTATGCAGTCATAGTGGCTGTGGCCTGCACAGGACACATGTATGCAGTCACAGTGACTGTGGCCTGCACAGGACACACGTATGCAGTCACAGTGATTATGGCCTGCACAGGATACCCGTTTGCAGTCACAGTGACTGTGGCCGGCACAGGACACACGTATGCAGTTACAGTGACTATGGCCTGCACAGGATACACGTTTGCATTCACAGTGTCTGTGGCCTGCTCAGGACACACGTATGCAGTCACAGTGACTGTGGCCTGCACAGGTTTCATGTATGCAGTCTCAGTGACTGTGGGCTGCACAGGACACACATATGCAGTCACAGTGACAGTGGCCTGCACGGGACAAATGTATGCAGTCACAGAGACTGTGGCCTGCACAGGACACATGTATGCAGTCCCAATGGCTGTGGCCTGCACAGGACACACGTATGCAGTCACAGAGTCTGTGGCATGCCCAGGACACACGTATGCAGTCACAGTCTCTGTGGCCTGCACAGGACACACGTATGCAGTCAGATTGGCTGTGGGCTTCACAGGACACATGTATGCAGTCACAGTGATTGTGGCCTCCACAGGACATATGTATGCAGTCATAATGACTGTGGCATGCACAGGATACATGTATGCAGTCACAGTGACTGTGGCTTGCACAGGTTTCATGTAAGCAGTCACAGTGACTGTGGCCTGCACAGCACACATGTTTGCAATCACAGTGACTGTGCCCTGCCCAGGACACGCGTATGCTCTCACAGTGATTATAGCCTGCACAGGACAGCGTCTACAGTCACAGTGACTGTGGCCTGCACAGGACATATGTATGCAGTCACAGTGACTGTGGTCTGGACAGGTTTCATTTATGCAGTCACAGTGGCTGCGGGCTGCACAGAACACATGGATGCAGTTATAGTGACTGTGGCCTTCACAGGACACATGTATGCAGTCACAGTGACTGTGGCCTGCACATGTTCCATGTATGCAGTCACAGTGATTGTGGCCTGCACAGGACACATGTATGGAGGTCACAGTGACTGTGGCCTGCACAGGACACACGTATGCAATCACAGTGACTGTGGGCTGCACAGGACACATGTATGCAGTCACAGTGACTGTGGCTTGCACAGGTTTCATGTATGCACTCACAGTGATTGTGGCCTGTACGGGGCACATGAATGCAGTCACAGTGACTGTGGCCTGTACAGGTGTCATGTATGCAGTCACAGTGACTGTGGCCTGCACAGGACACATGTATGGAGTCACAGTGGTTGTGGCCTGCACGAGACACTTGTATGCAGTCACAGTGGTGTGGCCTGCACGAGACACTTGTATGCAGTCACAGTTTCTGTGGCCTGCACAGGACACACGTAAGCGGTCACTGTGACTGTGGGGTGCACAGGACACACGTATGCAGTCACAGTGCCTGTGGGCCGCACAGAACACACGTATGCAGTCACAGTGGCAACACACGTATGCAGTCATAGTGGCTGTGGCCTGCAGAGGACACATGTATGCAGTCACAGTGACTGTGGCCTACACAGGTGTCATGTATGCAGTCACAGTGACTGTGGCCTGCACTGGACACATGTATGCTGTCACAGAGACTGTGGGCTGCACAGGACACATGTATGCAGTCACAGTTTCTGTGGCCTGCAGAGGACACTGTATGCAGTCACAGTGACTGTCGCTTGCACAGGTTTCATGTAAGCAGTCACAGTGACTGTGGCCTGCACAGTACATGCATATACAGTCAAAGTGACTGTGGCCTGCACAGGACACATGTATGCAGTCACAGTGACTGTGGTCTGGACAGGTTTCATTTACGCAGTCACAGTGGCTGCGGGCTGCACAGAACACATGTATGCAGTCATAGTGACTGTGGGCTGCACAGGACACATGTATGCAGTCACAGTGACTGTAGGCTACACAGGTTTCATGTATGCAGTCACAGTTGCTGTGGCCTCCACGGGTCACATGTATGCAGTCACAGTGATTCTGGCTTGTACAGGACACAAGTATGCAGTCACAGTGTCTGTGGCCTGCCCTGGATACATGTTTGCAGTCACAGTGACTGTGGGCTGCAAGGACACATGCATGCAGTCACAGTGACTGTGGCCTGCACAGGACACATGTATGCAGTCACAGTGACTGTGGCCTGCACAGGTTTCATGTATGCAGTCTCAGTGACTGTGGGCTGCACAGGACACACTATGCAATCACAGTGACTGTGGCCTGTACAGGACACATGTATGCAGTCACAGTGTCTGTGGGCTGCACAGGACACTTGTATGCAGTCACAGTGACTGTGGGCTGCACAGGACACATGTATGCAGTCACAGTGACTGTGGCCTGCAAAGGACACACGTATGTAATCACAGTGTCTGTGGCCTGCACAGGACACACGTATGCAGTCACAGTGACTGTGGCCTGCACAGGACACAAGTATGCAGTCACAGTGTCTGTGGCCTGCCCTGGATACATGTTTGCAGTCACAGTGACTGTGGGCTGCACAGGACACATGTATGCAGTCCCAGTGACTGTGGCCTGCACAGGACATATGTATGCAGTCACAGTGACTGTGACCTGCACAGGTTTCATGTATGCAGTCTCATTGACTGTGGGCTGCACAGGACACACTATGCAGTCACAGTGACTGTGGCCTGTACAGGACACATGTATGCAGTCACAGTGACTGTGGCTTGCAAATTATCATGTATGCAGTCACAGTGACTGTGGCCTGCACAGGACACATGTTTGCAGTCACAGTGACTGTGGCCTGCACAGGACACGCGTATGCAGTCACAGTTACTGTGGAATCCACAGGATATGCGTATACAGTCACAGTGACTGTGGCCTGCACAGGACACATATATGCAGTCACAGTGACTGTGGCTTGCACGGGACACATGTATGCAGTCACAGTGACTGTGGCCTGCACAGGACACATGTTTGCAGTCACAGTGGCTGTGACCTGCACAGGACACACGTATGCAGTCACAGTGACTGTGGCCTGCACAGGACACACGTATGCAGTCACAGTGACTGTGGGCTAAACAGGACACACGTATCCAGTCACAGTAACTCTGGCCTGCACAGGACACATGTTTGCAGTCACAGTGGTTGTGGCCTGCACAGGACACACGTATGTAGTCACAGTGACTGTGGCCGGCTCAGGACACGCGTATGCAGTCACAGTGACTGTGGGCTGCACAGGACACACATATGCAGTCACAGTGACTGTGGCCTGCACAGGACACACGTATGCAGTCACAGTGACTGTGGCCTGCACAGGACACACGTATGCAATCACAGTGTCTGTGGCCTGCACAGGACACACGTATGCAGTCACAGTGACTGTGGCCTGCACAGGACACAAGTATGCAGTCACAGTGTCTGTGGCCTGCCCTGGATACATGTTTGCAGTCACAGTGACTGTGGGCTGCACAGGACACATGTATGCAGTCCCAGTGACTGTGGCCTGCACAGGACACATGTATGCAGTCACAGTGACTGTGGCCTGCACAGGTTTCATGTATGCAGTCTCAGTGACTGTGGGCTGCACAGGACACACTATGCAGTCACAGTGACTGTGGCCTGTACAGGACACATGTATGCAGTCTCAGTGACTGTGGCTTGCAAAGGTTTCATGTATGTAGTCACAGTGACTGTGGCCTGCACAGGACACATGTTTGCTGTCACAGTGTCTGTGGCCTGCACAGGACACGCGTATGCAGTCACAGTGACTGTGGCCTGCACAGGACACATGTATGCAGTCACAGTGTCTGTGGCCTGCACGGGACACATGTATGCAGTCACAGTGACCCTGGCCTGCACAGGACACATGTTTGCAGTCACAGTGGCTGTGACCTGCACAGGACACACGTATGCAGTCACAGTGACTGTGGCCTGCACAGGACACATGTATGCAGTCACAGTGACTGTGGGCTAAACAGGACACACGTATGCAGTCACAGCGACTCTGGCCCGTCTAGGACACATGTTTGCAGTCACAGTTGTTGTGGCCTGCACAGGACACACGTATGTAGTCACAGTGACTGTGGCTGGCACAGGACACGCGTATGCATTCACAGTGACTGTGGCCTGCACAGGACACATGTATGCAGTCACAGTGACTGTGGCTTGCACTGGACACATGTATGCAGTCCCAGTGGCTGTGGCCTGCACAGGACACACGTATGTAGTCACAGTGACTGTGGCCTGCACAGGACACACGTATGCAGTCACAGTGTCTGTGGCCTGCACAGGACACATGTATGCAGTCACAGTGACTGTGGCCTGCACAGGTTTTATGTATGCAGTCACAGTGACTGTGGCCTGCACACGACACGTGTATGCAGTCACAGTGACTGTGGCCTGCACAGGACACATGTATGCAGTCACAGTGTCTGTGTCCTGCACAGGACACTTGTATGGAGTCACAGTGACTGTGGTCTGCACAGGACACACGTATGCAGTCACAGTGACTGTGGGCTAAACAGGACACACGTATGCATTCACAGTGACTCTGGCCTGCACAGGACACATGTTTGCAGTCACAGTCGCTGTGGCCTGCACAGGACACACGTATGCAGTCACCGTGATTGTGGCCTGCACAGGTTTCATGTATGCAGTCACAGTGACTGTGGCCTGCACAGATTTCTTGTGTGCAGTCACAGTGACTGTGGCCTGCACAGGACACATGTATGCAGTCACAGTGACCGTGGCCTGCACGGGACAAATGTAAGCAGTCACAGAGACTGTGGCCTGCACAGGACACATGTATGCAGTCCCTGTGGCTGTGGCCTGCACAGGACACACGTATGCAGTCACAGTGACTGTGGCCTGCACGGGACAAATGTATGCAGTCACAGAGTCTGTGGCCTGCACAGGACACATGTATGCATTCTCAGTGGCTTTTGCCTGCACAGGACACACGTATGCAGTCACAGTGACTGTGGCCTGCACAGGACACACGTATGCAGTCACAGTGACTGTTGCCTGCACAGGACACACGTATGCAGTCACAGTGACTCTGAGCTGCACAGGACACATGTATGCAGTCATAGTGACTGTGGCCTGCACAGGACACACGTAAGCAGTCACAGTGACTGTGGCCTGCACAGGACACACGTATGCAGTCACGGTGGCTGTGGGCTGTACAGGACACACGTATGCAGTCACAGTGGCGACACACGTATGCAGTCATAGTTGCTGTGGCCTACACAGGATACACGTATGCAGTCAAATTGTCTGTGGGCTGCACCGGACGCATGTATGCAGTCACAGTGATTGTGGCCTGCAAAGGTTTCAATCATGCAGTCACAGTGACTGTGGCCTGCACAGTTTTAAGCCACACTGGGGTCCCAGCAGTGAGAGGGGGAAATTGACATGGGGTTCCCACCCCTAACCAGGAAGACATTTGAGATCCATACCCACTGTCAAAGGAAAATCAATTTTCGCCAATGTCGTCTCACTGGATAAGTCAACCACAATCTATGGCATGCCCATGCATGGGGAAATTCCCCAACACAAAACAAACTCAGTGCTATTTTTTTATGGGTATTTTGTCTTATTTTGCTTTGTTTGGACTTTTTTTTTTGTCTTATTGGTCTTGTGCTTGTGTGTTTTGATTTTTTAAAATATTTTTAAAATTAATTAATTTGTGTTTTGCCATGGGTGATGGGTCCCCTGGAACTGGAGTTACAGGCAGTTGTGAGCTGCCATGTGCTAAGAACTGAACCCCGGACCTCTGAAAGAGCACAGCTCTTAACTGCTGAGCCATCCCTCCAGTTCTAAAGGAATATTTGGTCCAGGAAGGATTTTTATTCTTTTTTTTTAAGATTTACCTGTTTATTTTATGTATATGAGTGTTCTATTTGCACATATGCCTTTATCCCATTCTAGATGGTTGTGAGACCCCATGTGGTTGCTGGCAACTGAACTCAGGACCTCTGGAAGAGCAGTCAGTGCTCTTAACCACTGAGTCATCTCTCCAGACCTAGTTTTGATTTTTTTTTTTTTTTGAAGAACATAAAGTTGGCTGAGTAGGATTTGAGAGGAATTGGGAGAGGGGAAAACATGATTGAAATTTTTTTCCAATAAAAATTAGACAGGTTTTACAAACCTGTGTCCTTTTGTGTTCAGTAAATAACAGGACTTTAAAGGTCACCAAGGAGTGCTGGGGAGATCAATCCCAAGCACATGCAAAGTCAGTAGGAAAACAAGTTACCATTGCTGAAAGATCTGAACACACTCAGTTTAGGAATAAAGACGGCAGGGTGAGAAAATATGAAAATATGCTAAGTCCCAGCCTACAGGTTGGAGCATGCTCAGATACTACATGCCAATTAGAATGGCTAATATAAAAACAAACACCCAAAGGGCTGACGATGTAAGTGCTAAGGATGTGGAGCAACCCAGCCTATCACCACTGCTGATGGGAATGCCAAATCCTGTAGACACTTTAGAAAACAGAATGAGGTTTCTTATAAAGTATAATATAATTAGCACATGACTTCACCATCTCACTCCTAATGCTTACCCAAGAGAAATGAAATCCCATTCCATGTCCACAATAGTCTCCAACAGAAAAAAACTTTACATGTCAGTGAGTAAAACTCTATAACAGTCTAACTGTATAAAAGCTTGTTTTATCAGTGAAGAGGAGTGGACTAGGATGTGCCCAACAACTCGGATGGACCCACGGACGGCAGTGGCACTTCTCTGGAAGCAGTCCAACTCGAAGGGCTTCCAACTCTCCCAATCATAGAAGAATGCAGGAACAGAAAACAGAGGGCTGTGGCATGGGGTGGCGATGGGAGGAGGATCTCCTCACTCAAGGGGTGCAGGGTGCTACAACCGTCCTCTGTCTTGTTTGTGATAGTGCTCAGCACACTGCTACATTGTGTCAGAACTCAGAAAACTGTAACCGAAAAGGCTGAGCTTCCTCTTTATTTAAGAAACTCTATAGGGAGTTGATGCTAAAAATGTTTATTTGTCTACAGATGTAGTAAATAAAAGGCTAAAATATAAATTCTCACAACTTCTTAGCTATTGAAATAGATCACCAAAATCAGTAAAAAGATAAAATAAAATAAATAAAGCTGTGTCGCTCCTCTGCCCTAAAAGGTGGCCTTAAGAGCCTCAGCATGAGAATGTGGGTTCTCTTGGGAATTTAGTGCTCACAGAGCCTTCACATTCTGCCTCCTTGCTCTTGAGCTTTAGTACAGTGACAGCTTTGTGTGTGGGGTTTTGTGTGTGTGAGTGTGTGTACGTGTGTGTGTGTGTGTGTGTGTGTGTGTGTGTGTGTTTAACAGGAGGCCTTGGGTGCCATTCTTCAGGGGCTATCTACCTTTTTGAGGCCAGATCTTTCATTTGAAGTCTGAACTTACCAGGCAGACTATGCTAGCTGACCAATGGTCGAGGGTTTGGCCAGTCTTTGCCTCCCCAGCTGTATGACTACAAGAGCCCACCCCTGGCTTTATTCTACCTGGGTTCTGGGGATGGAACTCATGCATGCAAGGTAAACATTTTATCCAAATTCCCGAGCCACACTGAAAGTTTTTACTGGACTCCAATCCCCTCTGTCCCAGTTTCAGAAATGGCTAGGTGTCTGTGGTGGGTGGCAGAGCTCGTCCCAGATATGTGGTCTGACTCAGGAAGAAAGAATGAAGTATGACATGACTTCTGAGTCTAGGAGCAGACAGGCATCCGAGGGACAGCGAGAGAAAGTGCTGTGAGAATTTGGGTTAGATGGGGGTGCACTTCACCTGGGGTTCTCCCCACAATTGCTGTACTGCTGTCTTCTCCCAACACAGACAGAAAGCCAGGCACCTGCATAGATGAGCCTTCAGTGAGGTCGACTGGAAATGCCGGTGTGTGTTCCCTCACATAGACAAAGGGTTGTGTCACCAGCTCTTTGGCCAGAATGAAGCTACAAGTTACAGGATAGGTGATTTTACCTTCTTGCTATAGATAATCTTGTTGAAGCTTCTTAAATTTTTATTTTTTTTACCTTGAGAAGTATTTCTGACTGTTAAATTTACTAAGGGGAATTGAAGGGTACTATTGGCCAAGAACAACCCCAAATAGCTGTAGGAAGGAGAAAGAGAGACATAGCCAAGCTCAGCGAAGCCATAGGCAGGCATGGTGGAGGATGTCAGTAGACACTGAGGTCATGCATGTGACCCTGTCACCTTAGGGATCTGGAAAAGCAGTTACGTGGTGTGGCTTCTATATGTCTGTTATCAAGGATTCCAGAATTTGCTGAGCTCAGCTTCCCTGACACCAGCGAGACTCTTGCTGGGCCTGCCCCTGGACACTCCATCCACCCAGTGTCAAGTTCCCCCTCTTTTCTGGTAAGACACTAGTAGTGGGAGGTAGCCTGCTCATCATCACTGCCCTAGGGCTCAGGAAGTCCACAGACAGCCTTCCCGCAGCCCCCTTTGACCGTCTGTCCTCCTTAGGTCCTGGCTCTCCAGCTCTTTGGATCTTTCTCTGGTCACTCAGTGCCCAAGCATTCAAAGCTTCCTATATAAAGCAGTTCTTCATCCCCAACTGCAAAGCAAGTTAAACACCTCGTGTGCAGTGTTCCCCATAGCCTCAGTCAGTGGACAGTGGAGTGGAGGACGCATGCCATCAGACCATCAAAGAAAAAACATTTCAACATCACAATTCTTCCACTGAAAACAGACCTCTGCCCAAGTTTACCCCTTTGCCAAGCATGTCACGAAGAGCTGGTTTAAAACTGGGGAGACAGTTGGTACATACGAGATAACCTGAGTTCTCTCTTTAAGACCCCTGCAAAAAGCCAGACGTAGGAAGTACTTGGGCTTGTAAGCTTAGTGCCGTAGAATGGCTCTGTGGGGCTTGCTGACTCACTGGCCAGCCAGGCTGAAACAGCTAGTTCCACGTCGGTGAGAAACCCTGTCTCAAGTCATAGGACAGCATCCTAAGGAACAACACCAGACCACAATGGCCTTGAACTCAGAGATCTGCCTGCTTCTGCCTCCCTAGTGTTGGGACTGAAGGAGTGTCCCAACGCACCTGGCTGAATCATAATTTCTGTAATGAGCTTTGTTTTAGCAAGACATGAAAAATTATCTTTTATGGACAAATAAAGGTTTAATAGTCTCTCTACCATGCCATTGAAACATTTTTTCATTATATTGTTTATACCTGTCACAAACATTTGACTACACACATACGTATATCTGTCTTCATCATGTTTTTCCTGTCATTCAATTGGCTTTGAACCAATATAGCAACATTAGCAGGGATCACTGTGGGGAACTGTATCCACCCGTCCCCCCCCCCCCATGCCACAAAATAGATTCTTAATGCCCTTAGTACTTTGATTTTAGGAGTTCAAGGTACTTTAACTTCACTGAAGCATCCTGTTGATATCTCTGGGTAGGAAAATGATGTTAAGTTATCATTATTGGCTTTGTATGGGGAAGAATGGAAGTCCAGAGAAACCCTGAGTCACAGTGCATGTGGGTGCTTAGCTCTGCACCCCACTTTGTGGAGTTTATTTACTACATTCCACACTAAAAGGTATGATTGTTTTGTTGAATTGAGTCGCATCTCTCTTCCGAAGGAGATCACTGCACATCCCAGTCCTGCACTTATTTCCCGCAGCTCTGTATGTCCGAGAAAGAGCCCATGAGTTACAGAGCCATTCTCTGCTTCGGCATTCAAAACACAACCAACTGCTGTGACCCCAGGGCAACTGCAGTCAGAGGGAAGACACCGGCCATGGATGGGCCTTCTGTTCAGCTGGGTATCCGTGGCTGTACGGTGGCCCTTATTAACAGGCCCATAACCTCTCAGATTACAAAGCTGCATGCAATTTGCTTAAGTGCTTGCTTTAGCCCTTCTGGAGTATCTGAGAACCGGCTCTCGTGGTAAACCCACCCCAGTGGCCAATTTCAGTCTTAACTGCTTCGTTGCAAAAGGGCCACGCCAAAAGAAAATCACTGTAGGATGATTAATTTTCTTACAGTCACGTCATGGAAATTTGAATTTATTTTGTGTGTGTATATACACATGTGTGCAGTTGCCTGTGGAGGCTTGGAGCTGGAGTTACAGTAGCTGTGGGCTGCCCAGGAGGGTTGGGTACTGAATTCAGGCTCTCAGTCTTCTTAACGGCAAACCAACTCTCTAGATCTCCTGGTCTGTAATTTAAATGCACAAGCGACACACACACACACACACACACACACACACACACACAGAGAGGACTGTTTTTTACTTCCATAAAACTTAATTACTCATGCACAAATACTGTGGAAGAAAAGACCTGCTGTCTGAATATATTTCTGACATTCTTCTGTAGAAAGAGACTACGCACATCAGCATGGCAACTTTATTCTTTCTTTCTTTTCTTCTTCTTTTTTTTTGGGGGGGGGTGCTTTCTTTCTCCCAGAGACAGGGTTTTTCAGTAGCTTTGGTGTCTATCCTGGAACTAGCTCTTGTAGACCAGGCTGGCCTCGAAGTCACAGAGATCCACCTGCCTCTGCTTCCCGAGTGCTGGGACCCACTGCCCAGCAACATTCTTTCTTGAATTTCCCTGGCACCTTCTTTTTTTTTCTTTGGTCCCATGTTCTATTCACCTTTTCCACCTTTTCTAGACAGCACTTTAATCATTTAAAATTAAGAATGCCAAACCACAAAGGCTAGGATTTTTTTTTTTTTTGAGATTTAGTGGCCAAGTACCTGTCACTGTGGCAAAAGAAAACAAAACAAAAACCAAACAAAACAAAACAGGTACAAAACAAGGCCACCTACCCTGAACTTAGTTCTCAAGGATCTAGTTATACAATCTGACAACCTTGCTTGTTGTTGTTGAGGAGCAGGGTCTCCCTTCTTTTGAGAAAAAACGGAGACACAGAATATTTCCAGAAAATAAAAGTCCCTCTACTCATTTCTTGCACTTCAGTCCCCAGCTTTACACATCTGGCCTATTCCCAAAGTGCTTCGAGGACGCGGGCAGGAGTCCTCGCCAGACCACTGGAGGACGGAGTGCAAAATAGTGTAAAGGAGACAGCACCTTCAGAATTGTCAAAAATAAAATACAAAACAAAACAAAAACCCTTAAATAGTCGAGACAGAAAGAAGAGACAGCATCAAGAAGCACACTACAAAAGCAAGTGAAATATAAATACTAGGGTGGGGTACAGACCTCAATAAGGCAGGACACCAACGTTGCCAAAAAAAAAAAAAAAAAAAAGGCCAATCTGAATGACACCAAATGGGAGAGGCACGGGAAGTGAGGGGCTTCGCCACCACACCAGCAGCCTGCCCCTGCGAGGAGGTGCACGGTGAACAGCCAGGACACATCTGTTTAGTGAAAGCCCTGGTGCTCTGCGCCCAGGGCAGGCAGGCAGGCAGGGGTCATTCTGCACATTGTCCGGAGCCCAGGGTACGGCCTGAGCCCTGCGCCGCGCCCTGCTCCTGCACTGGCCGCGATGTCCCGTCCTTGATCTCGCACGTGCCCTGTTCCTGGAGCCCGGCCCCGGTGGCACACGCGTCGGGGAAGCGTGGAGCCGTGCCCGCGAAGGAGTCTCTGCGCGCCAGCGTCTCCTCCTGCACCGGGCGGCCCACGGGATCCGGCTCTGTCTCAGGTTCCGTAGGGCATGGGCCCTCCTGCGAGGTCTGGCTGACGTACACCACGATGATGTCGCCCTTGAAGTTCATCACCTGCCCGCTAGAGATGAACGTGGAATTGCTGTTTCCTGTCACGTTCCCTGCAAGGGACAGAGTATAGAGAAGGTGCATCAGGGACTACAGGGTGTCATTTGGAGCCACAGCAGGTGTTCCCTTGGAAAGTTTGGGCCACCTTAGAGGGCCCCCTGTGAAGCAGACGGGGGAGGGGAAGAAATGAGTGAAAAGAAGGGAAAGGGCATAAGCCTGTGGGCCATTCTTGTGTTTCATCGTCTCATACCTCGCAGGGATCACACACAACTCCAGGACACTGGCAGGAGAACCCACCTGGATTCTGGAATCTAGACAACATTCAATTGGAGAGAAGAGGGGCAGGGATAGAATAGTGGTAAGGGAAAAGAGAGAAGAGGGTGGAGAAGGTGAAGGCATGCCCTGCTCCCAGGCAGACACACGGCATGAAGCTCCAACCCAGGATGGACTAGGCTAGAATCTTCCCGGTAAGACCGGTTCTCACGGATTATTAGAGATGGGTTGATCGGGATGTGAGAATTAGCCTGTAAGTGCTAGAGCTAAAGGGCCAATAGGTAAAGTACAGGCGGCCACCCAGCCAACAGACCTCAGTTCACTGAAGCAACTGAGAATGGCCTAACCATACCCTTCCCAAAAGGCCTAAAGGTCTCAGCCACGCAGAATGACCTTGGAACTAAATGGGCTCAAAGTTGAGATATTAATAAATTCAGTTTTACTCCTCTAAAAGAAAAGAAAGGGACAGAGAGGAGGAGGAGAGAGAGGGGGGAAGAAGAGAGAGAAAGGGGAAAGAAAGAAATCCAGTCCTATCCTTCCTCGGTGGATAACTGAAAGTAAGCAGTCTTAGGAATAAAACTCCTGGCAAGCAGGAAGTCTAACAGACATCAGGAAATGTGTCTCCTTTTATTATTCTTTCATTTAAAGATTACATTTCTAGAAATCTCCCAGGTGAAAAATAACTGGCTAAACCCCCAACACTCAGCATCACAGACAAGCCTTTGGTCTGTCAGGGATAGGGACAGGCCAGTGGCCCCTTATCAGGTCTCCAGTCCTCCCTAGCTTTTGTTGTGAGTCAAATTATGTAAATACAATGAGGTTTGCACTACCCTCCTGAAGGAAGTTTGATGGAGGAAGGTCATTGGCTAATAAAGGAACTGCCCTGGCCCATTTTATTGGTTAGAGGATAGGTGGGAGGAGTAAACAGAACAGAACGCTGGGAGGAAGAGGAAGTGAGCTCAGAGACTCGACATCTCTCCTCTCCGGAGCAGACGCCTGAGAGAGACGCCATGCCCTGCTCCCAGGCAGACACACGGCATGAAGCTCCAACCCAGGATGGACTAGGCTAGAATCTTCCCGGTAAGACCGGTTCTCACAGATTATTAGAGATGGGTTGATCGGGATGTGAGAATTAGCCTGTAAGTGCTAGAGCTAAAGGGCCAAACAGTGCTTAAAAGAATACAGTGTCTGTGTAATTATTTTGGGGCATAAGCTAGCCGAGCAGGTGGCCGGGGTGCTGGGAACGCAGCCCCGCCACCCATATTACTACAGAAGTTTCCTCAAACTTGGAAAGGCTTTTTCTGACAGTGGCTAAGGTGCTATGGGCATTCAGGAAATTCCTCTGGGGCAGCCTTCCTCCTGCTGGTGGGTACCTCCTGAGAAGCCAGTGTGGAGGCACAGCAAAAAGCCCATGGGAATATTAAGATTTTAAATGTGAGCAACAAAACCAAAGCCACAAAGGCGAGTGATTCCCGCTATTCCCCCACAGGGTGCATCGCACACCGTCAGGGAGCCTCCCTGCTCACTTAGAAGGTTGCCTGCAGCTGCTTCTCACCTGCACTGTGCATTAAACAGACCTGAGCTATGACTTTTCTCTCCCATCTCTTGTGAGTTCTCATGCTTTCACCAGATAAACTCAGGGGAAAGTCAAAACAAGAAACCAAGGTAACACAGACATGTCACAAATGTAATAGTCTAACTAAACACATGCCACATGTATTTAATAAAATAGATAACTGTGAGTTGCTTAGAAGTATGGTTTTCCTCGGTACAGCCATTCTACTGTTTTATTATGACATCATTTAATATGTTCTTCAATATATCAAACCATAGAGGGCCTCTCGAGCTAGTGCAGGATTGATTTATAATTCTGGATTTAATCTCATCTCTTCTTTCTCCTCATCATACTTAAATTTATCTGGTGGGATCATGGTACATGGGATTTATTCATCATTAGCATTTTTATCTTCCAGCAAATTGTCACAGCCAGCCCACTGCTGCTTACTTCTCTTCTGTCAGAATCTCAGGTAATCGGAACCAGTAAAACCCTGAGCTTTGTATGCTACACACAAAGATGTGTAACGTCTTGCATCTTGCGCCATTTCCCCTTACAGATTTATTCTGGTAGTAGTATATTAAAAAGCCTAATATACAATTCTTGTTTTTCATTCTTGTTTTCAGTGTGAAACTCGATCCTTTTTGCTTACAGGACATAAACAATCCACTGTCCGTTACTTCACAGAATAATGACTGCCATCCATGGAAGTCATGGGTCAGGCAGAAGGAATAAACACCTTTTAAACTGCTGACAGCAAGTAAAACAATGTACCTCGAATGGGTTATCAATGTTATTTGACAGTGTTTTAGCTTTTGTTTGTTTTAATGAAAGGTTTGAGTTATGGGCCAGCACAAAGGCTCAGGGGAAAAGCACTCTTCCAACAAGAATGATGACCCGAGCTCAGACCTCAAATACCACAAAGCAAGGAGGGCATCAAAGTGTCCTGAAAACTGTCCTCTGACTTCCACAATTGCACTGTGGTGTGTGTGCACCACCCCACACATATATAGTGAGTAAATAAAAATATAAAGGAATGATATGGCAAAAACAACCTTTGATCAAGTTCTCCAGGCTAACATTCATGGTAAACCATCAACTGGTACAGATTAAACTTAAGAAAAAATCTGAGGGCTGGAGAAATAGCTCTGCAGCTAAGAGCATCGGCTGATCTTCCAGAGGACCCAGGTTCAATCCTCGGCACCCACATGGCAGCTCACACCTGTCTGTAACTTTAGCTCCAAGGTTTCTGGAGCCATCACACAGACATACATGCATGTAAATCATCAGTGAACATAATAAAGCATAAAAACAGGCTTAAAAACTTCCTACTGACTTTCTAGTATGTAAAAGGCGGGAGAATGGCCATCAAGAATGTGTCACCTACTCACCTGCCAGGGCCACGTGCGCAGAAGCAGGCTTTGCTGTCACAGCACCTAGACATTTCTATTAATTTTTACACGATATAGGTTGCATTTGGTTCTTCAGTAGGCTCCTCAAATCATGTCAGTGGCCCCAGGAGCTATGCAGTAAGGCCATAAACGCTCTGATCTATCGTCACTGCTTTAGGAGCGACGCTAATAATCTAATAAGATGGCCGTATTTCAATATTGCAGAAATGTTTGCCAATCTAATTTTCTCTATCAATGAACTAGTTACTCAATATGAGGTGATTGTAGATATCTGTTGATTATCCCTCTCTTATTCTCTCTGTCTTTCTACACAGCTGAAGATTCCCTTGAACTTTCGATCCTCTTGCCTCCTCTCCTGTGTGCTGAGGTTACAGGCTTGCTGTGGCCACAGGCACACACCACCTGGTTTACATGGTGCTGTGCACTGAACCTGGGGCTTTGTGCATGCCAGGCAAGCAGTCTGCCACCTGATCCTAGGATATGCTTCCCTGGTGTGTAAGCCTCTTGCCACTGGCTGGAAAACTCAAAGGCTCTCTGATGACGGAGAATTGAGTCTGCACCTCTAAGGATGGATCCACACAGCGTGTCTGTCAGTCAGGTCTTCAATGCTTTCATCTAACCTTTGGTTTTATTGCTTTAAAGCAGTGTGAGAATGAAAGGTTATTTCTGAAGATCTGCGTGTAGACCCCTAGAGTTTGCTCCCCCATTCTTGCATAGCCCTCTCACCTACTTCAAATTCAATTGATGGAGGAAGGTCATTGGCTAATAAAGAAACTGCCTTGGCCCATTTTATTGGTTAGAACATAGGTGGGTGGAGTAAACAAAACAGAATGCTGGGAGGAAGAGGAAGTGAGCTCAGACTCGACAGCTCTGCTCTCTGGGGAGCAGAGGCCATGTTCCCCTCTCCTGGGCAGATGCCATGAAGCAAGCTGCCGGGTCAGACATGCTGAATCTTTCCCGGTAAGACTGATGCTACACAGATTATTAGAGATGGGTTGATCAGGATATGAGAATTAGCCTGTAAGGGCTAGAGCTAATGGGCCAAGCAGTGTTTAAAAGAATACAGTGTCCGTGTAATTATTTCGGGGCATAAGCCAGCAGGCGGCTGGAGTGCTGGAGACGCAGCCCCGCTGCTCCTAATACAACAGAATTCAATGGCAAAGTATTTTTAGCAAATCATTTTTTGAATAGTACCAAAGTTTTCAATAGTTTATATAGCAATAATCCTCCTGTCTATCAAATTTACCATTTTTTGAAAGCAAATATAATGGTTAGGTCCTAAAGAACAGTGAGGTCAGCTCACACTCACAGCCCTGGGAACACGCATGGGTCATTGCTAGGATGACTGACGTGTCCTGCTGCACCCCGTTTTTACATGTGTGCTGGGGATCTGGACTCGGGTTCTCACGCCTGTGCAAGAAGAGCTTTACCAGCCAAGCCATCTCCCTTGCCCTAAAGCCCGTGTGTTTTCAAAGGCCTACTGCTTTTATGAAAGACTCATGGAACCTCCAGGAATACAAGCAAACTAAGGCCTGTCCTTTGCCTTGGCTTGATTGTCTCCTCCTGGACTCCCTGCTCACATTCCCTTCAAGCTGATTTATAATGAAAGATGTTGGAAACATGTGGGAGAAAGAATCAATGTCACTTCCAGAGACAGCTGGCAGGGGACAGATAGGGCAGGCCAGGCGGCGATGCTCACTGCACGTCCTACTTATGCCTGTGGAGACTCCGGCATACCTGGTTCAGCCTGGCCACTGGCCCTCACTGAGCTAGAGTAGCCCTTCACCTCAGGCCCGTGCTCTCTAATTCTATGAAGCAGCAAGCCCCTTCCAAGGAAGAGCGGTCAAACAATATCCATGCCAGTGGCGGCAACTTCAGAGGCAATGGTATGGTGCTCTGAGGCATAAGCTGCACCATCAGATACTTGAATTATGGCTGCACTGCTTAATAGCTTCGTGATTCTGGATGAGGAACTCACCCCATAAGATTTCCATAAGTAATTAAGATAATGCACACAAAGTTCTTATGGCACAGTTAAGCAAATCTCCCTGCGATGCACTATACGTATTCACGGATAATATGCAGGTCCATACACAGAGCCCAAAGTCAAAGTCAAGTGTCTTCACACTCCACTTGATTTCATGAGACAGTATCTCTCACTGAACCTGGGGCTCACTGACTGGACTGGCTGGGCAGGGAGTTCTGAGGGTCCCTGTCTCCATGCCCCAGCCTGGAGATTATGGGCGTACACTACCACATATGGATCTTTAAGTGGATGCTGGGATCCAAACTCAGATCCTTACGTTTGCTCAGTAAGAACTTGGCACTGAGCCATCTCCTTAGTTCCTGTAATGAATGCATGTCACTGATGAGACTGTAAACTTTAGGCAATGGCGGCCATGTCCCTGCTCTCTGAGTGTGGAGGAGCTGGTATGTGAAGGCTACTCATAATCAGGACTGCAAAGCCAGAATGCCATGGGCATTTTTGTTACATTTAAAATGGGTTAGTTGACTTAACACTGATATTTAATGTGACTTTACTAGATAAACTATCAGATAACATGACAGTATTAAAAGCAGCGTCTAAGACAATGGGAATAATGAACAAATGATCTTCTTCATTACAATCAGAAAGATGTTTGCACTGTACTAAATCCACACTTTATATAGAAGACTTTTCCTACATTTACTTATACAAAATGCCTTTCTCAGGCAGAAAGCACAGGCTTGGTTCTGATAAGACACTTCCTGGCAGAATTTGCATTCTCAAGCAAGGAAATGCAGTCTTCTCGTCACAAAAGCGTATCACGTTGTGTAAGATGCATATCATATGAATATTAAATCACAAGAAGCAGCCAGATAAGACGACCAAATTGTCATGGAGATTTCTCCATGATGAGAACTAAAAATATGCACAAATACACTCAAACATTTTATATTTCACCCATATGCTTCTCATGCCGCTTTCCTTTTTATAGCAATGCGAGTTCTGTTTCAAGCATTCGGGAGACATCGAGCATGTGATACCAGGGAAGGAAGTAATATACAACAGTTCCTTTCTGAATCATGCTGAGAATTAGTTAGAGGCTGCATGGAGCAAGCCCTTGCCAAACGAAGTCTATCGGCTCAGAATAGAGGATAGTACTAAGACAAAGAAAAATGCGAAGAAATTTTTCTTTTTCCACTGTCATGTGTGTGCAGTATGTATGTGCACGTGTGTAGGCACATATGTGTGGGTACGGGTGAGTGTGTATGTGTACATGTTCATGTGGAGGCCAAGGGTGATTGAGAATATCTCTCTTCTACCTTGTTCACAGAAGCAGAGACTTTCAACCAAGCCCGGAACTTGCTTATAGACTAATCTTGCTTGTTATGGGGACCCTCTGTTTTAGCTTCTGAACCTGGAATTACAAGCAGACTTCCACATGAACCTGGCATTTATGTGGGTTCTGGGAATCTGAACTTGGACCCTCACACTCCTGCTGAAGTGTTTTAATGGCTGAGCCATCTAACTAGACCACATTTTTCATATATTTTGAAATAATGTGTTGACTTTTAACATTAATGAATGCCAAATATTACTGACAAGTAAACTATAAAACTTCCTCCTCCAGTGCCCTGGGCTCCCAGGACGCTGCTAGGGAGGGTCTGGACTGCTAGGTTAAAGCAGCTTGACTTTTCTGTTTCTGTCTCTTGTCCCTGCACAGGTAAATGTGTCCAAGATGGTCAGGGCCGGTTCTTCAATCCCCTTCTCCCCTAGATCCCAACACCATAGACATGGGTGGCTGAGATGAAAGGACAATTTCCTGTTCAAGTGTTTGTTCTGTTTAAATGAATAAGCATATAAATAGATGTTCATGGACATACGGAGACCAAGCCACTTTTGGAGATACCCAAAAGTGGAGGGACAAGAAGCTTATGAAAATTCCTAGTGACTGTTATGGTTGCTGACAGTGGTTAACATTCATTGTCACCTTGACTGGATTTAGAATTACCTCGGAGACTGGTCACATCTTTGGATGTGTCCTTGGTGGAGCCATCTCCAGAGTGGGTTCACTGAGAGAGGAAGACCCGAATGTGAGTAGGTGGCATGAGCTCACAGTCGGGGGTGAGGCAGATGGAATAGAAAGGAGAGAGGAGAGAACCACGGAGTTCTGGCACACCTTTCCTCCACTTTCGGTCATGTGACATGAACCTATCCGCTCCGTCACACCTTCGCCATCATGCTGGACTGAGCGTGGGCCATAAACTTTCCCTCCTGACAGAGTTGCTTCTGTCAGGTATTTGCAGAGTAACATGAAAAATAACTAATGCATTGGCTGCTGGCTTGCTGATAAAGGCTGTGATAGCATCTAGGCGTGTCTAGAAAATCCAGCGTCATGACAAACACGTCACAGGCTGCAGGACTTTACATCTGAAATGGCAGGTTCTTCTTACTTTATCATCAATCCATTCTTATTTTCAAAGCTCCAGACAGTCCATACAGGTTTGGTAGGAAAGAGCACGGAGCTGGGTTCCTCAAGGGGTGCTGCCATCCTGTAAATGAGCAACCCTTTCCAGCTCAGAAATGGCTGAAAGAAATGGGTGATTTTGGAAGCTGAAGCCGAGTAATGGGTCAGCAGAAGACGCGGTAAACACAAGCGGCTGTTATTCTTTCCACCACAATACCAGTTCTCCACGAGGACAGTGAAAACTCTCCTAATTCCCTGTAGGAGGATGTCATGTCTGGATAGGATGGCCCCCATAGACTTATAAATCTGAATGCTTGATCCCCAGTTAGTGGATCTGTTTAGCAAGGATCAGGAAGTGTGGTTTTGTTAGAGGGTTGTGTAACTGGGAGTGAGTTTTGAGGTCTCAAAAGCCCAAGCCAGGCCCAACCTCCTTCTTGTTCTCTTTTCGCATCCTGCTTGCCAATCAGGATGCAAGCTCTCGGTTTTTGCTCTGGTGCCATGCCTGACACAAGCTTCCAACCTCGCTAATCATGGATGAACTCGCTGAAACTGTGAGCTAGCCCCCAGCTAAAGGCTTCCTTGTGTGAATTGCCCTGATCACGGGGTCTCTTCACAGCACTAGAACAGTGAGTAAGACAGAGGCTGGCCAAGGGGCTGAGGTACTACCATGAGGGGCCTGACCATGCTATTGAGAGGACAAGAAGACTTGGAACTTTGGACTAGACATGAGACTGAATGCTATAACTTGGGCTTATGGGCGGTCAGAGTAGGAACTTGGAAAACAACAGTGCTGAGAGCTAAAATGGAGGCCCAGCTCAAGAGGTTTCAGAGATAACTATGTTAGTGGCTAGGGTACAGATAATTCCTGTAATATTGTGACAAGGAATGTGGTTGCTTTCTGCCCTCGTCTAAAAATCTGCTGGAGGCAAAGTGAAAGAGCTCTGGACTAACATAATTAACAGTGGAGATTTCAAGACAGTCTAGTATTGGCTGTGTCATGTGGCTATTAATGATTATTCATATGTAGATCTATAATGAAAAAAAAAACAGTTTCCAGCTCCACAAAGCAGCGAGACTTGGCAGTTTCAGCCAAGTGGTTCTGGATTGAAGAGTGCAGAGGTAAAGGTGTTGTGGAATATTCCGCCATGGTTACATAGACCATGTGGCAGGGCAGTCCCTGCATAAGGACCAAAGGCTGTGAAGGCAAACTATGGATTCACTGGAAGCCCCAAGAGGCTGGAGAGCCATGGGTTATATGCCAAGGAGGGCTGCATACAGGGTGTTGAGCCAGCCCAAGGAAAGGAGGCATTGCTGTTAACAAAGCTGGAAGCGTGGGAGAATCAAAGAGCTATCAAGCTCTTTGACATCAGACATGGAACTCCAGGATTTGAGGTTTGACCCGCCAGGTTTCAGTCTTGCTTTGTCCAGTATGCCCTCGCTATGACTTCTTGTTCTCTTTTTTGGAATGATAATGCCACTGTATGTTGGAAGTCTGTGACTTGCTTTTTCTTTAACAAAGGGTTATAATTAAGAGATCATCTTGACTCTCAGAAGAGATGGACTTCTTTTTTATTCTGAGACAGGTTTCTTTCTGTAGTCCTGGCCGTTCTGGAACTCACTCTGCAGACTAAGTTAGCTTCAAATTTACAGAGATCCACCTGACTCTGCCTCTCAAATGCAAATGCTGGGATTAAAGGCATGTGCCACCACCACCCAGAGAGACTTCGGACCTTAAAACAGTTTGAAACTGTGATAGACTACAGGAACTTTGAAGTTGGACTTAAATGCACTTTGCATTATGATATGGATACAAGTCTATGGGAACCAGAGAGTGGAATGCAGTGGTTTGAGTAATAATCGCCCCCAGAAGCTCATAGATTTGAAAGTTTGGTTTTCATTTGGTGGATTGTTTAGGAACAATTAGGAAGCACCATCTTGTCAGAGAAGATGTGGCTTTGTTCAAGGAGATATGTTACTAAAGGTTTGAGGTTTCAAAGGCCCGGTCTCTTGCTCTCTCTGCCTCCTGCCCGTAGATCAGGAGTCCACTGTCCTGTCTGCCTGCTTGCCACCATGCTTCCCACCATAATCATGGAAACTCCGAAACTACAGCACGCCCCCAGTCAAATGCTTCCTTTTAGAAACTGCCTTGATGATGGAGTCTCTTCACAGCAAGATTGTTACCAATGGCATTGTAACCACGGTAACCATCATGAGCCCGGAATTAAGCATCACTTATGAATCAAGACCTGGTAAGACAAAAATCTTCCCTGGTTTCTGCTACTAATTCTCACTGTCCATTAAGAATAGAAGCATCATTAGAGTAGACATAACAACCACGAGTATTTTCTCAAGTTATCTCTACCTGTGGAGCTTTCTGAATTTATGTTTCGGCAAAAGCTGGTAGCATATGCTGGAGATACGGCTCAGCAGGCAAAGTCAGAGGTTGCTGGCTGTCAGAGCTTGATCCCTGAATCACAATGCGGAATGAAAGAACAGATTGCCAAAAGCTGACTTCTACATAAGAGTCATGGTACATGTGCGTGCACACACATGCACACACACACTAGGTAAAATGTGGTTAAAACAAAACCGTATGGTACTCTTTCTCCTTCAGAAGTCCTCAGGTAGACACCACTTGATTTGGCTTTAAGTTTAAGTGAACAGAATAACAACCTGGTATAAACCTAAAATCCCAGAAACCAGGCTACCTTCTTTTAGTCCGCAGGGCACAAGCCTTGTAGGCAGGTGGGGCAGGGTCTTCTCTTTCACCAAGCATCACACACCCTCACACACATTATAGAGTATGAATTATGACGGTTTGAAAAAGCTAAGAATATATTATTTTGACCATAAGGACTGTTTGTACAGAAGTAATTATGGAGAGAATGGGGTGGCCTTAAAAATCAATCTGGCTGCTGCTTCTCAGGCGAGAATTAATTTGGCCTGCTAGTGGTGATGAGCTGACTGGTTCTGCTAATGTTCTGCATGGCTAAACATCAGACATGAAAAAAGCACTGTCGACTTTTTGCAAATTAACACTGTCTGTTGATGACATGTGATATTATTTTCCTCTATGCCTAGGGAGTATTTGATGGACACACCAGACTACTGTTTTTACTCTAAGTGGAGGACAAAGTTTGACTTTGGGTTTTGTGCTTCTTTCTCCCTCCATGTCCCACACCATGCACACAGTTTCTTCAAAGTTCTAGAATCTCGAAGAGGAAAATCAGATAAGTTCTCTCGATACCCAGAACGTCTCCTCTCCTTCAGTCTGACAGCTGAGAATGGAACAATATGTCTGTGTGTTCACAGCTGCCATGGAGACAGAAGTGCAAACAACTCTACCAGTCAAGTAGGGAACTATACTACCTTGTGGCAAAGACAGGCTTTGTGCTTTAGGGCTCAATCTGGCCAGGCCCTGGCTGTAAAACGCAGCTGCTGGCACCACTTGAAGTCCCAACCAAGAGCAGGGAAAGAAAGGCACCTCTGGGGAGGGGGATCCCACATGTTTTCTCCCTTCTTCTCTCCCTCCTTCCCCTCTTTTCCTCCCTCCCTCCTTTCCTCCTTTCTTTCTTCTTCCCTCCCTCCCTCCTATCCTTCCCGAGCTGGGGGATTTTGAGAAGCCTTTGAAGTGGTACACACCCATATATTCACCACCACCCCCCAGAGAATGTTTACAGTTTCCAAAAGATTCTCAGTGAGCTCCCTGCCTCTTACCAGGCTAATAATACCCAGAGGACACCCTCACTGACAGGTACGAAGTTCTCTATGATACATAATTTTTAACAGATGGTGTTCTACCCTCAGGCAAAAAAAAGTCATAATATTATCATTGGTAGGCGATTTGTGTTCCAGTAATGTTGCAGAAACAAATCTCTGCAGTGATACTTGATTGTAAATTGTTGTCTGGGTTTAATAAACATTAAATGTGGTAGCTATAAAAGGGACTTTTCTTAGAAAGCAACAAAAGGCACTTACTGCGCCCTTAACTTCCTACTTAAATAAATCATAAAGGATCAACTGAATAGTTTTGTTTGTCCTCAGATGTAGAAGCTGAAGCTTCTTTTACCCACCCCTCCCCAAATATGAGGGAACACTACAATCCAGTCACTCCTAAAATGACTATTGACTTTGTCTTTCAGGGTTTGGTCCTGAGGTTGGAGCACTAACTGCAAATCCAGCCATGAGAAGCCTGAAGGCAGAGGGCTCAGGCATGCGTAAGGCGGTAGCAGCCTGCCTGGAGGACGATGTCATGACAACAGTCAGCGCAGCCTACAACACAAAGTCCCTGTAAAGATGCTCAGCAGAGGGCTGGACATTGGTTCGGCTGGTAGAATGCTTGGCCAACACACGTGAAGCCCCAGTAAACGTGGTGCGATTTCCTACACTTGTAAGTCCGGTATTGGAAAGATGGAATCAAAAGAAGGAGGAGCTCAAAGTCATCCTAGCCATGTAGAGTGAGTTTGGGGCCATTCTGGGCTACAAGAGACCCTGTGTCAATAATCAGAGAAAGGAATTGGGCTGTGTGTCTCTCGTGCTGGTTTTATTTTCTTTCTTTCTTTCTTTCTTTCTTTCTTTCTTTCTTTCTTTTTTTTTGACAGGGTTTCTTTGTGGTTTTAGAGCCTGTCCTGGAACTAGCTCTGTAGACCAGGCTGGTCTCGAACTCACAAAGATCCGCCTGCCTCTGCCTCCCGAGTGCTGGGATTAAAGGCGTGCGCCACCACTGCCCGGCTTGGTTTTATTTTCTCCAGAAGGTTGTGAAACATGCCTCTGACCCTTCACCCAAGACAGGCCTTTGGCCTGAAAGTGGGAACCCAGGAAAGCTACTTACCAGATACAGGTGGCTGGTCACTGGGGGAACCCCCAGATCCCGAGGCTCCCCTCTCCGAGCTTGGAAGCTTTGCATCAGCCCTGTCCTGGGGCTGTCCTCCTGCCTCTGCCATACTGGCTGCTGCTTCGCTGGGAAGGCCCATGCTGTAGGCACACTGGGGCAAGGGTCCACATTTCAGAGAACCCAGAAGCGGCTCATGGTCCTCCCCAGGAGTGTTTCCAGAGCCCGTGTAGCCGTCTGTTGAGTTGGAGCTGGCCACCCAGAGCAGGCAACTGTCATCCTCTATTTCTCTTTTCAAGTACTTTTCAGGGGACAAAGGAATACAGTCAGTTCTGCATGGGGGCGCCAGGAAGCTGCAGCCTTCAGACTCAGCCGTGCTCTCAGTCCCTGTGAAACACTGGCTTAAACTGTCATTCTCCCCCACTTCCAGAGGCTCCTGGAAAGGGGGTGTGGATTTGCTCCCAGGCTGGATCACAAACAGCGAACCATTAGAGGGCTGTGAGGGCCGGTCTGTGTACTCATCCTCTGTGGGAATCTTCCTTGAGAGGTCCCCCTGGATCTCGACTTCACTGACCAATGTGAGCATCCTGGCATCTCCACCCTCTGCTGCACACACAGGCTCACAGACCCCAGAACCACCTTCCAGATAGCACATGTCTTCTGGAAACATCTTCTCCCCTAGGGTCATTAGTAACACTCTTTCCAATGCTTCTTGCTGACCAGAGGTTGCTGAGTGTGCACCAACACAACAGTCACCCGAGGACTCCTGAGGATGTGAATTCAGAATATCCGGTTACTGAATTTGCCTAACCCGTGCAGAAGAGCATTGCTATGTACTGCTTCCACCTTGACAAGTACAAATCCCATACTTTATGGATTTGTTTATGCTGCTTAAAATTACAGAGTACGGAAGAACTCTGGAAAAAGACGCAAACAGAAATGACTGGCTCCATACTGCAATGAATAGCATCTGCACACTACAGGAGAAGAGGAAATGCAAGTAACACCTGGACACATCTGTCTCTAACAAAACGACGGCAGCTGCGCAACTGCTGAATTGCAGGCCGCAGCTCTGCCTGCAGCATGCTTTAGTTCTGTGAGTTCTGTCACTCAGTAAATGAGAAGCCTGTGGAGAACGAAAGGATTTGTATGTAATGCTGGGAGCGGAGAGAAGAGAGCGGATGCTGTGACACTGGAGCTGAATTATAGAAACCATGTCTGCAGCTGATAAATCTTATACTCAACAGATGTAAACGGCAAACTAGAATAATTAGCATTTTAGTATCAAATCTGGATTGGAAGATAGCTAAGTCACTCTTAACTTTTTGTTGTTTAGTTTGGGATTTTTGAGACAGAGTCGTATGTAACTGAAGCTGGTCTTCTTAGGGAGTACGGGATGACTCTGTGTTTCTGATCTTCCTGCCTCTGCTTCCCAGGTACTTGGATTATAGACAAATGTATTCTCTGCTGGTTTTCAATCAGGGTTTTGTGCCTTTTCGGCAAGCACTCTTTCAATTGCGATACAAGACCAGGGCCACAACTGAATAAATGTGCTTATCTAGTTATTAATTTCCTTACCTACTTACCTGTTTTAAAGGAGAGAGTGAGTGGAACACGAGCATCCACTGTTTTCTTTTTTAAAAAGATTTATTTTTATTTTAGTGTGTGTGTGTGTGTGGTGTTCACGTGTGCACATCTGGGTCTAGTTGTCCTAGCCGGCCAGAAGAGGGCATAGAATCCCCTCGCTCTGCAGTTGCAGGCTGTGAGCACCTGTGGCTGTGAGCTGTGAGTGCTGAGAACTGAACTCAGCCTTCTGGGGAGAAGTGCGTGCTCCAAACCACTGAGCCATCGCTCCAGTCCCAGTTTTGTTTCTGTTTATTTTTCCATTTTGACAGAGACTATTTATTCTTAAGGAAGGTGCATTTACACACTTAAGAACAGAGGAATTCCCAATCTCCTTTCACTCTGAAGTGGTTCCAGACTCACTTGGTTCACACACAGAAAGAGCAAAGACTAAATCTGTGTGATAAAGTGTGAGCTACTGATGAATTTGAGCATCAGGCATCAGGCCTTTCTTTGCAAGCGTCTTAATATTTTTCAATAATTTTTGAAATTATGACAAAGGAGAATATTTATTAAATAACTACAGAACAAAGGAAAGTCGTAGATCGTTCCTCCTCGGAATCTGCTCTAAGTGATCATGTCCAAAATACATACACAGAGACAACAGAATTGGAATGAAGACTGTTGTCTGGCTCAGGGGTCGTACGCTTGCCTGGTACGAGTAAAGACCATTCGGTGTCCAGCCTGGGATGAGGGAAGGTGTGGGAATGGGGCGGGATAAAGACAATGGGCATTAACTTACTGAACAGGGATCAGCTCCGGCACAGTTTTCACTGCCTGGTAGGCAGTGTGCTCACAGCCAGCCAGTTGCAGCTCTAGAGACTATAGCAGGACTTAAACAAGGCAGTAAACACTTTTACCTGGTTTCCACTTAGGCTGCTGCAAGCATCATTGACCCAGTTCCACAAATTAGCTGGAAAAAAAGCAAAGATATAACTACATGTAATAATTTTCTACTTATTTTTAATATAAATTTTAACTTATATATTTAGCTTATACAGTATGATGCTATAAGATAAATATAGACGGTACAGTTGTTACTATAATAAAATGGATTAACTTATCCAACATGTTAAATGGTGACCTGTATGTGGCAAGAACTGCCAAAATCAACTCGATTAGCAAACGTATTAGACTGTCCTATACATCTGCTGCTGTAGCCTTTGACCTGCACCTCCCCATTTCCTTCCTCCTGCCCCTGCCCATCACTATTTCATTCTCTTCCTTTGTGTATTGACTTTCTCCCATTTTAGATGAGTCTACATAAATATACCACTGTAAGTGTCACAGAAGGTATTAGCATTCCTGAGTGACAGTATTTGGTTATAATTCAGCCAGGGCTGGGGCTGAAACTCCGTGGCAGAAAGCTGGCCTGGCATGCACAAAACTCCGGGGTCCATCCTCAGCGTGGGGGTGCAACAAGACTAGTATGTGCCTCGCTCAGTGGGACAGTACTTGCTTAACAGAAGAAAAGACTTGGGTTCAGTCTCCAGCACAGGAGTGGAAGTCATCCAGCCAATTAATAAATTAACTGGTTTAAACACACTGAAGGCATCTTACTTTTTAACAACAGAACTTGCTGATCTCTAAAGGGAAAAACACTGTCAAAGTTAGTTTTCGCCAACTTGACACAAACCTAAATACCTAGGAAGAGGGACCCACAACCGGGGGAACTGCCTCCATCAGACTGACCTGTGAACTGTCTAAGGACACTGATTGCTGATTGATGTGGGAGGGAGAGCCTATTGTGAGCAATGCCAGCCCTGGGCAGGAGGGCCTGAACTGTCTAAGACAGGTAGCTGAGGAGCTGGAGAGATGTCTCTGTAGTTAAGAACGCTGACTGCTCTTCCAGAGGACCTGGATTCAATTCCCAGCATCCACATGTAGGCTCACAATCATCTGTAAGTCTCGCTCCACTGGATTTGATTCCATGTTCTGGCTTCTGAGGTTAGCAGGCATGCATGTGGTACAAGACTCACATGTAGACCAAACATCCATACACATACAATACATTTGGAAAAGAAAGGTGGCTGATGAAGACATGGGAAACAAGTCAGTAGGCAATCTCGATGGCCTCTGCTTCAGTTTCTGCCTCCAAGTTCTGGGCTTGAGCCCTGATTTCTGGACAGTAAAGTGTAGGATGTAAAGACAAACAGACAAGCAAACAAATGTCTCTCCCTTTTAAGTCACTTTTGGTCATGGTGTTTATCATGGAAACAAACCTAACTAGGACCCACTAATAATCCATCAAATCCCTATGACGCACCCGGGTCTGCCATGGTGCAGAACACACACATTCTCACTCCCTGCAAAACCTTATTGTGCATAAGAGAAAGCAAGATAACTAAGAGAGGGGCACAAAGAAGGTGTATCTGTGACAAAAATATGCAAAGTTTTATCCCATCCATTATTAAAATTCAACGTTTTCTTCAGTCACTATGAAGACTGAAGCCAGGAGTTGTGGATTCTTGTGGTTTTGTTTTTGCTTGAATATATGTATGGGATGTTCATGTATGTACGTATGTGTGTTGTGCATGCATGTGTATATGCATGTTCATATGTGTGTGTCGTTCGTGTGGTGTGTGTGCACGTGCACGCATGTGCACATGACCCCAGGAATCCTCGTGAGTCACCCTCCATCTTGCACACTGAGGCAGGATATCTCACTGAAACCCAAGGCTCATTAGTACAGGTCATGTAGCTAGCCAGCTTGCTCAAGGGATGCCCTTCTAATCTCCCTGGCCTCGAGTGTGGGAGGTGAGGAACCACCGCCTATGATGCTTTCATGGAAGGTACCCATATTCTTTTCTTCAAGGCTACTTTTCAGATGCCACTGTGAACACAATACCTGTCAATGCTTTCCATCCCTTCCTGTAGTAAACGCCAAAGATGATGGCAGCAACTAATATGACAGAGACGAAGAGGAGCAGAATGACGAGACTGGGCAAGTAAATCTGGGCTTCTGTGTCGGAAGAAAACAGTGTTAAAGATTATTTCATTTTGCCAAGTTAAAAGATGATAAAGTCCTATAAATCCAACCCAAGAATCACGGATGTGGGTGTTTAGGTAGCCAGAAGTAAAGAGCTCCCAGCCTGAATTCAGAGAGTTCTCAGCTGTTAGAGGACACACTCCACAGTGTAACCCACCCTGCTCAGGGGTCTCCCCTCCAGGAGAGGGCGGCCCTGGCCCATTGTCCTATCTCTGCTTGAGAATGAGTTGAATGCCATTCATCACACTGTCCTGGTTCATCTGGCTAAGTTTATTTTTCAACAGCTGCCATTCTTATTCATGGCCTTATTGTCGCTCTCTGCTTGTTGGGAAGGTCTTTCCCCAAGCCGCTTGCTTCTGGGGTGCAGCCCACACACAGTCTCTCACCTAAAGAAGCCAAACAGAAGCCTCTGCTACCCAGCAGCTTTCTATCAAGTTTTCAAAACCATTATTTAGATTAGCTTGATCTACAAATGCTCACAGATAATCACAGACAGATCTAACAAGTTGCCTTTTTTGGCTTGATCAAAATCTTCACATAGACACCCTCACACTGACTATCACTCCTACCATGCATTGGTATTTATATTTATAGCTCACCCCTAACTCGGTGTGAAAAGAATATCAGCTGGAGAGATGGCTCAGAGGTTAAGAGCACTGACTGCTCTACCAGAGGTCAATTCCCAGCAACCACATGGTGGCTCACAGCCATCTAGAATAAGGTCTTGCGCCCTCTTCTGGCCAGCAGGCATACATGGACGCAGAATGTTGTATACATAATAAATAAAAACAAACAAATACATCTTTTAAAAATGCTATCAAGTAGCTAGCATGTAGAAAGGCACTGGGTAAAATCTCCAGCAGACAAGAGAGAGGGAGGGATGGGAGAGGGAGGGAGACAGAGACAGAGAGACCTAGAGGGAGGGAGGGAGGGACAGAGAGAGACCTAGAGGGAAGGAGGGAGGGAAGGAGGGAGGGAGGGACAGAGACAGAGAGAGACCTAGAGGGAAGGAGGGAGGGAAGGAGGGAGGGAGGGACAGAGACAGAGAGAGACCTAGAGGGAAGGAGGGAGGAAAAGAGGGAGGGAGGGAGGGAGGAAGGGAGGGAGGGAGGGAGGGAGGAAAGGGAGAGGGAGAGAGAGACAGAGAGAGACCTAGAGGGAAGGAGGGAGGGAGGGAGGGAGAGAGGGAGGGAGGGAGGGAGGGAGGTTAGGGAGGGAGGAAGAAAGGAAAAGAAAAAATGAATTTGGGAGGGGAGGTGGAGAGAGGGCTCAGCACTTGAGACCTGGCTGCTCTTCCAGAGGACCCAGATTTAATACCCAGCACCTACATGGTGTTTTCATGACTGTATGTAACTCCTGTTTTAGGGGATCCAATTCCCTCTTCGGGCCTCTTCGGGCACTGAATATACATGATATGCACAGGCATAAATGGAGATGAAACACTCATATACATAAAATAAACAATTTTTTTTAAAAAAGAGAGAGAAAAATGTCATACTGTTCAAAAGTAGACAAAACAAAATGATGGGACTGAAGATACAGCTCAGCAGTTAAAAGCACTGGCCGCTCTTCCAAAGGACCTGTGTTTGGTTCCTAGCAGCCCACGACTGAGGATCCTATGCCCTGTCCTTGCCTCCTGGAGCAATGCATGTATGTGGTGCACAAACATAGGCGTATTAACATATCCATACACATAAAATAAAAAAAGAATAAGTCTTTTAAACAAATAAAATGCTGATGAGAAATGAAAATAATACGAAGACAATCGTGGGCAGAATGAACTGAAGAGCACAAACAAATCCCTGTCACTAGCTTGTCACTCTGGAGAGACCCCCCTGCGACCATGGACCACCCCACAGCCTCTGCTCATCGTACCCTTGGGTGACTTCCTCAGGGTCAGGGAAGAGCTGCACACCACGTCTGATTTATTCGTCCCCGGCTGTGCTTCTAGTCTTCCAAGGAGGGAACAGCTGTGAGGAAAGAGCAGGCAATGCTGTGGATCGACACTTTAACTTTCAAAACCCCACAAACGAAATGTTAGCCTGAGCTAGACTGGGAGCTCCTTCAGGAAGAGAAGACATAATTTCCTCAGCCTTGCCAAGGGAGCAGAAGCCCTCAGAGGTGGACAGAGTGCCCAGGGAATGCTGAGAACTACTGAGAACACAGCAGGCAAGAGCAAAGAAGGAACTTATGTAAAGAGGACTTCAAATGCTGAAGATGAGAAATACAATCTTCTTAACATAAAACCTGGGTGCACTGCATCGGGAAACAGCGTTTCCTAAGAACCTGTTGAGCCACGTGCGTGCGGTGGTCTACACTGTAATCCTGCCGGTGGGGTGCTAGGGCGGCATAGCGACAGCTGTCTGCAAACAGTAGCTGCTTGGAAGAGGAGAAGCAGACACACCAGCAGCAGCTCGTGGTCATGTGAGCTTTGGAGAAATAAAGACATGTTTGGAACCGAAGGCTCCTTGCACTTAGCACTGGTGTTAAACAACAGGATGTGAAGCGCTCGGAGCCTGTCCCACGTAACTCACGTGCAGTACTGCCCTATACGTTAGTCAGGGGTCCCTAACCCAAAGCCCAACAGTCCGATGTGACGCTATTAGAGCACCGATGTGAAACCTCAACTTGGAAATCAGACGTCATGAAGCTTTGCTCTACTTACACGATAACTTAGAATGTGTGATCGCCTGCAGGTTCTGTGTGTAAGAAGTACGTGAGCAGTTCCGTACGTAAGCAGTTCCGTGTTTGGACCTGGCATCCTTCCCTGAAAGTTCTCAGGACACAGCTAAAAGCATGCCAGAACCCAAAACAAATCTGAAATATTTCCCAAGGATTTGGGTAAAGGATGCTTGGTCTGTATACCACATGATCGCTACACACTTATCCCGGCAGAAAACTCAGAGCTGCTTCCGGGGCGGCAATGGGACCTTAGTAAATAAATGGTGGTGTATTTCTTCAGTGAAGTCACAGCAATTGTAAGAAGCCGCAGAGACACCCATTTCAGTGGAGAAAAACATCACCAGGTAACTTCATATGTGCAAAGCCCTGGGTTCATCCTCGGCAACAAAAATAGCAAACAAACCGGGAATTAAAATATCGGTGAATGAAAATGAAATATCAAGATGATTACAGGTGGGGTAAAATCAAAGGCACAGATGGACCTCTGTGATTTGGCTTGTAAGGAGCTTCAAGATGACTCAGGAAAGCCAAAGCACTTACAGTGCACACAGATGTACACAGACAGATGAGTAAACTAGTGAGGGTGGGGCAGCTGCGGACACAGCTCAGGCACAGAGGATAAGCCTAGCGTATCTGGAGGCCGTGCATTCCACCTCTGTCCCAGACAAAGAAGTCATAAACAAGTTTCAATTAAACAAAGTTAGGTTAAAGAAAGAGAAGCTGGAACTGGAGGTCATATATTTCTGAATCTAAGAAGTGGCACCAAAGCGAGCTTCCAGGCACCGACAGACATTTTCCGAGAGGAAGCTAACCTGATACAATCGTCCCGCCTTCCACCCAGAGCTGCTGAGCTGATCAGGTCCCTGGGCGTCTGCATGGTCACTTACTTGGTCCAGGGTCTGCATGTGGCTGTGGATGAGGAGACATCTGAGAAGAAGCCCAGGAGGCAGGGTGTGCACACCGTGTCCATGTTGAGCCGCACTGTCAGAGACACACAGAAGCCAAGACACTTAGAGACGGGCCAGCATGGTGTCCCTGAAGAATTACCCCGTCTTCCCGGGTCTGCCTGGCTCCCTGTATCTCCTGCTGTTTCCTCCAGGGTGGAGGAAGTGTCTACAGACTTATGTTTGGAAATGCTTCATGTCAGGCCACCACTACACTGACGTCCAGCGAGGTACAGCCTTGCCTGGCCTTCACTCCAGCACATTTCCCCGTCTGTGTTACCAGGCTGAATTTTGCTGGCTGACTATTTCCAGCCTTCCGGTTACATCAGCTTTGAGCTGCAGGTGAATGCAGTGCCATCCCTGTCTTTAAGGGAAACGTCTTCTTCCAACGCCAAAATAGCTCATTACTCTAAAATCTGAGAAGGGGTGAAAAATGGTATCAAGCATTTTGGATATGGGCTATATGACACTATTTACTACAAAAGTTATTATTTCAAAACCCGGAATAACTGAAATGCCTGCCAACACTTGATTCCACCGCTTACTAATGAAATGGGGATTCACTGCCAAGTGGGGTGAGCAGCTCATTTCACCAGGCTCCAGAGTGTGGCGGTCACCGCGCTCCCCTACCCCCAGAGGAACGCTGTAAGTCTCTTCCTCCTAAAAGGCTGTGATTGCTCACAGCACAGAAGTAACTAGAGACAATACGTGAGGCAACTGGATTGGACTGTGTTCCAAGAAAATGTAAATGCGAATGCTGAGACAGTGTGGGGCTTGCCTTCATCCTCAGAGCCGAAGCTGATCTTGCCTAGGAAGCTTGATTCACCTCTCACATTCTCCTAAGCTAAATTACCATCATAAGACATGCCGCCAGGTTTCCTTGTCTCCTATCGTTATTGCAATGGGCACATGACGATTTGGTAGGCACAGATGGACAATACTGACTACAGCGTGACACCAACATCAGGCCGTTGGCTAGTGCTAAGCCTTCAGATGGCTTTTGACATTAGTAGCATGTCTAGGGTTTATTTTCATGAATACAAATCAACAATAAGAAATTAAATTTCTTGGTACATGCCTGATAGGAAGTATATGTTTGATTTCTGTAATTTGGCAATAAATAAGATACATGGCCACACTGATATGGCAGTGTGACTCTCTAGGTAACAATCCTAATAATGCTGGGGCTATTGACTAACTAACATTAACCGAAACAACTTTATAAACAATGAGCACAGGCTCATTGTGTGTTTCCCAGCACCCACATCAGTCAGCGGAATGTCCGACTCCATGGATCCATCCGAGTTCTCTGGCCTCCTCCAGCACTGGGGCACACACACACACAGACACACACACACACAGACACACACACAGACACAGACACACACACACACAGAGACACATACACCAACAGACACACACAGACACACAAAGACTCTCACAGACACATAGACACACAGACGCACACACATAGACACAGACACAGAGACACACACACAGACACATACACACAGACACACAAACACACACACAGACACACAAACAGACAGACACACAAAGACTCAAACAGACACATAGACACAGACACACACACACAAACAGACACACACAGACACACAAAGACTCTCACAGACACACACACACACAGACAGAGACAGAGACAGAGTTTGTTTTTTAAAGATGAACAAAGGGTGGGTGAGATAAAGGCACTTGACCCCAGGTCTGATGATCTGAGTTTAGTTCCTGGAACCTACATGATGAAGGGAGAGAACCAACTCTCAAGAGGTGTTGTCTGACTTCCACAAATGGGCTACAGTGTATACACATACAGACACACACCAAATAAAGTTACAAATTAAAAATAAAGTAATGCAATTTAGAAGATTCTGAGGAGGGTTCAGGGACATTCCTTTCCATCCACCTGACTTTTGGTGGTTCTTGTTTAACTCTGGCCCACCAGTGATATCCTGAAGGCTTCATTTTCCTTCTTTGTTTTACAAGCAGGCTTCTCACACTAATACAAGAGGTAACACGTCTATCTACTCTCAACCCAAACCTTGTTCTCACTATACTGAGCCAGGATCTGCAATACTGGTAACCACAAAGCTGCCCTCACCGCTGCCTGGGCTGCTTTTCTTTCCCTGCTGACCCAGAACAAATGTGTGGTCACTGGACGGTCTTTGTTTTGAATCCAAGTATACTACAAGTTCGGGCAAGAGTGACTTTGTCTTCTCAGGGTCTCTTGTAACCCAGGCAGGTCTCAGACTCACTGTGTAGCTAGGGATGACCTTGAACGTCTGATCTCCTGTGCCAGAGTTCTAGGACCAAGTGTGTACCACCACACCAGGCCACATTCAGTACTGGGGATCAGTACAGGGCTCTGTGCATGCCAGATGAGCACTGTACAAACTGACCAGGATGTCCCCAGCCTCAAGAGTGAGTCCACACACCTGTCAAAATGGACCATTTTCAAGGGTTCAAGGCATAGAGAACTGTTAGGTGGCAAACCCTGGACAAAGGTTAATTGCTGTGGCTGACTCTGGCCACTAGCAGTTTCTGGCAGCTTCCTCTTTCCTCTGTACCTACCTGACAGGTCCACCTGTCTGCAAAACCCCGCCTCCTACCCTGAACTCTTCATCTGGGAGCTGGGCTACCCTTCCCCCAGAGGATCTTCTCTGTATAATCCAGAGATTTTGGCCACACTGGTTCTTTTTACCCTTTTACCCTCCTGGCCTCTAAGTCTCCTGGCTCTAGGTCTCTCGCCCCTTCTCTCACATGGCACAGCTTGGTCACGATCACTGTGAACTCTCTCAGATAGATGTCCCTGCCTGGCTACACGCTCCCTCTCATCTACAATAACCTTCTCCTCCACTGTTCATAGGAATAGTCATGTCCTCCTTTTCATTCAAGAATATCTTCCAGAAATCAGAAAGGCAGCGGGCAGCACCCTTGTTCACAGAGGCTGCAGAGTTCGCAGGGATCTGACTGTGGTGGGGACGGCTGGCCTCGCTGCTCACAACCTGCCGCTGACTCTCCCTGACAGCATGTGTGGATGAGTCAGGGCGCTGATGCAGAGGCCTGCCGTGCTGGCTAGATACATTCTTCCGTGTGGCTTCAAATGAATAATATTTTAGTTTCCCAGCCCTGTCCAAGTGCGCTGGCTTTAAAACCATGTCTTTAAGTGAAAGACTGGCAAGCATACTCTGAAGACCTGCTCTGGGCCACTTCCTAGAATCTGGGCGCTAGAAGGGCTGGCTCTCAGAAGCAATTTCGCAAGACCGGAGGATTTCTGCTTCTTTGCTTTCAGCAAAGCTGAAGGGCACAATGGAGTTCTCAGATGGCAGAGTATTAACACAACTCCACATCACTTTGTGAGCAAGGGTGTCACTCAGGTGCTGAAGCTGTAGGTGTTCCTCAGCAGCGATTCTAACAACTCAGAAAGGAGCTAGAGAGAACTCTGATAACGCGCACCACTCGTGGGCCACTCAGCCCAAATATAAACATGGGGCAATCCTACTCTCAGGGTTCAAAAGCTGTGAACTCTAAATGAACATGTGGCCAGTTATACGGTAATGAGCATGGTGACAGCTCAATCCAGAAAAGACCTTCATTTTTACTTTGTGAATGCAAGTCAATTCAAGTTGTTTTTTAAACGAATTTCAAAGTAGTCCTTACTCTTTCTTATTTGAAGGGCTAGAGGAGGTGATTGCGAAAGGCCTTCCCAACAAAGAGGAGGAGGCAATTCAGCCTGGAAAGAAGATGGGTGCACACAATCAGAGGAAAGAGCACGGCTGTTCCAACAGTCAGCTTAAGTAGTGCTCTGGAGGGAAGGGCTTTCACAGTCCAGTGGCTGGCTGGAACTTTGCCCAGGCTAGCTGGCCAGCCTGCTCCAGGACTTCGCATTTCCTGGCTTCCTTTCTTGCTGGAGCTGGGATCAGCTTTCAGTGTGGGTTCTTGTATCGGGCTTAGGTCTGCACGCTGGTGAAGCATTCTCTGTATAGACAGCAATGTCTCCCCAGCCCTCTATTGCCTGCTCTTAACGTGTTATTGCAGCTATAACCTCCCAACAGCCAGTCTTTAGGAACTCTTTACATTGGAAATCAATATCTGTAGATGTCAGTTTCCAACATGTCCCAAGGTGTGCACCCTCTTCTAAGATGCTGCATGCTGTTTACTGCCTTGGTGAATCCCTGCACTGTACTGTCTGGGCCTCGGTTTTTACAGACTGAGACCCATGGGCACAGAGCTGAGGGGGGGCGAGGGAATTCGGGATGACTGCCCATGTGCTGTTGAAAGCTGGACTAAACTGGGTTTTTAGTCCATGCTAAGGTTCCTCAGAGCCAAGCGGGCTGCCTGGAGCACCCTTGACACAGTTGTGACAAATCCCCGGAAGTCCTCTGGGCAGGGGTGTAACAGCAGGGCTCTGTTGGAGAGTACACACACACACACACACACACACACACACACACACACACACACAAAACCGTGCCGTACAGGGATGCTCGGCCCCAAAGCCAGGTGCACACTCCATGTTACGGCGGCAGCACTCGCAGTCTGGGTTCCAGTGGTAGCCGGCTGTGCAGGCACAGCGCCGTGGGGCTGTGTGATTGCCAGGGTCCACCGCCACCAGGGCCTTGCCTGTGGGAGACAAGAGAAGATCAGTGACCAGCAAGAAGCAGGAGACACAGATGCACTGTCCACCCGGTGCACTGTTCCCACCCAGCTGCATCTGGCAGCCAACAGGGTGACTCACTGGGTTTGAGGAACTCCGGAGTTCCTTCCCGCACTTCCTTGTTGGTAGGAAACCATCCAACATACCCTGTTCTAGAGAGCTGTGTGGGCTTTCTAGACAGCTTTGTGTTAGGAGGTTTAATTATTTGTAATTGCACAGCAGTGCACAGCTGCTAGTTTTTGTTGTTGGCGGGGCGGTTGTTTGTTTTGTTTTTCTTGTAAATTCAGATTTCAAATAAAATTTAGACAGACCTAGTGAAGTTTCTGGGGACGTGAGTACATCCAGGCGTCCTGAAAGGCTCTGGGGTGCTCAGTTAAGAGGACAAAGCACAGAAACAGGCACAGTCTCACAGTCTGTCTGACCTACGAACCAGGGTCTGTCTGTCTGTGTTTCTCTCTCTCTCTCTCTCTCTCTCTCTCTCTCTCTCTCTCACACACACACACACACACACACACACACACACACACACACACAAACACACCTCTTCCCAATAAACAGAAAGGGCTTGACTTCTTACTCTATTTTCCTGGCTTCTCAGTTTTCTGGAGTATGGGTGTATGGGAACTGAGTGCCCAACACACATTCTTATTGTTCAGATTCACATGAGTGTCCTTGTTCACTACAATCCCTATTGACACTTGCAGGGTATTTTCATCACCCTGGACATGGGCTGAACCACACGAAGTGTGGAGTCACTCTTCGCTCTCCAGGAGGACCTCAGCATTCCGGTCTGACTTTCCTAGAGAGTGATTTCTCCTCTCGCCGCCCCGCCCCCCACCTTCCAGGATAATCCTGGGCGTGGAACCCAAACCCCATGTGCTCCAGTAAGGCATTCTCCCGCTGTTAGGTCCGCAGCCTACGTGAGCGTCCTTGCTGTAGTCTGGCCTAAGCACTTCTCTCAGCTTTGGGCTTTTATCTGCCGATGGCCTTGTTTTAAAAGACCCCATGTGTAGTGCTGTCTGGTGTGTCCTGCCCAGAAAACATGTGTGGTATAAAGCTCTGTGAGTCTGAGTTGTGTGCTGACTCACAAGACCTACCTAGTAAACAGTAAAACGCACATGACAAGGGGTTTGTGCGGGGGACAAAGGCCTCTGATGAGAGGGGCTTGTCGGAAGCTAGTCCTGAATTCTCCTAGGAGCTACGACTGATTCAGGACTCATGAATTCAACAGCTGGGGTGACTTCATGGAATGCAGCTACTGTGGATAAGGACACTGAATTGTACAGGTGTGCACACACGTGACATGAAGTCAAAGCATCATTTACACTGCCCAGGTGGCTGTCACGATGGCTCACTGGCTAAGAGCCCGTACTGTCCTTGCAGAGCGTCTGAGTTCCAGGTACCTACATCCTGAAGCTCACGCCCGGCTCTAACTCAAGCTCCAAGGGACTGGACCTTCTTTGGCCTCCTTGGGCACATGCTGCCATGTACAGACCACCCCACACATACACATAATTAAAAACAATGACTCTTTAAAAGGAAACAAACAAATAAAAAAACAGGCAAAAAGCTTCTCTGTAAAGGCTGAAAGGCCCCGTCTCATCAGGATTTTCTTTATGGCTTCTGCACCTTAACTTCCAAAGGGAAAGGGACAGGGAAAATCAAACTTGTTTCTTCCTTCACTGTCTCAAATTACAGACAATTAAGAAGGGACATTATTAGTTTTATGCTTCTTAGACCCAAGAATGAGCCCCATTTGACCAAACCCGCGTAGCAAAAGGGCAATTGAGCAGAAACATATACATAGTACATATGCGCAGACAGGGGGCATGCGCAGACAGGGGGCATGCGCAGACAGACAGGGGGCACATGCCCCGCTGCTTTTCTGCTCAAGTGAGAGTGGAGGTGGCAGCAGTTCCAGAACAATCGGATGTGTTCAGTGTTCAGCTCTAATTAATTTTGGCGGTAGACAGATGAATCCTTATTTCCAACAGACAGCAATGACTCAAGGTCATTAAAGGAAATAAAAATACTTGATCAGATGCTTGTGCCCAGTGGAGTTTCCACATTACTTTCTCCAGGCTAAAATCCGCCAGCTGTCTCAACATGTTAGAAGAATGATAGTGTTCAGAAATGCGTATTTCCTAGCTGCGCTCTAAGGGCCATATCCTATAGAAATTAAGTCACCAATAATGGATCTCCCTTAGCACTGGGGACAGAGAGATGGCTCAGAGGTTAAGAGCACTTGCAAAAGACCTCAGTTCAGTTCTCACTGCCCTTGTCAGAGTTATCTGTTGCCTCTTCTGATCCTCTTGGATGCCCTGTGGGGTGTGTGTGTGTGTGTGTGTGTGTGTGTGTGTGTGTGTGTGTGTACGCGCGTGCTGATGGCAGCCTGGGCTCACTTCATAGTGGTATGATAATTTGACCACCAATTAAAGCCATTGTCTGCAACAAATTGCAGCACCTCAGACACAATGGCATGCATGAATTCATCATGTTAATGCATATGCTTGGGAGGAAGCTGAACAATCCAGCCAGGGTTCAGAAAGCCACAAGCACTTGGTGTACCTTTCCTGTATGTGCTATGCTTTAGGGAAACAAAGAAGTGACAGAAAGGAGCTAGGCATGGTGGTACATGCCTTTATTCCCAGCACTAGGGAGGCAGAGGGGCAGAGGGGCAGAGGGTAGAGGCAGGAAGGTGGAGGCCAGGCTGCATAGGAAGCCTCTATTTCTAAAAGAACCGAGAGTTAGAGATGTTGCTCAGCAGTAAATCAACCCGCTGGCATGTGTAGGCCTTGGAATTGATCCCGAGAACCCAACTCATACTTATCATGGTGAATATTACAAAAATAAAATCCCCACTCTTATTCATCTGCACTATACAATGGATGAAGGGGTTTTGCCAGATCCTTGCCAAAATAAACCAGGATTCTATCAGCCTTCTAAATTTAATTTGCAATACAAGAAATACCAAGGAAAGAATATGACCAATGACACCCAAGGGGTGCAATCATTAAATCCACACCAGAAGCTATGCTAGAGTAACGTAGTGGATGCGTTAGTATTCCCAATAGAAAATGGAAAGAAAAGAGAAGAACCTCGTAGGGAATTCATAAAACATATTTATATTTTGATTCCTAAACATAAGTTACGTTTTTTAATGGAGCTGAGCATGGAGATGTAGTCCTATAATTTCAGTAGTGAGTTACAGGACAACCTGGGCCACAAGTAAGATCCTGTCTCAAAACCTTTTATTTAAAATATATTTATCCAGCTCCCCTTCCCAAAATTATGCCAGCCTGGTGAAACAATAAACTTTAACAATAAAAACTTTGCTATTTAGGAAAAGGCTTATGAGTCAGATCAGTTGGAGGCCCACTTCTCGTCTGTTTATCCTAGGTTTCAGTTTTTCTATCTTTAAAATGGGGAAGGTACAGGACTAATGACACAGGCACGCCAAACACTGGGCAACGTTTTGTCAATGGGAAGATGTGTCTGCAATTAAAGTGCAATGCCTATTCTGGAGCAGAAAGGTGGAAATGTTTAACCTGCAGCGCTAAGCCATGAGCAGAACCTTTTCCTACAATGATAAAGGAAAAGCAGCAGGCTTATTTATCATGTGTGCACCTCCACGCCCCCAGTGACATGTCAGCGCGACAGGCCCACCTGCATCACAGACTTTATGCAGCAAGCACTTATCTTCTTCGTTCCAGGTGTCCAAGTACTCATCTGGACCACAGGGCAGACACACACTGTCAGAGGTAGGTGTGCATTTAGAAGACAGGTATCTTCCTTAAATGGAGAAGATGATGTGTCAATCAAAACCAAAACAATAACAATAAATGCTGATCAAAAGTAAACAAGCTGGATATGGCAGTGCATGCCTTTAATTCCAGCTGGTCTTTGAGATCCCGGCTAGCCTGGTCTAAGGAACAAGTTCCAGGGCAGCTAGGGCTACACAGCGAAACCCTATCTTAAAAAAACCAACCAACCCAATAAACAAACAAACAATTACAGACAGACAGATAAAAAGAAATAAAGAAAGAAGAAAGGAAAAAAGGAAGAAAGAAGAAAGAGAGGGAGGGAGGGAAAAAGAGGGGAAGGGGAGAGGGAGGGGAGAGGAGGGAGAGGACGGAGAGGAAGGAGGGGAAGGGAAGGGAAGGGAAGGGAAGGGAAGGGAAGGGAAGGGAAGGGAAGGGAAGGGAAGGGAAAACTAAATAAGAAGAGCAGCGCTGAGTGTGTATGAAGATCTGGGTTAAATCCCCAGCGCTGCATGAAGATGCAAACGGCAATCTGCAGATGTGGTTAGAGAGCCGCTGGTCCAGGAACCTTCTATGACAGGGTAATATGTGAGGAAAGAGAACTGCAGGCACTGAGCACAGCACCTGGGCTCCTCAGGCCTCTGCTAGTCGAAATATCCTGCCCCAGATTCTCTGTGTGTACTGTTGCTCCCTCCGAGGTTTGCTGTGACTACAGATGTCTCTTAGTTTGTCTAAATAAGCAAGCAAGCAACCAACCAACTAACCAACAACCATTTTTTTACTCCCAAACTCTGCTGACTGAGAAATCGAACTCAGAAATTACACTGTGCCCTGTAGCCCTTGAGGGGTTTGCTGGAATAGACTAAGGGAAGAACTGGGCTGAGGAAGTGGATTGGTCTTTTCCTCTCATCATCAAGCTCTCCTCTACGGTCACCATGGCTACTTGCCTACATGTGTTCTATATGCACTATTTGCTAGCGGCTAGTTTACTTTGACCAAGAGTCTTCCACTGACACATGTGTGCACGCTACATATACACACATGTACTTGATCAAAGTATTGGCTCTGAAGCCAAGTGGTGGTGATGAACACCTCTAATTCCAGCACTTGGAGGAGGGGCAGAGGCAGGCGGATCTCTGTGAGTTCAAGGCCAGCCTGGTCTACAAGAGCTAGTTCCAGGACAGGCTCCAAAGCTACAGAGAAATCTTGTCTTGAAAAACAAAACCAAAAGTATTGTCTCTGTGTCCTCTATACTCAAGAGCTATTTGCAACCAAAACATCCAGAAAGACCTCAGCTATAAAGTAACCCAGCTTCTGCTACCCTCTCCAAGAACAAGAGAAAGCGAGGACCTAAGAGGTTGGTACTCCACAGGGGCACACAAACACTGGCCACACTTGTGGAAGGTGGTGGATGGCAGCCTTTGTGTTCTTTGACTGCTATATGGAAGAAGACGTGTCAAGGGTTAAGCAAGTCCAGTTAGTTATTCCGGAATAAGACTTCGGTACACAAGTTTTCAAAGGTCAGCTACACTTCATGTTTTACTAGGATGTGATTCGGGAAACTCTGCCATCTCAGGACCAAGATTCGTAGGTGACACTATCTATTGAGGGGAAGCATTATGTCTTCTGGGTGGCAAACATCATTGCCTACCACTATCATGAAAGGTCTATAAATTTCCTCCTTTATCTCTTAGGACAGAAACAAAAGGAAAGCTAGAAATCCCTGAGGTACCTGGTTCGCATTTGCTGCAACATCGTCCAAGGTGCTCATAATGTCTCTCTCGGGCGCATGGAGGAGCCACCAGGAGGGTCACCTGAAAAGAAAAGTGACATCAGGAAGACGCTGTGCACAAATTATTCCTGGACAGCACAAACAGTGACGGGCAGGGCTGGAGAGATGGCTCAGTGGCTAGGGCTTTGCTAGCCAAGGCTGATAACACATGGAAAAGGAGAGAATCAGCTCCCAAAGTCTGACCTCTGACCACATGAGACCACAAACACACAAAACAAGTAAATAGAGAGGAAAATGAATTGTCAAGTTGTTTTTCTGCAAAGCATATGAAAATACCGTAAAGGGCTTTCAACATTTTCCCTTCCTAGGTTAGTCCATTCCCCTAGGATACACAAACCCAACCTTTCAGCACAGGGCTCTTCCCGCTTAGACAGTTAAAACACTTCGGTGACACAGAGAAGTAGTGTGAATTAAAGGAAATTTCCGTGCCTGCAGAGAAGGTGAAAACATCTTTATAAGAGACACTTAAGAAGTTGGCTCCAAGCCCTCACACCTCATCATCCTCCCTGCAGCCAGTCTCCGCCCCCAGCTCTGGCAGACTCCATAGGTCCAGGTATAGTCCACCAGTCAGAAGAACAGCACTCTCTGGGCTCCATATTCTGGTCTACAACTTTTGAGGAGGACTTCGGTTTTATCAGACGGCAGGCTAAATGTAGGAACCCAAAGCCCCCCAAACCTCAGTGGAGACACCATACTGAATCTAAAGACTTGTCAGTCACCACTTAGGCCAGAAGACCCGAGAAGAAAATGAAAACAATGGAACAAAACACTCATCCAACAAGGACAAAAACAGAAATCAACACCTAGACCTATTCCAAATCCAGATGCCTAAACACCCGTGTAAGAATACAACCTCCCAAAGTTCCAATGAGGAACAGAAGGAGGGAGAAGATGAGCAAGGAAGTCAGCACCAAGAGGGGAGCACCCACCCAATGAGACAGTGGAGCTGATCTATTGGGAGCTCACCAAGGCCAGCTGGACTGTGACTGAAAAAGCAGGGGATAAAACCGGACTCTCTGAATATGGCGGACAATGAGGGCTGCTGAGAAGCCAAAGACAATGGCACTGGGTTTTGATCCTACTACATGTTCTGGCTTTGTGGGAGCCTAGCCAGTTTGGATGTTCACATTCCTAGACCAGGACGGAGAAGGGAGGACTTTGGACTTTCCACAGGGCAGGGAACCCTGACTGCTCTTCAGACTTGAGAGGGAGGGGGAGAGGAGTGAGGGGAGAGGGAGAGGAGTGGGGGGACGGGGAGAGGAGTGGGGGGAGGAGGGAAGAGTGGGAGGCTGGGAGGAGGTGGAAATTTTTTTTCTCAATAAAAAAAAAAAAGAAAAAAAAAGAATACAACCAACAAAATAAAGGGCACCATCAGAACCCAACTATCCTAAGACAAGACCTGAACATTCCAATGCAGCTGAAGTACAAGAAAATAACTTTAAAAATAATTTCATCAAGATGATAGAGGTCCTTAGGGTGTAAATTTTAAAAATTTCTTAAAGAAATCAAGGAAAAAGACAGACAAAAAATTAGAAAAAAAATCAGTAAGTATGTTAAAAAAATACCAAAAAAGATAAGAAAAAACAAACAATAAAGAAAACACAAACTGAGGGAATTCTAGAAATGTAAAATCTGAGTAAACAAAAACAGGAACTACAAATGCAAGCATTATCAACAGAATATAAGATATGGATGAGGAAATAGATTCAACAGTCAGAGAAAATTTTAAATCTGAAAAATTCCCAAAACAAAACATGCAGGAAATCTTGGGCACTATGAAAAGACCAAACCTAAGAAAAATAGGAATAGAAGAAGGAGAAGAATCACAACTCAAAGACCCAGAAAATATATCCAACAAATCATAAAAGAAAACTTTCCCAACCTAAACAAGGATATGCCTATGAAGGTACAAGAAGCTTAAAGAACACCAAATAGACTGGACAAGAAAAAAAAGTGTCCCCTCACCACATAATAGTCAAAACACTAAACATACAAAACAAATAATATGAAAAGCTGCAAATGAAAAAGACCAAGTAACATATAAAGACAAATCTATTAGTATTACATCCAACTTCACTGAATGACAGAAGAGCCTGAACAGACGACTTGCAGATATGAAGAAACCACATATACCAGCTCAGATTATGATATCCAGCAAAATTTTCAATCATTATAGATGAAGAAAACAAGATATTTCATGACAGAGTCAAATTTAAATTTCTGTTCACAAATACAGTCCTACAAAAAGTTATAGAAGAAAAACACCAACTCAAGAAAATTAGCTACACCCATGAAAGCACAAGCAACACATAATCTCACACCAGTAAAACCCAAAGAAGGAACACATACACACACACACACACACACACACGCATACACACACACTACCACTACTACCACCACCACCACAACAAAAGTAACATGAATTAAAAATCACTGGTCATTGTTCTTGAATTCTCAGTATTCCTCATTGTCCGCTATGTTCAGCTAGTCCGGATTTATCCCATGCTTTTTCAGACCTAGGCCAGCTGGCCTTGGTGAGTTCCCAATAGAACATCCCCATTGTCTTAGTGTGTGGGTGCACCCCTCGTGGTCCTGAGTTCCTTGCTCGTGCTCCGTCTCCTTCTGCTCCTGATTTGGACCTTGAGATTTCTGTCCGGTGCTCCCATGTGGGTCTCTGTCTCTGTCTCCTTTCATCGCCTGATGAAGGTTAATATTCATGAGGATGCCTATGTGTTTGTCTTTGGATTCACCTTCTTATTTAGCTTCTATAGGAACATTAATTATAAGCTCAATGTCCTTTATTTATGGCTAGAAACCAAATATGAGTGAGTACATCCCATGTTCCTCTTTTTGGGTCTGGCTTTTATATCTGGCTCTGTTATCTCCTTAAATTCTTATGAAACCATTTAATCATTATGATTTGCCTCTCACAGAGGATAACTTACTGCCCAGAGCTGTGTGTAATATCACAGAGCTCCCTAAAATGATCTACTTTGTGCTTCTCCAAAAATAACTGTGAAAAAATATAAATGTACTCATTCTAATGAATTAAAATTTAGAGTGGTGACTTGAAAAAAAATCACTGGTCATTAATATCTCTCAATATCAATGAACTTAATTTATCAATAAAAATATACAAGATAACAGATGGATACAAAAACAGGATCCATACTTCTGCTGCATACAAGAAACACACCTCAACATCAAAGACAGACATTACCTCAGAGTAAAGGATTGGAAAAAGATTGTACAATCAAGCAACCTAAGAAGCAAGCTGAATAGCTATCCTAATATTTGACAAAATAGATTTCAAACCAAAATGGAAGAGATTGAGGATACTGCATCAAAAGGAAAATTTATCAAGGTGAAATCTCAATGCTGAACATCTATGCCACAAATACAAGGGCACCCACATTTGTAACAGAAAGATTACCAAATCTTAAACTACACATTGAATTTGACACAGTAATTGTGGGAAACTTCTACACCTCACTCTCTCCAATGGACAGTTTTGCCAGACAGAAACAAAACAGAGACATAACAGAACAAGCAGATGTTATGACTCAAATGGACCTGAGATATTTCTACAGAATATTTCTCCCAAACACCAAAGAATATACCTTCTCAGAACCTCAGGTAACCGTTTCCAAAACTGACCACATATGTAGTCACAAAGCAAGTCTCAACAGATACAAAAAAAAAAAGGAATAACATTTTGTATCTTATTAAATCGTCATGGATTAAAGTTGAGTTCAACAACACAAACTACAGGAAACTTACAAGCATATGGAAAATGAGGAACTCACAACTAAACTACCAATGGGTCAAGGAAGAAATAAGCAAATAAATTAAATACTTCCTAGAATTCAATGAAAACACGTGTACAACACACTCAAACTTATAGAACACAATGAAAGCAGTGCTAAGAGGAAAGTTCATAGCACTAAGTACCTGCATAAAGAATTTAGAGAATTCTCATACAAAAAAAGCAAGCATATTCACGAGGAATAGATGGTAGGAATAATCAAATTGAGGACTGAAATCAAGAAAATAGAAAAAAAGAGAAAAATGCAAAGAATAAATGAAACAAAAAGTTGGTTCTTTGAGAAAATCAACAAGATAGACAAACCTATCCAAACTAACTAAAAGACAGAGAGATGATGTCCAAATTAACACAACCAGAAATGAAAAAAGAGGCATAGCAAACGACAGTGAGGAAATCTGGAGAACCATTAGGTCATACTTCAAAAAACCTATACTCGGGCAGACGCAGGTGGCGGCAGACACAGGTGGCAGCAGACGCATTTATAGCAAGCCTACAGCTAACATTAAATTAAATGGATAAAAACTCAAAGCCATCCCACTAAAATCAGGAACAAGGATGTCCACAATCTCCATACCTCTTCAATATAGTGCTTGAAGTTTTAGCAATAGCAATAAGACAACATAAGGAGAAAAAGGGGATTCGTATTGGAGAGGAAGAAGTTAAGCTTTTGTTATTTGCAGATGATATGATAGTATACATAAGCGACCCAAAAACTCTACCAAAGAACTTCTACAGTTGATAAACACCTTTAGTAATGTGGCAGGATACAAGATCAACTCCAAAAAATCAGTCGCCCTCTTATACACAAAGGATATGGAAGCAGAGAGGGAAATCAGAGAAGCATCACCTTTCACGATAGCCAGAAATAACATAAAATATCTTGGGGTAACTCTGACCAAGGAAGTGAAAGATCTGTTTGACAAGAACTTTAAGTCTTTGAAGAAAGAAATTGAAGAGGACACCAGAAAATGGAAGGATCTCCCTTGCTCTTGAATTGGGAGGATCAACATAGTAAAAATGGCAATTAACCAAAAGCAATTTATAGATTTAATGCAATACCCATCAAAATTCTTCACAGATCTGGAGAAGATAATATTCAACTTTATATGGAAAACAAAAAACCCAGGATAGCCAAAACAATCTTATACAATAAAGGATCGTCTGGAGGCATTACCATCCCTGACTTCAAACTCTATTACAGAACTACAGTATTGAAAACAGCTTGGTATTTGCATAAAAACAGAGAAGTCGACCAATGGAATCGAATAGAAGACCCTGACTTTAACCCACAAACCTATGAACACCTGATTTTCGATAAAGGAGCTAAAAGTATACAATGGAAAAAAGAGAGCATGTTCAACAAATTGTGCTGGCAAAACTGGATGTCAATGTATAGAAGAATGAAAATAGATCCATATATATCACCATGCACAAAACTCAAGTCCAAATGGATTAAAGACTTCAATATCAGTCCGAACACACTGAACCTGATAGAAGAGAAAGTGGGAAGTACACTACAACACATGGGCACAGGAGACCACTTCCTACGTATAACCCCAGCAGCACAGACATTAAGGGCCTCATTGAATAAATGGGACCTCCTGAGACTGAGAAGCTTCTGTAAAGCAAAGGACAATGTCACTAAGACAAAAAGGCAACCAACTGACTGGGAGAAGATCTTTACCAACCCCACAACTGACAAAGGTCTGATCTCCAAAATATATAAAGAACTCAAGAAACTAGACCGTAAAAGGCTAATCAACCCAACTATAAAATGGGGCACTGAGCTGAACAGAGAATCCTCAACAGATGAAGTTCAAATGGCCAAAAGACACTTAAGATCATGCTCAACTTCCTTAGCGATCAGGGAAATGCAAATCAAGACAACTTTGAGATAACATCTTACACCTGTCAGAATGGCTAAAATCAAAAACACCAATGATAGCCTTTGCTGGAGAGGATGTGGAGAAAGGGGTACACTCATCCATTGCTGGTGGGAATGCAAACTTGTGCAACCACTTTGGAAAGCAGTGTGGCGGTTTCTCAGAAATTCGGGATCAACCTACCCCTGGACCCAGCAATACCACTCTTGGGAATATACCCAAGAGAGGCCTTATCATACAACAAAAGTATATGCTCTAATATGTTCATAGCAGCATTGTTTGTAATAGCCAGAATCTGGAAAAAAACCTAGATGCCCTTCAATGGAAGAATGGATGAAGAAAGTATGGAATATATACATATTAGAGTACTACTCAGTAGTAAAAAACAAAGACTTCTTGAATTTCGCATACAAATGGATGGAAATAGAAAACACTATCCTGAGTGAGGTAAGCCAGACCCAAAAAGAGGAACACGGGATGTACGCACTCATATTTGGTTTCTAGCCATAAATAAAAGACATTGAGTCTATAATTCACGATCCTAGAGAAGCTAAATAAGAAGGAGAACCCAATAAGAAAAACATATAGGCATCCTCCTTAATATTAACCTTCATCAGGCAATGAAAGGAGACAGAGACACAGACCCACACTGGAGCACCAGACAGAAATCTCAAGGTCCAAATCAGGAGCAGAAGGAGAGAAAGCACGAGCAAGGAACTCAGGACCGCGAGGGGTGCACCCACACACTGAGACAATGGGGATGTTCTATCGGGAACTCACCAAGGTCAGCTGGCCTGGGTCTGAAAAAGCCTGGGATAAAACCGGACTCGCTGAACATAGCGGACAATGAAGACTACTGAGAACTCAAGAACAATGGCAATGGGTTTTTGATCCTACTGCACGTACTGGCTTTGTGGGAGCCTAGGCAGTTTGGATGCTCACCTTACTAGACCTGGATGGAGGTGTTTGGTCCCTGGACTTCTCACAGGGCAGGGAACCCTGATTGCTCATTGGGCTGACGAGGGAGGGGGACTTGACCTGGGGAAGGGGAGGGAAATGGAAGGCGGTGGTGGGGAAGAGACAGAAATCTTAAATAAATAAATAAATAAATAAATAAATAAATAAACAAACCTATACTCCACAAAATTGGAAAATCTAAAAGAAAATGACAAATTTCTAGATAGGTACCACACACCAAAGTTAAAAAGACCAGATAAACAATTTAAATAAGACCTATAACTCCTAAGGAAATAGAAGGAATTATTTTTAAAAATCTCCCAAACAGAAAAAGCCCAGCGCCAGATGATTTCGGTACAGAATTTTACTAGACTTTCAAAGAAGAGCTACTGCCAATACTCCTCAAATTATTCCACAAAACAGAAACAAAAGGAACATTGGCAAATTCTTTTAATGAGGTCACAGTCACCCTGACACCCAGACCACACAAAGACTCAACAAAGAGATGCAAGTACAGCCACTTTCCCTCAAGAACATTGACGTAAAAATACTTGATAAAACTTATGCGAACTAAATCCAAGAACTCATCAAAAAGATCATCTACCATAATCAAGTAAGCTTCATCCAGAGATGCAGAGATGGTTCAACATATAAAAATCTGTCATGTAACCCACCATAGAAACAAACTGAAAGGGGAAATTATATATGGTCATCTCATCAGATGCTGAAAAACTTTTGACAAAATCCAACGTATCTTTATGATAAAAGTTTGGAGACATCAGGGATACAAGGAACATACCTAAACACAATAAATTCAATATGCAGCAAGCCTATAGCTAACATCAGATTAGATGAAAACTCAAAGCAATTCCACTAAAATAAGGAACAATACAATGCTGGGCATTCTCGCTATATCTATTTAATATGATGCTCAAAGTTCTAGCTGCAGTAACAAGAAAAATAACACAAATTGTAAAGGAAGAAGTCAGCGTTGCTATTTACAGATGATGTTGTGTATTATTCTCATTGTCTTCTGACAAATAAAGCTTGCTTGAAGTCAAAGGGCAGAGCTGGCCACTAGCTGACCATAGAGGTTTGGGGGACTGTAGAGAGAGGAGTCAGGAAGTGGTAAGGAAGGGCTGAGAAAGGGCTTGGCCTTTTTGGATGAAGGAACGGAATAGGTAGCAGGCAACTGGTGGCTGCTCCCCTGCTTCTCTGATCTTTTGGATTCTCATCCTGATAACTGACTCTTGTTTTTTATTGATAAAGAATAATTAGATAAACACTCTATCTGGAACCCAACATGGGGCACAAATTTACAAGATAGCTGCTTGGCCCTTCCCGTGCCACCAGCTGGCTTTTCCTTTCTTTCTCCAAGTCCTCAGAGCAAGTCTGGAATTTTCCTCTTGCAACCTCTCTACAACAGTCTCTGGGTGCCACCTAAACGCCACAAGCTCCACACTCCAGAGGCACCTGGGCTATAAACACTGCAGAAATTACCTGCCCATAACAACCTGGCTCTGCATCAGGCAGCTCTTGCCATGTGTCCTTCTTAGGCCCTTTCCTGGATCTCCTTTTCAGACAGCTGACTCCTTCTCACTGTGGGTTGCAGGCTTCCCCAGAACCCCTCCTTGGGCTGCTGCCACACTAGGCAGCCACCTTGACAGTCACTCTGGCTTTTATTGTTGCAACCACCACATACTCTCAGCTCACTGCTACATGCTAGCAGCTGCAGCAGCCCTCAGCCAGGCTGTGAGCATCTGTGTTTTCAGCCCAGATGTACTACACAGTGACAGCCAGCCTTACACTTCACTATCTTTGTCAGCAGATTTAGGGAGACAACTTGAAATTCTTAAAGGGGAATTAGTTTAAAAAGGAGAGATGTACTAGAGAGATGGCTCGGTGGTTAAGAGCACTGGCTGCTCTTCCAGAGGACACAGGTTCAATTCCCAGCACTCACAAGACTGTCTATACCTCCTATTCGAGGATATCTGACACTTTCACAGACATGCATGCAGACAAAATACAATGTACATGAAATAAAAATAATTTTTAAGGCTTTGTTTATGAGCTACCCAACCAGCACAGATATCTGATCTTGGCACCAGGAGAACCATCTCTGGGGTGAGTGAGTTTCTGACCTGCAGCAGCGGCCCGGGACAAGGAACTTCTTCCTGCAGGGCCTATACTCCTGCATACTGCCTCTCTCTTCCTATCTCACCCAGCGTGCATCCAGAACCCTCCCCACTTCTGCATCCCTGCCATCCTTGGGCACATAACATCACCCAGCTCTGCCTGTCTGGGCGCTGGGATCGAATCCGGAGGGCAGCCAGGCAGGCGGGAATTCCTTTGTTTCAATAGCCTGCTTGCAGCAAGCAAGATAGGCGCTTTCTTTATGAGCTACCCAACCAGCACGGAGATCTGATCTCAGCACTAGGAGAGCCATCACTGGGGCACCTAAAGAGCCATCACAGGAGAGTGCCATCACTGGGAAGGTACATCAGTGAGCAAGGAGACCTGATTCTGTGAAAGAAGATCCTTAGGGGAGCATTCAGAGGAAGAGATGGGGAGGCGCCAATGCAAGAATTCACCCAACAATATGAAAAACAACATGAAACCACCAGAACCCAGCAACCTCACAACAGGAGGAGATGAACACCTTAATCAAGAAGAAGTAGAAAAAAATGGACTTTATGAAAGTGATTGACATCCTTAAACAGCATGTAAAAAATGCCCTTATAGAAATGGATGAGAAATATAACAGAAAGTTTGAAGAATTGAATAAATTAGTGAATGATACCCTAGGAAACCAAGGAAAAACAATCAAACAGATAATGGAAACAGTTCAAGACTTGAAAACTGAACTGGAGACAAGGAAGAAAACACAAACAGAGGGCCAGCTGGACATGGAAAATCTAGGTAAATGCATAGAGACTACAGAAACAAGCATAACCAGCAGAATACAAGAGATAGAAGAAAGAATCTCAGATTCTGAAGATAACATAGAGAAAACAAACGCACTGATCAAAGATAACAGCAAGTCCAACAAACTCTCATCACAAAACATTCAGGAAATATGGGACACAATAAAAAGACCAAACCTAAGAATAATAGGAGTAGAAGAAGGAGAAGAAGTGCAGCTCGATGGTCCAGAAAATATATTTAATAAAATTATAGAAGAAAACTTTCCCAACCTAAAGAAAGATGTACCTATGAAGGTTCAAGAAGCATACAGAACACCGAATAGGCTGGATAAAAAAAAAAAAACAAACAAAAAAAAACATGCCCTCGCCATATAATAATCAAAACACAAAGCATACAGAATAAAGAAAGAATATTAAAAGCTGCAAAGGAAAAAGGCCAAGTTACATATAAAGGTAAACCTATCAGACTTACACCTGACTTCTCTATGGAAACCATGAAAGCCAGAAGGTCCTGGATATATATTCTGCAGAAACTAAGAGACCATGGATGCAAGCCAAGACACTATACCCAGCCAAGCTTTCTATAAATGGAGAAAACAAAATTTTCCAGGATAAAAACAAATTTAAACAATACATAGCCATAAATCCAGCCTTGCATAAAGTAATAGAAGGAAAATCACTAACAAAGGAGTCCAACAATGACCACAATAACTCAGACATCTAGAGACCCTTCACCAACACAAATCAAAGAAGGGAAACACACAAACTCTACTACTAAAAAAGTGACCAGAGTTAACAACCACTGGTCATTAATATCACTTAATGTCAATGGACTCAACTCACCTATAAAAAGGCACAGGCAAAGAGACTGGATAAGAAAACAGGATCCAACATTCTGCTGTTTACAAGAAACACACCTCAACCACCAAGACAGGCTGAAAAAAGCAAATGGACCTAAGAAACAGGCAGGTATGTCCATACTAATTTCTACCAAAGTTGACTTCAAACTTAAATCAATCAGAAGAGATGGAGAGGGGCATTTTATACTCATAACAGGAACAATTCATCAGGCTGAAGTCTCAATCCTGAATATCTATGCCCCTAATATAAAAGCACCCATTTACGTAAAAGAAACATTACTAAAAATTAAGGCAGCCATCAAACCGCACACACTAATAGTAGGAGACTTCAACTCTCCTCTCTCACCAATGGTCAATCAGACAGAAACATAATAGAGAAATAAGAGAATTTATGGAAGTAATGAATCAAATGGACTTAACAGACATCTATAGAAAATTCCACCCAAATAGGAAAGAATATACCTTCTTCTCTGCAGCTCATGGAACCTTCTCGAAAATCAACCACACACTCAGTAACAAAGCAAACCTAAACAATTACAAAAAAATTTTAGTAACTACCTGTGTCTTATCAGATCACCATGGATTAAAGTTAGAATTCAACAACAATGCTACCCCAGAAAGCCTACAAACTCATGGAAACTGAACAGTCAACTACTGAACCACACCTGGATCAAAGAAGAAATAAAGAAAGAAATTAAAGTCTTCCTTGAATTCAATGAAAATAAAGAAACAACATACTCAGACCTATGGGACACGATGAAAGCAGTCCTAAAAGGAAAGCTCATAGCACTAAGTGCCCACTTAAAGAAAACGGAGAAAGCACACATTGGAGACTTAACAGCCCACCTGGAAGGTCTAGAAAAAAAAGAAGCAGACTCACCTAGGAGGAGTAGAAGACTGGAAATAATCAAACTGAGGGCAGAAGTCAATAAAATAGAAAGACAGAAAACAATCCAAAGAATCAATGAAACAAAAAGCTGGTTCCTAGAGAAAATCAACAAGATTGATAAACCCCTATCCAAACTAATCAAACGGCAGAGAGAATATGCAAATTAATAAGACCAGAAATGAAAAGGGGGACATAACCACAGACACAGAGGAAATTCAGAGAATCATTAGATCTTATTACAAAAGCCTGTATGCCACAAAACTGGAAAATGTAAAAGAAATGGACACTTTTTTAGATAAATACCATATACCAAAGTTAAACCAGGACCAGGTGAACAATCTAAATAGACCTGTTAGTCGCGAAGAATTAGAAACTGTTATCAAAAACCTCCCTACCAGAAAAAGCCCAGGACCAGATGGTTTCAATGCAGAATTCTACCAGAACTTCCAAGAAGACCTAATACCTATACTCCTTATTGTATTTCACAATATAGAAACAGAAGAGTCATTGCCAAATTCCTTTTATGAAGCTACAGTTACTCTGATACCAAAACCACACAAAGACTCAACCAAGAAAGAGAATTACAGGCCAATCTCGCTCATGAACATCGATGCAAAAATCCTCAACAAAATACTGGCAAACCGAATCCAAGAACACATTAGAAAAATTATCCATTATGATCAAGTAGGCTTCATCCCAGAGATGCAGGGCTGGTACAACATATGAAAATCTATCAATGTAATCCATCATAAAAATAAACTGAAAGAAAAAAACATATGATCATTTCATTAGATGCTGAAAAAGCATTTGACAAAATTCAACATCCCTTTATGATAAAAGTCTTGGAGAGATTAGGGATACAAGGGTCATATGTAAATATAATAAAAAGCTATTTACAGCAAGCCGACAGCTAACATCAAATTAAACGGAGAGAAACTCAAATCCATCCCACTAAAATCAGGAACACGACAGGGCTGTCCACTCTCTCCATACCTCTTCAATATAGTGCTTGAAGTTTTAGCAATAGCAATAAGACAACATAAGGGGATCAAGGGGATTCGAATTGGAAAGGAAGAAGTGAAACTTTCCTTATTTGCAGATGATATGATAGTGTACATAAGCAACCCAAAAAACTCCAGCAAAGAACTCCTACAGCTGATAAACACCTTTAGTAATGTGGCAGGATACAAGATCAACTCCAAAAAATCAGTCGCCCTCCTATACAGAAAGGATAAGGAAGCAGAGAGGGAAATCAGAGAAGCTTCAACTTTCACAATAGCCACAAACAGCATAAAATATCTTGGGGTAACTCTAACCAAGGAAGTGAAAGATCTATTTGACAAGAACTTTAAGGCATTGAAGAAAAAAATTGAAGAGAATACCAGAAAATGGAAGGATCTCCCTTGCTCTTGGATTGGGAGGATCAACATAGTAAAAATGGCAATTCTACCAAAGGCAATTTATAGATTCAATGCAATCCCCATCAAGGTCCCATCAAAATTCTTCACAGATCTTGAGAGGACAATAATCAACTTTATATGGAAAAACAAAAAACCCAGGATAGCCAAAACAATCCTATACAATAAAGGATCTTCTGGAGGCATTACCATCCCTGACTTCAAACTCTATTACAGAGCTACAGTAATGAAAACAGTGTGGTATTGGCATAAAAACAGAGAAGTCGACCAATGGAAACATATAGAAGACCCGGATTTTAACCCACAAACCTATGAACACCTCATTTTTGATAAAGGAGCTAAAAGCATACAATGGAAGAAAGAAAGCATCTTCAACAAATGGTGCTGGCAGAACTGGATGTCAACCTGTAGAAAAATGAAAATAGACCCCTATCTATTACCATGCACAAAACTCAAGTCCAAATGGATCAAAGACCTCAATATCAATCTGAACACACTGAACCTGACAGAAGAGAAAGTGGGAAGTACACTACAACAGATGGGCACAGGAGATCGCTTCCTATGTATAACCCCAGCAGCACAGACATTAAGGGAAACATTGAATAAATGGGATCTCCTGAAACTGAGAAGCTTCTGTAAAGCAAAGGACAGTGTCACTAAGACAAAAAGGCAACCTACTGACTGGGAGAAGATCGTCACCAACCCTGCAACAGACAAAGGTCTGATCTCCAAATATATAAAAAACTCAAGAGGGGCTGGAGAGATGGCTCAGAGGTTAAGAGCATTGCATGCTCTTCCAAAGGTCCTGAGTTCAATTCCCAGCAACCACATGGTGGCTCATAACCATCTGGCCTGCAGGCATACACACAGACAGAATATTGTATACATAATAAATAAATAAATATTTAAAAAAAAGAACTCAAGAAACTAGACTTTAAAATGCTAATTAACCCAATTAAAAATGGGGCACGGAACTGAACAGAGAATTCTCAACAGAAGAAGTTCAAATGGCCAAAAGACACTTAAGATCATGCTCTACCTCCTTAGCGATCAGGGAAATGCAAATCAAAACAACTTTGAGATATTATCTTACACCTGTCAGAATGGCTAAAATAAAAACACCAATGATAGCCTTTGCTGGAGAGGTTGTGGAGGAAGGGGTACCCTCATCCATTGCTGGTGGGAATGCAAACATGTGCAATCACTTTGGAAATCAGTGTGGCGGTTTCTCAGAAATTCAGGATCAACCTACCCCTGGACCCAGCAATACCACTCTTGGGAATATACCCAAGAGATACCCTATCATATGACAAAAGCATTTGTTCAACTATGTTCATAGCAGCATTATTTGTTATAGCCAGAACCTGGAAACAACCTACATGTCCTTCAATAAAAGAATGGATGAAGAAAGTGTGGAATATTTACACATTAGAGTACTACTCAGCAGTAAAAAACAATGACTTCTCGAATTTTGCATGCAAATGGATGGAAATAGAAAACACTATCCTGAGTGAGGTATCCCAGACCCAAAAAGAGGATCATGGGTTGTACTCACTCATAATTGGTTTCTAGCCACAAATAATGGTCATTGAGTCTATAATCTGTGATCCTAAAGAAGCTAAATAAGAAGGTGAACCCAATGAAAAACATATAGTTGTTATCCTGGGTATGGGAAGTAGAGAAGATTGCCGGGCAAAAAAATGGGAACTTGGGGGTGGGGTGGGACGGGGGTAAGGGAAGATGGGGAGAGAAAAGTAAGAAGGGGAGAATGGGGGGAACTTGGGGAAACGGGATGATTGGGAGAAAGAAAGGTTGGATAGGGGAGCAGGGAATCACATAACTTAATTAAGGGAGCCATCTTAGGGTTGGCAAGAGACTTGAACCTAGAGGGGCTCCAGGTGCCCAGGGCGATGTCCCCAGTTAGCTCCTTGGGCAGCTGAGGATAGGGAACCTGAAATGACCCTATCCTATAGCCATACTGATGAATATCTTACATATCACCATAGAACCTTCATCTGGTGATGGATGGAGATAGAGACAGACACCCACACTGGAGCATCGGACTGAGCTCCCAAGGTCCCAATGAGGAGCAGAAGGAGGGAGAACATGAGCAAGGAAGTCAGGACCACGAGGGGTGCACCCACCCAATGAGACAGTGGGGCTGATATATTGGGAGCTCACCAAGGCCAGCTGGACTGTGACTGAAAAAGCAGGGGATAAAACCGGACTCTTTGAACTTGGCAGACAATGAGGGCTGATGAGAAGCCAAAGACAATGGCACTGGGTTTTGATCCTACTTCATGTTCTGGCGTTGTGGGAGCCTAGCCAGTATGGATGTTCACCTTCCTAGACCTGGATGGAGTGGGGAGGACCTTGGACTTTCCACAGGGCAGGGAACCCTGACTGCTCTTCATACTGGAGAGGGAAGGGGAGAGGAGTGGGGGGGAGGGGGAGAGGAGTGGGAAGATGGGGAGGGAAATGGGAGGCTGGGAGGAGCTGGGAATTTCTTTTTTTTCTTTTAATAAAAAAATAATTTTTAAAAAGAGAGAAAGAATTTTTCCCACATTAAAAAATTGAGAGGCACTGTTATGACGTATGATTGCACAATGGATCGTTTAAAAATGGAACAATTAAATGAGGAGATAATTAACTTAGCTGGATTTTATAATGTTATTTATAAGCTTTATCCCTAAAAACAAAGGTGGTGATATGAGTGCCAAGATACAGGCCTTAGAATAGTTTACTAAAGAAAATAATGCAATTTTGAATGATAATGTACAAGCCTTAGAAAAACTAACTAAAACAGATTATAGAAATATTCAGATAAAGACAGGGTAATTTAAAGAAGAACCAACTGTATCATTATAAAATTAGAGAAGAACAACCCACAGTTATCAAAAAAAAACTTAATTTATAATTTATTCAGTCACCCTACAGAAACAACTGCCAAATGACAGGTATTTCCCAGGCCATTAAGAGTTGACTGGATTCATATGGAAATGTTAGATTTCAGGAATAGTCTCATATGGTATGCATTTGCCTTTTGTGACACAAATGTTAAGTCCATGGTCAACTAGTAACAGAATTGTTCCACAAGACTGGAAAGACTTGTTTACAACAGTATTAGCACCTGGTGCTCAATTACAGTAGACTTGGTAGAAAGATGAGGCTAGGACCATTGAACAATGAAGTAGGGCTAGAGGTATGAAGATTTCCCAAGACCAACTTGATGCTGATTCACAGGCAGTCTATATATGATAATCATACCATGACTTTATGCCATGCAGCAGCTTTGAATGCTTGGGACAGAGTTGAAGAAGTTGGAAAAAATTTATTTTTTTATTTAGTTATTTACTAAAGTTATACAGGGCCCAGAAGAAACCTTCAGTGATTGGTTTTTTTTTTTTTTTTTGCAAAGATTGACTTCAGCTGTAAATAGAATGATACCAAATCCAGAAGTTATTGAAAATGGTAATTCACTATGCAAAAGCATAACTATGTCTTTAAAGGCAAGATTAGCACCCATAGAGGAATGGATTTGAGATACACTCAGTATTGAATCTCATAACCATAATGATGCTTGGCTAGGAGAGGTAATTTCCAGAGGTTTGAAGAAAAATCAAAATGCCAGATGTTTTAATTGTGGTAAGCAAGGTCACCTAAAAAGGGATTTTAAGTAGGGTGTTCCTAGAAACAATGTTTTTTTTTTTCTAGGAATAATCCAAACAGAAGACTCCACATTCAAGTGTGCAGAAGATGTGGCAAAGGATAACATTGAATCAAGTAATGTAGATTAACAAGGGACAGACAAGGTAACCCTTTCCCATTGGGGAACGCTTGGTATGGGGGCTCTCACAGGCTCCTACGTCAAAATTAATTTAAGCAATCCCTGTCATCACGGGGGAAACTCCTCCCCAGAGCAATTAAATGACCTAATGCCCACGGTAAAAAAGAAAAAAAAAAAAACCATACTGTTCTAGATGACATAACAGATTTAGAAGATAAAACAAAAATTTCAGGAGAAACCATAGAGCAAATAATATAAAGCAGATTCAAACAGGAGAAACCCCTGGATTAAAAGTGGTGATAGTTCATCAAACAGGGTAACCATTCACTCTAATCTAGTTTATATGACTAACAAGTGCTTCTCATTTGATCAGATACAATTTGCCAAAAGGGAAACTTCCCAAAGTTAGGGTTGTGGAAAAGTTTGTTTTTGTCTTTTCAGGAGAATAAAAGCATCCAGCTAAGGAGTCTGAAGACCACTGGACAAACGAGACATCTAGAGCAAACGGACAAATCACCCAGAAGAAATGTCCCAAGAAAAAGAGAAATTGGTCTATAACATTTCCAACAGAATAAAATTTCATAAATATTCCCAAATGTTTGTTTCTGCTGTTCTCTATAGACATACAATGAAAATGGTCTTTTATATTCCCAGTTTGATTAAAAGTTAAAGCTGGTTTTGGAGTTGAAATGTGGCTCTCTCCTCCTCTAAACCCAAGCATGCTTGGTAAAAGGAAAATCCAAAATCTCTGTCTCATGTTAGAAGAGCCACCTGATATGGGACAGAAGAAGAAACAAAATTAAGGGATTGCTCTATTGCCACTAATCTCATAATCCTTTGGTTTTATTTTGACTCTTTAAAACTTTTCTTAAGGTATAAATATCAACCCAAAATTTATAAGATTTTATATATATATGCATATATATGTATATATAAACTTTTTGTCATGACATTAATGATCATATAGAATACTAATTCCAGAAAAAAAGGCTTCATCTAGCTTCCTGTACATAATTTCAGGTTTGATTCTCTATCAGGTAACTAGGAATTAGGTTTTTATACTCTGGATGTACATAACAAATTATGGTCCTTTATCCTCTTCAAGATATGCTGCATATGACATTTAAATTGTTTAAGTTTTTTGCAGCGAACCATGACTATGCCTAATATCAACTTTTGAAGTCTTCAATGGGAGGACATGGCCCAACAACAACGATTCCACCAGGACTATGGCAATGTACTAAGCTGACAAACATGACCCAAAGATCAGCTTTGGACTACAAACTGCTCAGGACAATTTCAAGGTGGCTACTTGAGATGGTCCAGCCTCACAGACTTCTAAAGCCAGGTCTTGAGATAGCCCTGCATTTTTCTTATTACACACAGACTGGACAACAAATGATATAGCTAGCTCTCCCAGGACTTAACAATTATCCCAATTTTTTCAAGGTCCCTTAAAGATGCCATCACTCCCAGACAACATAAACTAATTTTTAGAACATGGCATCCACATTCCTAAGAGGGGGTGGGTGGTTTTTACTTATTTAGTGGGTTATGGATATGTCATCATTTAATGGGATTGCTTACAAGTTGTTACTAGTAATGGCCAGTAAAAACTGAACAGATCCTGTTCTGAAAAGCAAAAGGGGGGTATAGAAATGATAGAATAAAAAAGTAGACTATGGAGTTTACTTTTAAACCATAAAAGCAACTACTAGTCTTAAATACATTGGTATAGATTTTTGTATATTGATACAAATTTGAGGTTATTTTTGTTATATTGTATATATGTTTCTACTCTTGTTTAAGATGTTTTTGTATACTGATACAAATTTAAGGTTATTTTTGTTAGAACATATTGTACATATGTTACATATGTCTTTAAGGTAATGTACCTGTACATCTCATTTAACAATGTAATGCAAATTTCTAGTCTTTGGAAGTTACTATTACAAATTATCTAGGATAATAAAGAAATGTAGATTATTAGTCACCTATTACAGTCAAAATTGTAAACATGTTGGGTATATTTTCAAGGTCAAAGAGAGAGATATTTTTGATAGACATGTGGTCCTCAAATGCTTCAGAGAGCTACAGAATATGTCATTTCAGATGTTTTAATAACATAAGGTTTCTTTTTTTTTTTTTTTGACAATGAGATATTTCTGCTCCTGGTAGCACCAATCTACTTCAGAGAAGATAATGGGCCTCAAAAGAAATCTCCATATGTATCTTACTTTCTTTGTGGCAAAGTTAGTCACTGGGCAAGACACTGCCCTTGCCTCAACTGTGACAGTGTGCTGTTTAAATTGGACAAGCAGGACACAAAAGAAAGTGACTGCAGAACTTTCCCAAGATAAGGTAGGATAGTCCTTCAAAATTCCTGCTTTATAGAAAAGTCTGTCAGATATTCTCAGCCTGCAGGCCTAAGATGGATGTTCCAATGTTGTTGCAGAGGAGCCTTGGGTGACTGTCCAGGCAGCCACCTGTTTCTGTCATTTGTTAGTTTTTGAACTTGTTTGCTCTGTTCATCCTGTTTACTCAGGTAATATTATATCCTTCTCAGGTCTTCATCAGAGTTGAAGACTAATCATAGTTTCCTTGTTACCAGACTCAGAAGAGAAACTCACTAACGATGTGTAAAGTGTATAAGGTTGAGAGACATAAAAAGATAGTTTTGGGTTAGTAATATAAGCTAGGATAGAAAGTGAATTAGGTACAAAACTTTGGACTCACCAAGATAGGATAGATAATGGAATATTTTCTCTGAATTTATCAAATGTAAATGAACTACACATTGTTAATGTAATTCTTGCCTGTATGTTTTTATAAATAGCTATTGTACTTACTGTATACAGTTTTACTATGTTACTTCAAACCTTCATTTTTTTATTTAGACAAAAAGGAGGATATGTTGTGTGATATTTTGTTTGTGTTCTGACAAATAAAGCTTGCTTGGAGTCAGAGGGAGGAGCTAGCCACTAGCTGGCCAAAATTAACCACAGAGGTTTGTAGGACTGCGGTCAGGTAAAAGACAGGAAGTAGTAAGGCGGGACTGAGAGAGGACCTTGGCACTTTTGGAGGGAGAAATGGAAGAGATAAGAGGCAACTGGTAAATACTCCCCTGCTCGCTAACTTTCAGATTCTTACCCTGATATCTGACTCTCAATTTTTTATTGATAAAACATAAATAAACACTTCACGATATGATAGTATACATAGTAACACCAAAATCCTGTCAGAGAACTCCTACAACTGATACACACCTCTAGTAAAGGGGCTGGATACAAGGTTAACTAAAATAAATCAGTATACATTTTAAATGGGATGAGAAAGAATCAGGGAAACACCATCCTTCACAATAGCCACAAATAATACAAAATAACTTGGTGTAACTAAGTAAACAAGTGAAAGACATATATGGCAAGAACTTCAAGTCTTTGAAGAAAGAAATTGGAGAAGATGTCAGAAGATGGAAAGATCTCCCATGCTCAAGGACCAGTAGGATTAGCATAGTAAAAACGACCATATTTCCAAGAGATATCTACAGATTCAAAAGAATCCCCATTAAAATCTCAACACAATTTGCCAGGCAGTAGTGGGGCATGCCTTTAAACCCAGCACTTGGGAAGCAGAGGCAGGTGGATCTCTGTGAGTTCAAGGCCAGCCTGGTCTATAACAGGCTCCAAAGCTACAGAGAAACCCTGTCTCAAAAAAACAAAAACAAACAAACAAAAATCTTAACACAATTCCATACAGACATTGAAAAAGCAATACTTAACTTCATATGGAAAAACAACAAACCCAAAAACAATCCTATACAATAAAAGAACTTCTGGAGGTATCACCATTCCTGATTCTAAGCACAAATCAGAGCTGCAGTATTAAAAACTGCATGGTATTGGCATAAAAACCAGTGGATCACTGGAATCTAAATGAAGACGCAGATGTAAATCCACACACTTATAGACAACTGATTTTTGACAAGGAAGCCAAATTTATACAATGGAAAAAAGACAGCATCTTCAACAAATAAATGATGCTGTTATAACTTGATGTCAGCATGTAGAAGAATGCAAATAGATCCATGTCTATCATCCTGCACAAAACTCAAGGCCAAGTGAATCAAAGACCTCAACATAAATTTACTTATACTGAACCTCATAGAAGAGAAAGTGGAAAATAGTCTTGAATGCATTGGCACAGGAGAGAACTTCCTAAACAGAACACCAGTAGTGCAGGCACTAAGACTGACAACTCATAAATGGGACTTCATGAAACTGAAAAGCTTCTGTAAGCAAAGGACACCGTCAATAGGATAAAACAGCAGCCTACTCAATGGGAAAATATCTTCACCACTCCCACATCTGACAGAGGGCTAATATCTAAAATATACAAAGAAATAAAAAAAAACTAGAAATCAAAAAGCCAAATAACGCAATTTAAAAATGGGGTACAGGTCTAAGCGGAGAATTCTCAACAGAAGAATCTCAAATAGTGGAGATACTCTTAAAGAAATAAAGAGATATCTTAATCGAGAGAGCCATTATGGAGCTAGCAAGAAACCCTGCACTAGAGAAATTCCCAGGAATCCTCAAGGATGACCCCAGCTAAGATCCTAAGCAATAGTGGATAGGATACCTGAACTGGCCTTGCCCTGTAGTCAGACTGATGACTATCTTAAATGTCACCATAGAACCTTCATCCTGCAACTGATGGAAGCAGAGGCAGAGATCCACAGAGGAGCACTGGGCTGAGCTCCCAAAGCCAGTCAAAGAGTGGGAGGAGTGAGAATACGAGTGAAGAGGTCAAGACCATGATGGGTACACCCAATGAAACAGCTTACCTAAGCTAATGAGAGCTCACCAACTCCTTCTTGACAGTGAGGGAACCAGCACAGGACCACACTAGGCCCTGTGAATGTGAGTTACAATTGTATGACTGGGGCAGACTGTGGGGCCACTGGCAGTGAGACCAGGATTTATCTCTACTGCATGTGCTGGCTTTTTGGAACCTATTCTCTTTGGAAGGATACCTTGCTCAGTCTAGATATAATGGGGAGGGCCTTGGTCCTGCATCAAAGCAATGTGCTAGACTGTTGAATCCCCATGGGAAGCCTTACCCTATCTGAAGAGTGGATGGGGAGGGTGGGATGGGGGGGAGAGATAAAGGGAGTGAGAGGAGGGGAGAGAGTGGAAATTGGGATAGGTATACAAAATGAGAAAAGATAGATTTTTTTTAAAAAGCTAAAATAAATTAAAAAAAGAAAATGCTCAACATCCTTAGCTATCAGGGAAATGCAAATCAAAACGACTCTGAGATACCATCTTACACCTGTCAGAATGGCTAAGAACAAACCACCAGTGACAGCTTATGCTGCAGAGTAGTGAGAACACTCCTCCACTGCTGGTCGGAATGTGAACTTGTACAGTCACTCTGGAAATCAGTATGGCGGTTTTTAGAAAATTGGGAATCAATCTATCTCAAGACCCAGCTATAACACTCTTGGGCATATTCCCAAACAATGTTCAATCATATCGCAAGGACACTTGCTCAACTATATTCATAACAGCTTTATTTTTAATAGTCAGACCTGGAAACAACCTAGATGCCCCTCAACAGAATGGGTATAAAAAAAATGTGGTTCATTTACACAGTGAGTACTACTCAGCGGTAAAAACAAATGTGGTCTATTTACACAGTGAGAACTACTCAGCAGTAAAAACAACGACATCAGGAAATTTTAAGGTGAAAAGATGGAACTGGATAAAAACCATCCTGAGTGAGGTAACCCAGACCCAGAAGACAAACACGGAAAGCACTCACTAATAAATGGATATTAGCTGCAAAGTAAAGGAAAAGCATGCTACAATCCACAGACCCAGAGAGGCTGGGTAACAAAGAAGGCCCAAGGGGGATGCGTGGATTTCATGGGGAAGGGGAAAAGAAGCGATCTCATGGGTAGAGAGCGGCTGGGTGGAGATGGGAACATGAGGGATCTGACTGAGGGGTGGATGCAGGGGGAGAGGACTGAAAGAGATGACAGAAATGGGGGCATTCGGGGTCAGGTAGAGCCCTGGTGCAAGGGGACTCCCAGGAATCTATAGGGATGACTCCGGCTAAGCAATGGCAAGTGTGTAGCCTGAACTGGCCATCTCCTGTGGAGGGATTGGGATGCCAGCCCAGTCATACAACCTTTGACCAACAGTCTGTCCTGCCTATGGGATACATGGGATGAAGATTGTGGGAGTGGTCAACCAATGACTTGTTCAGCCTCAGACTCACACCGTGAGAGTGAGCCCATCCTTACACTGTCTGGAGTGCCAGCGCCCAGAGGCTGGATGGCCCACAAACCAAAGACAGAACCAAACATGAGAGCTGGATAGTGGTGGTACACACCTTTAATCCCAGCACTCAGGAGGCAGAGGCAGGTATATCTCTGTGAGTTCGAGGCCAGCCTGGTCTACGGAGTGAGTTCCAGGACAGGCTCCAAAGCTACAGAGAAATCCTTTCTTGAAAAAACAAACAAACAAAAAATTACAACTTGAACCAGACATGATTGGAGAGAGAAAAAATGTCAATGTAATGATGACTAACAATATACTGTATTCTTATAGGTTGGTGATTGCCTCAGTGGTCATCAGAGAGGCTTCATCCAGCAACTAATGGAATATGATGCAAAGACCCACAGCCAAACCTTAGGCTGAGCTCAGGGAATCCCTGAAGAAAGGTAGGAAGGGCATTATGAGTTAGTGGGGGTCAAGGACATCATAAGGGAACCCACAGAAACAACCTAGTCTTATGTGAGCTCACAGACAGTCAACATCTAGCAAGCCTTCATGGGACTAACCTATGCCTTCTATATACATGTGACAATTCTGTAGCTGAGTCTACTTGTGGGACTCCTAGCAGTGAGCTCAGAGGCTGCCCCTAATGCTTTGGCTGGCTTTGGGGAACCTATTCCTTTTACTGAATTGCCTTGCTTTGCCTTAATTCAAGGGCACGAGCTTAGTCCTACTGTAACTTGCTATGCCATATTTTGTTGATACCCGTGGAAGACGTGCCCTTTTCTGAACAGAAACAGAAGAGTGGTTGGGGGTAAGGGGAAGATAAGGGACAGAATGGGAGAGGAGGGAGGAGATATTGCAGTCAGGAAGTAAAATAAATGAATAAATGTAGTTTAAAAAAAAGAAGTGGAACCCACTTCTTCCATGTCAGTGGGGACCCCACTTCTCCCATGTCAGTGGGGATCTGCTCCATAAACTCATACAGAAATGCAATGAGCCAATCATATGGCCAAACCAAGGCATTCACTTTGATAAGCTTCCTATGACACTGAAGGATATTTAACACTGCTTACCTCCCAGGATGCCAAAAAAATTTAAAAGTCAAAACAGCGAAGACTTGGAAGCACTTTGGGGGTTAAGCCTGAGCGCCTGTTGCCTGGTGGAGTCCAGCTAAGGTGCCATCTCTTTTCCAGGCTTAAGGCTTCGAAACTGAAATGGCCCCTTCTTGCTCATGGTTTGAACTTACTCCCCAGATGGTGGCACTGTTTGGGGAGTTGGGGTCGAGCTGGCAGCAGTCAGTGACCAGCACAGGCCTCAGAGTCCTCACTTCCCTTTCTGCTTCCTGGTCTGCTGTGACATAAGCATCTGGTCACAGCCTTCTCCCTCCCTGCCATGATGGAGTGATCCCTATGACACCCTGAGCCAAAAGGAATCCTTCTTCCCTTTGGGTTGTTTCTGTCAGGCAGTGTGTTCATAAATAATGTAACTGATACCTACTCCAAATCAGTATGACTCTGATACAACACAAAATGGCCACGTCCCCCATGATTGCCACAGTCTTGAGCTGTCTCCTTTAATTTTTCAGTGTGAGAAGGCAGCAACAAACACAGTGACAAGCAGTCGTGTTAGAAGGAAAACTGAATAGCCAGCAATAGCTGAGCAGACCGGCACATTGCGTGGACAGCTCGCTATGTTTCCGACCTCTCCACACAAGTCACAGACTGCCCCATGGGATTCAGAGATAAATGTTAAATACCTACAGAGGAGCCTGACCTCCACAGAGGAAGGCCAGGGAAGTTCTGAGAGACCTGGCAGTGAGCTCAGGACATTCACATCAGCCAGATTAGGACACAGATACCGGAAACCAGAGGGCGTTAGGAAGCTGGGTCAGGGACAACTTTGTAAAACAGGCGATCAGAGAGGGTGTGGACATGGAGAGCAGTGTTAGAGAGGAAACGCAGGAGCCAAGCCTGCCAAGAGATGCCTGTTGCTGCGATGTGGCATATGAAGGTACCAGCCACGGTCTGATTGGATTTGAGGCCTACTGAATACAGGAGACATTCATGTCTAATATGGTAAATTTGGCCAAGAGTTGGTAACTGGAGAGATCATAGGCTTTAGGGGAGAAACCACAATTGTGTTTTGTTATATAGACATGTGTTTAAAACTGCCTTATAAACATCCACTTTTTGTTATTGATTTGGTTTTTTTCAAGACAGGGTTTCTTTGTGTAGCTCTGGCTGTCCTGAAACTCACTCTGTAGACCAGGCAGGCCTTGAATTCAGAGACCTGCCTGCCTCTGTCTCCCAAGTGTTGGGATTAACAGTATGTCCCACCATCACTCAGCCTAAACATGTTTACACCCCTAGGTTAGCACTGCTGTGAGCCTTCCTCTCATTGCAAAAGACAACAGCTAATGAAGAGACTCAGAACTTGATGCAGTACCAAGACTAAGGGATGGTGGAAAATGATCAGCTCTAAATGGGACATCTATGCCACCCTTTCCCAGGGGACATCACAGAAGATTGTGGGAGAAGAGGGACATGAAAGATCCAGAGACTGAGGGGTAGTGCTGGGCATGACATCATCATCTCATTCATGAACTCGCCATAGCTGTGGTTACCCACAAAGGAGCTGCACAAAACTGAGCCTGTCACAGGTTCACCAAGGAAATGGAAAGGGCTTGTGAGGCCCCATCCCTCCCTGAGTTAATGGTTACTGGAGGAGGGAAGCTGCTGTCTTTAAGGGTATAGCTACTAATAAGTTGTCCATATTCCAGTAACTTCCCGCTTACGCCATGCAAGCCACCATAATGAAGCTTAGTGGGTCACATACACAAAGAAACGCATGGAAGGAGGCTGGGACTTGCTAGGAAAAATCTAGAGTTCTGTGGGGTGGGGGTGAATGAAAGGGAATATTGAGGGGGTGAAAATGAATGAAATCATATATATATATATGCATGAGACTATTAAAGAATTTTTAAAAAGAGTAATGTGAGAAAAGAACAAAGAGAGTTATCCTTGGTCAAGATCAAAATCAAAGAGAGTTTATTTGCCTATTGGCCATCTTGGAAGGAAAATGTGAAGATAATAGGACTTGGAAGAGACACATAAGTCATTTATGGAAAATTATTTTATCAAGCCTTCTGGCCTGGCAGCGGATCAAGGAAGACAGTAAAGGAGGCCCATGAGGAGGTCCCGTTCCGTTACCAGAAGGACTGAAGAGGGGATGGCTGAACTGAACTTGCTTCTCAGACCTGGCTCTCACGCTCCTAGACTTCAGGTTCCGTGAATGGGTGCTCCACACGTTCGCCTGGGATGGGGCCCTCGGGACACCACAGCAAGCCCAGCAGAACTTAGCAGAAACAGCCGAGACAAGATCTCCAGCTCTCCCTTGGGCCCTCCCATTCTCTCTTCTCTTATAGGATTCCATTTCCCTGGAGGGAGCTGAGCCTCTTTTCTGGTCCCAGTGGCCCCCTCATCAAAGGGACGAGCAGAAGCAAGAAGCAAAACTGATGCGGCTGATGCAGACTTCATCAGACAGGACTTGTCTGCACCTAAGGATGTGAACACTCGTGTACATTGATGACAAAGGCAGATGTGTGGGCGGCTGCACTTCAGACAACAAATGTTATCAACTGCTTCTGACCCATTAAGAAAGCAGCAATGGTGTCTGTCAGATAAGCACACACTTTTCCTGGGTGACACTCACAGGAAGGTACTTTTTAGGGGAATTTGGCAGAAGAGCTGAAGCGGCTGCTCGGAAGCATTGTGATGGTCCAGCCTGCGCATTGGACTATTGAACATCATCCCCCAGAATACGGAGTGTACTTGAGTCCACATCCAGGACAGAAGTGATTATCTCTGCACCAGGTCCAAGTGTAACTCAGGCTTTAGCCCTCCTCATGAACACGCGCGGGCACACACACACACACACACACACACACAATCACTATTCTCTGAAACCACTACCTGACCCAACTCGAAAATAGATTTTACAAGTTATTCCTTCAAACCCATTTCTCCTCTCAAACATTTGCCTTTCTATAGCTCTGTGTGCACACAGTTTCTCTGAAAAATTAGGTATTACATAACTCACACATCATAAACATAACCTCTTAAAGATTGCCAGACTTGATTTTAGTATATCCCCACAGGCATATAGACTGGACACTGCTGTCCAGTCCTGGAACATGATTGTCCTAGTAGCCTGGACCTTGCTATCAGGCTGGTCTTTAATTCAGAGATCTGTCTGCCTCTTCCCCGTGAGTATTGGGATTAAAGGCATGCACTGCTTCTCCCTGCTAACCTGCCACAGTTTAGTTTTATTTATTGGTGGTGTGTGTGTGTGCAGGTGTCTTCCAGTTAAACACCTGGGTTCCGGCTCTTCCTGCTGTGCCCCTCCTTTTGTCTGCAGGACTCTATTTCTCACCACCAGCAGTGGGCAAGAGCCCAGACACGCACTAAGGGCCCCTCCCAGAGCTGTGACTCATTTGAGAGACAGACACATCAGAATCACTGCTTAGGGACCAGGCTGTTTGTAGGGAGTTGGATTGGGGGTATTTTGGGGACTACAAACTGACCTGTCATTCTTAGAAATCTTAGAAAACTCCTAACCACCAGGCAGTGTATTGAGAAGGCCCTACTACATTTTAATCAATACGCTAGAAAATTCTATATAGTTCACACAATAAGCATCTACTAACCTAAGAAAATATTTCCCTGACTTCACCAGAACGATTAACGCCTGTGAACAGGACACACTTCCATGTAGGGCCTCCCGTGGCAAGGCGGTATCGTATGCTTAGTTTTTCTGTCTCCTTACCATGTGGTTTTTGGTTTGTGTGCTTTTGTTTCAGAGCAGAGAAGCTGGTGTTTGGCTTAACCACTGACATAATCTTCTAGAAGAAAAATGTCCACATTTTTCTTGGGAAGAGATAATAAATTATAAGTAAGTGTCTGGGGTCACAAGACATAAAGGTACTTGTTGCCAAGTCTGACAACTGAGTTTGATTCCCAGGACACATGTGGTGGAAAGAGAACAAGTTGTCCTCTGACCTACACGCACGCACACACATGCACGTGCACATACACATACACACACCACACACACACGCAGACACACATGCACATACAAACACACCACACATATTTACATACACACCACACACACATGTGCACATACACAAGCATGTACACACAAATATATATCATATATACTTACACATGCATACACACCACATACATGCACACACATGCACGCACATGCACATACACACACCACACATACTTACACATACATACACACCACACACACACGCACACACACAAGCATGTACACACCACATACAAACACATACCACACATAACACACACACGAAAGAAATGTAATAAACATTTTTTATAAGTCTCTGCGGATCTATGTTCCTCTACAATAAAGCCATAAGCTGAAGAAATGTTTCTGTTTCAGAGCCAGGAGGACCTGTTTGTAGAACCCTGAAGGAGAGCTGTCTTTAACCCATGTCTCAGGCTGTTAGCCAGCCCAACTGCAGGGAAACTCATGATGTGTACTCAAATAGCTTTCTTCTCCAGTGAAAATTAACATGGCATAGAACAACACAGGAGCCCTCTCTGTCAACTCAGAGGAAAAGAACCTTATCCAGGCCCGATGGGGGCTTTCCATAGATTGTATTTTATAAAATGTCATCTGTCTGTGACATATTTGAGAGATTGGTCATAATTTCAGAAAGGATGGCATCAAATTTCTAAATGTTATAGTAGAAATAAACCATGTGGGTTGTAGTAATATGGGGCAGCAGGTTTTTTTTTTTTTTTTTTTTTTTTTTAAAGAAACCATTAATTGAGAAAAGCAACACTTTGTTCCTAGTCCTTCTAGTTTGGGGAATTCTTCCACAGGCTGACGAGGTTCCATGCCCAGAGCCAACACAAAGGTGGAAGGAGAAACAGAACACTAAAAATTATCCTCTGAATTCCGTACCTGAGCAACGCACCCCACACTGCACACACAAAAATAATAGATAAAAGTTTAAAGAATCCTCTCTAGGCACTATTGGGACTGATCCTATTAAGAAAAGGAAACAGAAATCACCAGTGACTGCACTCCAGACAGTGAGAATTCCCCTACTATGAATGGCTCACCCCGAGAAAGAACTTCTCTCGGAGCCACCTAGAAGTAAACAAACCAACGCAAGACAGCATTTAAAGATCTGAGCAACCTACAAACAAATGTTTTCATTTCTTCTTTTTCTCTGTTGTTGTTTCTTTGCTTGAGACAGGGTCCTTTCCGCCATGACTGGTCTGGAACTCACTATGTTGACCAGACTGGCCTGGAGCTCACAGAGCTCTGCCTGCCTCTGTTTCTCATGTAATGGGATGGATGACAAACAAGCTGCTCTCTTCCTCAACTGTTTTCCTCCCCCTGCTAAGGAGAGAGCCAGGAAGGCCAAAACACTTCCCTCACAAGTAGTTCTCCTGATGTGCCGACACACGGACCTTCCACCTGAGGTGTTCAGGGGCCAACACACGGACCTTCCAACTGAGGTGTTTAGGAGCTGACACAGGGACCTTTTACCTGAGGTGTTCAGGGGCTGACACACGGACCTTCCACCTGAGGTGTTTAGGAGCTGACACACGGACCTTCCAACTGAGGTGTTTAGGAGCTGACACACGGACCTTTTACCTGAGGTGTTCAGGGGCTGACACACGGACCTTCCATCTGAGGTGTTCAAGGGGCCAACACACGGACCTTCCACCTGAGGTGTTCAGGGGCTGACACACGGACCTCCCACCTGAGGTGTTCAGGGGCTGACACATGGACCTTCCAACTGAGGTGTTCAAGGGGCCAACACACGGACCTTCCAACCGAGGTGCTCAGGGCTACCTTCTCCTTAGCTGCTTCCTCCGAAGCTTCCACTGCCCTCCTCTATGTTATGTGGCTTTCTGATTTGTTGTTGTATTTGCTTTATTGTTTGTGTTCTTCACAGGGCTGGGAATGGAGTCCAGCCTCTGGCAGGCCAGACAGGGGCTCATCAATGAGCGACATCCAGCCCCGGCTTGTTCTCCGCAGGAGTCACATGACTGTAGGTGGAAGGACAGCATCCCACTCGTGTTTCCTGGTTAGATGTGCTTAAACGGAATGAAGTGGCACCGAGGTCTTTGTAGTCCCAAAGTCAGATACGATCAGTTTTTCTAGGGGAAAAAAATGAAATACTGGCAGATGTCGGATCTGACCAGAAGAAATACAGAGACTGTGGCTGCAGAATTCACAGTGGAGGAGGGGGTGTGGTGACTGAGGCTGACCAGAAGGTCTCCCAGGACAGGCTTGGTGGCTCTTGAAATGGAACTTTCAGTTTGCTCCAGACAGAACAACACAACACCCAGTATTACATTTCTATAACTTGAGAATCAAAAAACCAAAAATTAAAAGAAAAAAAAACCTCTAAATGTTCACAGCAGTGCTCATAATTCTGCCCATCAAGCTGCAGTGAGAGCCAGGTGCAATAATCCATGACAGTGACTCGATGCGAGCTCGCGGCGACCGTCCAGAAGCTGAAAGCCCTCTCCAATAGACGGTGAGCACAGGATTGCTTAACAGCTGTCATGCTGAGCGCGCTGGCACAGAGGGCTGTTTCCTTGCCCACCTGAGCGGAACTTGCAGGTATCAATCACCCGCACCCACGCCTTCCCGGGAGGTCAAAGTGCAGGAAAGAAGGCACCAGATACTGGAGGCCTGGCAGTTCCCACGCACTTGCTTCCTTTAGCAGGGTCCCAGCAGACGAGGCTGAAGGACAGGAGGTTTCAGGGGCACAGCCAGGCTATGACCTGCCTCACTGAGAACCTCACAAGTGGCCAGTCACTTCTGTAGTTTTGTGCCTGGGATTCAGTGAGCTGTGAGAGCACTTGGGTATAGGCAAGAGTTTGCCCCGTTCATCTGCTGATAAAGCGATTGTTAGATTCTATCTGCCCTTGACTCTTGTTAAATAGGACATTGATTGAGTTATGACCAGATGCCCGTCTAGACGTTCTCACTTTGCATAAACATTTTAACTCTGTTTTCACTCTTACAGATGTGGTGAAAACGGATAGAAGACTCACTTTTCTTTTGTACAAACAAAAACTGCATCTCACATTTCTGAGGAGCATTGAAGAGGCCTGTATGGAAACTATGCCATGAACCGAGGAAGCAGTGAGGTCAGGAAATTGTCTGGAGATCACTGGTGTATCCCAATGTGCCTCTGTGCTAGTGTTCGCCCCACCTGATAGACCACGAGTTACAGAGCCTTTCGGGAATGTGGAACCCCAGGTTATCCCAGTGGTACAGGGCAGTGGATTCAGAATGGGAGAGGTAGACTGGGATCTGCACAGTGGCAGGCGGGGCTAGCCCACTGCAGCAAACCTCTGGCTCCCCTCAGCAGCACTACACACAGCAAACACGGGCAACTGTGGCACGCCCAGAGTGACCAAACACAACCTATGTCAAATAAGACGCGGCTCTTAGAGGAAAATCTCCTACCCACGCGTGATTCACAGAGCTGTGTTAGGTGCAGTTTGTTTGAGATGGCTGTGAGAAAGAAGATCTCACAAACCCTGTATTTTCCCTGATCCTCAAAGACTGAGACATTCGGAAATGACTTTGATGCCTGTGTCCAGGGCTGACCTCCAAGACTTCAGCTTGGCGGTGCTTCATCCCAGCTGGGTGGCTCCTCCCAGCGACACTGACAGTCTCTCCCCATACACACGCCATTCTGTAGAGGGCTTGGGGCAGTGCTCACAGATTTTTTTTGCAGTTACAAGAAAAGGCCATGGTTTTGGTATTGTTACTTGTTTTTTTTTTTAATTTAATTTAATTTCTATGTCTGAGATCTGTCTAGTCTGGATCTAATCAGAGGTCACCTTCTTTTCAAATTTGTCACCATCACACTATCAAAGGCATCAGTGCTGAGCTCCAGTGTTGGCCAGAATCATGATTAGATGACAGGCCTGTCTCTGCCCCCACAGACCTTTTAGTAGCAGGTAGACACAGACACAAGGGCAGAAAAGAAACCCAATGTAGAGCCCTCACAACAGCCAACCACTGGAAAGGCCCGAGGAAGGAAGGAAAGCATGTTCCGGGCACCCGGTTGGAGTCCAAACCTTCCCTGGGTGTGTATGTGCTAGAAGCAGAAGAAGGGAAGTAGATGCCAAGGGGGAAGACTCACCGAGGAGGCTACCACTCCCTGGATGGAGAGAGGAAGGGCTGAGGCAGAGAGAAGGATGGAAGGAAAGGCAGAACAAGATGGGGTACATGAAGGCAGATGTAGGACTTATCCTGGACCTAGCAGGCTCTCAACTCGAGAGGAGAATACACAGGATACTTGGCCTTCCAGGGAGGGGCGGCAAAGGCAGTATGGGAGGGAGGGAGAGCTTGTTCTTTTGAGTGACTCCATGACTCACACTACAAGGGCTGCTAAGACCCAACAGGCAGTAGGAAGGTGGTCAGTCCTTTGGGACACGTGAAGAACTAGGATACCGAGCTCCACCAGGGAGGACTGGAGGGCAAAGGTTGGACGGAGCAAACATTCCAGCAGTAAAGGTTGCTTCCCATTATGACATGCAGGAGTTGGCTCTCTTATGTTTGTCCATCCATTGGCATTCTAAACACCTTGTGGGTAATTTACAGTCTAGTGTATGATGAAGTGGCCTGAGCTGACTTGCTCTCTTCACCCAAAAATACCCTACAAAATCATTCAAACAAAGAGGTTTGAATCTTCATGTTCACTTTAAGAACACCATGAAACTGCTTTGACTATCAACGGCATGGGTATCTGAAAAGCCACCAAGAATCTGAAAGATGTGACTTTAAAAAAGCAATGTGTAGCCGGGCATGGTGGTGCACACCTTTAATCCCAGCTCTTGGGATGCAGAGGCAAATGGATCTCTGAGTTTGAGGTGAGCCTGGTCTACAAAGTGAGTTCCAGGGCAGCCAGAGCTATACTGAGAAACCCTGTCTCAAAAACAAAAACAAGAAAAGCAAGACACGCCATTTCAGGTGGTATAATGGTGGAGTCGGGAGGTTTGGCCAGGCTACACGGGGGCTAGACACAGGGCTGGAGAGTCTGCAGCTAAACCATTCAGTTCATGTAGGTGAACAAAGCAGCTGGGGTGTGGGGAAGGACTAACAGAGCTCGTGGCGGGACTGACCTATACATGTGCTCCCCCTGCCACAGTGAGATAATGCATGCACCTAAGCCATGAGAGGAGGTTGCACAGAAGAAAAATACATTCCAGGGAAACTGAGGGAAAAAAAGCTATGGCATGGGGATAAAGTAAGTGCAAATAAAGTTTTTTTAAACATTTATTAAGATAAAATAAAGTTTTTAAATTGTCATTTTTAGTCATCTGAAGTACCCAGTCATAGTCACTAATCATAATCTCAACAATGTGCAACTATTACTTTTGACTTTTCCCAGAAACTTTCATCTTTCCAAACAAACCACTACCGCCATAAAGTAAACACTTCCTCATTCCTTTTCCACCTGCCTCGAAATGTCGGGTTGACTTCCACACAAGTAGAAACACAATGTTTGTTCTTTATTGTCTGGCTTGAGTCACTGAGCAAATATTCAAGATTTGTCCACACTGTATCATGTATGTAACTTCATTTTTATGACTGAATAATATTCTACAAATGGATATACAACACTCTATTTACCCACCTATCTGTTGGTGGATACTTGAGCTGCTTCTACATTCTGGCTACAGTCAGCAATTCTTTGAAGAACAATAGCACACAGTATAGTTCAGTGTGTTATAAATATTTTGGGAGTCTAGCTGGAAGTCATATGGTCATTCCAGGCTTAGTTTTCTAAAGCTTTCCCATGGGGGCTGGTCCACTTTACGTCACACCAACAACATACAAGAGGACCTGCTTTTGTTCCTTTGCCATTCATTGATTATTTTCTTTAATAATTTATTTGAGATAAAGATTGTTTTTCCTGTGCAATAAAAAGCAACGACTTCTATGGTTGGCTTCTAGGAGCTCACTGGCTCACTGATGCCTAGGACACATCTAGGTTTTGCTTCCATTCTAGGGACGCATTGTGAGGACCTAGGAAAACCTACTTAGCCTCACAGACGCCATCTAGAGTGTCATCTTAAGTGACCAACCAGGTGTTGAGCTCAGTTTCAGAAAAAAAAAACATGGAATATGCTGCGGCAGCAAGACACAGCCAATCAGAAGACAGGGCGATAAACGTTACAGTACAGGTGTTCCTCAGACAGCCTGTCAGCAGTCTGTGGTTCACGCCATCGCTTGACCAAAGATTTTAAAGATCACCTTATCCCTTACCCCCGACCCAATCCCAAAACGCCAAGACAAGGAGCTCCCTGCTTGTCTTTTATTTTTTTCCTTTAAAAACTCACCTTCCCCTGAGTTCAGGGCCACATTCCCTTCAACCCTGTGTTGGAGTACTGAGTTGCAGACCAAACTAGAGTTTGCCAACAAAGACCTTTGTGAGCTTGCATGAGAAACCAGCTCTTTGATGGTTTCATTGAGGGTTTTGTGACACGCACATAACATTTGGTGTGTTTATCAGGATCCCAGCCCTAAGCCCCAGCCGAAAGGGTCTACAAGCGGTAGGCAAGTGTCCTCATTTTAGCCTGTCTGCACTCACATTCCTTACTTCAGCCTCTTGTGGCGCACCCGAATCTGTAATTGTGATCAACAGTGGTTAGAGCAGACATGCTGGACAACCGTGATCACAAAGGACTTGGAAGACGTTCCAGGCTCTGTTGGAAAGGACGGAGAGCCCTGCTTCTATTTAATAAAGGATGCCTCAGGTTTGAAGCATGTTTGGGCACACAAGCAAGTCGTTCCCACAGTGTGACAATAAGCTGTCTTTCTGTTTGTCACTGCTTTTACTCTTGTTGGGGCAAACGTTTCCTGTGTTCTCAGTCTCCTGTGGTGTCTGGTTTATCTGTATTTGTGTTCCTGACTTAACGGACACTATGGAAAAATGACTTCTCCCCTAGACTTACTCTTGATCCATTATAAGGATATCAAAGCACAGGCTCACAACCTAGCAATCGTGATGAAAAGTCTAAACTTGTCAAATTTTGCAGGCTGGAATGGCCAGCTTTCAATGCTGGCTGCCCCCAAGGGATCTTTCAACCTGACCATATAGGAGCAGTAGAGGAAACTATCTTCAGGCCACAGGTGGGGCACCCCGACCACTACACAGTTATCTGGAGAGACCTGGTAGAGGACCCCCTTTCCTGGATTAAGCCATTTTTGCCCTGGCAGGTTAAGATCTTGGCCACTGCTGAGAAATATCCACCGTCCAAACCCCTTCAGTCCCCAAGCCTGAGATCCTCCAAGGAGGCAGCACAGAGGAAGAGATTTTTTTTCCCCATCCACTCTACACCCTGAACCCTGGCACATCTATTCCACCACCAGATCCACTGTCAATTCAGGCGGCTCCTTCTCTGCCAACCCTGGCTGCTCGAGAAGGGGGACCAGCCCACCGGACCCATAGCTGCATCCCTGACCTGATGACCACAATCAGTCCCCTCAGGGTAGTGGGACCCCCAGACCAGAATGGGAATCAATCACATCACCACTGCCCCTTTGCCACTAGTTATCTTATAATTGGAGAACCCAAATACACCATTCTCAGAAAACCCTAAGGAACCCATTAGCCTCTTTGAGACAATTCTTCCCACCCATTAACCTACTTGGGATGATTGTCAGCAGCTTTTGTAAGTCCTCTTCACAACGAAGGAAAGAGACCGGATACATATCAAGACCCGGAAATTGGTACCAGACTCTATGGGAGAGCTGACTGCTAACCAGGCTCTCATAGATGCAGCCTTCCCCCTGCATGGGACTTCAGCCCAGCTGAAGGTAGGGGAGTCTCCTGGCTTATCATCAAAGCAGCTGCAAGACGCCCTGCAAATCTGAGTAAGGTCTAGGATGTAAGACAGGAAACAGATGAAAATCCAGAGGTGTTCCTGGAGATCTGATGCAATGATCCAGGTTTTCCTTAACCAGTTAGCTCCAGATATTAAGAGAACATTACAGAGGCTAGAACGCCCCAGAGAGAAGAGCAAGGATTTAGTAGTGGTGGCTCAGAAGCATATAATTGAAGGGATAGTGCAGAAGGAAAGGAAATTAAAAAGGTGCAGGGCAAGAACCAACACCTCACTAATGTGCTGCTGTCGCTACTGTGGAACCAAAGGAGTGCAGGAGGTGACCATGATGCCTTGGGACTGGAGAGGAGGATGAGAAACCAAAAGGTAACAAAGAAAGGCCCTGGCTGGGAAAGCATCAATGTACGTATTGTAAAGAGGAAGAACATTGGGCCAAAGAGTGACCCCCAGAAGGCAACTAGAGGCAACACTAAGGTCCTCAGTCTGCGGGATGTGGACAGCGATTAGGGGAGATGAGGTTCAGCCCCCACTCCCCAAGCCCAGGTTAACCATAAAAGTGGAGGGGAGACTGATGTGGGATTCCCCTCTGTATGCTATGAATATGCTTTATTGCCATTGGTTAATAAAGAAGCTGCTTTGGGCCAATGGCTTAACAGAATATAGCCAGGCTGAAAAGGATATATACAGAGAGTAGGCAGAGTCACAGGGATGCCATGGAGCTTCGGGAAGAGAAAGACAACTATACGCCAGTATCCGTAAACCACAAGCCTCATGATAAAATATAAAATAGTAGAAATGGGTTAATTTAAGCTATTGGCCAAATAGTATTTTAATCAATACAGTTTCTGTGTGATTATTTCAGGTCTGGGCTGCCAGGAAACAAAAGAGCAGCCTCCACCAACAGGAAACCATCTGACTTCATGGTGGACACAAGTAACTCAGTGTTACTGACAGTTGATGGACCCATGACAGATATAAAGACCTGAGTCTGGGTGCCACTGGAATTAACCTTATTCATGGACTACCCAAAGAACAGTGGACTTGGGATAATCCCAGAATTCCCATACCCCTTGTTGGTTCGTGATTTACTGACCAAAATGAAAGCCGAGATATATTTCTCTAATGGAGGGGTTAAATCACTTAATGAGGATGGGAAACCCATTCAGGTATTGGTGACCAGTAGTTTGACTAAAGAGTACAGGTTTCATCAGGTTTCACTGGGCCTGACCCTGGTTGGAGAGATGGCATCAGGAGTTCCAATAAGCTTGGGCCAAAACAGGAGGAATGGGGCTAGCAACTATCTATGTAAGTTAAATCAGGGGCAGATTCAGTCAAGGTTCACCAATAGTCCCTTCCCCTAGAGGCCAAGAAGGGCATCACACCACACATCAGGAGGCTACTGAACTTGGGTGTCCTCAGGTTTGTGCATATCCCCGTTGCCTATCAAGAATTTTTATACTAAAGATTACAGACTGGTCCAGGTCTTATAGCAGGTCAACAAGAGGGTAATTGACATACACCCCACAGGGCCTAACCCATACACCCTACTCAGCTTGATGGCCCCAGACCAGCAATGGTATACTGTCCTGGACCTAAAAGATGCCTCTTCCAGTCTGCCTCTGGACCCCAAGAGCCAACAGTACTTCCCCTTTGAATGGTATGATCCAGAGATCCGGATCGACGGCCAGCTGATGCGGACTAGACTACCATAAGGATCCCCCACCATCTTTGATGGAGCTCTGCATGAGGATCTGGGTGAATACCAAGGACAGAATCCAGATATCAGTTGGGTGCAGCGTGTTGATGACCTGCTGATTGCAGGCGCAGATTGAGAGATTTGCCTAACTGCTGCCAACTCTGGGGGACCTAGGGTGCTGTGCTTCACTCAAGAAAGTCTAAATGTGCAAGTATCAAGTAACGTACCTGGGTACATCTTAAAGGAAGGGCAGTGGTGCTTACGACCCTAACACCTGCCACCCCCCGCAGGTGAGCAGGCTCTGCGGGTTTCTGTATCCTGTGGATCTCAGGCTTCGCAAACTGGCCAAACCCTTACATGAGGCCACCAAAGCAGGGTGCAATTTCACCTGGACTAAGGACCACCAGTGGCCTTGGATAAACTCAAACAAAGCCTGATCTTCAGCCCCGGCACTGGGTCTGAACTATTTCACCAATGGGATAGCCAAGGGAGTCGACCTGGTGATGGCCTATATTCTACCTGTCAAAGAAACCGGACCCTGTGGCAGCTTGATCTTGCCTCCAAATAATGGTGACTACGGTCCAACTGGTCAAAGATGCTGACAAGATGATCTTGGGACAAAGTCTTACCATGCACTTGAGGGAGTTCTTCAAGCAAGCCCCTGAGCAGTGTCAGAATGACCCATTATTAGACTGTTGCTGCCTGAATAACTTTCCAGGTGCCTCAGCTGTGAACCCGGCTACTCTGCTGCCTGATCCTGACCTGAGAGTGTTATTGCATGACTGTTCTGGGATCCTGGTTCAGGTGCACAGCATTAGGTCAGACTTGTGGGGCACCTTATTGCCCGAGGCAGCAGTTATCTGGCATACTGAGGCAGAAAGTACGTGGGGGCAGCCGTCACCACCAAAAAGGAAGTAATATGGGCAGAGTCAATGCCAACTGGGACCTCCACCCAGCAGGCAGAGCTGATTGCCCTAACTAAGGCACCAGAGCTGGGGCAAGGGCAGAGCGTTAACTTCTACATCAACAATGGGTACACTTTGCCATGGCGCATCTGCATGGGGCAATATACAAAGAAAGGGAACTGCTAACCCTGGAAGGAAAAGCCATCAAAAATAGAGACGAGATCCAGGCTCTCCTCAAAGCTGTGTGGTTACCCAAGAAACTGGCCGTCACCTATTGCCCAGGGCACTAGAGAGGGGATGGACCCATACCCAGGGGAAACAACCTGGCAGACAAAACCACCCGGCAGGTGGCACTCCACCTTTGCACATGTACTTGTAGACCCACGGAAACCTAATCTACCCAAGAACCCTGGGCATACTGAGGAAGATGTGGCCCGGATTAAAACCCTCCCTATGACCCAGTATCTAGATGGGTGGTGGAGAGCTGCAGATAGCAAGGTTATCCTGCCTGAACAGCTGGGAAAGAGACTGCACAGCCAGACCACCAGTGCTCTCACATGGGAGCATGGAGGATGCGGGACTTGCTTAGATGGACAAAAATCAAAATCAAAGATGTACAACAAAAAATTATAAATATTGTCACCAACTGTAAAACCTGTCAGCTCACCAATGCTGCTGCCAACCCTAAAAACCCTGTGTCTCAACTCAGAGGAAAGAAGCCTGGAATCTACTGGGAAGTAGACTTCACTGAGGTAACCCCTGGCAAGCATGGCTACAGGTATTTACTAACATTTGTAGATACTTTTTCAGGGTGAACAGAGGCTTTCCCCACCAATATGAAATGGTGCAGGAGGTGGTGAAGAAGTTACTTGAAGACATGCTGCCTATGTATGGTTTTCCCACCATGACAGTGTCAGACAATGAACTGGCTTTTCTGTCCCAGGTAAGTCATAGGTTAGCCACTTTCCTGGGGAGAGATTGCAAGTTGCATTGTACATACAGACCCCAGAGTTCAGGACAGGTAGAAAGGATGAGCAGAATTCTAAGAGACCCTAACTAAATTGACCTTGGAGACTGAAGCAGATTAGGTGGTTCCCCTTCCCTTTGTATAGGGTCAGAAATTCCCCCTAACCAGATAGGGCTTACACCATTTGAAATCATGTCTTGGTCTGTGAGCGTGGAGGGAATGTGGCCTGTGCTGGTGGTGGCAGCAGGGCAGTCATGGTTCAGTACAGTTAGCCGCTGGTGTTGGGGGAGCAGAGAGGAATCGGGGTCCTTGTGCCTGAGGAAGTAGCAGGGAGGAGTCAGTGAGTCACACTCCTTTTCCTTCTGAATCAGAGAGCGACCAGCACACAGAGCCTGGGCTGAAGGCACGCTGCGTACCTTCCCTATCTCTTGTAGCCTTAAAAAGGGGGCATTTTCATCTCTGCTCATCGACACGTCCAGAAAACCTTCAATAAACACATTTTCTACTAGACAACACAGAGAACAGAAATGAGCTCAATCCTGTCTGGCCATTCTGAGAGGGGTTTTGTGCGTGTGTATATGTATATATAGATACACACATGAAAGCCAGGGGTCGACACTGGATATCTTCCTTGATCACTTTACATTTTTATTTCATTTTGATTAAAGGTTTATTTGTGTATATGTTTTACCACACGTGTGTGAGTGTGCATGTGGGCACACATACTTGTGTGCATGCACAGAGGCCAGAAGAAGGTGTCAAGTGTCCTTTTCCAACACTCTGCACCTACTCCTTTGAGGTAGGTCTCTCTGGGAACTCTGGACCGACATTTCTTTTGCTGACTGGAAGGTTGCAAGTCTGAGCAATCCTCCTGAGTCCAGGGACACGGTGCCAGTGAGGTCAGAGGTGTGCATGAGACGCCTGTCTGGTTATGTGGGTGCCGGTCCTCATGTGTGCTCAGGAAGGACTTTAACCATGGAGTCATCTCTCCGGTTCCCAGCCAAAGTTTGTGAGACAGGGTCCCTGACCAGTCCTGAAGCCCTGGGATTCTCTCTCTGCCTCCCCAGAAGTTGGATTCCAGGCACATGCCACCACACCTTGCTTTGTATATGGGTCCAAGGGTTAGGACGTGGGTCCTCTGAGAGTTTGCTGACATCCCTCCAATCAGGGAGGGCTTTCTGCCTCACAGAGGGCTGTGCAAGGTGTTTGCCTGAGGGGCTAAGCTCATGGGCACCAGAGCACTTGCCTGTAAGGAGTTATACCTTTGCCCCCTGCCGATTGTATAATTGTGGGCACATTTCTTAACCTGTGTATGCCCCAGTTTTCTTATCTCCCTGGCAAGTGAGTGGGCAAAACAGATAAAGCCAGCACATGAGTGGCACGTAGGAGGGGTCAACCAGTGGCAAGTGCTTCTAGTTAGTTCAGTAGTCACATCCTGTTGTGAACACAGCACTTAGCACAAACCTTTCCATGAAAGCCATGGCCTAGCACAGCAGCCCCCCTACCTTCATCAGAATTCCTGGAAGAAGGTGATTAGCTGCAGATGACTGGAACCCACCCTACAGCTTCTGGGTCAGGTGTGAGGTTCGCGCAGGGATGATGCTGGGGCCAAAGACCACAGTTGGAGAATTCCTTTCACACAGGCAAAATACAAACCTGGTATACACAACAAGCTAGAACTCAGAGCCACACTCCTTCCACCACTGTCTAGTTCCTACCAAATCCAGTCCTTCTCTCTGGCTAGGCAGTCAAACACCAGACTAGATGAGATCTTCCTCAGGTATGCTCCACTAGCCCCACCTCCATCCTGTCCACCCCATCTCCCTCTCCCTGGTCGGTTAGTTTCTGTCACCTGACACAGACAGGAGTCACCCTGAAAGAGGAAATGTCAGTGAGGGCTTGCCTTCACCAGACTGGCCTGTGGACATGTTCCATGGGGACATTTGCTTGACTAATGATGGATGTGGGATGGCCAGGCTCTCTGTGGATGGTGACCACCCTGGGCAGGTGATCCTGGGTTGGACATGAAGGCAGGCTGAGCAAGTGATGGCTACAAAGCTAGTAAGCAGCACTCCTCTGGTTCCTGGTCTAACTTCTTCCCTAATGATTGTAGTTGGGATGGGTATGTCAAATAAACCCTTTCTTCTCCAAGATGCCTTTGGTCAAACCGTTCTATCGCAGCAAGAGAAGTCGAAGTAGGAGAGCCCAACACCAAATTCCAAGCCTCCACTTCAGTCTTTCTCTGTGCTCCTGGTGTTGCTCAGGTTGGGAGGAAGAATGGGGAGGGTGGTCCTGAGCTGTCGGAGGTCAGAAATGGCTGCGTCCTGACTGTCATCCTTTCTGTAGAACCCTGGGGAGCTTTAGTTTTGGCAGTAAATATCAAATGAACATCAACTGCCTTGACAGGGACAAAACCTTACCAAGAGAGTCAAAAAACCAGCATGGCCAACCTGAGGGTAGGAAAGTAGTGGGTGAGCAACCTTGAACAATAAAAATATTAAAATAAAGAAGACATTGGCCTACCAGTCCTTGTATCCATTAAAGGACAAATTTGAGGAAATGGGGTCAAATGGAGACATGCTGGAGCTAGACAGCTTTGGGGAAGTTCCTGGCATCGGGAATGTTTAAACAATGGCACGGGTTGGTGAGGGCGGAAGTGAATAACTTCACCCAGCTTTAAAGAGAACGTGGGAGCTGTGGCCCAGGTTGTCTGCATCTGACAAGAAAGCAGATAAGCAGCCTGGAAATGGGGTTGCCAACTGCTGGGTTATAAACCAGACCTTTCAGTTGGTGCTAGCGACATTAGATGAAGTAAAAGAGGGTCTGGAGATGGCTCAAGGGGTCAGTGCTGTTGCACACGCACGGGTAACAGGGTTCAGTGCTCAGCACCAAGTAATAAAGCAGGCAGGGCCTCACATGTCTGTGCCCTCAGCACTATGTAAGCTGAAGAAACGAAGGACTCCTGGGCCTTCTGGCTGCCAGCCCAGCTGAGAAATGCTTGTTTTAAAAGAATAAGGTAGAAAGTGATAGACTAGGAGAGCCAGTGTCCTCTTCTCACTGGCACTCGCTCATACACATGTGCATCGCTACATACATGCACATCACACTCACACAAGAAGAAAAGCTAAATAAGGTAAACGGGCCCACTTCCCACTTGGAAGACAGGTCCAAACCCTGACCGGGCCAACCTGCCACACTCGCCGACCGTAGGCAATGCCACGCTGATTTCCCAACTTGCTTGTTTAGGCTGTGCATTCACCAAAAGCTAGTTTTTCTTCCTCATTCTTGATGGAAAGCCTTCAGACTTCTGCTGGTGCAAGGAAGTGGCCCTTGTGTCTCCACCACTCTGAGCAGGCAATGGTAATGAACTTCACTTCTCTGGTAAGCCTTGTAGTCAGTTCTTCCTGAAGCTTGGAAACCTGAAGGTTCAGTCTCTCCAAGGACTTCCATGTCACCTGCTGGCTTGGGAATTTTTTTTCTTGGTGGAATCCAGGAGGAGCTAGGCAGAGAGGAAAGCAACAGCAACCTGCCAGGAAAATGATTTCACAAGGGAGAAGTTCGGGTCCAATACAAACACTGCTTCTTCAGGAAGCAGGCTATCTCCCTGAGGCTGGTGTGTGAGACCAAGGGTCAGGTCACACCTGCTGGGACGCTGTGCCCTGGGGAGGCCACATGCCACTTATCTCTGTCTCTTCAGGGCCTTCAGACCAGGGCTTTCAGCAGGGTTGTCTCAGCACAAAACACCTCTAGGGCAGGAAATGGCTCTGTGGATTCCAAACACACATGGCCTCAGGCTAGCCCTTGGGCCTTTAAATGTTACCTCCGCACTGGGGAAACTCAGGCTAACTCCACTACAGTTCAACACTTTAATCTTCACTTTTTTTTTTTAAGGAAATGTCTGTTTTCACACGAACCTGACAAAGACTGATTTGAACCAAGCGCTTTTCCTCTAATCCAGGTGATGAGCTGCTGTTGCCTGGCCTCAGCTCTGCTAGCCCGGTGTTCTGAGAGGTCTGAGCATTGCATCCCTTGCCACCTGCATGGCAGCTCTGAAATTGCCCCTGCACTCAACTCAACTCCTCTTTCACTATTGCCCTGACTTGATTTGAGCCTTTTCTAGTTCTTCCTTGACCCAAGGCAGAGGCCTCTTTGCTGGCCCACACCAGCCCTGGCTACTCCTCCCCTCACATCTCTCTCCAGACCATGTGCAGTTACAGCTGAACTATTCTGCTTGCACTTAAAGCCTTGAGTGCTGGGTCATGCCTTCTCTCCCTACCCAACACCCTTGAATTCAGGAATGCTGTCCTCTCTAGTTCAGAAAGCATTCCACCAAGAGGTCTCCTGCAGTTCCTGGCCACCCCAGAAGACAGGCTCAACCCTGCCTCTCTTCCCTGGCACCACAGGCGATCTCCCTTGATACTTCAGGTTGGGATCACCCCCACCGAAAACGCTCCACTGTTTATATACGGCTAGAATTCTGGTCTCCTAAGGCTGGGTTTGACCATGGTTCGGTCTCTTTTAGCCTCTGACAGTCTAAATGGTAAGGGGTATTGATCTCGCTATATTAAGTGCCTGCATTTAACCCTCTTTTCCCTCACTGCTCACAGATGAACGCCTGTGCTGCATGCAGCAGTCAAAGCTGAAGACTGATGGCAGCCAACGAAACAAAAGCAGAATAAAGTTGTCATCGTCCAGCTGAAAGAATGTATTCACACCTGCTGACTGCGGCTGCTTTGAGCTGTTTGTCAGAGAGAACGGGAACATGCTGCTGTAGGAACAGCAGTGTCAGCCAGCCCTCTGGTGACAGAGGCAGACCGGGAACTTTGGGAGTCAGGGTGGGGAGGGGTAGAGGTGAGGAGGAGTAGGGTTGGGGGGAGATAGGGCCTGGAAGGGAGCACTGGCAGGAAACACACTTGGTTCATCTCTCAGAATCAGGACAGAAAACACCACAGGACTTCCAACTTCAAAGCACCTGACCAACTGCAGAGGGACCAAGCCTGTTGGCAGAAGCCCACAGCTCCTTCCTGGTTCCTCTGGCCTCAGTGTTTGTGGGCAGACAGTGTGAGTTGAACTTAAACTGTCTTTCTTGCTCTCTAGCAGAGGGTACTCCAGCACCCAGAGGGAATCCTACAGCAAACAAGGGTAAGGATGTGAGCACAGGAAAAAAACACTGCCCTAGACAGAAGCCTATCCCCGAAGGGACACAGTGATAGAGCTAGGGACCCATGGGCTCAAAGGCAGCCAGGGGCCCGACTAGAGAAGACAGGAAGCTACAGGAAGCAGGAGAGAAGCTCCCAGCTCTTGGGAGGCTGGGGAGATGCCTAGGGCATGAAATAGTTAGACAGCCAAGGGCTATCAGGCAAGCACAGACACACAGGAGACAAAAATCACAGACATTCCTAGAATCTACCAAATGTCTGAGGTGGGAAAATTGCTCACTTTTCCCCTATGCACTCCAAAAATAAGAACATTCGACGGGGAGCTTATTTCCCCCTACTTCCCCTGCAGATAAAGTTCACTCAGCACCTCCTCAAAACAGCAGCTCTACGAGCAAGCTGAGTCTGGAACTCCCCTTTCCAGGGCCTCATAAAACAGTGATTTAATGACTCCAGAGACATAACTTTATTGTTACCGTTTTTTCCTCATGTAGGAACAACTGTCGGGTGGACAATGAAAAGGCAGGCTGAGAATGATCTTGTCACAGGTAGTTAGTCCAGAAGGCCAAAGGGAGCGAGGGCAGAGGCATCTGAAATCCTACCAGCCCAAGATCTGAAAGCTTAGAACAGTGTGTCCAGGTTCTCAAACAAACAGCTAATCCACACCCAGGCTTCCCAACTGAAATGAGAGGGTGTGCCATGGAGTACAAACACAGTCACACCCTAGGGGATTTCCTCGGAGGGGTCCCCTGAAGGCTTTTCCAGGGTCTACTCGTTTATTCGTCTACCCTACTACCTCAGTACGGGCCACGTCTGTGTTATCTCAAAACTATAAAAGTTTAATAGCTCATCTGTTTGGTGCATTTCCTGAATTCAGAGCCTTGAGGTAATCTGTAAGGTCATAAACACTGGGTTTTTCATTGGCAAGATCCCTTTATGTCTAAACCACAGGCACCATCCCCTTGACCTAGAAAGTTCTCTTCCTGACCCACCTATTGGATCCTTTCTTCTCTGAAGCTTGATTTCTCCATCCTCCAAAGACTATTTGAGAAAATCTTCCCAAAGCTCCCTCCTCCTCCACTGTGTTTTTCTTATCACATACTTTATTACCACCACAGCTTCTTCCGACCACCACAGATTCTCCCTACCATCAGATTCTCCCACTGTCTTTGCTGTCACATACTTCTTTATTAACACCACAGCTTCATCCGACCACCACAGATTCTCCCTACCACCACAGACTCTCCCTACCATCCCAGCTTCTCCCTACCATCACAGACTCTCCCCTACCATCACAGCTTCTCCCTACCATCACAGCTTCTCCCACTGTCTTTGCCATTTAACTATAACCTGGGCAGATTCAATTCTGCATTTGTCCTGTTTCTTAAGAGCATGGTTTACAATCTGCAATTGTCCACTGATGGCATCAGCCCTGAAGCCTTAGGGAACCTGGTGAACGTATGCATAGTTATCTCGATGACAAGTGTGCAACTGAATAAATAGCCAAGCTAGCAACACAGGAACTTAGGGCTTTTTAAAAGCATATCTTCATTAGCTCTGAAAACAAATTCAATTGCAAACACAGGCAGACAGATACAAGATAGGGACTGTCACTGGGGAGGAGAGACACAAGCAAAGCACCCAAGAGCACCTTAGGTCACCTGAGTGGAAATGGTTGATGCAGAAGTCTGTGTATGATTCAAAGGCATTCAATCAACGTTCACTGTGAATCTTCATTGTTGTAGTGTCATTTAAATGGTAACTTGAATTTTAGTAGCACATATTGCCAGTAGACTTACTGGGGAGCAATAAACTGTCCTCTTTGGCAGTGAAATGGCTCATCAGGCAATACCTGGCACTAAGCTTGCTGATCTGAGCTCTGTCCTCAGACCCACAAGTTGGAAGGACAGAGCAGTCCCCAGGTTGCTTATGCTTTGACCCAGTGGTCCTCAATCTTCTTAATGCTATGACCCTTTAATATAGTTCTTCGTGTCATGGTGACTCTGAACCATAAAATTATTTTCATTGCTACTTCATAACTATAATTTTGCTACTGTAATGAATCATAATGTAAATATCTGATATTTAGGATATTTGCAGGATATCTGATAGGCAACACTGTGAAAGGGTCATTTGACCCCCAAAGGGGTTGAGGCCCACAAGTTGAGAACCATTCACTACAAGTCTGATCTCTAGCCCACCCTTCATATTTAAAACATGATTTTGTTACAAATAAAAATTGTATATAATTAAAATGACTTAAAGAAAAGCTGAAGGGAAATAGATGTTAGAGACAGGATAATCTGAGAGATCTATTTATACCACATACCCTCAGTCCATTGTGCCCACAAATTCTGCACACAATTCAAACTGCTGATAAAGACAATTTAAAATCTGTGACTATGCTGAGCATATAGCAACTTTCGTGTTATTGTTCACTAAATAAAACAGTACAGCAAGTGACCCACACATCACGCGACTTGTCATCCGGAGATGAGAAGAGCATATGAAGCTGGAGACACACCTCAGCGGTGGAATGCTGGTTCTCATGTCCTGGGCTCTGGGTTCCATCCCCAGCATGGTCAAGAACACATCCAGTACATGCATACACTCAAACACACATACAAAATACGAGAAGTGCTGGCTAATTCCAAACGCTTTGCTATTTCGTTACTGGAATCAAATGCGTGTACTTTTTTTCTTTTTTCCATTTTGCTGTGTGGTCAGGCAGGTTTTTTCCTGGGCAGCTAGCGGTTCACTGGAGACCCAGTTTTTTAGTTCAGACAAGGTAGCTCCATGTCTGACCTGTTGAACACTTCATTAAGCTTAAAGTAGTAAATTTCACTAGGTTGTAGTGGCTTCTTTTCCCTCGGCCACTCTAAGAGACCCATTCTCAGAGAGAATGGGAATAAAGTAGAATGTATCTTTACTAGAATCAAGTTCTGCTCCAACTGGGAACGCATTCGCACAGTTTCTGTTCTGATTCCAGCTAAGCCACCTTTCTCCTCTCTCTTCCCCCCAGATCCCCAGGGCAGTGACATCCACAGAAGGCTAAGACTGATGTTTAACGAGATCTAAAGCTGCTGAGCCGAGAAACCTCACTGACATTTCTCTTCCTTCAGAGGAACTCCCAGGCACACTAGGCGTTTCAAGTGTTGGATGTATAAGCTTCATTGCCCTGAACAGCTAGATCTTCCAGGACAGAAATGAACATTTAGCTTCATGCTTTAAATGTCTGAATGATGTGGAAAAGAAATTACTCTTAGGAACCCCAATCGAGCCCCTAAGTTGCCAGCAGCCCAAACTCTATCACACACTAGCGGCTCCTTAGTGCGGCGGCGCGGGGTACAGGATGGACCCGAGGGGGCTCAGGGATCTGGGAGCTCTTCCTGAGTGGGGATTTGGCTGCAGGGAGGGGGTTCTCCACAACCAACTTTTGCCTCCTTCTCTAGGCTGCTGATGGTGTCTGCAGAGCTCCAGAAAGACCCTAGATTCTGAGTACTGCTTACTCCTGTGATCTCATTTCCATTGCCACTGGGCCCCAGACCCATGTCAGGAGGAAGCAAGGGTTGCTAGGCTTGTTCCTGGCATCAATAATGGCTCAAGGCGCACCACTACCCTACTTTCAACCATTGCAAAGACATATTTCATCCTAACATGGTCAAAGGTTTCTAAGCACAAGCAATTCCTGTCGATCCATGAGCTGTTTGTAGGGAGGAGGGAAGAAAGGAAGACACGAAAAGGAAAGCTTGTCACCTTTGCCAAAGAAACTTTCAAATTCTACCTTCCTGGACTTTTAGGATATCCCTCCTACACCTCTTCTTCCTCCTAGGGGAGATGGAGGAAAAACTAAGACAGAGGAAAGTGTGAAGGCCAAGACAGGCACTCCCCGCTCCCAGGAATTCACACGGATTGTAAGGAGACCCCCATGGGAGTAGTGTTTAGGAAGGGGTCACTAACAAGGTCTGTAGATACGATCTTCTTGAGTCACGTTAGCCACAGGCAGGAGGTACCTACTAGCTGCACCCTGAGAACCAAAGCACCATCAGAGCTCCGCGCTCTGCAGATCCCCTGTCTGAGTCGGGGTTCCATAAACCTCTTCCTTCCAAGTCCCAGGATCCCTCCAGTTGTCGTTCCCTCGCTCCACGCTCCAGCTGGGGTCTCCGCACCTACTCACCCCCTCACCCGAACTCCCAGTCTCGGCTAGTGCCTGTGGGGCGGCTGTGCCAGGAGAACTGGACCTTGGTTGGGGGGGGGGGGGGGGCGGCGGGCGACGGTGGTGCGGGTCCTTACCTGCAGCGGGACGAGCAGCAAACCTAGCGCTTGTAGCAGCACTGACAGCGGGCGGCGCCGCCAGGCGCGCGAGGCCATGGCGCGGTGCGGGCCAGCTGGGCGCACGGCCTCTGTGGCCCCCGGGGCGTCACCGCCCTCCACCCGCCTGGTCCCGCCCCGCGCGCCCGGCTCCGCCTCGCACCTGCCCCCGCGCCGCCGTCCGAGTCCGCCAGGGGGTGCCGGAGCGTGGGCTGCTGGGGTTAGGAGCACCTGTGGCTTTGACAGTCCACGCGCGCTCCAGACCTACGCTGTGCGCCGCCCTGCTGTCCCCAGGCACTGAGCTCTCGGGGTGCAGCTTCCCGCGGGCAGGCCCTAGACAACCCCACCAAGGTTGCCATTCACCTTTCTTGGACCCTGCCTTCCTGCCAGCCTGCAGAAGGTGCATCCCTCTTGGGGTTTCCTTAACTACAATTAAAGAATTTGCACAATCTAGTGTCCACACCCCCCCTCCCCAATCCTTTACACAATCCGAATCTTTCCCTTATCCTGGCATTCTGGCTGCTTCCAGCAGCTGCTTTCTCTTGGCTCTCCTCGACCTTCACTCCCTCTGCCACACCCTGAGCAAGCTCCCCAGGTAGACACTTGGCACCATGCTTGACGAAGCCCTTCACCAGAACCGCCAAGTCACTGCCTCTAATACCGAACTAGTTTAATGTCTGGGATGTGGGATGTAGCAATCCTGTTGTGTTTGTGGCTTCTTATTGCTGCTTTCCGGGTTTGTTTTCCTCCAAATTCCAGGTCAGTGTTGGCTACACTGGTACACCCCTGCCCATGTTGTAACAGTGAGAGGAAGATCCTTGTCTCCAGTCAATAGAAACACTGTTTTCAATTCCTTGGGTGCCAGCTTTTCGCCCACCATCTTAATGACTTTCTGTCTACTTCTGAGAAACTGTGGACAGTTCTAACAAGGAAGAGTAGGTTTGTCTATTGTTCCTTACAGTTCTGTCAGCTTTTCACGCCCTTGAACGTCTTTAGGACCTAAAGATGTAGGATTATGTCTTGTAAACTGACCTTTTATCATTACTACATTCCCTTCTTGATAAAATTTCACATTCTGGTCTACTTTACATTTATGAGTAGCTGTGACGCCTTTCTCATGAATAGTATTTAAACAGCATAACTGATTCTGCTACATGTAAGCTGCTGAAGATGGCAGAACACACGCCGTGTTGACCATCAGCACCCCCCTATTGGAGCACTTATGCTATGCATGTTTGAGATCGCCATAGATGCTGATTGAGACTGCTGATGGCTTTCTATTTGTTATACCTTTATTCCTTTTTTATTTTTAAATTCCTTTGGATTACTTTAAAACGATACTTTATTTTATGAATAGCAAAACAAACTGTGTGTTAAATGATGCTACAGTAGAATGATTTGATATCATTTTAAAACAGAAAAGAGAGGGAAATTTTCAGGTTGCAAAACCCTTTGGGTTATTTTTTTAAGGAGTCCATTTTGCTCCCCATCCTTAGCCTACTTTATGTGTATCATTGTTTAATTGTGTGTGTGTGCACACTTGTGTATTCATGACTGCCTGTGTGTCTGTGCGCATGTTGGAGGCCAGAGGTCAATGTTGAGTGTCTTTCTTAATTACTTCTCCATCTTACGTTTTTGATGAACTCTCACTGAACCAGGACCTCACCAGTTCTGCTAGACTGATTGGCCAGCAAGTCCTAGGGACCCTTCTGTCTTCTCACAATGCTTGTTTGACCTTTAAATTCCCTGCTGTACCACCTGGTTGGTTTACTGCCCAGTTGTTTTTATGTTTTCTGGAAATTAATCTGTGTGTGTTGTTTAAAAAAATTGAAAAAATAGAAATTATTTGATAAAACAATTCCATGTCTAGGAATTTAACATGTTAACACAGAGAGGGAGGGCACTAAACTATATACTATAGCATTCTCATAAAACCGCACACAGAAAAAATGTGAAGAGCAGTAGAGAAATGTTTGGCAACACTGTGCTGTATCATCATTGGTAATAGTTAAAAAACTTTTTTTTTGGAAGGATTGTCCACATGGAATGTAAGAGACGTGACCTACAGAACAATTCACCTGCGTTTGTCAACAACCACAACTGTGTTTTTATTTACTATAGTGAAGGGAGCTTCTGAGAGAGAAACAGCAGCAAGAGCTGAGCAAACTACACCTGGTGTCTTCACCACCGCAGCCTTGAGAAGTGTTCTACAGTGACAAAAGAGGCCCAGAAAGGCTCAGAACTGCCTCGCTAGGAAGTGAGTTTTAATATCAGGGGAGTTGCACCGGAGTGGGGGGTGGGGGAGAAACTCATTACTTTAATTTTGATGATTTCAAAGTGCAAATGCTCCTTACTGATAATGTGGTTACATGAATGTAGCAAGCTTTCTTGCCAGGCTATCTTTTGTGGGATTGCCAGCTCCGTAATAATGATGTGGAGACTTGATATTAATTAAGAAAGCGTGGCCTTAACTTAGATTTTTTTTTCCAACTAGCTTTTATAATTCAACCTGCCTCTATTAATCTACATACGGCCACATGGTTCTGTACATATGACCTATTTCTTCAGAGTCCCTGGGGAAATCTGTGAGCCTAGATTTCTCCTCCTCTTCCTCTCTTCCCCCTGAAATTCTGCATGTCCTCTCCTGCCTAGCAGAAGGCACCTTAGACAGAGACACATCTTTGCAGGGTACACAAATACTCTGCAACACACAAAGATGAACTCACGAGTTGGCAATAATCCAGAAAAGTGGCCAGATGCCATAGCTTAGGAACACAACACACTGCAGAGTACTCCTGGTTCCCATCTTGTTTCCAGGTTTGCGCAAGCTCTGGTTCAGCTACTGCAGAGTAAGAGGAGAGTACGCCATACCTCCTGAATCAGGAGGATCAGGAACCAACATTCTCAGTGTGGTTTGGATGGATGTTATTATTGTGCCGTGACAAAGCTGGAAAAGTGGAGTTTAACTGCCCCAAACCAGGAACCAATTGACATTACACCGAATTTACCCTGCTCGTCTACAATTTTTAAAAGGCATTTTTACCTTATTTATAGATATGTGTATATGCTTGCTAAGTTTTATGTGTAATATGTGCAAGTGCCCATGGAGTCCAGAAGATGGTGCTGGATCCCCTGGAACTGGAATTACAGGTGGTTGTGAGAAGCCTAATATGGGTGCTGGGAACCCATAACCAGGCCTCTTGACAAGGCCAGTGAGCCCCCTTAACTGCTGAGCCGTCTCTCTAGCCCCCCTTAACTGCTGAGCCGTCTCTCTAGCCCTTACAATCTGTATTTTTAAACACAGTGTCTAAAAATAAACCGAGGCTTTTCCGTCCAACCTGGTCCTGCAGCTGCTTCCAAAACAATCACCCAGAGGCTTAATATTACTTATAAAAGTTTTGCCGATGGCTCAGGCTTATTACTAGCTACCTCTTATATTTAAATTAACCCATTTCTATTCATCTAATATTGCCACATAGCTGTGCTGTTACAGCTGGTGTTACCAGTCTGTTGTTCCTTAGGTAAATGGCTGGTGTCTTCTAACTCTGCCCTCCTTCTTCCTGTATTCAGTTTGGCTTTCCTGCCTAGCTCTATCCTGCCTTGCCATAGGCCAAAGTAGATTTATTTATCAGCCAATGGGAGCATCACATATCCCCATCATACAGAACGACATCTTACAGCAGTCTCATGATGTTATCCTGGAACTCGATGTGCAGTCTAGGCAGGGCTCCAATTTACAAAGATCTACTTGCCTCTACCTCTTGAGTGTTGGGATTAAAAAGGTGTGTGCCACCATCTCCTGAGTCATCTGCTCCCACACCTATGTTCCCATCTACCTAAATTCAAGAAAAGGGGATGAAAGATTGACACCCGTTCTTCCCCCACCCAAACAGCAAGAGTTCCAGGAACTGTAGTTTTTCATCAAGACTTTGGGGTTTCCAGATTGTTAGGGTCAAGGATCCTTATAGAATTGAGATCTGAAGACCTGACTCATCACTTGTATTGAGTAAATGTCTCTCTTCAGATCCCAGGTCAGAGATGGGGTAATGTGGGAAGACTCCAGCGGCCCTCTCCCCTTTCCCATAGTGGTCAAAGTCAACCTGTAGTCAGATAATCACCCAGATGTAAATGAAAAGGCACTTAAAATGGTTTTGTTTTGTTGTTGTTGTTTGTTTGTTTTTTGAGACAGGGTTTCCCTGTGTAACAGTCCTAGTTGTCCTGGAACTTTTTTAGACCAGGTTGGCCTCAAACTCACAGGAATTCACCTGCCTCTGCCTCCCGAGTGCTGGAATTAAAGGAAAGGCGTGCGCCACCACCACCCACTTTAAAAATGGTTTTTAATAGAAGAAAACTACAAAAAGAAGTTAATCTCCAACCTTTGTGTTCTCCCCACTCTGCCCCTTTCTTCCCCACTCTTAGCCCCTTTCTGAGGTACAGCAGGCTAGAGTCCCCTTCTGTTAGGAAATGATGACTCTTTGGAGTTGGGGCTTTGGTGTCCCTTCAGAGTTGGTCCTCATCCAATTTGTAGTCCACTGAGAGGACAGGAAAAGTGCTCTCTCCCAGTCTCCTCTAGTGATTTCTTGGGCCTCTGCTCCCTCTCTTGTCTTTTACTCCAAAAAAAGAAAAGAAAAAGTATGTGCTGTAATGTCTACCCCCCGCAACCCCCCGCTGCTTCCAAGATAGACTTGATGCAGTGAGACTGGCTATGAGCAAATTGCTGCCATTGGTAACAAAATAATGGGGTTGAAGACCACACACACACACACACACACACACACACACACACACACACACCTCCTTTTGCATGTTTCCATGTCAGCAGTGTAGACTTGGTTCGTGGAGTTAAATCCTAAGAAGTGTAAGGACAACCACAGTTGCAAGGGAAGCCCTACCAAGCCATTTAACCTGTGCTGTCTTGGATGTGGATGGAGCAGTGGTTGGGGACTGGATAAGACTGGTTCTGAGAAAAGGAACTGACAGTGGAAGAAGGTACTTTTCACTGTGGCACTGCAGAAACACCAAGGCTTGCTCCTGGCACGTTTCCAGCCTTGCCCTCTTCTATTTTCAAATAAGATTAAGGGACTGAAAACTTCTGCTTGGAAAGCCCCAGAGGTGAGTGTGCTCGTTTTGGAAGCGTGTTTGAAAAGTAGAAAGCCCACATTAACATGCTGCATCTACCAACATGGTAAAGAATGAAATTGCTTTAAAGAATTTATTTTGATCTGTACAAAAGTGCTCATCAAATATTTTATATTCGTTAATGTAGAACACTGTTTGTTCATAGAGTTCATCAGAATCAGTGTGAGAATCTCAGCTTTCACTTTTTCTTTCTGGGACAGGGTCTCACTGTGTAGCTCTGTCTGGGGTGGAACTTACTATGTAGACCAGGCTGGCCTCAAACTCAGAGATCTTCCTGCCTTTGCCTCCTGAGAGCTGGGACTAAAGGTGTGTGCCATCATACCTGGTGCGTATTTTTTGTACATAGCGTTGTTATGAGAAACATGAACCTATTTATTTCTAATTCTTTCCTAAATATTCTCAAGAACACACAAAATAATAGTAAGGCAGTGACTTGTCACTTACAGAAGCCACTTCAAATGCTATTCCCGATGTCAAGGATCTAGTTTAGAGCTGGAACAATGACTCAGAGATTGAGAGCATTTACTCCTCTCACAGAGGACCCAGGGTCTGGTCCCCAGTGCCTATGTCAGACAACTCATAACCATCTGTAACTCTAGCTCCAGGGGATCCAGGACTCTCTTCTGACCTCCGTAGGCACCTGCAATTACAAACACAGCCCTCCCCACACTTACACAAAAGTAGACAACTTTTTAAAAGATGTAAGTTTGTAAGTACACACACAATTAAATTGGGTAATCTGAAAGCCACGTATAATGTATTTTAGACAAATATTTCTTTGTATCAACATTAAATATTTCCGATTTTAAGAACTGGATGTTTTCATTGGTAGCGGGGAGACAAGGGAGGGTGCCGATGAGGACGCACAGCTGATAACGACAGGACTTACGGAAAGGGCACAGCTCCTTGGAAAGCCCCGCTGTGCGTTGCTTGAGTTTTCAGAACCAGAAAGGTAAAGAAAATGCACATATTACTTTGGTTTTGTGGATAGCTTGCAGCTATTAAGTTTCATTTGAACAGGTCTTCATCTAATCCCTAGGGAACAGGAACCACTTTTAATTAATTGTTTGTAAATGTTGGGGACAATAAGTAGCAATTGCTTTATGAATCTTTTTTACATGTAAAATAGCTGCAATTAGTGGACATAGAACTAAAGAAAATGCCAATTGTAAGTTGCTTACGACCTACAATGTAAATTTTCTATTTAAAACTCTCTTAAAACATAAGTCATCAGCTTATCAGTATTGACTCAGGAAAATATCAAGATGCAATCAATGTCTTGTCATACACCCCAGTGTAACAGGAAGTATTGAGCAGTGTGGAAGGGACAGATGTGGTGTTTGAAATAAATGGGTTTCTATGTTGTAACTAGTCATCTTTTCACACTTTTTGGATATTTTGTGATAAGCTTAGTAGTTTTCAGTAGAAGCTGGGATATGAATGGCATCTCCTCTCCCCCTCAACTCTGCTTATAACCATGCCATATTTGGAGGTGGCTGTAGATCCTCTAGCAGAAGGCCGGGGACCCTAGCTGATCAGGCTTAGACTGGCCTCAGTACGTTCCTGTTTAGCCTGGTGTGTGTGTGTGTGTGTGTGTGTGTGTGTGTGTGTGTGTGTGTGTTGGGGGGGTGCACGCATGTGCACGCACTCACATCGGCATGTGTGTGTGTGATGTATGCCCACATGCCCATATGTGTCAATGAAGGGCAAAGAAGGTGACTTGCCTATCACTCTGTGCCTCATTTGCTTGAGACAGATTCTCTCACTGAACCTAGAGATGGGCTGGCAGAAAGCCCCAGAATCATCCTGCCCCCTTGGCCCACAGCTGTGCTTCAGGTAGTGCTCACATCTGCTTCTTGCCCAGGTATGGAGGATTTGAACACAGATCTTCATACTTAGACTGAAAGTGGTCTTACCTACTAAGTCAACTCCTGAGCCCTATAGATGACTATTTTGTTTTTCACATTTATTCTCTCTCCTCTCTCCGTTCTTCCTCTTTATGTCTCTATCGCTTTCTCTGTGTTTTTGTGTGTTCCCATACATATGACAACATGCATGTAAAGGTTAAGGTGCAATCTTCATGAATTGACTCTATCCCTCTACCCTTGTCTGAGTCATAACTGATAACTGAGGTTATCAGGCATGGTGGCAAGTGCCTTCACCTAGTGAGCCATCATTCCTGCCCAAGGAAGATGAAACTTTTATTGACATCTAACATGTCAACAGCTTAATGGATTATCAGAAAATAAAATCCACATGTAGGGAGCATGCAGATCATAATACGACTACTGCCAGCACTTCAAGCATTCATGTTCCTTTGTTTTACTCTTGGGAAGGGACCTTAAGTTTTCATAGAAAGACATCAAATATCAGATTGACAATAAGTCCTGTCTACAAAAAGCAGAACTATACCATTTGATCTGGTGGACCGTTAAGTTGATCTGTGCTCACTCTTACATTCTCTTTTTGTTTTGTTCTGAGACACTGTGTATCCTGGGCAGGCCCAAACACAAAATCATTCTTAGCAAGCATCTTGACTGCTGGGATCACAGTTGTGTGCCACTGTGTCTGGCAGGATTGGATTTAAAATTGTATCATTAATTTGTGTTTGCCTTTGAACTTGAATTAAACAGAGTCTATAATTAGTATTATTTTTAGTATGCCTTTTGTTTAATATATTTGCAAGATTCATCTGTTTAATTACTGAACAGTGTTGCACTGTATGAATATAATACTTACATTCATAATATGGGGATGCCAGGGTTAATTTTAATTTAGGGCCCTCCGGGATTATGTTGCTGTGAAGTTCCATGGGTACATAGGTGCAGTTTTAACAGGTACTGCTGGTTCTCCAGAACGGCCCAAGTCCCATCCCTCCAGACAAGCATGCGGGGGGCTGCATGTACTGCCACTCTCTGACAAAACTGTTTAATTTTTGCTCTTGTGTAAGTGTTCAGTGTTTAACTTCCTGTCATTTGGGGAATGTTGTATAATATTAGTTAAAGATGTGTTCCATTTGTTTGTGCTGTGGAACATTTAATGAAGCAAAGATGTGTTGTATTCTTTTATGCTGCATTTGTTTAACTCTGTGTGACTGTGTGACTTTGCCTGTTTAAAACCCTTGATTGGTCTAATAAGGAGCTGAATAGCCAATAGCCAGACAAGAGAAAGGATTGGAGGGGCTGGTAGGCAGAAAGAATAAATAGGAAAAGAAATCTTAGAAGAAATGATTAAGAAGCAAGAAAAGGAGGACATCAGAGGCCAGCCACCTAGCTATACAACAAGTCACAGAGTAAGAAGTAAAGAAAGGTATACAGAAATAGAAAATGATAAAGTCCAGAGGCAAAAGATAGTTGGAATAATTTAAATAAAAAAAGAGGCTAGAAACAAGCCAAGGCCAGGCATAAAGCCTCTGTGCTTTATCTGGGAGCTGGATGGTGGGACCCCTCAAAGAGCCAAAGAGTAAAAAATAAAAACCAACAGCTACAGTGGGTGTATTGTTTTAATGATGTGTTGATCTTTTGTTAATTTGGGAATCATCTGGATATTTCCTTCTGTCAGTTGTTAATTGAAGCCCCATCCCTGCTTTTTCTTTAGTGTCTGGTCTTCATTATGGATTTGTGAGACTTCTTTATATACAGTTGATACAAATCCTTGGTTGATTATAGATAGTACAAATACATTCTGTGGATTTGCTTTTTAATCTTTCACTAGTATTTTTTTTTTTTGAGGATAACTTCTTCAATTTATCAGTCTTTTTTTTTTCTTGTAATCAGTTCTTGGGTGTGGTGGTCTGAATGAAAACAGCCCCCAAAAGACCATAAGGAATGGTATTATTGGGAGGTGTGGCCTTGTTGGAGGAAGTGTGTCACTGTGCAGGGGTGGGCTCTGGGGTTTTAGAAGCTCAAGTCAAGCCCAGTGTCACTTTCTCTTCCTGCTTCCTGCAATTTCAGATGTAGAACTCCCAGCCTCTTCTCCGGCACCATGTCTGCCTGCAGGTTGCCATGCTTCCCACCATGATGACAATGGACTAAACCTCTCAACTGTAAACCAGACCTAATTAAATGTTTTCCTTTACAGGTGTTGCTGTGGCCAGGGTGTCTCTTCACAGCAATTAAAATCCAAACTAAGACACTGGGCTATTTTAGAAAGTTTTAGACCTAATTCAAATTATTCACCCTTGTTAATTTTAGAAACTTTACTGTGTTCCTCTTGAAATCTACCTCTGTAACCCACCAGAGTTATTTTCTTCCAATCTGGGTATCACCTGATGTGGTAGGAATGGAAGGAACAGACTGTTTAGGACCACTGGCTGTATTAGTCAGAGGTGTCCACTTATACATAGGCCTATTTCTGGATTTTTTTTGAGTAATCTTACCACTGGGCATCATTAGGAATTCAGCTTTGTTTTTCAAAATTGTTTTTATTTTTCTTGGTCGTTTGAACTTCCAAATGTACTTTGAAACATTTTGTGAGTTTCCATGAGAAGTCTCGGGGCTTTGGGACTGGATTGGAATATATGGATCATAAATAAATAACATGGAATCCTCTAAGACACAAGCATGATTCCCTCAGTTTATGCTCTGAAATTCTCTCAATACCTTGGATTTTTCTGAGCGAAGTTTTATTCATCTTCCATTAGATTTTTCTATGTTTTTAAGGGAGGCATGTGCGTATAATCCCATCACTTGGAAGGTTAATCTTGGAGGATTGTTAAGTGTGAGTTTAGCCTTGGCTATCTAGTGAGACACTAATTAAAAAAACAAAACAAAAGATATACTAAATAACAGTGTTATTATGTTGCTAGTTTATTGGTGTTATACAGAAATATAACTGATGTTTCAGTATTGACCTTTTATCTAGCAAATTTGTTTAGATTTATTGTTTTGTTATTAATTCCACATATCTGAGACGTTTATGAGATTCTTGTTTTGTTTTTGCTTCCAGACAGGGTTTCTCTGTGTAGCCCTGTATGTCCTGGAATTTGTTCTGTAGACCAGGTAGGCCTTAAAGTCAGTGATACACCTGCCTCTGTCACACAGATTCTGGAGTTAAAGGCATACACCACCATTAGCTGGTTCATTTATGAGATTAATAATGTATATAGTGTGTGAATGCTGATTGCACTAGCCAGGATCGTGAGCATAAAGGAAGATCATGACGTACACTAAAGCCTTTGTGCGGAAATGCATGTATGTGCCAGTTCATGCATACAAGGTATGATTACGAGGCCAGAGGACACCCAGGTGTCATTTTTAGACAGATTTTTTCACCTGCTGTACAGTGATTTCCAGAGATCCACCTATCTCTACCTCCCAGCAAGGGGGTTACACGCACACATCACCAGGTCCAACTATTTTTGTGTGAGTCTTGGGGATCGAACTAAAGTTTTCAAAGGCAAACAAATATTAACTGAGCAACTGCCCTAGCCCCTTAATTTCCTCCTGATCTCCACATTTGCCCTGTGGGTATTGCACTTACTACAGATGTTTAAGAGATAATCTTGGTTGAAATAAGGAAAAGGTCTGTTTTGTTTGCTGAGTTTTTTTCATAGATTTTTAATTTTATTTTTGCAGCCTCTATTGAAACCATGTATATTCTATTGAAACTGTGATTTTTCAGAGTGAAATTGACACTGAATCTCTTGAACGAGCTCAACACAGCAAAGTCGGTTTACCCTGGCCCTTGCTGCCAGGGCCATGTGCTGCCTGGTGGGTGCCTACCTAGCCCAAGAGATAAACATCTATGCACTTGGGTGACATCAACTGCTGTTCTCCTTTCCCAGTTGGTTCTTCTTAGGTTTGGATATCTGGGTTTTGGCGACTTAGGCTTGTGAAATAAATAATGTTTGAAAAGGATTTTCAGAATGATACTTTTCAACTGGGTGGTGGTGGCACATGCCTTTAATCCCAGCACTCAGGGAGGCAGAGGCAGGCAGCTCTCCATGAGTTCGAAACCAGTATGGTCTACAGAGGAAGTTCCAGGACAGACAGATGTTGACTGAGGTTTCTGTCCCACCTGGTCCCCCAGCCATTTAGTCCCAGAGAAATCACATAGAGGTCTACATTAATCATAAACTGATTGGCCCATAAGTTCAGGCTTCTTATTAACTCTTATAAATTATATTAGTCCATTATTCTTATCTGTGTTAGCCACATGGGTCAGTACCTTTTTCAGTGGCGAAGTCACATTTTGCTTCTTCTGTATCTGGACAGGACTGCAGAGGAGTGGGCTTCCTCCTTCCCAGAATTCTCCTGTTCTTATTGACCCACTTCTACATCCTGTCTGGTTGTCCTGCCTATACTTCCAGCCTGGCTACTGGCCAATCAGCATTTATTTAAAACATAATTGACAGAATATAGACAATTGTCCTGGACCAGCCAGAGATACACAGAGAAATCCTATCTCAACCCCTCCTCAAAAAATAATAATAAAAAAAGATATTTTTCACCTCTGAAATAGCTGATAGTATTCACCAATAAACCTTCTAAACAGTAGTGGTGGTTTATTTATTTATTATGTATTTTTTGTGGTACAGTTTTTTAAATTTATTTTATGTGCATTGGTATTTTGCCTGCATATATGTCTGTGTGAGGATGTCAGATCCCTAGAAATAGAGTTGCAGACAGATGTGAGCTGCCATGTGGCTTCTGGGAACCGAACTCAGGTCCTCTGGAAGAACAGTGATCTTACTCTCTGAGCCATTTCTCCAGCCCCAAGAGTCCAAGTTTTAAATAGATAAATAATATTTAAAATTTCTATTTCTCTTGTGTTGGTTTCAGTAAGTTTTTTAAAAATTTTTATGTCTATTCCCATAAACATGAAATCATTCATACTATTTTAAGGTTTATAGAAATATTTCATTTCTAATATTCATAATTTATGCCTTCCCTGTTTTGGTGCCTTCCTGGCATTTAATCAGTTTTGTTAATTCTGACAAATTACCGATTTCTAACTTTGTTAATCTCTACTTTGTGCTTTGGTTTCCTGGTCCATTAACTTACTGCATCTCTTTTTCAAATGCCTTAAAGTAACAAGTGGTTTTGAGCCATTCAGATCTTTTAACCTATGTATTAAAACCTACATGCATATTTTATTATGCTATGGTGTTAGCTCTAACTGCTGAGCTTTGATGTATTGCATTTTTCTTATTTAATAAAAGTATTTTCTGATTCCTATTGTTCTTTCTTCCTTAGCATTTTATTTCTTATTATCTTAATTCCTTTGTGATCAGAGAAAATATTCAGTGGAATTTCAGTTCTTTGAAACTTGTGGAGAGTTTACTTAGTGGTCCAGCCATTACTCTGTTTTGGTAAATGTTCCATGCGCAAGTGACAACATTGTTCTTACAGTTCTTGGGGATGAGACCTTTATAAAATGTCAAATTTATAACTGCTGTTCACATGTTTTAGGTCATTATTGACCTTTGTCTTAGGGTTTCTCTTGCTGTGAAGAGACACCATGACCATGCCAACTCTTAGAAAGGAAAACATGCTGGGCGTGGTGGTGCATGCCTTTAATTCCAGCACTCTGGAGTTCAAGGCCAGTCTGGTCTACAAGAGCTAGTGCCAGGACAGGCTTCTATACAGAGAAACCCTGTCTCAAAAAACCAAAAAAGAAAAAAAATAAAGGAAAAACATTTAATTGATATGACATCTTAGAGTCCAGAGGTGTAGTCTGTTATTATCAAGGCAGAACAATTCTGCATGCAGGCAGACATGGTGCTGGCTAAAACAGGAAGTGGACTGTCTCACTGGGAGTGACTTGAGCATATATAAGACTCCAAAGCCTGCCTCCACAGTGACATATTTCCTCTAACAAGGCTATACCTCCTAATAGTGCCATTCAACTGTTTTCCAGCAGCTTCTGAGAGAAGTGGGTTAATCATTAAGGCTGAAATGGAGTGATATGTCCCCTGCTTCGGTTTTTGTCTCAGTAGGTTTTGAAGCTGTCAAGTAGAAGACAAGTTGAACATTTCGTCATCTAATGTTCAGCTTTTCCCCTCTATAAGCTCCATGTTCTTTGCACTAGAACCTTCCACTTCTTTCAGTCTGAGGCACAGTAGTACTGTTCTTGATTTTTGGTTTGAGACAGGGTCTCGGTATGTGGCCCTGATTGGCCTGCGACTCACTACATAGACCAGGTTGGCTTTGAATTCACAGATCTTACCTGCTTCTGCCTTCTGAGGGGCCACCTGTCCTGATCACCCAGAAGCTTTAGCGCACTAACTCCTGTTCCATCTCACCCGACTTCATGTGTAGTTTCCGTTGGGCAGGTGTTTAAAGTCATGCAGACGCCGTCGACTTCATCCCTCCAGGTTCGTTTTCCTTTCACACGGCATTTCACTTAGCTAGTGATATTGGTTTTGTTTGGAGGAGACTGTGGTTTGTTTTGGTTTTCATTTTTCTTAATTCCCCTCCACTTTTGCTTTTTACTGCAGAGATCTACCATGAGCTAGGCCGGTGGCTGGCCACTGAGCACAGCGCTCCTTGCCTTCACTTTAGGGTTTTGCTGACTAGAGGATTCTCAAGGCAGTTACTTTCTGTCACCTTTCTACAGAAGCCCTCCCTTTGCTGTCCCCATGTCACTGCTAGACTCCTGTTGACTCTAGAGTAGGATCATCAGCTGTAGTGTACACGAACATTCTTGTGCCTGTCCTGTTCTCTGCACTTCTCTTGTGAAACAGTTTACCCTCTTTTCTCTTTCTGCTCCATGACCCTCACCCTTTCTCCTTTGTTTCAGTGTCTTTTAAACTGCACCTCAGTCTGCATATTCTTCGTTGGCCTTCCAGCTAGTGTGCCCTCTCCAGTACTGTGCTATATGATCTTCTATGTCAGTGTTTCTCAATCTGTAAGCTGTGACACTCTTGAGGTCGACGACACTTTCATAGGAGTTGCAGTCATTTATGTTACAATTCATACAATAGAATAATTAGTTATTAAGTAGCAAGGAAAATAACTTTATGGTTGGGGGTCACCACAACATGAGGAACTTTTTAAAGGGTTGCAGCATTAGGAAGGTTGAGAAACACTGTTATGTAGTAATTCTGATAGTGCACTCTTCTATAAATTGACTTAAATTCTTTTCTTTCCCTAGTATTTGGTTTATTGTCTTTGATATAAACAGCAATTCCTCATTGACTAATATTCACTCTGAGATCTGGAATGGAGGCATGGATGTTATGGTTTTCTGTGTAGGCAGTAAGTAGAGTTAGAAGCAGATCATATTAACTCCCCTAGGAACAGGTGGATTGAAATGACTCAAAGTTCCCATCTGAGACATTTCTCTTGGACTTCAGCGTCAATGGAGCTTACAAGATGATAATAAGCCTTGCCACTAAGGGAACTGCAGAGGATCTAAGGGATTGTTTTATTTGAATGCTGACAAGTTGGAGGGTTTTATGGATGCCACAGAGAAGACCCAGTGTGTTCCTTATTACAGTAGCAATAAGCAGTTCCCTGAATTATAGGCCTCACAGTGTAAGGCAAAGCAGGGCATGTGCCTTACAGAATAGGAACTCAAGCATAGGGAAGTCAGGTCTATATCTACAGGCAGCGCCTGCCTGACCTCTGTCCTCGAAGGAGACTTTATAATACTTGGCAGAAAGCCCACCTTTTCTTCTTTCTAGAGAACAATACTAAATCTTCCAAGACTGTACCTATTCCAGAAGCATCCATGGAGCAGACTAGAAAAGAGACAGCCATCTCTGCCTATAAGTGCTCTAAGAACTTGAGAGCTGTGAAGAATTGTCTCCCAGCAACAGATAGAGATGATCCCAATTAGCTCATTTCACTTTCGAACGTAAAGAAATAGCTAAGAGCGGCCAGTCTGAGGAAATAGTCAATGTGAAATAGAAGATGGCAAAAAAATAGAAAACAATACTGCAGAAAACAGATAATAAAATAGAAAACAACAATTCTAATTAAAATCCTCAAGGAAAATAAAGAAGTATTTTTAATTTTTTATTATTATTTTTTTTGTAGTCCTAAAACAACAACTCTAAGAAAAATGATCAAAGAACACACAAAAGCACTCCTGGAGTGAACATAATAACTTTAAAAAAAAAAAGGCTTCAGAAATCTTTCAGAAAATAGAAGATTTAGAGAAGAAAAAAATATGAAAAACAAGTTCTGCAAGAGGCTGTTACCTTTTCTCCAGCATATGTATTCATTTTAAAAAAATTATTTGCATTTTATGTGTGGGTATTGTTCTGCTTGCATGTATATCTGTGTACCACGTGTGTGCAGTGTTTGCCAATGCCAGAAGAGGGCATCAGATCCTCTGGAACTCGAGTTACAGATGTTTGTGAACCTCCATGTGGGTCCTGGGAATTGAACCTGGGTCCCCTGGGAAGGGCAGTCAATGCTCTTAGTTTTCGAATCTCCAGTCCCATATATTCACTTCTTATAAAGCCTTAGCAATTGGGCAGAATTTCCAGCAATAGCATACAAGAAAACAAAACCAAAACTAAAAAAAAAACAATAACCAAAAATACCCCAAAAAACCCATATTAGTGCTGCAACATTATTTTGATATTTCAGAACACAAATATTAAAGAGAAGACCTGAACCAGGGTGGACAAGGGAAAAACACAAGTACAATCAAACTCCAGGATGATTAGGGGTAGGCTCACCCCAACCTTGTCTACCTGTCTCCAGATGTGTGTGTACATTAACCTGAGCTCTTATCCTGGGTCACTGAACATCTTTTAGAGTAAGGTCATTTCTGATCTTTTCCTTGGTGCATGGAAAGCCATCCTGTCTTTGGGGAACTCACCTTTCTGCACAACCTCTTTTTAGGTTATCTTCCATATTGCATTCTTATTGAATTCTGGGGATGTTGCCTCTCTCTGTTTCAATTGTTCTCACAAGCTTCTGTGGAGGCAGAATGACTATGGTGTTGGGTTTCCACATCTGCTTCCACAGGACGCGTGCCTCACTGCACTCACCTGGATGCTGTCATCACAACACTTGTCTTTCTATCCCTCTGCACTCACTCCAGTATCTCTTTCTGTCCGTATCTAGTTTGCATTCTCTAACCATCACCGCACAATTCTCAGTACCTTTAATGGCCTATTCTGCACACGGGGAATCAGCTTTGGCCATGCCTTACTTCTCCATCTCTTGGGAACAAGCTGATCTTGTTAACTGTTTTAAACCATTGTGCTAAGTAGCTTCTTTAAAATTCACAACTCTTACTTTCAAGTGGGACTTGAAAATTGCTGGACTACAGCTCTCCCACAAATCCACTCTGCCATTCTTGATGGTGACTGCCTTCAAATTCTTTCTCAAGCTTCCAATATTTCCTATAGGCCAGGCAATCTAATGTTTGCTTCACACTTCACTGAGAAAACAGAAGGGATTATGTGGAAACCCCCTAAATTCCCACCACAGTCACCTGCAAGTGTCTGCCTTCTTAGCATGCGTTCCTGTCTCAGGAGCACAGTGCCTACACCTGTGTGCTCAATCTCACTGCTCTCTCCAGAGTTTTAAGCCTCACCCCTACTGCTCCTAGCTGCTGCTGCATTCTCAGTCAGCCTCGGGGCACCATAGTACCAACACTACAGCTCCTGTGCAGAACAAGATTTCTCGAAAGATTGTGTAATTGGATTTTTCTTTGAGCTGCCAGCTCACAAATAATGAGACTTAATAATTATGAAAGTTCAGCCTAGCCTTGTCTCACTAGCTCTTGTAACTTAATCTACATTCTGTTACGTGTCATCTCTCCAGACTGCCCATGCTGTTTCCTACATGTCTGGCTGGAAACTCTTTTTTCTTCTTCCCAGATTCTCTGCCTGGAAGTCCGGCTTATACCTCCTGCCTAGCTATTGGCCGTTCATCTTTCTATTATGCCAACCACAGCAATACATTTTTCACACGGTGTACAAACATCCCACAAGCCTGCCAGCGATGTCAATGGCTCTTTTTAGCCCATGTGTACCACAGTTGTGCTCCCAGCAGTTCCCTTACACTAACTTTATCAGTGGTTCTCCCAGTGCTTCACTAACTCCTGCCCACCAACAGTAGTCATGGATGCAGCTGAGAAACCCTTCCTTGCGACGTGATGCCATCTCGTTTTCCCTCCTGCCTCATTATCCCCTCTGCTTTTGCTCTGCTGGGATTCCCAGGGTTACTTTAGATCCTTTTTCCACAGTAACTCATCCCAGAAACAAGAGGGACCACATGCAGTTCTGACCTCTCCTGAGATGCAGGTGTGGCTAGCTTATTCTTTGACACTTTTGCGCACAACTCTCGACATAGGTTTAACAAATAGAAAAGAAATTAGACCTGAACTCAAGCTCCTTTGTTTCCTCACCACTGTCCTTACCCACCATTGGCTCAGCAACTCTTGCCAGCCACCCCCGCACCCATGTTGGTCTTTATGGCCTCCCAAGTTTATGTCACCTTATGTCCCATGCACTATGGCTCTTCTCTCTTCCCTTTCACATGGCCAAAGCTTAAGTTTTGCTAGTTTAAGACAAAATGTCAGTTCAAAGAAGTCAAAGTAAGCAGCCATTCTAACAGTTCCTTCCTAACCCTTCCTGTCAGCCTGTTCTTGCCCACACAGGCTTGGTGATGGTGGCCTGGGTCAGACTAGGCACTCAGTAACTGTATTAAGACTTGTCATTTCTACAACAAACATGTGAAACAATTGAAAATATTACTTAGGTCAATAAGTTGTCTATACAGACAGGGACTCCTTTCATCCAAATGTTTCCTGTGTTCTATAAGAACTTACCATCAATGCTATCATCTGTAAGGAGTTAACACTTTATCTGCCTCCACCCTATCATGTAAAGACTTAATGATATAGAAGACAGTTATAAGACTAAAGGAGTCTAGCTTGAGGTATACTGTATAAGGTTTGCCATCTGCTTCCCTCTATGTAGAAGACTGCTCTTTTGTTCCTGGCCACCCAGACCCAAATAATCACAGCAACTGTATCAATTACAACACTGTTTGGCCAATGGCTCAAGCACATTCCTAGCTAGCTCTTATGTCTTAAATTAACCCATTTCTATTAATCTGTGTATCATCCACAAGGCCATAGCGTTACCTCATTTCTGTCTTGTTTCCTCAGTGGTTGGCTGGCGTCCTTTTCCTTCAGCAGCTACATGGTGTCTCCTTGACTCCACCTACTCTCTTTCTATATCTCTGTTTAGATTTCCCACCTAGCTTTACTCTGCTAAGCCATTGGCCAAAGCAGCTTTATTCATCAGCCAATAAAAGCAACACAGATACAGAAGGACATCCCACATCATCTTCCCTTTCCCCTAAAAAAGTTATTTAAATATGTGGATCTGTTAATAAAAATTATAACAGAAATATATTAGTCTATTCTCCCTACTCATGGATTTCATAACTATGAATTGAAAAATTCTCATAAAAACTGTCTATATGAAGTAGCTACATTTTTTATACTTGTAGTAACCCCTAAACAGTAATCTTTAAAACTGTAGTCCCTGGTAAGTCGAACGCTCTTCAGTGGAAAGCTACACATCCAAGACTGTATGGCAGCATCAACTAGACTGATGGGTTTATTAGAACTAACTGAACAAAAAACAACCAAACAACAACCAACGCCCCCCAACCCCAACAAATCAGACAACAACCAACCAACCAACCTAACAAAAGACAACCAAACAAAAACCAACCAACAAAACCCAACCAAACAACCAAATAACCAATCAATCAACCAAACAAAAACCCATAAGGGAGGATAGGAAAAGAGGGATGGATCTGAAATGACTTTGGGGGTACATGATCAAAGCGCATTGTATGCAATTCTCAAAGAACTAATAAAATATTAAAAAAGAAATTATTTCCTTCCTGAAATATAATCAACAAAGCGTTTATATTGCACTAGGTATTGTAAGCAATCTAAAAATGACCTGCCAAACATGGAAGACTAATGTCAGGCTATAAATACCATGCCACATATATCTGCACTGATTCTTGGAACAATCTCCAGTTCCTGGGGTTTCTGCATCTACTCATCTGTTAACAAACAGAGATATATCCCACTATAGCTCAAAGGTGTATGAACATTTACTTTAGAATTATGTCTGAAATGTATTAGTTTTATATCACTACAATCCTTATTAGTAAAACCAAACTAGAATAAGGAATTTATAGAGATTAGATTTCTAAAATATCAGAGTATTTTCATGAATAAATGATTTTTTTAAATTTTTATATGGATAGTGTTTCAAAATGAAAACAAGATATGCAACCAAAACAAGTATGCAAAACATTTTATTTATAACAGATCAACATTTTGACATGAAAGGTAGCCACTTTCAATTTCTCAGGAATGCCTAGAATCCAACAGTTCAGAAAGACTACTCAATAATTTCACTATAGGTAAAAGAAATAAATGGCTTAGCCTGTGGAAAATTATTTTATAAGCTTTGACTGTGTGGGAAAGCTAGCTTTCCCAGTAAGTGAATATAATCCAGGTGTATTAAAGCCAATTTATACAACAAATGAGAATCATCTATATGCATGAACTGTGTTTAAATGAGTTCTTTTTATCAAAATAATTCATTCTTTAAAAAGGCCTGGCATTAACCCCTAAAATCAGTCACCCCTTTCCTATGCTCTGAGTCACTGTGTAGACAACCATCCAATTCCAGTGAGCTGTTCATCAACACACGCATGGGAGCAGCCCCTGAGTTGAAGGGATCAGTGGTGACTAAGCAGCATATCTTACCCAATGCCACTTTCAGTTAGAAGGGAAAAAGCAATCCCCAAAGGTCCTAAAGGTTTCAGTACTTCTCAGACAGGACGAAAAGGTAAACTGCAAAGTATAAGCATCTTAAATGTGTTACAGGAAGTAGGTATTACAGTTTAGACTTATATTTTCTTGTGAATTTCAACCTGGGGACAAACAATTATTAGCTCTTCTCGGCACATTTCTTTTTGAGCACTTCAATCTGGTACAAATGTTGTGAAATTCACCCTGGCTACTCGCCATGCTCAAGTGCTGTTTTTCCTCGGGTAATTCAATTGTATGCTCTAAATGCTGGGAGAGCAAACAGCACTTCAGGATTTTGAAGAGAGATGTGACATGTTTTAAGTCTCATCACTGTCTACTTATTGTAGGAGCTGTCATTCAAATTCACCACAGCAGCCTCAAATACTGTGTGAAAGGAATATATGTAATTCCTACAGAATACACAAACTCAAGTCCAAAAGGCACAGAGTAATGCTGGTGGCTCTTTCTAGTCAGTTAAGAAATAATAAAAAGTCTTCATTATTCTTTCATAATTTAAATACTTAAGTAATCTCCACTTTTATTATACAATGACTTCAAATTTACATTATTTTAAGTACCATTGTAATAGCTTAGAGTATAATACAGATATTTGCGAGTATCCCATCCAAAAATAAAAAAACGAAACAAAACAAAACCAAAAAACCCCTCTTCACTATACATATATATATATATTATATATAAAAGTTATTCTCAAAAATAAGAACATAGAATAGGGACTTGGTACAGATTCTTAAATCAAGTTTCTGTTACCACAGTTATAATTCCCAAACCAACAGATACACAGTAATAATCAAAAGCAGTGCAAATATCTTTGGAGGTTAGGATAAAATTATAACACAAGAACATAAGCTCAGGAAATAAAAAGGTAAGCGCTTCAAGTACAAGGAGCCAGTCTGCTTGAGGTTCACTTTAGTGTTCGCTGGGGCTCCCTTCCTGTTTCTACTTCTTCCTCTGGAACACATTGGCCAGCATGGCCCCTGAGGTTGTCAACTGACCCATTTTGTTCAAAAACTTGGTCTTTGTGTCTTCACTCACTAAACTTGCAGCAATTGACATTGATCTAGAAAAGAAAATTTAAGATGAGTGCAAAGCAACTAAAACTTTGGGTCACAGCACATGTGTGGAGGTCAGGAGAGCTGTGGTTTTCTCCTTCTGCCACCGGGGTCATCAGACTTGGTGGCAGGTGCCTTAACCTGCTGAGCCATCTTGGGGGCCCTCCAGGTTTTCATCTGTTAGTAACAGATCATTACATTACAAGGGAAATGGAGATCTGTAAAGAGGGATTTTTCTGTGTCATCTTAGATTTGGTATTTGACATGACAAGAGCAGCAACAGTTAAGATCACCTATGGTTGAGAACAGAACCTAGGCTCCACTCTCCTGCTGTGAAGTCTTGGGGAAGTTGTTTATCTACACAATGAGCCTGCTTTAGAGGGCTCCTGTGATTACTCAGATGCCAAGTGGGAGGGACATGATAGCATTCTCAAAGTCTTAGTAGTTAATGCTGTTCTTTTACTTGCCTACTTGGTCTTCTTTTAAGAAAGATCTCTCACTGGCCTGGGTCTTAGTGATCTGGCTAGTCTGGCAGACACAAAACCCAAGGGATTCTCCTATCTCTACCGCCTTGGAGCTTGAATTGTAAGAATGTACTACCATGTCCTTAAAAAACACAAAACAAAACACAAAAGCAGGGTGCTGGGGATTGAACTCAGGCCATCATGCTGCATGGAGCTATCCTTCTCCTAGACTTATATAGTTTTTCTTTTAACTCTATTGCTTCATTGGATCTTTGTTTTTGTTTTTTTGTTTTTCAAGTCAGGGTTTCACTGGGTAGCCCTGGATGTCCTGGAACTCACTTTGTTGACTGGCCTTGAACTCACAGAGATCCCTTTGCTTTGCCTCCCAAGTGCTGGGATTAAAGGTGTGCACCACCACTGCTCAGCCACTTCATTCAGTTCTTACAACTGGAACACGGGTACTACCTATTCCCCAAATGAGCAAATTATATCACAGCGAGGTTTGCACTGTGATAACAATCCTATTCTCTTTCAGGGTGTGTGTCTGTGTTCTGAACAACTAGCTGTATTAACTTCAATTAACTGTCTTCAAATTAATTTCTTCTTTCCTTTACAGCAGCCTAGTGTGCAGGAAGTAAACACAATCTGAATGACTATGAAAGATGGCTTATTATCACACTGCTTAACAGGAAGAGAACCCTGATCAAGCACTTTTTTTAAGTGCCCCAACAAGTGTCCTGCAACAGACAGGAAACCAGCTTACTGCCTTGTGGTTTTGATGAAGATGCTTTAGATCTTATAGGTTCCGTCTCCTTGTCTATAGCACACAGCTTGCAGTTTCTACTGTAAAATGTCCTGAGGATTAAATAAGGGAATGTGTATGAACAAATAAAGGTCAACGTGTGGCAAGCTGCAAGTGTTCAACTTGCCTCGTTTTAGAATTCATTTATTCTTCAGATGGACATGGTGGTGTACACTGGCAAGCCAGCACACAGGAGGCAGAGTCTAGGCTAAAACAGTGGAGTGGGTGGGGAAGCTCTCTTTTTTCATAGGAAGTTAAGAAAAGTTCCAAATACTTTACAGAGGCAAAAGACTTATGTGTACTGGCTCCAGGTGTATGTGCCTATTTATATGTGTGAGAATTCATGACTGATAGAATGAAATGAGTATTTCAGCAGTCAGCCTCAAAGGAAATTGTGCTTGAGCTTTCTTTATGATTAGATGCACAAAACCGTAATTCTTCACTGAAAATACAGTACATGAACCCATATATAAATTCTTCCCATTTTTGAATGTTCAACATTCTAACTTGAATTGAATCCATAATTCATTGAATCTTTGAATTCTATTAGTTTGGCTAGAATATCCCCACATGTGAACATTCCTGTAATAAATTATAAGTACTCCAGTAGCAAACAGAAATGTCTCAGGAGGCCTTTAAAGATTCCTAGGCTGGGGACTGGAGAGATCACTCAGTAAGTGAGCACCTGTCATCAAGCCTGAAAACCCAAGTTCTGGACCCACATGGTAGACTCCTGAAAGTCTTCCTCGGTTCTTCACATGTATGTGCCTTTGACACCTGTGCCCCCACTAATCTCTCTCTCTCTCTCTCTCTCACACACACACACACATACATACACACACACACACACACACACACACCCCTATCTCTGAGTGCATATAATATTGAGAGGGAAGGTACAAAGACAGGGTAGAGATTTGAATCTTAAAGTCCCTAAGTATTTCTCATGATTGGTTCAATACTTTACAAAATGCTGACTTGAACAGTTTCCTTCCTTCCTTCCTTCCCTCCCTTCTTCCCTCCGCCCTTCCTTCCTTCCTTCCTTCCTTCCTTCCTTCCTTCCTTCCTTCCTTCCAAGATAGGGTCTCACTATGTAGCCCTGGCTGCCCTTGACATCACTCTGCAGACTAGCCTGGCATTGAACTCGCAGAGATCTTCCTGCCTTTGCCTCCCAAGTGCTAGGATTAAAGGATGCACATCATGCCTGGCCTGAATAATTTTCTTGTCTTCCAAATAAGTGACTATAAAACAACTCAAAATAAAACATTATATCCATAGATATTAAATTTAGATAGAAAAATTCAGGTTAACCTTTAAATTCTTAAAAAAGAATAAATGTCTTACCCTTGAGGCTCTTGGACAGTCTTGTTTTCTACTTTTTGTTCACATTCTTTAATCATGGAACTTAAAATAACCTGATAAGAAAAGTCACTCTAGTGAGATACAGTTAACATTGTCAAATACTATGCTACAAATCACAGTCCAAGCCATTCTAAAAACCTGAAGAGGACAGAGTGTTAGGAACCCTGGGAAGAGACTGGGCCAAGGCTCTGGCATGCAAAAAAGCCTATATGCTGACAGTGTGGAAGTCAGGAGCAGGTACAAAGAGCTGGAAGACACAGAGTTAGAAATAAGTGATAGATAGGGAAAGAACTCAATTAAAGAAAGTTAGTGGTCAAAGATCGTTACATGTAACAGATAAAATTTCCCATAGAGATTTCCATATTGAATTCTTCTTGTGTTATCCCTACTTTAGAGAATTATAGAGGATCAAAATGTTAAAGAATTTGTTGCAGCATTACAATTGGTAAATGCATTCATAAAATAATGCCAAGCTAGACTAAGCAGTGTTACGCATGGCTGTCGTAATAAGCCTCACACAGGGAGAAAGGAGTGAGTACAGGAGAAGGTAAATCCCAGGAACCTGGTGCTGCTAGGCACAGGCACTTACCTCATGTTCTGGAGACAGATGTTCCATGTCAGTCCGTAAACATCTGAGGCCGGGTAAAAAGTGATTTACCATTAAATCCTCTGAAATGACTGAGGAAAGGTAGTCAAGGAAAAGAAAAAAAAAAACCAAGCAGCGTCCATCAGAGAAGAGATCACATAGAAAGAAGCCTTTTAGATAGTGCCTCAGTATAGCAAACTCTCCAGTCAGGCTTCTTGTATAAACGGCACCTTCTTGGGAAAGGTTGATGCCAAGACTTACCCACCTAAGTTTATTCTTACATATCTATTTATGTTGGTGCTATCTCTAACATTCCATAACTTTATTAAATATCACATAAATAAAACAATGCATAGAACATTCAATTATGTGGGCAAGGAAAAGGTTCAATTGGTAAGTGCTTGCTGCACAAGCATGAGAACCTAAGTTGCACCTCAGAACTTGGTGCAAAGGTATGCCTGCAGTCCCACAGTGGTGTGCCTGCAATCCCACAGTGGTGTGCCTGCAATCCCCCAATGGTGTGCCTACAATCCCACAGTGGTGTGCCTACAATCCTAGCCTCAGTGAGGTAGAGACAGCAGAAAACCTGGGAGACACACGGTCTTCAAAAGTAAGGTGGAGGGTTCCTGAGGAACAACGCCTGAGGTTGACCTCTGGCCTTCACATCACACACGCACTTGCATACATAAAAATATTTTCATGACAGCTAAGCTGAAAGTTATGTAAAAAACCGATAAAGGCAAGTTGCTCATAACATTATTACTTTTAATGGTTGTAAAAGATTTTCTAAATGCAAACATTTAGAAAAAGATGTACATTCATTATCAGAAATGCCGAGGAGCTTCTTCAGAGACCCACTGTGCTCGGCCTGAGGACGACACCACCTGTAACAGCAGACCTCATGCAAACGGCAGCACAGTCAGGGACAACACACTTGGACACTTTAGGTTGAGTAACTTGTCTAAGGCATACACATTTTTCCTGCTTGCTTTCTTTTTTAATTAAAATAATTTCATTTTGTGTGTGGATTTTTGCCTGCATGTATGAGTGTGGACCACTTGTGTGCCTGGTGTCTAAGGAAGGCAGAAAGGGACATTAGATCTCCTGGAACTTGAGCCATCACCCGGGTGCTGGGACTTGAACACGAACAGTCTGCAGAGTAGTCCGTGCTCTAAACTAAGTCGTCTCTCCAGTGACGTGGGATTTTCAAGACAGGGTTTCTTGTGTAGCCCTGGCAGTCCTGGAACTCACTTTGCAGGTCAGGCTGGCCTTGAACTCACAGAGATCTGCTTGCCTCTGCCTCTACTGGGATAAAAGGTGTGTGCCACCACTGTCCAGCTAAGATGACTTTCTGTTGGTCCAGAATGAACCACACAGCACATTCAGTTTACTTTAGGTCCTGGTCATCTTTGAGTTTTAGTTCATTATCTCCACATTCAAAAGAATCGAAAACCAGGTGCATTTCTCAAGAAAATAAATTCATCTTATAAATTCACATTAATTCTGGAATATTCTTATTCTAGCTCTGGTTTAATACTGCACCATGTCCCAGAGAAAAATGAAGTAAATGAGTTCCTTTATTAAACTGGCTTAATTAAAAAAATTACCATGAGCTTCATTAGGAAAAAAAGGAATTATATTACCATTTCCTTGAAAATGGTTACAATGCTCATAAACAAAGCTCCTATAATGCATAAATTATAAATTTAATAGGTATTAAAAATGCGCATGGGGCCTGCGAGATGGCTCAGTGAGTAAAAGTACCTGTTCACAAACTGGAGGCGATCCGAGTTCCGTCTCTGGCAGCGGCGTGAAGGTGGGAGAGGGCAACTCCGGACAGTTGTCCTCGGACCTCCACATGGGTATGTGCTGCAGCCTAATCATGATGCAGTCTTGTATTCTAGACACTGGGAAAGCACCTCCAGGATGTAACTGTGGTGACCTTTGGATAGCAGAGTGCTATAAGGAACCATGGGCACGGAGGCTCAGGACGGCTGGACTTCCAGAAAATAGGGAAGTTATTCTTTCTACTCACAATGGGCCAGCCTTTTCCTCATAAAAATGAAACCACCTTTCAAGGACTGAACATACACATACCACTCAGTCCTATCTGACTCTAAAACCACTTCTACCTCAGTAAATGGTCAAGTACCTGACTGCCAAGAGACGACATTCAGAGTTTCCTATGATACTCCTGCTTTTTACATAGATCTATGATAAAGTTTCCTTCTAAACAAAACCTGTCGCTGTCCATTTAAATACAATCTGTGACCTTCTTTCTACATAACCCCTTTAAAATTCCTCAATGTAAATGTCACCCAACATTAACCTCTGGCCTCCAGTGCACCCACATGCATTCATTCATCTCTTCTTGCCACACACCCTGTCAAATTTTCTCCTTACCTCTAAGCACTACTCTCTAGCCTGAAGGGTTTTTAATGTCCTTTAAGCCTGTCATAACATTCTGATTTGTTGTTAGGCCCAGCGTTACATGTAACTTTCCTATGTCAGTTCTGGGCAATGGGACCTTATTAGTGAGCACACTCTTGATTCAAGTAAGGTGCAAGTCATAGAGAACAGAGGACTTGATCAGGTATTACTCTTAGATGACTCTCCCCCTTCTTGTTCTGGCAAAGGCCTTTTAACTTCATTACTCCGGCAATCGTTTGTGCATACTGACAACTCTTGATAATTGCTCTGTGTAAATGTCTATGTTCAAAAATCACTGCTTTTTTCTTTAGAAATTCTGTTTTATGGAGCTAAAGTTGTGCTTGGATTTTCCCCTTTTCCTTCAGGCATATTCCACTATAAACTCCATTAGCTAATCTAGATTACACATGAGTTTTGCTTAACTTCTAACAAATACTTTCAGAGCTGAGTCTCTAATTCTCAGGCCATCACAGCTCTCCGGCCAGGGTCCTGTCACTTCTTCATAAGAAGAGTTCTCCTTGCAAACTCACAACAGCAGTTCCTCATTTGCTTCCTCTATCTTCTCGAAGTTGAAAATCCAACAAGATGAATCAGGAGGGATAGTGACTTCTGCTTTTAGTGGAACAAAGCTTAAACAGGAAATGGACACTTAAGTTATCAAACTAAAATATTAGATCCCTGCTGACTATCTAGCCTGTTATAAAAAGCATGGCTTAGGGCTGGAGAGATGGCTCAGTGGTTAAGAGCATTGCCTGCTCTTCCAAAGGTCCTGAGTTCAATTCCCAGCAACCACATGGTGGCTCACAACCATCTGGCGCCCACTTCTGGCCTTCAGGCATACACACAGACAGAATATTGTATATATAACAAATAAATATTTAAAAAACACATTAAAAATGCTACATAAAAAAAAGCATGGCTTACACCATCCACATAAATAGATCATTTGTAATCAATCTTCAAAATAAAATGAACTCATCAGTGCATCCAACTTTCTAAGTTTTAATTTCCAGAGGGCCTTACAGCTCCCCAATACACAGCTTTTACAACTTAATTTATTCTGAACAAAAGCAACCCTTCACGGTTACACACCAATTTAAAAAAGACCAATTCCAGAACTAATGAGTGTCTGTGGCACTCGAGAGCACATTTATCCTAACTGAAATGGCTGTCCCCTCTGCTGAGGACTGTGACTTGGCATACAACACAGAACCATGGTGCTCTGAAACACTTCCTGTCACCTCGTTTCCCCTATGAATCACTAGGAGGCTTAATTACTTTTTTTTGTGGGCAAAGATGATAATTCTCTCCTTATTTGTCTAACATGCATTTCCATGGTTCTGTTGAGAATTTAGTCTTTCACCCTTCCCAGTCTCTTAGTTCCCTTTCTTGAACTCTGCTGTCTTTTACTGAGAGCCAGAGGCTTCTCTTCCTTCCTACTTTTACTTTACTAAACATAGCATAGGGAGAACACTCAACAGGACAGTCAAAGCTCTACACTCCAGTTCAGTTTTGCTTGTAACTATGGAAAGCAGAAGTTCTCACTGCAGTCTTTAAGTCTTAGTTTAATCATTTATAATCTAGTGGGTTGATATGGGCCTTGAGGATGTTTCTCTCCCAGCTGTTACTACAGATGACGACCGTGTTGGCTCTGGACTTCTCCAGAGTGACATTTCATAGTGTTCCACTGTATACCAGAACATGAAAGCCTAACTTCATTCTGTCCTGCATTCTTGCTCACTATATAGTGAAGTATCAAGGCTTTAAAATTATACAACACAGAGGATTAAAAACTACCTTTAAAGATAATGAGATAGCTAGAGTAAAACAGGTACGGCAAGTTGAACCCAAACTTTCAAAGAAGTCCACTCTGTTCTTATGTTCTTTACTATACGGTGGGTTATACACAGTCAGCTACAGTTCAACACAGCAAGGATACAGCAACAGGACAGTGCACTGTAGGCTTCAAAAAGATGGATTGCGATGTCCAGTCTTTTCGAATCTACAATTTGTAAGTTGTTCACCAAGGCTAATTTATGTAGATGTGGTATAACAACTGAAAAAAAAAAAGAAGTTGTTACATTTTATTCCAATCATGTGTACACAAACCTCATATTTTACAATGCACAATTATTATCATGATTTATAAGATTTCATTTTAATACTGGATGCTTTCAAACATTTACCACCATCCTTTGCTTACTCTTTCTTATTAGGCAAGACTGTATGCTTTTTCAAATAAGTGATTTGTGACTTGAGAGAGAATATAACACTACCACCACTGTCTAGTTCTGAGGACTATGTAAAAATGATCTCATCTCACCTCCCAATCACCCCATGGAAAAACAATAAACAAATGAACCAAGACACAGCATATATGCACTATGCTGCGGTCCTAGACATGTTTCCTTAATTACCACTGCTATTACATAAGAGGTACATGCCTTTTCCCTTCTCAATAATAAATTATTTTATTTCCTCACAATATAACAAGTATCTTTACTTTCTCAAAGTTTAACCCACTGTTAAGAAGCACTCTGAATTTCCAGTCACTGAAGGGATAGAATAGAGTTCTAAGTTCAAAGACAACTTCTGTAAAGTAAAGTCACGGCTTGGGAAACAATAAACAAGTGATAACAGCAATCATCTTGGATGCCCATGATTTTCTCTTACTAGGCAGAGACTTGCCAGTAAGCCAGCTTTCTGCAGGAATGGCTTCAGAACCAGTGATTGTTTATCTGGTTAGAGAACACACCCCTCTAGCAACTGTAGTGACTCTTGTTTACACTGAGTCTGATGTAAAAGCATGTCTTCTGAAAGAACTGTTTCCTACACACACAAAGACTGTGAGCACAGTTTCCATGCTTCTCACTAAATAATGACAAAACCCCCAACAAAACAACCAACAATGTCCATTTTGAGGGGTCTTTGTTAAAATGAGTAACACAGACTTGGTAAGTCGGCTCACATCTATAATCCCAGAACTATATAGGTAAAAGGAGGGAGATTTAAAGTAGGCTATAAGAAGTCCCACTTAAAAAGAGGGAAATAAAAACAAGGCAACAAATAACAAAACAAAACAAAAACACTCAAATCAAAAGAACAACAATATTAAGAAGGGCTCTACAGGCTGGAGAGAATTAAGAACATTTGTTGCTCTCGCAGATGATCAGGTTCCACTCCCAACACCCACTTGGTGGCCCACAATCAATCACAGTTCCACTTTCATCCAGCTCTAACAAGATGTCTAGCCGTGTGCGCTGCACACTGTACACACATGCAGATCTAACAAGATGTCTAGCCGTGTGCGCTGCACACTGTACACACATGCAGATCTAACAAGATGTCTAGCCGTGTGCGCTGCACACTGTACACACATGCAGATCTAACAAGATGTCTAGCCGTGTGCGCTGCACACTGTACACACATGCAGATCTAACAAGATGTCTAGCCGTGTGCGCTGCACACTGTACACACATGCAGATCTAACAAGATGTCTAGCCGTGTGCACTGCACACTGTACACACATGCAGATCTAACAAGATGTCTAGCCGTGTGCGCTACACACTTGTACACACATATGCAGGCAAATACTCTACAAGTAGCTAGATATAAAGAACTAAAGAGTGTTCTAGAAAAATAACCAATGTTTAAGATAGGAGTAAGGGACTGTAGCTGTAGTGATGGTTCTGTGGTCAAGAGCACTTGCTATTGCTTATCTTGCAGAGGACGGGGTTTTGGTTCCCAGAATCCACACGGGGGCTCACAATCATCCGTAACTTCAGTTTCTGGTGTCTAATGTTCCTTTCTGGCTTCCTCGGGTACCAGGCTCCCAAGCGGTGCAGATACACATTCAGGTGCCACCCACACACACACCCAAAGAAGTTTTAAAACAGATACAAGACTAAAAGATCTAATGAAAAATTGGGAAATAATAAGGGCTATTGAAAGAACTAATATTAGTTAAGGAACAGAGTGATAAATAATTATTCTAATTATTCCAATTTTTCTACTTTTTCTCTAAACACCCAAAGAGAACTACCTATAAAGATAGATGGTTAAGAATATTGCATTCTTTCTGATATGGTATGGGCTTAATTTCGCTATAAGTCCTATTTACAGATTTGACATTAAATTTTCCAAGGTAAAGCCTTTTGAACAAGAAAGTAGTTCAAAATGGGGAGATCCAAAATTTTTTTCCCCTAAAAATATTTTCAGGAGACAATCAGATATCAGAGACAATAGTTAACTGGATCTAGAGTCAACTAAAGCCTTCCCCAGCACACCTTCCGGGACTACTGGAAGCAAACCAAATCCTGCTCTTTCCTATCACACAGTTCTTACACACTTAATAGGTAGGCATTGTTTACGTGAATAACACTCACATAGGAGGTCTCCTTCTTAAAGTTCTTAAGAACTCTAAAGAGACATTGATATACAGATAATGTTTGCTCTGAGAATTAACCCTTGGTCTAGAATAACTAAGGACAACGTCTCCATGGACCCATGCAAACAACTGGGTCTACTTTATGCTCATGGCAATCCAGACAGTCTCCCTGTCCACATCTCTCCCGTGAGTGCATTCAAACAGGCTACATAATGCTCTGCTTGGGACTGAACACAGACAGCATAGGCCAAAGACCCATCTTACTTACCACATCCCTCAAAGAAACTACTGTGTCAGTGATGTCAGGCCACACATTAAGAGCTCTGACTAAAGCACATGCAAATGTGGTGTTGTAACATTAGGACTATCTGTGATTTCTGGTGGCTGGGTGTACTCACCGCAGGAGAAGAGACTATCCTGACAGTTGGGATAGCACTATCGCCCTCAACAAGCCTTTCGGACATTGCACTCCAAATAATGACTTACTTTTTTTTTTTGCTGATATTCTGATTGTAAAACTGTTTTTTTTTTTTTTTTAAATCAGTCTGGCTATATAATAGAGAGCCTATTAGAGAATACAATTTTTTAGTAGAAACCAAACTGACTTAAGTAGCTAACCCTATGACCCTCTAGGAAGCATGTAAAACTGCTGACACTAAAAGCACAATAAAGTATCACAATGATCACAAATATGCTTTGGAAAAATGACGATGTCACCCAAAAAAGTGTAATAAATGCTGAGGGCCAGAGTAAGGAGGAGAATGTCGGAACTAGAGAAAGGAGCTAGCAGAGCACTATGCAGATCCAAACACTGACGCTGAAAACAGAGCTGTGCATGAGGCTGATGGCCAGAAGGACTGTGAACTTCCTGTAAGAATGCGACTTGAAGAACAAATACATCCCTAAAGCTTTGATTAAGAAAGTCTCTTAAGGGCTGGAGAGATGGCTCAGTGGTTAAGAGCATTGCCTGCTCTTCCAAAGGTCCTGAGTTCAATTCCCAGCAACCACATGGTGGCTCACAACCATCTGTAATGGGGTCTGGTGCCCTCTTCTGGCCTGCAGTCATACACACAGACAGAATATTGTATACATAATAAATACTGACGCTGAAAACAGAGCTGTGCATGAGGCTGATGGCCAGAAGGACTGTGAACTTCCTGTAAGAATGCGACTTGAAGAACAAATACATCCCTAAAGCTTTGATTAAGAAAGTCTCTTAAGGGCTGGAGAGATGGCTCAGTGGTTAAGAGCATTGCCTGCTCTTCCAAAGGTCCTGAGTTCAATTCCCAGCAACCACATGGTGGCTCACAACCATCTGTAATGGGGTCTGGTGCCCTCTTCTGGCCTGCAGTCATACACACAGACAGAATATTGTATACATAATAAATAAATATTTAAAAAAAAAAAAAAAAAAAAAAAAAAAAAAAAAGAAAGTCTCTTAAACCAGGAAGCAATGGTGCACGCCTTTAATCCTAGCACTCAGGAGGCAGAGGTGGGTGGATTTCTGTGAGTTCAAGGCCAGGCTGGTCTACAAAGTGAGTTTCAGGACAGCCAGGGCTATTACAGAGAAACCCTGTTTCAGAAAGAAAGAAAGGAAAGAAAGAAAGAAAGAAAGAAAGAAAGAAAAAACTACAAGTAACTTAAGTAACTATAGGTGGGGAGCTACTCTTCCTGTTTTATTTACAGCTGGTGTTGGGATCAATTGAAGAAGAGTTTTATAAAGTGGGAAATGAAGAGCAGCAAGGTTTTGGTGCCCAGACAAGCCCCTTGTGATGGCACAATGCAAGAACAGGTATGAAGGGGACTTACACTCATCTCGGAACCGGGGTTCTGCATTAGGCCCGACTCTGCCAAATGTTCTGATAATCTCTGTATGCAAAGAATGCTGGTCTTGGTACTGAGGATCTTCCAGAAAAGAAGCCAACTGCGTCTTCACTCTTTCTAGCAACTTAAAATCAGATACAGATGATTAAAAATGGAGTAGTGCTGTTATGGTGAACAATAAGCAGATTGAAAATCACCTTTCACAGTGGATTTATGCTGCAAAGCTATGATAGTGCAGTAATTCTGTTTGTGCAGTAATTCTCAATTTAGATTAACAATAAAAACACACCTGACAAAAATTGAAAACAAACGAAAAAAACAAACCAACTATGTAAGGAAGGGCTGGTAAGATTCTGAGTTTGTATCTGAGTTCCAATTCTCACATCAGCGTGTGCACCAATCACCCTCCTCCTAGCAGCAGTGAGTCATCAGTGACTGACCCTTTAGTCACATTTCCTACACATCTTATTTTAGGACTTAAGGCCATGTTGAAACTCTGCCAAGACTGCAAGCGTTGCAGAAATACGTGTTCTTTTTTCTGTTGCTTTGTCAGTTGAAATATAGAAGAAAAAAGGGGAAAAATATTCTTTCTATAACTAAAATTTAATTTTTATTATAAGAATCTTTAGACAATGAAATTACATTGAATTTCTTATTTTGGTGGGCATACATGATTTATTTTCTAATCCAAAAGATTTTTTTCTGTCTAGTATGACAAAAAAAAAATTCTAATGCTCATCTTTTTTTTTTTTTTTTTTTTTTTAAGGTTTTCAAGACAGGGTTTCTCTGTGTAATAGCCCTAGATGTCCTGGAACTTGTAGATCAGGATGGCCTTGAATCACAGAGATCCACCTGCTTCTGCCTGTGCTGGGATTAAAGACGCGCGCCACCACTGCTGGCCTGACACTCATCTTGATACATGCTTTTTTTTTTTTTAAAGGAGTTTTATTTTATGGGTATGAGTGTTTTCCATGTATGTATATATGTATGTGCACCATGAGTGCACCTGGTGCCTGGAGAGGCCAGAAGAGGCCATCTTATTCCTTGAAACTGGAGTGATGGATGGTTGTTGAGTCTCCATGTGGGTGCTGGAACCAAACCCAGGCCCTTTTCAGGAACAGCAAGTACTCTGAACTACTGAGATATCTTTTTAGTATCTTGAGAAGTGTGCTATATTTAATGTTACAGTTAGGCATAAAACATAAAAACCTTGAAATAAAACCAGTTTTAGAATCAAAATCATCTTTGCGGACGAAAAGCTTGTTAAAACCTCAGGCAGGCAAGGCAGGGTTTATGGTGATACAAGCTACAAAGAGCTACATAACCTATTAGAGGATTTTACAATGTAGCATCAATGGAAGTTGTCAGGCTACAGGTGTCCTCTCTACTTCATTTGCAGCTTTGTTTTCGCAATGTTTTGTGACAAAATACATCTTCAAACTAGCAATCAAAAATGTATGCTGGGCATAGTGATGTACACCTTTAATTCTAGCACTTGGGCTGCAGAAGCAGGCAGATCTCTGTGAGTGCAAGGACAGCTTGGTCTATACAGGTAGTACCAGACCAGCCAAGGGTATTCAGTAAGACTGCATTAAAAAACAAAACAAAACAGAAAAAAATTGTATATAGATTGGCTTATATCTAGCTAGCCTATAGTTAATTTTTTAATTGAAAAAACTAATACAGAAATGGAACAGTTTCTTAGAATAAACAATTAGTTTAGGTTGTGGTGCTTTTAAATTTTATCTTTCTCTGATCAATATTTAAGAAATGCCATTAAATTCCAATGCTCTCTGGCCCCACCTTCAGTTATACCATCAGAAATATGTCATCATCACCAGCACAGAGGTAATAAGCAAATGTCCATTTCCTACCTCTCTCTGAATAACTGTCTCCATAATAGTGCCAAACGCTGGGATCGTAGCAATCCTAACAGAGCTGTTAGAAATCAAAAAGGAAGGAGACTGAGACTTCCCTGAGAGACCACAGCATCATCATTAACATATGTATCAAAATCAGCACAAGGTAGAAATCCCGCATTAGTCTAGCAATGACAGTTAAACTTTTAAAGAGCAGACCAAGAAGAATGCTCAATGAGACAGGCAGGATAACTCAAGGTCACAGTCTGGGAACTCACAATTCAGGATCAGCGGACAAGGTAACAAGGGCCGGAGCAACCCGCTTGTCAACTAATGCTTCACTCATGCCTCGGAGAGTCAGCTGTAAACCAGTCAACATGCAATAAAAAATGGTGTGGTAAACTGCAATGAGAACTGGGTTAGCTGTGACTGAGGATGGGCAGGCAGACTCCCTGGTCTTTCTTGTTTTAGTCATCCACATGAGACATTAAAATGTTAAGCCTTTGGTTCATGCCACTACACTCACTGGCAACAACCTGTTAGTGAAATTATCAGAGCATCCTTTCTTGGCTTAGAAGAAATAGTCCATCAGCTTGTTTTGGTTTTGAAAGTGTTCCTTGATTATTAATGCAAATACTTTTTTCCTCTTTATATGGCCTCCGAATTAGTCTTATTTTGAGGCTGACTTAAAAAACAACCCCAACAACGTACTAATAGCAATGTGATAGTTTCAAATCAAGTAAGCGTATGACCTGCCACAACTATTTTCAAGAGATTCTGCAGTGACTGTTAGCAGCATGATGGTTATTTCTTGACAGGCACATTTAGAAAGGAATGCTGGACATAGAAGGCAGGGCCAACACTTACATTTCAGGGTCACTGGAGAGAGTAATGAGAGCAGGAACAACCCTCTGAGCTACCAGAGTCTCATTCACCCCCTTCACCAACAGCTGATTGGTCAGCACAGGGGGTATTCACAGGTGGTGCATGAAAGCAAACAGTGCGCCATGGGAAGAATAAAGGAACAAAGAGAGAGAGAAAACACAAAAGCAAACCAAAATTAGAAGCAAAGCAAATACTGCTACTGGAGTGCTTACCAAGGCAGAGAGGGCTTAGGAGGAAAGAAAGCTTAAATTGCCTAGCAGTTCACAAAAAGAGACTTGTCACCAACTGAATTTGACCTAAGTTTGTCCTTTAGGTCAAAGACTACATTCAATTCCCATCTTCAATTAAAATACAATGTAAAAAAAAAAAAAAACCCTGACTTTTTCTTTTTGATTTTATTGAAACAAGGGTCTTACTCTGTAGTTCTGGCCGGTGCTAACTCACTATGAAGACTGGCTTCAAACTCAATAGAGATCCACATGCCTCTGCCTCCCTTGGGCTGGGTTAAAGGCTTGTGTCACTACAGCTCTTAAAAAAAGAAAATAGCTAAAAAAGAGACACATATTGTATTAACAATACAACTAGCTAAAATTATTAAAAGTCAACTGGGTATGATTTTATTATGATCACCAAAGAACAAATATGCCTTTTAAAAAGCAGACTTTAATGGCTTGTAGCCATCAACTGCTTCTGACTTTCTACAGTGAGGGCACTGAAGTCTACATAAACTTCCAACCTTCTCACACAGTCTTATTATCTGAGCAATAAACATATACTTCAACATAATATCTTAGAATGTTAGACCTGGAAATCAGCTCTGGGTTCAAATTCCAGCTCTCACCCACTATTAGCCTTGGATGAATTACAGAATAAACTAGTTTGCTCATCTGAAAACGCTGAGTTTCTCATCAACTCAAAGGCCAAATGTACTATTAATTTGCAAGCAAGAAATATTGTACAAGGTAAATATATGCATACAAGAGATGAGTTTAGCTATTATAATTTTTATAAAAAGAAATCATTTAAAACTTGGTAGTTTACCTCTAAATGTGTTTTTGCTTTCTAATTTTCTAAAAGCTTACATAATTTTTAGAGTAAATATGACCAGAACAAATGTGTTTCTCTAACAGTCATTAAAATATTTTTGTTAGTAACCAGTACCAACGTTGTAAACAAGAGGGTAGTAGAGTATACATTTTGTTTTTGTATAGAATATCAATCCCTTGTCCTTAGCTTTGGAATGTAAGCATAAATTATTACTAAATCCTAATCAATCTGTTCACTAGTAGTAGCTCTCCTCTGATCAGAGTTCTTTGGACACTCCATATCAAAATTGCCACGGTGCATGCACTGATACTCCTCTTACAAAGTATGAGAAGCTTAGCTGATGTTATGTGAAGATATTTATTTCTGCAATAATCTGTTATCATTTATCAACACATTCATTCCAGAACTGATTTTGGCATTCTGAGATAATTTATTAAATGCCTACATAATTAGGCAGGAGAAAAATGATAAAAGACATTAATGTTACTATATTCAGGCAGGGAGAACTAGGACAAGGAATTCAAACTGTTCGTTATCATAAGAAGGCTTAACTTTGAGCAAGGCCTAACTTGATGGATGCCTGCTGTCTTGAGTCTCAAAGCAGGAGATTTAGAGGACAAGTTAATCTCTCACTGCTCTGGAATCCTTAAGGTAATTACAAAGAAAAAAAAGGCTAAAAAATTATTTGATAAATTTAAGAGTTATCAACTAATAGACATTTTACAGACTGTATGTATCCTTTGATCTTTATGTCTGGTAAGGCACATACAAACATTATCAAAGTTTAGCAGATGAAGAAACGGAGACTCGTAGAAAAGAAATGATTTTTGTCCAGGGTTTTTGAGTCGAAAGTAGAACCAGACAATGGAACGACTCATTCTTACCTGTCTTAACTGATGTCTAATGGTACAGTTCAATTACTTCATGACTAACTTACTAGCTATGTGAAGTTCTTTTCTATAACTTGTCACTCTAGGTCACTAACATGAGAGTTACTAAGCTTCCCCTATAAAAGAATGTCATTCATTTTTTAGTTCAAAAGGTAAGACACAGTCTCTTGTTTAATATCAGGAACAAAATAAACCCATTGGGGTTCTCCTTGTCCTGCTATCTAAAAATAAAGCTAAATTTGTGCTAAATTCCAGAAAATATGTCAAATTATGTTCCTAGCATACCCATTTCTCACTTCTATCATTTTATTCTGTTGCTTGACTTTTAAGGTAAGCTCTCAGATAGTCCCGGTTGGCCTTGAACTCACTATGCACTGAAGAATGCTTTTGATCTCCTTGCCTGACTTCTGCACCACCACCCCAATTCCATGTGGTCCTGGGAAAGAACACAGAACCCCAGGCATGCTAGGCAAGCGCTTTAGTAACTGAGTCATACCCTCACCACAGCCCTAACACCACTTTTCTAAAAGAAAAAAGGATTTTAAATGTCCTTATTTCTTACAGTTTTATTTTTAATGTACTCATTTTGAAGGAAGCAGGCATAACTGTAAATTATAAAACATTAATATAAAAGACATCTCATGAATCTAACATAATTTTTGGTAGATTATTTCCTCCAAATAAGGATTACTGACAGTAAAATTATACCCTAAATAAGAGTAAACTATATTTCATTGCTAATCCATCTGTCTACCTAGTACTCCTTAAATTCATAATTGACTTGAAAAAAATTTTTAAATTACTGTCAAACTAGACTCAGAAGTTCATAATCAAACAAAACGACACTGACGACAGTGTAGACACAGGTACAGCATTCAGACAAGCACAGAAACCAAAGGCCACGTACCAGGCAGACACAGAAACAAAACCAAATGTGAAAAGGCGGCAGGCTATTATTTATTTGAAGTCTTTGCATTCACACAATGCATATGTATGTATTAAAATTAGCAGTCAAGAGAAAGAAGTAAGTTTTCAGGCCTTAGAGTAAAACCGCATGAAGAGAGTATTAATGAAGGCTTTTGAAAGGCTACATTTTTCCCTAGATAGAGACAAGCAAAGAAATTCATCTTTCATGGTAAAGTTTGCTTTTCAGCACACTGAATAATCAAAAGTTATTTAAACCAAGAAGGAACTTGTACAGATTAAAAAATATCAAAATTACTCTGGCATTGATCTCAACAAATAATTCTTGATTATAGCTGATCTTAAAAACAAATCAGGACAAAACTTTAATTTTCCTTGTCAAGTGAATTTTTGTTTAGGCTTGATCAATCTAATTGATAGTTATTAGAAATTATAGCAATAATTTAGAAAATTATAGAAAAAATAGAAATATTTTAAATATGTGAAATATTCTATCCTTACAACTGAAATTTATCTTAAATTGTAGAAAAATTCTTTAATTCTGGAAGATTGAATTAATTCCTCTCAAAAGCATTTTAAGTTCTACTCCCTAACCAAAAAGATATTTGCAACTGATACCTGGCCGGGCGAGGGAAACAAGTTTTCTGCAATGGAACATCACTGGACATGCACCAACCATGGGCAGCCAAACAGTCAACAAAACACAGACTCTGTGTTGCTTTTTGAACACTTTTTGCTTTGGGTTTTTTATTTTTTTTTTAAAGCTTGTTTTAATTTTCAAGTTTATTTTGTTGGCTTCTTAAAATTTTATTTTTGAAAAAGAAAGAACATTAAGTTGGTCAGGCAGGAGGTGAGGAGGATCTAGAAGGAGCTGGGGAAGTGGAAATTATTACTGAAGTATATTGTGTGAAAAATAATTTAAAAATTAAATTCAAAAAAAGAATCACAGCCATAAAGGGACAATTTTAGTTTACATAAATCTATGTTCCTTACAGTTTTATGATTTTGTGAAGTAATAGCACAAATTAGGAAAACAGAGACATGATAACTAACATTTATTAAAGCTCATATGTTCAACACCCTATTAAGGGCTTTACAGTAGTAACTTACAGAACACTAACAAAATTCATTCCAATAGGATACTTTATATCTTTATATCTTCATTTTGTAGATGAGGAAACTAAGGTACAGAGGAGTTCAACAATTAACAAAGTAAGTAACAAAGTTGGTGGAAGAGATGGAAACTGAACCCAGGCAGCCTGACCCTATGGCAAGACTCAACAGTATCAACAATAAACCAATTGAGGACTTCATCTTCTAAAAATAAGTACATATGTCTATGGGATAAAGCGCTATCCGATGGGTCAACTTTCAGTTATCATATTACTTGGGAAGACAGTAAGTGAATAAACTCTAGGTACATCATAGAACAGTTTTGTAGGCAGTTAATGACTAAAGGTCCTATTCCAGATATGATATGTGAAATGAATACGAAAATTTCAAATAACTACATTTTATTACTATTAAAGAGTACTACAACTTAAGTAATACCCTATACTGAGCAGTCATTTACCTCAGTAAATAGGAAAGGACACTCAGAAAGACTTAATAGGATGGAATTCAAATAATGTTTACCAGAGAAATGAAACTGAAGATAACACTTAAAGAACCAATAAGGCTAGAAAACATTCTTCAGTTTGCCAAGGCTAAAGTTCTGCCCCATCACACAGTTCACAACTAGACAGTATTCAATGTCATAGATATATATTCATAGATATATATGACTTATATATCTATCTATCTCACACACACATACATGACATTTAAAACTTAAAAGAGAACTGAATGCTAGCATACCTCAAACATCCTAGCAGCAGTGCACCTGACAAGTGCGGAAGTGTGGACAACACCGTACCACAACACAGTCAGCAACAGCTCGTGATAGGCTGGATTTGCCCTGCAGGAAAAATGACGACCTTAAGGTCAATGCCATATGCTTAACTGATGCATTGAAAATCACTATCTATGTGTGTATACATATATACATATTAATGAAAAAACACTGGCAGAACATATAATGAAACATAAGTTTATTACATCATAGCTAATATCTCACACAAGTCACTTTATGTAAGTGTAAACCATATTCAAAATTACACTCCTCTAAGCATCTATAATTGTCAAAGAAATTCTAACCTACTTCATAGCATGAAAACTAAAATCACAAATAAAAATAGGAATGGTGGCCCATCCCTCTAGACAGAACATAGGAGGTGAAAAGCCAAAGGATTGCAAACTCCAGGACATTCTGCACAGTGCTGCCCAGGTCTAGTAAACTCCAGGGCATTTTGCACAGTGTTACCCAGGTCTAGTAAACTCCAGGACATTCTGCACAGTGGTGCCCAGGTCTAGTAAACTCCAGGACATTCTGCACAGTGCTGCCCAGGTCTAGTAAACTCCAGGACATTCTGCACAGTGCTGCCCAGGTCTAGTAAACTCCAGGACATTCTGCACAGTGCTGCCCAGGTCTAGTAAACTCCAGGACATTCTGCACAGTGCTGCCCAGGTCTAGTAAACTCCAGGACATTCTGCACAGTGCTGCCCAGGTCTAGTAAAAACTGAATAAGCAATAAGCCTGCTTTGTCACATGGTTGTAGAGTGAAGCCCATCTTCATGGAAGATATTATTATTAATAAATACACCTCCTAGTGGCTCTGGCCGGTATCTCAGCTGCTCAGGAGGGTAGGTAGAAGGATTAACAAAGTGAGACTCTGTGTGGCCAAACAGAAAATAAATAAATAATGAAATAATGAAATAGACAAAGAGGCTGGGGTTACAGTTCAGTGGGAGATCACTTGTTTGGCATGTGTATGGGCCCAGATTTAATTTCTAGTACCACAGAGAGTGACTGAGATATATGCACTTCAGTCACCATAACTTGTGATTAAAGCAGGACAAACAGGCCACAGAAAACTGAATAAGAAATCCATGATACTAGCTCTTAATTGAGGTTTCTTTCCATTTCTAGGAAACAACTTTTTAAACTCTGCACATGATTATATTTTTCTACCAGCTTCAAAGAAAGTATCAGTCTGTACCTTCAATCTTATAAAAAAAAAAAACAACAACCCACAACACATCAACTACAAAATATTTAAGAATATTCAAATAAGCAAAACCAAAACCAACTCAAAATGTAAAATCTTAACTCTTAAAGACAATGGTGTGTGGTTAGGTTTAAAACACCATTCATTTAATGCATCCATTTGGAAAGCTGCCTACACCTTAAAAAGATGCATGCGCCTTACAGTACCTTCTTCTCTAGCCGCTGAAGCAGCCTCCCCTTTCTGGAAACCACTGCCCTGTTTCAATGTGGACGGGTGTTCTTCACCTGCTTTTAAGCCCTTAGAGTAGGATTTCCTGCTGCTATCATTTGGGAGCGTCCCTTCTTTTTTTGAGTCTTAGTTTCTTGAATCTTACATCTTTTTATTTGATATGTCTTTACAAAAAAACAAAACAAAACAAAACCCCAAAAATCAACAACAAAAAACCAAAAACCTGTAAGCTATTTTGTTTTTACCCAAGTTCCACAAAAGAAGCCTTCAGGCTGTCAAGAGGAGCATGAGACAGGGAGAGCAGCGTCATTACATCCTCTAGGAAGCCAACCAGCAGCTTTCGGTCATCTTCCTACAGAGGAAAAATACTGACAATCAATTCGCAATTAAGTAGAACTAAATGCCACAATTCCCTATCTTTAATTAGAAAGGATTACCACATACTGGGAAGAGCCACCTTGAAAGCTATGTTCTGCAAACAGTCTGGTTTGTGATGAAGAAAAACTATTAATGTTTTCAGTCCCTATTCAATGAATCATTATTACTTTCATAATAACTTTATTAAGAAATTGACAACCTGTTAGATTAGAGTTAAAAACTTTGCATGTTTAACTAATCAGAAAGCATAAGGGAAAGGAATCTGATATTCTCCCAGGAAATAAACACACAAGTTAAGGTCAAACTTTCAAAAAGGATAAAAGTCAAGGACAAATGGCTTCTGAACACAGTCAAAGTCCTGGTTAGCTTTTTGTTTGTTTTTGTCAGCTTGACACAAGTTAGAGTTGTCAGGGAAGAGAGAACCTCAATTGATAAAACCATCTCTATCACATTTCTTGCTGATTCAGGAGAGGGCAGGGCCATACCTGGGCAGGCGGTCCTGGCTGCATAAGCTTGAGCAGGCCATGGACAGCAAGGCTTTAAGCAATATTCCTCCAAGGTCTCTGCTTCAGTTCCTGTCTTGGTTTCCCTCAAAGATGGACTATGGCTGGGCATGTAAACCAAACAAACCCTTTCCTCCCTACATCGCTTTTGGTCATGGCCTTTATCATAACAAAGAGTAAGTAACTAACAGAAACTAACGATGATACCTACTATAAAATCAAACATTAACCATAACCTTGAAAAACAAACTGCAAGAATAAAAGAATTCAGAGAAATAAGAGCTAAAAATAGAATTCCAAAATGACTATGAATTCTTTCGAGTTTTTAAAATTTACTAAAATTATTTCCCATTTTAAATATCAATCAAATAATATTGCTTTATATATGTAGGTCAGAAATGTGTGCGCGCGTGTGTGTGTGTGTGTGTGCATGTGTGCACATGAGACACCGGGTCTAGTGCATTGTGAACAAGTGCTCTAGCACGGAGCTCTATCGCAAGACCTCAAGATAGTCTTTATTTCCAAATAAAACTATAGACTGTGGTTTATCCCAACACAAATAATACCTAGCAAGGAGAACTATTAACTGCTAGTCTGTGCTTTCTGAAATGAGCAACCCTAGTAATCTCTGATTATTACCTCAATTTAGTAAATGTTCTGTGATAGAAAAGCTCTTATTTTAGAAATAAAAATACAAGGGGTTTCAGAGTCACTCCAGAGATAGCTTCTTATCAAAATATGGGTGACCACAGCAAGACCAGCAGAAGTTAGATGAGCTGTGTCCTGACTGGAGAATCATAAACAAATACATGGTTTATTATTAATAAAGATACTATGTCTGGGGTAGTTTAACATATAGCAATAATTAAGAAAAATGAAGTATTACTAAAGGGTACCTTGGTAAAAACAATATAGTTTCTACTACATCTTTAAATTTTCCAATATATCAGATAAACTATTTAACCAATTACATGGAAAACATCATGATAAACAAAGAAATTCTGCTAAGTAAACATAATCTAATGTAAATTAAATCTATGTGTTAAATTGGTACTTTACGTAGAGACTTATTTGAATATGCTCCTCACTCCAAAACATTTATTGAAAATGAACAAAACTCTTTGCAAACAAGCATGAGGTATTTTCTAAGGAGAGGAAGTCTTGTCTCTCACCTGAATGTGGCACGTGAGGACTCCTGTGGCATAGATGGGGACTGTAGCTTTAGTGAGGACCCCATTTCCTGCTGAGGAATCTAAAATTATTAAAATATTTTTAAAAGTTCTAGTATACTTTAAGTGTAAAGGCAAAAGTGAAAACAACTGCATTTAAAAGCACAACTATTTACAGGATTGTTTGGGAAGCACTTTGGGGAAGGCACATTCTAATCTGTCAGTCACAATTTACTGAAGTGGCGATAAGGAGGTAAATTAGTACTAATAGTTCATATACTGATCATACTGCTTTAAGTGGTTTGTTTCTATGTCCTTAAGTGTTTTGTTTTTGTTATTGTACAGATATTTTTTATAGCTAATTTATTTGTAGTGCCGAATACAAAGAAATTAAATTGAAAAGATAATTCAACAATTGGACATGACTTCAACAACAAAACTACCATAGCTAGCATTTAAAGTTTATTTTGCTGGTCAAAGTAACATTTTCTTGGGAGGAAAATTGATGCTAGCTAACACAACAACGGTATCAGAGAATTAAATCTGAGGCTGGAGTAAGTGAGATACAGACTGCAAAAATGGGGCTTACTCATTTCCTTTCTGAACAATTAAATATTCACAGTTAACTATTGATTTTAAAAGCTGTCAGTTCTGAATAACTTTTTCTTCTAAATCACATCTTAATAAACTATAATCCTTAATGGTGGGATTTTAGGTACAGAATTACCTATGCATTCAAGATCTATCAAGTGTAAGTTGCTATATATTCCACTTACTATTTTCTATAATTTATTCTTAAAAATGAAAAAATAGACAGGTTTACAGATGTACACATAATCATTTTCTTAGTCCAGTGAAACTGGCCTACTGTGACGCTGTGCCTGCCTGCACTGGTTAAGACATATGGGTGAGGCTGATGAATGCAAAGTCTGTTTACACAGGACCTATAGTATCTTTACATTTTCTGTTTCATTAAAAAAAAATTGCATGCCCTTCATTGTTTTCCATTGTTATTTTAATGCTGCTTCTTTTGCAAGCTGAAGTACTTTAAGTTCATCAAAGCACACTCTAAGAATTAAAAGCAATTGGTTTGAGAAGTTTGACCTTTGTAGGCAGAATAAAGGAGATTGCACACAACTGTTGAAGGAGGACACTGGAAGGTTGGCCACAGCCTCATGGAGATACACAGATTAATATAGTTTCTGTGTGATCATTCGGGTCTGGGTGGCCAGATACCAACGTGCAGTCTCCATTTACAAAGGACGAATCACCCCATGGGGAAGAAACTGACAAGGCTAGAGGGAATACTAAGAACTCCATGACAGACAGTCTCCTTCTCAATTTCACTTCTTATTTTAGATAATCTTCAGATAACCAATACAGTATTTTTCCTGAGTATAAAGATTCAACTGTTTTTAGAGTAATAATGGACATACTTACCGATGTTTTCTTCAGACAGTCTCAAAATCTCCTGGAACTGGGGTTTTACCTAAGTAAAACAAATTAATCAGTGATCAATATATATTGACTATTGATACAACTATTTTGCTTTATAGGCTACTGAAATGGTCAGAAATATATTATTTTTAATTAACAGGCTCAAGATAAAAAGAAGAATAAAGGGACTGAAAGCAGGACTTAAGGATAAATAAAAATTAATTCAGGTCAGTAAGTATTTTCAGAATAGCCTTTGGTATCTTTCCTTAAAATAATTTCCAAGATGATTTAAAATTCTTAAAATTACTGCTAAAAACTAAATTTAGTTATCAATAAGCTCACTTGTATATTATTATATGATTAAAAACTTCACACCATATATGATTAGAATTATTGTAAAAAAGATCTCGCTGTATTTGAAGGGAATGAAAGGAAATTCTACTCATTTAGGATTTCCAGGGCTAACATATCAAAATGTGAAACCTATCACAATCCATTATCAAGTCCTTCAAATTAAAACTTCAAATAAGGAATTTTACTTCAGTATCTTAAGTTAGAACAAATGCTCATTTCAGTTTTCTTTTCTTTTCTTTTTTTTTAAATTGGGATTATCAGAGGTTTTAGACCACTGAAGACAATTCTGTAGTGTTCAATGCAACTGACTCCTACTAAGTTTTCCAAAGAAATAACAGCTATTTCTTTAGGAACTCTTGAGCAATTCCTGCTGATAATGGTAACAGGTAGACTAGTGAAGAGGAAAATGGATTTTGCTTTCTCTACATTAATGTCAAGACTCAGTGTTTGCTTTCTTGTTAGCACCTCCGTCACATTGATTTGCACATTTATTGCAGACTGAGGGAGACACTGTGAAAGACTAAGCTGTGCAATTATGATTAAGATGAATGTCTTCACTTTACAAAACACTATTTACAGGCTATTTAACTTAGTAAATGTCACAGAACTTAGCAGCTAATACACTAGAAAGGAAGTATGAATTTTGGTGAGCTTATTGCAGCCTACATTTCTGCTTTAAATGTTGCAATAATATAGATTTCTTAGGAAGGAGCAGAAGCTTAGAGTGTTTACTATTTGAGTATCTTGATAAAAACCTGATCATAGCAACTACCTTGTAATACCTTTAGAGTTCTCTAATCAACTAGCAAAACAAGAAACTGAAGACAAATGTATTAACAGAATTGAAGAAGAATTGGATGCAAGTGTCCTCAAATTTTAACACCTAAAACAATAAGCAGTGTAGGCCACTGTGACAGATCACACTATGGCAACGGCTGAGACACACATCTGAGTGTCCATGCTGTTTCTAAGGAGTGGGATCCTTGGAGCAATTTTTAAAGGCTGCTGGGGCTCATCATCCTAGGTTCTTATCAAGTGCTAAGCAGACAAATGGTCCCAAAATCTGTAGTATATGACAAAAACAAAAACCCCCAAAACCCTTAATTACTATTCAAAGAATTGGGTTGCTTTCCTCAGTTCATATGCCTAAGGTAAAAGCTTTTGATATATCTACTGTGGCAGATTTCATAATAAAATCTCAGTACACACTAAGCTGAGGCTAAATATACTACTTACGTGTAACTATTTACTAGCACTGTAAGGCATTAAAGACACTAAAAGATAAGGGAGGCTTGTCTATTAGTTTGGTAAAGCATTATCACATTACAATTCTGTTTCTTGAATATAAATAAAGATGGAATACAAATATTTACCTTAGTGTTTGTAAAAATTTTGCCAAATGTCCGGCAAAGACGCCAGAAAAATTTGGAGAATTCATGGACACAGGCAGTTGAGGTTACATTAATTTTGCCCACTATTTCGATAAGCTGTGGTAACCTGAAGGTGAAAGGAGAGAAAAACAGCAGGGGCACACATGAATGACTGTCTCTGGGATACGTCTGCAAGAACACCTCCCCTATGTTCTCTATAAGCAAAGGTTTCAGATCCTTTGAAATGGTATTAATGACTCTACTAAATCAACTCTTCAAACACCAGTTTTAACTGCTTGTTATAAAAAAGAGAGTTTTCTGTGTGTGAAGCTAATGAGCTTCAATCAAAGATGTGATACATCACAGAACCTTGGTTTAAGAAAGCATTCATTCTAGACTCAAAGCTATTAAATTAGAATATAAAGTCCACTACTCCTAGTACTCCAGACAGAAGATCAGAGCAGACACAATAAAGATGAGCTTCTTTACACAATGTTACATATGCAGTGGGAGTTAATATCACCTTTCCAGTTTTGCTACTGAAGATGCCAATTTACGTTTCTTAAACAAATTAATCTATTTTATAAAATTCCTGTCTCAAACCTAAATATGAGCTATTTCACATTGAGTGAATTTAGGTATATATAATGGATATGGAGGCAGTAACTTACAACTGATTGACAACCCACAGTAAACTCTCCCAGCCTGTTGTGCCCTCATGTTCTAGTTGGTAATCGTAAAGTTCTAGCAGCACCGCCAATTGCTCACGACTTCCAATAATAGTAGACACATCTTGTAGAGGTGACATTGGCCGAGGGAACCTGGTCACTGTAAATAACAAACAAAAAAGCAAAATAAACCACACAGGAAAAAAAAATAGTTCTTCTGTCCAAAGCAAAACAAGGTTCTGATATTTAATTAAATTGCTTTAAACTTTAAATTTTACACATTAAAGAGAATTGAGACCCTCACACTTAATAACTAATTTAACAAACACTTACTAATGAAAACTAAGTTAATGTAGGTTAAATTAAAATCAAAGATAAGACTTCAGTAGAAAACATGGATTTAGTTAAAAATTGAATCTAATTAAAAATGTAGTTAAAAACAACAAAAATATGTAATTCCATTATATTGTTTATGCTAATGAAATAATCAAAATAATAAAAGATATTCTTCAGAGACTAAAGTTAAAAGCAGGGAAAATACTATTTCATAGGAGAGAATAATGATATAAAATATTGATGCTTCAGATGAAGAAATTTCTTTAGTAGTTAATTTTCAACCTTAAATGTTTTATTTAAAAAATTTCAATCAAAGTTAATGTAAAGTATTAAAGCCAGTGATGAGCAAGCTAAAATACAATCTATATAGATACTGTAACCAAGGTTCCATGTAGTACAAATAATAAAAACTCAGAGGCAGAAATAGGTTTTAAAGCTGGGTTGGGTGGTGGTGGCACACGCCTTTAATCCCAGAACTTGGGAGGCAGAGGCAGGTGGATCTCTGTGAGTTTGAGGCCAGCCTGGTCTACAAGAGCTAGTTCCAGGACAGGCTCCAAAGCCACAGAGAAACCCTGTCTTGACAAAACAAACAAACAAACATACAAACAAACAAAGCTGAAGATCAGAGAGGCAGAATAGTAAGCCACTAGAGAGACCTTTTTTACTTTTACCAATGCTCAGACCCACTAGACTACACTGTGTCTCTGCCAAACTTAAGACTCCACACTCCAGTGAGTTCCTATCTCTTTTCCTTTATATTCCTCTCTCTGCTCAGCCATACCGTTCCTGTCTCCAGCTCCATAGTGCTGGGATGAAAGGTATGTGACTCTCAAATACTGTGATAAGGTCTGAGCCACCACCACCTGGATTTGTCTCTGAATTGATCCTGTGTAGCCCAAGGTAGCCTTGAACTCACAGAGATCCCTTTGCCTCTGTCTCCCAAGTCCTGGGATTAAAGGTGTGTGTCACCACTGCCTGGCCTCTAGTGGTTTAGCTTTGCACTATGATCTTCAGGTAAGCTTTATTTATTGAAAAACAAATAAAATATCACTAGTCCCACATCTCAAACTTTAAAAAAATATGAAGGGAAACTGAAAAAAAAAACCCTCACCTTTAAAGCATGTAAATAAAACATAATACACACATATATATTTAAAAAGCTTAAGATATTAATAAAGCTTATAATCCTATGGATCACAATCCACAGATTTCTCCCCTTCACCACCTTTTTGATTTTTGAAACAGGGTTTCTTTGTAGCCCTGGATGTCCTGGAACTCACTCTGTAGACCAGGCTGGCTTTGAACTCACAAAGATCCACCTGCCTCTGTCTCTCAAGTGTTGGGATTATAGGTTTGCACCACTACATCAGACTCAGATTTCTTTTTTAAATTACATTTTAATTTTACCTGTGTGTATGCGTTTGGGGAGTAGTACATGTGTGCTAAAATATGCATGGTAGTCAGAGGACAGCAAGTTATCCCTTTCCACCATGTGGGAACTAGGGGTCAAACTCAGGTCGTCAGGCTTGGTTGCAAGCACCTTTGCCCACCGAGTCATCTTGACAGACCAGGATTTCATGGCATTATGGAATACCTACATGACAATTAAGTGAATAATGTATAACAGTAAGTTCATTAGCTATGTGTTATAAACTTCCAGATAGTAGTAAATACACCCAAAAGACACAGAAGGGTGCAGTATTTGCTCAAAATATATTTAATGCTATTAGGCTTCAGAAAATTTGAAATAGTACCTAACTTAAAAAATTTTAAAGTAAGATATTATTGTACTCTTGTGCTGCATAGGCATTCAACATTAAATGTAGAAACTCGTCATGACTGCTATCTGAAGTCTTCTATTTGCACTCGGAAATATGGGTAACATGGTTATCACTCACAACCTAGATTTCTGCTTAACTTCTCACTAGCCTTGCTCAGCAATAGAAGATCTGGATGATTAGGTGTTGCAGGAGCGCCTTCCGCTCCTTCAGCCAATAGCTGCTGAGATACCAGCCCACTGGGCGTGGTCTATTTCTCTTGTTTCTGGCTCTTGCTCCAGTGACTAAACTCCTTTCCTGGCTGTCAGTGTACTGTAAGTTTTTCCCCTAAAATAAATACCCCTTTGAATCCAAACTGGTGTGGGATTGTTTCGCACATTAATTAGGGGTATCTGGGTTTAAACTTCTACATTACATCGAAACATATATGATACAATTTCGACTAGGATTCTGTCATACTGGGCATAATCTGCAAGATATGATGGAATGAGTGCTTATATTTCAAAATCATTAACCTACAACTGGAAAATAATAATCACAATTAAAATAGATGAATTGAGACTCACTGTATTACGAAAGAGACTAAAGGCATTTTAAAATTTGAGACAAGCAAAAACAAAATGATGACAGGGAATAGGTAATTATGTCGAAAACTCAGCTAGAGAGAATACATTAGAATGTCAAGGTGGGCATGGTAGCACATGCCTTTAATTTCAGCACTTGGTTGCAGAGGCAGGTGGATCTCTGAAATTGAGTTCAAGAGAGCCAAGGCTATACAGAAAGACCCTGTTTCACAAAACAAAAATAAGAACAAAAGAATGTCTCAAAAGCCTCAAAATATTTTTCTGCTTATTAATAGTTTTAAAAACCTGAAAAATCTATCATACAACACTAGAGAAAGAGTCCCAGAGTAACATTTTAGTAAGATGGTAAAATAGCATCAATGAAACGTATACAGTAATTCTGCAGAATAACAGCTGCTAGGAATCGCTGGAGGTTAGTTTTAGAATGTCAGAGAATGCTACCTTGTTTACCACTGCACCCCAAATACCTGAAACAAAAGAACCTGAGATAAACTTCGGTTAACGTTATAAAATAACTGGCAGTAAAATCCTTGTGTTATCCTTTATAACAAATATAGCATTTAAATGAAGGATACAACTTTAACATTAAGCTAAAATCTGGGTGTAATGGTGTACACCTTTAATCCCAGCACTCCAGAGGTAGAAGTAGGCAGATCTCTGTCAGTTCTGGACAGCCTGGGGTATATAGAGAGACTCTGTCTCAGAAACAATAACAGCAGCAGCAGCAGCAGCAGCAGCAGCAGCAGCAGCAGCAGCAGCAGCAAGGCAAAGAGATATAGCAACAGCAACTAAAAACAAAAGATTGTTACTTGGCGTAAGGAAGACAATCACAAGAAGCAGTAGTTACATAAGTAAGGAACATGGTCAGGATGGCAAAGAAGTAAGTGGATGGCAGCTGCTGGCATTGAAGGGATATTTGTTAAAAACACGGAGAAGCTAAGAGACATCATAGGCTAAACTAGTTTCTAGTCGCCTCTCCCGGCTCTGGCTTAGAAGCAGGACTGCTACAGGTGTGTTTAGATAAAGTGAGATCATCTAGAAGGTGGGATCAGGGTAGGCTTGCTCCTATCTAATGCCTGACATCCTCACAAATATGGAAAAGCTGGGCACTAGGAGTCTGCAGAGATATGCAATGTGAAAAAAACAAGAGTCAGAGACACCTGCAAGCCAAGCAGCACCAAAGATGGCCCGCCCATAAATGACCAGATTTTAAGGAATGGGGCAGCTTTCTCTCAGTTCTCAGAAGGCCCTTCCTCTCCTAATCCCATCAAGTTATACTTCTGCCCTCAAGCTATGAGATAGCACATTTCTGTTATTTCAGATACTTAACTTGTGGTATTTTGTTAAGACAACTTCAGCAAACTAACACAGCCAACCAGGAAGAGGAAAAGAATTTAAAACAATAAGTACTTTAGTGGATGGTAGAGTCACAGAATGACTAGTTAGGAATTCTTATGGAGTTTTCCAAGTCTTTATCCTATGAAGTTTGATCTTTTAAAATTATCAATACAATAAGTCTTTATTAGAGCCACTAAGAGACACATATTTCACAAACCTGAAAATGTTCCAAAGCTATTTCAGACACAGGAACAGCTGTGTACAGCCTTTTCCTAGGTGTCGTGCGTAGGAGCAGCATGGCTGCCAACCACCTCATCACATCACAGATCATTTACTGTCCACTGGAAAGTGACTTCATGCATTTCTCCCCCACAACCCCAGTCCTGGGGATTGAATCTAGTTCCCCTCTCATGGATTAGGCAAGCATTCTGTCAATCAGCTGTACTCCCGGCCTGACTTCACATGTTTCTGAAGATAAGTCACTTTCTTTCTATGAGGTTGGGGAGAGAAAATCTTACTACATGCTTGTTTTTTTCTACCGCGAACACAACAAAAAATTATATTTATTATTAAAAATTACAACTATATTTATTCTACCCCATTGAAAACAAAATAGCAAGGGAAGAAATAATAAAGAGGAAACGACAATCTTCACACTAGCCCTAGTAACAATTAAGTAAGTCTTCTCATCGATTCAAATCTGAGACAGAAATGTCTATTCCAGCTTCCTAATAAAGTTTATAGAAACTTCCAGCCTTTGCTAGTATGAGACCCTGCCTCAACAAAGCATAAAACCTTACATAAAATCAACAAATAAGCAAAACACACCCATTCACCCAATGGGGAACAGAAGAAAGCACAACTATTGCAGAATAATCTCACATAGTTTATTCATAAAAGAGAAACCTATTAAGTTTTATCTCTGAACATAAGATTCGACACATTATACATACAAAACATTTGAATAACCATGCTGCTATGTAATGGGTAGAAACAAAACAACTCTTTGGGAAGCAAAACTGTCAATATTGTATCCCTTCTCTAAAGAGCTGAGAGTTGAGTACCTTCAATTTGTGGCACTTCACCATGCAGCGTGGCTTTGCTGGAGAAAGGCGCATTCTGAAGCACTAATGCAAAGAGAGATGGGATCAAGGACTGCAAGGCAGAAAGATACATGTGGAGCTTGTGTTCATCCAGCCCATGCTCTCCTTCCTGAAACAGAAGGGTGGGAGCTAATCTTAGGTTTCTGAAATCACATTGCAAGTTGGATGCATGACAGCTTCTCTTTCTATGGAAAACAAGCATTTAAAAACCTCTATGTTAGACCCAAACATGCACTTAACAGATCTGTCCATCCTAACTGTTATGAGAAGCAAGAAGGCATTGTAGACACGCCAGAGTCTTTACTAGGAAACACTGGGAAGAATTAGTTCCAAGGCTGGGAACACTTTTTCTGGGGAGTGTCTTATCTTCTGAAATTCTTGTATACTAGAGTGAGTCACAGGAGACACAACAAGTGTGATGCTGCTGATCCTGCAGGATCATCTGCTATTTCTGTTTCCTAAATGCTCTCAAGCACCTGGGGCCATCTGCATTTGCAAGGACTCACTTCCACAGATAAACAGAAAGAGAGAAATGACACAGAAGGCCAATGTTAAAGTGAAAAACAAAACAAAACACCCGAGGACTTATTAGAGATAAAGCAGTTATTGCATTCAGACAGATCTACTTGAGATGTCAGTTCACTGTTTTTTTTTTCTTTTTTCTTACAGAAACACTACTAGCTAATTAATTAGTATAGTGGAGACATTTAGAAGCAATGTGGTATAACTTACACCATAGCAAGGTACATACTAAAAAACAAGGTCTGGTTAATTATCAGATAGAAAGAATGCAAACACGTAAAAAAAAAAACCTAGATTTTCCTGAATATGCTACTTCAGTCTTAATTTTTATATATTTCCCCTAAGTGTTCACTGTGAAGTTTAGAAGGAACAGTCCAGTGTTTAGATTTAAGTCTATATTCATGTACATATGAGATCATCTAATAAATAGTTCTAAGATTTATGATAAAAACCTTAAAGGTCCTTGAAAACTTTGAAGCATAAAAGTCTAGAGTCAGAAACCAATTTGTATGACAGCTGGGGACCCTGACAAGTTACCTAAGTCAAACCCTAATTTCCGTGTAAAACACAAAACTCTCCTCAAAGGGTTCTAAGAGTGAAATGGGTTTTTAAATCTAAAATATTGATCTTTGCAGTATATATAGACACCCAAGAAATACTAGCTTCTCTGCTAGCCTCTAAAGAACATTTAGTACAAAAATGAGATAAAGACCCATCTATTATTTCTCAACTTTTCATCAACTCTTCTGAGTAGAATGAAGTTCTCTTAAGATGTCTATGCTTAAGTAAGCATAATTTATAGCATAGTTTTGACATCATAGAAATAAGAAGACCACAGACACTCTGCATTTAGTCATCTCTGGAATCTGGAACTGGAACTGATGTTTATGTAAAACACCATCATGAGCATCTTCAGAGCATCCGGGAAGAAGTGGCTTTCTGAACAATGTCTGCTATATTTCTAGGAAGATGCTCTTCCAGCCACTGTGTGCTTTCCCATCAAACTCCTCCTCTCTCCTCAGTGGTGATGTACTAAACTATTTGGCTAAGTGGTACATCTTGTCTCTGTTCCCCAATATTTCTCTAAGATGGTCTAGAACAGACCCTTTAAATTTATGAACTATATAAAAAAAAAGAGGAACTCACCCTGAGAAGCTTTTCAATCTTGTTCAGTAGTGTAGGTATAAGATGAGACTGTAAATTTCCAAGTTCAGTTGTCCAAGCAGCATAAGCTGGTAAAAATACTTGGTGTGTTGCACTAACGACTCTTTCTGAGGGGTCACCCAGGGCTGAAAGCAATAATTCAAAGCCCTGCAAAAAACAAACAAACAAACAAAAAAACAACAAAAAAAAACCCAACAGGTAAATGGAGATTGTTAAAAGAGTAAATTTCTACCAAAAATGTAATAAAATACAATATGCATTTCAAGAAATGTTTTAAGGAAGACAGTCATCTCCAAATCTTTCCCATTTTCTTGAGTGCTAGTGTATCTATGGATGAAGAGATGGGGCTGAAAACACGCACACTCATTTCCAATTTCCTGACAGTTGCTGGATTGAAAGCAGCTGTCCTTCCTGCTTATCACACCGACACACCATCTCACTGCAGACTGTCAAATATCTGAATCAGTACATTATTTGGAATTTATAACAGGGCAAAAATTCATGCTGAAAAACATACCTGCTGATATTTGTCAGGATCATCAATGTAGCCCATAATGACACCCAGGCTTTTGATCACAGCTTCTCTTACCAAATCTGCCTTATCTTCCATTAACATCTGTTGCAACATTGAAAGAACCAAGGAACTACGAATTTCTTTCTGAAAACAACCAATGTTTTTATGAGTTATTTATGCCATGATTTAATATGGTAATATTTAATAAAAATGCCAGTTACTGCTGTGCCTTAGCTTACTTTTAATACAATTTATTTTTACTTATAAATGTTGTGTGTAAGTGTGTAAGTATGGGTGTGTGCACACAAAGTCAGTGCCTGTGGAGAAGACAATGTCGGATCTCTAGAAGTGGCGTTTCAGGTGGTTGTGAGACACTTGATGTGAATGGTGGGAACCCAGAGTTGCATTAATGCCAAGCAGGGCTCAATCATTGAATTAAACCTCCAGCACACTACACCACTGCTCCCAGTTATGTTAAGGACTAAGCTTAATTAAAAGTTGAGGATAAAATAAAGTTATCAGGGGCTGAAGAGATAGATCAGTTGTTAAGACTCTACTGCTGTTACAGAGGACCAGAGTTCTATTTCCAACAGCCATGTCAGGCAGCTCACAGCACCTGTTAACCTCAATTATAGAGGTGTGCACACTGCTTCCTTGGAAACGCGTTCATGTGCAGCCCTCTACTTCTGCCTTTTCATGTAACTAAAAAGAAAATAAACCTTTAAAAACAGTCATCAATACTCAAATTCCTACCTTCTTTGTAGTTACTGAGACTTGTCAAGCCATAAAATGAATAAAGCCTAAACTTGGTCTGGCCCCTTTAAAGGAGATAATAAACCAAATAAAATAAAAACAAAGACTTGGTTTTTGTTCTAACTTTTTAAAACTTCTTAGATGAACAACACAAACATTTAAACCTGTGAGCTGTTTGTAATGAATAAGGCCTGTCATCTTAGCACACGGGTGGTAGGATACAGAAAGATCAGAAGTTCAAGGCCATCTTCTACACAGCAAGTTTTAGGCTATTGAGGGATAGATACAATGAGACTTTATCTCACAAAAAAACAAATGAACTTAAATTTTACTGCTACATCTCAGATGGAAGGCCTGGCCTCTATGTTAACATACACATTGTGAATTTGGGGGGAAAAAATCTAGAACATGAAGTTATGTAGATTTGCTTCAGAACTGGGGCACATTTTATCATTAAAAATCTATTTAAAAAGCCTTTACGCATTCAAAAGCTTTGTAGCAGTAGATGCAAACTTCCCGCAGTTCTAGAACCTACTCAATGTTCATTTTTATCACTGGAAAGGGATTTGTCTATTTGTTTGTCAAGTGACAACTTGATGGAAATGAAGATATCTGTCACATACCCAAGTTTGAATAAACACAGCTTGACAGTGTGTGCTTCTGCTGAGAAAAACTGATACACCAGGGAAGAAACCAGCTTCTGCCTCAGTGCTCAAGCAAGAATCTAAGTGCTTTTCCTGAAAACCCTGCCAAATGTCAGTCTGCAGCCAAAATATTTTCTATTATCACTTTCATCTTTGTGTCTAGAATATTACAAAGATTTAGGGTTTAAAATTTAGTAAAATTAACAATTTTACTGATTAAGCAAAGTCCTTTTTGAATGACTCTGGCTTGCTTTGGGAATGAATGCTATATAGAGCACAGTCCTTATCAGAGCATCTGAGGGCCAGCTCTCTGACAATGCCCTGCAGGAACACTGCTGCCCACACTGCTAAGCACCAGCACTGTATGTGTAAACACGTGAGGGACAAGAAAAGCCCTATTAGGAAAACACCTTCCACCTTATGGAACTCTTTGGGAGAATCAACTTCTGTAGCCGAGCGGTGGTGGCACACGCCTTTAAATCCAGCACTTGGGAGACAGAGGCACGTGGATCCTTGTGAGTTTGAGGCCAGCCTGATCTACAGCAGAGTGAGTGCCAGGACAGGCTCCAAAGCTACAGAGAAACCCTGTCTCAGAAAAACAGAACAGAACAGAACAAAACAAAGCAAAGAAACAAAAACAAAAAAAAGAACCAACTTCCCAGAGTCCTCAGAACATACTTGATGAACTACTCCACAGTTACATATACTATGCATGCACAACCAATCAGAATGTACTTATTTACAAAAAAAAAATGCATTAATGTAAGCTCCCTCTTCCCCCTACCCCCTTCTCTTTCTTTTGTTAAAATAGCATGGCTAAGAGAATTTGGATTAAAATGGACATATGTACTGTTAAACAGAAACAAAGAAAAAGGTTCTTACGGGGAGGTAAGGTGCCAGGGCTCCACAGGACTCTGCCACAAGCAGTCTTCTTTCTGGATATTTGTGATTAATCTGGAGTCAAAAACAAGCACATCAGTCAAATGGAAGCAACACACCCTCTCTTCTTCCAAAAAACAGTTACTTTTCAGCAGAATTAGTATTGAGAATATAGTACACTGTCTTCCTTTTCCACCTCTGGGACTGCCTGCGTGTCTATACCTGGGTCAGGAATAAGGGAATCAAGGGCAGCCTAAACATCAAGGCACAGGGGTATCTGTTAAAGAAAAAAGGGAAAATAAAAGATGAAGAATTGGCAAGGTATCTAGAAATCATGTGTTTGCCTAGGTCTAGGATCTCCTTAGCATGTCAGAAGAAGCAAGCACTTGTAGCAACAGGAGGTGGAGAAATCTTCTGGACCTAAGAGAACTGGCGTGTGATAAACACCAGTCTGTTTTCACCTGTGGGGCTAGTGGGGCTAGCCAATAGGCTGGCCATGCTTTAAGCAGCTACATGAGAACCTCTTTCCTGTTGGTGAATGCAAACACTGGGTCCGCCATGTGCTGACTACAGTGAACTGAAGCAAACTAAAGAAGTCACATGCTGGGTTAGTTCCCATATGTCTTCCTCATGGAATATAAATCTTTCCTTCACTGGGAAAGAAGTATATTGTGCTCATATTCCCATATCAAAAGATGACATAATTCAATAATGTTTTGGATGCCTAAAATTAAGAAAAGAAATTATATAGAAAGCTACTGGGCAACAAACTAGAGGTAGGTGGTGAGTCAGATCCCTGACCCACGATCATAAAGGTCACAAAAGAGAGATGGCAGAGATGTATGTAACAAACATCTCTGAGCTAAATTCAATCCGGTCACAATTGCTCTGAAAGCAGAGAAAGTTGGACTACCAGAGATTTGTGTTTACAGTTCCACCTCGTCCCTCTCAGTCTAGTGCACTGCACCTCAGGAAGAAACACACAAAATCAACTGCATTTCTTCAGTTAATGAATAATAAGATTCTCTTTAGCTTTACAAATAAGATATGAAACAAGCACAAAACATACATTCTGAAAGCTACAAACCACTGTGGTAGATATTTTGATGAACTTCTGTTACCCTAAACTCAGATCGGAAACACATAATTAGGACGGGAATCTTCTCCAGATCCATCTATAGATTAAATAAATTACTTGAAGAAAACAAAAACAAAAATAAAACCCAGCTGGCTTCTTTACAGAAATGAAAAGCAGTTCTTAAAATTCATATGGAGAAATAAGAGACCCATAGTAGCCACAGTCAACCTAGCAGTGCATTTGTTTTGGGGTAAACAAATGCTTTAATTTTTAAACTGGATGCATAGATGAATGTACCACTCTGTGAACACACTGACCATTCAGAGATAGACTGAAGCTAACACTGGAATTAACAAAACTCTGGGGGTGCTTTTGAAAACTAGCTCAGGCTTGTCTAGAACTCACCAGTACTGGAATTGCACACATGTACTACTACATGCCTGGCAGAATTTTTTACTTTTTAAATTTTCTTAGGGATTTTGAGGCAGGGTCTAGCCTTGACTCCTCCTGTCTCTGTCTCTTGAGTGCTGGGATTAAATGTGTTTATCACTGTGTTCAGTTTAAGTGCAAGCTAAAAAGAGAAAATGGAAAAACTAAAATCATCTCTTGTAGTCAAGCTTGTAGTCATGTTAGCTAGATTTTCCAGATCTACAGAGACGTATTTCAGAGGATAGGCATTCTTCAAACCTTTTAAAGACTACAGAATATGGCATTTAAAGTGTTTTAATAACTTAAGACTTTCCATGACATTAGATACATCTGTTCCTGGCAGCACCAATTACTTCAGGAGGATGATGGGCATTGAAGAGGCTCCTTATTGAGTTTGCTAGTCATTTGAGCAAGAAACTGCTTTTGCTTTGACTGCTTGATGGTATGCTGTGTGAAATGGACATTCAGGACCCACAGAGAAATGACTGTTGAACTTGCCTAAAGGTGAGACAATCCTTCGGGGTTCCTGCTTCATGAAAGAGTCTGCCAGATATTCTGCAGGACACAGAAGAAAGTGATGACAAACTGCCAATAGAGGTGGAACTATGTTTGAAATTTCCTGCTTCATGGAAAAGTCTGTTGGGTACTATGGGCCTGTAGGCTGAAGATGGATGCCCCAATATTACAGAAGAATTTTGGGTGACTGTCCAGGCAGCAAGATGCCTCTGTCAATTCTAGAGTTTTGGAAGTAGCTTACAATGCACTTCCTGTTTATTTAGGTGATATTATATCCCTCTGGAGTCTTTGATGAAGTTGAAGAATAGATAGGTATTATTATAGTTTTCCTTAGTTATAATAAAAGATAAAGTAGATATAAATATTGTAACTGTAATTCTTGCTTAACACCTGTTTTATTGTATGTAATGTTAAAGTTAAAATGTCCCTTTTTATTTAGACAGAAAAAGGGAGGTGATGTGGGATTCCCCTCTGTATGCTGTGAATACCATTGATTAATAAAGAATCTTCACTGGCCTGTGTGGGCAGAATAGAGAGGTAGGTGGGGAAAACTAAACTGAATGCTGGGGGAAAGAAGGTGGAGTCAGGAGATGCCATGTAGCCTCCGCTGGGAACAGATAAGCTGGAACCTTGCTGGTAAGCCACAGCCACGTGGTGAAACACAGATTAATAGAAATGGGTTAAATGAAGATGTAAGAGTTAGCCAATAAGAAGCTAGAGCTAATGGGCCAAGCAGTGATTTAATTAATACAGTTTCTGTGTGGTTATTTTGAGTCTGGGCAGCTGGGAATGAACAAGCAGGCTCCTACAACAGAATGGGAGCTGGAGAGATGGCTTAATGGTTGAGAGCACAACATGCTCTTTCAGAGGACCTGGGTTCAATTCCCAGGACCCATGGCAGTTCACACCTGTCTATAACTCCAGTTCCAGAGCTTCTGACACTCTCACACAGATGTTCATGGAAGCAAAACACCAATGAACATAAAATATAATTTAAAAAAAAAACTACTACAGTAAAATGAATTTGATTATAAATATATAAACTTGCTGTATTAAAGTTCTACACTTTGCAAACTGCAGGTATCTACAATGTATACAGGTTCTCCATTTGCACACATACTGTTAACTCTTCGTCAACTTGCTAAGTAAATAGCGCAAGGACTTTGTACTTGCTGGACCTTACTGCATCTAGAGTCTTGGTTCAACAGCACATCCTCAGAGGAGGACAAGTGTTCTACCATGCTCAGTCCTCTACTTTGTCTTTCTTTATACTGTTTTTCTAGTTACTACAGCAGTACCTGGCATAGGAATTAGTGTTTCTAAGTATCTGATGAATGAATGAATAAAGCAAAGCATCCTAAAGCATTCTTTTGTGCAAATAAACGATACGCAGAGCGATGGACAGTCATAATTCTCCTTCCATGGATTTCCCCATGTACTTTTAAAAGAAAATATAAACCTTCAAGAATAAGAAGAAAATAGCTAAGAAAGCCATGCAGGTAACTTACCTGTTCCCAACACTGTGGTAAAAGTTCAGCCTCCACACGTGTCGGTCCAACATGTCGTGCAAATGCCACACAGCCTGTCAGTATCATTTGTCTGAAAAATAATAGGAAAGAAACTGGTAGTGCATCAGAATATTGAATTACAACCACGAGTTAAAAAGAATTAAACAGCCAGTAACAGTAGCACCCCTTTAATTCCAGCACTTGGAGGTACACATATCTCTGTGTACCTTGACCAGCCTGGTCTATGTAAGTTTCAGGCCAGTAAGGGTTAGATGGTGAGACCCTGTCACAAAACAAACTTACACCAAGATAAATTAAAAAATAAATTGACAAGAAAAGAATCAATTCTAAACATCCTTATTATTGTTTCTCAATTTTTCACATTAGTGTCTTTATTATGTATTACAGTAACCTTCCACTCAATAGAGCCCACATGTACTAATACGAGCTTATTAGGAGATGCGCACTTATTCTTAACTGCACTGCTGAGATCTAGGGCCTCATGCCATCCAAGTTATACTCTAATCAAATCTTTGGGAATTGTACCACACAAATTCCCTATCATTTATATCTCCCTTTATTTCTATTTCTCAGTGTTTCTTTTTCATTTTTCTATTTCTTCTATTTTCCTCCACTTTAGAAAGCCAGTAAATTAAAGTGAATAAAAAGAGATATACTGAGAAATTCTATCACCTGCTTTCTCATGAGATATTCCAAATAACTGAGTATTTCTGTACCAACTACATACATATGTATGTGTTCCACAACTGTTAGATAACTGTAGAAAAGTCCAAGTATGGCGGGCACACTTGTAGGGCCAGTTAAGAGACTGCAGTAGGCAGATCTACGAGTTCTCTGGCCGACCAGCCTAACCTGTTCTACTCTAGACCTCTGAAAAAAGCTGCTTCAAGGGTCAGGTCTGGAGCTAGGCTAGTGGTAGAGCATCTGCAGATCACTGGTGAGTCCCTGGGCTCTATCCTTATTGCCGACAAGAGTAAAATTGTGCATTGTGTCTGAGGAAAGTACCCAAACTGTCCTATGGTGAACCGAAATTCTCGCGTGAACCCCCAAACCCTGGTCATAGTCATTGCCACACAAATTTTAAAATATTTCTTCATGATATGCATGTACTACTACTACATTAACCACATCTAAACATTGAAAAGAAAAAGTGATAGCTCTGAAATGCAGTTCAAAATAAAAAAGGTCAGATGGCCAGTATATTATTAATAGCACTGGAAGTAGGCTATTATAGCAGTAAAAAAATGAGACTACTTAGCTAGAAATATGGTATCATTTCTGGTTGTTGTCAAAGAACTGCAGAAAGTACCATCATGGAGTATAAAACCAGGTTTTACTGAGATATTGCTAAAGAAGTCTGAGATGAATTAACTAAAGAAAAATAACAAGTGGCTACCTATCAAGCATGTGCTAATGAACATATCTGTCTACTTTTCATTTGTATTATATGATAATATAGAATATTGCTATTAGTCTATTTTAATAAAAAGTTGTATTTCTGTAATATACCTGGTCTACAAGAGCTAGTTCCAGGACAGGCTCCAAAACCACAGAGAAACCCTGTCTCGAAAAAACAAAAACAAAAACAAAAAAACAAAAAAACACAGTAGTCAAGAATGTTTTATTTCTGATGTGAAGGCTTGGCCACCAGGTGGCAGTGGTTATGTTTAAGTTTTGCCTTGCCTGTCTCAAAAAACAAAACAAAATTTGTTTCATAAACTAAAAATGGGATGTAAAAAAGGTATTTCATTACTAAGTTATTAAGATAGGAAAAGGCATTTTTTAAAAGAAGAGAATGAGACATACAATTTCTTGTATAAATTGTACTCAGAAAACTTTCAAGTTAGATGATAAGTCTATAGTGAGCGATCTACTTTCCCTCAGTAGTAGTGCATGCAGGGTTCTAGTGCCACCCCGACTCTGAATGTGTCCTGAGGACAAACAAGTCTCTCCGCTCGCTCTTTGGTATATTCTACTAAGAACAAGAGACAGACACAGTGTAAATGTTGGGATAGCTTAGACTGTGTGATCATAACTTTGGAGCTCTTTCTACTTCAACTTCCCAGCTTTATGTGTCATGACTCATTTTTTATTTTATGATTTTACATAGTCAAATGATCAGAAGATATAAAAAGAAACCCTAAAATTAAATACTTACAAAGCACAACTCTGTTTTACAAAACATCAGCAAAATCCCTTTCATTATTTATTAAGCTAAAGATTGCATAGAAAAACATCCACTGGTGCGTTGTTTCCCTAAGGCCAGACTGCTTTCTTCATGCTCCCCTAGCAGCTTTACTTGGTATTTGAACATTTTCCTTCTTGAGGCAAACAACACACTTTCTTGATCAAACCAGTCCCTCATGTTCCTGTGTGCGGGGTGCTGTCCTATGGCGATTCCACGCATTTGTACCTGATGGCCATCAGGGGCTGCATGCAAGCTCCAGAAAGGACCTGTTCCTGGTAATTCCACCCCATCCACTGCTGCAGAGTTCCCACCTAACTTATGTAGAAAGAACAGGTCTGAATCTCTCAGAAACTGGTGTGACCCTCAGGAACCCATTTGGTGTTACATCAAGCTTTATGATGGCAATAAAGGTTTAGAAGTATTATAGACGATGGGCCAGCTCTCTGCTTTCCTCCTGAGGGTCTCTGCCACTTCATTTACAAAATGGTTCCTGGTCTCATTAATCCTGAGAGATCAGTAAAGATAAAGATGCTAAATTCTGTTAGATTCTGACCAAGAGCCAATTCATGGATTGACTAGAGTTCATGAGAAATCAACACTTTAAAGAACAAAGCATAGATTCAGTTTGCAAAGACTTAGTTATACTAATTATAAAAGTAGAGACTCAACAGGATTTGTACATACTTTTCACAGCTACTTTTGCTTCAAGAATTTACTTATTTTCACAGGTTTAATTTCTCAGAGTGTTTTCCCTATGATCTATTTATTTATCGGTATAAGTTGCAGGTTCCTTTAAAAATGAAGGTGAATAGAAGGAAAACAAACTCAATGATAACACTATTGACATCATACTCAAGATGGTGGACATATGACAGAACTCCAGCACACTGAAATTGATACTGGGAAGGAAAAAAGGCCTGTAGATTAAATCACCAACTATGGTGCTCCTTAAGAAAACTAGTATATCAGCATTGCATTTGTTTATTCCTGCACACCCACCTTTGCTCATCATCCGGCCTCTTGATCAGGTTGAAGAGTATGTGGAGGAGCTGGTCTCTTTCTTTAGGTTCAGGGTGTAGGCATGCTGTACACAATATGAGGGGGATCAACTCCTAAAGAAATATGAGAGTGGAGAAATTAAAAATAAAAATACAATGCATTAAATCCTAATTTTTATTTCCAGAGTACCTTTAAAACCTCAATAAACAGAGAATATTAATACATATATATACTGGTTAAAGATAAGGATAAATCACAGTGTAATAAAAATTATTCAAGGTTCAACTAACCTTTTTTTTAGCCAGAACTGCCAAAGGATCCATTAGGTTTTTACAGTAAATAACATCCCATAATCTGACAATCTGATATAACATTAATTTTAAAAGTATTTTAAGTTTCTCACAAAAGTTTACTACTTTTTTTTTTAAAGCATTAAAAGTTGAAGAAAAGAAAAAGTAAGAAAACAAAGTTTTTTCCTGGGACCGGACATACATCTCAATAAGGTACTTACTTAGCTTGTACATAAAGCCTTGACCTCCAACCAACACTACATATACCAACAATATAAAATTCCAAGTAAAAAACAAACACAGGTATACAAAAATCAAAATAAATGGAAACACAAAAATCTTTTCCCAAACTATATAACAAAAATTCCTTTACACACACACACACACACACACACACACACACACAATGTGCTTCTGTCAGTATGAGCTATAACTTAATAATTTTGTACCCTTCATATTTAATTCATTGTCTAATTAAAGTGACCATTCTTGGGCTATAGGTGCAGATCAGTGGGTATTACTACTGACCATAATTAGAAATATTTGATACTAAACTGAAAATTTAAACTACATTTCATCGTACAGTCAACATATAGAAGTAACAAACTTTTTTTTTTAAAGAAGTACCAAGTTTCTTTTTCATAGAAATGTATGAAATTAAAGCTGTCCACATTTTCATTAAGACAATATTCTGGATCCTAAATATATTATGTTTTTCATTTCTAATGGTTAAAAAAAAGCTGAAAAGTAGAAAGATATTTTTGGAGAGAAATGCTCCAAACTCTAAGTATTCTAAAGAAATCATGAGAATATATTAAGATTGGAGGGAAGAATCTCTCTTTCCCATTTACCTAATTACCTGCCTCAAAGTATAAGCAAACTAAACCATTAAGCAAGCTCTGCAGCTCAGAGCCTAAGAAGCAGGTTTAAATTGTGTGTAGATGACATAAGTTTAGAGTTGGGAAGGAGCTAAAAAGCAAGACTAAAAAGCCCTTTTATCAAGGTTTTTATATTTCATATTAAACTTTAATTATCTACTCTAAATTTTAAATTTGAAGTTATAAGATCTAGACAAGAGAAACTCCAAACAAATGAGAGAAGTAAAAAGTGTAAAGTACTTATTCTGTTTCTTTTTTTTTCCAATCATGCTATTTAGAAGCCTATATGGATTTCAGACTAAACAGCAACTAAAAAATTACAGAAAATTAGAAAAAATAGTTCTGTGCTGAGATTGTAAGACAGAATATTCAAGTTCTGCATGACCACTTTGGGTTCTTGGCGGTTTCTATAGGTCTGACCCTCATAGACTCACGTGTGAATAATTGGCCTATAAGAGGAGCACTAAAGGAGAAGAATCTACAGATTAAAGACAATTCCCATTTAAATGCCAACACAATTCTTTAGAGACCTTGAAAGAACAATATTCAACCTCATATAGAAAAACAATAAACCCAGGATAGCTAAAATAATCTTATATAATAAAAAGAATTTCTGGAGATATCACCATCCACGATCTCAAGCTCCACTACAGAGCTAAAGTAATAAAACAAGCATGGTTGTAGTATAAAAACAGACGGTGGATCAATGGAATCTAAGTGAAGACTTATGAATGAAGACACACATCCATGGACATCTGATTTTTGACAAAGGAGTCAAAATTATTCAACGGAAAAAAGAATCTTCAAAAAATGGTGATAGTCTAACTGGATGTTGGCATGTGGAAGAATGCAAGTAGATTCTTATCTATTGCCCTGCACAAAACTCAAGTCTAAGTGCATCAAAGACTTCAGCATAAATCTAGTTACACTGAACCTGACAGAAGAGAAAGTGGGAAATAATCTCGAATGCGTTGTCACAGGAAACAACAACCACTAGTAGGGCAGAAACTAAGATCAACAATTAATAAATGGGACCTCATGAAACTGAAAAGCTTCTGTAAGGCAAAGAACACCGTCAATAAGACAAAAAGGGCAGCCTAGAGAATGGGAAAATATATTCACCATCTCCAAATCTGACAGAGGGCTGATCTTCCAAATATATAAAGAACTCAAGAAACTAGACATCAAAAGTTCAAATAAAACAATTGAAAAATGGTTTACAAATCTAAACAGAATTCTCAACAGAAGAATCTCGAGATGCACTTAAAAAAATGTTTAACATCCTTAGCCATAAGAGAAATGCAAATTAAAACGATTCTAAGATTCCACCTTATATCTGTCAGAATGGCTAAGATCAGGAACACAGATGATAACTCATGCAGGAGACAATAAGGACCAAAGGGAACACAGATGATGATAACTCATGCAGGAGACAATAAGGACCAAAGGGAACACAGATGATAACTCATGCAGGAGACAATAAGGACCAAAGGGAACACAGATGATGATAACTCATGCAGGAGACAATAAGGACCAAAGGGAACACAGATGATGATAACTCATGCAGGAGACAATAAGGACCAAAGGGAACACTCCTGGGTAACAATGGCACGAGTGAAAACTTGTACAGCCAGTTTGAAAATCAATATTGAAAGTTGTTTTCCATATTGTTTCTTAGAAAACTGAGACTCAATCTACCTCAAGACCCAGCTATACCACTCTTGGGAATATACCCAAAGGATGCTCAATCATAACACAGGACACTTGCTCAACTATGTTCATAGCCAGAACCTGGAAAAAAAAAATCACAGATGTCCTTCAGCTGAAGAATGGATAAAGAAAATATGAGTCTTACTCAGCTGTTAAAAACAATGACATCACAAAATTCAAAGGCAAAAGGATGGAACCAGGAAGTCTGCATGGGACTGACTTAGGCCCTCTACATATTTGTGACAATTGTGTAGCTTGATCTACTTGTGGGACTCTTGACAGTGGGAGCAGGGATTGTCTCTGACTCCTCTAATGGCTTTTGGAACCCTACTCCTCAAACTGGGTTGCCTTGCCCAGCCCTACTACAAGGCGAGGTGCTTAGCTTTACTACAACTTGATAAATCAGATTTTGTTGCTCTCCACAGGAAACCTGCTATTTTATGAACAAAGGAGGAGTGTGCCTTGGGATAATGCTCTTGCACATTGCCAAGATTTGTCACTTGAATTGGTTTAATAAAACACTGATTAGCCAGTAGCCAGACAGGAAATATCAGGGAGGGGTAAGCAGACTATGAGAATTTTGGGAAGAGAAGAGCAGAGTCTGGAGTCATGGTCAGTTGCAGAGTAATCAGGATGAGAAAACTGCACTGAGAACAGGTAGCAAGCCATATGGCTACACAGAGATAACAATTATGTACTAATTTAAGCATAAGAGATAGTAATAAACCTGAGCTACCAGCCAAGCATTTATAATTAATACAACCCGCCTATGTGGTAATTTGGGAAGCAGCTGCAGAATGGGGCAGGACAAAAACTCACCTCCGATTACAAGAGTGGATGGGGTAGGGCAAAAGGCAGGTGGAGGGGAGGGACTGGGAGGAGATGAGGGAGGGGAAACTGCAGCTGGCCATACAAACAAATAAACAAACAGGTAAGTAAGCAAAGTCATTAAAAAAAGAGTTGCCACTTGCCATGGTCATGTTATCTCTTCAAAGCAATAGAAACCCTAAGACAAATGCTAATATCATGATTGATGGATTAACTGAGATTTTATTGGAGAACTCTCATAAAATAAATATTTAATCTGATTTGGAAGTTTAGTAAAAGTGCAGAGAAGAAATGACTTCTGAAAACATGAAAAACTCCAAAATTTGACCTATACTTCATGTCAGGCCAGATATTTTACTCCTTAGTGCCTTTCTTGTACTCCCAGCCCTCTTCCAATTTCTACATATGTATTTCCTATACTATTTTTCATATTCTTTCTTTGATCTATAACTTCAAAGTTATAAAATGAAGCAAAGATACGTGTATGCAAATACAAGAAAGTTTCTTGTATGCAGCAGAAGGATGGATTCTATTTTCATACCCAATCTGTTAGACTGTCTTTTTTATAGGTGAATTGAGTCCATTTATATTGAGATAGTAATGACCAGTGATTGCTAGTTCTGTTATTTTTATTGTTGTTATTGGCATTGTGTGTGCTTTCCCCTTCTTTAAGATTTGCTGCTGTGAGATCACCTATTGCCTGTGTTTTTGTGGATGTAGTTGATTTGCTTGGGTTTGAATTTTCCTTCTAGTACTTTTAGTGGGGCTGGATTTGTGGATAGGTATCTGGTTTGGTCATGGCATATCTTGGTTTCTCCCTCTATGGTGATTGAAAGCTTTCCTGGGTATAGTAGTTTGGGCTGGCATCCACAGTCTCTTAGTTTCTGCATAATGCCTGTCCAGGACCTTCTAGCTTTCATAATTTCCACTGAGAACCTGGATGTAATTCTGATAGGTCTCCCCCTATAGGATACTTGGTCCTTTTCCTTTGCAGCTCTTAATATTATTTCTTTATTCTATATGTTTAGTGTTTTGATTATTATGTGAAAAGGAGACGTTTTATTTGGTCCAGTCTATTTGATGTTCTGGAAGCTTCTTGTACTTTCATAGGCATGTCGTTCTTTAGATTGGGAAAATTTTCTTCTATGATTTTGTTGAATATATTTTCTGTGCTTTTCAGTTAGACTATTTCTTTTATCCCTATTATTCTTAGGTTTGCTCTTTTCACAGTGTCCCAGATATCCTGGATATTTTATGTTAAGAATTTATTGTATTGTACTTAACATTATCTTTGATCGATGAATCTATTTCCTCTATTGTATCATCATTGCCTGAGATTCTGTCTTCCATCTCTTGTATTCTTTTATTTATGCTTGTATTTGTGGTTCTTGATTATTTACTCAAATTTTCCACTTCCAGAAATCCCTCAGTTTGTGTTTTTATATTGCCTTTATTTCAGTTTTCAAGTCTTCTTTCATGTGTTTGATTGCTTTTCCTTGATTTTCTTTAAGGATTTTGTTGATTTCTTCAATTTTTTTTTCTTTAACCTTTCTTCCACTTCTTTAAAGGAATTTATCGTTTCCTTTTCAAGTGCCTCAATCATCGTCATAAAGTTATGCTAAAGGTCTTCCTCTGCTTCATCTGCATTGAGATGTTTGGGCTTGGTGCTGTAGAACCACTAGTTTCTGGTGGTGCCATATTGCTCTTTACGTTGTTGAGTGTATTCTTACCTTGTCTACTCATATCTTCCTCCAATTGGTATAGGTGAAGCCTGTGCTTCAGGGGTACCTCTTCCCCCCATTGGTGTAGTTGGGGACTGTGGCTCCACTGACTGCTCCTTCAGATGCAGGCAGAGCAGAGCCTCTAGTGATTACTCCTCTAGGCACAGGCAGGCCCAAAGATCAGATGGTCACTCCTCAAGGTATAGGCAGGACCAAAGCTTTCAGAGTCAGGTGGGGCAAACATTAACATGTACACAGAATGGCAGGGATGCTGGCTAGGACACAGGTGCTCTTTCCCAGAGGAATTTCTTTTTTTTCTAAATTTTTATTTAGTTCTACATTTTTCTCTGCTTCTCTCCCTGCCTCTCCCCCACTTCAACTCTCTCCCAAGGTCCCCATGCTCCCAATTTACTCAGGAGAACCTGTCTTTTTCTACTACCCATGTAGATTAGATCTATGTTAGTCTCTCTTAAGTGTCCTCACTGTTGTCTAAGTTCTCTGGGATTGTGATTTGTGGGCTGTTTTTCCTTGCTTTATGTTTAAAAACCACTTATGGGTGAGTACATGTGATAATTGTCTTTTTGTGTCTGGGTTACCTCACTCACAATGATGTTTTCTAGCTCCATCCATTGGCCTGCAAAATTCAAGATATCGTTTTTCTCTGCTGTGTAGTTCTCCATTGTATAAATGTACTACATTTTCCTTATCCATTCTTAGGTCGAGGGGCATTTAGGTTGTTTTCAGATTCTGGCTATGACAAACAATGCTGCTTATAAACATAGTTGAGCACATGTCCTTGTGGCACAATTGAGCATCCTTTAGATATATACCCCAAAGTGGTTATTACTGGGTCTTGAGGAAGGTTGTTTCCTAATTTTCTGAGAAATCACCACACTGACATACAAAGGGGATGTACCAGCTTGCATTCCCACCAGCAATGCAGGAGTGTTCACTTTTCATTTCAGATATATGCATGTGTTGTGTGTGGGACAAGTCTCAAGGTTGACGTATCTTCCTTAATTGCTCTTTTACCTTATTCTTTGGGGTAGAGTCTCCCAATCACAGTTTGACAACATGGCCAGTTTTGCTAGCCAGCCTGCTATAGGGATCCTGTTGTCATATGCCTATGCCTTTGAAGGCTTGAATTACAGTTGAGCTGCCAGCCCAGCCAATATTTATGTGGGTACTGGAGATAGAAACTCCGATACTTCTGTTTTCTTATCAGCTGAGCCGTCTCCTCAGACCCTAATCTCTCCCTCTCCACTCTGTGTGTGTCCTTGCCATAGCACAAGTGTGAAAGTAAGGACAGCTTCCGGTGTTGTCGTCACCATAAGACAGCTTCCGGTATTGTTGTCACCATAAGACAGGGTCTTATAAAAGTAAGGACAGCTTCCGTTGTTGTCGTCACCATAAGACAGGGTCTTATAAAAGTAAGGACAGCTTCCGGTGTTGTCGTCACCATAAGACAGGGTCTTATAAAAGTAAGGACAGCTTCCGGTATTGTCGTCACCATAAGACAGGGTCTTATAAAAGTAAGGACAGCTTCCGGTGTTGTCATCACCATAAGACAGGGTCTCACTCACTGCTGTGTGAGAGCCATCATCTTCTGGGATTTTCCTGTCTCCACTTCCTATCTCTCCACAGGAGTGCAGAGAGTATATTCACAAGTATTACCGCACCTGGCTTTAATCCCTACTGCAACCCGAGTGGTTTCTCTATGTAGACTTGACTGTCCTCGAAGTCAGAGATCCACCTGCTTCTGCCTCCTGAGTGCTGAGATTTAAGGTGTGTGCTGTGACTGCTCCCACAGCATCCGACTTTTAATTTGGTTCTCAGCAGCCTAAATCAGATTGTCCAGCTTACAAAAAAAAAATCAGTTTACTCATTAAGCCATCTCTTCAGTCCTATGTGTCCATAAGTTAAAGTGTCAAAAAGCTTAAATAGTTTATTAAAGATAATTTTTTTAAACTTATGTGCATATATCTATAGAAGCATGTCAGTTGTGTAGAGGCCTGAACAGATGTGTGGAACAAGTGTGTAGGACAAGTATGTAGAGGCCTGAATAGAGTCATGAACAGATTTCATATAATATCTTTCAAATCTCTATGAACTGTTTTTGCAGAAAAGGAAGTTGAACATTAAATCTACACAATTGCAAAGTTCCCTAAAGAATCAACAGATATTTAAACAGATAAAATTGGAAAACTCAGATGTCCCAATCATTTAACATACTAAAAACTACAGCAATAAAAAAGCATGGGAATGGCTTAAGGATAAGAATAGGATATACAGACCAATGGAATAGAACTGAGATTCCCAGATCCAAACAACCTATAGTAGCCAATTGTCAACAGAAGTGGCAAAGGCCTTCAACTGAAAATACTTTTTCTCTTGAACATATATGTCAGCTTAATAATCAATGTAAGGGCTATCTATAAAATGATTACAAGTCGTAATTGAAAAGGGTTTCATATCCAATCTATATGACTCTTACAGCTAAAACATATAAAGACAGTCCAATTAAAAATGGTCACAGGATTTGGAAAAAACACATTAGAAGTTAGTAAAATTATATGTGGGATGGGGAAAAGAATTTGTGTTGTCTGTCTTTTTCTATTTTAATAAAGTTAATGTTAATATATAGCTTCAAAGCACATGAGCGGCTAGGCCTCAACCCCCAGACTTGAGTCATAATGGCAGTTTCCAGGACCTTGACATGGGACAGTGGCCAGGCCCTGTCCTATAGAAACAAAACAAAGCAAAACAAAAAATAGAACAAAAAAGCACAATTATCAGGTCACAAAATCCATCCCATCCTGAACAGCTTTTGCCAGCCCAAAGAAATCCTCTATAAAGCCTGCCTCCTGCTCAGTTCTTTGCACCTGCATCTCACCCAAGGCAGCCACCTTCTTGTGTCTCTCCTAAGAAATCTTTTCTGTAAGGTGTGACCTGTGGTATTTTGGCTCCTGACTGCCAGGATATCTTACCCATCACAGTTGTAACACTTTATACTTTCTGAAAGTCTTAAACCCTGTTTCTAATGTGTTATGTCATCAGCTAGGATATTATAATGATCATCAGCTAACTAAACCTTTTAACTTTGTTTATGCTGAAAAAAAGCACATAACACTTGAGGAATAAGAAAAGCCTCAAATACCAATCCTTTAATCATAGGAGCTCTTTAAAAATACAGGCTTAAACAGGTGAAATATCAAAAATAAATTAAATTCCAAGAATTTAATAAGATAAGACAAATTTTGCTTCTTTTTTTCTCTCTGGGGGTACCAGGGATTGAACCTAGAGCCTCAAGGGTGCTAAGCACATGCTCTAAGGTTCTGTCCTTTTATAGCCAAGGATTTGTTTTAAACCAAATTAATATATACTTTATCATTTACTAATTTAATTTTGAGAAAATACAACTTTTATCGAATAGAACAAGAGGAAAAATTATTAAATAGAGAAAAGGATCAGTTTTTCATGAACCTACAAGAACACTCAATAATTTTTAAACATAAGAAAGTTAAAAATCAGCCAAAAAAGTATACATGTGTATACACACACATGATATCTGATTTATTGATGATACAAAACTATAAATACTTCATGCAATACAATCAGTTTTTAGTTAAGTGTTTATACTAATATGAAAAAAAGGCAAAACTGATTTTATAAAAGTCAGGTTTGATAACACTTAAAAATTATACCGCAGAAGAACAATAAGTGGGATGCAAACAATAGTTCATAACATGGATAGTACAAGCCGAGAGAGGAGAAGCTCAAACACCATCCTGCCAGGCAGAACCGCAAGACAACCTGAAATTGGACACTGATCCTTCAAGATCTCGAAAGCTTCCAGACAGATTAGTATGTCACAATCATTTCAAATTAGATACAGATAAAGCCATCATCAAGACTAGCTTCTAAGCTTTTTAAAAATTAAAAACATCTATAGGAATGAAAACTTTTAGGTCATTTTTTAAAATTAAAAATACTTATAGAAATAAAAACTTTCAAAGCTCTACATATCCTTTCTTGAGGATCAGTACGAATTTCTTTTGTTTACATAGATAACTAAGGTCAGCTTTAAATGGGTTTTGCCAATGCATTATATACCTAACATACTGTAGGTCCCATGAATATGAGTAAAATCAGTGATAAGTATTAACACAATAATGATAAAAACATATAAATTTAAATCTTTTGTTAGACAAATACAATAATTTATAACTATAAAGATAACTTCGTAATGTGTCCCTGGCTCATGGTCTAGGTCACATATGCTAAAATTTACTTGCAACTTTAACTAGATATTTAAAGCATCTGTAAAGAATGCAAATTCAAAACTTAAAAAAGGACCTTAAAAGGTTATTATTTTTTAGTATTTCAGCTATCTTACCATTATGAGATAATTGATTGTCAAACAAACATAATAAAACTAAGATTCATAACAAGCAATTACAAATGCATTTGGGAAAAATGTTACATTATTATATTATGTTAGTCTGTTAATTTTCAATGAGTGTCAACTTCTATAGACATGTCAAAGATAGCATCAAAAGAACAGAAAAAATCAATTACTGTTTGGTTACATGAAGATGACAGCATTCATGACACATAAATGGACCTACAGTAATAGCACCGCAGAAGCTAATAATGCTTTAAGCAAAACTGGAAACCATGGACACCATGCAGTTTTACTGAACTCACCTGACAGAGGTGTAAAACCATTCTCTAGGATCAGAGACGCATGCACAAAAGTAAGAATATGATTGCAAGTAACAGACTTAACAAAATAAAAATATAACACTAAACTTCAAAATGACAAAAATGATCACATGATGGGACTACTGGGATAAAAATACTTTTCTGTGTCTTACCTCTCTTTTGGCCAACAGCACATTAGGAACAATGTGTGGCAGGCAGCGTCCCAGCATTAACATAACACTCTCTTCACTGTCTGCAATCCTAGATACCTAGAAAACCAAACAGTTTAATGACAATTGTGGATGACTTCTGTGTGTAAAGGTGTGTACATGTCTATACTCTGGATGGAAAAACAAGCTCCAGCATCATAACTCCCACTACTAATAACAACACTGCCCCAGACAGCGTCATTTCTGTGGGGCGGTCATGGAGCAAGAGATGCTAGTAAAAGGGGTAGAGTTACTCATTTATTGTTTATGATGCTGGGGCTAACACTCACTGAGAAAACGCTTTTCTACTAAGCTACACCTCTAGCTACTAAGAAGGACAACACAAAAAGTTATCTATGCTAGCAGCTAGGGATGTGCACAGTAGGTTAACTATGGCGGTCAACAATGAATTGAACATTATAAATTAGCTTATAGAGAGGATTTCTCGTTTTGATTGTGTCCAACACACAAAAGTGGTATCTGAAGGACAAATGTCAGTCGTCCTGACTCAATGGATCCTTGTACCGTGATGTATCTAGTGTGTATAAACATGTATAATTCTACTTGCTGAGAAAAATATTTATTTAAAAGATAAAATAAAATGTCAATTAAAAAAAAAGTAGGGGTGAGACCCGGGAGGCATACTTCTTTCAGTTCTGGGAAGAAAGGATAGCCCAGAAATGGGACTTCCTCAATGACTACTGGTTTGTTTGCTTTTTCCTTAAAAAGATCCCTGCAACCATGTCAGGGCAACAGCTGTATTGAACTGCTTCAGGAAAGGCCCGAGAAAGCTGACCTGATTTTATAATGAAGTTTGCTGGACTGAGAGTGAACCAATAACCAACTACCTTCCTTACTGTTGAAATTTTTATGTACTATTTCTTAAAGAATAGGTTTTCAACTGAAATGCAATCTTAGCATAAGTATCTTTGTATGAAACACTATAAAAAACAAACACCCCTAAAACAGTAGAGATGTTTTATGGAAGCTGTGATATAAACTCACCTCTGATCCTAAACGACTATCTGCAGACATTCGACAAAAAGAGAGTAGTGCTTGGTGGAAAGCAGGTGACAATTTCCTGTAAGAAAATGGTAGAAAAAAGAAGATAGGCCTCAGGTATTGCACTGCTATCTCAGAAGGAAGTAAGCTGCAAATCGTGTACAGAAAGCCACATCCCAACACTAATCCTACCACATAAATGTTGCCCAGATTTCTCAGCCATCAGACTTGATGGGTAGAGAGAGCACATACAAATGAAGAACACTGCCCATCACCTAGCCTGATGCCAAATAGATGAATGGCCCTTATATGTTACTGCTCAAGCACTAAGTGGTACAGTAATCAGTAATTATAGAAAATATTTCCAAAATCTAAAGAGAGCACTATCTCCACCCTCCATTTGTTTATGTCTTCATAAAGGCTGACAAATGTTGAACAAGAAACAAAGTCAGAAAGGCATTACAGTTGTGCCAATATATAATAATTCAGTTTAACCTATAAAAAAACTAGAGAAAGGAAAGTTCGTTGAACATTCCTGATATAATTTAAGAGAAAAACATTGGAGGAACAACAGAAAATATCAGCTTACTTTTATATTTAATAAGAAAGGTCAAGCCTATCTCGCTCTCTAAAACATTGTGTCCATGTAATAGTACTCAAAAGGTTGACTACGAGCTGATTGTGTGCTCTATCTACAAAGACAAGACCAATAGCAAAAACTCACCAAAAGCATACTTAGTAGGCACCAAGTTGTATCCAAAAATGTCCATGATTGTAGAGTTAGAGAGATGTGCCAAGGCTTGTATCCTTTGCTCTTCTGGCACTCCCTACATTCTCTTAATGAATGGAGTCACAATCTGTTCTCTTGTTTAAACTAGATACCACAAACCACTCTTTCTCTAATTTCCAGTGGATTCATTCCTTTCTCTTCACTTCAAATCCAATGAACCCTCCCTCCATCTTTTAGTAAATCTCTTCCTTGCGTTTTCATTCTTAATGTTCTTTACCCACCCAGCCTCTGATTTCTTTACCTAGTCAACTCTCACTTAGCTTTAGTCTTAGATTAGATGACATTTCTTCAGGGAAACCTTTCTGCTTGATAACTAGGCTGGGTGCTTTGATTATGTGTTCCCAAAGCAAGACCCATTCATTGTCTTATTTTTCATACTTTAGTTTAATTGCTTCACATACACACACACTCTCTCTCTTTCACACCATAACGTTTGTGTATGAAAGGGTTACAGTGTCTCAGCCACCAGAGTATTCTTAGTAGCACTGCCTGGCATACAGGTATTGAGTGAATATAACCGCATCTACCTTTGGAGTATAAAAGAACTATACAGATGCTCTTATCTGGGAGGACTTTATAAGTGTTCCTACTACTGAGCACTGCAACATACATTTCCATATTTTATATCATCCACATTAGAACAAACACACCTTAAGGATTGCACACCTTATTCCAATTCTGTGAGCTTCATATATACAAAGATAACAATTATATCTAATAAGTACAGAAGGTTGTGGTTCATGAATGGAAATTTTCTTACACAAACAAATCCAGTACTTCTCAGTAATAAAGAGGACCTGTAAGTCTAAAGCAAATTAGCCAGCTGTAAGAATTTCATCCTAGTGTTGGGGATACTGTGCTTGTTTCTAATAAGAAGAGTACTATAGCCGAAAGCACACTGTAAGATTAGATGAGTAAGTATACACCAAGCACAAACACATGAAATAAAAAAAAACAGTAAATACTTCCATCTTAAAAGTATGGTTTTTTTAAAGTTACAACTGAAAATATTGAAAATTTATACTTTGTTCTTACTACTAGATAGTCTGAGCACACAGGACCGTAGTCATGGTTTACCTATTTTTTTACTTCCTAAATTTAAATACTGCAACCCAGCAAAAATTAAATGAATTAAGAGAATATTAATGACATCCTTCAGTAAAGATACAGAAACAAAACAATTTCATATTGCACAGGCAGCTATGCAGCACTAACCTCTGCTTGTGATAATACAAGGAAGGTAAGAGTCATGGAAGGAAAGGCCAAGAGCGTAGAGCTACTTATTATTTATTATATTATTTACATATTATCTATTAGAGGTTAGTTATGGCCGTAAGAACTTAGTGAAGACAGACTGTGTCAATTTATGTTCGTTCTTCTTATCGTTGACATAATTTAATAATTATTTGTCCCATCTTGTGACATGTATTCTGCCTATGAGCTAAGTCATTCCAAATGTATGAATTGGTAACTCTGCAAAAGGCATTCAAATATGAACTGAAGGTTTTCCAGCCCTACAAGCACAAAGAATCAAAGGCACATTTCAAAGTATGGCGTCACACTAACCTATTGGGCTGATCGAAGTGGACCACAGTTTTACTTGGTACAGAAGAAAGTGGTATTTCTTCTCTTTCCTTCTTGGGGAAAGAACCTGTGGACTTCTCTTTAGGAATAGAGGAATCAGGTCCACCTAGTGTTTCAAGATGACCATCCTTGTTTTTATACTGGTCTGAACTATTTACAACTGGGCTCCGTCTACTGTCTTCAGAATCTCTGTGGGAAGGCTGAACAGAATCACCAACTGCTGGGGTGGTAAAGTGCTCAGTTTTGAGGATGTCCATCTCACTGAAGAAAGAAAATTCCCGGAGAGCAATTTCAGTTTTGAAAGCTTCGACAACAATATTCACTCCCAGAAAAGAGGTTAATATAAACGGAACGTATTAAAAGGCAATTACTTCCTGAGTGACCACACTCTTCCTTAATAGCCATTGGTGCTTCATAGTCCTAAAAGTGTAGCTGCAAACTGTCAGTCAGGAGAAGAAACAACGGCCCTAAAGCCTGGTCTTGAGAACTATCCATTTGAAACACAGAGACCATCCCATCAAACCTAACTTAGTATTGTAAGAAGTAAATGAAATAATGAATGGTTCAGTATGAAACCACTAATGTAGAGTTAGTTTACTGAAACTGACAAGACACAGGTGAAGTTAAAATATCTAACTTCTTAAGTGTAAGACAAACTATAAGATACTATTGAAGCCTGCTTCACGCTACTATGTTTGCCAGACTTTTAGAAATAACAACTAAGTACTAACCTTTCAAGCCTTCTGATTTGCTCCATCAGTGACCATTTTTCATTATTTAATAAACTAATTTTATCTTCTAATTTCTGTACTAGCAAGTTCTAAAAATCAAAGCAGAAAAAAAGCAGAAACTCAAGATCTCACAGTAAGATTTTTACATAAATAATTTTTGTGAACATGAGTATTTAATTGGTATCTCTCACCTCTATAGGCTGGGAAGTGTCAAGTGTTGGAGGGACGTTGCCTAAAATTGGTGTAAGAGCCTCTAATTCATCTTCATCTACTCCACTGGCCACATCCACAAGATCTTTCCCAGTCACCTGGTGATTTCCAAAATCTCGGTAAAGCTGTAACAAGTCTGGGGGTTTGGGAATGTTTAATCCTACATCATCCCATAATTCAAAATCCTAATAGAAAACAAAACAAAAACATTAAAAAAGATTGGAGAAGTTGGAATGAGAGCTTACTGGGTAAGGGCACTTGCTGGCCAGTTTTGATGACTTGACTTCAATTCCTGGCACCCACATGGTAGAAGCAGAAGACCACCTCCAGAAAGTTGTTCCCTGACCTCACATACAGGCATGTGCACACATGCGTGCATGAACTCACACACTGTGCAGATGTAATTAAAAAAACTCTTTAAGGTAATTATGTCTTGTATTTTGAATCAAATATTGCTACTCTGGAAAAACCAAAGATAATATTGCATCATAATGTCTAAATGCATTGGGCAAGATGGTGCACACCTTTAATTCCAGCACCAGGGAGGCAGAGGCACATGGATCTCTGTGAGTCTGAGGCCAACCTGTACATTGAGTCCCCAGGTTGACCAGGGCTACATAGTGAGACCAGGTCTCAAAAATCAATTCAAATCAAATCAAAGTGTATATTCTAGGTACTCTTTCACTACACAATTATTATTCTAACAATCTTATGCTTTCTGTTTAATTGTGTTAGATGATAAGATGTTGCACTTTGGATGACGTACTGAGTGTGATTACTAGCACTGGAGCAAGAACGTCTAAGTACTTGGTTCACCAACATAATTACAAGTTACAAGCAAACTGACTGACGGCAATGTTCTTCTTTCATCCCACAGACTCTAATGAATTAATAATGAGCTTAAACTGCTGATCTTGCCACGGCCGCTTCAGTCTAACTTGAATTGCTTCTGGAAATTTAAAGAATCCAAATAGCTACCTGAAAATGTGTTGTGTTTTGAAAAATTCCCTTTAATTCAGAATAATTAAACTTCATAAAATCACAAAAAGGTTCAGCATCTTGAATACTCCATGGCAAAGATTTTTGGATGGGATGTATGATATTACATAGTAATAAATCACAGATACATATCCTTTCTTACCATCCTGTCTTGTCCTAAAATTAAATTGTTACCTTATTATAATTTGTTTATGAGACTCTCTGAAAAACTTCAGCATAGTAATGTTAATATGCTAAACATGGCACTTTAATTCTTTGATGGCTTACTTAAAGAATGGAATAATTAAAATTCAAAACTAAATAAGAAGTTGATGTGAGCACTAAAATTGGGGATTTGGAGAAAACAAGACTTAAATTCAACATCCTTAGTCTCTTCTTATTGTTGCCAAGTTAATTTAGGTTAAAAGGACCACCCATGAAATGGGTATAATATTCATTACCTCTTAGGACTTTTAAAAGAATTGACTAAATATTTTTAAAGGCCTCGTGGTGCTGGCTTACCAGAAATAAATCATTTTTAGCTTACATAAATTATGAAATGAATATTCCGCACATCACTTTATTGCACTCTGCCTAACTCAGGTCTAGCCTATTGAGTCTTCAGCCATGGCCGTCCTAAAGGTGTGGCATCTCAATGCACTGTAAGTTCATCTTTGAGGGCAAAGGAGCTGAGTATCTTTCACAAGTTCTTTTCTATCTAGATACCTGTTTTTGGTGAAGCATGTATATAATTCTTTTGCCTGAGTTTTTAAAAAATTCTGCTATTCTTATTAAAGAGTTATAGCGTTCTAACAGATCCTTTGAATATTTTCACCCAGTCTATGGTTTGCCTGTTTACTCAACAGTGGTTTAAATTTTTTTTTTAAATTTCTTTATATATCTTTGCCAAGGTAAGCCACATCTGTGTGTGCCCACAGAGGCCAGAGTGGGAGTTGGCTTTACAGGTGGATATGAACTCTATAAGAACAAAAAGCTCTTAATTGCTGAGCTACCCCTTCAGTCCCAAGAACAGCTTTAAGAATAATTTGTTATTTTACTATTATTATTATTATTATAAATAATTATTATTATGTGTCCATAATGAGTGTGTCTGGGCATGCATGCCATGGCGCAAGTATGGAGGTCAAAGGAGTCGATTCTCTCCGTCCCTTTCTCCATGAGTTCTGAGGATCAAACTCAGGTTGCCAGGCCTGTGTGGCAAAGTCTTTATCTGCTGATCAATCTCACCAGCAAAATGTGCTTTTTAAAAAATAGAAAAATTGTTTTGTTGACAGTACATCTAAAAGCACCATGATTTTGGTGTCATACCTAAGAAACCTTATCTTTCAAAACTGTAATGGTTCACCCCTCTTACATTTACCGGTATAAGCCTTAAGTCTTATAGGTTCATATTAAACTCTATGATTCACTTTGAATTAAATTTCACATATGGTATGGAACGTGGTTTCAGTCACACTTAGAAGGTGCATGGACACCATGATGTTATACTACCAATTGTAAAATGACTGCCGGTCTATATGGTAGTAACTGCACTTGTGAGAAATTAACTGCCCGTGTGCATGTCTCCCTCCCTCTAGCTTCTACTGGAATCGGCTCCTTGGCCTACTTGTCTATATAACAACAGGATACCTTGTGATTATCTTGATTCAGGTCCTCTTTGTTCTTTATCAAAGTTGCTTAGGCTACACTAGTTCCTAGCCACTTCCATTTTAATTAATGTCAAATAAGTCAATGAAGAAACACAGACCTTCTATATCCTAAGCTCTTTATTTGTTAATTACTGAGGAAGTACTGCTGATATCTCTTGATACTTTCTGATTCTTAACTGAGTAGGACCAATTGTTTGCAATTAAAAGTACCAGTTTAGACTTACAGAGACCATCATACTGTTTGACCTGTCCTCTCTGCTTATTCTTCTTCCCCTTTCAACATTTCTCACATTTTAAATATTTACTATTCACTGTTAAGTTAATGAGAAAAAGGCATGATTGACTTAAACTATAACCACAGTATTCATGTTTGGTAAATATTTAATGTCTTTTACATAGAATAAGTTCAGTAAAGCTACCTATCATGTGGTGAATAAATATTTATAACCATAAGCCACATACTGCATCAAATACAATGACAGACTTCAAATATGAATGACATCACTAAAATTATACCATTTTATTAAGTCTTTGAAAGTATATTTTATGCCGATGAATTTCACCCTGGTGATATAACTGAGCAGTTGCTAACATTCTCAGAAAATGTCCTATTACATCATACACAATTAGTTGTGTTACATTTAAGTCTTGCCAAACACGTGAGGATAACTGAGGAATAAACTGCTATGTCCTTTAAAGAACTTCTATTCCTGTAAAAATATCCACAGTAGATTTTATGAATCCAAAGAATAACCTTCATTAAAAAAGATGGCCTCTGGGGGAAGGGTACAGCTTCAGAGGTCGAGTGTCTGCTGAGCACCATAAAGTAGATGAATGAACAAAGATAAAAACAACAGCCTTCTGTTTCCCTCATAATAAAACCTCTGCCATTTACTTCTGCAAAGTCGTATTCAGAGAACCAATCACACACACACACATATACATACATCATATATGGTCATTCACAACATTTTCTAACTGAATTTTCTAATTGAATATATGAAATACAGTGCTACTCAAAAAATTTTATAGTCAAACTCAATTTCTAAGCTTAATTGATTTATAGGACCAAGTAAACACACAGTTTTAAAAAGAATACTTTACAAATGCACACAGATATGAAGGGGCCATACTGTTAATCACAGGCTGTAAAAAGCTACCTGGAAAGAAAGACAAGTCTTTATTTAGAAGACTTACAAAACAGAAAAGATCCGTGAGCCAATGAAATACTAAATGGAGTCGTACCTGATTTACTCTTAGAAATTACCCACTTCTAAAAATCAAGCAAAGAAACAAAGTAAATTAAAAGCAGACATTACTGAACAGTAACTTTACCTGATCATCATTTTCATCTGAAAAGGTTATTGATGTAAGCTTGTAGTTATTCTTCAACAAAAACTCATTGACTAGGAAGTTGAGAGCTCGCTTTTCAAGAGGTTTGATTGGCTCCTGGAAGCAAGAATAAAAGAGAGATGGGAAAATGTGAGCTTTGCTCCCTGACGCCTGGGCTACGCGGAGGATAACTGGTGCTGTCATTCACCCACCTGAATTTCAGGACTTGATTTGTAATTTTTTCGTTCCTGCAAAGGAACTTCATGTTCTGGTGGGATAAAATAAGATAATGTTTTACTATTTTACACATAAAAACAGTCCAGCTACTTCTACATTGTAAAAGTGGGAAAAGGCTCAAAAAGTTTTATGTACACCACCTGCAGCCTTTGTTAGGTTGGCTCGGAGGGCCTGAATGGTCTCCTTGGCTTTCCGTAGTTCAAACTCCAGGACTGGACAGGGATTTGGATTAAACACACACAGGCATCCAACCAAGAAAAGGGAAACAAAAATAAAAAAATAAAAAGCAAAGATGGGTATGAAAAAAACACAATTTGTATTGAAAACAGAAAGCATGCAATCTTTATGAAACTTGTGAACGCATGCAGCAGAGTTGATTAGCAAGCAAACTGGTGATCGCTTTCTTTGAGCAGAGTTAGGGGTGTGTGTTCTAGCTGTCTGACAAGGAATAGCTATTAAAAATATAGTCTGTGGCCTACTTTTATTTGGATAGTTAAAAATTTGATAATCTTGGTACTTGTTGTAGTCAATCTGGGTAAGAAAATGTAATGAAATGTTTTTGGTTAACATAACTTGGGGGGGAGGTTAGCTAAAAATTACATGAAAAATAAGCAAATATCCTTATAAAAACAAAACAAAACAACCCCCCCTCCGACTTTTAAGTTACTTTGAAATGTAATGTTCCGGATGCTGTGACTATAGAAACACTAATGGGTATAGTTTCAGTGTGCAACAAGTGCTGTGTGTGTATACATTTTCCTATACGGAAGCATGTTTTCTAGAAACAAGCAGATAGGTTAAAGACACACATAAAAAAGACCTGAAAGGTTGGGTGGTGGTGGTGTATGCTTTAGCACTCAGAAGACAGAGGCAAGTGTTTCTCTATGAGTTCGAGGCCAGCATGGCTTACAAAGAGAGGTCCCAGGACAGTGAGGACTACACAAAGTGAAAAAAGACCTAAAGGTTTATGTTTAGTTCAAATTTAACATTAAGGAATAGAAATGAGTTAATTCTAAAGAAAATGATTATATATACGCCAATCATTTCTAAAATAGTTGTATATAATTATCTAAAGGTACTAAATAAAATTGGGAAGAATTTAAAAGGATAAGTCTTCAAATAGTTTATTTTCTGTTAAGAGGGATTAATAAAATTCAAAGATTTCTCCTACTATCATATAGTCTGATTATAGGATAACACCGATGCTGGGAACACCTCTTATTAAACTTTGAACATTATTTGTCTTAAGCAAAATTGAATTGCATGTATCTTAACTGTGAAATTTTCTTAAATTTATAGATATTGTGTTTATAAAATAGCAAGCTTAAATTTGAGGGAAAAGGTTACTTCTGTTAATTAAAACTCTGGAAAAAGTAATTGACTTTTGTCACAAATGGTAACTACTGTCTTGAAGAAAAACTAGACAATTTAATTTGCATCTTAAGAAATGCAACTTTGCCCTGATTTACCGGTAGACAAAAAGATGAAATGGCATTGGATATAAGAAAGCTATAAAAATACATGGAAAAAATAGGATTCACTCAGTTTGCATGTGTTCAGTAAGAACTCAAGATGTAGTTGAATCACAGCTATGACGGCCATTGATTTTGATGCACCGAGTTGAACGGCAGTAGCAACAGAAGCACTAGGAGGGCACTGGGTCACTAGGTGCCATAGGTAGTCAGCAAAGCCGATCTGCAACCACGCTGTGCAGCAAAGCGAAGACTTTCCCCCTAAACCACACCTTTGAGAAACTCCTTAGGAGTATGCTAAATTCAGATTATTTATATTGCAGAATAGACCTATGTAGAAATTTGCTCATTTAAAATGTTTTCAAAATTCTATGAAATTTTGAAAAAAGCACCTAACTAGACTATGTATAAGGAAAAAGTATACGTATTATGTTTTCAATAGCACTTAAAATTGTTCAAAATATACTACAGAACAATTGCAGATCAGAAATGCCCTACACCAGAATGATAGAAAGTCGGGGAAGGAGAGGAAAAAAAAGGCGGGGCGGGGGGGGGGGGGACTGGTAAAAACACAAAATGGGAAATACTCAAATTAAACTGGTGACCAGGAACAAAACAAAAAATGATTAGGCACAGAAAGCCAGAAAAACCCATGTCAGACGGCAAGAATTGATTTTACAAACATCTAAATACATATTGCCAAATGTCATTAGAGACAGCAATGCTTTGGAAAGACAGCCTTCGAAAATGAATCACTCTGCTGCATGTTTCTGAGTATACAACATAGGCTCTACAAGACAGAGCTGTATGCTCGAAGCTGTAACACATCTCTATAAAAGTAGAATATAACCAAGCAATATAGATTTAGGAGAATTTTACAAGATTTTCTTCTTAAAATTGATTCTCTGGCAATTTCATACATGTATACAAAATATTTAAATATTACCCTCATTATTCTTTTATTCTACCTTCTACTGCTAAGATTCTTAAAGCCACACAATATTTATACACATATGAATCTGTCTCCTCAAACAGCAGATTGAAGAGCAAACTGAATTACCCTGTAGAAGACATGCTCAGGAACAAGCTGTAAGCAGTTCTTAAAACCAGAATGCTTCCTGAAAGTGTATGAGGGTATGTATGTTTATATAAGAACCAATAACCAATCTGCTCATTCTACATGCCCAATCCAAATTAAGGTTATCTTAGTGAGATTAAATGTAGTAACTACAAACATGCGTGTATATTAACACTATATTACAATTTTACTGAGACATTTAAGTCAGTATAAACAATTTTAAATTACCATAGGTCCCAATGCAGTATTGTTTTTCAAACTACTTCATGCTGACATGAGACTGGAAATATATTTTTTGCTCAAACCAATAGGTCAGAATCAGGACTTTGCCTCTCTTTTCTTTGAAGATGTGTATTTGTCTTCTTTCAGGTGAGTTTTCTGAATTTCTTGTCCCCCTTATTATAATGTTACCAGAAATAACATTTCTCAGCTCTTCACACTTTAGTGTTCTATGAGTGGTTTAGGAGAGTAAGAATATAAATTAGAATAAAAATTTGTTCATTTTTTGTTTTGTTTTTCAGACAGGTTTCTCTGTGTAGCCCTGGCTGTCCTGGAACTTGCTTTGTAGACCAGGTTGGCCTCGAACTCATAGATATCCTCCTGCCTCTGCCTCCCATGTGCTAAAATCCTGTATAAACTCTGATGTAAAAGTAATAAAAATCTAGTAACATTATCACCCTACTGGGTTTATGGAATTTCCTGCCTATTCTGGGCTTAAAAAGCAAATTGTACCATTAAACATGACATAGTGATTAAGTACATCAGAACAAAATTTAAACTCTATAGTCCATAGGCACCTCTGTTTCTGTATTTCTCCAAGAGGCTGGAAAAGCAGCCCTTTCTCCCAGTCCTTTAAAAGAAGGAAAAAGCCCTTCCTATTATTATTCTTTCTGTTCAGGTTCCTCTATCACTTGTCTCAGAGTTGGCTTCTCTCATTATCACCCTTGGGCCCTTTCTCATTTTACCTAAACACCCATTTTTGTGACATTCTTTATGATCACTCTCTTGAAACCCTTTCACCAGACACAATCTTACTTTCTTATTTCTTAGATATGCCCACCTGGATATCTCCTAAGTTTTGCATCTGATCCTAACTAAATTGCGTCATTCTTTCTTCTCACACCTGGTCTGCCCTGAGTCATCTCCCCCCATTAATGATACCTCCAAGTCAACTAAGGAGAGTTTGGAGAATACTCATCACTTACATGTGGTCTTCATCCTCCCGTCAAGTAATGTCCAAATCATACTGATTTAAATCCTTTAGTAACTAGCAATCATCTCAACCATCTCTATAACAGGCCAAATGTCAGACCTCTGTGACATTATGCATTATTATATATGCTAATATTACGATGCTCAAATATCAAAGACAGAAACAATCTGCAGAAAATCTCATCCTTCTAAATTTACCTATCCATGATCCACAAAAATTTAATGACCACTGCCTTTATATTAACTGAGCCACCCACCACAATAGTTTTTACCTGTTTCAAATCCTACCTGAATTCCACAGTAACAAATTGCAGATAAATCTATTTTCAGAATGCTTTATCTACCCTTGTTGGAATACCAATCCAATTTTAAATGATATCAAATTATAAGATTCATATAAGGTTCAGTATAAGAAAATAAATTCCAAAAGTTCTGCTAATAGGAAAGAACACACACAACTTGCAAAAAAAAAAAAAAAAAACCAACCAACCAAACAAACAAAAAAAACCCCATGGGAGAAGATACACAAAATAAGAGAAATTAGATTTAAAAAAAAAATTCTTAGCCAGGCATGGTGACACATGCTTTGGGGGGCAGAGTCAGGTGAATCTCTGTGAGTTTGAGGCCAGCCTAGTTTACAGAGTGAGTTCCAGGACAGCCAGGGCTACCTACTGAGAGTCTCCATATCTCAAGGAAAGAAAAAGAAAAGAAAAAAAAATTCCAGGCCAGATATGGCAGTACATGCTTGTAATCCCAGCATTCAGGAGGTTGAGGCAGGAAGATCTTAAAGTTGAAGCCAACCTATTCACACAGATTTATCTCAGCAAAACAGAGAGGCTACTGAGCCAGTGGAATACAGGCATTGCCTCGGCCATTTCCCAAGAAACAAGACCATGGTGCTACTAAGTGTTTGTTACTCGGGACAGGGGCTGGGAACTCCACAGGCAAGATCTGAGTCACCTTAGAAGAGAACAGCATAAATACTTGGAATACAGAGTTAAGAGTCAACTACTACGTGCTGAGTTGACCAGCAGTAACTCTTCTTTCCAGCATCCAGGAGGATCTTTTCCTTCACATTAGAGAGCAGCTCTGCATCCCTTTAGATTTCATCAGTGTGTGAATACAGACGTTACACTCTAGCAGGCTGTGCTACAAGAGCAAAATCAGAAACTCTGATGGTAAAAGATGGATCTTGTGAAGCAAGCTCTTATAGTTGTGCACATGAAGGGCAGAGCACAAATGCCCATGTTCTTTCTTGGGTGTGAGCCATCCTGTTCTCTGATACAGAGTACCTCACTGGCCTGGAACGCTCCAAGTAGGCTGGGTGGGCTGGCCAGAGAGTCCCAGGAACAGATCCTCAGCACAGTGATTACAGGTGCATGACACTATATATAACTTTTCCTTTCCCTCCCTCCCTCCCTCCCTCCCTCCCGGTGTGAGTGTGTGTGTGTGTCCGGGGTGTGTGTGTGTGTCCGGGGTGTGTGTGTGTGTCCGGGGTGTGTGTGTGTGTGTGTGTGTGTGTGTGTGTGTGTGTGTGTGTGTGTGATGAGTACTGGCGTTAAAACTCAGCTCCTCATGGTTGCAAGGCAAGAACATTACAGGCTGACCTATCTCCCAGCCATAGTTCTAAAGCAATCAAAACCTTAGTTGTTGATTCCAAAACAATCTTACAACAAAACTGGGTAGAAACTACTTCACACTTCTATGTTCAAAATGCATAATAAGGTAAACAACAGCAATTTGAATATCACAAATCCATCATATCTTTAAGAAAACTTCAGCCATTTATTAATGAAATCAGAATTAAGATCATTTGCTTTGACATCTGCTAGAACTTACATTAATTTTATGTGAAAATGTATACTTCATTGAAAAATTGTCAGCAATAAAAAGTTTCAAATATTTACCTGTTTGAAAAAAAGTGACCGTGTAAGAATAATTTTATTTGGGAAAGATTCAATTTTGGTATCTATAAAAAATACACTTTTTCAGAGGTACAGTTTATTCTAAAAGACAATGTGGTCTTTGGAAATTAAACTCTTTTGTGTTCCTGTTAGTGGCAAATCTCTGAAGTATCATTTTACTACTTTATACAATAAAGATTTCATTACTTATTTTGCAGGACTGTTAACAATATTAGGTAAATATTTTCTATAAACACCTAAGCCTGGGGATAGGGTTCAGTGGGAAAGTACGTGAATGAGGTCCTAGATCCAATCACTGGAGGGTGGGAGGCGTGGGGGGACAGGTAGACATGTCTTCTGATTCACTTTTAAATTACTACAAATGATTAGCAAAGAATTGCAATCTTTAGAAAATGTGATTATATTCTTAAAGTCTCACATGTATATACACATCTGGTCCCATACATACTGAAAGCTGTTTTCTAGAATAACATGTCCTTCCTCTAAGGAAGATGAAGACCTTATTCATCACCCACCAGCACAGTATAGTAACAAGAAAATGACTGGCTCCCTAAAGGTACAGGTAAGATATACTGTTTGGATTAAAAATGTAACATCAAAATACCCACATTCAAAACATTATTTTTCAAAAAAAAATTTTTTTGTTTTGCCTGTAGAAATGTTTATGCTTCATGGTGTAATTGGTGGTGCCTGTAGAGGCCAGAAGAGGGTGCTGGAGCCATGGGGACTGGAGCTACAGATCAGTGTGAGCTCTGAAGTAGGTGGTGGGAAGTGAACCTGGATTCTCTGAAAGTACAGCCAGTGCTCTAAACTGCCCAGCCAACTCTCCAGTCCGACATTCTACCGTTTGTTGTGCAAAGGTGTAGAGGATGAGGTACTCTGCTCTATCTGGAACTTTCTCTGGCTCTTCTGATACAATGGCAGATGGAATGGCTCAGAGCCTGTTTCTTAACAATGCTTTCTGTGACTTAAATAATGAGAAACTCTTCAGTATAATGGAATCTACCTTCAAATAGAAATTAAAGAACACAATTATATGGGCAACTTGTTGGTAAGAGGTTTTTTTTTGTTTTTGTTTTTGTTTTTTCCGTTGGGATTTCTCTGTAGCTTTGGGGAAGAGTTATTTTTTAACATGTAACTATACACATTAAAAAAAAAAAAAACCCTGTATTTGATCCCCAGTACAGGCAACACAGTAGTGGTGGCATACAGCTGTAATCCCAGCACTTGAGAGGTGGAAGTAGGGAGGGTCAGAAGTTTAAGATCATACCCAGGTACATAATGAGTTCCAGACTATCCTAGATACATGAGAACCAACCTATCTCAAAAAACAATAACAACAAAGCTACCATATATTTACTATACAATATAAAATATTTCATATTTACCAGAGAAAAATGTATAGCTCAATAAAAAATTTAATATTTACTATATAATATTTAATATGCAATTATATAACAATGCTACTTTACAAATGATACAATAAGATAAACCAATCCTGAGTTTATTCAATTAACTTTCCATTTGATTTGCTATTTTTAGATGTGACAGATGTGACTTGTAGTTTTTTTTTACCTAATTCTTTTCTTTGGTTGGAATCTCACTATGCAACCTATGCTAGACTCACACCTGGGGCAAGTCTCCTGCCTCAGCTTGCCAAGTGCTAGATTTTGATGTTTTGATGACTGTTGCTAAATTTTATGCTCACAACAAAACAGTTATAAAATATAGGTCACAGTAAATTTTTACAGTGACATTTTCATTAAATTGATATTACTATTATTTATAATTTTGAGCCCTCTTAGCTTTAGTTGAATTAAAATCGATTATCCACCCACCAACTTACATAATACCATGAGTTTTAAATATCAAATCTCTAGTCTTGAGCAAGGAATGGAAACCATATATTGGAATGGAATTTTTAATTAGGTCAAAGGTAATCCTTCACATTAACAGGGAGCATATGGGTCAGTTAATTGTGGGTTCTGTTGCTAGGCTATCTGGATTTGAATCCTTGTTTCACTACTCAAGTCTAGTACATTTTCTCCCAGAGCCTTAGTTTCTTGTGGGTAGGTGGTGATGCTTTAATGAAACAGTAAACACTTGGTGTTTACAGTGGAGCAAGCGAGTATAATACAAGAATTGTTTATTTTTATTATAGTGACTACAGTAGATCAGCACTGTATAGGCTTTAAGAAACCTGTCCCAGTATGTGCAAGAAAAATCCTTTACTAATAGGTGTAGATCGAGACTCACTCTGCCCTCACTGCTGTTTGTCCCGTATGGCCCTCCAGTTTCAGGAATGCCTACATCCCACTGGAGCTTAGTTCTTCCTTTTTATGTCTTACTCTGGACAGTAAGTCTGAAAGCAGTTCTATAACACTAAATGACTTCAATCCCAGGAAGTCGTTATCGTGAAGAACCAGATACTTGCACCAAAGGAGTCACAGCTTCTACACTGGCAAATTCCAGGGTAGATTCTGTGGAAATTCTCACTGGCATCAAAAGATACTGACAGAATACAGTATATGAGGACAAGTTGGTCCTCAGAAGCTCTACGGATCCAGTGGTGATTGATATCTTGATATCTATCTGGAAGGACAGGAGAGGAAGAGGGTGGGGATAGGAAGGGAGGAGACTGGTCTGAATAACTAAGCAAATAGAAAAGATGTTATCATATTACAGTGGTATGGTCCTGAAAGACCCATTTGTACCAGGCCTCACAGGAAAATCAGGAATATCTGGGAACAACTTTGAGAGCTATGGAACATTCACAGAACTCAAGGCAAAGTTCAAATTAACAATCAGAACAGAGCTATTTCAACCAGCTTTGAAAAATGTACAGTTATACTGATAGATATATGTGAATGTTGGTCTTAGCTTGGAGTATCAAGGAAATAAGGTTGAACTATGCAATCGATAATATAAGCCTGCTTTATAAGAGCTGTTAACTAGTTTGCTATAAGGAAAATCCAGCAAATTGTAGGTTTATATATTGTAAAACTTCTGACACCACTGGAACAGCAAACTGGCATACTTCCAACTTAAATAAGAAATCAGTACTTAACTTTGTATAATAACTACTTATATTAACATACCATACGGTTGGAGAAAGATAGTTCCTCAAGCCATTTTATTATTTCTGAAAAAAAATCAAAGAATCCAAATCTATCTTTCCAGTCTTACTCACCTGCCACTCTTTCATCTGTTTCTCTGTTACCATCATCTGAGTATCTTGCAAAGTCTAAAGAATCAAGAGTACTAATGCTCCCAGCTCGATCTATAAAAGAGAAAAGTAACATAACAGTTTTTTACTTAGTTGTAAAATAAGGGATTATAATTCAAGTATTGTCATTTAATTGTTGTAAGAGCTGCAGGTTGCATTCCGCCACCCAGCTCCTGCCACCGGCTACCTTTATCCAATATAACAACACACAAATTGTATTCTTTTAAACACTGCTTGGCCCATTATATCTAGCCTTTTCTCGGCTAACTCTCGCACCTGGACTAGCCGATTTCTAATAATGTATGTAGCACCCCAAGGTGCGCTTACCAGGAAGATTCTAGCCTACGTCCATCCTGGGTCGGAGTTCATTGCGTCTGCCTCAGAGAGCAGAGCTATCGAGTCTGCCCAGGAGAGGGGAACATGGCCTCTGAGCTCACTTCCTCTTCCTCCCAGCATTCTGTTCTGTTTACTCCTCCTACCTATGTTTTAACCTATGAGGGCAAGCAGTTTCTTTATTACTTAACCAATGACCTTCCTCCATCATTTAATAAAACTATAAATTCTAGAAATTCTACTAACCAACCAACCAAACAAAAAGATTAAAAATGCTCAAAAATAATCTAACCACTTTAGATAATCATGTTACCCAAATGGCTCACTTATGAACAAAGTATACACAAAACATATTACAGGTAATATAACCAGAACCAGCCAAGCAACCAAACATTCCAAACAGACAGTAAGCACCTCTGCAAAGACAGTTATGTGACCTGCACCTGAAAGACTTTGTAGATTTAGTCTGGGCTGGATAACTGCTGACTGGAAACAGAAGAAACTGGAAAAACAGATCAAAGCCAGTCTTCACAATCTATCCAATACACTGCTTATCAGACAGTCCAAAATTACTTGATACACAATAACAGCAAACTGTCATCCAGCACCAAGAGAAAATATGAGCAAAAAGGATCAATCCCAAGGCAAGCCATATGAGGCAATCAGAGCACAAAGATTGACTAAAATTATGTTTAGTGAATCAAAGTGTGGTGGTTTGAGCTAGTCTCAGGCATTTGAATACTTGTCCCCAATTGCTGGTGTTTAGGGGGCTTAGGAGGTGTTACCTTGTGAAGGTAGTGTTCCACTGGACATAGGCTTTGGGTTTCAGAGGCCATGTACCCTTTGCAGGGAGCTTCTCTCTGCTTCCTGTTTGCTGTGTAAGATGTGAGCACTCCGCTACTGTGCTGCCATGCCTGCTTGCCTGCTGCCAAACTTTTCCATCCCCAGTGGTGATGGACACTATTTGTCTGGAACCTTGAGCCTAAAATAAACCCTTCCTTATACAAGTTGTCTTGGTCATGATGTTTTAGCAGAATAATAGAAAATAACAAAAAACAAAGAGGATAGAAAATCCTAGCAGAAAATACAGAATATAGAAAAAAAATGAAAATTCTAGAAACATCAGTAGACCTGAAAAGTAAATGCTTCATACCAAAAGTTCAATGCAGAGTATAGCAGAATAAACATGACAGAGGAATGAATTAATAATAATTACAGGGGCAGTGAGATGGACTCAGTGTGCAAAGCACTTGCTGTGAATCTATGACCTGTGGTCAGTCCGTGCACTCCAGATAGTGAGGAAGGAACCAATTTCTGCAAGTGGCCTATGACTTCTGGGCATGTATGCGCAGTTATATAGACAAATGTGGGGGAGGGGGGAAACAAAGTTTTCTACTTGAAGAACAATGAAAGGTGACTAAGACGAAAATTAACAAAATAATTTCCATAGACCAACAACAAAATGTCTAAGAAACATAGAAATGGAGGCAACAAATAAAACAGGAGGTTGAGCAGATACAGATTCAAAAACGTTAAGGGAACACCAGAGGATAGAGTACAGAACCAGAGGAATATCATAATCAAATTGCTGAAAACCAAAAGAACAAAAGTAATAAAATCTGACAGAGAAACAGCCCATTCACATATAAGATGTAGGAGCATGGGCCACTAAAGAGGCATTCATTGTCAAAACTGATCAGAGTCTGCATCTATAATATATAAAGAATCAAAACAACAACAAAAACCTGGGCATCAAGAAAACAACCCAATTACAAATGGGGCATAGAAATAAGCAGAGAGTTCTCAAAAGATAAAGCAAAACGAAAAATCACCATCTTTGGCTATTGTGGAAAAAACAAACAAACAAACAAACAACTTTGAGATTTCCTCTTACCTCAGTCAGAATGATCAAGATCAGTAAAACAAATGAGAGCATGTGCTGGCAAGGATGAAGGAAAAGGGAAACACTTATGCATTGCTGGAGGGACTGCAAACTGCTACAGCAATAAAGTAAATCAGCGTGTCAGTTCCTCAGGGAGTCTGGAACAGATCCACCTCATCATCAGCTATACCACTCCTGGGCATATACTACTGAGACACCTGCTCATCCATGTTCACTGCTGTTCTATTCAGAAGTGTCAGATATTGGAAAGAGCCTAGATGTCCAGATGAATGGATAGTGAAAATGTGGTACATTTCACAATGGAATGCTATTCAGTTGTTAAGAAAAATGAAATTCGGGGCTGGAGAGATGGCTCAGAGGTTAAGAGCATTGCCTGCTCTTCCAAAGGTTCTGAGTTCAATTCCCAGCAACCACATGGTGGCTCACAACCATCTGTAATGGGGTCTGGTGCCCTCTTCTGGCCTGCAGGCATACACACAGACAGAATATTGTATACATAATAAATAAATAAATATATTTTTTAAAAAAAGAAAAATGAAATTCATAAGTAAATGGATGGGGCTGGAAAAAAAATCATCCTGAGTGTGGTAGTCCAGACCCAAAAGGGCAAAGATTGCATATTTTCTTTTATATGTAGATGCTAGCTTTTAATATGTGTGATACAATCCAAATAAACAGAGAAGTTGAGTACCCAGTAAGTGACTATGATCTCCTAAAGAAAGGGAAATGGAATGTGCTATTCTGGAGAGACAAAAGGGAAGACAGACTAGGAAGATTAAATAGGGAGGGTTCTGAAAAAGGAGGGTAAAGTGAGAAAACAGGGAGAGATAATTAATACTAAAGAGCATGTGAAAAACATGGTGGAAACCTACTGACACACACACACACACACACACACACACACACACACACACGAAAGAAATCTAAATGCAATCACCAAATAATAGGGAAACAATGCCTCAAGCAGACATCACATAGCCAGCAGGTAAAACCTTCAGGGCCAGCAAGGAGTTACATATTGTTGAATTATTGGCCAAAGTCGCTCCATGGAAACATCCAAACACTAGACAATTCCACACTAAATGATAAGGGCCTATTGCTAAAAACCCTATTGATAAAAACATATCTCATTGAACACAGAAAAGTCAATCCATTGACTAACTAGAAGTTTCTTCCTAGTACACATGGTATTGAACGGCACTCTAGGTAGGTAGTAGCACAGGAGAAAAGTAATCATCAATATTACCCAGCCATGAGCATTATAACTTACAGTAGCAAACTGCCTGCCGATAAACTGGCAGAACAGTAGCACAATTATTTTGAGAGTAACCAATTATTATCTGATTGAATTTTTTTATTTTTTTACATTTTTTATTGAGCTCTACATTTTTCTCTGCTACCCTTCCTACCTCGCCCCTCCCCTTCAACCCTTTTACAAGGTCCCCATGCTCCCAATTTACTCAGGAGATCTTGTCTTTTTCTACTTCCCTTGTAGATTAGATCTACGTATGTCTCTCTTAGGGTCCTCATTGTTATCTAAATTCTCTGGGATTGTGATTTGTGTGCTGTTTTCCTTTGCTTTATGTTTAAAAACCACTTATGAGTGAGTACATGTGATAATTGTCTTTCTGGGTCTGGGTTACCTCACTCACAATGTTTTCTAGCTCCATCCATTGGCCTGCAAAATTCAAGATGTAGTTTTTTTTTCTGCTGTGTAGTACTCCACTGTGTAAATGTACATTTTCCTTATCCATTCTTCAGTCAAAGGGCATTTAGGTTGTTTTCAGGTTCTGACTATGACAAACAATGCTGCTAAGAACATAGTTGAGCACATGTCTTTGTGGCACAATTGAGCATCCTCTGGATATATACCTCAAAGTGGTATTACTGGGTCTTGATGAAGGTTGTTTTCTAATTTTCTGAGAAATCGCCACACTGACATCCAAAGGGGCTGTACCAGCTTGCATTCCCGCTGCAATGCAGGAGCTTTTTCTTTAACCCACAACCTCTCCAGCATAAGTTGTCATCAGTGTTTTTGATCTTGGCCATTCTTACAGGTATAAGATGAAATCTCAGAGTTGCTTTGATTTGCATTTCTCTGATGATTAAGGATGTTGAACATTTCCTTAAGTGTCTTTCAGCCATTTTCGATTCCTCTGTTTAGAGTTTTCTGTTTAGGTCTGTACTCCATTTTTTAAATTTGAATATTTGTTCTTTTGATGACCAATTTCTTGAGTTCTTTGTATATTTTAGAGATCAGACCTCTGTCTGATGTGGTTAGTGAATATCTTTTCCCATTCTGTAGGCTGTCGTTTTGTCTTGTTGACCATGTCCTTTGCTTTACAGAAGCTTTTCAATTTCAAGAGGTCCCATTTATTAATTGTTTCTCTCAGTGTCTGTGCTGCTGGGGTTATATTTAGGAAGTGGTCTCCTGTGCCAATGCGTTCAGTGTATTTCCCACTTTCTCTTCTATAAGGTTCACTGTGGCTGGCTTTATGTTGAGGTCTTTGATCCATTTGGACTTGAGTTTTGTGCATGGTGATAGATATGGATCTATTTTCATTCTTCTACATGTTGATATCCAGTTATGCAAGCACCATTTGATGCTTTCTTTTATCCATTTGATATTTTTTGTTTCTTTGTCAAAAATAAGGTGTTTGAAGGTGTGTGGATTAATATCTGGGTCTTCTATTTGGTTCCATTGGTTCTTCTATCTGTTTTTATGCCAATGCCAGGCTGTTTTTTTCTGATTGAATTTAAGACCCACTCTATGAGAAGGAACCCATGCCTGAAAATACTGAAGTTATCAAGAGTCTATGGGACTGGGGGAAAACTTACTATATTATTCTATTAAAAGAACACAGCAATAAAATGACTTCTAATGACATTCGTTTATACCTACCTACAGAGCAGTGTCTATCACCAAAGAAGCTTCTTGATGTAGATTGGTACTAACGCAGAGATCTACAACTGGAAAATATGAAGTGAGTCTCTGGACTACCCAGTCATAAATGGGATGCCTTCATCAAACCTCTTCTTTTAAGGCTCAGGAACTTATGCAGAAGATGGAAAGACATACAAGAGCTAGAGGTGATGGAAGCCTCCAAGGAAACTGTCTTCCAGACAAAACAGGATTGATGCACATCTGAACTCACAGAGAGGGAGTTAGCATTCCCAAAGTCTGCACAGGTTCAGACATTGAGAGGGTGGCATGAACGTAAGGTACGACATCTAACCAAGACTCTATCTGCAATTGATAACCACCTGCAAAGTAAAAATTAGTTTCCTTCAATAGAGTCTCACTGGGCATATTGCCCAGACTTCATGGTAAGCCCTGTGTCCAGAGTAGTTGAGCAACACAAAATGAGCTCAACGGAATACTTTGTTTTATATTTTCTGGTTTTTGATTTGTATATTTTGGGGTGTATGTTTATTGTGTAATTGTTTTTCTATATATATTTTAGAGAGAGAAAACATAAAGTTGGGTATGTAGGAAGGTGGGAAGAGCCCAGAAGGAATTGGGAGAGGGTGAAAAACATCAAAATACATTTCATGAAAAATATTTTCAATAATAAAAAAACCCATCAAACTATACTCTTTACTCAAGATTTATAAATCTTACTAAGTTTTAGATCAAAAGGTAGAAATCTCATTTTAAAATATTGACTTCTAATGAACACTCAATACACGTTAAAAAAAAATCCAGGAAAAAATACACTGCTCGCGACATGCAACTTAATTAGCCGCTGGACAGGCCCTAGAATCACCTGGGAGACCAGCGTCTGTAAGCGTCTGTATAGGATTATCATGATGAGATTAAATGAAGATGGAAGATTCATCCACTGTGAGTGGCATCATTCTCTGGGCTAGGATCCTGGGTTGTATAAAAAGGAGAAAGTGAGCTAACCATGAGCATCCACCTCCTTTTGTTTCCTGAATAATGTGACCAGCTGCCTCAGGCTCCTGCCACTATGATGAACCCTAAAACTGTAAATTGAAATAAACCCTTCCTTCTTTAAGTTGTTTTTTTGGTCAGGGTATTTTATCACAGCAATAGGAAAAGTAACAAATAGGTCCTTGTCCACAATTCTGATGTCTCCAACCTGTGCATGCGTGACCACAAGGAGGATCTTTACCAAGAAATATTCTGGTGTTATGACGCCAGAATTCTGTTTCACACCTGATTTTAAAGGAATAATAGAATTATGTTGACTGTTGATTTCACATAACTTTTTTTTGGTTTGAGACAGGGTCTCCCTATGTAGCCCGGGCCAGCCTTAAACTCCAGTCTCCATCTTAAGAACGCTCAGATTATTGGCACAGGTTCTAACATCCCAGCCTCAGGTAAACATATTTTATGTTACGCACTCATCTTTTTCTTCCTAATATTTTTAGATATACATTAATGTCTAGACTAGAACCTTTTTAGTCATGATACAATCATTATTCTTCTGTTATACTGGTAGTATTATTCTTTTTAAGTTTTAAAGAACTTATCTATATAACAGGGAAGAACTTTGAGGAAGGCAAACACAATTTGATTTTTAACTTGGTATGATTATAGCCACTGAAAAATATACTCTTGCTGGGAAGTGGCGGTTTACACTTTTAATTTAAGCACTGAGAGACAGACGTAGTCATATAGTTGAATTTTAGGCAGCCTTATCTACAAAGTGAATACTACTTGCCTTAAAAAGTTCCTTTTTTCCCCCCTTTTTGGGGGGCATGAATAGTGCTGGAGTCAAACCTAGAGCCTCACGCATGCTTGCTTGGCAACTGTCTTAGCACAAAGTTATAAACCTAGTCCCTATATTTTTTATAGTTACAAGCCAATAATTTTACATTTTATAATAGGAAAAAATTGCTGTGGTATCTTAAAAAATAATGATTATAATGTCAGAGAAGAAAAATATTAGCACTGAAGAGATGGCTCAGTGGTTAAGAGTATTTCTTGCTTCTGCAGAGGACTTAAGATTTGATTTCCACATGGTGGTTTACAACTGCCTGCAACTCCATCCTTGGAGATCTGATGGCTTCTGACTTCTGTGAGGAATCATGCACACATGTGATGCCCAGACATCCATGCAGGCGAAAAACCCATATACATAAAATTAATTAAAAATATTCCAATTCATTAAAATTTATTCCATCTTGAAATAAAATAGTTATTTATGGAAAAAAGTAATGCTAATTCTGATTAAACTGTAACAGAGTTTGTAAGCAAAAGTATTTTGGATTTGAAGACTAGTAGTCTATATTGTAGGTCCAAGGTAAGTATGGTTTTTTTGGATTTAGCCACAAAATTTTAAAAGCAAATTTTAAGCAATTTCTGTAGGAGTCCTGTTACTAACATGGCTTCTGGACTGTGCAACACAGAAACATGATCAGGGCTATTAAAGGACAAGCACGCGTCTATTATATTCCAAATGGTCTAATACTTAAGGGAAATTTTGGAAAAATTAACCTCTTTTGCTAAAAAAGAATGCAACCAGATGTGATATATGACATACACTTGCCATTCTACCTACTTGGGAAACTGAGGTAGGGTAATCATTTGAACCTAGGACTTCTTCTCAAAACATGATTAGAGAATCTATCCAAAAACAAAACAAAATACCACAGAGTAAGTACATGCTAATACACAATGCTGTAGCTACAAAGTGTTTCTTCATAGACCAGCATGTCTCCTGTGTAACTTCTTAATAATTCACTTTATAGCTGGGCAACTAATGAGGCACCATAGTTGTAAAAAGAGCAAACCTGTTCTTAACTTTATCAAGGCTGAGAACTAAATCTATTATATACATGCTGAATATAAGATACGCAGAGTGGCTCTATAAATCACAAGTAAAAGTAGCTTTATTTATATGTACATTTGATGTTGTTGCCTCACTATTAGTTGCCCGGCTATAAAGAAAACTAACTCTGCATAGTTGTTCTCTGGCCTCTGCTTGTGGGTACACACAAATACACATTAAATAAAAATAAGCAAAGGGAAAGATTAATTACCTTGCATTGAGGCATTCACAGCCTGTGCACTTCTCCATCTCTTCTTGTAAGTCCCACAAGTGCCGTTTTATTTGTGACATGTTCCCTTAACTATGATGTTTATATTCCTTGCCTTTCTACTATATCCTATTTCATTTCATTTTGTTTCGTTTTGTTTGAGACAGGGTTTCTCTGTGTAATCCTGGCTGTCCTTGAACTCACTTTGTATACTAGGCGGGCCTTGAACTTGGAGATCTGTCTTTTTCTGCCTCCTGAGTGCTAGGATTAAGGCATGCGCACCAACACCGGCTCCAGTTCATACTTTTTCTCTGATAATCTTTCCTACATGGTGCACAGGACTGTTTACTTCACTTTGTATCCCAGCACAAGGAAATGTAAATCTGTGTTAACAGCAGTAACTAGTAACAGTAAAGTGGAACAAAAATAGAATAAAGAGAGAGGATGACATCAAGCCACAAAATAAGGGTAAAGTTGGTGGTTCAGAATCAAGCTGAAAGTATGAACTAAGGCAGCACACAAATACAGAGCTGAGAGATGGCAAAAATAACATAAAAATCTGATGACACTACTTTGAACAATCTTACACCTCCACAACAGGACTAGCAGGTTTTAAAAACAATCTGACTTGTACTTTTGCAATGGGTGAGACAATCTGGAAGATTACACTACACCCATGCTTACAACTTCATTTTATTCTCCTTGAGGCTGAGCCACGCTCTGTCACCAGAAAAATCACATGCAATCATGCAGCTAAGCTTGGTGGCTGAAACCAATCATACAAGCTGAATTGGCCTCATGTGATAACTTGATTCAGAATAGTTGATAAATGTACTTGGATCTGGCTGATAGTGAAGTAGAAACTCACAACTGATTAGATAACCCCAGTAGAGTGCTCTATCACAAATGCAAATATCTCCCAAAGCCTCATGGGACTATTGGAAAATAGGGGGAAGAAAGATCCAAAGAGCCAGAAGCTGGGGAGATGTAGGGATAAGCCCAGCCCATTAGGGGGCGTGCTCGCTTCGGGCTAATGTTTACATATAAATCTGGTAAGTGTGAGCCACAGCCCCTTCTGTTCTCCTGTTCTCTGCAGGAACCTGTGGGTCTGTAAGTCTATTTCCCCATTAAAGCTGTATATATTTTTTTAATGTTTATTTTATTTATTTATTATGTATACAGTATTCTGTCTGTGTGTATGCCTGCAGGCCAGAAGAGGGCACCAGACCCCATTACAGATGGTTGTGAGCCACCATGTGGTTGCTGGGAATTGAACTCAGGACCTTTAGAAGAGCAGGCAATTGCTCTTAACCTCTGAGCCATCTCTCCAGCCCCAGCTGTATATATTTTTACAATCTGTCCGCATTCATTTGCGCTGTTACAGGGAGAACTAGTAAAAAAATTGTCTTTTGGACATGATAGGACTAATAATAGCTCCCTCATAAGGACCCAGCCCAATGAACTCATAGCTGCTGTGGTTGCCCTGAACAAGACCTGCACAAGATCAAGCCAATCCACATTCCAACAAGGAGTAGGGAGGGGCTCACAAGTCCACACAACTACCTGACGAGGCAGGGATAATCGATGGTTTCTGGGGGAAGAGTCAGTTCATTAAGGATATGGTCTCTGGTAGGGAAACTACGCTCTAGTGAAGGGGCTCACACCCATGAATTTTTGGCAGCATAAAAGACTTGGTGGGTTATATAAAAAGAAGGGAAGGTAACTTGAAGTTGGATGGGTGAGGAGTTAGGGGAAGGAATGGAACATGGATATGATCAAAATATATTGTATGAAATTCTGATAGAATAAAAAATATTCTACTACAAATGTGTTTGCTCCTCTGTGGAGGCTAAACCAATTACCCTGGAGAGCTTACAATCACATGCACAGTCTGACTGTCCTGACTTTGAGGTTAATGCTATGTACTGTGGCTACCTTAATGGAGTGATACTCCTGGAAGATCATGCATCTTCCCCTCAATATGGGGCTATGCTTTCTCAATTCATCTTTTAAATTATGAATTCTGTATCACCTGCTTGACTATTTTGAGTGAAGACATACTCTGAATTATTAGATAGTTTGCTTGATCATATACTGAAACAACCTAACTTTTCTTGAGTTGTATCAGAATACAGTAGCTGTGGTAGAATGAATGTTAAGATAGAGATCTGAGTTAAATTCCTAGAACTGCCACTTAAAAGAAAAGATATGAGAAGTCCTCATCTTCTGATCAGTAGTCATCCTCTCGTTCAGACATACATGCACGCACGCACGCACGCACGCACAAAACTGGGGAGATAGAACAGTTTGTTCATAAGATACAAGGCCCTGGGTTTAAATCTCAGTCCTGGGTAAAGAGAGGCAGGAACTCCAAGCTAACAGGTGGAATGACTGTTAAATCACTACTGCCATACAAAAGACCAAAGGCTATGATGTAGGTTAAAACTAAGTCTGGGATGCACATAAAGTACTATAAAAGGGACATTTGGCCCAGGTCCTGATGAGGGAGTTTGTCAGGTGATACTTACTAGATAATTTAGACAGGTATAAAAGAAGGAGATATGCCTAGGAGTTCCCTTGATAGAAAATGCACCCTTTCCAGTTCTACTACATCAAATGTTAGCAATTTACATCCTCTGGAATCATTCAAAAGTACAGACACTTAGAGAAATCAATTAGGCTGATTTGTTAGTAAATTCCGGTTGGCCTCACAAAACACACCAAAGTATTAGCATCAGTGTGGGAAAAATTTGATGTCTCTCAAAAAGAAAACTGAGAATCCTCATATAAAACTTATATATAAATAATGGCTATATTAGTGATTACTCTGCTGCTAAAAATGATGTAAGAAGAAAAAAATAGATTAGCTTATTCAGAGAAAAAAGCCTACACAGTGGTGGTATGGTGAAAAAAAGGTGGCAGAAGATCCTTGGTTTGTTCCATAGCCTTCCTGTAAATTGAACCCTACCAAATTTAGGGTAGTGAAATTAAGTTATGTTGATATTATTTAAACAGAACACATCCAATGAAGCAGAGAAATCCCATTTCCTTCTTTTTATTAGCATAAATTAATATACAAAATAATGGAAAAAACAATTTTTGAATTAAGTCTTCCGAAGAGAAAAGGTCTTCAGTGACCCTAACAGCAGTACAGTGCGCTGCCATTTCCTATGCCATTCTTTTTTCAGTTCTTCAGTGAATCAAAGAATTACTAAGAAACATTATTTCCTGGTAGTATGATTCAAGAGACTGTGGGAAAAAGGAAAAATGCCTAGGGCAAATTGCCCAATAAGGAAGTTTTCTAGAGTGCCATAATTGCCAATAAACAGAAAACTCTTGATGTTATGGGTCCCAATACCAACGGGGTTACGGTTGGGGTGGGGAGGGGGGAGCAGCAGTGCAACACCTGCCAAAGATCAGAGCCAATACAAAGACAGCTACAGGGGGATCCCCTTGCTTCCACTACGCAGGGCACCACCCACCTAGCTCAATATTGTCTCGCTTCTCAAAAACGACCCTAGACTCGCAGCCCGCACACAAAAACCCTCAAGAGCACAGAGATTCTTCTAATACCAGGCCTGCAGGTGTGATAGGCTGCGGCTACTTACTGAGCTGCCCACCGCCCGACGTCGTACTCGGTTCCCGACCTCCAGCGCTTCCAACGCCTGATGCTCCAGGGATCCCAGGCGCCCCCATCCCTGGTGGAGTCCCACTCTGCCTCTCGAAGTTGCCAGGATTGGAGAAGTAATCGCGCAGCCGTGGTAGCTCGCGGCCGTTCTCCAACAGCTCTGTGTGCAGCTCCAGGGCAGTCAGCAAGTACTGATCGCGCAACAGCTGGGCGGCGATGGCATCGATTGACAATCGGGCAGGGGTCTCCCCGCTGCCCCCCAGGGCCGCCGGCGGGGCGGCCGTCTCCACCGGGAGCCCCGGTCGCGCGCTGCTCCCAGGGGCCATAGGGTCCTGTGGCGACAGCGAGTCCGCAGAGCCAGGATCCAGGCCGACCGCAGCACCCAGCCGAAGTCCTGCCCGCCGCTCCTCGGTCGCCGCTACCTCGTCGTCGTCCTCATCGGAATCGCTAAGGAATGGATTTACTCCGCCGCCACTGCCACCACCTCCGGGCGCCACCGCCGCCATCTTACTGTCAGGAATGTGGGTGCTTCCCTGCCTGGCCCGACAGGCCGCAATCTGAATCCCCGTTAGATCCCTGGAGCCACTGAGCACCTAGACAGCCAGGGCGGACAGCGTCCCTTCTTCGCACCTACAGACTAGTCCGGACTGGGAGGTAGGAGGCAGGGATGCAGCAGCACCCGCAGCCTCAGTCGCCGCTGCACCAGCAGCCGGCTCTGCAGGCGTCTTCCTGGTCTCTAGTCTCGCGAGAACAGGTTTGTGTCCCGTCCTCGCCCCGCCCCGTCCCCGCCTCAGCTCCACCCACTTCAGGCCCAGAAGTAGGAAGATTGAAGGACCCGCTCTGGACTCAAACTAAAGCCACGCCCATAGCCCATCGCGGATTGGCTGGCGCTTCTGGGGCTCGCTGGAGGTATCGCGACAGTTGGGGAGGCCTAGGCAACTTGGGGGCGTTCCCTGGTGTTGCAGGGGTGCAGGTGGCTGAGGGGCAAAGCTTGGATGTGCTTTGGGAGGGTTAGGGGCCTTTCTGGGACTTTCATGCCCGGGTCCTGACTTCGTGCAGAGAAGGTTCCCGAGACCCGACCTCAGCCGGATAAGCCCCAGGTAAAGTCCCGAGACCCTTGCACTTGAGGTGTGGCCGCACCAGCACGGTGACCTCACGCTCGCAACTCCCTTCATGCTTCCTTTTTTGCAGCTGTTTGCTGTCTCCGCCCAGATAGTAAGTGCCATGGGCAGTAGTCAGAATCTTGCTCTTTGCTCTTCTGTTCTTGGAGGTCTAGCGAGCGCATGACTTCCTTGCAGTTAGAAGTGGGCGGCCCCTCGGTCTCCAGAATCAGACCTAGAGAGCTGCGGGGTTCAGATAAAGCCTCAACGGAAATTGCACTCGAGTTTCCAGTTGCTTTTGCACTCATCTGTGAACTGCTTGGACTTGGACGACAAACTCAGTGCTCCATAAACCCTTGGAACTAACGTACAGTTTGCACCAAATGAAAATTTCAAACTGTTAATCTCAATCTACCATTAGAAATTTGTAAACTTTAGTCTGGGCAGCCTTGATGACTTGGTCATCCCATTCCAGTAGGACACATTCAGTGGCACTAGCATCACCCATCTTTTGTCCAAAACCATTCTTTCCCACAATCCCCTGAAACTTTTCTGAGTTTATTTAGGCTAGAATCAAGGTTTGGATTGTGGAGCTTAACGATTTAAAAAAAAAATGCACGCTGTAGAAAGAGTTGATTTTCTTTATGAAACGTTAGCACAGAACTATACTCCTAAGTTTGGAAGATCGTCTATCTTTTGTGTTATTCCTTGATTGTTGGCCGAGGTGATAAGGAGGTGTTTCCCAGCCGTTAGTGTTGGACTGCTATTTCAATTTCTTACACACAGCTTGCCACTTTTTCCTTGTTTCAATTTCCCAACTAAACAACTCCTAACAGACAATACAATTAGTATGCAGCTGTGCTAACTGCCTGCTCTGTCACAGTGAAGCCCTCAACTGCCCCCTTATCTTTGTGGAAGATAAAAATAGAGCATTGTTATGTGACTTTAGATACAGCTATTGGTTTACATGTAAAGTATGCCAGAAGCTAAGTGTAGGCTTTTATTTCAGTTTAATCAATAAACTACAATTTCATTTGAATGAGACTTTGAGAGTTTTTTGTCATTGTTATTATTGTTGTTTGCGTTTTCTTAGAAGCTTTTAAATAGTGTTTCATGTGATATGGAGGGAGTGTAGCATGAATCAGCAGAGCGTGAGACTTTTAATCTCAGGGTTGTGGGTTCGGACCCCATGTTTGGCACCAATTGTAGCACAAATAATAAAAACCCACAGAAAGATTGAGAAGCAAAGCAGCCAAGCCCCTAGAGAGCTTTTACCTTTGTGAAAACTTCAGACTGAAAGAGAGCAAGTTCCTGTCTCACCCTGCCTTATATGCCTCTCTGGTGCTGGGATTAAAGGCCTGTAACACCACTGCCTGGCCTCTATGGCTAACTAGTGTGGCTGCTGAGATTAAAGTTGTGTGCCACCACTACCTGGCCTTTATGGATGACTAGTGTGACCGTTTTGCGTTCTAGTCTTCAGACAAACTTTATTTGTTAAAATACAAATGAACTATCACTACATGGGAGGAGGAGTAAGGAAGTGGTTTAAGTTGGGAATAGGGGACAGGGAGCTAGGGAGAAAGATACTCTGAATTGTGAAAGAATGTAAGGAACCTTGTTGCATTGTAAGATAATTGAAAGATAGTTTTAGTAGTAAGGATTTTGTTGTTGTTTAAATAAAACTTTGGCTTCCAATTCTTCGGATAAATACTGTTCTGTACCATTTGTTAATGAATCTGAAAAAAAATCTTCAATACGGAAATAGTATAAAATGGCCAATATTGTATTGTGTTTCACATTTCTTAGCAAAAGGGATTATCAATCCTTACTTTGAGATTGTCAAAGAGATTAAAAACCAAATTTTGAAATGGAGTATTAGTGAATGGCATGGGAAAGACACGAGCAGAAATGCATTGTTATGTCCACTTTTTCCTTCTTTGTAATGAGAAAGTTTGGGAAGCTACAGTCGGGATCCCTGATGCACTGACAATGACAGAGGAGCCTATGCACATTATTATTAGGTGACGCTGGAAATGCTTGAGCTTCGCTTGCATTGGTCTGCCCAGGCGGATGATGGACCTAGAATTGTGAATGCTCTTGTCATGGAGCCTGGTCTGCAGCAGATGTTAGTGTGGCCAGGAATTAATTAGTGGCGTATTGGATACTGAGGACAGTTGGCAGATTTTAAAACACAAGTGCCAATGCTAAGGGAGCCCGGAAAAGCAGTTTATTCAGGAGGACCGAGAGAGGCAGCAGCTTTAATCTAGGGTCTGGATTCTAAAGTGCAAATAGAAAATAGATTTGAAGTGTTTGCCTCTGAGTCTTAGGTTGACCATTTGAGTTCTTCTGTGGCTGGTATACACATCTGTAATTAGATTTCTAGTTCTTATCCTGTAACTGCAGGCTTGTTTCTATAACTGTATTGCGCAGGAAATCAACTGACCAGTCTTCCCGTAGGGTATCTTTTTTTGTTTTTCTTTTTGGTTTTGGTTTTTTTTTTCGAGACAGGGTTTCTCCATAGCTTTGGAGCCTGTCCTGGAACTAGCTCTTGTAGATCAGGCTGGCCTCGAACTCACAGAGATCCACCTGCCTCTGCCTCCAGAGTGCTGGGATTAAAGGCATGTGCCACCACCACCTGGCCCCATAGGGTAACTTTATTTCTCCGTATTGTGCATGAATTGCTTTAATGCATATACTGGGATATTAAGAATTTCTGACTTCTACTTATATTAATAGCTGTTGGAAATTTTCTTTCTCCATTGGAACACTGACCCAGATCAAAGCCTTTTAGGCTGACATATGAATAAAGATAGTAGTTGACATTTGTCTCTTAGCAATAGAAATATAAAAGATTTTTTTTTAAAAAAAACACCATAATTTTTTTTTTTCCAAGACACAGTTTCTCTGTGTAGCCTTGACTGTCCTGGAACCTACTCTGTAGACAAGGTTGGCCTCAAACTCACAGAGATCCGCTTGCCTTTGCCTCCTTGAGTGCTGGGATTAAAGGTGTGCGCTGTCACTTCCTGGCTCACTTTTAATCATTTATGTTTTAAAATTATTTGAGGATTTAATAGTCTTAAATTACCACCAATAACATTATGTTTGCATTTTGTTGATTTAATGTTTGATAGTGTCTAATACTTTATTAGTGTTTAGTTGATGGTGGTAAATATCCCACAGATGTTATAAGGAGAGAGGGCCTGCTTTTCGTCCTGGCTGCCCTGCTAGCTTACACCCGAAATAATCACACAGAAACTGTATTCATTTAAACACTGCCTGGCCCATTAGCTCTAACTTTTTATTGGCTAATTTTTACATCTTAATTTAACCCATTTTCATTAATCTGTGTATGGCCACATAACTGGCTTACCGGCAAGATTCTAACCAGCATCTGTCCCAGGCAGGGGATCCATGGCATTCTGCCACTCTGCCCTTCTTCACAGTGTTCAGTTCTGTCTACTCTGCCTACCCAAGTTCTGCCCTATCAGGCCAAGCAGTTTCTTTATTGATTAACCAATGAAAGCAACACATAAACAGAAGGACCTCTTTCACCATTTCCCCTTTTCTGGTTAAACAAAACAGATATAAACTATATTTTTGAATAGGGAAGTGAATATGTATGCTTTAATTTTTATAGTTATGCATTTATTTTGAAGGTTCAAACAATTTAATTTTTAATTTTACTTTTTAATAAATGTGAATAAAAAGTGATTCCCTTTAGAGAAAAATGTTATATGGCAATATTGCTTGAGATAAATGTGATTGGGTAAATATTCATACTTTCAAGTCACTGAAACTTCATGTATAATAAGTTACTTAAACATAAAACATGGGCTTTTTTGTGTTTGTTTTGAAAATATCTTTGGAACTTTACAGATTTTTTTTCAGGAAACACAGAGGAGCAAGGCAACCTCTAGTGGCTGTTGGACATATTGGTATTGAAACTTAATTCTAAATGATTTATTCAGCAAACATTTGAGTCTTTGCACAGAACTGTAATGGATGCAAAGGGTAACCTTTCCTGCTGTCCTTGAATGATCGCAAAGTGACAAAAGCAGACATTAAATCATCGAACCCATAGTTATGTACTGAACAGATAAGTCTGCTGAGCTAAATCCAAAGCCTACATATACATTTTTAAATCACATGACTGCTATTGATAGTCAAAACTGGAGGACAAACTATAGCATGAATGATAAAAATCGAGAGACAAATTGGGGTTCAACCCGAAAACCAGAAAAGCAAAGCAGCCAAGCTACTAGAGAAGTCTTTCCTTTACCAAGGCTGGGCAACTGCAGACTAAGGAGACTAAGCCTCTCTTTCCTTCCAAGGGGTCAGACAACTGCTGGCTCATTAAGGTAGTAGAATCCTGGCTAATTTTTCTGTGTTTCAGTTATTAATATTCAGAATTCCATTGTCTTGATGGTACCCACTGTGTAGTTTAATGATCATATAAATTTGGAAAGAAGCAAGCATTGCACTGAGAGATTAGATTGCAAAATTAGTCTTTGTTTATTTTGTTCACCCTAAATTCTCTTAGAATAAAATATTTTGACCTTTTGGTTCATTTTTTTTAATTTGTCTTTGATAAGCACATTTATACTGTCTCTTTTCTCTTTACAGGACGTTTACACATGAATCCATGTGACATTTGATTCTTCAGACCAGGGAGAATAAAATGTGTCTGTAATTCTCATCTCATGGCTTTTTCAGCTCAAGGTTATTACACGTACCTAATACTGCTTCTCATGTTTTCTTTCTCTCTCTCTCTTTTTTTGTTGTTGTTTGTTTTTTTGTTTTTTTCAAGACAGGGTTTTGCTGTAGTTTTAGAGCCTGTCCTACAACTAGCTCTTATAGACCAGGCTAGCCTCGAACTCACAGAGATTCTCCTGCTTTGCATCTCAAGTGCTGGGATTAAAGGCACATGTTTTATTTCTTAATCTGTGGACACATTTACCAACAAAAGCAAAATGACAGCCGGTTTGAAAGCATTTCTATGGACGCTTTGGTCTTTGAGGTTTAATGGCTACTATCTTACATTATTATTTAGGCATTTCACTTTGTGTGGTTTTCTTTCTTTAGCATTTGTAAGCTCATCAGATCTCTGATAAGTCTTCCGAGTGCTCCTTTTTAAGGACCAATAATTTCATTTAATGAGAAAATAAAACCCTTTTTATTGACTTAGGGAAATAAAGTGTTTGTTTAAGGAGTATAGACTTTCTGAAGCACAGATGAAGTTTAACTTCTTGTGTCACTCACAAAATGGATAGAATGCAGATTCCCATTCAGTTTATTGCCGATTAGATAGTCAAACCTCTAAGCTGACAATTTAAAGATTTAAGTAATTTAATAAATTTAATTCTAGGAGTGGGAACAGTGCCATGTGGACAACCAAGAGTGACTTGAGTTACATTTTTTGTGTTATTTAGGATTTTCTGTGATTACCTAACTAATTATATGACCTTTTGTTCTGTGTTCCTTTGCTAAGTTTTAATTGTTTAGTAGTTAACTGGATTAGTTATAGTTTATTAATCCTAATTGAACTTGATTTCTTTTTAAAAACATCATGGCTTTTATTATTATTATTATATGTATGTAAGTGCTCTATCTGTATGTACACCTTTATACCAGAAGTGAGCATCAGATCCCCCTATAGATAGTTGTGAGCCACCATGTGGTTGCTGGGAACTGAACTCAGGACCTCTGGAAGAACACCTAGTATTCCTAACTGCTGAGCCATCTCTCCAGCCCTCATGAACTTGATATCTTTTTGCTTGGTGTACTTTAGCATATATTTTATTTCAGTATTATCTTAAGTTGTTAAACAGTGTTTTTGTTAGCATTATAAATGAGAGAAGTTGTATAATATCCTGACACAGCGCCAGTGTGTGAAGCCATCAGATATGCTGAAGATCCTTTTCACGCGTGTCCAGCCTGACTTTGTTCCCTGTTTTGGCTTCTCTTGCAGGTTTCTCATTCTGGATATGCTGCTGTTTTTTGCTTTGGGATTGCTTGTACATTTTGTGTTCTTCACCTCCATCTTTGACATTTATTTTACATCTCCTTTGGTTCATGGGATGACTCCTCAGTTTACACCATTGCCTCCCCCAGCAAAAAGATTAGTGTTATTTGTTGCCGATGGCCTGAGAGCAGATACTCTTTATGAATTAGATGAAGATGGTAACTCTAGAGCACCGTTTATTAGGTAAGGACGGAACCAAGCTCCGGGTGTGTCTTAGAAATGATAGATTGAGTTTGAAGAAAAGGTTGTATTATGAATTAATTGATTAAGCATTGATTAGTTTACAGTTGACAGTTTTTGAAACAAAAAACATTTTTTTTTTCTGAGACATGGTCTGACTGGTCTGGACGTTGGTAGACCAGGCTGACCTCAAGCTTAGCAATCTGCTTGCTTCTGCCTCCCAAGCCCTCAGATTAAGGCCGTGTACCTCCATCCCTGGCCTTTTTTTTTATTCTTAAAAATATGTGATTTTTTTTACACACTCAACTGTGTCAGTATATATTATAATTTTTTTAGTTTTTTCCCCTGAACAATATGAAAATATGACAATGTGGCATTTCTTCACCAAACACTGTACTGCATGTGTTAAGAACAAAGACTTCATTTTATATAGCCATATACCATCCTGGCAGCAAATAAAACTTAACAATGTAACGTTCTTTATGTTATTGTTTTCCTCCATTAGCAAACATCTCTGCTTTGTGGCTTAGAACTCTAGGGTGTGGTTTGTCTCTTATTTCTCTGGAATAGGGGAGTATTTTCTTTGTTATAGTACCTAGGTTCCTTCATGCTACTGTGATGAATTGGTGGGCACTATAGGATTGGGATCAACTGGGTTTTGAGATTCCTTTCCATCATAAAATTAACTTTTTGGTTTTTGACTCCTTACATAAAGATCTTCCTTAAAGCCTCATGAGAGTTTTAATACTAGCGTATGTTAACTGTTCATCCCGATTGTCTTTTAGGAACGTCATAATGCATGAAGGCAGTTGGGGAGTATCTCACACACGCGTGCCAACAGAATCTCGTCCTGGCCATGTAGCCTTAATAGCTGGGTTTTATGAGGATGTCAGTGCAGTTGCCAAAGGTTCTGTTCTGAAACAATTTTGTCAGATAAAATGTTTGCTATATAAATGCTTTTCCTACCACTGAATCATGTCATTAGTTGAAAGCTCAATCTGTTTTTAAGGATTTGTGTGTGTGTGTGTGTGTGTGTATTTGCTTGTCTGTTTATGCACCCCATGTGTGCAGGTGCCCATGGAGGCCAGAAGAAGGTATTCAACTCCCTGGAACTAGAGTGAGAGGTGGTTGTGGGCCACCCAGTATTGGTGCTGGAATCTAAACCTAGGACACCAGGGTTCGCAAGAGCAGCAAGTGCTTTTAACTTCTGAGCCATCTGTCAAGTCCTAAGATTGTGCTTTGAGATTCTTTTAACAAGTCTTTGAGTATGCCTTACTCACATGAACACGCCCTGGTATTGATTCTGGAATTAAATTTTAATCCGCCCACTGAAAAAGTATGTGTGTGTGTGAATATGTTAGTGTAAATAATGTTAGACATTACAATCAAGAATTTAAAAGTGATTATTTTAGTAAGAAATGGATTATCTATCTATCTATCTATCTATCTATCTATCTATCTATCTATTTGTTTTTGTTTTTTCAAGGCAGGGTTTCTTTGTAACCTTGGAGCCTTTCTTGGAATTCTCTCTGTAGACCAGGCCAGCCTTGGACTCACAGAGATCCCCCTGCCTCAGCCTCCTGAGTGCTGGGACTAAAGATTGTAGCACCACTGCCCAGCTTCTTCCATTTATTTTAAGATAGCCTATAATAAGCCTAATAAAATCTGAGTTTTATGTGTTGTCTTCAATTACTGTTTAAAGAATGCTTCTTTCAGACCTTCTTTTGTTGTTTTCTTATATTATTGTGTGCTTCTCTTCTCAAGGATGGAAAGAAAATCCTGTCGAATTTGACTCTCTCTTTAATGAGAGCAGGTACACATGGAGCTGGGGGAGTCCGGACATCTTGCCTATGTTTGCCAAAGGTAAGTGTATCGAACATATTTCTTCAGGAAGCAAGTAAGTCAGAAATAAATGTTTTTATTGTTGCAGTGGTGGGGATTGGCCTCAGGACCTCTCCCGTATGAGGCTAGTCTGTTACTCTATTATACTCTGTCCCTTGGCTTTTTATTCTTTATCTAGAACTAACAAACAAACAAAAACCCAAAAACTTCATTTAGCCTAGAGTGGTGGTGCATGCCGTCAGTCACAGTGTTCTGGAAACAGAGGCAAGTAGATCTCCCTGAGCCTGAGGCCAGCCTGTCCTACATAGTGAGTGTGTGCTCATGGTGCACATGGTACCCATGTGGAAGTCAGAAGCAATGTGCAGCAGTCATGTCCTTCCACATGTGGACCCCAGGGATGTAACTCAGGTCGTCAGGCTTGGGAGAAGTGCATAGACCCATTTAGCCATCTTGCTGGGTTTTATTTTTGATATGTTGTATTTATTTATTTCTAAAGATTTTTTTTTATCACTTCTGAAAACAGGTATGTGTCATGCAGTGGACTTGTCAGTTCAACAGATAGGATTTCTCCTTTGTTGCATTTTAAATATTGCTGTGGAACACTATATATATGCTTTTTGAGAGAGGGTTTCTCTGGGTGTCCTGGTGTGTTGGAACTAGCTCTGTAGACCAGGCTGGCCTCGAGCTCCTAGAGATCCACCTGCTTTTGCCTCCTGAGTGCTGGGGGATTTAAGGCGTGTGCCACCACTGCTGGCTAAAATTGTTTTTCTTTTTTGGAAGAACACTGTTAGTATTTTTGAATTCAATGAAATGATATATTTTATCATATAACAACCCTATTAACTTGAGCTCCAGTTTTCCTTTATATAAAATATGTTCTAATAATGTAACACCATAAAAGATTGTTTTAAAATTCAATGATTCACGTGCATCATTTATCAAAGTGCTTATTCTCGTTATGGGAACAGTGTTGGTGTTTGACTCTTTATACTTGGATAATTTGTTAAAGAAGCCAGTTGGTAGTTACATAAGATTTTAAATATGCAAACATTTATAATGACTAATCTATTTATTGTGCCATAGTGTTGGCATTTAATGCATATAATACTAATATGTTACTTAATATATTGAAATGCTACTTACAGTTCACTGCATTGGAGTTAGGATTTGTTGAATTTGTTTATGTGAACAAATCCACAAATACTAGGTCATCTCTTAATTAGAAAATTTATTTGAAAAAGTCAGTTGGATGAAGTTCTTGTCGTTAAATGATCTTTCCTGGGAGCAAAGTGACAGATCATTTAATGTAAAGATTTTATAACATTATATATAGCACGGATAAAAGTGGAAGCACTGAAGAAAGTTCTGTGTCCTGAAAGCGAACTATATGATCAGAATTGTACATGTGCTGTTCATAAGCCGGTGTTACACTGGGCAAGTCCCATTTGCTATTTTATATCTCGTTCTTTAGGAAGTAGTGAGGGCTGGTTAAGTTACTGTGGCTTGCCAAATTAGTCTTTCTACTTCTGGGCACAGTTGATAAAACAGAACTGATGCCACAGACCAATAGGAATGGTTCATTATGTGTGGTGGTAAATAACCAACTCCTTCAGAAGTCTGCATTCGGGGAGTAGAACAGCTGAGCAGAGTCAGTGTCAGTTGCGCAGAGTTGATGTAGAGTGTCATTACTTCATGCTCTGTTGTCGGGGAAAATTATTCTAAGGTGTGCTCCTTTTGTTTATGCTGCATTTGATTAACTGTGAAGCTGTGATTCTTTGCCTGTGTAAAACACCTGGCAGTCTAATAAAGACCTGAATGGCCAAGAGCTAGGCAGGAGCAAGGATAGGCAGAGCTGGCAGGCAGAGAGAATAAATAGGAGAACCAAGAAGGAACAAGCAACAAGAGAACAAAGGGAGGAAGACGTTGCTAGGCCTCCTTAGCCTTCTTATCACCAGGGAAAGGTGAGTGTGCTATCTGCCCATTCTGCAGCTCCATGATACAGGGCAATCAGACCAGCAGCCCCACGAAGCAGGACAATATGAAGTGATAGGGAGTCAAGTCAAAGCAGGAACTCAGTTTATTACTGTGAGCATCAGCTTATATAGGTTAAGCGACATCATGCGATGTAGGGGTACCTCCAGCCAATGAGAGACAGCTAAGCCCTTTCTCTGGCCTGAGGGACATCTACCTGGATTTGCTGTCTCATCTTCATTAGCTTTGAGACAATCCTTCAAACTCGAGCCAGGCTTTTCTCTGTCGTACAGGCCTCGAGGTACAGGCCCTGAGATAATTTTGACCTAAAAGACGTCAGGAGCCAGCTAGCCACACAGTAAGAGTTAAAGTTACATATACAGAAGTAAGAAAGATAAAAGTCCAGAGTCAAAAGGTATTTGGGATAATTTAAGTTAAGGAGAGCAGGCTACAAACAAGCCAGGCTAAGGCTGGGCAAAGAATAAGCCTCTCCACTCCAGAAATTGTTTTATATTCTTTTTTTTTATTTATTAAAGATTTCTGTCTCTTCCCCGCCACTGCCTCCCATTTCCCTCCCCCTCCCCCAATCAATTCTCCCTCTTTCATCAGCACAAAGAGCAATCAGGGTTCCCTGCCCTGTGGGAAGTCCAAGGACCACCCACTTCCATCCAGGTCTCCTAAGGTGAGCATCCAAACTGCCTAGGCTCCCACAAAGCCAGTACATGCAGTAGGATCAAAAACCCATTGCCATTGTTCTTGAGTTCTCAGTAGTCCTCATTGTCTGCTATGTTCAGTGAGTCTGGTTTTATCCCAGGCTTTTTCAGACCCAGGCCAGCTGGCCTTGGTGAGTTCCCAGTAGAACATCCCCATTGTCTCAGTGTGTGGGTGCACCCCTCGCGGTCCTGAGTTCCTTGCTAGTGCTCTCTCTCCTTCTGCTCCTGATTTGGACCTTGAGATTTCTGATCGGTGCTCCAATGTGAGTCTCTGTCTCTGTCTCCTTTCATCGCCTGATGAAGGTTAATATTCAGGAGGATGCCTATATGTTTTTCTTTGGGTTCTCTTTCTTATTTAGCTTCTCTAGGATCACTAATTATAGGCTCAATGTCCTTTATTTATGGCTAGAAACTAAATATGAGTGAGTACATCCCATGTTCCTCTTTTTGGGTCTGGCTTATCTCACTCAGGATAGTGTTTTCTATTTCCATCCATTTGCATGCAAAATTCAAGAAGTCCTTGTTTTATACTGCTGAGTAGTACTCTAATATGTATATATTCCATTCTTTCTTCATCCATACTTCCATTGAAGGGCATCTCGTTTTTTTCCAGGTTCTGGCTATTACAAACAATGCTGCTATGAACATAGTAGAGCATATACTTTTGTTGTATGATAAGGCCTCTCTTGGGTATATTCCCAAGAGTGGTATTGCTGGGTCCAGAGGTAGGTTGATCCCGAATTTCCTGAGAAACCGCCACACTGCTTTCCAAAGTGGTTGCACAAGTTTGCATTCCCACCAGCAATGGATGAGTGTACCCCTTTCTCCACAACCTCTCCAGCATAGGCTATCATTGGTGTTTTTGATTTTAGCCATTCTGACAGGTGTAAGATGGTATTTTAAAGTTGTCTTGATTTGCATTTCCCTGATCGCTAAGGAAGTTGAGCATGACCTTAAGTGTCTTTTGGCCATTTGAACTTCATCTGTTGAGAATTCTCTGTTCAGCTCAGTGCCCCATTTTATAATTGGGTTGATTAGCCTTTTATGATCTAGTTTCTTGAGTTCTTTATATATTTTGGAGATCAGACCTTTGTCAGTTGCGGGGTTGGTGAAGATCTTCTCCCAGTCAGTGGGTTGCCTTTCTGTCTTAGTGACAGTGTCCTTTGCTTTACAGAAGCTTCTCAGTCTCAGGAGGTCCCATTTATTCAATGATGCCTTTAGTGTCTGTGCTGCTGGGGTTATATGTAGGAAGTGGTCTCCTGTGCCCATGTGTTGTAGTGTACTTCCCACTTTCTCTTCTATCAGGTTCAGTGTGTTCGGACTGATATTGAGGTCTTTAATCCATTTGGACTTGAGTTTTGTGCATGGTGATAGATATGGATCTATTTTCATTCTTCTACAGATTGACATCCAGTTTTGCCAGCACCATTTGTTGAAGATGCTCTCTTTTTTCCATTGTATACTTATAGCTCCTTTATCGAAAATGAGGTGTTCATAGGTTTGTGGGTTAAAGTCAGGGTCTTCTATTCGATTCCATTGGTCGACTTCTCTGTTTTTATGCCAATACCAAGCTGTTTTCAATACTGTAGCTCTGTAATAGAGTTTGAAGTCAGGGATGGTAATGCCTCCAGAAGATCCTTTATTGTATAGGATTGTTTTGGCTATCCTGGGTTTTTTGTTTTTCCATATAAAGTTGATTATTGTCCTCTCAAGATCTGTGAAGAATTTTGATGGGATTTTGATGGGGATTGCATTGAATCTATAGATTGCTTTTGGTAGAATTGCCATTTTTACTATGTTGATCTTCCCAATCCAAGAGCAAGGGAGATCCTTCCATTTTCTGGTGTCCTCTTCAATTTCTTTCTTCAGAGACTTAAAGTTCTCTTCAAATAGATTTTTCACTTCCTTGGTCAAAGTTACCCCAAGATATTTTATGCTATTTGTGGCTATCGTGAAAGGTGATGTTTCTCTGATTTTCCTCTCTGCTTCCTTATCCTTAGTGTATAGGAAGGCAACTGATTTTTTGGAGTTGATCTTGTATCCTGCCGTATTACTAAAGGTGTTTATCAGCTATAGGAGTTCTTTGGTAGAGTTTTTGGGGTCGCTTATGTATACTATCATATCATCTGCAAATAACGAAAGCTTAACTTCTTCCTTTCCAATACGAATCTCCTTGATCCCCCTGTGTTGTCTTATTGCTATTGCCAGAACTTCAAGCACTATATTGAAGAGGTATGGAGGGAGTATATATTCTTGTCGTGTTCCTGATTTTAGTGGGATGGCTTTGAGTTTTTCTCTGTTTAATTTAATGTTAGCTGTTGGCTTGCTGTAAATAGCTTTTATTATATTTAGGTATGACCCTTGTATCCCTAATCTCTCCAAGACTTTTATCATAAAGGGGTGAGGAATTTTATCAAATGCTTTTTCAGCATCTAATGAAATGATCATATGGTTTTTTCTTTCAGTTTATTTTTATGATGGATTACATTGATAGATTTTCGTATGTTGAACCAGCCCTGCATCTCTGGGATGAAGCCTACTTGATCATAATGGATAATTTTTCTAATGTGTTCTTGGATTCGGTTTGCCAGTATTTTGTTGAGGATTTTTGCATCAATGTTCATGAGCGAGATTGGCCTGTAATTCTCTTTCTTGGTTGAGTCTTTGTGTGGTTTTGGTATCAGAGTGACTGTAGCTTCATAAAAGGAATTTGGCAATGACTCTTCTGTTTCTATATTGTGAAATACATTAAGGAGTATAGGTATTAGCTCTTCTTAGAAATTCTGGTAGAATTCTGCATTGAAACCGTCTGGTCCTGGACTTTTTTTGGAAGGGATATTTTTGATAACAGTTTCTAGTTCTTCGCTACTAACAGGTCTATTTAGATTGTTCACCTGGTTTTGGCTTAGCTTTGGTATATGGTACTTATCTAAAAAAATGTCCATTTCTTTTGCATTTTCCAGTTTTGTGGCATACAGGCTTTTGTAGTAAGATCTAATGATTCTCTGAATTTCCTCTGTGTCTGTGGTTATGTCCCCCTTTTCATTTCTGATCATATTTATTTGCGTGTTCTCTCTCTGTTGCTTAATTATTTTGGATAGGGGTTTGTTGATCTTGTTGATTTTCTCCAAGAACCAACTTTTTGTTTTATTGATTCTTTGGACTGTTTTCTGTGTTTCTATTTTGTTGATTTCAGCCCTCAGTTTGATTATTTCCAGTCTTCTACTCCTCCTGGGCGAATCTACTTCTTTTTTTTCTAAAGCTTTCAGGTGTCCTGTTAAGTCCCCGATGTATGCTTTCTCTGTTTTCTTTAAGTGGGCACTTAGTGCTATGAACTTTCCTCTTAGCACTGCTTTCATCCTGTTCCGTAGTATTGAGTATGTTGTCTCTTTATTTTCATTAAATTCAAGGAAGACTTTAATTTCTTTCTTAATTTCTTCCTTGACCCAGGTGTGGTTCAGTAGTTGACTGTTCAGTTTCCATGAGTTTGTTGGCTTTCTGGGGGTAGTATTGTTATTGCCTTCTAACTTTAATCAGTGGTGATCTGATAAGACACAGTAGGACACTGATTTTTTTTGTATCTGTGAAGGTTTCCTTTGTTTCCAAGTATGTGGTAAATTTTTGAGAAGGTTCCATGAGCTGCAGAGAAGAAGGTATATTCTTTCCTATTTGGGTGGAGTGTTCTATAGATGTCTGTTAAGTCCATTTGCTTCATTACCTCCAATAATTCTCTTAATTCTCTATTAGGTTTCTGTTTGATTGACCTGTCCATTGGAGAGAGAGGTGTATTGAAGTCTCCTACTACTAGTGTGTGTGGTTTGATGTCTGCCTTGAGTTCTAGTAATATTTCTTTTATATAAGTGGGTGCTTTTATGTTAGGAACGTAGATATTCAGGATTGAGACGTCATCCTGATGAATTGTTCCTGTTATGAGTATAAAGTGTCCATCTTGATCTCTTCTGATTGATTTTAGTTTGAAATCAGTTTTGTTAGAAATTCGAATGGCCACACCTGCTTTTTTCTTTTCCCTACCCTTTACTCTGAGTAGATGCCTGTCTTTGTGGTTGAGATGTGTTTCTTGCAAACAGCAGAATGTTGGATCCTGCTTTTGTATCCAATCTCTTAGCCTGTGCCTTTTTATAGGTGAATTGAGACCATTAATATTAAGTGATATTATTGACCAGTGGTTGTTTACTCCAGTTATTCTTATTGTTTTTAGTAGTAGAGTTTGTGTGTTTCCGTTCTTTGAGTTGTGCTGGTAAAGGGTCGCTAGATGCCTGAGTTATTGTAGGCAGTGTTGGCAATGTTGGATTCCTTGGGTTGCGATTTTCCTTCTATTACTTTCTGTAGGCCTGGATTTGTGTGTACGTATGTTTAAATTTGTTCTTATCCTGGAATGTCTTCTTTTCTCCATTGATAGTGAACAATAGCTTGGCTGGGTATAGTAGTCTGGGCTTGCATCCTTGGTCTCTTAGCTTCTGCAGTACTTCTATCCAGGACCTTCTGGCTTTCATTGTTTCCATAGAGAAGGCAGCTATAAGTCTGATTGGTTTACCTTTATAAGTTACTCGGCCTTTTTCCTTTGCAGCTCTTAATATTCTTTCTTTAACCTGTATATTTTGTGTTTTGATTATTATATGGCGAGGAGATGTTTTTCTTTGATCCAGTCTGTTTGGTGTTCTGTATGCTTCTTGAATATTCAAAGGAATATCTTTCTTTATGTTGGGAAAGTTTTCTTCCATAATTTTGATAAAAATATTTTCTGGGCCTTTGAGCTGTGACTCTTCTCCTTCTTCTATTCCTATTATTCTTAGGTTTGGTCTTTTTATTGTGTCCCATATTTCCTGGATGTTTTGTGATGAGAATTTGTTGGCTTTGCAGTTTTCTTTGATCAGTGCGTTTATTTTCTCTATGGTGTCCTCAGAATCTGAGATTCTTTCTTCTATCTCTTGTATTCTATTGATTATGCTTATTTCTGTAGCCTCTGCTTGTTGACCTAGGTTTTCCATATTCAGCCTGTCCTCAGTTTGTGTTTTCTTCCTTGCTTCCATTTCAGTTTTCAATTCTTGAACTGTTTCCATTACCTGATTGATCGTTTTTTCTTGGTTTCCCAGGGTGTCTTGTACGTATTTACTCATTTCTTCAAACTTTTTGTTATACTTTCCATCCATTTCTATAAGGGTGTTTTTTACATGTTGTTTAAGGGACTCTATTACTTTCATAAAGTCATTTTTTTCCCCACTTCTTCTGTGTTAGGGTGTTCAAGTCCTTCTGTTGTAAGATCTTTGGGTTCTGGTGTTTTCATGTTGTTTTTCAGATTATTGGGTGAATTCTTGCCTTGGCGCCTGCCCATCTCCTCCAATTGATGCTATCTAATGGGTCTTTTAAAACCGATCAGGTTTCCCTGCTGGTCAGGGGCTCCTCTTACAAAATGCCTTCGCTCTGTTTCCTGGCTCCTGCTGGGGGCCAAGATTTCTCTCACCCCTCAGAAGGGTCTTCAGGAACAGGACCAGGCTCCCTGTTTTCCAGGGACCTCGCCAACAAAAGGCCTACCTCTTTGATTTAATTGTAGTGGAGCGATCTGCTGCTCGTTGGTCCCCGCCGCCTGCATCTGCTGCCGTGGTGGTCTCCACCGGTCCCCGCCGCCTGCGGCCTGCGTCTGCTGCCCCCTGCGTCTCTTGTTTTATATTCTTAATACAGGTTTCATGAATTTATAAGATTAGCATATTTACCACCTTGGTATTTGGCACTAAGCAGTATTTCACCTTCCCCAGTCCTTGCTTTTAAGACAGGGCCTGGCTGATAGGAAAGCTGTGATTTTTTTTCTCCACTTCCCTAGTGCTAGGATTATAGGCACTCACTGCAATTCTAGGCTATTTATTTCCTTATGTCGAGACAAATGCACATAATCTTAAGACAAGCGAAATGTTTGAGTTTTTTAGGAAGAAGTATGCTGGCCATCTTTATTTAATATTGTAACTTCTTGAGAGCACACATTTCAATGGGAACAAACTTCAGAACTAATTTTTATTTTATTGCATATTAGGATTTTGACTATATATATTATTTTGAGAAGAAAAAGAACATGTTGATGTATATAACATGAATGATAGAATATAAAGTAAGCTTTTTCTCCTATCTTTCCTATCTCTATCATAAAGCACTTTGTAATTAATTCTGCCTACTTGTAAGTAAAGCAGGTATGATGGAGGCAGCATGCCTGTAATCCTGGAACTCAGGAAGCATAAGAGGAAAGATAATTTGACGTCATGAGTTCAAGACTAGTGTGTACAATATAACAATTTTATCTCAAAACAGCAAAAATACTTTTGATTATTTCATGTTTTATAACAGCTTAAACGGTTTTTTGGTTTTTTTTTTTTCCAATTTGTGTATTTCTCAAAAATTTTTTTCAGGTGCTAGTGGTGACCATGTTTATACCTACAGTTATGATGCTCAAAAAGAGGATTTTGGTGCTCACGATGCCACAAAACTGGATACCTGGGTTTTTGATAAAGTTAAGGTACTTGCTCTTTTGCTTCGTTTTGAAAGAGGGTCTTGTTATGTAGCCCAGGCTGGCCTTCGTTGTGGGACTTTTTCCCTCAGTGTCCTAAGTTCTGTTTTACATGTGAGTCCACCTGGGGAGGTGTTTGCTATTGAGTGGTTCGTAACTAAATACATACTTATGTAGAGTCCTGAAGATTTATTTCTGAGTGAGCTCATTTCAAGTTTAGTTTGCTGCCTGTCTGAACTGGAGCATTCAGTGTTGTACCATGCTATTTTTAAAAAGCAATTACAGTTTATAAAATTACTAATAAAGTTATTTTTTGAAATATCTCTCTAAAACTTTGTGTTTAGAGAGATAAACTCCAAGGTAAAACGAGTCCTACATTAGGGTCCAGAAAAACCTTCTTTCCATTTCTAGTTTGATGAGCCACTGCAGGCAGCTCTTGACCTTCTGTTGACCTTGGAGCTTTGGGCTGGTCGTAGTGGGCCAGTGAGATGTGGAGCATCTTGAAAATGCCATTGCAAAGGAGTAATTTTATAATAACAAAAAAATTAGATTTTTAAGAGAGTAGGGGCTGGACAGATGACTCAGCTCCTGTCGACTCCCCAGGTTTGATCCCTAGCACTGTGAGTGTCTCACAACCACCTATAACTTCAGTTCCAGGGGTCTGACAGCTCTTCTGCCTCCTCGGGCACCTGTGTGAACTTGGTAAACATACATATAGTCACAAACACATAAAAAATCCGCACAAAAGAGAAAATTCCGATAAGCCTAAACAGATTAGTCGGCTAGCCTTTACTAATTGCCCGTGAACTTCTTTAAATAGCAGAACTTGAAAAAGGCATTTGAAGTGACTACTGTTGAGACACAGGTTGAGCTCCACCTGGTTAGTGTTTCATAGCTTCCCAAATCTTGTGTCTATGGTTCATGGAGAAAACTATAAAATTAACTCAAGGAGACTGTAAATGGAAGCTTAAGGGCAGTTTTATCCTTGAATAATTTCTCTTAATTATTCCACTTATGCTTTTAAATACATTGTAGATTTTCATCAATACCTTATGGAAAGTTAGCGTCTTTTAAATCTATATACATTTATGTAAACAATGATGATACGTGCTAACATAATCTGTTTATTCAGATAATTTTTTTGTTTTTATTTTTTTGGGGCAGATTTTTGTGTATAACAGCACTTGCTGTCCTGAAACTAGCTGTTGTAGACCAGGCTGGACTTGAACTCACAGAGATCCTCCTGCGTCTGCCTCCCAAGTGCTACAATTAAAGTTGTACACTACCACTGCCTGGCTTATTTAAAATCATTTTAAAGTGCTCTCTTTGGGTGCTTGCATACATGCTTATAAATGTGAGTCAGGGTGAATTATTAATGTCTGAAAGGCTTATGAATCTAGGTTATTATTAGGATATTAATGTAATAAGTTCTGAACTGTATTTAAGTGGTGTTTCTCCACCACTGGACAGCCAAAGCAGGTCCTAGTCACGGAAGAGGAAGTAGTTAGACATTCTTACAACCTCAGTAAGAGGTCATAGTTTGACTGAAAGGGCGGTGGACAGGGTGATGAAAAATCACAATTTCCAAGTATACTTAGATATAATAAATGTCCTGTACCCCTTCCACCATTGCTGATTAACATTTGCCTTTTAGCCAGATAGTTCTTCAGTTTTTAATTACAGTAGATCTGTGGTAAGAATAGTATGAAATTAAGCTCCTTTTTTTTTTAAAGATTTATTTATTTATTAAGCATACAATGTACTGTTGGCAAGGAACGCACCAGGTCTCATTACAGATGGCTGTGAGCCACCATGTGGTTGCTGGGAATTGAACTCAGGACCTCTGGAAGAGCAGCCAGTGCTCTTACCCTCTGAGCCATCTCTCCAGCCCCCTAAGCTCCTTTTTCTATAATTATTTTGCCTAATTGTTTCAGAATAGCTCAAAGGTTATTTGGACAGAAATGTCTGAATTGATAACAAAGACTTCATGTTATATCTTGATGACAAAATTAAACACTATAAAATGAATTAGAGTTATTTATAAATTAACTACTTTTCACCTGATTTTTTACATTTAGGACTTCTTTTATGATGCGAGGAACAACCAGTCTTTGTTCTCAAAAGTGAATGAGGAAAAAGTAGTTTTTTTCTTACACTTATTAGGAATAGATACAAATGGACATGCTCACCGACCATCGTCAAGGTAATATTAATGATGTGTTCAATTTCAGCTTGTGGGGAATAGCTATCCCATTTGAATTTTTGATGTGATATGAAATTTTCTTTGTAGTTATAACAAAAGAGCTAGTACTTTATGTCCCTGCTATCCTGTAGGATGTTTTCAGCTATATGATGTATCGTTTATAGTAGTTAAGATCACTTATGCTTTGGTCACACTGCACATTAAAATAAGTGAAATAGATCTTCACCTAGTCTGTATTCTTCACTTATCAAGGCAGAGAGAAATGTCTGAATTACCCACATTTTGGGAATATTTTCAGTGAATCTCAAAAGCATAAACAGTTTATGAATTTTTATAACAGAAGATGTAATTCCCTGGGTGTTTGTTTGATCAGCTTTGTATCCAGCTAATAAAGTGTTGCTTGTTACTTCTTTAGCGCTATTCTCAGCTTTGCAGACCATAAGAAAGAAGAAATCATTTAAATTTTTATTCTTTATTTTGAATTGGTTTTATGCTAACTATAATGTCTGATGGTTTAATTACCAGCATGAATATCTCATTTTTCCTAGTTTAACATGATGTACTGTTTTTTTTTTGGTTTTTTCGAGACAAGGTTTCTCTGTGGTTTTGGAGCCTGTCCTGGAACTAGCTCTTGTAGACCAGGCTGGTCTCGAACTCACAGAGATCCGCCTGCCTCTGCCTCCCGAGTGCTGGGATTACAGGCGTGCGCCACCACCGCCCGGCTTGATGTACTGTTTTTATTAGTGAAATATACTCATATTAAACCAGCTTTGTGCAACTATGTGGGAAGCCTGAGTACAGTTCTCAGCACTGCAGTAGATTAAGTCACAAATACTTTATAGGGTGGGAATATTCTATATTTTAAATTATTATAGTTCCCTATGAAGGTTACCAAAACCGTTTATATGACGTGGACTTAAAAGTCCATTATCCTGTTTAGGATTTTAAGTGTTTATTAAAATATATTTACTAATCAATATTTTCCTTTTAAAATGTCTATGAAAATTATTTGAGGACTTTTTTAAATTCATTAAAGGGAAAAATTAGTCTTAACAGGAGCCTCTGATTTTAAAATAGTAAAGCATTTCTTCAATTCTTGACTTAAATGTAATGAGTAGGGGTTGGATGAATTCGATTGCTCTAAATTAATATAGCTTGTTCTTTTGTTTCTTTGTAAACAGGGAATATAAGGACAATATTAAAAAAGTTGATGATGGAGTGAAGGAAATTGTGTCAATATTCAAGCATTTTTATGGTGATGATGGGAAAACAGCATTTATCTTTACCTCCGACCATGGAATGACAGACTGGGGTTAGTCTGTGTTTCTGTGCTACCTTAATGAGAGTAGTGGCAGATATAGTTTGCAAATATTGTTCAGAAGATCCGATGTCTTGCAGTATGCAAAAATCCAGGACATAATTGTATGTTTAAAATATTAAATAATCTGACCTCTATAAGGGATCCTTTTTTTTCTAATTGTAAAAAGAATATAGTCTCATTTACAAATGAATAAGTAGAAAAAAAATCCAAGTACTTTTAAGTTTTCTTCACAGTTTTCTATTAGAAAAGAAATTCTACCTGGAATCCCTCCCATGTAGAGTGATGCTAGTTACAATGCACTGCTGCATTGCTGCAGCTGTGTGGTGTTAGTTACAATGCATTGCTGCATTATTGCAGCTGTGTGGTGTTAGTTACAGTGCTCTAATGCATTGCTGCAGCTGTGTGGTGTTAGTTACAATGCATTGTTGCAGCTGTGTGGTGTTAGTTACAGTGCACTGCTGCATTGCTGCAGCTGTGTGGTGTTAGTTACAGTGCACTGCTGCATTGCTGCAGCTGTGTGGTGTTAGTTACAGTGCACTGCTGCATTGCTGCAGCTGTGTGGTGTTAGTTACAATGCCTTGCTGCATTGCTGCAGCTGTGTGGTGTTAGTTACAGTGCACTGATGCATTGCTGCAGCTGTGTGGTGTTAGTTACAGTGCACTGCTGCATTGCTGCAGCTGTGTGGTGTTAGTTACAGTGCACTGCTGCATTGCTGCAGCTGTGTGGTGTTAGTTACAGTGCACTGCTGCATTGCTGCAGCTGTGTGGTGTTAGTTACAGTGCACTGCTGCATTGCTGCAGCTGTGTGGTGTTAGTTACACTGCCTTGCTGCATTGCTGCAGCTGTGTGGTGTTAGTTAGAGTGCACTGCTGCTTTGCTGCAGCTGTGTGGTAGTTCCCGAATTTGGGCCTCTGATTTCGCTAGCTTCACATGGATCAATTCTTTAAGACAAAGCATTTAGAGATGGTTTTGTGATTATTGGTGATTATATACTCATCTGACGACTCTTGATGTCTCTGCTGTAGGTTCCCATGGCGCTGGTCATCCTTCAGAGACTTTAACTCCTTTAGTGACTTGGGGAGCCGGGATCAAAGGTCCTCAAAAAGTATCAACTCAGCAATTTGATGACGAGTTTTTAAAAGGTACTAATATTTGTTTGTGTAGTCACAAATGCCCATGTAGATAGCATTTAAAATAGGACTAGAATTAAACTAAGTTGACATTTTCAATAAGATTTTAACAATTACTTGAAATTGTTTTAAATTCCTCTTTTTAATGATTCTGTCATTAATCATTGTTATATGCAAATGCTCCGTATCCAAGAGTTGGTTAGTTTGCTTTCTCTCCTTTTCTCTTTTTCCCCACAACCATTTGTTGAATATTTTCCAGTATACCACTGTTAGTAACTATTTTGGCCTTTCTAAATATCTAGGAATCAGAAATTTTAATCTTGTTTTATTATGTTAAAATTTTAATTAGAAATAAGAATAAAACAAGAAGGAAGGCACGGTTTCTTAGAGACAAATTATAAAATTAATTACAATTTTCCAACTTAAGCAAAAAACATATTAATTTTGAGGTTGCAGTTTCTAAAAGAAATATATATCTCCCTTATATGAAAAGCTAGATGTAGTACCAAGTTATTTCTGTCTGGACCCAGATGAAGAAAGCACAGCATGTCTTCATGTATGGCATGGGTACATTTTTCTTTTTTCTTTTGGTTTTTTTGAGACAGGGTTTCTCTGTGGTTTTGGAGCCTGTCCTGGCACTAGCTCTTGTAGACCAGGCTGGTCTCGAACTCACAGAGATCCGCCTGCCTCTGCCTCCCGAGTGCTGGGATTAAAGGCATGCACCACCACCTCCCGGCTGGCATGGTACATTTTTCATCATGCTGTTTACATATCGTCAGTGCTAACAGAGAATACCAGTCTGCTAGCTTCTTTGGCCACCAGGTGCCAGGCTTCTTGAGCCTCCATATTCAGACCCAAGGAAAGGTGAGTGTGCTAACTGCCCATTCCGCAGTCCCACTAATCAGACGCCATTGGGAGTCCAGTGAAGCAGGAACTCAGTTCATTACTGTGAGTGTCAGTTTATATAGCTTAAGTGACATGGTGTGATGTGGAGGTACCTCCATCCAACGAGAGGCATCCAAACCCTCCCTTTGGCTGGAGGGGCATCTACCTAATTTTTGCTGTCTCATCCTCACACAAACATGAGCCAGGTTTTTCTCTATCCTACAGGCCTTGAAGTACTTGAGCCAGGCTTTTTTTCTGTTTTATAGGCCTTGAGATACAGTCCCTGAGATAATTTTTGCCAAACACCAGGCAAGGTCATAGGCCTACAGGAGAAATTGCCAAAATACAGCAGTAGTATGTTATGCTCAAATCTGCAAAGTCTCCTAAAAGCCAACAAGGAAACCGAGTTCCATATGTAAAAGCAAACAGCCTTTATCTTATGCAAGTTTGCAAACTCAGTCTCTTTGCATGTCCAGTATATTGGAATAATCAGAGAGCCCCAATTTCAGTTAGAGATAGGTTTTTATAGTAGTAAAGTGGGGGTGAGGGGTTTCTGAGGTTCAGGACTCCTGATTGGCTGACATTTGTCTAGGGGTGTCCTGGTGAGTATGTGCTGGCAGGTGGTCCTATCTACATTGGTTGGGAATGTTAGGCATTTCCCTTGGATGGTCTATTTTTGGGTGATGCTTGGGTAATCTCAGGTTGTGGTTCTTCCTGCAACCAGGTGTTACTTTGGGGTAAACTACTGAGACTCAGGCCTCTGTTAAATTTATCAATGGCCAGAGTCCTACTCTGGCAGGTGAAAATGGTAAAGAACTTTCTTTGGGTGAACTTGTAATGATTGTTCTGTCTCTTTAAGAGACAAGTCACACACCCCCGCCCCCCCCATCTGCTAAGGCAGGCTTTAGGCCTGAGCTCTCTTTCTGTTTTCCTCTTGGGGAGGCAGCTTCTGCCTCTCTCCCCTCTTCTCCCCTTCCCCCGCTTTTGTCTCTCTCTTCTTTCTCTCTCTCTTCTCTCTCTCCTCTCTCTCTCTCTCTCTCTCTCTCTCTCCTGTTCTGTTCTCCCTTTCCCCTCCATAACCCCCTGAATAAATATCCAACCTCACTCTGCATGGCGTGTCTATCCATGTCTCTGTCTCTTGCCTGCCCGCCATGTGTCTCCCTGCCTGGGACCAGCCACTGCTCAGGGACCAGCAGCTGTTTCTGCCTTGGACTGGCTGTTCTCAGAGCCCGCTGCCTATGGCCACATGGCCCGTTACCACCGCTTGTGGACCTCCAGCATTTCTGCTGCCTACTGCCGCAGGGAATCCTGCAGCATTTTTAATTTTTCCATTACAAATGGGCATCTGTAACCAGAAGGAATAGACTCATAACTTTGAGTCCTAGCCAACAAGTTGGCTATAGCTTTGTGGAAGAATCTGGATACCTTTTACTGCTAAACTGACATTAATAACTTCCCTAGCCATTAATACTGTCACAGATCTCAGAAGGATAAAAAAAAAGTCTGTCTGAATATAGACCAAACTATTAAAAATGACAGGGACCAGAGTCTATATACATACAGTTAGTCATACCCAGATCTCCACAGCATTGGAGGCGGAAATATCCAGAACAGCAGTCTCACTGTCTCAGCCAGGCCCATAAGGTCAACTTTTCATTTTCTGTGGAAGAGGGACATGGAAAAGACTGACCTTATTTTGTCGAGATAAAAGTGGTGCAATCAGTTCTCCAGGGTCCTGCTGTTTGTCCACAGTCTGGACCGGGTCCTGGAAGCCAGTGTTGTACTGGGGGTCATCTTGCCCAGTGGACAGCGTCATCATAATCCAGATGGAGACATCATGGTGTCTCATAATCTTTTTTGGAGACCTTGGGTTACTGCTAGGATCTTGGAGTCTCTGTTTAATATAATAAGCTTTTTAGTCATTATTTTAAATGCCATATTCTGCAGGTCTCTGAAGTATGAGGGCTGCCTAGGTATGTCTGATTAGACAAACTTTGTTTCTTATTACTTAAGTTTGGCTTTAAAAACATATACAGGAAACTAAATAAGGCTTTTTTTTCTGTAACTAATTCTATCAGTACTTTAAAGACAACTGACTAACATGTATTTTTTTAACAGTCTATAATAAGCTAACAGCTTTTACAAGACTAGAACTCCATACTCTGTAATGATTTTGAATTAAAGCTAATAAAGAAACTGAATTAGTCATTCTGAGGGTATGACTATAAACACAGAACAAGTTTATATCTAACTGTTAATGCTATCTCCTGCAAAGGCAAGGAACAGATCCCAGGGTGAAATGGAAACAGCAGGGAGTCTAAGAGCTAGCATTGCACTAGACTTAGGTCTATTTTCCTGCTGATCTATAGAACCCATCTTGGCAGGTGTGTTCCAAGTTGCCCTGGGCCCAACATTTTTTCCCCTTCACAAGTACTGATAACAGGACTCAATCATGGATCCTCTCTGTCTAGGGGCTCAAGGGGGTAATACTGAAACCTCAACAATATTGACCCCTTCTCAAACAAAAGCCATCAAGTCTGTTGATAAGAAGAAGCAAGATCATTAGGGGCCTGTTAGAGCTGAAAGTAAGGTTGTTAACAAGAAGACCAGTTGAATAGGTTTTTATCCAGCTTCTGTTTGAGTGTTTTGTTTTCTATCATCAACAAGGCCATTGAATCTCTAATTACCCTGAAGTGATTGACATAGAAACAACATTTTTTCCTCCAGAAGAGGAGGTCCAAACCTCTTAGTGTCAATACAAAAATTTATGACTCAGCTTATCCAAATAGCTTAAACCCAGCAAAGTTAGCAAAGATAAAAAGGATAAACATTCATTTTAAAGCCCGAATAGACCTTGAACAAAGAAATGTATTTTTAAACCATTTTTTTTATTTTTTGGTTTTTCGAGACAGGGTTTCTCTGTGGCTTTGGAGCCTGTCCTGGAACTAGCTCTGTAGACCAGGCTGGTATCGAACTCACAGAGATCCGCCTGCCTCTGCCTCCCAAATGCTGGGATTAAAAGCGTGCGCCACCACCGCCCAGCCATTAGTCAATATTTTTAATGCTTTTACCTTTTAATAGAGTTTTGTATGTTACAGTGATCCTCCCATTACAGAGTTTTTCCTGTTGTTATTTTACAACTGCAGTTTTGCCTGTGTTCTGAATCTCAATTTAAACATCTGAAATGCAGGTGGCCCCAGACTACCACTGAACAACAACCTCCAAAAGATTGAGATTGATAGACTTGGATGCTGTTTCAAGCCCTCTATCAAACTGCTTAGGTCATTGTCTTCTGCATCACAAGTAATGAACATTTCTGTTTCTGGTTAGCTGTTGGTGCTTATGGCTCTGACCCTAATTTTTAGCCTTTTAAGTTTAATTATTAGTAATATGAAACATAATATCATGCAAAACTCTATCCCAATCCAAACTCTCTTGGGGGTTTGTTAGCCCATTCCAAGTGTCGCCTTCAATGAAGATGGTGGTCAAATTATGTGGCATCCTTTTATTTTTTTTTTAACTCTAGCAAAATGGCAATCATCCAAAGTTTAAAATGGAATTATGCCTTATGTTTTTTTTTAAATTACCCATGCATAGATTTTAACTAAATAAAACATTGATCTAACAAACGAAGAGCCATAATCCAGTCCTAGAGCCAGCATTTCAATAAAAAAAAAACCAGCATATAGTAGTTTTAACATTATCTCTACCAAAAAGTCATCTGAATTTTTGCTTACCCAAATTCAGTAACCAGAGCTCAGTGATAAATTTCTGAATCAGTCCTGTATATGTGGCCACAGCAGTGATGGGTGGCAGAGACAGCAAAAATAGTCAGACCATTTCTGTCTCAGCTCCATGCTTTCAAGAAAACTTACATAGACAAACTTTTAAACAAAACAAGCATATTTAGTATTCCCATGTTTGAGAAACCACAGCAAACATAGTTTACATCCCCTTTTGACCTTTTGTAACTTTTTATATACCTTTAACCAATCATAATTTGTAACCAGCCCCTCTGAATGATGACAGATATTTGTAACACATTGGCTCTGAATGATCAAAGCAGCTCTGGTGGACGGAAGTCTGGCTACAGTGTCACAACATGGCCATTGCGGGAACACCTATAGCCAGAGTCCTTGACCTGTGGAGCCAATCCTTGGTCAGGTTTGACCAGAAGTTGAGGCATGCAGCCCCCAGGACAGGTGGAGGGAACTCATCCACCAGCATGGGAGGGGCAGGGTGGTATGCAGCATGGGGGAAAAGATTGTTAACCTCTCCAAGCCTTAAAAATTAACCCCAGATTCTCTGTTCAGTGTTTGAAATCCTATTGGGGTACATTTGCCCCCTACAACTGTGGCTGGCAGCCTTGCTACATTGTAACAACAAGCATATATAGCCCAGCCACCCATCCACATAAGCAGGCTGCCCCACAGTCTCATGCTTGGGACCAAGGCTGACTTCTTTTCATGAAATGTTTAAGGCAGCAAGGAAAAAATACCCCTATGCCTATGGCCCTATGTCTAAAGTCTTGTCACAATATCTATGTCACAATGATCATAATATCAATGTCAAAGAAGTGATGATTTGAGTCTGTCCCATATCATCAGCATCAGTCTAAGTCAGGACAAAAACACAACAATACACAGACACACAGGACAATGAGCAGGACAATGGTGTCAAACCAAACCTAAGACCCCAGCTTCAAGCTGTTTTGCGGGTGTGACCCGCCCTCTATCAAACTGAGAATGCTACCTTCGTGTCTCACCATAGAACTGAGAATGCTACCCCTGTCTCTCACCACAGAACTGAGAACACTACCTGCGTGTCTCACCAGAGGGGACCGCCCTCTGCAGAATGGCCCTGGGAATGACTCCTCCAAGAGCCCTGCCTGTGAACTTTTCGCACATCCGCAGATTATTTACAAGCATTTATGGTTCCCGGGCATGCTCACAGAAAGACATGAGACACAGACATGAGACATAAAACAAAAGACAGAAAATTTACTGGCTGGTTGAAGGCTCTATAGGTGGTAGTCCCAGTGGGCTTGGTGAATTCCGGACGAGCCCCCAAATGTTATGCCCAAATCTGTGAAGTCTCCCAAAAACCAACAAGGAGACCGCGTCCCGTATGTAAAAGCAAAGAGTCTTTATTTTATGCAAGTTTGCAAACTCAGTCTCTCTGCATGTCCAATGTATTGGAATAATCAGAGAGCCCCATGCTCAGTTAGAGTTCGGTTTTTATAGTAGTAAAGGTGGGGGTGAGGGGTTTCTGAGGTTCAGGACCCCTGATTGGCTGACATTTGTCTAGGGTGTCCTGGTGAGTGTGTGCTGCTATCTACAGCAGTTGGGAATGTTAGGCATTTCCTTTGAATGGTCTGTTTTTTGGGTGATGCTTGGGTAATCTCAGGTTGTGGTTCTTCCTGCAACCTGGTGTTGTTTCGGGGTAAACTACTGAGACTCAGGCCTCTATTTAATTTATCAATGGCCAGAGTCCTACTCTGGCAGGTGATAATGGTAAAGAACTTCCTTCGGGTGATCTGTTCATATTTAGCTTATCATGGCTGGCTCCTACATAGTAAGCATTCATGATTTTTGCAGACTTACTGAAGCAGATTTGTGCTTAGAGAAATTAGAGAGATTTTTTTTTTTTTTATCTCCTGTGCTATCTTTGGGGTGGTGCTTGTTTCCGCAGGTCTTAGTACTAGTGCAGGGGTGTCCATCTCATGGTCCACATGTGGCCAATCATTGTTATGCACACTGCCCAATATAAAGCCACAAACTTACTAGTAGGCGTGTTTAAAACACTCACACACACACACACACTTGTAACTCAGTTAAGCCATTTTTGAGCATGGACTTTGGAGAGGATGACAGTCTATTCCAATGGCATGGAAAGCAGGTGTCTGGGTGCATCATGCATGCCATTGAAACTTCTGCCCAGCAGGAGATGAAACCTAGGAAACAAAGTTCTTGTGTTGGGTCCTTTTTATTGCTGTGCTGAACACCATTGCTAATAGGGATGAGGGAAGGACCTCACTGTAAGATCTGCTATGCTGAACCTGCTAGAAGAAACAGTAGGGACTGTGCTTGAACTGTAGGCACAGGAAAGGACTGTAGGCACAGGAAAGGACTGTAGGCACAGGAGCCTAGTAATGCAAGCATAAGACTGACAGCTGATAGGTGGGACCGCCAGAAACTTAAAAGCTTCTGTACAGAAAGTGAGTATCTAGATTATAAAAATTACTCAAAAACTTAACAACCACAAAACAAAAACAGTGATTGGGCATGGAGTAGAAAGTTCTCAAAAGATGAAATACAAATGACTGAGAAATAAATACTTTTTTAATGTGCAAATCCTCAGCCACCAGGGAAATGCAAATCAAAATTACTTTGAGATCCCACCTTAGCTCAGTCAGAAGTACTAAGCTCCAAGCACAAATGACTGCAAATGCTGGTGGGGGTGCAAACTGGTGCAGCCACTGTGGAAGTCAGTGAGTTTCCTCCAAAGCTGGACTAGCTGCACCCTATGAGGGGGTTGTAATAGTAACTAATACACTGTGTTAAAAGTTGGAGTTACAGGAGCATCATAGCTCCAGTTTTAAATGCTCTGGTAACTGCTGCCAACCCAGAAAAGGGAGGGCGGGTGTGTTGGCTGTCAGTCGCTGAAGCACAGCTTGCTGGCAGTTGCCATTAGGCAGGACTTCCCTCTTTGTTTCCTTGGATGTTTGGAACATTATATTTCCAAATGAACATGTTAAAAAACTTAATAAATCACAGAAAATGCTAACGATTTATTTTTTCAATTTTTCTTTTTAAAAATACTTTAGCATTTCCCCCTCTGCCCCTGCTTTTCTCGGTCTTTTTTTTTTCTTCCATACGTGGTTTAAGAAAGAGGCTTCCAATACTTATCCTTTATGTGGAGTGTCCTGCACACCTGAAAATAAGGCAAATAGTTCTTGTTAAAAATCTTAACATCATGTTTTACATCTATGTCTTCAGAATGGAGATTGGAAAACTGGAAGAGGCGAGACGTTGATCAGGTATCTATTTAAATTTAATTATTTTCTTTTTTATAAACATTTAGAGAAAAACATGCAAAAATAGGCTGTAATAGTAGTAGTAGTAGTAGCAGCAGCAAAGAAAATTTCCAACATATTTCTGTTAAGCAGACTACTTGGAGTGCAAGTGTTTTGTCCTAACCTTCTTGTGCCAATTAAAACAAAGAAACAAAATTCATATGGGTCGTTGAGCTGGCCAAGTGGATAAAGTGCTTGAATCATAAGCCAGAGTCCAGTCCCCAGCACCTAAGATGGGCAGAAACACACTCTACAGGGTCGTTCTCTGATCTCTGTGCACGCTCCTCTCCCGGCCTCCATCATACACAGAGTAATAAGTTTAAAATAAGAACATTTTAAACTCTCAATTGAAAATAAGAAAACTCCATCCAGGGGACTCAGGTGAGCAAGAGTTCTTGTTAAGAAGGTAAGATCTGAGCCAGACAGTGGTGGCGCACGCCTTCAATCCCAGCACTCGGGATGCAGAGGCAGGTGAATCTCTGAGTTCGAGGCCAGCCTGGTCTACAAGAGCTAGTTCCAGGACAGGCTCCAAAGCCACAGAGAAACCCTGTCTTGAAAGACCTGAATATCAATCCCTGTGCAGCTTCTTGTGCCTGTAACCTTAGTGTTGGGAGGTGAAGATCAGCAGGTCCCAGGAGCTTCCTGGACAGTCAGCCTGCTCAGCAGGCAGCAAATTTCTGGTTCAGTGAGAGAAGATGGAGACCAGTAGTAGAAGACACCTGCAAATCCGTCTTTCACCCCACTATGCCTGCATGCATTCCTTCAGGTACACGTGTGTGCACCATACCCTCCACCCAAAAGCTCCTTCCAGGTAACCTTTATAAGGGAGTTATTTTGTGTCCTTGCTGGTTTGTGTGTCAATTCAACACAAGCTAGAGTCATCAGAGGAAGGAGCCACAGTTGAGGAAATTCTTCGATGAGATCCAGCTGTAAGGTATTTTCTCATTTAGCAATCAGTGCGAGAGGGCCAGGCCCATGGTGGGTGGCGCCATCCCTAGGTGGGCCGAGCAAGCCATGGGAAGCAAGCCAGTAAGCAGTTCCCCTGCATGGCCTCATTAAGGCTCGCCATCATTGGGATGTGATTATGAAAGAGGCACAGGTCTGGGAGAGCATGGCGCACCTTGGGAATTTAATTTCAAAAGCTTGAGGAAGCTCTTGAAGAGTGTGTATGTGTGCTCACATGCACACAAGAATCCCTCTGGCTTCAGGATGAGTAGATGAGATGAGTGAGAGAGACAAGACTTAGGGAAGGGTTTGAATACCACCAGTATTCTGGGCGTGGCGTAAATCTGGGAGCAGCCTTTACAAACTCTTAGCTTAGGAGCAGAGAGGTACTTAAAAATGAGCCCCAATGAAACAGAAGGAACCAAACAGGTGTCAATGGGACCAAGAAGAGAATTTATCCCAGTGTCGATCGAGGAGAGCAGCAGGTGAAGTGCCCTTCATCGCAGGTTGTTCCGGCTAGGAACATTGCAAGTTTATCTTATTCAATTGCGCCATCCCTTTGTAAGGGAGAAGCAGATATTTAACTGATGAGGACTGCTGAAGTCTTCAGAGCTAACAAGCCAGGATTTGAAGGTGTCTCTTCAAGCTTTTACCTATTTTTACTACTTGACAACTTTTAAGGACTGCTAAGAACACAGCCACTTAAATGTAGGAAGGTAGAGTCTGTTCTCTCCCTGTGGCGAGCTGTCTTAAATGTAGGAAGGTAGAATCTGTTCTCTCCCTTTGGCGAGCTGTCTCTGGGTGATGGTGGTCCAAGCAGTCCCCACACTGCCACTTGGGCTCTTCTTCCTTCCCTGGCTGACCAGACTTCCTTCTGAGGGGCTTTCTCCTTCATGTTTGTGCACAGTCCTCCTGTAAAGACCACCGCCCTTTCCTTTATGACCACCAAAGCGTTCTTTTGCTTGATACTTAATAACTTACACAAACTGTTCAAGTTCTTAGCCAATAGGACAAGTAGGTTTTGATTTTGTTTTATATTGATGACCCTTAATGGTTACTTTTCAGATTTAGTTTTTCATAAGTTCAATCATTTCTAAAAAATGGCATTTAAAGACACTGATATATAATAATGTATATAAATGTTTGCAGGTTTTTGATTATAATCAGTATGGTGATGGTCCAAATACAGTTGTATGTGGGGATGCAATTTGCTGGTTTCTACATGCAGACTTACTGGAATTGAACTCTTCCATTCTAGGCTGACATTGCACCCCTGATGGCGTCTCTTATTGGAGTTCCCTTTCCTCTTAACTCGGTGGTAAGGAATGACACTAATTACCAATACTCCTTATAAAAATAAAATTTACTTTTCATGTGCTTCTCTGTAATCCTTAGTTGTTTTTTAAAAACTGTATTCCTTCCTGCTTATTTATATCTAAATAGGTAATATCTCATACTTGAGTGTAAACTATATAACATGGAAGAAAGCTTTTAAATGCTTTATTTCTTTAAAAACTATGGTTTTTTGAAAATTATTATAAAAAGTGAAATATATGTATATGTACAGTTTTAAAGGGAAAATTATTGAAAATATATTGATGGTTTGCTGGACTACATAGATCATGTTTGGAAATCACCAGGAACCAAGAGGGCCTGGCATGGCTGTGCTGCTCAAGGCACCAACCCTTGGGTAGAACAAAATTATACTTATAGTTGCTTCTTTCTAACTCTCAAGACCTGAATCTAGATTGCCTGGCTTGTCACAGAGGAGGCCAGCACTCTGATTCCTGTCCACCATATTCCATCCAGTGGGGAGGACCCTCAGCAGGAAGTAGTAACGCTGTTAAGAATCGGCGTGAATGGTGAAAACCAAAACATAAAGTAAGAAATACTCATCTTACTTACTCACAGCTATACTACTTGGTTTTCAACATTGAATTTATGTTAAAATGTAATAAGTCAGAACTGGAAGTGATAAGCTCTTGACTGCCATAAGCGTATGTGCGTGAGCGAGTGCATGCAGGGAACAGACTATCCGTTGGTTTATGTGTCCTGTTTACATCCTTATATCCAAGTATTGTAGCTGTGACCATTACAGTGCTTATTCTTCGTGTAGCAGTATGCTGCCCAACATGTCAGCTTCCCATTGCTATAAAAAGTTTCCTAGATAATCAGCTTAATGGGGAAAAAGTTTAATTTTGGTTTACGGCATTAAAGGTTTCAGTCTGCGGTGACACATTGTGCAGGAGTATGTGGTAGACCAAAACCAAAACTGCTTGCCTTGTGACAAAGATGTAAAAAAATCCAAGATACTTGTAAGAGGGTGTATCCCTAGTGACCCCAAAGTTTCTGTCACTTCTCATTAGGTCTTCCCTCTTCACGGGTCTGTCGTCTTCCCGTAGCACCAGGCTCCTTGGGGAGCATTTGTAGTACAAGTCAGCAGTAGTCTGCCAGTGGTAGATTTGATTTGATTTTAACCAGTCTCATTTGTTTATTTAATTCATTATTTTTGAATGTGAGAATTTTTTTTTCATTTATGGTTTTAAATATTTTGTTATTTAATCTAGAAATTTATTTTTTATTTCTTTTTCAATTTTTTTTGTGTGTGTGTGTGTGCGCGTGTGTGTGTGTGCATGCGTGCGTGTGTGCGTGTGTGTGTGCGTGTTTGTGTGATTGTCTTGTGTTTACCTATTCAGGTATGTAAGTTACTCAACACAGGTGCTGGAAACTGAGTCCTCATCCAGTGAAGGAGTAGCAAATGCCCCTAACCACTATCATCATGTACTTGTTTTTATTAATTTTTTTCTTTAATGCTTTGCCTGTGTGGGTTAGTACTTGCTTGGGTATTGATTTACCACATTAGGGCCTGGTGCTCTCAGAAAGCAGAAGAGGGTGTCAGAGTCCCTGGAACTGGAATTAAAAGTGATCCATGATGAGCCCCAATGTGGGTGCTGGGAATAGAGCTCTCAGGTCTCTGGAAGAGCAGCCAGTGCTCTAACCACTGAGGATCTCTGCAGTCCCACAGCAAGTGCTCTGACCACTGAGGATCTCTGCAGTCCCACAGCAAGTGCTCTGACCACTAAGGATCTCTGCAGTCCCTCAGCAAGTGCTCTGACCACTGAGGATCTCTGCAGTCCCTCAGCAAGTGCTCAGACCACTGAGGATCTCTGCAGTCCCTCAGCAAGTGCTCTGACCACTGAGGATCTCTGCAGTCCCACAGCAAGTGCTCTGACCACTGAGGATCTCTGCAGTCCCTCAGCCAGTGCTCTGACCACTGAGGATCTCTGCAGTCCCACAGCAAGTGCTCTGACCACTGAGGATCTCTGCAGTCCCTCAGAAAGTGCTCTGACCACTGAGGATCTCTGCAGTCCCTCAGCAAGTGCTCTGACCACTGAGGATCTCTGCAGTCCCACAGCAAGTGCTCTAACCACTGAGGATCTCTGCAGTCCCTCGGCAAATGCTCTGACCACTGAGGATCTCTGCAGTCCCACAGCAAGTGCTCTGACCACTGAGGATCTCTGCAGTCCCTCAGCCAGTGCTCTGACCACTGAGGATCTCTGCAGTCCCACAGCAAGTGCTCTGACCACTGAGGATCTCTGCAGTCCCACAGCAAGTGCTCTGACCACTGAGGATCTCTGCAGTCCCACAGCAAGTGCTCTGACCACTGAGGATCTCTGCAGTCCCTCGGCAAGTGCTCTGACCACTGAGGATCTCTGCAGTCCCACAGCAAGTGCTCTGACCACTGAGGATCTCTGCAGTCCCTCAGCAAGTGCTCTGACCACTGAGTATCTCTGCAGTCCCTCAGCAAGTGCTCTGACCACTGAGGATCTCTGCAGTCCCTCAGCAAGTGCTCTCAATTGTGCGTCATCTAACTTTCCTTTTTTCTATTGAAGCAGAATCTCTCTCCAGCTCAAGCTGGCCAGGAACTTGCCATCAGCACCTTGACCTCCAAAGTGCTTGGTTTACAGGTTGTACTTGTTTTACAATCAGAACAGCACAGTCTTTATCAATACTTGTTATGTTTTATTTTTTTAGGGGACACTTCCTGTGGAGTATCTTAACAACACTGGTCTCTTCAAAGCAGAGAGCATGCTTACCAATGCAGTGCAGATTCTTGAGCAGTTCAAGGTGAGGACAGTAAACACATGAACTGTGTATATAAATTCTAAACATGTTAAGTAAAATATTTGATTTTATATTTTAATTAATAATTTCCTATAACTTAGGATCTTGATTTTTGAATATTTGCCTATGTCATAAGTGACTGAAAAAATGAAAAGGGAAAGGAAAGCCCACGACTGCTCCTAAGTCTGGTGGAGGAGGAGGTTCATTGTACATATGTAGGAGAGTCCAGAGTAGCCTGGTGAAGAGAGGGGGAGGGGAGGAAGAGGGAGGGCAAAGTACCAAAAGGGGAGGCAGCCAAAATGTCTGGATTATATAGGGGAGAATCTCTGGGGGAAGGACAGCCCAGCCGCTGGGCTGGAGAGTGCAGCATAGAGGGTGGAGTATACCAGCCATGCCCTGTAACTGGTGGGAACTCAGGGATGCTGGGAGAACCTGGAGGCCTGGTCTACTTGAATATGTTAAATAAATAGGCACCTCAGCCATTGTCCAGGGTGTGAGACCTAACAATGAAGTTTTTATTTCTAACGTACAGGTTTTATGGGTGAGTTAGAGGGCACAGAATTGCCTTTGAGTGTCATATTAAATTGACATATATCCTTGCAAAGACTGCAAGTCCGGGCCTCATTTATTGGAATATGCCCGAAAGAAGTAGACTAGAGATCCAGCATTACAGGGACAATTCTCTAATGTAACTTTGCCTTACTTCCTTTTCAAAGAGTTAAGGAAAAGTCATTTCTGCAAGATTGATGTACTTAATTCTCATCTTACTGAGATAGTAAAGTATTATTTAATTTTTCTTTAAATATTTATGAAACTATAATATAATAACACAAAATCCCATTTATTTCCAAAGAAATTAATCATCCCCGAAGAGCCACTTCGATTGATATTTATATTTCAGAATGAAATTCATTATTTTTTATCATTTATAATTATTATTTTCATGCTTGGTTCCCAGGTGAAGATGACTCAGAAAAAAGAAGTTACTTTGCCATTTTTGTTTACACCATTTAAGTAAGTCTTAAATGTTTTTTAGTAGCTCGAAGGAAAAAGATTTCATTTGAGTTTGATGCCAATGAGATATATTAATTTATGTATAAACATTGTCTTTTTTTGTATGTAGCAAACTATGCCAAACTGAAGTCTTCTACTGTTACTTTTGCTAACATTGAGCCAAATATTGTCTACCTCTGAGTGGCTGAGGAGGAGACAGGGACGTGAGCACTGTCGTGGTTTTATAGAAAGATGTCCTGCTTACTTCTTTCTTTCTCCCTTAGAAAACAAACAAACAACCCTCTCCCCCACCACTGTCTTAGTTAGAGTTTTTATTGTTGTGAAGAGACACAATAATCACAACAACTCTTATGAAGGAAAACATCTAATTGGGGCTGGCTTACAGTTTCAGAGGTTTAGTCCATTATTGTCATGGTTGTATGTAGGCAGACATGGTTTTGGAAAAGGAGCTGAGTCTTCTCTGTCTTGATCTGCAGGTAGCAAAACTGACTGTGTGCCACACTGGGCTTAGCTTGAGCAGAGAAGACCTGTAAGCCCTCTCTCACAATGACACATTTTCTCCAGCAAGGCCACATCTCCCAATAGTGGCACTTTCTATGGGCCAAACATTTAAACACATGAGTCTTTAGGGGCCATACCTATTCATATCATCATGCCCCACAAAAAATTCACAGCAAACAAAAACCTCCAACAAGAAAAAAAAACATAAAACAAAACAAAAAAGTTATCAAGTGGTATTTTATTTTATTTTTTTTATTTTAAAAATTACATACTCAAGGTCATGAGTTTGAAACTGTCTGAGCCGCGGCATACTGAAGTTGCCATCTAAAGAAAGAAATTTGAAAAATAGACTTTAATCTTTGATGCAAACCAAGTAGAATATACATCAGGATAAAGAATACCATTGAGAATAAAAGTAAAACATGACATAATGGAAAATGTGCATTGTGGAAAAAAAACTATAAAATTTACTTTAGGTCATAATAAAATATAAATAAATATTGAGTAGTCTTGTTAAATATCATAAAATATTAACACTAACCTAAAATTTACTAACTAAAGAATAATTTTTTATGTGGTTCAAGATGTTTCTCAAATTTTATAGAGAGATTTACAAGAATCACTTAACTAATGCTGAGAAAAAACAAGATAAAGAGATTTTCTTTACTAGACAGCAAATGCATTCTAAAGTTACGAGGCAGCGTTGGTACAAGTATAGCATGCAGTTATGCAAACTGACTTGGTAGTACAAATACATAAAGAGGTTGATACCATGTCGTATTTGGTTTTGATTACAGATGACACGTAAGTTCAGGCGGAAGAAGACTTACACACAGCACTGTAGTAATAAGAGTGGCGGAGCTGCGTCTTCAGCACCCCGGCCACCTGCTAGCTTATGCCTCAAAATAATTACATGGACACTGTATTCTTTTAAACACTGCTTGGCCCATTTCTATCTAGCCTCTTCTAGGCTAACTCTCACACCTGAACTAGCCCATTTCTAATAATCTTTGTAGCCCACGAGGTGGCTTACCAGGGAGATTCTAGCCTACATCCATCCTGGGTTGGAGCTTCATCGCGTGTGCCTCAGAGAGCAGAGCTATCATATCTTCCCGGGAGAGGGGAGCATGGCGTCTCTGAGCTCACTTCCTCTTCCTCCCAGCATTCTGTTCTGTTTACTCCTCCCACCTATGTTTTAACCTATGAGGGCCAAGCAGTTTCTTTATTGCTTAACCAATGAAATCAACAGATTGATATATGACACTCCCACATCACAGCACATTTTCTTTGTCCTGGATAAAATATGGCCAGGTCCTCTACCTTAAGCCAGTCATACATCAAATTCAACATTGGTTGAAAAGGAAATAAAATGGTTCTTAAAAAGCAAAAATGTGACTCCCATAAAGAAAACAAAATACGTCATAAGAAAAAGACAACTTGAATATATCAGCATTAAATGTTGTGTTAGATAAAATAGACCATATAGATTAAGTCATTCTCAGATTTGTAGAAACTATTTATAGACTATGTAGCAGGCATTATGGTTTATGGTCTATGGAGGATTGTATACATCAGGTCAGGGAAGTAACTCAGGTGATAGAGTGCTTCCTGTTGAAGGCTGAGGAGCTGAGTTTATTTTCCAGAACCTATGTTAAAAAATAGAAAAGGTAAAGATATCAGTTGTGGTACTGTGCGTTTGCACTTTTAGCACTGTGGAGTTGGATTCCTGGGGCCTGTTGGCCAGAAGTCTTTCAGTTCTTCTAGTGAGAGACCTTATCTCAAAAACAAAATATGGATGCAATCCCAAGATTGACCTCTGCCCCTCACCCCCCATGTACACTCCCCAACACAAAAAAAATTTATACAGCATTAGGAAAAAATAGTACCTTAAAAATGGAAAATTATGTCCAAAATTCACAAAAGAGAATGTGTAGATGGTTTTTATGAAAAGAATATCCACCTTGTATTATCCCCTTTGTGAAGTAGTTCCTAGTATTTCCCTGCTTTACAGGTAAAGAAATTACAGCACAGCAAAATGACTTTAGTGAGATATCTAGCCCCAATTCCAATCCTAACCTGTAACCAATGAGTGGCTCCACAGCCTGCTGGACTCTTACCTGTGTTGTAGGGTGGTTGCATAATACCAGCACGTACCCACACTCTGTCCAAAAGGTTTACTTTTGACAGTGTGTTCTGAGATAAGTAATTATGTGGCGGTGTCCTTGTGAGCCAGTCTGTGGCAGTGTATGGAGAGTGAGGTGGTGAGCATGTATGTACTTGCATGAGAAAGTTCGTAAGTTAAGTAAGAAAAATAAGAATTTACCTGCGGTACATTATATAATGAACCTTAAAATATATATGCCATAATATTGTGATTGCACAGGAAAAGCATGAAATTTTACATGCCAAGCTAGTAGTATCATGAGGATATTAGCTAGCTCTATAGTGAGAATTTATTAGTTTAGTAAAGGTAAAAGAACCAGGTATAATACTATACTGAAAATTATTTTTCTAATAAATGGGGAGTTGTGCATGACATAAACTAAATTATATTTTAAAAGAATCTTTTCTGTATTAAAGCTTCATTCCTGTCTTGAAGTATGCTGAAAAAGTAATATTTGAGAGCAGTAACTATATGTGTTAGCCTGGCATTTAGTATTCAGTATATCCAAAAGAACATTGATTACTAGTACCCAAGTGCAAGAGACATTTTTATTTTCATTAAATCCAATAAATGTTCTACTTTATATCATCGGCTTCTTAATAACATCTGTGTACAGAGAACGACATCATCTTGTCAGCTATATCATGAGGGAAAGCGTGTGGCTTCCATCCTTTTAGGGAAATGACATTGTCTGAAGGTGTCTTTCCTCCCCTTTCCCCATTGCTCAGCAGTATTTCCTTCATGGCGCTGACTTCCTTCCTTCAGTATTGGCACCTGAGCATTTGATGAGCTCTAGGTTTTTTTACTTACATAATACATTTACAACATCAGGAAGTTTTTGTCTGAAAATTTTTATCTAAATAGCTAAGAAGAATCGATTAGATTCTGTCCTGCCCTGATCCCGCAGTTGTTAAGTCCCAAAGAAATCACACAGAAGTCTACATTAATTATAAACTGATTGGCCTAGTATCTTAGGCTTCTTATTAACTCTTAGAACTTACATAAGCCCATAATTCTTGTCTGTGGTAGCCACATGGCTTGGTACCTTTTTTGGTGAGGCAGTCACACCTTGTTTGCTCAGTGTCTGGATTATGACTGCAGACTGGAACTTCCCTTTTCCCAAGATTCTTGTTGCCCCACCTCTTCTTCCTGCCTGGTAGCCTTGCCTATACTTCCTGCCTGGCTACTGGTGAATCAGCATTTATTTAAAATACAAGTGCCAGGGTAAATGCCTATTGTCCCTCAGCAGGGTAGCAGAATAGCAGAGCTTTAAAACAAAAAATAAGATTGCTGAGGTCTTACGTATATTTTAGATATTGTAAAGAGTTCAGTTAGTTTTTACTATAATTGCATATTCTGTTTTATACTAAATAAATGGTTTCATACTGAGTTACAAATGACTCTTGGGGGAACAGAATAAAAGTTATGAAACATTCCTTTTGACAAATAGAATAAAATCTAAAGGCTAAAATTGGGTATTGTGAATGCTGAGTATATGCCAAGGTTTGACCAGCAGGTGGTGCTGCATGATTACGAGAAATTTGAAACCTTTCCTATACTGCCCTCACAGGAGGAGAGACACCTTGTGTTCCCAGTGCTCTCTTTTTCTGGGTGTGTGTGGGGTTTGTGATCCAGCCCTGGGGCTGAGTAGGAAACTTTGTGTCAGTCCAAGGTCAGCCTGGCACACACAGGATAAGCCTGTCTCAAAACAAAATCTGAAGGGAAATGGAAAGGAAGACTTAGGGTTCTCATAAGAGGCTGTGTTGGACAGTGGATCTGGACAAGGCTGTGCACCTGCCCCAGAAGAATAAGCATTTGAATGCCTTTTTCTCCTTTTGAAATTCATCGTGAAAATTTTAAAAATATAAATTTTATTTAAAAAATTCAATGTGTTTTTTCTCTAACATGGTATTACTTTCTTTTTATATATTTGCTTCCTTGGGCTCATAAATATGGAAATTCCTCACTCAGGTTACATTTATACACTGTTTTTTTGAGGAGCCTTTCTTTGCATCACCAATATGCTTTACTAATCATTTACGAGGTACACTATTTCCTCTTTAAAACTGAAGTCCATCTTTTAAAAATATTTTATTATTTGGGAATTTCATATCACAAACCCTAATCTTCCCAGTTCTCCAATGCCTATGACCTTATGACCTTATGACCTTAGGTCCTTATGACCTCTCCCAACAAAGAAGAAGAAGGCGACTGAGCAATTATGGCATACTCCTTTAATCCCAGCACTTTTGAGGCAGAGGTAGGTGGATCTCTGAGTTCAGATACAGCCAGGGCTACAATGAGAAACCCCCATCTCAAAGGAAAGAAAAAAAATAGGAGGAGAAGAAGAAAGAGAAGACAAGTCCAATTTTTGTCGCCCATACTGGAGCGTGGCCCTTCATTACCTGCAGCCCCGCCAGAGGCCTTCAGTTATGGAGAGCTCTGCTTCAGCACCCTTACCACAACTTTTAGAGTGCTCCTCGATGAGTTTCTGTCTAGCTGGTACTGTTTTTGGTGCGGTGGAGACAGGGCTGTCACAGAAGCCGTCTGTGTCTCTGTCTCTCAGCTTTGAGACTGCAGTCACCGGTACCACTGCAGAAGTAGCTTCCTTGCACGTCACTGTCAACAGGAGCACCGGCTGTGCATTTCTGTCAGGAGTGGTTCTCATGAGCTGTTGGGAGCCTTGCCGCAATTACAGCTCATTGCAATGGGTAGTTCAGGGAAGTATTCCCTGATGGGGCACCCCATCAGCAAGGCTTGTGGACCAGTAACTGAAAACCGCTGCTTCCATCTGTAATTTCGCTTGTGCAATTAACAGCTATGATATCTCCACATGCATTTTCATGTAATGTGTGTATGGAATCTCATGATTATATCTCAATATTAAGGGCAAATATATCTGTTGGTGCTCAGATGACTTTTCATTCATCTTTATAGTTTTTTAAATATGTATTTATTATGTATACAATATTCTGTCTGTGTGTATGTCTGCAGGCCAGAAGAGGGCACCAGACTTCATTACAGATGGTTGTGAGCCTCCATGTGGTTGCCGGGAATTGAACTCAGGACCTTTGGAAGAGCAGGCAATGCTCTTAACCTCTGAGCCATCTCTCCAGCCCCTCATCTTTATAGTTTTGATATGTAGAACATATACTGGGACATGCTTCATTATTAGATCTATTTGTCCCACAGGAATTGAAAACACTTAAAAGCCTGATTTGTCCTTTTGTTCAGACTAACTGCACACAGTTAGCTCACCTTTACCTCAGAGCACATCCAAACTAGACTGAAGGCTTTCTGTAACTAGGCCATAAGGTTAAAACCTTAGAGCTCCACACAAGGGCAGAGTCGCAACACAAAGCACCCAAAGAAAACCACGTCAGCTCTTCAGTTCTTTGCTTGTAGTCTGTTAACAGTAGACTGTAGTAATAGGAGCGGCGGGACTGCGTCCCCGGCACCCGGCCGCCCACATGGCTAGCTCTAGCTGATGCCCCGAAATAATTACACGGAAACTGTAGTCTTTTAAACACCGCTTGGCCCATTATATCTAGCCTTTTCTCAGCTAACTCTCGCACCTGGACTAGCCCATTTCTAATAATCTGTGTAGCCCAAGAGCTGGCTTACCATGAATGATCTTAACCTGCGTCTGCCTGGAGTCAGAGAATCATGGCGACTCCTTGACTCAGCTTCTTTCTCCCAGCATTCTGTTCTGTTTACTCCTCCCACCTATGTTTTAACCTATGAGGGCCAAGCAGTTTCTTTATTGCTTAACCAATGAAATCAACAGATTGATATATGACACTCCCACATCAGTAGACCTGCGTCTCAAGGTTTGTCACTGGGACTCTGCCCCCCCTCCCCCCCCACCAAATCGGGTCATGGTCTCACTCCTGGAACCTTGGAACCTTATCTTGCCATGGCAACACTTACTCTAAGAATGTGCTTTTGAGCAATAAGAGGCAACTCCTGTAATTTTTTTTTTATTGCCTCAAGGCTTCTGTAAGGAGAAGAGTTTTTAGGCTAGGGAAGAAGGAGCTAGAAGCAGCAGCTAGAAGGCTTCTGTAAGGAGAAGAGTTTTTAGGCTAGGGAAGAAGGAGCTAGAAGCAGCACCTAGGAGGCATTAGTAGCAGGCAGGAGAACTAGAATAGAAGCAGAACAATAAAGAGATTCCGAAAAGCTTGTGTGAGAGAGTTCGTTCACTCTCAGAAAAAGTCCTTTTTGCTGCAGTTGCCTTCATTCTATACCCTGAAGAGTGCCTTGGGGCTGAACCCCAAAAGTTGTCTCCCCTTAGACTTTTATATGGTTTCTGGTAATAGCACCGACCACGGATATCCACATGGTCTCTGGTGGCAGTACAGACTATAGACATCAGCACGACCCTTAGCTACATGGGCCATAGACACCATCATGGCCCTTAGGGGACAGCACAGCCACTCACATCAGCATGGTCCCCATTGGCAGCATGGCCCACGGACATCCACATGGCCCTCAGTCATACATTAGTACAGCCCCCAGCTCCAGTAGGACCATGGACTCAGACATGGCCTTTGGCAGTAGCATGGATCATGAACATCAGTATGGCCTCTATTTACAGCACAGCCCCCTGTCATCAACATGGTTTCAGGTGGCAGCACGCAGACCATTGATATCTGCATGGCCTTTTGTGGTAACACAAACCAGAGACATCAATACAGCCCTCTGTGCAGTAGGACAACAAACATGGACATGACCCTCAGCAACAGCACAGACCACAGATATCTATATGGCCTCATTAACTTTATTTTATGACTTTCTATACTCTTTTCCTTCTCTCTCCCAAGCCTACATACATTTATCCAACACTGTGACCCATTTAGAGGCTGTTTATGTCTGAATCTGTCCTATTGCAAATCTGTAATTCTTTACTGTCCAGGAACACTTCATACAATGTTAAGAGCTTCTTAAAAACTTAAGTTGCGCCATTAGTAGGGGTAATACGATAGCATCTATTTTCCTGCCCAGTCTAACACTTAAGCTGAGCTGTTACTATGATGAATACAGTAGTTCCTGCTCGGAGCTCTGCACAGTCCAGCATGGCAGAGCCACTTGTGCCTCTGAGCTGCTTGTGCTTCTGAGCAGCACACAGTGTCCCACTTCTAGGCACACAGAGAGTCCACGTTTCAAGCAAGCCATGGCATTTTACTCACAAACCCCATCCAGATGCTCTGTCTCCCGCAAGAGCCAGAGGTCACGCTCGTAGCATAGCCCAGAAAGCTGGCATTTTAAAACTGCTTGGCTTTTTTTCTTTTGCCATGGCTGAGTCGGGAAAAACTCTCTTAAAGGAGCTGTGGCACGCCACCAGCAAACAGCAAAAAGCTATGTTAAACCTTGTAATTTTTTTTTGTTTAAAATTAAGCTCTCTCAGGTTTTTAAGTGGATTTAGTCCATCATGTTGGCACCAGTTGTTGCAAGGGAGAGGGCCGCTTGTTCATCCCTGCTGCCCAGCTAGCTTAGCTCCAGAATAACCACACAGAAACTGTGTTCATTAAATCACTGCTTGGCCTATTAGCTCTAACATCTTATTGGCTAACTCTTACATCCTAGTTTAGCCCATTTCTATTAATCTATGTATCACCATGTGGCAGAGGCTTACCAGGAAAGATTCGGCATGTCTGATTCTGGTGGCTCCATGGTGTCCCTCTGACTCTGCTTTCTTCCTCCCAGCAATCAGTTCTGTCTTCTCCGCCTACCTAAGTTCTGCCCTGTTAGGGCAAAGAAGTTTCTTTATTCATTAACCAATACAAACAAAGCGCAGCAGGGGTTCCCACCAAGGAAGATTGCCCTCCCCCTTACCAGGTGCATCACTTGGGAAAGTGAACCCTGTACCTCGCCTGGGCATCACAGTGGAACTGACCCTGATGGTGGAGGTGTGGGTGTGTCAGCACCAATGCATTGGGGAGACCTGTCCTCATTTCTCATCTGTCATATGGTGGCATAGCTAAGGGAGAGTCGTCCCCCTTCTCCCCGTCCCTCTTCAATGCCTGAGGCAGGTAAAAGAGCTGACTCTGAGGTCATAAGAGCAGGAGACCTGTGTTGAGTCAGCCCCAGCATGTAGTGTGTCACACAGAGAATCTTTCCATCTCTTTTCTTCCATGAATACTCCTTCCTCTATCGTACTGTTTGAAAGTTGTTAAAATTGTAAAATAAGTTAATATGTGCCAAAAAAAGTATACAACTCGTAGCTCCATTAACTCAAAATAATAGCTATAGTAGTTCCCCTCTGAAGGATAAGACTCCCATTTCCTCTGTCCTTCACCTCAGTTCCTGTGTCCGCCAGCCTTTTTGTCACGGTGTTGAATTACTAGAGAAACAATGGAAAGGCTCGCAATGTTAGAGGGTTCAGCTCCTGAACTGCTAGCATGGTGGAGCAAAGATGTTATTTCCTGGTGACCAGGAGGGAAGGAGAGGGAGAGAAAGAATGAGAGTATTTAAGCATGAGAATGACTAGGGAGCTCAGGACAAATGTCTTTCAAATGCATAATTCTAGTGACCTGCTTTGTCTAGCTAGGCTTCACCTCCTAGTTGCCTATTCATTTATGAACTTACGAGTGGCAGTGATGAAGTTAGTACCCTCAAGATTCAGTCCCTTCTTCATAGATATGCCATATTGCAACCAAATGTTTACCACAGTAGCCTTTCAGGGGAGGCACACTTGTCCAAACTATAAGAATAAAGCCATTGCTTGATTAGTTTTTGCACACTGAATATAGTACCAGCCATGATGCCATTTGTGAGTTTGGTTTTATTGTCTTTTTGGGGGTAAGCCTGGGTTTAGAAACCCTGGGTTCAGGAGGCTTTATATTCGGGGAGGCATAAAGAGTGATGGCTGACTAGAGACTGTGTCCCAGCTCCAGATTTATATTCGGGGAGGCATAAAGAGTGATGGCTGACTAGAGACTGTGTCCCAGCTCCAGGTTTATATTCGGGGAGGCATAAAGAGTGATGGCTGACTAGAGACTGTGTCCCAACTCCAGGTTGCCACTGACCTCTGGTTTGTTTCTGCTGCTGCAGTGGCCTCACTGCAGCCCTGCTTGTGAGTTTGGGTTCTTATCTGTAGCTTTCCTCCCAGCGACTCCTGTGAGTCAGTTCTCACCCTGTGTGCATCCTAGCACTGGTGGCGTTCTTATGGACCTTGCTCTTACGTAACTTCTTTCCTGGGGGCTAGAGAGATGGCTCAGTGGTTAAGAGCATTGCCTGCTCTTCCAAAGGTCCTGAGTTCAATTCCCAGCAACCACATGGTGGCTCACAACCATCTGTAATGAGGTCTGGTGTCCTCTTCTGGCCTGCAGACATACACACAGACAGACTATTGTATACATAATAAATAAATATAAATAAATATTTAAAAAATAACCTCTATCCTGTCTCCACAAATGGCCCTCCTTGTCCCTCCCTGTCACCAGAACCTTTGCCCCCTCCCTTTTTTAAAAATGAGTTTTTCAGATTGTGTCATCTCCTGTGGTGTGGTATGTAGTGTTTCTTATGAAAGCTCCTGTTTTCCTTTTTTTTTCTTTTCTTGAAATTGCACCTCAGAATTTGTTTTAGTATAGTATAGTCTAAGTCTTTCTTGGGTCTGGAGAAATGGCTCAGGCATTAAGAGCACTGGTTGCTTTTCCATAGCACCTGGGTTCATTTCCCAGTGGCAGCTCACAACCATGTGCAATCCTGCTTCCAGGAGATCTGACATCATCTTCTGGCCTGTGTGGGCACTACACATATGGTGAACATACATACATGCTGGCCAAACTCCCATACATAATACAAATTATAAAACTCATATATATATTATAGTATATATACATAAATATTATTTGTACATATATATACATATATACAAACATATATACACACAGATAATAAAATCTCAAAAAAAAGTTATTCTAGGTCTATTTGAAATAATCCACAATTAAACATATCTAGGCGACATTTGCAGCCACAGAGTTTAATTTTCATCTCTCTGGTCTCGGGATTGCTGACGTCCCCACAGATTTTGCTTTATGTTTGCAGTATCTGTACTTTAAACTCTCAGCTTCTTGCCTTGTCCCCAAAATAGAAATGTTTTCATAACTTACACTTGTATCCAGGTTCTGGCTATTACAAACAATGCTGCTATGAACATAGTTGAGCATATACTTTTGTTGTATGATAGGGCATCTCTTGGGTATATTCCCAAGAGTGGTATTGTTGGGTCCAGGGGTAGGTTGATCCCGAATTTCCTGAGAAACCGCCACACTGCTTTCCAAATATGAAGAAAGTATGGAATATATACATATTAGAGTACTACTCAGTAGTAAAAAACAAGAACTTCTTGAATTTTGCATGCAAATGGATGGAAATAGAAAACACTATCCTGAGTGAGGTAAGCCAGACCCAAAAAGAGGAACATGGGATGTACTCACTCATATTTGGTTTCTAGCCATAAATAAAGGACATTGAGCCTATAATTAGTGATCTTAGAGAAGCTAAATAAGAAGGAGAACCCAAAGAAAAACATATAGGCATCCTCCTGAATATTAACCTTCATCAGGCGATGAAAGGAGACAGAGACAGAGACCCACATTGGAGCACCGGACAGAAATCTCAAGGTCCAAATCAGGAGCAGAAGGGGAGAGAGCACGAGCAAGGAACTCAGGACCGCAAGGGGTGCACCCACACACTGAGACAATGGGGATGTTCTACTGGGAACTCACCAAGGCCAGCTGGCCTGGGTCTGAAAAAGCCTGGGATAAAACCAGACTCACTGAACATAGCGGACAATGAGGACTACTGAGAACTCAAGAACAATGGCAATGGGTTTTTGATCCTACTGCATGTACTGGCTTTGTGGGAGCCTAGGCAGTTTGGATGCTCACCTTACGAGACCTGGATGGAGGTGGGTGGTCCTTGGACTTTCCACAGGGCAGGGAACCCTGATTGCTCTTTGGGCTGACGAGGGAGGGGGACTTGACTGGGGGAGGGGGAGGGAAATGGGAGGCGGTGGCAGGGAAGAGACAGAAATTGTTAATTAATTAATTAATTAATTAAAAGACTTACACTTGTAGAAAGTTCTCTTTTTTCTTTGCTTTCCATCTCTCTAGGCTCTTAGCCCTTGATTGTCTTTGCGCTTATAAATTGAATTTTAATTTAATTTAAAATTTACCACACTTTCTTGTTTCTGGTAGCTATACTGATATTCCAAAATTCACTGACAGCCTGAAACTTTGGTTAAATTCATAATTTAAAGGATTTTATTTAACCTTGTTAGTAAAATGTTAAGGAGAAAAATAGCATATGCACACATTTCAAATTATAGAACCAAAGATAAAAATGTCTCCTTTTCTGCCTAGTGTTCCAATCTTAGTAATTTTTTCTAAGGAAAGTTGTAGCTTGTTATGCGTTTCCATATATGGCATATATGTAGAATATTATTTCAATGAATCCTATAGTATATTAGGTTCTGTTCTATAGTATATAGGTTCTGTTCCTCTAGAGAACACATAGACTATTAAACAGGATTTGATAGACTGGCTTACAGAAAGTGGGCTGGAGAGTCTCATCAGTGATAGTTTCCATAGTGGAGAGGCAAAGATACCCCTTATCTGCTTAGTCCATGAAACTGGAGGTCTCAGCATTTCCAGTCCCGTCTCTAAGGAAGCTTAGAATCTCTGGAGAGTTATTGGCATGTGGGAGGAGCTGGACTTGACTGCGCAGAGGACAGCAGTGGCAATGACAGTAGCCACGCCTCCTGAGAAATAGAAGGCAAGGCAGGTGACATCGCTTCCTTTCTCTGTGTCTTAGGTCAGTGGTGCTCAGTCGACATCGCTTCCTTTCTCTATGTCTTACATCAGTGGTGCTCAGTCGACATCGCTTCCTTTCTCTATGTCTTACATCAGTGGTGCTCAGTCGACATCGCTTCCTTTCTCTATGTCTTACATCAGTGGTGCTCAGTCGACATCGCTTCCTTTCTCTGTGTCTTAGGTCAGTGGTGCTCAGTCTTCCTAATGCTGGAACTCTATAGCACTCACATTGTAGTGACTCCCAACCATAAAATTACTTTGCTATTACATCATAACTGTAATTTTGCTAGTTATGGATTATAAATATTGATATAAAAGATATCTTATATGCACCCCCCAAAGGGATCATGACCCACAGGTTGAGAACTGCAGTCTCAGGTAGCTCTATATGCTGACCATCCAGATAAACCATAGCTTGAGCATGCCACACACTTTTGATATTTCTAAACATATGTTGTCCTTCCCTACTCCTGCGTCTTTACTCAAGTGTCCCTCACATACTGTAATGAACCACAGATACTTCTTCAAAATGTTTCTCTCAATCTTTTAGATTTTCATCTTTTTTAACTTAATTTATCAGATCCTTAGTCTTTTTAGAACGGCAGTAAAGCTATACCATTCTTTCATTTTTTTCCCCACTTAAAGGCCTACAGCATTTTAATAGCTTTATAAACAAAGCTAAACAAACCAAACAAACATGCCCGAGTCTCACTCTGTGACTAAGTCGTGTCTGATACCGAATGTGAAGCTGAGGATGGTCCCAAACCTGAGAGCTAAAGGCATGTGCTACTTACTACAACAGGCTCTTTGATAGAATTTGATAGAATTTAATCTTACCCATTAAGATTTATTGGTTCATTCTGTGTGCTTAGTACTTTGTTAAGTATTATGGTGAAGTTTAATGGACGTATGAGACATTATCTTGATCCACATGAGGTAAAGATGTAACTGATGTGATAAATTGGTTATTATCCCACAGTAAAGTGGAAATGGTGTGAGTAAAGGTTTGGAATGGGCCATGAAGATTTGATTTTAGAAAGCATAAAGATCTTTATGGACAAGAACTCAGATGTAAGTACAAGATAGATGACAGATAAAAAATGGTGTGTGTGTGTGTGTGCGCGCGCGCGCACGCGCACGCACGTGTGCATGTGTGTCTGGAATCACGAGTAATTAAGAGGAGTAGAAGTAGTGTAGAGAGCTTAGAGCTTATAATTGAAGAAGTCGATCAAAGAAGCCATATTAATTGTAAGGAAGTTGGTGGAGGCAGTCAGGATTTGTTGAAGGAAAAAGAGCCTGCTTTTGGTCCCGGCCGCCCGGCTAGCTTACACATGAAATAACCACACAGAAATTGTATTAATTAAATTACTGTTTGGCCCATTAGCTCTAGCTTCCTGTTGGAGGCTAACTCTCACATCTTGATTTAACCCCTTTCTAATAATCTGTATATCACCACGAGGTCGTGGCTTACCAGGAAAGATTCAGCATGTCTGACCTGGCAGCTGCATGGCCATTCTCTCTCAATGCTTTCTTCCTCCCAGCATTCAGTTCTGTCTTCTCCGCCTACCTAAGTTCTGCCCTATCACCAGGCCCAAAGCAGTTTATTACCAATGAAAGCAACACAAATACAGAAGGACCTCCTACACCAAGTATTTACCATCAGAGTAGATCAGAGCAAGAAAAAAGAGGTCAGCTATAAGGCTTTTTTTTTTGGCAAATCAGTACTGCCTGCGCTCTTGGCTCAGTAATTCAAGGCTTCCAGGAAAACATTCCAAATGTTTGGTGTTCAAAAGCATAGGAAAATGGACCAAAATGACATTTTGAAGTAACATTTCTTTCTTTCTATTCCTGCCTGTGACACCTTTTCTTTACAAATTAAATTCTGTGGAGGGTGAGGATGGGAAGATGGTGGGTTTTTCTGCAATCAGAAACATGAGAGCCCTTGATTGGGTTCTTTTCAGTTGAATGAGCTGAGAGATCTTAGAATCAGAACAGATTGATTTTTTTTTAAGTTTATTTGTATTAGTTTTAATTATGTGTCGGTGTGTGTGTGTGTGTGTGTGTGTGTGTGCGTGTATGAGTGCGTGTGTGTTTATGTGTGTATGTGAGTTCAGTGCCTGTGGAGGCCAGAACATTAGATTCCCAGAATTGTAGTTACAGGTAGCTGCAAGCCACTTAACATGGATGCTGGGAACTGAACTCAGGTCCTCTGGAAGAGCAGCAAGTCTCTTAACCCTGAGTCATCTCTTCAGCCCCTCAACCCAATTCTTAATCATGATTCCTGTAGATTTCAAGAAATTTTGTGGGTAGTCTTCTGTGGTTCATGAATATTTTTGGAAAAACATGCAAGGTTTGAAATTATGTGTATTTTCTAGAAAAGAGTCTCAAGTTCTAAAATGAACTTCAGACTATCCCACCTCAAATTATTTAAAAGATTTACTTCTAATCAGAGTTAAGTCTCATCAGAGTTGGGAAACCACTAACTAGGAAGAAGACAAATGATTATGGTATGTTGACCATATCCAGTTCTCCTAGTCTTTGTCATGCATCATGCAACTTTCAGTGCCTTCAGTAACTTTTTATACATTGTCAAGATTTGATTATACTCATGTTAGGAATGGAGACTTAGTTCAGCAGTATGTATTCAAATTTTCATTTAGACATACTTATTCATTTTATAAAGGTGATTGTTCTGATGATATTTGTTGCTTTCTTTATTCTGTAATGTTAATAATGCCTTTGGGCTTCTGTAGCTTTGAGTTATTCTCTATTCTGTATTGTTTCTCTGAATTGATTGTAGTGCAAGAATGCTGAATAGGTTCAAATTATTCATTAACTCCTTTTGTTGGTTAGACTCTCCTGGTTTAATATGGATTCTCAGCCCCTGTTTTGATAAGGCATAAAAAGCTCACTTGATGAGTTACCATGCTACCCTATCTTTGTGACTAGTATACACATAGGAAGGCTTAGTGATGGAACTCAGTAGTCTAGTAATTACCTTGACTTAGTAAGAATTTCTTTGTTATGGCCTTAAATTTTCTTAGAATGATGACTTATATAGTTTTCTTAAATGTACTTAGTGTTTAAAGCTTTGTGTAAGGGATTGGAATATAACTCATCAGCGGGGCTATTGCTTATCATATCTAAGGCTTTCTGTTTGATTCCTAGCACTACCAAAAAAAATTTAAAAATAAAAGGCTATTTGGGATGATGTAATCTTTTTCTTGGAGGCGTTCAGATAGCAACTGTACGCTTCAACCTAATGTTTTCTTTCTTGTCCATTTTTATTTGGTTTTATTTTGTTTTCTCAATTTTTGCTATCTTATTTTCAAATAAGAATAAAAATCATGAAATGATAGAAACCAAATGAGAAAACACTAAAACTATTTTTCCTTCTATAGGTTGCTCTCTGATTCTCAGCAGCTGGATATTTTAAGAAAAGCAAGGTCTTATATAAAACAAGAAAAATTTGGTGAAGTAGTAAGTATATGAGCACTTGTGGTCAGGGCAGGGTAAACTATATGTAGGGAGCACATCAGGCAGACTGGAGATTTCCGGAGGAGCCTTTAGCCTTAGACATGCTTCTTATTTCAGGCAGTCTGTGACTGCAGTTTTCTAGTTTGGCTTTAGAAAGGAACTGTATTGCTGTTTTTGTTTGCTTGTTGTTTGTTTTTCTCCAATGAAAAAACAAATTTCAAGTAACCATCATCCCCTTATGAGGGTGCAGAGCATCCCCTTATGAGGGTGCAGAGCACCACATTCGCCACTTACAGTATCACACCGAAGCATTTATCTAATTATTCTCTATCAATAAAGAATCAGGTGTCATTTATCAGAGTGAGAACCTGAATGATCAGAGAAGTGGAAAAGCCATCAGTGATTTTCTTTTCCTTCCATTCCTCCATCAAGAACTTCCTGTCTCCTATTTGTCCCCAATCTAAGACCTCTATGGTTAATTTTGGTAAACTAGTGGTTAACTCTGCCCTCTGACTCATGTAGATGGAAGTTTCTGTCCTGCCCAGTCCCATAGCCATTCAGTCCCAACAAAACACACAGAGGTTTATATTAATTATAAACTGGTTTGCCTGTTAGCTCAGGCTTATTATTAGCTAACTCTTACACCTTAAATTGACCCATAATTTTTATCTGTGTTTAGCCTTGTGGCTTGGTACCTTACTCAGTAAGGCATTCTCATCTTGCTTACTTTCCACCTGACTGGTGACTGCAGACTGAGCCTTTCCTCTGGTCCTGCAGCCATTCAGTCCCAAAGAAATACACAGAGGTCTACCTTAATTATAAACTGGTTGGCCTATTAGCTCAGGCTTCTTATTAACTTTTATAACTACATTAACCCACAATTCTTGTCTGTGTTAGCCTCGTGGCTTAGTATCTTTTATCTCTGAGGCATTCTTGACTTGCTTCTTCTGTGTCTGGGTGATGACTGCAGACTGAACCTTTCCTCTTCCCAGAATTCTCCTAGTCTGGTCAACCTGCCTATACTTCTTGCCTGGTTACTGGCTAATTGGTGTTTTATTAAACCAATAGAAGTGACAACTCTTTACAGAGTACAAGAGCATTATCCTACAGCAACTCAGAGCAAACTTTATTTTCAGAATGCAATCAAACATCACATATTTCCCCTTTTTGTCTAAATAAAAAGGTTTTAAGTAACATAGTAAAACCATATATAATAAGTATGATAACTATATTCAAATATATACAGGTAAGAATTACATTAACAATGTCTAGTACATTTGCATTTGACAATTTCAGAGAAAGTACTCCATTATCTATCCTATTTTGGTGAGTCCAAATTTTTTTTTACCTAATTCACATTGTATCCTAACTTGTATTATCAACCCAAAACCTTTTTTCTATATCTTTCAACTTTATAAACTTAACACCTCTTTTGTGAGTTTCTTTTCAGAAATTGGTAACAAAGAAAACTATAGCTATAACTATCTAGTATTCAACTCCATTAGAGACCTGAGAAGGCAAAATATTACCTGAGGAGAGCAAACAACTTCCAAAGCTAAGAAATGACAGAAACAACTGACTGCTGGAACAGTCATCCACAGTTCCTCTGTAATGTTGGGGAATCCATCTTTGGCCTACAGGCCTAGAACATTTGAAAGACGTTTCTGTGAAGCAGGAATTTTGAAGGACTGTGTCATCTTGTCTGGGCAAAGTTCTACAGTCACTTTCTTTTGTGTCCTGCTTGTCCAATTTGGACAGCATTCTATCTGCAGTCAAGACAAGGACACTTTCTTGCCTGGTAGCTTACTTTGCCACAAAGAAAGTAAACTCCATATGGAATTTCTTTGATTCCCATTATCTTCTTTGAAGTAGATTGGTGCTGCCAGGAAGAGACATGTCTCAATGCCATAAAAATCTGTTATGAAAACATCTTAAGTGTTTCCATATTCCGAAGACCTCTCAAGTATTTGAAGACTATCTAAAATATATCTCTGTTTGACCTTGAAAACATGACATGCCTATAAGTTTGACTGTAATAGGTGACTAACTACTAACCTGCATTTTTTATCCTAAATAGTTTGTAATAATAACTTTCAAGGACTAGAAATTTATTTTACATTGTTAAATGAGCTGCATAGATACAATATCTTAAGCCAGAGCAGAATTGTATGTTCAGTATGTTCTAACAAAAATAGCCTTAAATTTGTATCAATATACAAATATCTTAAACAAGAGTAGAAACATATATACAGTATAACAAAAATAACCTCAAATTTATATCATTATATAAAAATCTGTACCAATATAAAATATTTAAGAGTAGTCGTTGATTTTTTTGTTTAAAAGTAGATTCATTAATCTACCCTATCATTTCTATATCCCTCTTTTTTTCTTTTCAGAATGAGATCCCTGAATCTAGTGTCCTTTGTTCAGCGTTTTTTTTTCCTAACCATTACTAATAACAACTGTAACCAACCCCAAGTGATAATATCCATAACCGAATGACCGAAAACCATCTACCCCACCACTTGGGAATGTGGCTGTTGTGTTCTCTAGGTTGCATCCTTGTGTCTGGAGGGTGACAGCATATCTAGGAAACCCTGATAAAATCGAAATACTGGTCAAGTCCTGGGAGAGCTCGCTGTGTCATTTGTTGACAGTCTCTGTGTAATGGGAAAGTGTAGGGCTGGTATAGTCATGAGCCTGAACCATCACAGCTAACCTTGAAATTGTCCTGAGCAGTTGGTAGTCCAAAGCTTATCTTTGGGTTCTATTAGTCAACTTAGATGTGTTACCACAATCCAGGTGCATTCATTGTAGTGGGGCCCAATAAACTTTTGGAGACTTCAGAGGTCGCTGTTAGGAATGTTCATGGTTCAGTATAGAAAACTTAAAACATTTTAAATGCCATATGCAACAGATCATGGAGAGGTTAAAGGGACACACTTGTTAAGTACATCCAGAATACAAAAATTTCTGCTTACCTGACAGAGACACAAACCCAAAATCATGTAGGGGAAACTAGATTAAGCCTTTTTGTCAGATTTGTTGGTACCCTATATGACCATTAATATTCTGACAAAAGGTATACACATACACACACATATCTCTTTTTGGTTTTGTTTTGTTTTTTGAGACAGGGTTTCTTTGTAACTCTGGAGCCTGCCCTGGAACTAGCTTTTATAGACCAGAGTGGCCTGAAACTCACAGAGATCCTCCTGTCTCTGACACCCCAAGAGCTGGGATTAAAGGCATGTGCCACCCCCCTTTTTCAAAACAGAGGCGCTAAATCTAATCTTCTTTGTTTAGCTTTCTTCCTGACTATTATCCATACAACTTATAACCAACACTCCAAACAAAGACAAATATCCATATTCTATTTTGGGGGAATGTGGGAGTAGTTTTCCAGGCTACTTCCTGCTATTTTATAATTTTTTAATTATAATTTAAAATTTTAGACTTCCTTTGGTAGTATTTGAACCCAGGGCTTCTCATATGCTAGGCAACCACTCTGCCACTAAACTACACACCCAGTTCACTAAACTATTGTTCTTTTCTAACATTTTGTAATTTTGGTGATATTTTACAGTAGATTTGCATAATATGATATGAAAGTAAAATATAATGCATATGCACACATGATTACACATGTATATGTATAGGCATTTCCATTACTTGGTCTAATGCTAAAGAACCTTCGTTTCCTGTGTGTGTCATCTGAGAACCATTTCTGCACAATGAATACTTTCAAAGACAGTATAGATTACAGACAGTTTCCATTAAAATGCCCTATTTTACCAAATTGAAAAATCTGTTTTATTTTGAGACTCTTTTTTTCATGTTTTGCAACAAGAGCCTCACAGTTGAAATCCGTTCCTATTCCTCCCATCTGTAGTTACTCATGCTTAGTGGTTTGATTCTGTGGAACGCCAGTTCTCCTGGGTTTGGGAAACTTGACTTCTATTGTTTCACTGCAAGTTCTACTTACATTTTGTCCCCCTAGGTCTCCCTCTGCGAGGAGCTGATTAATCTCGCATTGAAAGGATTGTCCTATTATCACACTTATGACAGATTCTTTCTGGGCATCAGTGTTGCTGTTGGTTTTGTGGGATGGACGTCTTATGCTTCTTTGTTAATCCTCAAGTCTCATTCTAATCTCACAAGGAGTGCTAGGACGGAAGTTAAGGTAAGTCTGGACGATGTAACAAAGATTCAGATGACAGTATCAAAGTCACCAGGAATAAGGATTAAGAAACTGAATCAAATCATGTATAGTGAGTTCATAGAATATGTAAATGTAAGAGTAAGTGAACTGATGTGTCTGTCTTTTACTTTCTTTTGTTTTGGCTATGTTTTCTGTTGCATCTGTTTTATCGTGCATTGGTCACATTGCTCATTGTAAGTGTTCCGCATCCTAGATAGGTCATTAGGAGCTGCTTCAGGGCTCAGAGAAATGCTCAGAGGTGGAAAGTGCTTACTGCTCTTGCTGAGGACCTGACTTTGGTTCCTAGATCCCATATTGTGTGACACACAATCACCTGTAACTTCAGTTCCAGGGATTCTGATGGACCCTGGTGTCCCTGGGCTTCTGATTACAAGTGACACATAAATTCATGCATGCATATACCCATGCACCTTAATAAATAAATCATAGAAATCAAAAACCACTCCAAACCAGGCGTGGTAGCACACACCCTTCATCACAGTGCTCAGGAGACAGGGGCAGGTGGGTTTCTAAGTTCAAGGTCATCCTCTTCTACACAGCAAGTTCCAGGACAGTGTGGGCCACACACGAAACCCTGTCTCAAAAACCAGAAAAACCGAAAGCAGTGTATTTATCATTATTTCATATTGAAAGCTAGGCAAACAATAAAGTCATAATTCACATATTAATTAATTAATAAATATTAAATAATTAACATAATATTTATTATATTCCTGACTTTATTCCTCTTTCAACTTACTATAAATTCCCAGAATGTTTTCTTTACCTTGTTTTGAGAATACAAGTCTAGCCTGCTATGCTTTCAATGAAAGGAAGAGGTCAAACTTCTAAACAAGTGCTGTGATCCTTTAGTACAGCTTATCATGTTGTGGTGACTCCCAACCATAAAATTCTTTTCCTTGCTACTTCATAACTGTAATTTCACTACTGTTACAAATTGTGCTTTCTGATTATCTGAAGTGACCCCTTTGAAAGACTCATTATAATTAACTCCTCAAAGGGTTCTGACCCATAGGTTGAGAAGCACTGCTCTAACTAGACTCTTACAGTACATACTTGGTTTTACTGCTTTAGAACACTTCCCTGTCTTAAAGTGTGTTTTGACTATCATTTACCAGGCAGAGTATCCAACCTCCATTTCCTAAACTTCATTCTCTCTCATGATTATTACCATGTTGAAATCCTCTAGAAAGGAATGTATTCTTATAATATATTTTTAATAATAATCGTTATTATTATATTATACCACACTTCTAGTGGTAACTTTTATCATTTTATATTTTGTCTGTAACGTAAGGAGAAGAACATTATTGCTTAATTTCAATTCTTTACAGTTCTGTAACACATCTTGTATAATTTCTTCCAAGTAATTTTAATTATTCCACTGTATTTGAAATTGACTGTAAAGGGAATTATTTTCTACATATTAGAGAAATACACAGAAATGATTATGTTTTGGTAATGGAGAAATGCATCTAGGAATTCTTGAAATGTATTCTGCCTTCTTTGCCTCTAACTGTGCCCTGTAACTGCTGTTCACAAAAGATGAGACTGAGCTGAGGGAATGAGCTAACTTGGTAACAGCCTCCCAAACAGGGTGTGGGGAGACTGAGGTCTAGGCCAGAGACTCTTCTTTCTGCTCCTCTCGCTGTTCAGAACATTAGAAAAGAAGATATGATACTTCTGTTAATGTGTCAAGAATTCGTAGTTGATAGTTCATTTTGCTTATTAATTGAGTGTATAGAACAAGGCTAGGTATTCTACAGAGAAATATGATGGTCAGATTTTACCATGGACTCTTGCTATTAAAGTAGGTAAGAAACACACATGGCCACACTCCATGATATTGGTCACTGCATATCATACTACAAATGGCAACCTTAAAATATGTTACGTGTTTAATATGATACTGCAAGAATTGCCATGTTTTAAATAAAAGGCAATCCTTCATAATGATAAAGGGGAAAAAAGTAAGTCTTGTTGTGAGTTTATTTTTAAAGACTTATTATTTTTATTTACCTGTATGTATGTGTATAGGAGGATATCTGAACATGAGTGAGGGTACCTGTGGAGGTAAGAGACATCAGATCAGTAGCTAGAGTTATAGGTGGTTGTAAGCCATCTAGAATGGGTGCTGGTATCTTAACTTGGGTCCTCTGCAAGAGCAATATACATTCCATCTTTTACATGTAAACCTTACCCTGAATGCTCGCTTTATGAATGTTGTTAAGTTTAATCTCACTGCAACTTTGTTGGTTATGATTCTCATAATATGAAGGGAGATTGATGGCTTAGATAATTCTGCCATATTGTATCAACTCTAGAAAGTCTAAATGTTTTTTAGACACTCTTATATCTTGTTGAGGGAGCTGCGGGCCTTGTTCCTGCCACCCAGCTCCTGGCTGCCTGGCTAGCTTATGCCCCAAAATAACAACACACAAACTGTATTCATATAAACACTGCTTGGCCCATTTCTATTAATGTGTGTAACACCACGAGGTGGTGACTCACCAGGAAGATTCTAGCCTATGTCCATCTTGGGTCAGAGTTTCATCGTGTCTGCCCCGGAGAGGAGCGGCATGGCGTCCGCCTCACTTTCTCTTCCTCCCAGCATTCTGTTCTGTTTACTCCACCCACCTATGTTCTAACCTATCAGGCCAAGCAGTTTCTTTATTAATTAACCAATGACCTTCCTCCATCAGTATCTTGTCTTTCATTTATTATTATATTATTTATTTCAAAATAGTGTGAGTTATAATCTCTTACAATCATTTGTAGTCTATCTAGCCCCTTTCAATTTTTAGAGATCATATTTGTCCATATCCATTTGAATTTGACCTTATATCCCCCATCATTTTGCTTTGGGACCTCCACTGGTATCTCTTACATCTTTATCTTGTGATGCCAATTGAGAGATTCTATAATTGCTGAAACTAATGCAAAAAAGAATAAAAAAAAATAATCGCCATCATTTAGTAAGTGGCAATAATGTTCTAGTTACTTTTTTAAGACCTGTGGAATCTGATTTCTTATTATTGATGAATTAGTATACATTTATTGTCCCCATATTATGGATAGAACAAAACTTTGTCAAGGAAAGCTTTGTACTTTGGACTGATCCCTCCCACATTAGCTGTTACTCAGGAAAATGCTGTGCAGACATGCTCACAAGCCAGTCTGACGAGCAGGTCCTCAGTTGAAGTTCCCTCCTCCCCGGTGTGGAAAGTTGACAACCAAGATCACCGTCACAATATCATATCCAGTTTATGAACTTGGAGCTGAGCTCTTAGCTACAGTGCTCTGTTTCAGCCTTTTTACATTGATATCCTGACTTATCCTTGATTCTTTCTTCATAATATTTAATGCCAGTAGAGAAAAACATCAAAAAGAGATGTGACATATTTAATATTTTCTTCTTTTTCCCCTAAATTTGTGTGTTTCTATAGAGACCCTTAATTCTCACTACATTTACAAAAGAGCACCCCCCCCCATTCCTTTCTTCTCTCTAGGCATACTCAATATCATCTGAAGGAGCTTAATTACTTTGTATCATTTTGTAATCACTGCTTCAGACCCTAGAACTCTAGTTTTTAGCATTATTATGTTCCCTTAAACGTTTCCAGGTCTTAGACGGTGTCCCTGACCCTTGCACTTACACCTGGCCCAGAGCACCAAGAGGCCTTGTGAGGCTGTGGTGTTTGTACTAGGGACTTCCATGGGGCTGAGGACAGTAGACGTAACTGAAGAGTCCAACTGTGTGTAGGTGTAGGCAGTGGGAGAGAGAGGCAAATGGACAGCATGGCAGGTTGGAGCTTGATAGAAAGAAAGTTTATTTCCAAATGAAGAGCGGTTTCTTGTGTGATAAATAGGTCCTTGTGAGCTTGCCATAGAAGCCAGTCAAGATTTAAAAAAATTGTTTCTAAGAGCAACTATGTTCAGAGTTCTGAATGAGTTATTTACAAACCAACTTTAGGACCATTGCCAGTCTGCAGCTGAGAATTACTTGACAATAACCATTCTAGGATAGCCAGTTTCTTTTCAGATATGCTATTACCCTCAAGTGATAGATTTTTCATTTTGAAAGAATTGTAATTAATCATCTAGTGGAACAAACATTGGAAGAAAATATTTTTCCCTTTATAAAATCTTAACAACTATCAATCAGCGAGGGTTTCAATGTATTTGAATGTTCCGTTTCATTTTCAGAAGCCACACCGTCTTCTGCCATGTAGCTTTGTAGCTATTGGTGTTTTAATGGCATGCTTTCTGCTGATCCAAGCCTGTCCCTGGACTTACTATGTGTATTGCTTGCTGCCAGTGCCAATATGGTATGCAGTTCTAAGAGAGTAAGTACCATATCTTTTTCCTTGTTTTCCACTTCACTGACAGTTAATTCTGTATTTAAAATGCATTAGGTTTAGTAGATGAATTTTTCTTTGGGCCACCAACTCACAAAAAAATGAAATAGAGACTTAATTTTCCTTGGCGTCCCCCCAAAAGCCTGTCCTTCCACTCTGCTAAAATAGAAAAAGGTACACCACTTAAAACTCCTTACCACTCTTTCTGGTGCTTCTGTCTTTCCCTCCCAGATGCCCTCTGATGTTCTATGATTGCTTTCTGTCAATCAAGGTTAATTTTATTTAATTAACACAAATGCAAATTTAAGTTCGCAGTGTGATTAAACATCCCCCAGCATGATTTCTATAGCATAAATCATAAAAGATGGCTATCATGCTCTTAGATGTCCAAACACTCTCATTTTGTTTACAATGTTTGCACATTAAACATCCCTTTTGTCTCACATTTTGATTTCACTTGTATTGCTTTGATAAGCAGTGAGCCTGTTCGTGTCTTTGAGTAGTCTTCAAACAAAAGTATAGTTGATATTACTGTGCTGTGGCATGAGCGCCTTGCATCTAGAATTTGTTTTACCTTGTATTTCAGAATATCTTTATGTATTCTTTCCATACACTTTACTTCTTTCTTAGCCATCAAGTACATGAAACTGTAATTCTATCACATCTGTTAATGTGTGCTTCTTGATGGTTTAAAAGTGGATTCTTGCTATTACACTCAACCTGGAAAGGAAGGCACCCCGTCAGGTTCAAACACTTTTAAGGGCATCTTTAAGATGGCATAACAAGCTGGGTGTGATCGTGCATGCCATGGTCCCGATACTGGAAAGACAGAAGCAGGACAGTCGGGGTTTCTAGGTCTGGCTTTATTAGGAAAAGGCTTCCTAAAAAGAAAAAAACAAAACAAAAACCAAAAAAACAAAGGAACTATCTAGCTTGTATGTCCTGACACTATACATTTTTTATTCTAATTTTTGTTGATTCTAGCTTTGTCTTCTATCTTTTAAAAATATGTTTTAAAATATTGAGACATTAAAATACAAGGAATAAAATATGGAAATGTTTCAGATATCTTTAAATATAAGGGAAAAAGACACTGCACAAAGAACATACTGACTTCACCATCTAAAAGGAATAAGGCTGTTGGTTTGCCTAGGTTTTTTTTTTTTTCTGAGACAGGGTTTCTCTGTAGCTTTAGAGCCTATCTTGAAACTCACTCTGTAGACCAGGCTGGCCTCGAACTCACAGAGATCTGCCTGCCTCTGCCTGATGAGTGCTGGGATAAAGGCGTGTACCACCACCACCCAGCACTTAGTTAGCTTACAGTTTTGTTTTGTTTCTGACATCATTTCTCTGGTTTCACAATTTTCTAAAAGGTTTGCTAAGTAGGAAGAAAATTCTGCTCTACTAGAACCCCTTCTGAATTATCAGATAGCTTAATTGTAATATATGCAGATTTAAAATTTAAGGGAACGTGATTGTGCAGTTATATTTTATTGCGTTCTTTTAATAGGCTGCATGGAAAATAAAACATAAAAAGTGAGTTTTCAAGCTGGCTAGATGGCTCTATGGTAGAAGGAACAGATTCCTGCAGGTTCTTCTCTGACCTCCACATACACACTGTGGAACACACACCCACACACATATAAGTAAATAAAAATGAAATATCTAACCCATTTTTCCTAGAATAAAACCTTACAAAATGACTTCATTTAATCTTTTGTGCTTTTTTTGCTTATTCATAGGGAAAACAAAAGAGATATTCTGCTTGTGGTACTGACTTTTCTTTCTCAGGTAGCTACTTAGTAGTGTGATAATGTTCTCTCCAACAGCCATTGTTTTCCATCAGAAAAAGGTCATAAACCCAATGACACTGGCCTTTTATAATTACCTATTTAATGTTCTACAAATGCTAAAGTTTTTCTTCTCAGTAATGAAATGTAAAATGTAGTCAAGTATGTAATACATTTTTGGTGGTTATAAATTCTCAATTACAATTAGTGTACAATTAATGACATCTTAAATTGGGTTTGGAAAGGTTATTTGGCTCAGTTAAAAAGTGCAATTAAGATGAGAGTAGTGGTGCATATCTGTAATCCCATCTCTGCAGGAGGCTAGGGCACAAAAACTGGCATTTCTGAGGCCAGCCTGAATGACTAAATGAAGTTTAAATGAAAGGCTGGGGGTTTAGCTTAGTGTCAGGGTGAATGTCTTGCATGTGGAAAGCCCTAGGTTTAGTTCTTGGTACTGAGAATAAATAAGTGCACTTAAGACTTTCACTACTCAGACTGTGGCTGGAGCCCAGGGGTAGATACAGGGTTATCCAGGTGAGTTTCATTATTTTCTTTCGGTTTGCATACATTTGGGTTCATTTTCTTTCTTTTTTTTTTTCTGGTTTATCTGTAATGCATATACCTTTGTTTAAAGTAAGATCATACAAGAATGATTTATTGAGCCAGACAGTGGTAGTCCATTCCTTTAATCCTAACTTTTGGGAGGCAGAGTCAGGTGGATCTCTGTGAGTTCGAGGCCAGCCTGGTCTACAGAGCTAGTTCCAGGAAAGTCAAGACTACAAAGAGAAACCCTGTCTCGAAAAACAAAACAAAACAAAAAGTTTCTCTCTTACTTTACTTAAAGTCAGCTGTTAGAGTGTGAGTATATTCCCAACATCGTATACAAAAATTTTAGCTTTAATATGACAGCAGATTAATAATGATGAACAAACCATCCAAGGAACCTAAACAATACAATAAAATAAACCTTTAATACTGTAAAAATAGAATATTTTATTGTCATTAATATTTATAGAATCTAAGCAAGTGCTTTTCATCATTTCCCCCCAAATACTTACAGTTCTCTACCAATAAAAGTAAGCAAAGCCGTGAAACAAATTGCTACAGTTTATCTTAAATTTTAAATAATTTATGAGTGGGAATTTCTGGGACTTTCAGCTTTGAGCACTTTTTATTTTTTAGCATTATGTTGCTTTGCAGATTAGAAGTAATCATTTTGTAAATCATCTTCTCAAACAGATATCAAGTTATTCAAGACCTGGTTGCCTCGCTGTTGACTTTTCCTCTGAGCCACGTTGTTGCCTGCTCGCTCGTCTTTATCCTGGGAGTTGAAGTACTGGTAAGGACCCGGCTAGTTGCATCTCCAGGTGCCTTGCGTTTCATACTGGTCTTCCATGACCTCACTCTTCATTTTCTTGGCAATATCTCACCAGGTGTTCAGTTTCTTCTACCGCTACATGCTGACAGCCGGACTGATTGTGTTTGCTGGTTGGCCGTTTCTCACTCAGCTGTGGGCCCGAGCAAAGGTATACGTACTCGTGTTGACAGCACAGAGTGGTCATTACTTTGTGTTGATATGTGTTTGGCTCAAAGAATTGTTTTTCAGACGAAGGAGTGGAATGTAGCCTCATAAACAGCCAGGTCCTTTGGACAGGAGGGCTGACATCAACTGTTGGTCTCTCTGATTTCTATGTCTGTTCCTGTTAGAGTGAGCCAGAGATATAGGAAGGCTGTAAAGGCAGAGCTGGCTTGTTTGGAGGGAGAAGTCTGGGCACTGTTGGAGCAGCAGAGTGGCCTAGGGGTCCACACTCAACCCTTTGCCCCGTCCACACAGTGCTTCCCTAGGGAAGTAGCATTGACTGGACTGAATGGGTTTTAAAAACACATGACCTTGGAAGGGAATTTGACCAAAGCACATTAATGAAAATTTCTAACAATACACAAACCCAAAACAGATAGTAAATATTCTGTAAGCTAACCATAGGTTGTCTTGACTGCCAACTTGTCTCTGGGAATATCTACAGTGGGTTAGTCAAGGTCAAAGTCCCACTGCACTGCTGGGACTATGAGGGGGGAGGCAAAGTAAGCAGCAGCATTCATTTCTCTCTGGTCCTTACTTGCTGCAGCATGACCAACCGCCTCAGGCTCGAGCTGTCATGACCACCCCACCCCCCCTTCTCTAGGAGAGAAAACTCTTCCTTCTTTAAGTTGCTTCCTGCCGTACATTTTGTCATTACAAAAGTAACTAACACATGTTACTTTCCATAGTAAATACCAGACTGGTTTTGATTTTAGTTTCACATTCGTGTATTATGTTGGATGCTAAAAACAGATTTCTACCCCATATTTGTCTAAATATATATATGTATATTTTTGATTGTAGATCACCTGCCTGAGTTGGGCTCTCTTCTCCTTGCTTCTGGCAGTGTTCCCACTGATGCCTGTTGTGGGTAGAAAGCCAGACATCTCTCTAGTGTATGTACAGCATTGTTTTCCATTTCAGTAGAATTTGTCCTCTCCTGACACTGTGACATTTAAAAACAATTCTCTCTCTCTCTCTCTCTCTCTCTCTCTCTCTCTCTCTCTCTCTCTGTGTGTGTGTGTGTGTGTGTGTATGTGTGTGTGTGTGTACGAGAGAGAGAGAGAGAGAGAGAGAGAGAGAGAGAGAGAGAGAGAGAGAGGGAGGTGTTTGTGGGCGCCAGCCATCTATATGTGGGTCTCCATGAAGGCCACAGGGTGATATGAGACTCCTTGGATCTGAGGTTGTGGGTGGGAGCCCCCTTATGAGGGTGCTGGGAACTGAACTGCCATTTTCTGGAAGAGCAGGAAGTGCCCTTGCCTACTGAAACCACCTGTCCAGCCCCAATACCGTAACACTTTAATTCACCTTAATCTTGGTCGTGAGTCTAACGTTGCATGGATAAACTTGAAAATACTAATGTAAAATTACTTGTTATAATCTCAGCCAATCACCTGCGAGGCATGATCTCTGTGAGATGCTACTAGACCTTCACAAGCAATGAAAGTGCATCAAGATTTCCTGTACTTTGGATATTATGGAATCTGCAAAAATTTTAGTAACGTGTGAACATGTTCTGTTGCTGAAGTGTTACCTCTGAGTGTGTCCATAGCAAATGCCATTGACAAATTCAAGTTTGTCTTATTTGAATTAAATTATTTTTACTCATGGGGGGAGGAATCTCTTTTTTAAAAGCTTTACATTTATTTTGTGTTGTCTTGATTTTATTTTAATTTTAATTTTTAACATAATTCTTTATTGATTCTTTGGAAATTTCATATCAGGCTGTGTACTCTTGTTCACCTTGCAGTCCTTCCATGTCTGCCCCTCACCCCTACAACATAACCCCAAAAATACTAAAAACAAAATGAAACAAAAGCTACTTTTCTCCTTGTCTTGCCAAGACCTCATCCATCATGCTAGTGTCACTGGGATCTGCAGTGTATCACACAGTACACCCTTTTGTCTAGTCAGCCCCACCTTGTAAATTGTCCGCTGCAGTAAGTTTGATCTGGTTCAAGGCCTCTGGAACACCATCATTACTGGATCCTTATTGAAACTGGGCTATCCTGCTGTTGCCCTCAGTCATAGGGATCCTGTGGTTATTGCTCCTCAGGACCAGGCCATTCACTCTCTCCAGCAGGTCATAGATGAGGTAGATATTAAGATGGGCCACCCCAAAGCCCAGGATGAGGGTCTGGGTGATTGCTGAGCTGGTCAGGGTCCACTAGGACTGCTTCCTCAGGCAAGGGCCTGAACCAGCTCTCCTAGGCCATGCCATTTGGAACAGATGCCCATGGTGAGGAGGGATGGGGATAGCTCTCCCATGGGAGTGCAGGGCCAACTCTCCTTCTCCAGTGTTCAGCAAGGGGCAGGGCCATTGTTGACTCATTTTGTTATGTCTGCTGAACTAGGAAGCAACCCTGGGACCTCTACTTGCTAGGAAACTTTTCTATATTTATCCATTCAAACTATGCAGAAAAAAAATTCTGTGTTTTACATATGTTCCCAATGTTGATGGTACATGATGCACCAAGTGAGGAGGACAAATGTTAAAAACAATTGGTTGCCTTTCCATGTGTGTGCATGTCCTTGTGTGTCTGTGCTTTACTAAGTTGTCTTTGTTTCATCTAATTGCTGCAGTTTCTTTCTTTTAATTAATTAATTAACTAATTTATTTATTTATGGGTGGAGCCTGTGTATGTAGTCCAGGCTGGCTTCAAACTCAGCGTCCTGCCTCAGCCTTCTGAGTACTGGGATTTAGGCATGAATTCCATCCCCCTCCATTCTTCTTGTTATAAATCACATAAATCACCTTCGCTGCTTACATCTGAGCCCTCTGGGCATTTTTTTTTAATGTTTTGAGACAGGATATCTCTGTATCTCTGGCTATCCTGGAACTTGCTTTGTAGACCAGGCTAATTTTGAACTCAGAGATTTTCCTGCCTCTGCCTCCGGAGTACTGGGATTAAAGGTATGGGCCACCACTGCCTGGTTCACTCTGGGAATTTTTAAAAGGAATTTTAACCTTTACTATATGAGGGTGTATCTTTTTTTAACAGTTGGAAGATTAATTGAATATTTTAAAATGATTTGTTAATTTAAGAAATTATTTTTTATTAATTTTTTTAAATATTTATTTTTTTATTATGTATACAATATTCTGTTTGTGTATATGCCTGCAGGCCAGAAGAGGGCACCAGACCTCATAACGGTTGTGAGCCACCATGTCGTTGCTGGGAATTGAACTCAGGACCTTTGGAAGAGCAGGCAATGCTCTTAACCACTGAGCCATCTCTTTAGCCCATAAACATATTTATTTACGTCCTGCTGCAGTTTCTCCTTCCTTCTCTCCTCCCAGGCCCTCTCCTCACACCCACTTTGTTCTCACCCCCACTTCACTCCTCTTCTGTTTCTGTTTAGGAAAGGGCAGGTCTCCCATGAGTATCAACAAAGCATGACATACCAAGTTGCAGTAAGACTAAGCACCTCTGCGTATATTAAGACCGCGCGTTGTGACCCAGTATGAGGAGTAGGGTGCCAAAGCCAGTAAATAGTCAGGGTCAGCCCCTGCTCCTGCTGTTCAGAACTCCTACAAGCGGGGTCTTCTGGTGTCTCTGTAAAACCCTTTCCTTCATTTTGACAGCTGTGGTCCATTTGTCTTGCTCAAGCAGTTTGCATAGTTAGGGGGAAGTTATAATGTGCTGAAAGAAAAAAAATGCATAAATGGTCTCTGTGGATATTTGCCACTTGTACATTCCACTAAAGGCTGACTCAGAAAACAAATACATCTTCTAAAATGTGAAAAATCAAATTTGTGGTTTTGAAAATTATGGTGTTTCTCTCTAAACTTGATGTAAGTTACTATTAATGTTAAATTTATGTTTGCTTCCTATAATTATTTGCAACTTATTTTATTCTTAGTTCAAAGAGGAAGTTCCATCTCCATTTGATCTCTCACAACAACTCCATCCTCTGATTGCAGAAACAGATACGTGAACCATTTAAGCATAAAGTAAGAAGAGCAGATAGGTGTATAGTGTCACCATCAGCTTCCTGAGAGCTGAGCGTACCAATGCAAAGGAGTTGCCAATGAGTAAAAATGCAATTAGTTTTTGAAAGAAAGAGAAAATGCAAACATTTTTTTTCTGAGTTTTATTATAATACATCTTAAAGTGTTACTGTCTTATGATTCTCAGAGATCATTTGAAAAATTAAAACAAACAAATGTCTACCATGTTCTTGACCTATATCTAACCATGCATTTACACTTGCTTATTTCTCTAACAAACTCATTTTTTAAGTTCTCTTAATTTGAGTTCTACATTGTATCTTGAACATACTGTAATTAATATTAATCAAATTTTTATGAAGAAAGAAATAGAGCTAAGATTCCTTGATTTTAGTTACCTGTGATTTCAGTGACCATCTTCCTGATGGTCTAGAAAAGGAAATTAGCTACTTCATCATCTATAGGATACGTGTATGGTGATGTATTCCCTCAACACCTTTGGGACCACTGCCCTACCTTATAGCCATGCCAGCCAAGAGATACCAGGACCAGTGACAGGAAGGAGCTGTGGGCCTAAGGGGATGCTGTGTGAGTGAGTCTCAGAGTTAGAATCTGCATGGCCCATGACGACAGTCACTTGTTTAGTTTTCTTTATATTCTCTGCGTCGTTGCCCAGTTCAGATTAAGAAGCTTTGCAGTTAGAGAATGACACAGATGAATTAGAGTGGTTACAATGAGCCCTGTCATGTGCTTGTCCTGCTATTTCCCACCATTCCTCTGCCAGCTTTACTACTACTTCCTGTGGATTTAATCAGAATGCTTGAGAGTTCTGCATTTGCGTAAAGTGTCTCTTGTTTTCATATACTGTCGGTAGTATGCTTCTTTAGAAAAGTTTTAATGTGAACTATGTTTTGAAACAGCATGGTTGCGGGCTTGCTGGTTCTTATGCTGTCCCTGGCTATTATAACAACTCTCAGAAAAAGAAAAACTACTTTGGCAAAGGAGGAGCTGTTGGTGCTTCTGTTACAGGTCAGTTCCAGTGCAATAGTATGTCATACTAGCCGTATAATAAAGTGTATCTTCCCGTTGTTATGCTCTGTTACACGCCTGTGTTCCTATCACTTAGCACTGTCACCTGGGAAGGAAGTTTTCTGTTTAAGTTTTAGTACACAGAAATAAAGCTAAATAGCAAAAGGTCAGTAAGACATAGCCAAAGATTCCCAGAGCAGCAGTTAAGGAGACTTTAGGCCATCTTTACTAACCAAACATGAGCTGTAAGCTCTTCCTCTGCACTGAGATTCTGTGCCATCCCCACAGACGCCAATTTGCTTGGAGGTGACGGCCCGGGAGATGGCTTGAGGTGGTTGCCAGCTGTGGTACAGCAGAAAGAACATTAACCTCAGTGTTTTAACATTTGTTGGTGCCCAGATATTCCGCTTACAGGATGTATGATTTTCAGTAATTTAATGCCAGCTTGTGTTTTAATGTCAGTGTAGCAAATAATTAATGAGACTGTAAAAGATAGAGATTACATAGTACCATATTTCATAAACTGATATAATTTTATATATAAGAATAAAAAGCACTTTTTAATAGGCTAATAATCCTCTTTAATATTTTTTGTTTTCAGCAATAGGCTTTATTTCTTATTTTAAGATTTAAATGTATTTGTTTTTATTATCATTTTCTTTATTCTTGAGAATTTCATACATATAAACAATGAAATATAATTGTATTAATCCCTAATTTCCTCTGTCAGCTACTCTCATGTCCCCATGAATATGTTCCTCCTTCAGTTTTATGCCTTTTTTTTTGTTGGTTTTCTTTTTTAGCATTTTATACATGCCTGTAATATGCTTGGGTCAAAACCACTCCCCTTTCTTTCCCTTTCAATTTCTCCCTTATCCCCCAACACTATTCTTTCCAACTTCCTATGTTTGCTTCTTCTCCCCCCCCCCCCCCACAGGGTTTCTCTGTAGCTTTGGGAGCCTGTCCTGGAACTAGCTCTTATAGACCAGGCTGACTTCTAACTCACAGAGATCCGCCTGCCTCTGCCTCCCAAGTGCTGGGATTAAAGGTGTGCACCACCACCGCCCAGCCATATGTTCGCTTCTTAAACCCACTAAATTTACTTTCTGCTACATTCCTGAAGAAAACTGACTATTCATCCTCCAGAAGCCATCAGTTGCCAGTAACTTCTCTGAGAGGGATGGGGCTTTATGTGCTCCCCGCCCCGTGTGTGCTAGGATTTTGGCTGGCTTGATCTCCTGCAGGCCTATGCATGCAGTTGTGAATTCATGTATAGAGTGGTGCTGTCATATCTGGCATTTACCTCTGGCTCTTACAATCTTTCCATCCCCCCTTCACAATGATCTCTTATTCTCTGCATGTTGACCAAGCGTACACTGTATTGATCTCCATATACTATAAAAAATAGTGCCTGTGATGAGTGCTGAAAGATGCTCTGCTGTATGGGTATAAAGATGAGAATTTAGGGGACAGTTAGTGTCCATTTAACAGAATAATAGTGCTAGGCTCCAATCTAGGGCCTGTGACCTCGCCAGTCCCAGGTTTTTGGTCCAGTTAGCAATACAAGGAATGAGCTCCCTCTTGTCAAGGAGGGCAAGTCCAAGCAGAAAGTGGCTGGTTACTCCTATATTTGTGCAACTATTCCACCAGTGGGCCTGAATTGCCAGTCTCATCATTATTCAACTGGAAGGGCACACAGCTGGGCAGAACTTTGCTTGTTTTTCTCCCCCAATAACATGCATGGTACCATCCTGCACTGTAAAAGCTAGGGAGTTGGGATGCAGCTTCCAGGTTGGTACCACTTAACTTCTCCATGTCCTATGACTCACGTATGTGCAGTCTTCAGCAGAAATCTTACCATTAAGCTCAGGAGGGTAACTGAAAGCTATGGTGATAGCCTATAATATTATTGAGAAGAGTCTGACCAACAACTTGAGTGCCCTCCCTTGGCCCCATACTGGTTTCTTGCCATCTATTGGTACTCTAATTTAAACATACATATCCAAAGAATCAAATCGATCCTCCAGATATAGGAGACAACATGCAGTATTTGTCTTTCTGGGTTTCAGGTATCTCAGAATGATTATTTTCCATTCTATCCATTTACCTATGAATTTCATAATTTCATTTTACTTTACAATTGAATAATATCCCATTATGTATATGTAACACCAAGTCCATCTAGTGCTGTACTTATATGTATGGGTATCAGCTTCCAATAGCTCCCCAGCTGGTGGCGATGCCTAGAGACCACCTCCCCCATCTATGCCATAATGTAGTCTGGCTTGCTCTTGTGCAGGTAATTATAGCGCTGTGCGTTCATGTGTGCAGTAGTCATGGCCGTCAAATTCAGCAATCGTAAATTGCGCTATGTTTTTCTTACCCTTTCATCTGTTAGCAGCCCTCCAGCTTCTCTTTCCTAGCAATTAGAATAGAGTATCAGTGAACATGGGTATTCAGGTGGCTTTGTAGTAGGACATAAGGTCCTTCAGGTGTATGCCCAAGAGAGGTACAACCGGATTATTTGTCAGTTCTGTTTCTAGATTTTTAGGAACCTTCAGATTGATATCCAAAGTGTCTGCAGTAGCTTACATTCCCACATGAGTTTCCCCTTCACCGCTTCCATATCAGCTCTTCTCTCTGCCCTTTAATGGATAAATAACCTTATCTGCAGCTCTAACAAAACTGTATGAGCCTCCTCAGTGCTGTCTCTCAGAACAAAGCAGTGTGAAATAAAAATGTACCATGCTTAAAAGGCATAACAAGCTACATTCATTCTTGGAGAGCAATACTCAACGCATAAGTAGACAAGAAATTCTTTGTAAACATCCTTTTGAGCCTACGAACATATGTTTCATTATAAATGGCATACTTACTGGCTTTCCTCTAAAGCTGGGGTAGTTTTGACAGAATCTGCCTACAGTAATGAGAGCTTTGACAGGAGTGTGTGTTCCTAACTCTCACTCCGGGAGGGAAAAATATGATGCTTAAGTCCTTATATGCTTTGTTAGAAACACTCCTGAGTATTATATAACTCCATTATAAAGTTCTTGCATTATTTTTAATAATTTGCTTTAATTCCTGTGCTGCCTGACATGTTTTATTGATGCCAAGGCTTTTTTTTCCCCTTCTCATTTTGGCATCTCTGAATTTAGAATACGTCTGTCTTACTTAGAGTTTCTTTTGCTGTGAAGCGATAACATGACTGTGGAAACTCTTATAAAGGAAAGCATTTAATTGCGACTGGCTTACAGTTTCAGAGGTTTAGTCCATTATTGTCATGGTGAGAAGCACGGCAGCCTGCAAGCAGACATGTGCTGGAGAAGGGGCTGAGAGTTCTGTCTTGATCTCACTAGTCATGATGTGAGACTTCAGAGCCCGCCTCCACAGTGACACACTTCCTCCAACAAGGTCACACATCCTATTAGTGCTACTCCCTATGGAGGCCATTCCTATTCAAACCCCCACAGTGTCATGTAATAGAAGGAATTGCCTTATTCACAGCACTTTTTGTGTCTTAATTTATGCCACAAGGAGACAAAATAAATTCATTTTATCTCTACAATTTCATGAGACCACTGATGTAAACTCTAAGAGCTTATTTTCTTGTGGTCATACTTTAGCTAATTTCTTTAAAATGGTAATCAGTTCACTGGTTCAGGGATCATTAGTCATTTTTCTATATAGCTGGATAATATTTTTGCATGTCAGGAATATGGAATCTGTTAAAAGTGTTCAAGTCTAGCACGTCAGCACAAAGGGAGACCATGCATAAACTAAGGGAGAGACTATACTGAATAAAGCAGTTTTTATGAAAACAGACGTCAAGCTGACGCCTCCGATCCAGTAACATGTAATGATCACTTACACTGTCTCAGTTCCCAGGGCCAGCAGAATGTGTTGAGTAAATAAATGCATGGATATTGTGTCCAGAGGAACAGAGGTGGGAAGGCATTAAACTACACACTCTCTCTATTTGTTTTTTTTTTTATTGAAAGAAAAAATTTCCCGCCTCCTCCCAACCTCCCATTTCCCTCCCCCTTCTCCCACTCTTCTCCTCCTCCCCCCACTCCTCTCCCCCTCCCTCTCCAGTCCGAAGAGCAGTCAGGGTTCCCTGCCCTGTGGAAAGTCCAAGGTCCTCCCTGCTCCATCCAGGTCTAGGAAGGTGTACATCCATAATGGCTAGGCTCCCACAAAGCCAGAACATGAAGTAGAATCAAAACCCAGTGCCATTGTCTTTGGCTTCTCATCAGCCCTCCTTGTCCGCCATGTCCAAAGAGTCCGGTTTTATCTCATGCTTTTTCAGTCACTGTCCAGCTGACCTTGGTGAGCTCCCAATAGATCAGCCCCACTGTCTCAGTGGGTGGGTGCACCCCTCGTGGTCCTGACTTCCTTGCTCATGTTCTCCCTCCTTCTGCTCTTCATTGGGACCTTGGGAGCTCAGTCCGATGCTCCAGTGTGGGTCTCTGTCTCTATCTCCATCCATCGCCAGATGAAGGTTCTATGGTGATATGCAAGATATTCATCAGTATGGCTATAGGATAGGGTCATTTCAGTTTCCCTATCCTCAGCTGCCCAAGGAGCTAACTGGGGACATCGCCCTGGGCACCTGGGAGCCCCTCTAGGTTCAAGTCTCTTGCCAACCCTAAGATGGCTCCCTTAATTAAGTTATGTGATTCCCTGCTCCTCTATCCAACCTTCCTTTCTCCCAATCATCCCATTCCCCCAAGTTCCCCCCATCCTCCCCTTCTTACTTTTCTCTCCCCATCTCCCCTTACCCCCGTCCCACCCCACCCCCAAGTTCCCAATTTTTTGCCTGGCAATCTTGTCTACTTCCCATACCCAGGATAACAACTATATGTTTTTCTTTGGGTTCACCTTCTTATTTAGCTTCTTTAGGATCACAGATTATAAACTCAATGACCATTATTTGTGGCTAGAAACCAATTATGAGTGAGTACATCCCATGTTCCTCTTTTTGGGTCTGGGATACCTCACTCAGGATAGTGTTTTCTATTTCCATCCATTTGCATGTAAAATTCGAGAAGTCAATGTGTATATATTCCACACTTTCTTCATCCATTCTTCTATTGAAGGACATCTAGGTTGTTTCCAGGTTCTCTATTTGTATAATTTAAGAAATGTTCAACAGATGCTTCTAAATAGAAACATTGATGAGGTACGCTGTAGTGCTCCTGAGAGTATGTGTGCCTCATGCCATCCTCAGGCAAGTCTGGGGCTCAGCATGCAGTGTTAGCTTATAGCTCTGGTACACAAGAAGGCAGCCTGGTCCAGTCCCAGCATTTCAGCCATGTTCCAGTTTTCCTCAGAGCACAAGAAGGCAGCCTGGTCCAGTCCCAGCATTTCAGCCATGTTTTAGTTTTCCTCAGAGCACAAGAAGGCAGCCTGGTCCAGTCCCAGCATTTCAGCCATGTTCCAGTTTTCCTCAGAGCACAAGAAGGCAGCCTGGTCCAGTCCCAGCATTTCAGCCATGTTCCAGTTTTCCTCAGAGCACAAGAAGGCAGCCTGGTCCAGTCCCAGCATTTCAGCCATGTTCCAGTTTTCCTCAGAGCACAAGAAGGCAGCCTGGTCCAGTCCCAGCATTTCAGCCATGTTCCAGTTTTCCTCGGAGCACAAGAAGGCAGCCTGGTCCAGTCCCAGCATTTCAGCCATGTTTCTGTTTTCCTCGGAGCTTTCTCAGCTTTTCCTTTCTAATGTGTCACCTTTCCCTGCCTTCTCTTTGCTAACCGGTTTGGTGTGTGTTTTCAGATGCTGAGTACAGTGTTCTCTATGTATGTTGTATACAGCACTCACCACAGTCTGCTAAAGAAAGAAGGCCTGCCTCTTATCAATCAGATTGTGAGCTGGGCCACGTTAGGTAAGTGGCCCCTCGAACCAAATTGGAAAAATTTATCTTCAGTCTCTTAACTTAAAAATGATACCTTTATGTCTCTGTTGAACTGAAAGAAGCAGTTTTGATGAAGAAAAATGTAGCCAGCTATTATTTCTATTTCTTTATGGAACTGACAAAGAAAAGCAGAACTTTCGTGAGCACACATAGATTAATAGGAGTTACTTGATAGAATATTTATGGCTTGATGATTGGATTGTGGACTTATGTACATCTAATAACATTTCCCGAGTGATTCTAAAAGAAGTTGTTTTTGAATATTCCATTCTGTATATGCAATGAAAGCAACACACAAACAAAGGACCTCCTACACCAGTATTGTTTAAATTTGGTTTTGTTATGGAATATCTTGTTTCTCTGTCTTCCACAACTCTGACATATGGTGAAGTCATTCCTTCCTGATCTTGATATACCAGGTGGCACACTACAACTCTAGATGCCTGCTTCTCTGACATTAGACATTATCAATGTCTAGAGCATTTGTTGTCTTTGAACTACGACATAAATGTCAAAGAAGCAAGTTGCTGAACATTAAATAATACATTTTATTTCATGAGAAAATAATAAATTATTTATTTGGGAGTTGATACAGTGATTTGATTTGGATAAAGTTGAGAAAATCTGAGTTATTTAACCCATGAAATAATTAAAGCAAGGTGTAATTTTAGTTAAGAATGTAACGTCTTTGTTTTCTTACAGAAACCCTGGCATTGTATTAAAGATCATACAGAGCCTAAATTGCATGAGTGTTGGTTGGTCTCTTGGGTCTGAAGAGCTGACACAGGACTCTTCTTTTCTTGCAGCCTCCTCGTTGGTTGTGCCGTTCCTGAGTTCCACAGCTCTCTTTCAGCGACTCTCCAGCATACTTCTTTCCTTGATGCCAACCTACTTGCTTCTGAGTACAGGGTATAAACTTTTTTCTATTTAAAAAAAAATCTTTTTTTTGGAGAATTTCATGAGTACTGTTTTTCATTATTTCTATGCCTTACTTTCCCCCTCCAACTCCTCCCATGCCACCTCTCCTTCCTAAGTTCATGACATCTTCTAAAATTATTATTGTTGCACATATATGTATAAACTTTTCTTAAAATATAATTTCACAGTTGCAAATTTTAAATGCTAAATTGACTTTTCTCCTTTAGTAGCTAAGCTTTGGGAATAAGAATGTTTTCTAAATATTGAAGAATAAATTATAAATATTTTATGTTTTTTATGTGAGTAGGTAAAAGAGGCTGCTAGTTAGTTTCCCAGCCGCTTAACCCCGAAATAATCACACAGAAATTGTATTAATTAAATCACTGCTTGGCCCATTAGCTCTAGCTTCTTATTGGCTAATGCTTACATCGGAATTTAACCCATCTCCATTAATCTGTGCATCACCATGAGATCATGGCCTACCAGCAGTTTTAGCATGCCTGTCTCTGGTGAGGCTCCATGGCTTCTTCTTGACTCTGCCTCCTTCTCCCAGCATTCAGTTTAGTTTTCCCTACCTACCTAAGTTCTGCCCTGCTATAGGTCCAAAGCAGTTTCTTTATTCATTAATGATAATCACAGCATAAAGAGGGGAAATCACACATCAATAACTTGATCTAAAATTTTGTTTTATTTTTCCTCATAATTTTCATAGTATTGTCTGTTATTTCTTTTTACTTGTAGCAATTGCTGAAATTTTATTTAATTATAGTATTAGGAAATCCTGATGAATAATGGCAGAATTTTAAATCTGAAGAGTTTTTTAAGAATGATCTTTATTTTTGTTGGATTTTTTAAATATATTTTCCCACAGTGGTACGATCTCTATTCTGATAAGTGATTGGAGTATACAGCTAGAAGGGAAACAGAAATTTGTCTGTAACACAAAACAGCATCATTTCTTCTTGTTGTACTTAAGAAAAAAAGTTATTTTGTTTTAATACCTATTCAAAAGCTGAAAAGCCTAGTTCTCCAGCTCCAAGTGATCTAGTGCCCTCTTCTGGCCTCTGCAGGAACTTGCATGCATGAGCACAGACTGGCAGGAAAACATGCATGCATATAAAAAGAAATCTCTTTTAAACATTACATTTTTTCCTTTTGCTTTTGGTACAAAATCTCACTGTATAGACCAGCCTTCCCTGGAACTCACAGAGCTCTGCCTGACACTCTGCATCGAGTGCTTGTATTAAAGGCGTGCACAATAAAAACAGAATTGAAATTTTCTTACAAATAGATTTAAACAAAGAATCTGGTGGGTTGATTTGCCATGAACCCTGAAACATCACTTTAAAATTTAGTGAAGGCAGTTTTATAGTTTCCATGTTGACTTTGAAGGGAAGAATTCTTGCCTTCCAGATACACACTCCAACTGAACTCAGTGTGTAGTCCCAGCTAGCGTCAAACTCTTATTTCAGGCTCCTGAGTACGGACATTCGAGGCATGTCATTTGAATTTGATTTTGCTAGTCCTTCCTTACATCCTATGAGGATAAAGAGTTTTTACTTTAGACGAAATGATAAGTAGGAGAAAAGAGCTGAGTAAATAGCACTGATAGTTTAAATTTTGGCTAATATATGGTATCTTGACCCAAATTAGACTCAGCCCAGTATTCACCATGATGAATGATGAACAGGTTAGGACCATCTAGCCTCCAAGGCCTGAGTCACTCTTCAGGAATTTTAGCCATCCTAATTAAGTATTACAGAGACATTCTGAAAGCTCTTGCCGTTGGACCTTAGCATCCCATGTGATCTAGACTTTGAGAAGTGGGGCGGGCAGTAAATCCCCTCTCACCAAAGGTCCCACCATATTCTGTTTTTTCCATTCTCCCTGACTGACATATTTGTGGGACACAGCTATGAACATATAACATGGACACCATGGAAACTTTCCTTCGATGCTTAATAAAGAGATCTTATGCTGAGCTTGCTTTGAGATGTGCAGTTTTTAAATAAGTCTTGAAGTGTGTGAGAATCTAGTTGTTCTTATTCAATAGTGATAAACATAATTGGAGACACTTTTCATTTCCCCACATTACTGCTAAAATTTTAGAATAATTCTATTCTATTAGCAGTCTTTACATTAAAATATGCAAAAGTTTTTGTTTTACATAATAAATTAAAGGATAAAATTCCCTTCTCTCGGGATGATATTGTTCTATTAAGAGGACACACTTAGCTTGACTGTGGTGGCGTACACCTTAATCTCAGCACTCAGGAGGCACAGGCAGGTGGATCTCTCTGAATTCAAGACCAGCCTGGTCTACAGAGTGAGGACAACGAGGCTACTCAGAGAAACCCTGTCTTGGAAACAAAACAAATCACACTTAGGGGTTTGCTTGAGAAAGTAAGTATTTTAGAATAAAGAAATATGTGCTGATTTTTTAACAGTCACTTAGTAATGATTTGACCTTTTTGGGGCTAAAGGAATGTGTAATCAATTTTAAAGAAACGGTGGAACATGTCTCAGGAGGCGGAGGCAGTGATTTTGAGTTTGAGACCAGCCAGTGCCATATAGCAGGAACCTGTCCTTTGAAAACCTTTCCCTGTTGCTGTGATAAATACTCTGACAAAAGCGACTCAGGGAAGGGGTTAGTTCCGGACTACAGTTCCAGGGTGTGGTGTCAGAGGCTGCACCACTGTTCAGAGGCATCTGTACCCACCAGCAGAGAGCCGTGACAGCATGCTAGTGCTCATATTACTTATACATTTTGTGCAGTTCAGGGTCTCCTTCCACACGATGGTACTTCCCACAATTGACATGGTCAGGGTAATCCCTGATATACATGCCCGTCTCCCAGCTGATTCTAGATTCCATCGGGCTGACACTTGATTCCACAGGGAGTGTAGAAGCCTCTGTCTAATGCACAGAGGTCTGGCTTCAATTTTTGGCAGTGAAAAAATTCAATTGATAAAAAAGAATAAAATATAAATCTTAGAAATAGACCTGGATTAGAAACAAAGGAGTATCAGGAAGAAAGAAAGAATAGTTTAAGCTTGTAGGTAAAAAAAATTTCTTAATATAGAGTGATTTATTCTGTAACTTACCCTTGAGACAAGTTTTATAATAATATATAATGAATAAAAGTGTTTTTAATCATCAATTTAATGGTCTTTGAGAGACCCTCAAACAGATTATCAAAATTACATTAGTTTATTTTAAGAAAATCAAGATCAGGAACGTTCGTGCCTAAAATCAGAATGTCACTGCTGACTGTGACCTCACTAGTGAATGCATTAGAGAGCCATCACTCAGAGTCCAGGTTTAGCTTGGGAAAGGGTCTTGAAACTGCGTGTTCTAGTCACTCAGATTAGTACAGTTTCTAGGTTTCTTATCAGTTTTGCAAATCATGTAGTTCTTCACTGTTTTGAACAAAATAGAAGTTTCTCTGTATAATTCAGTGAATATTCAGCATAAGAGATTCTTAGAATAAATATAGCTTTATTGTAGTATAGAGTAATAGTAATCTTAAATTCTAACAATACATCCTTGATTTAATGAATAAAAAGACTCATTAGTAATCAGCCCTGAATTAATTTTATGCAAATGAAAGCTATTACAATTCTTGAAAATAATTTGTCTGTTAAGTTGTTAAATATTTCTCTTTGAAATTTTGTTTACATTATCCCTTTCCATAGCAAAATATAATACAAATCTAAATGCATTTTCAGCCCATTCCAATCTGCCCAGAGGCCAAACCAGCAGATTGCAATTTAGGGCTTAGTATTTCATTACATTCTCTTAGTCCACGATGACATTTTATTGGTCTTTCCATATTAATTTAGATTTGCTGGATGTATATGAAAAATTGTCTCAAGAGGTAATGTCTCTTAGGGGACTGTTTCTCTCTGATCTTGTCTGCATTTTAGAAAGGGCCAGAGCTCTGAAGTACTGAGTGATTCGTGATTGTGTATTATTAGAAAGAATGACTTTCATACACAGCTGAATCTGTTTGTAAAAGTCTTGGTGCCGTGGGGCTGTATAGATGACTGGGCACTTAAAAGCTCTGGTTGCTTCTTCTGAGGACCCGGTGTCAGTTCCCAGAATATATATGGTACTAACAACCTTCTGTAAGTGCCCTCCTCTGGCCTGCTTGCATACTAAACATGCATGTAGTGCATCCATGTTCATGCAAGCAAAATCCTCATACATAGAAAATAAAAATGGACAAATATTTTCAAAGTCATCATCTGCCTTTTCCTAGGGAATGCACCTTCATGATCTGATTAGTCCAGTTTTTGTCTTTCACATTTCCAGTATCCTGAGCACTGAGCAGACACACCCAAGGGACTATTACTGTACTGCAGGCCTGCAGTGCAGCTGCTCATGGCTATAAAATAAGAATCGTGTTTTGCAGTTTTAACAGTAAAAACTGGAAAGTTGATTTTGTGGGTTAGGAAGTGAAGAGATTTTGAATAATGGAACTGGGTTGATGGTTATGAAACTGGCTATTTCTGTGTTTGAGTGTTTGTGAGTTTAGATAGTTTTTGTATGGTTTTTACAGTGATGTATGAGGTCCATTAAGCATGAACTTTTTTTTAACAAAACGTTCTATTTGTTTTAAGGACAGTGCTATTTTATATCACCAACAAACTATAAGAGATGTCATTTTATCATACCCTTAGTAATGCTATTTTTCCTTCAAGTAAGAATGCTAAATGCAATTTTAATGGGCTTTAATGACTGCTTTGTACTGTTTCTGTCCATTTTGCTAATGATATTTTCTCATGTTTATAGTCTATACTCATATCCTAGGACATCCCATATTCTAAACACAAGGTGATTGTATGTATTTCTTCAAATCTAGATATTTCTGCCCAGTCTTTGGTATTTTACCATCATGGCAGAGTTGAGAGCATTTTGTTTCTTTTGCACATTCATATCTGGGAATAGTGTCATAGGGCCTAGAGTGGTGAAAAGTGAAGCAAAGTTACTTATGTCTTTTTGTTGTGTAGCTTCCAATAAAGTTAGTTATTCTTTCAGAACCACTTCATGTGAGCTAGACTTGCATAGTCGCCAGACTCTGTTCATAAAGTAGGCGGAGTCTAAACGTGTTTGTGTGACCAAAGCAGCATGGGAAGTGCCGCAGTGGAGCATGTGGGGATCTGGAGGTGGTGCACTTACCCCAAGATAGAGCAGAAGCAGTCTTGAAAAGGCTTGGCAGTGTGAAAAAACCTCCATTCATTCTCATTCTCTCTCTCTCTCTCTCTCTCTCTCTCTCTCTCTCTCTCTCTCCCCCCCCTCCCTGCCATCCACCCTCTTTCTTTCCTTCCTCCCTCCCTCCCTCCCTCCCTCCCTTCCTTCCTTCATTCCTTCATTCCTTTTTTGTTTTATGTCTACTGTCTTCCATCTTACAGAGGTACAGGTACATTTGTAATCACTTTCCTGTGGATATGCAAGACCTTCACACCTTTATTGCCCCCTTCTGTAAACTTCTTTACAGTAAGGCTCATAGTGCATATACATGATTTTTCTTAGAATGAATGTTCTTATATTGTGGCTTATGAATGTTTCTTATATTTTTGACTCATAACATGAGATGGTCTTCCACTATACAGTGTTTCTATATATGTAGTATGGGAATCTATTTCAGTTTACTCTTCTCAACTCTGTTTTTATGTTGACAAACATGGTAAGTACATTTGGCATCTCATTTTTGTTTTGATTTCCATATCAGTTACTGATATAGTCAAACATATTTTCATGCATTTGTGGACCCTTTTATTTTCTTATTATGGGTTTGTATTCCTGTATCAAACTTACCTTTTAGGAAGCTGGGGATATTTGTCTTGCCCTGATACATATATTAGTGTTTGTACCTCCCACGTTATCTTTTTACCTTTGTCTTAGCATTTTCTTTCTTTTATGAATAGCTGTTACCTTCTTTAGGAATGGTTTTAAATATTTCCACTATTTTAAACATGTATCTCAAAATTTAATTAAGTTCAAAACAAGATACTGTTAAGGTTGAAATTTAAATGTATGTTTCTCTACTTTTGTCTGGAGAACTTAAAAGATTTTGAGTATTACTTCAATTATTTTTAATGTTTATTTCATGTATATGACTGTTTTGCTTTTACATATATGTACTGTGTGTGTACCTGGTACCTATAGAGACCAGAAGAGAGTAACAGATTCTTTGGATCTGGTATTACAGACTATGGTAAGCCACGATGTGGAACCAAACCTGGGTCTTCTTTAAGAGCAACAATTGCCCTTAACTGCTGAGCCATCTCTCCAGCCGCCATCACAATTATTTTAAGAGTGAGTTCTGACTTTGATTTTCAGCCTTCTCTGTTAATGTTTTCATCTCTGTGTTCTCACTTCCTGTCTCTTAGGTATGAAGCTCTCTTTCCATTAGTGTTGTCCTGCTTGATGTTTGTCTGGATACACATGGAACAAGAGACCCTACAACAGCCTGGCATTTCCTGCAAACAGAAGGTAGCCATCCAAACAACTGTTGCTCTGTTTTAAAACATTCTCTGCACTATGAGAATGTTACACCGTTATTTTGTCAAAAATTCTTTCTGCCTAGAAATCTAGCAGTTTAAAAACTTAGCAAATTTTACTTGTATTGATAATTAAGGTCAACAATTATACATAAAGGAAATTTTCATTTATAACAAAATACAATTGTACAGTTTTGTATGACATGTATATGTTGGGGTTTTTCTGGAAAATTATTAAGAATCAGATTAACAAAATATGAATAGGGCAAGAAACACATCTCATGGATAAAAGTGCTTGATACTTGGCTAACACACTTAGTGGTCTGAGGTAAGTGGGAGAAGTGGAGAGCCGGTGTCTGCACAGGCATGCTGTGGCATGCGCACTGCGCAATTGTCTCCCAGCACATGCTCGCACACCTGGTTTGCCTCCAGATTTCCCTTTGACGGTAAACTCGATCATACGGTGCTCTTTAAGTGCCCATTGCTGTTTCTCTAGCCATCATAGTTCAAGGTGCTTATTTTGTCGTCTTCGAGGTGTTGGCCCCCGACTGTATCTTCCACAGTTACGCACTATGCTGTGCCTAGAACTGGACAAAAGTCAACCACTTTTAAAAGGGTTGTCCTCCTGAGGAGTTAGAAGGTTATGTGATGTCTCTCACCTGTTGTAAGTAAGGTGACTCTGAGACATTGGTGACGCACTGCTCAGTTTACTGAGGTTGGATGAAGAAAGACTGAGCGCTTCTGTGCTCCTCCGCCCTTACCTAGCTCCAGCTGCCTCCCAAGAGGTGTTGTTCACTCAGAATCACTTCACAGCACAGAAGCAGTTGTGCTGCTGTGTATGTGTGAAAGCAGTGTGGATGGATCAGTGTAAAGAGTGAAGAATTACCCTAGGCAGTATTTCAGGAGAGGGAATCACTGCATCGCTCTCAAACCCTACTTTTAACAGACAGCAAGGCCGTTTGTGTTCAGAAAAGAAGATCGCAGCACCCAGTACTTGCTCTTTATTTATATCGAGTATGGCAATGGGGAGACTTCTCCTTTCAACTCTCTTTTGGCTTCTTTTCCGGGGTTGGGGACCTAAACAAGACTGTCTCCACAGTATTTAATGGTGTGACTTTCCCTTTTTATCAAAGACAGAAGTATTTTGTTTTTATAAGGGAAAATAATAATTTATCTGCAAATAGAATTAGCAGGACAAGTAAGAGAATAAATGTTTACTTTGTAAAATATTTTTAATGTTATATAACTGACCTAAGAAGACAAGAAAACTAATAACTGTGGTCTCTGAATAGCAGTTTGAAGGTGGAACATTTATATGGGGTAGAAAGGAGACCAACTCTTACTTCAATGACATGATGACACTATAAGTCCACTTAGCATGTTTTTAACATGTTTTCCTTCCAGTGAATTCTATTAAGATGTCATTAAACTATTTCACTGTTGTGGGTTTTTTTTGTATTTGTTTTTTATGTAAGCACAGTATAAATGATTAGCCATTGTTAATTTGTCTGTAAGTTTGTAAGCTAAATACTATTGTTTATTAATGTATTTCTTCCCGCCTCTCAGCTTGGCAGCATTCAGTTCACCTGTAACACTGATATATCTCTCCTTCGACTGCTTGATCCGGACGACATCCGCAGGGCCTTTTTCCTTGTATCCTTTGTTGGGAACTGTAACATCTGCCAACCCCATTTTAATAGAGGAAGATGCTGTGGAAGGTGGTTTTTTTTTTTTCTTACATAATAGTGGTGTTTTTATTAGAGGCCGGTTAACTCTCTTCTCAACTCAGGTTTTCTCACACACATAGTTCTCATCATCATTTGGAGAGGACAGATGGCAGGCTTTTAGGTCAGGGGTGGACAGAGTGCTTGCTTAGCATGCACCAAGCCCTGGGTTCAACCCCTAGTAGGGCAAACAAGCAAATACTTTTTTAGCTATAGAAAAATGATGTTGCAAATGTGTGTGTTCCTACCATTCAGTCTCTTAGCAGTTAAGATTTTATCACATATGCATATATTCCTTAAGAATAAAATGTTAAAACTAAAGCAGAAATCTTTCAACTCTCAATTCCTGTTTAGTTTCTCCTGCCCTAGAGGAAACCATTATGAGTTTTTATCTTGTTTGCTTTACCTGAGGCTTGTTAGGTCAACTCCCGTCTCGCTGATAGGCTTTGGATCCAATCAGAGGTGATCCCATGGAATTACTCAGCGTCACACATTTGAAAGATGGCATAATGAAGCCTCAGTTAAGGAAGACCAACTGGCCAGTTGCAAGAAATTCATAGGGAGTTATTCCTTTAAAAAGTTAGCAAAATTTTCAGCTTTTTTGAGGTAAAATGAATAAAACCGATAAACGTGGAAGGTGCATCGTTTGATGCTTCACCTTACACAGCAAAATGATCACACAAAATAATTGACATCCTCATCTACTCCGCTGCCATTTGTATTTCTTCCTCTTGCCTTTCCTTCCCCTTCACATTTTTTCCCATCCTCCCTCTTTCCCTCCTGCCTTCCCTCCCTCTTCTTGTGAGAATAATTAAGATCTTCTGTCCTAGCTTTAACACAATACAGTTTCTGTATTACCATACTGAACTTTAGCTGTCCAACCTTACTTGTCACAGATAATTGAAAGTTTTGTTCTGTGATCAGATCTTTTTGGCCCCTTTTCGTAGTCCTTCTCACTACCAGTCTGCTGTTTTTATGGCTGTATGTTTTATTTTCTCCATTTTTTCAAATCACTGTTCTTCTTTTCTTCCTTTGCCTGATCTTGAACCATAGTTTTCCCAGTCTCGCTCTGCAGCCTGCTTCCCATGTCTAATGAGTGAGAGCTTTTCCCCTAGTACTATCAGACACCTCTGGCATCCACTTTTCAACTCTGACCTCTCCTGACCTTGAGAGCCCTCTGTCCGTCATTTTCCTGGAAATCAGCAGATACCTGTGTGAACTGAGTAACAACTGATGATGGGTGCTTTTACCAAAGTAGCTCCCTAGACACCCTCCTGCCTCTGACACGGGCTACTGAACCAGATCCCTAGACATCCTCCTGCCTCTGACACGGGCTACTGAACCAGATCCCTAGACACCCTCCTGCCTCTGACACGGGCTACTGAACCAGATCCCTAGACACCCTCCTGCCTCTGACACGGGCTACTGAACCAGATCCCTAGACACCCTCCTGCCTCTGACACGGGCTACTGAACCAGATCCCTAGACACCCTCCTGCCTCTGACACGGGCTACTGAACCAGATCCCTAGACACCCTCCTGCCTCTGACACGGGCTACTGAACCAGATCCCTAGACACCCTCCTGCCTCTGACACGGGCTACTGAACCAGATCCCTAGACACCCTCCTGCCTCTGACACGGGCTACTGAACCAGATCCCTAGACACCCTCCTGCCTCTGACACGGGCTACTGAACCAGATCCCTAGACACCCTCCTGCCTCTGACACGGGCTACTGAACCAGATCCCTAGACACCCTCCTGCCTCTGACACGGGCTACTGAACCAGATCCCTAGACACCCTCCTGCCTCTGACACGGGCTACTGAACCAGATCCCTAGACACCCTCCTGCCTCTGACACGGGCTACTGAACCAGATCCCTAGACACCCTCCTGCCTCTGACACGGGCTACTGAACCAGATCCCTAGACACCCTCCTGCCTCTGACACGGGCTACTGAACCAGATCCCTAGACACCCTCCTGCCTCTGACACGGGCTACTGAACCAGATCCCTAGACACCCTCCTGCCTCTGACACGGGCTACTGAACCAGATCCCTAGACACCCTCCTGCCTCTGACACGGGCTACTGAACCAGATCCCTAGACACCCTCCTGCCTCTGACACGGGCTACTGAACCAGATCCCTAGACACCCTCCTGCCTCTGACACGGGCTACTGAACCAGATCCCTAGACACCCTCCTGCCTCTGACACGGGCTACTGAACCAGATCCCTAGACACCCTCCTGCCTCTGACACGGGCTACTGAACCAGATCCCTAGACACCCTCCTGCCTCTGACACGGGCTACTGAACCAGATCCCTAGACACCCTCCTGCCTCTGACACGGGCTACTGAACCAGATCCCTAGACAGCCTCCTGCCTCTGTCTTCCTCTGCTTGTGTATCACAAATCACATGGATTTTCATTATGCCACTTACCTGAGCTGTTTGCTTCCTATATTATTTCCCCAAAAATTTAAAGTTCAAGTTTTATTAGCATGTTGCTTATATTCCTTCCTTCATTTTCCCTGTGTTTTTCAATTACCCATTAGCTCTTACCACATTTACCTACTGTTTCATGATGTAATTTATTTTCCCACTATGTCTACCAATTTTACCAGCATATTTAAATGGGAAATCAGACAACATCTAGGGAAAAGGCAGCAGCCACACTGATCAGCTGAGATGTAAAGGTATCCTGAAGCCATTCTCTGAACTCAAGCGTGAACCAACTAGCAGCTATTGTCTGGCCTGTGTCTTAAACAGAAGTAGGTACTAAGAACATACATGTGAATAAAATTGTCTTAAAGTCATCCTGCATCAGGAATGCACAAAACCATCCCTTTCAAACAATTCATGATGATTAAACAGATAAAAAAGAAAATTGCTTTTGTGGGAGAATTGCCTTTTATTTTCATAAATGAAAAAGAGAGCACACCAAACACCAGGTAAAGAAGCTATGGCTGAAAGAGAAAGGAAAATCGACTTGAACTCATGTCCTTCCCTCCATTCTAGGGACTGTCTTTGTTACATGATTTGACCCAAACTCATCAAGAAGAGGCTTGATGTGGATGTAGAGTTGGAAATCTTTCAATGTTTTTTTTTTTCTTTTTATTTATTTATTTAAAATTTCCACCTCCTCCCATCATCCCATTTCCCTTCCACTCTCCCCCCACTCTTCCTCCCTCTCGCTCTCCAGTCCTAAGAGAAGTCAGGGTGCCCCTGTCCTGTGGGAAGTCCAAGCCCCCCCCTCTTCCATCCAGGTCTCGGAAGGTGTGCATCCAGACTAGGCTCCCAAAAAGCCAGTAATGCAGTAGAATCAAAATCTAGTGTGATTATCATTGGCTTCTCAGTCCGCCCTCATTGTCAGCCACATTCAGAGTCCTGTTTGATCACATGCTCCATCAGTTCCAGTCCAGCTGGCCTTGGTGAGCTCCCATTAGGACGTTCCGCCCCACCCCAGGATGGCACCCACTCACTGATCTGGATGGTTCTCCTCAGCACAGGGACAGGGACTCCTGGAGGTCCAGGGACCCCCGCAGACAAAAGGGCAACTGGAGGGAGTGGACGGTTGTGTAGAACAAAGAAGCTCCTGCAGCAGGAGCTAAAGATGCCCTGCACTCCCTTCCGGCCGGGCAGGCACACACTCACTCCTCTGGGTGGGTAGCCTCAGTGCAGGAGTAGGAACTATTCCTGGGCCAAGGACCTCGCAGACAGGATGTGTGGAACAAAGAAGATCCTGCAGCAGGAGTTGAAGGGGCCATGTGCTCCTTTCCTGGACTGTCCGCCCCGCGCTGGGATGGCACCCACTCACCGGTCTAGATGGTTGTCCTCAGGACAGGGATAGGGACTCCTGGAGGTCCAAGGACCCCACAGACAAAAGCGAAATCTTTCATTTGTAAAACAAGATTAGTCACTACTTGCAAGATTCTCTTGACAATTAAACAAGAATAAATGGTTTGGAAAGAAAGAAATGTTACGAATTCTGGTTTATTTATACATTTCCTTAACTGTGTGTAGGTTTTCTTTTTAGTGACTGCATTTTTTGGAACTGGAAATATAGCTTCTATTAATAGGTAAATTTTTACATTTATTTAGTGTGTGTGTGTGTGTGTGTGTGTGTGTGTGTGTGTGTGTATGCGCGTGTATGCGCGCACCCCCTTGGGCCAAAAGAGTATCAGATATCCTGGAACTGGAGTGACAGGCTGTTGTGAGCCACCTGATGATTTGGGAACTTTAGAAAAGTAACACCTGCTGAACCATCTGTCCGGTCATTTTACCTTGTTTTTATATTCAGTAATATAGTATATTGGAGTATAATATGATAATAAGGAAATTAGCATATAGATCTATTTTGTTTATTCTAGTGTGACTCAGTTTTAGTAAGAGGCAACTTCAGAGAACTACTGAGAATTTTTTTTAAAGAATATTCTTTTAAAGTATGAATTCTAAAATCTTCTTTTTCCTTTATCATTGTCTAGCTTTGACCTTGCCTCTGTGTATTGCTTTCTGACTGTGTTTAGTCCTTTCATGATGGGAGCTCTCATGATGTGGAAGGTTGGTTTTCTAATTTTATTACTTTCATTAAATGTTTTAAAGATTTTGATATTAAGGTTGTGCATTATATTGCATTAAGATTGTAAAGTCACTGTAACAGAGTTTGAGGCCACCCTGGACCCCTGCTTCCAGATAGCATTGATCTCTGCTTTATTCTTAAGACTATTTGACTATAAAAGAATAAGGATTCTGTTAGCTCAAGAAAATCGTATCAGAATTAAAGACTGTAGGAGAACTATAATCAAAACTGTGTCTTGAAGGGGAGGAAGCTTCCTGACTTCATGGTCTCCAACCACAGGGCAGCCACTGTGTTATCATTTTTCCCATGTTCCTAGAATTGATCAGTCCTTTTAACAAATGTCTCATTGAGTATTCTGTTTATTTAGGGTGTCAGGTACTAACTGAGTGCTAACAGTATGAAAGTAATTACATGTTCAGGTTTCTAGAGATAAAGATTCTGGTAGAATATTAGTTGCTTTTCTGTTGCTGTAATAAAATACCCTGATAAAAAGCAAGTTAGGGAAGAAAGGCTCTGTTGAGGCTTACAGTTCTAGAGGGGATTTGGTTCATCATGACAAAGATGGCATAGAAGCAGAAACATAAATCCAGTCTGGTTAGGAAGCAGAGAGATCACATTTCATCTGCACACAGGAATCAGGGAGAACAGGAAGTGGGAGCCAGACTATTAAGTTCTCAGAGCCTGCTCTCAGAGATGTACTTCTTTCTATAGGACTTGACCACCTAAAGGTTCATAACCTTCCAAATGCTCAAATACATGGGTCTGTGGGGAGCATTGCTCATTCAGACCATCATAGTTGTTATACTTACCTGTTTACTAAACTTCTCTTCTGTAGCACTTGGTACATCTTATGTAGATAGTATATATCTCTTTAAATATTCAGATACAGGAATAATAGCTGTTGAAGGTGTATATTTTCTTGGTTGGAGCTTTTGTATTAGAAATGTAATTTGAGAAATGATAAGAAGTCCCAGTCTCTATTCTCTATTGACTTGTTTTAAAATATATTAGGGTTTCCTTAATTATCATCTACATTTTTAGTGAATTTTTGTTTAGTCTGTGGACTATGATACTAATTAAACATAAAAATCAAATTACATTAGTAGATCTTTAATTTCTGTCATAATTCAGTAAGCCGTAGCAACATAATGCGCTTGACAACTGGTGTTGGCTGATGAGTACTGTGGTGAATACCCTCCTGAACTTGGTTGTGTTCATATGTCCTTTGGAGAAGGATCTTCTAAGTCTTGAACATCATTTCTTTACCATATACCACCCCCAGCTTATGAAATACAGACTTAGTCTTTTGAGAGACATGGGAAGAGTAGGAGACACATATGATTGCATTTCATGGTCTGCCTGTATGAAGTTCTCAAAGAATGAAAAAAGTTTAAAACTTGGTTATTGTAAATTAATACTCCATACATAATAATATTGGGGGTTACATCTCAGATATTCTGCATGTCAGATATTTCATTATGATTTACAGGAGTAGCAAAATTACAGTTATGAAGTAGCAATGAAATACTTTTATGGTTGGAGTTCCCACACCATAAGGAACTGTATTCAAGGGTTGCAACATTAGGAAGGCTAAGAAGGTCTAGATGATGAACTTTCAATTACTATAAAATATTACGTTTTCTGTATATGTTTTCAAATGTACTACACTGAGTATAAGTTCATAATCATAAGTAAAGTAACATTTTTAAACTCAAAAGAGCAATAATAAAATAGATGAGTCGTGTTCACGTGCTGTAGTCATCTAGTGATAAGCGGGTCCACTGATCTGTGTATCACATCAGCAGGCTGCATAGCTGACTAGTTAGGCACACGCTGTCACGTGCTCTTGGAAGCACGAGCATTGTCACGAATCCGTAGAATATGTCAAGTAGGGCAAAATTGTAAAAGATTTTAATTTGGAATTCACATTAATGTTTGCTGTTATTCTTGGTGTATTATTGTTGGTTTTTAAATTATTGTTCACTGTCCCATCTGACAGTTTCACGCTTTATCTCTGTTTTCTCTCGACTGGTATATATAAGTTATTTGAGAGATTGAAAGTCGTTCTGTAAGCAGTAGTATTTGCATGAAACGTGTTTCAGGGACTTGTTACCAATGACATCATTTGTTGTTCTTGGAAACAGATTTTAATTCCCTTTGTTCTTGTGATGTGTGCTTTTGAAGCAGTTCAGATAACTACCCAGCTGTCATCAAAGGGGTAAGAAAAATGCTTAAGAAGTCCTGGGTTCCCCATTGTTTATAAATGAAGATATGTCATGTGATTGCTATTAAAAGTGTGTGACACAAATTATTTTAAAATTCAGAAGTTTTCTATTTTTAGATTTCAGTTATCATTAGAGGAAATTGACTAATTAGGGCCTCTAGCAGACAAATATTCTTTTTCTGCAGTAAAACATTAGAATCTTATTCAAGCTACTGAAGATTCTCTCTAGAAAAACATAAATTTTAAATGCTGTAATTAATTATTTGTTTGTTAAAGGTATAATGGTTTTTACAAAAAATGAAGGGCTACTGTTGCAATTTCTTTTGGCTTATTTCTTAAAAACATATTAAACACATTTGTTAACATTATTTTATTTTATATGGGTTCACATTAACTTTACTGTATATCAATAATTTGCAAAAATACACATTGAGAAATGTGTGAGAAGGGTTCTGAGTTTTGAGATATTTCTCTAGCAGTTAGTCTTCAGCATTCAAGATTGTGAAAGAGAAGTTGTTAACCAAGTATTTACTTTTTTAACCCATAAAATTACCTCATCAGCACAGAGATTCTCTCAAAAGACTTATAAATAGCACTTTTATAAGTGAATCAAGCTGGCACAGTCAATACTAAAAGGATAAATGGTATTAACATAAATTTGCATGTTTCCTTGATGAGCCTAAGGTAGAACTCAGTTTAGCTTTCTAGTATGTATACATCATAATTCTTTTCAAGATTTCCTTCTACTGTTTAGCAATAATGAAAATCTTATTTCTAGTCCAAAAGAAAATAATCTTTCCAGATATTTACATGAGTTTAATTGTGAAGACATGTTCTCCTTATCAGCAATAAAGCCTGTTGAGTAACATAGCACGTGCTTTCCTGCATCTCTGCTAGCAGATAAATTTTCAGGAGGAATTTTAATTAAGCTTTGTATGCGAACAGTGGGCAGTGAGGTAAAAGCAGAAATCTGACTGACATGTGTGACTGTATACATGTATTTGTGTGCCTGTGTGTGGTAATTCTGTCTCGAGTCTAATGCAATGAAGTCCCAAGAGGCAGAGGTAGCAATATCAAAGTCTTAAGAACACAAAACAAAACAAAACAAAAATTTCTCTTTTCACCCTTAAGCCGTTGAAAGACTTGACATTTTTTTCCCTGTGTCAGAGCTCCTTGTGTTTAATATGCCATCCATTCAACTCAGTGATTCCATTTTCCTATTGACAGGTAGATTTGAATCTCTCAATCTCTCTCTCTCTCTCTCTCTCTCTCTCTCTCTCTCTCTCTCTCTCTCCTAACCCATCATGGAAGCCAGGCTACAGCTTTCCTCATTGTTTATTTGCTCCTTAGCTCTTGTTCATGTCTTGCCCTCCTGTCTCTGTCTTCACAGAGGCATTTTGTTTCTGTTGTTAATATCTTAGAGTTTTTAAGTCTGAGGCATAAAGAGGACTTTGTTTACATTCTGGTTCTTTCTTATACCCACACTGCCAAGACTTAAGTTGAATGTAGCACACCAAGGTGCAGGTTCTACCTGCATATTTTCTTACCCACTCCATAAACTATGTATTAGATAAAGTAAGGTAGAAAAGCCATATTAGCATTATTCTATTTTATATGACTTAAAACGAATTTTTCCGGTTGTCATTTATGTGTCTTGTCCCTCAGTCTCCGTAACTGAACTCATCATAAAACCTTGTACATTTTGGGTAGTGGTCTCGTTTTATCTTCCTCAGTTACCTGAGGACACTGTTCACAGTTGGGGCCTAACGAATTTGAAAGGTGTGCCTATTACATTATGTGTTTTTTTTCCTTTATTTTTCAGCCTTTTCCTCGTTGTTCTTGTCATATCAGACATCATGGCTTTGGTAAGGCACTTACTTGCATCAGTACTTCAGCTCTTGAAACCAAGTTTGTTTCTGTTTAATTGGGAGAAGTCTGAATGCATTTCTGTACATGAAATCTATATACTGAGTTTTAAGTCATGGCAGTCTGCACAGATATATTACTTTTTGTATTGCTAATGAAACTTTTTAAGCTGTCAAATTCTTTTCTTGTTACTTGATTTATTTAGACTGTTATTTTATACTTGCTCTTTGTATGTGAAATGAGCCTCTCATAGATTAACAGAAGAAGCCAGCTTCAGCTTCACTCATTTCAATACTGACTTCTGGTTCTCCAAGGTTAAAAAAGAGAAAACAGAAGTGAAGAAAGGAAAAATGAAATACAGCTTTATCGACTGGGGAATGTTATCAGTTAATAGCTATAATCAATGGATTCTAAGAACTCATAGATAATCTCATATATCATTCCTATACACACAATTAGATTTGATAATTCTCTAGAAGCCGTCACTGAGCTCGATGAATCCTGTTATATTTTCAGTTCTAGTTTGTGACAGCGAGATCATACAAATAAGTCACCCAAAGGAATTTCTGTTTGAGTGGAATGGAGAGTTCTCCTGCTTCCTTCTAGTGGAGTGAGAGCAGCCTTATCCCTCAGCACAGAGTGTGACAATACACATGGAACATTGCCAGCCTGGGCTCTTCTTTCCTTTTTAGTGGGTATTGGTCAACAGGGCGCACGTGACTGATCATTAGTCCCCAGTTCTTTCAAGAGAAGAGATCATATCATGTGGCCCAAATTTCCCCTCATAAATCATATTATTAGACTGGTAACCAGTGCCACTGGCAAAATGCTTCGTTAGCCATTCCAAGGCCTACAAACCACCTCCCAGTAGCTGAGAGCTATGCCTCTTTTAAGGTATGATTCATACCTGACTATATATCTGCTAAGTAATTTCTCAAATCTGATTGCTGCCTCCTTGATCTAGATGAGAACTTTTTGTGTTTTGTTCAAATTAATAGTTAGTATATTTCTCAAATTGATCACACATGATGATAGAACAAAATCAACATTTACAAAATGACGAATAGGCAAGAATAGATGAGAATTAAATGATTCTGCTTGAGTTTGTGTGAAGAATCAGGTCACTTGGTTTAAGTCACCAAACTGTTTCTGACCCAGGTTTTTTGACTGGCTTAATTTTATATCCCTCCTTCCTTGTTTTCCTTAAACCAGCATCACTTTGAACCTATGAACTTGATCTGGGTGGGTTCTTGGTATTTAGTAGATTATTCCTTTTGTCCAAAAACAACTTCCTCATTGCCTCTCCGATTATGTCTTTAGCTGATTCTTGCTTTTCACTTAGATTTCACTTTCCTCTGTTCTGTATTTCTCAATGCACGCACACAAGCATTTACACACCTAATAATTTGAATCATCATGAGATGATGTGTCTTGTGAGCAGATTACTTTTAGACCCTTTCAGTGACTATTATTAATTCATAGTAGATAGCATCACTAAATGTTTGTTGACCAGATGCTGTGACTTCAGTTGAATCTTGGGCATTTTTAATATTTTTATTAGAGTTGGGTGGTTTTATTTCTTATTATTCACAAACATCACTTTGTATTCATTTTATTGAATTTTATTTCCATTTGTGGCATTTGGGCTATTGCTTATTTTAATACAAGCAGAAATAGCAGTTTAGGGTATATTCTTGTGGATTCTGGGTAGAAAATGATGTGTGAAATACTCATCCCTAAGACAACTTTGTTTATAGATTGAAATTAAATAGTCTTTGTTTTTAATGGAGTAATATTGTATTATCTTTTACAGCATTTTTTCTTCTTGGTCAAGGATTCTGGCAGCTGGCTTGATATTGGAACCAGGTATTGTATATAGTCTCACTATATGGGTGCTGGTATGACTTCAGACAACTACAGGAAGTAGCATAGATTTTGAGGCTCTGAGATGAGACACCTTGGCAGGTATTTTCATGGGGTGCTATGGGAGAGAAGGAAGGATGTTTAATCTGGAGAGAACTGGGCAGCAGAAAGATATGACAGACCCATGAATCTGTATTCTCAAAGTAGCTCTCAGATGTCCTCATGTGCTCGTATAACCTCACAATCACTTCAGACTGCACTGTGAACTTTATGTATTGGTTGAGATTCCATGTCATCACTATCTACCTTGTAGAAGCTCTAAGGGGACCCTGTAACATACTGTCATTTAAAGCATAATCTGAGCAACTTTCCTCTCTTTCCAGTGATCTGTTCAAGTTCTTCTTCCTGAGAAGAAGAAAGCAAAGTTGATCCTCTCACCTTTCTACCCCTCAAAATAGATTCTGAGACAGAATATGCTTTTATAAACCATTGTATTTCATTTAGTTAATATTTAGTCGCACTTTGAGCTTCTGGGAATTTGTGGTTTTATGTAAGACTGTGCATTAGACATTTCTCTCAAAGCTTCCGGCTTGTATCTGCTTCTCTAGATACATTGGATGCCCTCAGACCTGGGATCTGATGTCAATCTACATATTCATCTGGGCCTAATGGCAGCTTCTAATGCATATATGAGCAACACTAATTGAACTTAGTGGGTCATGAAAAGAAAGGCAATTTGAATTTAGGAGAAAGAGATGGGGAGAAGAGAAGATTAGAAGGAGGGAAATGTGGATAAATATGATCATATCTCATTGTATACAAATATGGAAAGATTAAAAAAGCCTGGCATAGTAACATATGTCTGTAATCTCAACAGTGGGGTGGCAGAGCATGAAGATCCCTGGGATTGCTGTACAGCTAATCTTATGGAATCCATATGTTCCAGGTTCTGTGTGAGACTCTGGAGAACAATAGAAAAAGACATTCAGAACCAGCCTCTGACCTCTGCACATACTCACACATATATACACACATACCCACATGTACATTAACATGTGCACATGCATACCACATACACAGAGACAGTCACCAGGAGGGTAGATCCACAGCTCTTTGACATGGCCACTAAATTTCTAGGTATTTATCTAAGAGAAGGAAAAATGTACACAGAATGATTGATTTGTATAGGAATTTTTATAGCAACTTCATTCATACCAAACTGTGTTTGTGAGCACATGAATGGATAAATAGATCCTGCTGCATCTGAACAGTAGACAGCTACTTGTCGTGAATACAAATGAATGACGGCCTTATAGACAGTTCTTAGAACTGCAGTGAGTGAAAGTAACAAGATAGGTAGGGGTATACAGTGTGTTGTTTTCACTTATATAAAATTCCAGTTTATAGTTCTAGAATGCTAATCAATAGTTGTGGAGGTCGGAGGAATGTGGGGTTGCACGGAAGAGCAAGTGGGAGCTTCTGTGGGGATGGACATCATCCAGATGTCTTGACAAGGGTGATGGTCACCTGGGTGTGCCGTTTGTTAAAACTCAGCTCACTGGGCACTTAAAATTGTTCTATTTTTTTTACATCGAACTCTACCTCAAACTCAACTGATAAAAAAAAAAACAGCTAAGACGTCTATCTGAAATGGAGATGAGCATGATATAATCTAAGTTAAATCTCATTGGTGGTCAAGAAACAGAAGCATACGATGCTAATTCATGCTAGGGAGCTTACTGCCTTCTAGAAAATCTACAGAGAGAACTGGAGCTGCTTTTAGAAGTGAGAAAGAAGGAATGAGATCTTTGCTGTCCACTGGGCTTTCTCTTGTTCTGCTTCCTGCTACTCCATTTCCTGCTGGAAATGAAACAGAGAGTGCTTAGCTGGCAGTGGTCAGGAAGCAGGGATCTGTGTTTGCACCACTCTTTGAAGCTTGATTAGAAAGGGAAGAGGACATAGGTGCAGCATTTGTACAGGGATACCTTCACACCTCTATGTTAGGGGATTGTATTTTCATTTCATATAGTAAGGGATGTGAGCAATACTATAGTTGGAAAGAGTGAACATCCCTGAGTTCATCCAATCAGATCATCCTATTAGAGGAAGTTTCTGAAGGCAGTTTGAGGATTCCAGGTGGTACGCAGAGATATACCTGTAACTCTAAAGGGTTGTGCATTGCAATTCATACCCCATCTACCCAAAGGTGGTCATTTGGAATGTGGATCCTCAAAGGCAGATAATGACTGTTCAGAAACCAGGAGTCTAGCACAGACCAAGGAAAAACAACAAAACACTCACACTGGAGTAGGAAGTCCAGGACATCAGTCAGAGGATTGCCCCGAGTCACACTTCACCAAAATAGACGAGACTCGTATTATGCTCTATCGTATTATTTGCACTATCTCCCTAAAGGTTATTTCAGGTAATTTTCATCCTAACACAGAGAAGTTTTACCTTACCCAGCAGATGTATTTGCTTTCTCCACCTGGCTCTGCCACCCAGGGGAAGTTTCAATTAGTTCATGTTACAGGGCCCATAAGTAGTTGAGCTTAGTGGTAGCCTTTCACTGGTTGAGACTGGATTTCTCACTGCCCCCTCTCTGAGTTAGAGAATTTTCCAGAGGGTGTGTTGTATAACAAGATAAACCTTTTTTTACAAAACCAAAGTAAACAAAAATAGGACTTTGAGTAGCTGTGGTGGCCGATCCAGCTACTGAAGACCCCGTGATGTGAAGATGCAGGTCTGGCACCAGTTTCCCCAAACCTGGGGGGAGTGGAAGGAGGCTGCAGATGCTAGCTCCATGTTAGGACACTTGTTGCGTGTACAAAGCTTGCTTCACGCCCCAGGGCTCTTTGGGAAAAGGGGCTTTGTGCCTAATGCTGTTTGTAATTTACAGAAGGATCATTCACTGTGAAGTTTTGAATTATGTATATTAGGGGTGTGGACAGGAGAGAACAACATATCTGGATCATACAGTGATGCTTGTTTTAGTCTGGAGGAACCTCTGTACTGATTTCCTTAATGACCATATTAAATTATATTTCAATTAACAGTATATAGAGAAGCCTTTTCCCTCATATCCTTGATTGATTTATTTATTTATCTATTTGCTTATTTATTTACGTCATCTCAATGAAAAGTGGCTAGGAGAGAATCTCAGTGCCGTTTTGATTGGCATCTCCCTAATGGCCAGTGTTGCTGAGTAGTTACCACAGATTGTTCTTTTGAGCTGGCATTGCAGTTCACTTGCCTATTTGCTGATTGCATTACTTGTTCTTTTGGTGTTGATTGCTGATTTCTTTTTGTGTTCCGGATATTAATACTCTTCTGGCAGAAGAGGTACTGAGAATTTTCTCCCACTCTGTAGGCTTTGTCTTTATTCTCTTCTTTCCTATGCTTTGCAGAAGCTTTTGAATTTGCTGCAAGCCTATTTGTTGATTTTTGCATAATATTTCCTGAGCTTTGCAGTCCTATTTAGGAGTCCTTCTCTCTGCCTAAAGCCAGCATTTTCTGTTGATAATGTCAGAGTTCCAGGTCTTGCATTAAAGTCTTTCACCTATTTGGAGTTAACTTTTGTCCAGAATAAGAGAGAGATTTAGCTTAAGTTTTCTGCATCAGGATATCTGGTTCCATTTGTTTAAAGACTCAGTCAAAACATGGTCCAGTGGAGTCCGAGAGGGAACTGAGTTCTTTTGAGAAAACGCCAAGAGAACAAGACAACAGTCTTGTAACCTTAGTTTCTATAAAAACAATCTAGCCAAGTGGTGGTGGCACATGCCTTAATCCCAGCACTCAGGAGGCAGAGGCAGGCAGATGTCTGTTAGTTTAAGGCTATCCTGGTTAGGATAGCAAGAGCTGTTACACAGAGAGATACTATCTGGGCTGGGGAGGGGACAACACAGAATTGTTCTTGGAATATATTTTCTTTTTATTATTTTTTGTTTTTATTGACCTCTACATTTTTCTCTCCTCCCCTCCCTACCTTTTTCCTCCCTTTCAACCCTCTCCCAAGGTCCCCATGCTTCCAATTTACTCAGGAGATCTTGTCTTTTTCTACTTCCCATGTAGATTAGATCTATGTATGTCTCTCATTGTCATCTAGGTTCTCTGGGATTGTGATTTGTGAAATGGTTTTCTTTTCTTTATGTTTAAAAAACACTTATGAGTGAGTACTTGTGATAACTGTCTTTCTGTGTCTGGGTTACCTCACTCAAAATGATGTTTTCTAGCTCCATCCATTTTCCTGTAAAATTCAAGATGTCATTTTTTTTCTGCTGTGTAGTACTCAATTGTGTAAATGTACCACATCTTCTTTATTCATTCTTCGGCAGAGGGGCATTGAGGTTGTTTCCAAGTTCTGGCTATGACAAACAATGCTGCTTATGAACATAGTTCAGCACATATCCTTGTGGCACAATTGAGCATCCTTTAGATATATACCCAAAAGTGGTATTACTGGGTCTTGAGGAAGGTTGTTTCCTAATTTTCTGAGAAATCGCCACACTGACATACAAAGGGGCTGTACCAGCTTGCATTCCCACCAGCAATGCAGGAGTGTTCACTTTTCCTTACAACCTCTCCAGCATAAGTTGTCATCAGTGTTTTTGATCTTGGCCATTCTGAACAGATGCAGGATGGAATCTCAGAGTTGTTTTGATTTGCATTTCTCTGATGACTAAGGATGTTGAACATTTCCTTAAGTGTCTTTCAGCCATTTTAGATTCCTCTGTTAAGAGTTTTCTGCTTAGGCCTGTACTCCATTTTTTATGGGATCATGTGTTCTTCTGTTGATCAGTTTCTTAAGTCCTTTGTATATTTTGGAGATCAGACCTCTGTCTGATGTGGGGTTAGTGAAGATCTTTTCCCATTCTGTAGGCTGTCGTTTTGTCTTGTTGACCATGTCCTTTGCTTTACAGCTTCAAGAGGTCCCATTTATTAATTGTTTCTCTCAGTGTCTGTGCTGCTGGAGTTATATTTAGGAAGTGGTCTCTTGTGTCAATGTGTTCAAATGTTCTTCCCACTTTCTCTTCTATAAGGTTTGATATAATTTTAACACATTAAATAATGATTTGTCTCATGACATTTTCATAGTGTACATTTTGATCATATTCACACCCCCACTGTCCTCTCTTAGCCCCTTCCATTCCCACTTAAGATAGAATATATTTAAAGTTATGATCCAAATATATTTGGAGTTAGGCGAACAAAGTCAGAATCAATTTGATTGAGCTGAAATTGGTTCTCCCTGATAATGGTGTTCATTTGATTTTTTTCTTATGCACACTGTTGTTTTGCCACATTAAAATACAAATGACAACTTAAGTATTTAGCAGAAGGAAAACTCATAGTCCTGTTCAATCACCTTTGACTATCCAAAATTTGATCATCATAAAATAATCTCCACTCTTAGAGTGACTATCAAATCATATTCAAATGATTCACAACATTTCTTGCCCTAGTACCTCTAAAATATGTGACCAGTTTTTGTTGCTCATCGCCTTCATGGAAAAGAATGCAATCAAGCTTTTATCCTTCATTTGGTGGGTTGAAAAGACTATAAGGCAAATCCTGGATGCTGTTCTACCACATACACTTCTGCCTCCTCACTACACACACACACACACACACACACACACACACACACACACACACCTGCACAATAGCTGATTTCAATGACAGCATTGTGGTAGAGAGAGACTGGAAATGGCTAAAATCATTTGAAGTTGATGTTTACAGTTGTTTTAATACTGCTAATGCCTAGAATATGGGACTTGATTGACTCGGAATATCCCTGCCAGTTGCCTGATGGTGCAGTTGTGTGGACAATGAGCTTCACTTCTGCTTCCTGCCAATGGTGTTAGCTTGAGCAAGCAGCAAGTCTGCCATTCCAGGCCATAGGAAGGCTAGTGATCCATGGAATGAATCAATTTTATAGATCGGCTTTTCATTAGACTACAAGATGGAACACTTAACTGTTTACATTTTTCGTAAGAGATCCTGTTTAATTTGATATTTTGAACTAAGAATCTGATAGCAGATTTTAACGAAACTACAATATGGTGACATGAACTCCCCTTTTGTTCTCATTCCCTCATCTTCTAACTGTGCTCTTTTCTTTTATTGTAGGATAATTTGCATATCATAATATTCATCAATCTTAAAGCTTTAAGTTAAATGACTGCTATAAATAATTTAAATTATCAAATTTTGGAGTTCTGCAACTGATCAGGATATAGTTTCTTTAAACATTTGCATCACTGTAACATCCCCTTGAGGCCTCATACAGTCCTCTCTCTTCCCATAAACCTTCCCAGACAATGATAGTCTGCTTCGGTCTTCATGGGTTTATATTAGGTCTAGATGTTTCTATAAGCAGAACAATGAAATGTTGTTATCTCTGAATTCTTCCACTTTGTTTATTTTTGCATTCTTTTATACTGTTACCTACCAATACTTTGTTCTTTTCTTTGCTGAAGAGTGTTCCGCTATACTAACATACCATGTTCTGTTGTCTTTCATAGAACACCCTTGTTATAAGAACATCATAGTCCTCATAGGTTTTTGTTTTGTTTTGTTCTTAATATACTTGTCTCCCAATCTATTTGCCTGATTACCTTTAGAACTAGGTCAAGTTGAGCTTCCTCAGATTCTATCCTTAAGGCCCAATGCTGGGCAATTTGTACTTCCTCCCTTACCCAGCTTGTCTCTGACAACAAAGGAGAGTCCCTGGCCTGGGCAGCACACATTTTACAGCAGGAAGAAGTTGTATCCAATATATCTAGCTTACTGGGTTTAAGGTTTCAATTTTGTAAACAGATACAGGTTTTTAAATGTCCTGTAAGGATGCAGAAACCCTGTGTATTTGAGGATGTCCACATTAACTGTCAGCCTTTAAGTTCCATGGCTAATGCCTGGAAATTATAAGAACAAATAATGTATCAGAAACTTATCACAAAAAGCACCAGAAGCATTAGAAAGTTTCCTACTGTTTTAATGACTCAGTGAAAAATGCTGTTCAAAATGGTGTCATACATTCCTTTTTTCTTAATATGCAAATACATCCAGGGCTTTTTAAAGGAAATGTAGTAGAGAGTGAGTTTAGAGAATAGAGGGTTGGTAGCATATATGGCCAGATGGTACTGAGGAATTAAGAATTTATCCCAAATTCAAGGGAAAATGGTGAACTACTGGGTAATTTGATTTATTCCAAGTTTTTGACTCACTAACCACACAATAGAAGATATACTCTAGGTCAAGAGCAGGAATACAGTTAGGAAGCTGTTATGGAGTTCAGAGAACACAGAACACTAAGACTTTGACAGTGTAGCCTAGAGTAGCAATTCAGAAGATGACAAGAGGCTAGACTTAAGAGACTGGGAGAATTGGCTGATTCCTAGATGGAATAGAAATAGGATTCGTGAATAAGTCCTGTTTTCAGTGGTGAATGGAGATGTACTTTCTGAAGTAGGGTATAGGAGATGAGTAGCTAGATTTCAGGTATAGCCCCAGGGGACCCTGAGAAAGTTGAGATAATGGCCAAGTCCTTGGAAAACTAGTTGTAGCATTTGTTGTCCAGTCTCAGAACTGTTCCCATGCAGAGGGATCAGTACGTATGTCACCTGTCTTGTAGTTTTTCTAGGTTCCTTTCTTTATTTCTATAGCCAAGGTTTTCAGTAGGTCTCCCCAATGAAACCTGATCTTCATCAAACTTGAAGGAATTCACAGTCTTTTGTTTTCTATGGATTCTCTCTTCCCCAAAGTAATATATTTAATGAATTCCATTTTAAAGTTAAGACACACCTAAAGTATCTAGACTGGTTTAACTCAGCAGTCCCTTTTACAATCCAGTGTCTCTTAGCAATTGTCATTCACTTATCAGCATTCAAAAAATTCAGACTCAACACAACACCATACAGGATCCAGACTCCTTCCCTACTTCCCATCTTTATGTGGCTTTTTCCTTTAATTACTTTACTCTTTCTTTAAAGACTTTATTATTTTAAACTGTTTATATTTTCCTATGACTATACCTGTTTTCTTAAGTACCTATATACATTTTTAAACCCTCTGTAACCTGTTTAGAGTATTTTTCCATTTGGACCTGACTTCACTGTGTTTGTTTCTGGCATTTTCTGACCTTTTGAGCCAAACCTTAAGCTGCTGAGTGGTTTTGCCTGGCATCTAGCTCCACCCTGCTTTGCTCTGTGAAAGCCAATCTTTACATCCCCAACCTGACAAAGAGCTGCACCTGACCAGGAGCTGCATTCAACTGCCCCAGATCTAGGAAGCTGGAGCCTGCATTGTGGCAGGCACTGTTATTTAGCCTGGCATTTTTTTTACTTAGCCTGCTTGCTGTTAAGTGCTCTGCTGTATAGCAGAAACTCCTCAAGAAGCCATATCCTTTTTTTGTTTTTTGAAATTTTTTTGTTCCCCCTCCCCCAGCTTTCTCAGGTCCTGTGTGAAAATATGGACCCCACATTGGAATGCCAAATATAGTAGGCTTTTTTTGAGCCACCAACCAGCTCCCAAATCATGGCACAGAGACTTATTATTAATTATGACTGCTTGGACTTAGCTTCTGCTTGTCCCACTAGCTTTTATAATTTAAGTTAACCTGTTTCTCTTCACCTGTGTTGTGCCTTGGGTCCTTTTACCTTTCTGTGTGTTCCTCAATATTTGGCTAACTGGTGGCTGTCTGGCTGCCTGGCCCTGAGTATCTTTCTCTCTTTCTCCCTTATTCTCTCCTTTTCTTTCCTGATGCTAGAATCCTCCTCCTACTTTTTCTCTTTGCCTGTTACCCTTGCCTTATCCCTCTACTGCCTAGCTATTGGCTATTTAGCTTGTTATTAGACCAATCTGGTGCCTTAAGCAAGCAAGGTGAAACAGCAACACATCTTTGCATAATGAAACGCAGCATAAACAAATGTAACACATCTTTCCCTAAAGTAATTTTTCACAACACCAGCCCACCTCCTTTTTTATCTGACCCACACATTGAGAGAAAAAAAGTCTTTTTATTTTGAGATAACAATTCATTTGTATGTAGTTATAATGAACAATACAGAGAGATGCTGTCTACCCTCCATGCATGCTCACCTATTATAACTTCACACAAAGCCACAGTACCTCAAGGGTATTATTGATGCTGTCAAGAGAGAACATTCCTGTCATATAAAGAAAGACCACACCCTTTTCTTCTCAACTCCCATCCCCTCTTAAGTCCTGGTAACCTTTGATCTATTTTCTAATTTCACAAATATTCTATAAATGGAATGAGCTGTTTACACTCTATTCTTTGGTCAGATATTCAGGTTCTTCTCTGGTTTGCTTTCTATTACTGTTGAGATGTCCACAGCTGGTTAGTTATTCCCTTGCTGAAAGACATCGTTATTTTTAATCTGGGCTGTGATGAAAACACTGTAAACATTCCTTTGAGCACAGCTGTTTGCTCCCCTGCAGAAGTGTGTGTTTTTGTGTGTGTGTGTGTGTGTGTGTGTGTGTGTGTGTGTGTGTTCAGTCTTGACACATTACGGATGTGGTCAGAGGACAAACTTGTAGGAGTCAGTTTTTTCCTACCATGTGGATGCCAAGAATGAAACTCCAGTAGTCAGACTCAGTGGCAAGTACCTTTATCTGCTGAGCCAGATCCCCAGCCCCCAATTCACATATATATTTAAATTTCTGTTGAAACTGAGTCTTTGATGGTGACACATCTCTGAAATCACAACAAACAGGAAAGTCATAAGGTCAGCCTGTGCTGAATAGAGAGCGCTAGGCAACTTGGCTCACATAATTAGATCCTGTTTTAGGAAATCAGAAGGATGAAAGTCACATTTTTAACCCATTGGGTGATATGTAAATATGTTATTTCCAAATGTTAAGAGATTTTTCATACTTTGTTTGATTGTGTTCTGTCGGTAGTCTGTGTCATGCGGTATGATCCAGAAAAGAGGGTCACTCCAGAGGTAATCCAGGCTCTGGGACAGCAGGGAGAAACAGTCTCAGTGAGCTGAGCCTCCAACAGCCATGCAAAGGTGTAGGTGTTGATTGTTACACAGAAGTTGTTTGGGGATAAAACAAGTTCCTCATACCAAAGCCTGATCTAATCTATATGTTTTCTAAAGGGAACCATCTCACCCCTACAGCCTTAGTTCTGAATGTGTACTATTTGTAGTACCCAATAGTGCAAGACACTCCAGATGTGCCAGGACTTTTTGTGACCAAAGTCATGCAAATACTATAAAGTTCCTTCATAGAAACAGCTCTGTAGATAACAGAAAGCAATCATTGTCTTCTACAGTTATTTCTTCACAACCAAAGAAGTTTTAGAAAGCAACTATTCTGCTGTGGGAATTCTGAAGTTTACCCTTTATACAGTGAAAACAACTATTTTATTTTAATGTTTATCTTAGATATAATGATTCTACTAATTTATCCTCCTCAATATTGTGGTTAGAGAAATCATCTGTATAATTTCAGTTCTTACAAACTTGCTACAGTTGGTGTTATGACAAGATATAGTGTATCTAGCAAGTATGAGAATTACAGACAACCACATTCTGCTGTTCGTGAGAGTGGAGTTATGTTGATAGAGGTTTCTGTCATACCGCTTCCACAGCCGTTCCATCCCAAAGGAAAACACACAAAGGTCTACATTAATTATAAACTGGTAGGCCTATTAGCTCAGGCTTCTTATTAACTCTTACATCTTAAATTAACCCATAATTCTTGTCTGTGTTAGCCACATGGCTTGGTACATTTTAGCAGTGAGGCATTCTTCTCTTGCTTCCTCTGTGTCTGGGTGATGATTGCAGACTGACCTTTTCAAAATTCTCCTGTTCTGGTAGCCCTACCTATTCCTTCTGTCTGGCTACTGACCAGTCAGAATTTTATTAAACCAGTACAACTTACAAAACATTACTAGGTATAAGACCATTGTTTTTTTATTGTTCTAGCTAGGACCTCAAGAACTATATTGAATAGATATGGAGAGAGTGTTCCTGATTTCAGTGGAATCTCTGGGAGTTTCTCTCCATTTAGTTTGATGTTGGCTTTTGGCTTGCTGTATATTGCCCTTTATTATGTTTAGGTATGTTCCTTGTTTCCCTGCTCTCCCCAAGACCTTTATCATGAAGGGATGTTGTATTTTGTCAAAAGCTTTTTCGGATCTAATGAGATGATCATGTAGTTTTTATTTTTCAGTTTGTTTATATGGTGGATTATGTTGACAGATTTTCATATGTTGAACCATCCCTGCATCTGTGGGATGAAGCTGACTTGATCATGGTGGATGATGGTTCTGATGTGTTCTTGGATTCGATTTCACAGTATTTTATTTAGTATTTTTGCACCAATGTTCATGAGTGAGCTTGGTCTGTAATTCTCTTTATTAGTATTGTCTTTTTGCTGATGATGTGATAGTTTACATAAGTGATCCCAAAAATTCTACCAAGGAACTTCAAAGACTCATAAACACTTTCAGTAATGTAGCAGGATATAAGACTAACTCAAAAAAAAATCAGTAGCCCTCCTGTACACAGATGATAAAAGGGCTGGGAAAGAAATCAGAGTAACAACAACTTTCACAATAGCCACAAATAGCATAAACTATCTCAGAATAACTCTAACTAAACAAGTGGAAGACTTGTATGACAAGAACTTTAAATCTTTAAAAAAAAGAAATTGAAGAAGACACCAGAAAGTGGAAAGATCACCCATGCTCTTGGGTAGGCAGAATTAACAAGTAAAAATGGCAATCTTACCATAAGCAATCTACAGATTCAATGCAATGCCCATCAAAATCCTGGCAAAATTCTTCACAGACCTCGAATGAACAGTACTCAACTTCATAGGGAAAAGTAAAAAACCCAGATTAGCCAAAACAATCCTGTACAATAAAAGAACTTCTGGAGGCATCACAGTCCCTGACTTCAAACTCTACTACAGAGCTACAGTACTGAAAACAGCCTGGTATTGGCATATGAACAGAGAGGAGGACCAATGGAACCAAATAGAAGACCCGGATATTAATCCTCACATCTTCGAACACCTGATTTTTAACAAAGAAGCAAAAAATATAAAATGGAAAAAAGAAAGCATATTCAACAAATGATGCTGGCATAACTGGATATCAACATGTAGAAGAATGAAAATAGACCCATATCTATACCATGCACAAAACTCAAGTCCAAATGGATCAAAGACCTCAACATAAAGCCGGCCACACTGAACTTTATAAAAGAGAAAGTGGGAAGTACACTTGAACACATTGACACAGGAGACCACTTCCTAAATATAACCCTAGCAGCACAGACACTGAGAGAAACAACTAATAAATGAGACCCCCCTGAAACTGAAAATCTTTTGTAAAGCAAAGGACACAGTCAACAAGACAAAACGACAGCCTACAGAATGGGAAAAGATCTTCACCAACCCACATCAGACAGAGGTCTGATCTCCAAAATATACAAAGAACTCAAGAAATTGCTCATCAAAACAACACATAATCCAATAAAAAAATGGAGTAGAGATCTAAACAGAGAACTCTCAACAGTGGAATCTAAAATATCACTGAAAGACACTTAAGGAAATGCTCAACATCCTTAGTCATCAGAAAAATGCAAATCAAAACAACTGTGAGATTCCATCTTACACTTGTAAAAACAGCCAAGATCAAATCACTGATGACAACTTATGCTGGAGAGGTTGTAGGGAAAAGTGAACACTCCTGCATTGCTAGTGGGAATGAAAGCTAGTACAGCCCCTTTGTATGTCAGTGTGGCAATTTCTCAGAAAATTAGGAAACAACCTTCCTCAAGACCCAGTAATACCACTTTTGGGTATATATCCAAAGGATGCTCAATTGTGCCACAAGACATGTGCTCAACTATGTTCATAAGCAGCATTGTTTGTCATAGCCAGAACTTGGAAACAACCTAAATGCCCCTCTGCCGAAGAATGAATAAGGAAAATGTGGTACATTTACACAATGGAGTACTACACAGCAGAAAAAAAAATGACATCTTAAATTTTGCAGGAAAATGGATGGAGCTAGAAACATTATTTTGAGTAAGGTATTCCAGACACAGAAAGATAATTATCACATGTACTCAATCGTAAGTGGTTTTTAAACATAAAGCAAAGAAAACCAGCCTACAAATCACAATCCCAGAGAACTTAGAATACAATGATGACACTAAGAGAGACTTACATAGATCTAATCTACATGGGAAGTAGAAAAAAGATAAGATCTCCTGAGTAAATTGGGAGCATGGGGACATTGGTGGAGGGTTGAAGGAGGGAGAGGAGAGGCAGGCAGGGAGGGATCAGAGAAAAATGTCGAGTTCAATATAGATCAATTAAAACAAAACAAAACAAAAAAAAGACCATTGTATCACAGAGTTCTATAACTGTAAAATGCTGTTGGTTGAGGTGTTGTTGACTTCTGTATCCATGTTGACTACATTGTGCTCTCCCAGCAAATACTGAGAAAGTGGTGTCTTCGTTCCCTGGTATTAATATAGACATTCTTTTGTTAGTGTTTACATGATATACAGCTTGGGCAGTCCTAATTTTCAGATCAAGAATGTTCCAAAATCTAAACATTTTGAGGACTGGCATCGTGGAAAATTCCATATCTGGCATTATAGATTTTGATTGCAATCAAAACAGGCACACTGAAGATACTGTAGAAAAGTTATCTCCAGGCTGTGTGTATATACAGCAAGTAAATTCTGTACTTAAAATTAGATCCCTTTTTTTTTATTTTTTTTATTTTTTTTATTTTTTTTAACTTTTTTTTATTGAGAAAAGAAAAAAAAACAAATTTCCTCCTCCTCCCAGCCTCCCATTTCCCTCCCCCTCCTCCCACCCTTCTCCCCCTCCCCCCACTCCTCTCCCCCTCCCTCTCCAGCCCAAAGAGCAGTCAGATTTCCCTGCCCTGTGGTAAGTCCTAGGTCCTCCCCCCTCCATGCATTTCTAGGAAGGTGAACATCCAAACTGGCTAGGCTCCCACAAAGCCAGCACATTACGTAGGTTCAAAACGCCGTGCCATTGTCCTTGGGTTCTCATCAGCCCTCATTGTTCGCCATGCTCAGAGAGTCCAGTTTTATCCCATGCTATTTCCGTCACAGTTCAGCTGGCCTTGGTGAGCTCCCAATAGATCAGCTCCACTGTCTCAGTGGGTGGGTGCTCCCCTCGTGGTCCCGACTTCTTTGCTCATGTTCTCCCTCCTTCTGCTCCTCATTGGGACCTTGGGAGCTCAGTCCAGTGCTCCAGTGTGGGTCTCTGTCTCTGTCTCCATCCATCACCAGATGAAGGTTCTATGATGATATGCAAGATATTCGTCATTATTGCTCTAGGATAGGGTCAATTCAGGTTCCCCATCCTCAGCTGCCCAAGGAACTAACTGGGGACCTCGGCTTGGGTATCTGGGAGCCACTCTAGGTTCAAGTCTCTTGCCAACCCTAAGGTGGCTCCCTTAACTAAGAACCGTGCTTCCGTGCTCCCCCATCCAACCTTCCTTCATCCCAATCCTCCCCCTTCCCCAAGCTCCCCCCATTCTCCCCCTCTCTCCCCTCTCTCCCCATCTCCCCTTACCCCCATCCCACCCCACCCCCAAGATCTCAATTTTCTCCCCGGCAATTTTGTCTACTTCCCATAGCCAAGAGGGCAACTATATGCTTTTCCTTTGGTTCACCTTCTTACTTAGCTTCTTTGGGATCACCAAGTGTAGACTCCGTGACCCTTGTTTATGGCTAGAAACCAATTATGAGTGAGTACATCCCATGTTCATCTTTTTGGGTCTGGGATACCTCACTCAGGATAGTGTTTTCTATTTCCATCCATTTGCATGCAAAATTTGAGAAGTCATTGTTTTTTAACGCAGCATAGTACTCTAATGTGTAGATATTCCACACTTTCTTCATCCATTCTTCCATTGAAGAGCATCTAGGTTGTTTCCAGGTTCTGGCTATTACAAATAATACTGCTATGAACATAGTTGAACAAATGCTCTTGTCATGTGATAGGGCATCTCTTGGGTATATTCCCAGGAGTGGTATTGCTGGGTCCAGGGGTAGGTTGATCCCGAATTTCCTGAGAAACCGAAACACCGATTTCCAAAGTGGTTGCACAAGATTGCATTCCCACCAGCAATGGATGAGGGTACCCCTTCCTCCACAGCCTCTCCAGCAAAGGCTATCATGGAGTTTTTTATTTTAGCCATTCTGACAGGTGTAAGATGATATCTCAAAGTTGTTTTGATTTGCATTTCCCTGATCGCTAAGGAGGTTGAGCATGACCTTAAGTGTCTTTTGGCCATTTGAACTTCCTCTGCTGAGAATTCTCTGTTCAGTTCAGTGCCCCATTTTTTAATTGGGTTAATTAGCATTTTAAAGTCTAGTTTCCTGAGTTCTCTATATATTTTGGAGATCAGACCTTTGTCTGTTGCAGGGTTGGTGAAGATCTTCTCCCAGTCAGTAGGTTGCCTTTTTGTCTTGGTGACAGTGTCCTTTACTTTACAGAAGCTTCTCAGTTTTAGTAGGTCCCATTTATTCAATGTTGCCCTTAAAGTCTGTGCTGTTGGGGTTACACATAGGAAGCGATCTCCTGTGCCCATCTGTTGTAGGGTACTTCCCACTTTCTCTTCTATCAGGTTCACTGTGTTTTGACTGATAGTGAGGTCTTTAATCCATTTGGACTTGAGTTTTGTGCATGGTGATAGATATGGGTCTATTTTCATTCTTCTACAGGTTGACATCCAGTTATGCCAGCACCATTTTAGCTAACATTAAATTAAATGGAGAGAAACTTAAAGCCATCCCACTAAACTCAGGAACACGACAAGGCTGTCCACTCTCGCCATACCTCTTCAATATAGTACTTGAAGTTCTAGCAATAGCAATAAGACAACATAAGGGGATCAAAGGGATTCGAATTGGAAAGGAAGAAGTTAAACTTTCGTTATTTGCAGATGATATGATAGTGTACATAAGCGACCCCAAAAACTCCACCAAAGAACTTTTACAGCTGATAAACACCTTTAGTAATGTGGCAGGATACAAGATCAAATCCAAAAAATCAGTCGCCCTCTTATACACAAAGGATATGGAAGCAGAGAGGGAAATCAGAGAAGCTTCACCTTTCACAATAGCCACAAACAGCATAAAATATCTTGGGGTAACTCTAACCAAGGAAGTGAAAGATCTATTTGACAAGAACTTTAAGGCATTGAAGAAAGAAATTGAGGAGTATACCAGAAAATGGAAGGACCTTCCTTGCTCTTGGATTGGGAGGATCAACATAGTAAAAATGGCAATTCTACCAAAGGCAATTTATAGATTCAATGCAATCCCCATCAGGGTCCCATCAAAATTTTTCACAGATCTTGAGAGGACAATAATCAACTTTATATGGAAAAACAAAAAACCCAGGATAGCCAAAACAATCCTATACAATAAAGGATTGTCTGGAGGCATTACCATCCCTGACTTCAAACTCTATTACAGAGCTACAGTGATGAAAACAGTGTGGTACTGGCATAAAAACAGAGAAGTTGACCAATGGAATCATATAGAAGACCCGAATTTTAACCCACAAACCTATGAACACCTCATTTTTGATAAAGGAGCCAAAAGTATACAATGGAAGATAGATCCCTTTTTTAAATTAGCTCATTTTGTTTATACAAGGTACATGGCCTGTATCCTCTCCATATTGCTACTTTTCTCCTGCCTTTATCATTGTAATTGCAGTGTAAGTTCATGTTGCCTCTCAACCATATATTTAGATTATCTTTAATGTGATTAACAACAGCTATGACTTTAGTTTGTATTATTTTTTGCTGCTGTTCTGTCCTGTGTTTTATTTTAACATTTTCTACTAGTCCATTTATATTGGAGACATATTTAGCACATATTTAGCTTCTGCCATCAACTCAACACAGCTGGGAAGATGGATCCTCAGTTGAGGAATTGTGTCCATTGAGTTGGCCTAAGGGCATGCTATTGGGGCAGTTTAATTACTAGTTTGTATAGGAAGTACAGCAAACTGTGGGTGGTGCCTTCTGTAGGTGGGTAGACCTGGGTTTGGTAAGGAAGCTGAGCAAGCCAGTAAGCAGCATTTCTCCATGGCTTTGATCTAGTACCTGCCCCTTGATGATGGACTTAAGTTTAAGCTGAAATAAACTCTTCTTTCCTTGGGTTGGTTTTGGTCAGCTACTAGTCAGGGTTCTCTAGAAGAATAGCACCAGTAAGATGAATACATATGTCCATCCGTTAAGGCAGTCAAGACAGTTCTTCATCAAGGCTCCTTGCTCAGGTGACTCTGATTGGTGACTAGTTGACATTAACATCACCTGTAATGGTCACAGTGATGGAGAAGCAAACTAGGACCGCAAGCCTAGTGTACTCATACTTGTGCCTACCGAGGTCATCCTTCACAGTTACAGCTCGTTACTTGTTCATTTTCATTACATGTGCAGAGCCTCCTCAGACATCCATTTAGTGTAGGTCTGCGGCCTTAAATTCTTCCTTTCATTTGTTTGTTTATTTTTGTCTTGTGTCACCTAAGGCTATCTGGATTTTCTTTCCATCAAGAGAAAGGGTTATTTTCATTGAATTTTGGGTGTGTTTTCTTTCTTCCCAACATCATTTGATAATGGTGTGCCTGTCTGACTTCTAAGTTTTCTGATGAGGTCTGCTTTTATTCAAATATTTTTCCCATACTGACAAGGTGTTATTTCTCTCAGCTGCTTTCAAATTCTGTTTGTTTCCAAACGTTTACTGTGAGTCTGTATAAATTTCTTTGAGTTTATACTGCATCAAGTCGGCTCACTTCTGCAGTCTATTAGATAAATAAATGTCTTTGGCAAGCAGAAGAATTTCACAGCTACTTTTCCTATGAGTATTTTGTTTCTTTCTCTTCTTTTTCCTGCTGCAACTCCAAAGACATAAATGTTAGATCTTGTATCATAGTTTATGGTCTTTGAGGAATGCTCTTTGTTGTGTGTGTATGTTCGAAGTGACTTTATACTTCTATGTCTTTTATCCTTATGTTTGCTGTTGTTTGTTTGTTTTTGCTTTTTTTTTTTACTTCCTTTTCAGTTCCACTATTGAGCCCATCTGTTCAGTTTATATGTTGTATAGTTTTTCTTTGGGGTCTAAAATTTTAATCAGTTCTTTATGGCTTCCTTGCTGAGAATATCTCTTTCCAGGCCCTTCCTAGAATCCTTGAGCTGCCCCTCCTTCCCCTTTCAGACTGTTCTGACACCATGGGGTGAGAGCCACAGGGAGGATGAGTAGCATTGAGTGCCCATTACAAACTGGTGAGACTACAAGTCTAGGTACCCAGCTTTCCCTTTGCTGGGACAGATAGGTGTGTGTCTTCCAGTCTTCATGTAGTACCTGAGAAAACAGAATGGTTAGTATATAACTGTTTTCTGTCTTCTCTGGCTGCCTTCTACCTTGACTAGAGAAAGGTCTTGCTAAGCTGATATTTTTTAATATGGGGAGTTTTGCCTGTGCCTGTTGCATCTCTGCTACCTGCTTCCTTCTTACAATTTAGGTTGGGTTCATTTGAGACAAAGGAAATCCAGGAACTCAGCTGTGGTATTCAGTGGCTCCCAAGAACCTGAACCATTCTGCTGCCCCTTTCCTGACACCCAGAATTAACTTGTGCTCAATTGTACTTTATGTCCAGAGTTTTTAGTCTTACTTACCAGAGGGAATGGAAAGTGTTATGGTTTAAATAAAACGCTGCAGTTTTTCGAGGGGCACAGCGGCAGGCTACGAGGGCCAGCAGGTCCCAGAAAGCTGTGCAGTGGGTGTGAGATAGAGATGGATAGGCATGCCATGCAGGGGAAAGGAGAAGGGAGAAGAATAGAGAGAGAAAGACAGAGAGAGAGAAAGAGAGAGAGGGGGAGGAAGGGAGGAACGAAGGGAGGGAGGGAGGAACAGAGAAGGAGAGGAGCCATGGCAGCAGCTACCTCTTTGGGAGAGAGACAGAAAGGAAGGAATTTCAAGCTGGAAATGGAAGGAAGATCTGCTTGCCTAGGTAGATGGGGGATGGAGTGAGCAGGGCTTGTCTCTTAAAGGGATAAACAGACCATCATAATAAAAATAATATAAAGGTGGGAGGTTAAGGGAATTGGTATGGCAGATTCTAAAGCCTGCTTCCTGTTTATTTGTGGGCATCATCTTAGGGGGGAGTACTTGAGAAAGCTGGGTGCTAGTCACATCCTGGGGTAGCTAAGGTTTCTTTGCTCTGTCCGGTGTTTGTGGTATGGAAATGTCTGGTGTCTCTTACACCTGTTTAAGGTATTGACAGATCAGAGGACAAAGTTAAGTTTAGGAAAAAAAAATTAAGGACCAGGGAATTGAGAGGGGTGTATCTGACTGTTTAAGGTGAATCCTTCGACTCCCTGGAACTCATAAGAATTTTGGGGGTTGCGAAAACATAAGTTTTAAACAGCAGCGAATTTATATCAAAATTACTGTGACAGATATTTTTGCATAATGAAAACTATGTTTAAGACTATGAAAGGCAGCGTGAGAGAGAATATCTTATAGAAATTTGTTTGGTTAGGCTGCATCAGAATCTTTGAGAAGGATAAAATTGTACTTGAGTTATTGATTAAGAAATGACAAATAACTTACTTGGCTGGCACTTAGAGCTACTCCTCAGGGTCCTCCATGGTTGCTGAGGGCTGTATTTGCCTTTTGCTGTTTAGCACAGGGCCTGCCAGGCTCCAAAAGATCCTGTGGGCTAAGAAAGCTGTAGGAAGACAGGCCTACCTTGACTCGAGCAGCTAGACTGTCGATTCCAGCAATTCTGGCCACATCTGGAGATCTTCAGTTTAGATGAAAGGCAGTTTTTCCCATTGGTCAGTGCTTGGCAGTTGAAACAAATTGCGGATAGAGGTTGTTTTGTGCCCATTTGTCTTCTGTCTTCTTGGGAGGATGTAGAGTGCTGCTGCTAGGAGCCAACCTGTCTCTTTTTGTTATGAAAAGTCTTTTAATAATTAAATATTTAAATGCCATATTTCCCAGCTCTCTGAGCAATTGAGGGCTGTTTATCAGGTATAACTACAGTATAGAATCTGCCTGGAGAGCTGGGTCCAAGCTTGACTGTACTGGCTCTCAACAGGTAAACCAGAGTTGAATTAAGAGATTTAAAAGTACATACCAATTTAAAACATGAGACTTATTGCTTTGTAGTCTGGAATGAGATACAATTAATAGACAGTTATAACATTTACAGTAAACACAGGTGTGTTTAAGTTACATGGATGTGCATTTGCGCGCACACACACACAGAGTGAACAGGAACTGGGTAAAGTGGATGCTTTGGTGGGCCCTACCTGTAACATGAAGGGCCAGGCCTGCTTGTTTGAGTTTTCTGTCCCACCCAGTACCCCCAGCTGTTTAGCCCCAAAGAAAATAACACATAGGTCTCCATAAATTATAAGCTGATTGGCCCATTAGCTCTAGCTTCTCACTGGATGACTCTCACATCTTGATTAACCCATTTTTCTGATCTATGTTAGCCATGTGGCTCAGTACCTTTTTTCAGTGGGGCAGATCACATCCTGCTGGTTTGGGCAGGAGTGGGACGAATCAGCTTCCTCCTTCCCAGAATTCTCCTGTTCTCCTTGTATCATTTCTACTTCCTGTTTGGTTTTCCCACCTATAGTTCCTGTCCGGCCAATCAGCGTTTTTTTATAAAATGATTGACAGAATACGGACAATTCTCCCACACCACCTACCAAAGGCATGCTGCTTGACAAAACATACAAGCAGGGAATACCTCAGTAAAAATGGCAGGACTTGGTCACCTGACCTGGCTCTCAGTTAAGGTGGCAGTGAAGTCACCTGACATCAGTTAAGATGGCAGTAAGGTCACCTGACCTCAGTCAAAATGGCAGTAGTACGTGTTATATGGAAAAGCCATTATTTTTTGAGCTGTGGGAGTTTTAAACATAATAACAAGAAAGAACTAGAGGCATGATCTGCCTCATTGCCGAATGGCAGGGATAGTTTGAGGAAAAGCAGAGCCAGAGGGACACTGGCACAGCATTTACAGGTGTGTGGCTAATAGTTTGAGGGTTTATACCATAGCTGAAAATGTGAAAAGCCACAAAAACAGTGAATGAATACTGTAAGGCCTGTAGGAAAACATCTTTTCTCTAAAGGTGGGGTGTGAATGAAGTCTGACTGGCTCTGGGTCCAGGTGACTCAGAAGCCAAAGGCTAGAGGCCACTCTGAGCCATCTCTCACAGCGGGGACCACTTATAAGTGGTCCAAAAGAAAAGAAAAGAAAAAGGAGAAAGAAAAATTCAAGGGACCCCCAGTCTCCGAGTCAAATGCACCACATAGTGTGTGCAGTGCTAGCACGGGAGGACTGACCCTGGGTCGTCCAGTCACATTTTAGCTATGGGAAACAACCAGAGATGAATGTCAGCAAAGGGCTCAATCAGCCATGAAGGCTGTGGTTGGGAGCTGGAAGGGGAAAACTCACCACCGAAGCCTCTGGTATGCATAGAGGTCAGTGTTCAGACAGATGGAAGTGCAGAGCTGTTGTAAAGAAACCTGGTTCCCAAGTCCAGCATTCCACATGTCCTCAGCTGGCCCACCTGCAGGCGGGAGAGAACATGGAGAGAGACTGGCCGAGTCTTGAGCACCAAATGTTACCATTTAAATAAAATGCTATGGTTCTCCAGGACACAGCGACAGGCCACAAGGACCAGTGGGTTCCAGGCAGGAAGCCGCGCAGTGGTTGAGAGACAGAGAGGGATAGGCATGCCATGCACAGTGAGGTTAGATATTTATTTAGTTATAAAGGGGAAAGGGGGAAAGAGCAGAGAGAGAGAGGGAGGGAGTGAGGGAAGGAGGGAAGGGAGAGGGAGTTGGAGAGAGGAGAGGAGCCACAGCTACAGTTACCTCTTTGGGAGAGAGACGGAAAAGAAAGAAGCTCAGGCTGGAAATGGAAGGAAGATCTGCTTGCCTCAGCGAATGGGGGAAGGAGTGGGTGGGGCTTGTCTCTTAAAGGGACAGGATAGACCATTACAGAAAGTAAATCAGCTCCATATCTGGAAGTGCTTACTGGGGTTTTGTTTTGTTCTTTTTTAATGTTTCTGATTTCCTGTTAGTTTATTTTCCCAGTATCTCTATCATAATAAACTTTAGTTACCTTGTTTTGGAAGACTTTATAGTAAGATTAGTCAATTAGTCACCAGATGCTGTATAACAAAACTAAAGTTTTAGTCAAATTTGTATTTTACTATGAGCTTTTCAAAAGTGTTGCCTTAAAAATTACTATAAAATTTTTATTCCCAGTACATCTTAATGATGATAATAGTCTTGGAGTTGTTATTTTCATTTTAAAGTAATATAATTGTTAATGATTTTACTAATAGTAGGTAAGAGCTATATTTATTTCAGGTCAAAGTAGAAATACACAATCAGAGAAGTTTTAGTATATAAAATTTTCAGCATAATGTCCCATTATCTTATTTCTGTAATGAAAATAAGAGATGTTTAAGCTCTTACTATAGAGTAGATGCTGTCACCACTTAAGGATCTGGTTTTGTTTTCTTTCTTTGGTCAGCAGTCTACCATGAAGCAGGTTGTGTGTCTAAGGCTGTAATCCTTGTTATTGCATTAGTCAATTCGAGTTCTTTATATTCCCTATTAAATTAACTTTGCAATAAGATCAAACTAGAAAGAACTATAGATAAGAACTTCTGACAGTGTCTTTCCAGAGCAAACATTCACAGACTGTGCTACTCTCCAGCTCCAGGTTCCTATTTAAACACTAACATTGCCACAAGAGAAAGTCTGCACTGAGTAAAAAGCTCTTCCTGGCTCTGTGGGCCCTTGCCTTACAACAGGCTGAAGCTAAATTAATGCCAGCAGCTTAAGGTCTGGAAGCCTGCTTATCTGTGGTATTACTGGGAGAGTGAGAATATCTACTTACCTTTGTTTCTTCATCCTACTGTTCATCCCACCACTGGAGAATAAGACAACTACCACAGGTTAAAGCCAAATTTGAAGCAAACTTTAAATATGGCTAGGTGGATATGCCAATGTTTTCCCCCTCTCTGATGAAGATGTAAAACATGCAAGGCTGTTGTTAAAGTAGCTAACTGTCACTCTTGGGTATTGAAAATGGGTCAGTTGTGGTGTTTACAGATTAGTTTGGGCAGTGCTGTAGTCACTGTGGGAGGACCCTGTTTTACATACTTCTCAGGGTTCCTTTCCACCATGTGCTGTATGGACTATGTTTTGTGTTTAAATAGAAAAATTTGTGTTACTAGTTGAATTATTTGCAGTTTCATCTATAACACCCACCTTTAAAAAAAAAGCCAGACATGGTGGCATTCATACCTATAATCCCAGAACTCAGGAAGTGGAAACAGGAAAAACTGGGGCTTGCTCAGCCAGCCTAGGTGTATTGGGAGTCCTAGGTTCTGTGAGAGAATGTCAAATAATAAAAATAAGAATAAGAAGAAGAAGAAGAAGAAGAAGAAGAAGAAGAAGAAGAAAAAGAAAAAGAAGAAGGTGGTGGTTTGTGAGGAACAATACTGAAATTGACTTCTGGCCACTGCATTCATGCACATACACACCAAAGCAGGGGCAGGATTGAGTATTTGCTACTGCTAATGCATTAAGATTGAATAATTTTAGTTGAATCTGTTAATCTTCTGTCTTTTGCCAAAAGCCTGGGAGATAGTGTCTTCGACTGTGAGATTCATAAAGGGATGAATCCTTTTTACATCAATGAATTTAACCTTGAATAACATTTTTTTCTTTCTTAGTGACTGGGAATTTTGCCAAAGCACTTCGAATATGAGTAGTCTATGGATAAAATACAGTCCAAATGTTGTAGTAAGAAAACGGCTTGTGTAAAACATGAGATCAGTTTCTCTGGTGGCAAAGCATGAGCACTAGTTACAATGGTAAAAATAAACTCTGTGGTTCCCTGAGTGGCCCCTGGGCCACAAAGGGCACTGGATTCCAGGCAGGGAGCCATGTGACGGGTGAGAGACGTCGGTGGGGCAGCCAGTCCCATGAGGAGCTGCAGCCTTGGCAGGTGAGAGAAGTAGGATAGGCACGCCTACAGAGTGAGGTTGGATATCTACTTAGTGGGTTATGAAAAGGAAGGGGATGGGAGGAAGGGGAGAAGGGAGAAGAGCAGAGAGAAGCAGAGAGAGAGAGAAAAACACAGAGGGAAAGGGAGAGGAGTTGGGAGAAGGGAGAGAGGCAGAAGCTGCCTCTGAGAGAGATAGAAAGGAAGAGACTTGGGCTGCAAGCAGGAAGATCTTCCTGCCTCAGCTGATGGGGGAGTGGGCGGGGCTTGTCTCTTATAGGGACAGGACAGACCATTATACTAGTGATGTTTCAAAGGCCTTTTTTATAATGTCCTGTACTTGCCAACTCCTCCAGGCATTGTGTTCTTCCCTATTTCAGTAGGAGGATTATGTTATTGGGGTTTTAAAATAATATATAAGTAATATGCATTTTTAATTTATTGCCAATGTAGCAAATGTTTTATTCATACATTTCTAGTTAACTATTGTTTTTTATGGTATTATCTGTTTTGAATGCGGACAGGGGCAGTACATGCACTTGAGGAAGCCTGATGTCAACACAGGGTATCTTCCTCTATTTCTCTCCACTTTAGCCTTTGAGGCACAGTCTCCTTGTGAAGCTAGGTGAATGAACAAAGAGAAATAAAAAAGGAAGGCCATGACTGCTCCTAGGTCTGGTGGAGGAGGAGGTTTACTGTAGATAAAAGAGAAAGCATAGTCAGAGGCAGGGATCTGGGCGAGCCCAGAGTGAACACGTCCATGATCAGGACATGAGGAAAGGGGTGAGGGAAAGGGGACAGACAGCCAAGAGGCAGGGATCTGGGAGAGCCCAGAGTGAACACGGCCATGGTCAGGACATGAGCAAAGGGGTGAGGGAAAGGGGACAGACAGCCAAGGGAAGGGCCAGGTAACCAAAATGTCTGGATTATATAGGGAAGAGCCTCTGGGGAAAAGACAGCCCAGCCCCTGGACTGGAGAGTTCAATGTAGAGGTTGGATGGAGTATATCAGCTATGCCCTGTAACAGTTAGGGAGGGATGCTGGGAAAATCTGGTGGCCAAGTTCACTTTGATATGTTGAAATGGCACCCCAGTTAGCTATTTATTCCGGGTTTGAGAGCTAACACTGAGGTTTATCAATTAGCTGGACTGGCTGGCCTGCAGCAACCTGGGATCCTCTGGTCTTTACCCCCAGCATGGGAATGGCAGGCATGTGCTGCCATGTCTGGCTGTTTACATGCATGCTGGGAATCTGAATTCAGGTTAGCTTAGGAAACAGTTCACTGAGCCACTCCCTGGCTTCTGGTGTCTGCTTTTTAAATCATTGGTACCTTTTATAATTCTATGCATTTTTTGTAATCCTCTATTTTGTACATCCATCTAAAATTTTCTCAAAAATTGTCGGGATCTTGTGCTTTTCTCATAAGTTCTCTCCTTTTGCAGCATCAGCCACTATGTGATTGTCATGTCCATGACCATCTTTCTGCTATTACTTAATGGCCTGGCACAGTTGCTCACAACAAAGAAACTCCAACTGTATGGCAAATCCAAAAGGCATCTCCTGTGATGTTAGTAAAGCCATCAGCCAACATCTGCATCCTGATTCTCCTTAAAGAAAAATCCCACCAAGGAGTCAAGAAGATGGATATTTGACCAGAGAGATGGCTCAGTGGGTAAAAGTACTTGTTCCAGAGACTGACATGAGTTTGATCCCAGGAATCCATGGTGGAAGGAGAAAACAGCTCCCAGAAGCTTTGGCTTCCATGTACATGCTATGCCACACACACACACACACACACACACACACACACTGCATTTATAAAAGATGGATACTACTGTTTCACCTGGAACTCTGGATTTACAGGTGGTCTGACATAATGGAGCTTCCTTTGTCTTTCTGTTAACACATAGAATAACAGATTTCTTTTTTTTTTTATTGAGAAAAGGAGAAAAAAAAAACAAGTTTCCACCTCCTCCCAGCCTCCCATTACCCTCCCCCTCCTCCCACCCTTCTCCCCCTCCAACCACCCTTCTCCCCCTCCCCCCACTCCTCTCCCTCTCCCTCTCCAGTCCAAAAAGTAATCAGGGTTCCCTGCCCTGTGGTAAGACCTAGGTCCTCCCCCCTCCATCCAGATCTAGGAAGGTGAACATCCAAACTGGCTAGGCTCCCACAAAGCCAGCACATTAAGTAGGATCAAAACCCAGTGCCATTGTCCTTGGCTTCTCATCAGCCCTCATTGTTCGCTATGTTCAGAGAGTCCAGTTTTATCCCATGCTTTTTCAGTCACAGTCCAGCTGGCCTTGGTGAGCTCCCAATAGATCAGCTCCACTGTCTCAGTGGGTGGGTGCACCCCTCGTGGTCCTGACTTCTTTGCTCATGTTCTCCCTCCTTCTGCTCCTCATTGGGACCTTGGGAGCTCAGTCCGATGCTCCAGTGTGGGTCTCTGTCTCTATCTCCATCCATCACCAGATGAAGGTTCTATGATGATATGCAAGATATTCGTCAGTATTGCTATAGGATAGGGTCACTTCAGGTTCCCTATCCTCAGCTGCCCAAGGAACTAACTGGGGACATCGCCTTGGGCTCCTGGGAGCCACTCTAGGTTCAAGTCTCTTGCCAACCCTAAGGTGGCTCCCTTAACTAAGAATTGTGCTTCCCTGCTCCCCTATCCAACCTTCCTTTATCCCAATCATCCTGTTTCCACAACTTCCCCCCATCTTCCCCTTCTCCCTTTTCTCTCCCCATCGCCCCTTACCCCCATCCCACCCCACCCCCAAGATCCCAATTTTCTCCCCGGCAATTTTGTCTACTTCCCATAGCCAAGAGGACAACTATATGTTTTTCCTTTGGTTCACCTTCTTACTTAGCTTCTTTAGGATCACCAATTGTAGACTCAGTGACCCTTATTTATGGCTAGAACCAATTATGAGTGAGTACATCCCATGTTCATCTTTTTGGGTCTGGGTTACCTCACTCAGGATAGTATTTTCTATTTCCATCCATTTGCATGCAAAATTCGAGAAGTCATTGTTTTTTACCGCAGCATAGTACTCTAATGTGTAGATATTCCACACTTTCTTCATCCATTCTTCCATTGAAGGGCATCTAGGTTGTTTCCAGGTTCTGGCTATTACAAATAATACTGCTATGAACAGTTGAACAAATGCTCTTGTCATATGATAGGGCATCTCTTGGGTATATTCCCAGGAGTGGTATTGCTGGGTCCAGGGGTAGGTTGATCCCGAATTTCCTGAGAAACCAAAACACAGATTTCCAAAGTGGTTGCACAAGATTGCATTCCCAGCAAAAATGGATGAGGGTACCCCTTCCTCCACAGCCTCTCCAGCAAAGGCTATCATGGAGTTTTTTATTTTAGCCATTCTGACAGGTGTAAGATGATATCTCAAAATTGTTTTGATTTGCATTTCCCTGATCGCTAAGGAGGTTGAGCATGACCTTAAGTGTCTTTTGGCCATTTGAACTTCCTCTGCTGAGAATTCTCTGTTCAGTTCAGTGCCCCATTTTTTTAATTGGGTTAATTAGCATTTTAAAGTCTAGTTTACTGAGTTCTCTATATATTTTGGAGATCAGACCTTTGTCAGTTGCGGGGTTGGTGAAGATCTTCTCCCAGTCAGTAGGTTGCCTTTTTGTCTTGGTGACAGTGTCCTTTGCTTTACAGAAGCTTCTCAGTTTTAGTAGGTCCCATTTATTCAATGTTGCCCTTAAAGTCTGTGCTGTTGGGGTTACACATAGGAAGCGATCTCCTGTGCCCATCTGTTGTAGGGTACTTCCCACTTTCTCTTCTATCAGGTTCAGTGTGTTCAGACTGATATTGAGGTCTTTAATCCATTTGGACTTGAGTTTTGTGCATGGTGATAGATATGGGTCTATTTTCATTCTTCTACAGGTTGACATCCAGTTATGCCAGCACCATTTGTTGAAGATGCTTTCTTTCTTCCAGTGTATACTTTTGGCTCCTTTATCGAAAATGAGGTGTTCATAAGTTTGTGGGTTAAAATTCGGGTCTTCTATACGATTCCATTGTTCGACTTCTCTGTTTTTATGCCAGTACCACACTGTTTTCATTACTGTAGCTCTGTAATAGAGTTTGAAGTCAGGGATGGTAATGCCTCCAGACAATCCTTTATTGTATAGGATTGTTTTGGCTATCCTGGGTTTTTTGTTTTTCCATATAAAGTTGATTATTGTCCTCTCAAGATCTGTGAAGAATTTTGATGGGACCTTGATGGGGATTGCATTGAATCTATAAATTGCCTTTGGTAGAACCGCCATTTTTACTATGTTGATCCTCCCAATCCAAGAGCAAGGGAGGTCCTTCCATTTTCTGGTATACTCCTCAGTTTCTTTCTTCAATGCCTTAAAGTTCTTGTCAAATAGATCTTTCACTTCCTTGGTTAGAGTTACCCCAAGATATTTTATGCTGTTTGAGGCTATCGTGAAAGGTTAAGCTTCTCTGATTTCCCTCTCTGTTTCCATATCCTTTGTGTATAAGAGGGTGACTGATTTTACCCCTATCCAAACTAATCAAACGGCAGAGGGAGAATAGGCAAATTAATAGCATCAGAAATGAAAAGGGGGACATAACCACAGACACAGAGGAAATTCAGAGAATCGTTCGATCTTACTACAAAAGCCTGTATGCCACAAAACTGGAAAATGTAAAAGAAATGGACACTTCTTTAGATAAATACCATATACCAAAGTTAAACCAGGACCAGGTGAACAATCTAAATAGACCTGTTAGTTGCGAAGAATTAGAAGCTGTTATCAAAAACCTCCCTACCAAAAAAAGCCCAGGACCAGATGGTTTCAATGCGGAATTCTACCAGAACTTCCAAGAAGACCTAATACCTATACTCCTTAATGTATTTCACAATATAGAAACAGAAGAGTCATTGCCAAATTCCTTTTATGAAGCTATAGTCACTCTGATACCAAAACCACACAAAGACTCAACCAAGAAAGAGAATTACAGGCCAATCTCACTCATGAATATCGATGCAGAAATCCTCAACAAAATACTGGCAAACCGTATCCAAGAACACATTAGGAAAATTATCCATTATGATCAAGTAGGCTTCATCCCAGAGATGCAGGGCTGGTTCAACATACGAAAATCTATCAATGTAATCCATCATATAAATAAACTGAAATAAAAAAAAACCATATGATCATTTCATTAGATGCTGAAAAAGCATTCGACAAAATTCAACATCCCTTTATGATAAAAGTATTAGATTAAGGATACAAGGGTCATACCTAAATATACTAAAAGCTATATACAGCAAGCCGACAGCTAACATCAAATTAAATGGAGCGAAACTCAAAGCCATCCCACTAAACTCAGGAACACGACAAGGCTGTCCACTCTCGCCATACCTCTTGAATATAGTGCTTGAAGTTCTAGCAATAGCAATAAGACAACATAATGGGATCAAGGGGATTCGAATTGGAAAGGAAGAAATGACACTTTCGTTATTTGCAGATGATATGATAGTGTACATAAGCGACCCCCAAAACTCCACCAAAGAACTTTTACAGCTGATAAACACCTTTAGTAATGTGGCAGGATACAAGAATAACAGATTTCTTTAGGACATTGCCAAGAAGCTTCTTTTCTCTCTAGCTTTTGCAGGGTTGAAATAATGATTGTACCTTAGAACAGTGTAAAGCATCCTTCTTTTTCATTTTTTTCTTATTTTATCTGGCAGCTTTTTTGCAGTAATGTTTGAGAGCACCTGCCACCCTTTGCTCTTCACAGTGCAACTTCACGGACACCCAAAGGAGCTCATGCCCCTGTGGGGATGGTACTGACACTCTCCAAAGTCATCACAGTGGGGGGACTGAATGGAAGTCACCTGTTAGAACAGATGGCTGTCAGCCCCAGCACTGGGCTGCTTTTGTGGGAGCTCTGACTGCCCGAGCATGTGCTGAGTAAGACAGGTGGGGCTGCTGTCTAGGGCTTTCTGAGCCGCAGTGGAAAGCTCTCTGCTCAGCTTTGCCCCTTCTGTGTCCTCAGTAAGTTGGCCTCACTGTGCTGCCTCCAGGACTCCCACAGCCAAGCCGCTAGGTGAAGCTTCCACCCTTAGCTTCTGTCCATTCCTGGATCATCTTGGAATTTCTGTGGACTCTGTGGCTGTTTTGGTTATTGTTTCAATGTTAGTCCCCAAATCAAAGGCTGTAGTTTCGTGACAGTATCATAAAGACTCAAATTTAAATTGATACTCTTTTTTTTTAGTCTTAATATTTTAATGAGACCAAAGACCATCAGCCATCGCACTAGATTTAGCTTTCCCTTTGTATATTCTAATGAATGAGGTAATTTGTGTGCGCGCACACACACATATGCATATACATGTGAACACAGGTGCCATCAGAGTCTGTAAGAGGGTGTTGGATCCTTGAAGCTGTAGTTACCGGTTGTGAAATGCCTCAAATGGGTGCTGGGAACCAAACTCAGGTCCTTTACAGATACTTTTACCTTCAATATGTTAATGTTCCTAGGATAGCTAAGAATATGTGATCAGTGTTTTAATAGTCACTATACTTGATGAAGATAAGTACTATCTTTCAAGTTTGAAACAAGAAAAATAAAATTCATTTTCTTTATGTGTCTTAGTTTACTTTTGCCCTATCCTTGAAATTATTGTAATTTGCTGTAGCTTATAAAATAGACATTTCTTGTACCACTTCAGCCAGGTGATTGAGGTTAGCACCAACAGTGAAAGCTGTGCTGACAGTGTGTACACTGGGTATGTCGTGAAGAGCGTTACACCTTCCTCTTGACCATTCACAACCCCTGTTCTCATGGGAAAAAATGCACATGTCTCAATTCAGGAATCACTACATGACAAAATGCCATTAACCTGGTTACCTAGGAGACAGGTCTGGTGTATTTTCGTGCTCAGTTTATGTGTTGGTATAAAAGCTGTTTGGGGAATAAATGAGAGGAAATCTTCAGGATATGAACTCAGGACTTCATGAGGGACCACTGAGAATCTCCCTCCCAATTAAGCCATGTGAGTTGTGTCTTTATTTCTGTCTCCTCCACTTCGGTTGAGAGAGAGAGAGTTTATTTTGGGGTCTGGTCTAGAGGAAATGAAAGATTCCCTTGAAGAAATAGAGGAAAAGACAAAAAAATTGGAAGAAATCAATAAATCCCTTAAGGAAAGCCAAGAAAAACATCAAGTGAAGGAAACAGTTCAAGACTTGACACTTGAAATAGAGGCAATCTGTATCACATTCTGGAAATAAAAAATGTGGGTAAATGAACATGAATGACAGATGCAAACATAACCAACAGAATACAAGAGATAGAAGAGAGTAGCTTAAGTGTTGAGATACGACAGAAGAAATAGATTCATCTGCCAAAGGAAATGTTAAATCCAGCAAATTCTTAACACAAATACTCAGGAAATCTGGGACAGCATGAAAAAGCCAAACCTAAGAATAATAGGTATAGAAGAAGGAATGGAATTCCAGCTCAAAGGCACAGAAAATATATTCAACAATTCCAACCTAAAGAAGGACATGCCTATGAAGGTACAAGAAGCTTATAGAACACAAAATAGACTGAATTAAAAAAGTCCCCTTGCCACATAATAATCACAACACTAAACACACAAAATCAAGACAATATAAAGAGCTTTAATGGAAAAAAGCCAAATAACATATAAAGTGAGACCTATCAGAATTATACCTGACTTCTCAATGGAAACTCTGAAAGCCAGAAGGACCTGAGCAGACATTCTTCAGACATTAACAAACCATGGATGCCAACCCAGACTACTATACCCAGGAAAGCTTTCAATCACCATAGACAGAGAAAACAAGATATTCCATGATAAAACCAGATTTAAACAATACCTATTTACAAATTCAGCCATACAGAAAGTGCTAGAAGAAAAACTCCAACCCAGAGAAGTTAGTTGCATCCACATAAACACAGGCCACAGATACCCTCACACCAGCAAACTCCAAAGAAGGGAAACACACAAGCACCACCACCACCACCACCAAAACAGGAAAATAGCAAGAATTAATAATCACTTGTCATTAGTATTTCTTAATATCAATTAACTCAATTCACCTATAAAAACACACAGGCTAATAGGATGGGTACAAAAGCAGGAACCATTCTACTGCATAAAAGAAACACACCTCAACCACAAAGACAGATACTACTTCAGAGTAATGAGTTGGGAAAAGATTTTCCAATCAAATGGACCTAAGAAACAAGCTGGTGTAGCTATCCTAATACCTACCAAAACAGACTTCAAACTAAAATTAGTCAAAAGAGATGGAGAAGGACATTTTATATTCATCACAGGAAAACTCCATCAAAATCAAGTCTCAATTCTGAACATCTATGCCCCAAATACAAAAGCAACCACATTTATAAAAAGAAGCTACTAAAGCTTAAATCACACATCAAACCCCACACACTAACTTCAACACCCCACTCTTAGCACTGGACAGGTCTGCCAGACAGAATTAACAGAAATAAGGGAACTAACATGTTATGACTCAAATGGACTTAACAGATATCTATAGAGCATTCCACCCAAAGACAAAATAATATAATATTTTCTTCTCAGCACCACATGGAACTATCTCTAAAACTGACCACATACTTGGTAATAAAGCAGACTTCAACAAATACAACATAAATTTGAAGAACCTGCTGTATCTACTCAGATCACCATGGCTTAAAGACAGAATTCAAAAACAACACATTGCAGAGAGCCTACAAATGCAAGGAAATAAAACAATGCTCAGCTGAATCACCCCCAGAATCAAGGAAGAAATAAAGAAATCAAAGACTTTATTGAGTTTAATGAAAGTGAATGCACAAAATACCCAAACTTATGGGACACTTATGAAAGCAGTGCAAAGAGGAAAGTTCCTGGCACTAGTGCCTACATAAAGAATGTGGAGAAATTTCACTAATGACTTTTCAGTACACCTGAAAGCACTAAAATAAAAAGGAGCAAACTTACCCAGGAGGAGTAGATGACAGGAAATAATCAAATTGAGGACTGAAATAAATAAAATAGAAATAAAGAGAACAATACAACGAACCAATGAGACAAAGAGTTGGTTCTTTGAAAAAATTGATAAGATACACAAACCCTTATCCAAACTAACTGAAAGGCAGAGAGAATATCCAAGTTAACAAAATCAGAAATAAAAAGGGAAACATGTCCAACACTGAGGAAATATGCTAAAGTCATTCTGCTCCTTCTATTGTATATTAGGTCATTGCCTGGGGAAGAGGAGTTTTTTAGTCCATGACAAAATAGACATGGATAGGATGTGACCTAAGTCATTCCCCTGCTACCTAGGAAATAATGCTAAGGAAGTTTGTGTTACCTCCCCTCTTTTCAGTTTGCCTTGATATAAAAGCTGTTTAGAAAATAAACACAAGGGATTTTCAGGATTTGAATAAGTCCTGGAACTCCCTCACAATATTGTCATGTGAATATGCTTAATGTATTCCCCCTTCTCCACTCTGGTATAAGAAATGATTTATGTCCGGGCTGGTCACCGACACTCAATTTAGCTCAGACCCCAAAGGGGAGCATAAACACCAGGAGAACCTCTCTGAATTATGGCACTGATGTGTTACAGCTCTGAGGGGAAAGGTTTGATCAGTGGAGGTGTTGCAGCTCTGAGGGGAAAGTATCCTGACAGGTGGTACTTAAGGAATACCTCCACAAAGAAACACACAAAGCAAACCTTATGCAAGAGATATATTGGGAGAGACACAAGAGGGTGGCTGCCTCTGTTCAGGTGAGAAACAGCAAAGAACTGAGCAAGAGACAGGTTTATATAGTTCTTTTTGTAATTTACCTTTTGTTTTTTAATTAATTAATTATGATTGTTTTTCTGAGACAGGGTTTCTCTGTAAAACAGTCCTGACTGTCCTGGAACTCACTTTGTAGAGCAGGCTGGCCTTGAACTCACAGAGATCCTCCTGTCTCTGTCTCCCAAATGCTGGGATTAAAGGCGTGCACAACCACTGTCCGGTTTATATAAGATTTCTTGAGTTTTCTAGGATGGAGATTTCCAGGATAGAGCTTGGTAAGATTTTGAGTTCAGGGATTGGTGAGCTTCTCAGCTCAGGGACTGGTAGATTTTGGTGGATTTTCAAACTTGAGAATGAGCTTGGGTCTTTTACACCTGTATATAACATTTACTGAGTGCTCCTTTTATGCTAGCCTGTATTCAAGTCCCTCTCATGAGTCCCCTAAAGAAAATCCAGCAATGTAAGACACACGTAGTTGAATAATGAATTATCAGAAACAACACAACAGCAGCAACAACAAACAAAAACCCCCAGGAAAGGATCACATGCTGGTTAGCATCACTAACCAATAAACAAAACCCTCAGGGAAGGATCACATACTGGTTAGCATCACTAACCAATAAACAAAACCCTCAGGGAAGGATCACATGCTGGTTAGCATCACTAACCAACAAACAAAAACCCCCAGGAAAGGATCACATGCTGGTTAGCATCACTAACCAACAAACAAAACCCTCAGGGAAGGATCACATGCTGGTTAGCATCACTAACCAATAAACAAAAACCCCCAGGAAAGGATCACATACTGGTTAGCATCACTAACCAACAAACAAAACCCTCAGGGAAGGATCACATGCTGGTTAGCATCACTAACCAACAAACAAAACCCCCAGGAAAGGATCACATACTGGTTAGCATCACTAACCAACAAACAAAACCCTCAGGGAAGGATCACATGCTGGTTAGCATCACTAACCAACAAACAAAAACCCCCAGGAAAGGATCACATACTGGTTAGCATCACTAACCAATAAACAAAAACCCCCAGGAAAGGATCACATACTGGTTAGCATCACTAACCAATAAACAAAAACCCCCAGGAAAGGATCACATACTGGTTAGCATCACTAACCAATAAACAAAAACCCCCAGGAAAGGATCACATACTGGTTAGCATCACTAACCAACAAACAAAACCCTCAGGGAAGGATCACATGCTGGTTAGCATCACTAACCAACAAATAAAAACCCCCAGGAAAGGATCACATGCTGGTTAGCATCACTAACCAACAAACAAAAACCTTCAGGGAAGGATCACATGCTGGTTAGCATCACTAACCAATAAACAAAAACCCCCAGGAAAGGATCACATGCTGGTTAGCATCACTAACCAACAAACAAAAACCTTCAGGGAAGGATCACATGCTGGTTAGCATCACTAACCAACAAACAAAAACCCTCAGGGAAGGATCACATGCTGGTTAGCATCAGTAAAGTGAGTTTCTGAGGCAACAGTGGTGTCTGGTAATGTGCTCCATCTGAAGTGCCAGCGTAGCCAGTGGCAGCTGTCACCAGGAAAACACATAGTATGGCCACTGACAATCAGCAGATGGAAGCTAGACCTGCGACAGCTTCTGTTTCCTTACTGTTTAGTCTTCAAAGCCATATGCCATGTAAGCAGAAAAATCCTAAAATGTAGAAAATCTGCTCTTCCGATTCACACTCCTGCTTCAGCTAAAGCACGTCCTTTGGTACCACCCAACTGCAGCCATTCTCCCCCATTTCACATTCAGAACTCTGTAGCAAAAATGTTCTCAGATAAAACAACGACAAAATCCTTCATTGCAATGAGACAGATCAAAGTACTAGCCAATGAGATTTAAACTGGGGGTGGGGTGGGGTTGGAATTTAAACTCTGGGCAACTCTAACTCAGCTGGTTTCCTTTTTGCTGGCAACCTTTGCTTTCTTTCTGCCTGAACTGCAACCATGCCAGTGTTGGCAGCTGTGGTGTGTTTGTCGGAGGGGCAGTTATTAGCAACCTGGTAACACATTTGGAAATGAAACTTCTTGGAAAAGAAGCCCTAACTGAAAGATGGTGAGAGTCTCAAGATAGAGTCCCTTAGATTTGGGGCTAAGGAGACCACTGAGATTAAAACAGTTTTGACTCTTGTGGAGGACCCGAATTCAGTACCTGGAACACACATGGAGACTCACAGCCAAGTGTAACTTCACTTCCAGGGAATCTAACACCCTCTTCTGACCTCTTTGTGTACCATCAGACAAGGTACACATACATACATGCAGGCAAAACACTTGTACATATAAAATAAAAATAAATAGTCTTTAATCCTTTAGCCTCACCATACTAGCTCAGGATAGCCCAGTTCCAGCTTCTTTTTAAAAACTGTAAAAAACAAAACAAAAAACCCAACGTGTGTTGTATATTGTGTAATCATGCCTGTGTGTGCCAATACGGTATGTACTGTGTGTGTGTGTGTGTGTGTGTGTGTGTGTGTGTGTGTGTGTAGGCAAAGGAGGACATTAAGTGTCCTGCTCTATCTCACTTTGCCTTATTTCTTGAGACAGGGCCTCTCCCTGAACCTGAAGCTCACCATTGTGTTGGCTCTCTGGCCAGTGAATTCCTGGGATCCTCCTGCCTCTACTCCCAGGGCTGGGGATGGAAGCAAGTGTAGTCAAGCAGACACTAGGAATTTGAACTCAGGCCTTTGTGCTCCTGTGGAAAGCATGCTTTCCCACTCAGCTATCTTGTTAGCCTCAGCTTCTTTTTTTTTCTTTCCTTTTTTTTAAAATTATTTATTTATTAAGGATTTCTGCCTCCTCCCCGCAACCGCTTCCCATTTCCCTCCCCCTCCCCCGATCAAGTCCCCCTCCCTCATCTGCTCTAAGACCCAGGGTTCCCTGACCTGTGGGGAGCCCAAGGACTGCCCACCTCTATCCAGGTCTCGTAAGGTGAGCATGCATACAAATGGATGGAAATAGAAAACACTATCCTGAGTGAGGTAAGCCAGACCCAAAAAGAAGAACATGGGATGTACTCACTCATATTTGGTTTCTAGCCTCAGCTTCTTGATACGTGAGAGAGGCAGTGCTTCTTTTCCCTAAATATCCTAAATTTAGTGATCCTTATGTTTCTGAAAAATTTGTTGAAATTAGAAATTTGGATATTTACTAGCAATAGATCAGTTACTTAAAATAGGCTTTGTATGCAAGTCTGGGATTGAATTCTGGTTTCCCAAAAGAAATCCACAGCTGCCGGGATTTAAACATAAAACAGAGTCACCTTGCTTTGTTTAGTGACAGCCATAATGAAGGTGGCAGTCAAGCAAGATTCTTGAATCTTATGTAATTATACATAAATCAAGTAAATTATTTGTTAATCACTCACATTTGAAGTATATTTGTGTACCCTATGTAGTTATGCATGATATGGGTATGTGTATATATCACAATCTTGCCTAGCTTTATGGGAAATGTAAACAATTTAACATTGATTTTTTTCTATAATTATTGCCTACTTTTTATTACATTTTGTGTATGTGTTGTGCATGTGTGTGTGTGTGTATGCATGTATGTGTGAGTGTGTACTTGTCCTTGGGGAGGAGGGACACATGCCTGTGGAGGAGAGAGGTAAACCTCAGGCACTGTCTTCATCACTCTCTACTTGGCTTTCTAGTTATTGTTGATTTTGAGACAGTTTTACCCGGAACCTGGGGATTCATTTAGACTGTCCAATCACTGACCCTCAGGGACATAGCTGCCCCTGCTTCCCCAGTGCAGAGATTACAAGTGCATGCTACTATGCTAGGCTTTATAACATGGCTGGGAGATCAAATTCAGGTCTCTGGGCTTGGGTTTAAAGCACTGAGCCATTTCTACCTGACTTTTGATGTGAAGAATTTTATAATCCAAATTTGGAGATGGGGCCCTGTGTTTCTTGGTAATGAGCATCACACAGACTGTTTGGGCTCTCTGTCTCATTACTGTGTGACCTCAGGCAAGCCTCTCTGACTGAACTGAGGTGTTTATAAAACAGTGATAAACTTCCTGCCCATGGCACTGTCTTTTTCTCATTTTAGTTATGACAAATTACATTAAAATATTAAATGCATTAAATTCCTTATTCTCAGGCTTTACATCCAGACAAGATATTAGCTCTGTACTAAGTGCCTTGTGTGCTGAACACTGTATCTAAGTTATGGTTGATGAGTGATGCTGGAGTGAGACATTTTCACTGGGAGTAACACTTGGAATAAATATACCAGTAACCCACAGAGCAAAAGTTCAGGAGAAGCGGTGTGCTGAGACAGGCCTCGAGACATGGATTCAAATACGCATGGGCCCATGATGAAATAGTCTCAAACAATAAATGATCCAATGCATTTTAGAACTAAATTTAAATTCAGAAGTAAAGAACTTAATCCATCAATCAAACATGTACAGGAATTCATACTTACTGTGTGAGAAGCTTGGCTTTATAGGAATTAGAAGACTGGGGACTGAGGCTGACTCACTTGGCAGAGTACTTTCCCACCATGAACAAAACTCTTGAGTTTGCTGCCCAGTACCACATAAACTGGGTGTAGTGCTGCTTGCCTATCTTCCTTTGCAAGTACAAGCAGGGGGACTAGAAGCTTGAGGCTAGCCTGGGCTACATGAGAAGCTGTGTCAAAAAGAAGAGAGATTTAGGAGATATAATCTGTTTTATTCATAGACAGTTGTAGGAGGAGGGGACCATTTGCTGGTTCCCGGCCACCCAGCTAGATTAAACAGGGTAAAGTTCCCAGAATCTGTCTCTGGTGGCTCAATGGCTTTTCTCTGACTCTGCCTTCTTCCTCCCAGCATTCAGTTTAGTTCTCCCTAACTAAATCTGTTCTACCTACCTAAGCTAGCCAGGCGGCCAGGAACCAACAAGTGGCCCCCTCCTCCTACAGATTGGCATGCCAACGTGGGTAACTACATCCACACAAAAACCCATGAAAGCTTAAAAAGTAATCCTAGACACAAAAGAACAGAGTTAAACATGGTTTAGTAGCAGCACTTTCTTGGATGGGCTTTGTTTGCTAGAAGCAAGCAGAGGCATGACTCCTTTAAGAGAGATTTTCCTGACTCAGTGATATCAGAAAAACCATGTTTTAAAATGCTGGCTTTCTGAGGCTTGCTGCCAGTGTGACCTCTGGCTCTTTTAGGAGACAGGGCATTTGGATGGGGTTTGTGAGCAAACTGCTGCAGTTTACATAATGGTGGCATGGACTGGCTGTGTGCCTGAGAATGGGGCTGTGTAAGCATGGCTCTCAGAGGTGCAAGTAGCTCCACCATGCTGGACTGGGCAGGCAAGCAGGAAGTACCATATATACCATAGTAATGGTGCAGCTTAAGTTTTAAGAAGCACTTAGTCCTGAACAGTAAGGAATTACAGATCTGTAATAAAGACAAATCCAGATGAGTCATAGTGTTGGATAAGTGTATGAAGGCTTGGAAGGGAGAAGAAAAAGAGTACAGAGAGTCATAAAATAAAGTTAATGCTTTAAAAAAACGATAAAGTCTTTAAAGAGACAGAGTACCGATAGTCATAGATTAAAAGGGGTAAAGAAAAATGAGCCGTAAAAAACGGAAAATTCACAGAGAGTTTGGATTCTGTATATTATTGTGTTATCTTTGAATTTTTTGACTGTGAATGAGCTAAGTACAGAGAGACATTTCATTGTATGGGCTAAGATAAACAAGCATATATATTATAAAGGTATCATGACTTCCAAATTTGAGTCTAAGGATATGTTGCTTTGGAAAAGAGGTACTTCTCTTGTTTCCACAGAGGATGAGAACCCATGGATTGTTTCCAGACTGGTGTGGTTTGATGGAACACGATGCCCTGAAGATTGCTGTGAACACCCCCCAAAATTACTATGCCCAACAATCAGTAGGAAGCAGTATGGAGAAAACTATGCCCATATTCCCACATATTGTCTATAAATGTTTATTTACATTTAAAGGGGGATATGTTATAGTGATTTGCATAGATCTTGTTTTATTGATAAAATTAAAGGTCAATTTTGTTATACTGTGTATATGTATTTCTGCTTTTGAGTAAGGTATTGTGTTTGTGCAGCTCATTTAAAAATGTAATGTAATAGTCATCTATAATAGTCAAGTTTGTAGTCATGCTAGGTAGGTTTTCTAGATGTACAGAGATGTATTTCAGATAGGTAGGCATTCTTCAAACCTTTCAAAGCCTACAGAATATGGCATTTAAAATGTTTAAGAACTTAGGACTTTTCATGACACTGAGACACATCTGTTCCTGGCAGCACCAATAACTTCAAGAGGAAGATGGACATAGAAGAGGCTCCTTATGGAGTTGGTTAGCCAATTGGGCAATAAACTGCTCTTGCCTGGACTGCTTAATTAACTGGACATGCAGGACCCACAGAGAAATGTCTGCTGAACTTGCCTAAAGATGAGACAATACTTCAGGTTTCCTGCTTTATGAGAGTCTGCTAGACATTATGCAGGATACTGAAGAAAGTGAGTGACAAACTGTCAATATAGGTGGAACTGTCTTTGAAATTTCCTGCTTCATGGAAAAGTCTGCCAGAGGCTATGGGTTTGTAGGCTAAAGATGGATGCCACAATGGTACAGAAGAACATTGGATGACTGTCCAGGCAGTGAGATGTCTCTGTTAATTCTAGAGTTTTAGAAGTTGCTTACAATACACCTCCTGTTTACTTAGGTAATATTATACCCTTCTGGAGTCTCTGATGAAGTCGAAGAATAGATAGAAAGTAGATGTAGTTTTTATTAATTATGATAAAAGATAAAGTAGATATAAATATTGTAACTGCAATTCTTGCTTGATATCTGTTTTGTTATATGTAATTTTACTATGTTAAAGCCTTCCTTTTTGTTTAAACAGAAAAGGGAAAATGGTGTGGATGGTCCTTCTGTCTGTGTGTGCTTTTATTGGCTAATGAATAAAAAACTGTCTTGGCCTATAGCATGGGAGGGGGAAGGCAGAGTTAGAGAAAAGCTATGGATCTACTGCCTGAGACAGATGCTGGGAACTTTAGCTGGTAAGCCACTGACATGTGGCAATACATAGATTAATAGAAATGGATTCAATTAATATGTAAGCAATTGGCCAATAAGAAGTTAGAGCTAATGGGCCAAGCAGTAATTTATGTGTGATTATTTTGGGTCTAAGCTAGCCAGAAGGCTGGGAACCAACAAGCAGCACCCTCCTACAACAGACAGTAGAGGAGAAAACAAACTCATTACACTCAAGTCAATAACCAAGAAGTGGTAGAAGTTCTGGTTTTGAAATGGTTGGTAGAATGAAGACATTTAGATAGACCTTCCTTTCTCCTGAGCTCTTCACAATGCAGGCGACTGCTCTGTTCATAAGAAAGGGACTTAAGTGGCATTTCGGTTACTGAGCATTCCCACTACAGCAGGGTGGCTCCGTCAGAGGTGTCATTTGTTTCCTCCTCTCTGCCCATCCTCCCCTTCTAATCCTTTGCAAGTTTTATGACCACTCCCTTTGGCCAAGCATTCTAAATTATAGAGAAAAGCCCCTGTATGATGATAATGTTTAGTCTGGACCAATGTATTTTAGGAGTACAAGGCTCTTCTTTTGCACATTAAATGTGTAATATGTATGTATGTATGTATGTATGTATGTGTATTCACAATATGTGGGTACACATGTGTGCTTGTGCACATGGTGGTCAGAAGTTCATATCTGCTGTCTTCTTTGATTGTTTCTGTATTAATACAGAGTCTCTTAATTGAACCCAGAACTCAGCAATTTGGTTCATCTAGCTAGCTGGCTCACTCCAGGGATCTCCTCTCTTACCTTCTAAACACTGTGACTACCCAGAGGCCACTACGCCCACCTTGCATTCACATGAATGCTGGAGATTCAAACTGTGGCCTTCACAGTTGTGTGGCAGCAGGGGCTTCACCCACTGAGCCCTCTCCCCAGCCTACCTTTAAACAAATTGGGTCATAGTCATGAGATTATCTTCAGACTCAGTAGAGTTAGCAGAGTTAGAATTTTAAATAATGTTGAAACGTTTAAGAATTTGGGGACTTCTGGAGGTGGACTAACTGCATTTTGTATTGTGGGATGCCCATGAGACTCTGGGGACCAGAGATGGGATAACATGGTTTGAACATCACGTCTTCCACACATTCACTTATTGAAGAATTCTTGGCCTTCTGTTAGTGGCTCTATTTTGAAAGGTTATGAAACCTAAAGGAGAAAGGACTAGGTAGAGGCAGTAGGTATAGGCGCTGTATAGGTCTTTGGGAGTGTCTTCTGTCTGGCCCTTCCTGTCTTCTGCTTAGGTTCTTATATACCACAAGGTGAAGAGATTCCTCCTACATGCCCCCACTACTGCGATGTTTTATGCAAGTACCTGAGACTAAGGAATTGTAGACCAAACCTCCTGAACTGTAAATCTTGGGAAAGACTCCTGAAATGTGGGGGCTTCCTCCCAGACCTTGGATTAGGCACAAACCACAACCAAACACCTGTTTTCACAGACAGATCCTTTATTAAGTGGGGAAGAAAAGTTAAAGTGGCTGCTTTCTGACTCAAACAGAAAGCAGCAGCAAATGACCTTGCAGGTGTAATTTTTAAGAGGAGAAGAAGGGAGGTCTGTGTTAGAATAGGCTAGGATGTTGTGGTAGAGGGGCTAGGAGAAGAAAGGAGAAGGGGACAAGGTTAAGGGGCAGGGTTATCTGTCTCAGGAGACAAAGGGTGCTTCTGTAGAGAGAGGAAACAGACGTGGCACATGGGCCAAGGGTAAAGGGAGAAACCCGTGTTAGGATGAGGTGTTGAATTTTAATTGGGCATGTCATTCAAGTTAGACAAAGGGGGATTCTGATTGCTGGACTTTGGTAGTCAGTCTCAGGAGGAGGAAGTAGCCAAAGGGAATATAATATAATATTTTTTAGCAAGGCAGAAGGAATGGGGGAGAAGGAAAGACCTGTCAGAGCCACATCTAGTGGGCTAGTATCCCTTCTAATCTTACTGCCTCTAAAGTTTTCTCTTTTTTATAGAACACACTTTTTTCATACAATAGTTTTTTTTTAATCATAGTTTTCGCTCACTCATGTCCTCCTAGATCTTCCCCACCCATCCAACTCCAAGTCTTCTTTCTCTCTCTTTAGAATACAAACTGACCAATAAAACAGAATTTAAAGAAAAGAAAAACATATGTAGGCACACACACATTAAAAAAAAAAAAAGACACAAAACTGGAAATCAAACGACCAGTAAGGGTAAAAAAAAAAAAAAAAAAAATGTCCCAAAGGAAGCCTTATGAGACAAACAAAGAAACAAATACACAAACAAAAACAAACCAATATTGAGTTTATTTTGTGTTTGCCATCTACTGCTGAATACCAGGTCTGTCGTTAAGTGTGGTTTGTATAACTAGTGAGACTCCATTGGAGAAAAGTAATTTTTGCTTTACAAGTGATTATCAATTGGAGATGGTTTCTGGGTTAAGGATGGGGACTTGTGTCCATATCCCCTCTCAGCACTGGGGCCTCATCTGGCTTGGACCTATGCAGATGCTGTGCATGCTGCCACAGTCTCTGTATGCTCATATGTCCATCAATCCTGTTGTGTCTGGAAGACACTGCTTCTTTGGTGTCCTCCATCAGCTTTGGTTCTTAAAACCGTTCAGCCTCTACTTCTGTATAGTTCCGTGAGCCCTGAGGGGAGGGGTTTAATGAAGACATCCCATTTAGGACTGAGTCTTAGAAATCATGTCAAGTATTTTATTACATACTTTAAAAATTTTAGCAAGTATTTGGGTAGTCATTACATATACCAAACATTGCTTTAAGAAGTTGAAAATCCTTATCTCTTTGAACTTCATAACACATGAGATAAATATTACACCACGTACCTTATACTAACAAAGAAAACAAAATAGCAGCAATATGTTTGAAATATCTGAGGTATTAATGATGAGGCTTTTATTTTATTTTATGTAGGATGAGTCTCCCAGCCTCCATCATGTCATGTGCAAGTGTTTTCTCAGCCATAGTTGCTTGCTTCTGAAAATGCACTCACCATGCCTAAGCTGGTACTAAGAACGCCAGACGTGTTCTATTTGCGTAGGTAAGAGAGTGTTAGCTGCTTACATTTCCTCCATGTAGACAGGTGGCTTGGGATGGTCCTGTGCCCGATTTCCAGCATTAGGCTTGGAGGTGCAAGCCAGCTGTTTTCTACTAGTAAGTGCTGGAAAGAACGAGAATTTCCTTTCTATCAGCAATGAATGCTGGAGTAAATATTGTCTATTTTCAAATCATGGAAATTTTGCAGAGACCTAGAAGTCTGAAGTATGCATACCGTAGTGAGCAGGCCCTGTGACCTCCCAAAAGGTGTGTCCGAGTCTTAACAGTCAGGATCTGTGATTATGACTTTATTTGGAAAAAAAAGTCTTTACAAACGTGCAAATCTTAAGATAAAATTCTAAGAGACGGAAGTCAGTAGGTGGAGAAAGCCCCTGGACAATGTAAGAAGAGACTAAGAGTGATGTAGGCACCAGTGACTGAAGCTCTATAGCCATTGGAACTGGCGGGGGTGAAGAAGGGCCCTCCTGTTGCAGTTTTCTGGTACATTAAAACTTCCATCTTGAAGGGAAACTTCTCTTTTGTTGTTTTTATTGATCGATATATTTTTCCCTGCTCCCCTTCCTTCTTCCCTCCTCCCCTTCTACCCTCTCCCATGACCCTCACGTTCCCAATTTATTCAGGAGATCTTGTCTTTTTCTACTTCCCATGTAGATTAGATACATGTATGTCTCTCTTTGGATTCTCTTTGTTGTCTAGATTCTTTGTGCTTATGGACTATAGGCTTGTTTTTCTTTGCTTTATGTCTAAAAGTCACTTAAAAGTGAATACATATTATATATTGTCTTTCTGGGTCTGGGTTACCTCACTCAATATGATGTTTTCTAGATCTATCCATTTGCCTGCAAATTTCAAGATGTCATTTTTTTTTTCTGATGTGTAGTGCTCCATTGTGTAAATGTACCACATCTTCCTTACCAATTCTTCAGTCGAGGGGCATTTAGGTTGTTTCCAGGTTCTGGTTATTTAAAATAATCCTGCTATGAACATAGTTGAGCACATGTCCTTATGGCATGATTGAGCATCCTTTGGGTATATACCCAAAAAAGTGCTATAGCTGGGTCTTGAGGAAGGTTGTTTCCTAATTTTCTGATAAAAAGCCAACTGATCTCCAAAGCAGCTGTGCCAGTTTGCACTCCTACAAGCAATGGAGGAGTGTTCATTCTTGTTTGGGTTAAGGCTTTACCCCAGCCCCTGGCACCCCTATACCCAAAGAGTCTGGAATGTTTGGGTGGAAGTTCCATCCCAAGCCCTTTCCCCTAGGAGTTACCGCAGTCCAGACTCTACCTCTGAGAAAGCCCACCAAATGATGACCCCTCCCCAGAGATGCTCAAGACCACTCCCACAGGGTATTTAAACTGCCCCCCAGAGAACAAACACGTGATTTCCAGTCTTCCTTCCCTGTTTTTTCTCTGGGGGCCTGGAAGGCTGCCTGGGATCATTAGTATCCATTAAACCTGGGCTTTCTCTAATTTGGTATGATTTGGATTATTGCGTGGGCAGAAAGTCCTTGAAGGGGAACTTCTTAAGACAGGTTATTTACAAACAAGGGAAACAACAGGGAAACAAAATACTATATGGGAGTTCCTCAGGAAAGGAAATAAAAACTCAAAAGAGCTTCCACAAGTCCTTGAAACTGACCAGATTCATCACCTCCCACTCCCCCTTTACACACACACCATGAATATGTAAACAGCAAAGCCTGGGGAGTGTTGCTCTCAGACCAGGCAAGCTGGAAGGAAACTTTCAGGCAACCCCAGTCTTGTAGAATCAGAGCCGGAGAAGAAATTAACACCAGCTGAGCCTCTGGGAAGCTGTTGTGAGTCCTGGGGCTGGGCAGTTCTGTCTAGGTGTCCACGCTTGGTGAGTCATCTTTGATGCAGTCATCTTCGAGTCCTTTTGGCTCCTATAAGCAACCCAATAAAGCCCCTGGGCTCAGCAAGTTAAACTTTGCTGGGATCAGTTCTTTGGTCTGTGTCAGTTCCCAATGTGGTGAGGAAAAGCCCGTCACACACTATCCCTGCAATACAAGGGGAACACATCTCTGCCTTGCTTTGATTTAGTACATCTGGCCTCTAGAACTGTGACAGGATACACATCCATTGGCCAAAGCACTAGGTTTGTGGCAATTTATTAAGGCAGTAATAAGAAGCAACTGTACTTCAGGAGGTGAAGTTGGCAGAATCATCAGCCATTTTTCTGACTGTTTTGGTCTTTGAGACCTAGCCCTCAAGTCCTGACTTAGGTGAGTTATATGAAACATCCAAACAAAAAAGAACAGAAGAAAATGGCCTCATTTCTGTTGAATTTTGAAGTAAGGTCCAGGCTGTGCCTGTGTGTTTAGATGACATGGTCATTGTCCTCTCACTGTCTGGGAGAGCTCGCTGTTCACTTTTAGAAAGCGATGCCTTTTCCTGGTGGCAAAGTTATCAGCCAGCTTTTCAACCTCCTTCAGAGGAAATTCCACCTGCTAAAACACATTGCAGTGTGCTTGGATGACACATCCCTCTTTCTTTTCCTAAGGTTCCATCTTCGTTCTGTTACATTTTCTGTCTTGGTTTGTGAAATACCTCTAAACATGTTCTTCTGTTTCTAGACATATTTAACCCAGTCTTTGGAACCGTCCACAGGCACACGCAGCACCCCACCGGAGTAAAGAGATCACCCCCGCCCTCTCCGTGTTGAAAGCTCAAATCAGAGCACAGGAATGACGACCGTTTCTAGTAATTCCTGGGACACAGGTTTGAGACCCACAGGTCACCGTGAAACATGGATGAAGAAAACATGTCAACAAACTGCAAAGTGGAGTCAAGTCATCTTTAATGCCCAGACAACTGACGGTTTGGGTTTCTGGAACATTCCAGCCATGTTTTCCTGAAGTAACAAAGAGTTTCTGGAACATTCCTTTTCTTTTTGATTTAACTTAAATTAGAAAGTTCAAAGCTAGTGACAAATCTTGCTGTCCCCCTCCCCTTAAAGATAACCTTGAGAGGAGCCTGATCCTGGGTAGCTTTGCAGCATCCACAGACTTATTTAGGACACAGAAGGGCGGCTGCTCCCAGGAGCCCTCACCCAGATCTGGCAGACATGAGGCATGCTGTCACATACCTTGTATCAGGGCTAGCAGCATAACAAGAGCAGTCCCTCAGTCAGGGTGAAGCCTTCCAGTGGCATTTCATTGTTAAGCCCCAAGGCTTGTGTAATGCTAACTGACATTCTGGTTTATAAGATCTTATCTCACGTCACTCTGGTGGCTGGCACTGCTATTCTTAATGCTTTCGGGTCCTTGGAGGCTGACTGAACTCACTGGAGTCTGAGAGGGGAGAATAATGAGGTGAGGACCTGCAATCCATCCGGTGGGGGCTGCCCCTGTGAGAGCCTGTGTGCCAGGGGCTCCCTCACTGTCTCTTTTTTTCAGTCAGCTAGACTTGGTCCTTCAGGATGCTACCCATAGCAAGAAAGCTGGTGAGTCTGGATTCAGCTGCGTGAGTTTGGTTCAGTGCAATGAATGCTTTGATATGGACTACAGATGCGTGTGTGCGTGCATGCATGTGTGTATGTGTGTGTGTGTTAAAAAGGCCAACACTTCCTCCTATAAAATTCTGTCCTCTTTCTTCATTCCCAGTTACCCTTCTCATTCCTACTGTGTTCCTTTTTGGGCGCATTTTGAAATTCAGAGCTTGCTCCTGCTTGTATCTTGGGGTGTAGCAATCACAGTGGCAAGCCCGATTCCTTCTGTCATTAAATCACCTTTGTCAGACTGAGCCAGCTTGCCACTGGTTGTCAACTGCTGTGTTTTCTCCAAGAAAGCTTCATGTCCTCTCAGGCATCCGTGTACTTATCCAGCCTTCTACCCCTTCCTCTCTGGTTTTCCCTTCACAAATCCTTCTGTGAGCCCCAGAGGTTAGATTAGGAAGCCTGGTAGGAGAGCATCCACAGGAAGGGCAGCAGTAATAAGAAGGGGGAAATATAAGATAAAGGTGCAAGTGATTTCCTGAAGTGGTTTATCCAAGAAGAGCAGAAGAAGGAGGGGGTAGGAGAGAGAAGGAAGGATTGTGAGACATGTGGATGAGGAGGGTGGAGGGAGAGGAGCGGGAAGGATTGTTAAACCATAAAGAAAACTGAACAGCCCTCCTGTCAGTCCCCCAACTGTACGACTGAACAAGGCTCCCTGGGCAGAAGACAGAGGTAGGCAGCAAGGTGTACCAGTTACCAGTAACCTTCATTCCCCTGGTGACAGGCTTGCCATGTGCGTGCCACACCAGAAATCTCCATGGCCAAGAGACTGGTCTGTTGAACTGGGGGTAGCTGTCCTCAGGAGGCTGACTTCCTTCCTTCCCTCCGTGGTGACCTCTGCATCTGGGGAAGCCTGCTTCTCTGTCCCCTGGAGTGAAGGGAAACAAGAGGCTCCAGAGGAACAGTGAAGCTCTCATTGCTAAGGACAGTGGTGACAGAAGGGTGAGAAAGTGTGGATCCTTTCTTTGGAATCACTTCTTTATAGCATCGCATTTTTGGGTTGACTAATAGATTCATAATTTGGACAAGAAGTAGTGGAGATTCCTTGTGTCTAAACATTTTAAGCAAAAATATCTCTGAGGCTTTGCCAAGAAGACTGCCTTTGCCTGCCACTGCCACCTAAATAATGACATTTGCTTAACTGCAACATTAAAAAAAAACCCTTCTGCTTGAGCGTCTTCTCTTTCACAGCAGATGGTTTAAATGGCCTAAGCATATGCCAGGATGCTTTGATTCATTTTCCCTGAGGAACCATAGGACCATAAACACCAGGAAGGCTCAAGAGAAGAAGACCCATGTCCCTCTGCTACATAGATGCTGTTGTTGATTTTCTTGTCACAATTGGCAGACTTTTCCAGAGTCTCGTGCAAAGGCTGAAGCAGGTGAAGCCCAACAGGGGTCCTTCTGGGCACCATCAGTACCATTCTGAGGAGTAAGGACAGAGTTGGGAAAGCATTGGTTAGCTGTGGGGTAGGGGAACGCTGCCAAGTGTATGTAAGCTGAGTGTTGAAGGAGCTGCGGGTTGCATTCCTGCCACCCTGCTCCCAGCCGCCTGGCTAGCTTATGCTCCAAAATAACAACACACAAACTGTATTCATTTAAACACTGCCTGGCCCATTTCTATTAATGTGTGTAGCACCCCAAGGTGTGCTTACCGGGAAGATTCTAGCCTATGTCCATCCTGGGTTGGAGCTTCATCGCGTCTGCCCTGGCAATGAGCTGCATGGCGCCTGTCTGAGGCGTCTTACCTCACCTCCTCTTCCTCCCAGCATTCTGTTCTGTTTACTCCACCCACATATGTTCTAACCTATCAGAGCCAAGCAGTTTCTTTATTAATTAACCAATGACCTTCCTCCATCAGCTGAGTGTGCTTCTTTGCTGCAAGAAAGCACAGGTCTATCCTTGCCTAACAGGCAGGACACCCTGGGTTGGACATCCAGGATATACCAAGCATGGTGGCACACAGTTGTAATCCCAGCACCCAGAAGCTAGGCAGGAAGATTCTCATGGACACAGCAAGTTCAAGACCAGCCCGAGACACAGGGGACTCCGCTTCAGAAGGGAAGGGACTGTGCAGTGGCTTCCTGTGCAGCAGCCTATGCTGCACACGCTTGAGGACCAGAACCAATGTAAAAAGCTGGGTATGACTGTGAACACACAACTGTAACTTGAGTCCTAGGGTAGAAGGAAGAGACAGGAAAACCACTAGGGCTGCAAGCTTAGCTCCAGGTTCAGTAAGAGACCCTGTTTCTCAACAGCAGAAATTGACAGACCAGGACCTGCCATCCTTCTCTGGCCTCCACACTTACATAGGTGAGTACACACACACACACACACACACACACACACACACACACACACACACACTACGTGAGGGGTATTATGTGTGCAAATGTCAGAAGCCAATCTGATGAGAATATTTCTCCTGCTGTTTTTTTCAAGCTTGAATTGAGGGAGAGGGATCTTCCTTGGGCCACACTTTTTACACATTTGGAGTATTTATGACTCCTCATTATTTGATGGTGGCAAAAGTGTCACCTCCTTTCCACTTGACTGGGAGCTTCTGATATGTCAAACCTCAGAAGCAAGTTGATTCTGGAAGCTGGATGATGGAAGAGCTGGCAGAGGCCCGGACTCCAGAGGATGGAGGACTCCACGGTGAGAAGGTATTCAGTGCATTTTGAAGCACTAGAACACACTAGACTGTTATGCATCTGCCTCACAGGACAGAGTTGTTATCTGTCCGGAAGTGAGGTTGTCTGCTGATGCTGCAGAGTTTTCTATTGGTTCGTTCTCAGGCCGTTCAGACCATAGAAATCAGATACATAATGCAGACTTGGATCTGTTTCTGCAACCAATGTGAGCTGAAATTGCTTAACTTGAATCATTCTTTAGACTTTATGATCTTGTATCTTCTTCAAATCAACTGCTAAAGTCTCTCTCCTCTCTCCCTTTTTCACCCCCCCCCCCCGGGTAACTTTGAGTCATTTACTGAAAGGGTCCCCAAGCACACTGGTCTTACAAATTGAAGCCCTCAGGTTTAGGAAGAGAGTGTTTTTTGAGCTTAAACAAGTGTAGAGTGTTTTTTGAGCTTAAACAAGTGTATGGCAAAAACAGACATGAGTATAATCCTTTCCAATTTTTGAAGTCATGGAAAATCTCTACTTCCAGAAGAAATAATGTTAGATCAGTCTGGTAATGAAAGACCCCAGTGCTGGGGAGACTCTCACTCAAATCTCGGAATAACATGATCCCCGCAGTAACTCACGAGAGACTGTCCTTGCTGCAATCACTCGAGGCTTTAATGATGAGATGAGATGGGAACCAGTGCACTGGGGCCGAGACTCATAACCCACGCAGGGGAAGAGTTCGACCCCAAGTGACCTAGAGAAGGGGTTTTTATAGGAAGAAACCACAGCCCAATAATCCAAAAGGGTCATAGAAAATTCCGAAAATCCAGTGATGGTCACAAGGGGGCAACTCCCTGCCTTTCAGGACCACTCCCAAGGTCATAATCAGCTAGTTCCTAAAATCACAAGGGGGAAACTCCCTGTTTCTCAAGATTATTCTCAAGATTACAATCTAACTTTATCTTCAGCTAGTTTCTGAAACACAGTCTTGAATGGGCCAATCCTAGATTTTTGATTCTTCTCTTCCTGCTTGGATTTTTGGCTATTTTCTTCCTGCTGGGGAGGTCTGGATTTATCCAGGATTTTCAATAATTTGACATGAATTAGTTGTAAAAAGTCCAAATGAACATTTATTTGAAATTCTGATTCCAAATAAATTCTTTCATGATGTCAAATGAAAAAAGAGAGAGAGGCATGTCTCTTGGTGATATTCCTGTAGTGGACGTATGCAATGGTTAAATGAAAGGATTGGAACCACTTTATCAGTGTGGAAAACCACAAGAGATTAATGTTGACAAACTGTACACAGTGGTGTCCATTTGATGACCTCATGTGTCACATGAATACAGTAGAAAATGTATGGAAGAACTCATAACTTAAACATGATATTTTCATACCTCCCAAGAGAAGTGACATTTTACATAAAATCCTTGCAATTTTATTACCACCAGGCCCAGTCTCTCTTTACATATCTGTCACACACCCTGTTGAAAGTTCCTTCCTCTAGGAAGGTGTCTCCTTGTCTGCAGGATAGTCTATCTGTGCTTACTGGGCTTCATCAAGGACAGGCATAGCATCACTCTCATTGCAGTAGGGCTAACTTTTTGTCAGGGTCGGGCACTGAGACCATAATTGGCATTTGGTAGCAAGCTTTCAGTGATGCCAAACATAACTGTAAGCATTAAGGAGTCTGTAAATGATGGGCCTGCTTGTTGGGGTTTGTGTCCTGCCTGGTCCCCCAGCCGTTCAGTCCCAGAGAAAATCACACAGAGAGTCTGCATTAGTTATAACTGATTGGCCTATTAGCTCAGGCTTCATATTACCTCTTGTAACTTATATTAACCCATTGTTCTTATCTATGTTAGCCACATGGCTCAGTACCTTTTTCAGTGGGGCAGGTGCCATCTTGCTTCTTCAGTGGTTTAGGCTGGACTGGGAAAAGAGCTTCCTTCTTTCCAAAATTCTCCTGTTCCCATTGCCCCACCTTTACTTCCTGTCTGGTTGCTCCACCTATTATTCCTGCCTGGCCAATCAGTGTTTATTTAAAACATGATTGATAGAATGCAGACAATTCTCCCACACCACGAGCCCATCTGAGGGATGCACATAAAAGCATTAAAAAATGGATCTAGAGGGGCGACTCAGTGGTGAAGCGAACTTGCTGCTTCTGCAGAGGACCCAAGTTCAGTTCTAAGCACACATAGCAGCTCACAAGCACCTGTAAACCCAGTCTCACCTGAATCCAGTGCCTTCTGGCCTTGCCCTGGAGAATCCGGCTGAGAGGCAGAATGGAGATTTTGCTTCTTGAGGATAACATGGGAGCCCCAAGTGAGAAGAGCAAGAGAGTTGGGAGAACTGACCTGGACAAAGAGAAGGTGCTGGAACAGAAGGAGTACGCAAGGACCAAGCAAGAATGCCAGGACAAAAAGAGATCCCAGGTCTTTCCCTGATCTCCTAGCACCACAGAAACCTGTAAATTTTCTTGTGAGGGAGTTGGGGGTTGTAATGTCTGTTAAATCTCCATTATCCCCTGTTGCTGGTGAGAGTGCAGAGGACTTAAGTACTTTCTGGTTTGATTTACTTATTAGATTTTAAAATCCAATATATATAAAATGAAGGCATTAGCATGCCTAAGCCTACTCAATTGTTTCCCAGTTACCAATTCTTTGTATTCTAATTTCTTATGGAAAAAAAAATGTACTTGTGTTCTGGAAGAATGCGGGCAGACATCAGTTTGCAGTTTGGGCAGCTTGGATTTTAGTTATTATGCTTAAGTTAAGTGGTACCAGTTCCCAGATGCACGTTCAAGGTTCAGTGACCATAGTGCACTGCTCTAGATAAAGCATCAGGGGCAAGCTTCTCTGCCAGCACTCCAGTGCGCACGTCACCATGTAAACTGCAGATGCTCACCACAGTGAGTGACTTGTTATCATCATGTTACTTTTTTGCAAGTCTATCTGCTACTGGTCATTCTATCTGGTAGTCAGTTCATACAGGCTGAGGTGTGTAGCCAAACTCAGTCTGTGTCTCACAGTGACAAAACTATATAATATATTGCAACAAGACGTGACTAAAAGAGGAAATTGTTTGACAAAAATAAAAAATAAAATTATAGCCCAAAAGAAAAGTGGTGATTATGTGAAGGGAAATTAATTCAAATACAAATGGAGCTCTGAAAACAACTGCTCACAGTAGGACTACTGACATCACCACCATTGAGACATCCACTGTGCAGCCAGGAAAACCACATTCCTAGGTCCAGTTTATTGACAGAATAGAGGAAATGTCTATCAACTGATGGATGGATAAGCAAACTGTGATGTGTTCCCACAGTGGAGTTCTATTCAGCCATGAAGAGGATGGAATGCTGACTCACATGTGGCATGTGCGTCCATTGAGAACATTATGGTACATCTAAGAAGTCAGTCACACAAGACCACAAATGGGGGAGTCTGACCTGGGCAAACCCATACAGACAGACAGATGAGTCCTTTCCCATGGTTGGAAAGCATGGGGTGGAGGACTGGCTGCTGATGGGCCTGGGATTTGCGGAGCAGTGGAAGCTGTCAGAATATTCTAGACTGTGGCAATGGGCACAGAATCCTGTGGCTGTGCTGAGAATTACTGAGATATACTTTGAGTTTTATAACAGGAATTAAAATTCAACAAAGCTATTACTGATGAATAAGGGTCTAAGTAAATGAGTTTCTTAACTCCCTTTTCTTTACATTTATAACCGACAGGAAGAACATTTTTAATATCCTGACAAAAAATTTAAAGGTCACAGAGTGATCATTTTTCCTGTTGACTCTTAACTTGCTTAATATAATTTCAACTTCCTCAGCCAGTTTTATTGTCCCTTAGGATTACCTAGACAAATGGTTCTTAGCCTGTGGGTTGCAACCCCCTCAGGGGTCATGTATTAGGTATCCTGCATATCAGATATTTACATTGTGATTCATAACAATATCAAAACTACAGTTATAAAGTAGCAATGAAATAATGTTATGGTTGGTGTCACCGCAGCATGCGGAACTGTGTTAAACAGTGGCAGCGTTAGGAAGGGTGAGGAGCACTGGTCTAGACTCTCTTGATCAATTTAGCAGAGAGTTCAATACCAGCACTTATTAGTCAGTTTCTTTGCTTAGTATTTTTGCTAACTTGTGTGCTAGCAAATGTAAACAATGCAAAGTATACTCATAGCCTCTTGCATGCTAGCCGCAAGTCTCTACCTTAGAGGCACAGCTTAGCCTGACCAGTTCTTTTATTGAGCAGTTGAGGCTTGACAAGGATGATTTCTGTTAGCAAAAAGGGTGTGGTGACAATTTATACTGGAAGTCGAAACCCCCATCTGTTTACTAAGGCTATCAAACTGTAGCTGATGAGGGAAACGGTCAAGCTTAATTATGACTTCAAACTTCATTAGCTTTCATGTTTAGTCACAGTCTAAGCAAGCCGCCATTGTCCCTGCTGCCTGTTATAAGGTACACCCCTCAAATACGCCAGCACTGGGGAGGGTGGAAATTACAGGATTCTCGCTCCATTTGACTCTGCTAGCGTAGACTCCACTGTAGCACACTGGAAGTGCATTCTCCTCAACCTTTGAACCTGATTGGAATCTGAGGGCAGCTTCAACCTAGTTCTCAACCTTCCTAATGCTGCAAGTCTTTAATCTAGTTCCTCATGTTGTGGTGACCCCCAACCATAAAATTATTTTGTTGCTACTTCATAACTGTAATTTTGCTACTGCTATTAATTGTAATGTAAGTATCTGATATGCAACCTCTGTGAAAGGGTTTCTTTGCCTCCAAAAGGATCTCAACTCACAGGTTAAGAACAACTGAGCTAATAAGAACAGAAGCTCCAACTGTTGCAGGAGGAACTCATCTTCTGGAAGTCTGACTGAACTTAAGAGGACTCCAAGCTCCAGATGAGAGTTCTGCTCCATCTGCTGACACCTTGATTTCAGCCTTGACAGATTCGGAATAGAGAATCCATGCCCAGACTTTTAACTGTCAGAAACTAAAGGTAATAGGTGTCATTTTAGCTAAATGGGGTTTGGGGCGGAAGTATCTGCGTTGCTGAAAGAATTTATCCTTTAGAGCATGGTAGGAAGCAAACAGGCTCATTAAGTATGTTGCAAGCATAGCAGTACCGTAGAACACCCATGTCTGTGATGGGCTGCTGGGGCAGGCAGCATCTGCCTCCTGGAGGAGTCCTTGGTAGGTGTGGTTAAACTGCTTTTTATGTGTTTCCTGGCATGTAGCTCTTTCCTCAGAAGCACTGGCCTTGGGCAGCTAGGGTGCAGTTTCCCTGCCGTGCACATGGGAGCAGCTTCTGCAGAGAGTGCTCTGCCATTGGGGCAGACCCAAAAGCACATTTGTTGTTTTGTTTTGAAAACATTTCCTGGATCATACTTGCCTTGGGGGCTGCTTTCTTTCTAGTCTCAATCACGACTTACATTTATCATCATTTATTATACAGGAGTAGAAAACTTTCACATCCGATGACAGTTGTCCACACAATCCTGACTTTGCTTTCTTACAGAACTTTTGTGGGTACCTGTCTGGAGGGGAGGATGGGTGGGTTTGTCCCTAGTCCCTACCGAGTCAGCTCATTGTTACTTCCTCTCCAACATGCCCATTATGTGTGCTCCATGGTGTCTAGGAAGATTACAGGGGAGAATACGTATTATTCTGGTTACTATGTTTATTGTGAAGATTAACTGTCTTTGACTGTCTTCTGCCCATGTCCATGAAACCATGACAGTCACAAGCTCTTTCATGGCTTCTGACTTAACCATATGTCACCATTTGTATATCCATCTTAGTTACTTTTCTAGATGCTGTGGCCAAATACCTCACAAAAATTAATTTCAAAGAGAAGCGTTTTATTGGGGCATATAAGTTGAAGGGATATTGTCCATCATGATGGGGAAGGCACGGCAGGAAGAACAGCAGGACAGCTGGTTACATTGCATATGTAGGGAAAGTGGGAGCAGAAAGTGGACAGGGAGTGGGAACAGGGTTATAAAACCTCAATACCCAGGCCCCAGTGATATAAGGCTGTACCTCCTGAAGGTTTCACAGTTGTTGTGAGATATTTGATTACACTGTGTAAAGATATGTCACTGTGAGAGGGATAATAAAAAGCTAAACAGCTAATAGCTAGGCATGAAGTGTAAGTGGGACTTCTGGACAAAGTTCTGGGTAGAAAAAAGGAAGATTTGCCAGCTGAATGCAGAGAAAACAGGACATACAGGAGGAGAAGTAAAGCCACGAGCCAAGTGACAGCCTGTAGAGCAATAAAATGGGTTAAGTTTGAAGAATTAGTTATAAACAAGTCTAATCTAAGGCCCAACTTTGATAACTAACAAATCTCTATGTCATTTGGGAGCTGGCTGATGGGACAAAGAACAACTTCTTACTTATGGTGTCAATGTGGAGTTTTGAATATTCAAACATGGGGCCTGATAAAGTTAAAAAACACTCTTCAAGGAGCCAAATATGGCCTCCCAGTCCTGCAGTCTCTCAGGCAGGTGGTGGTTGGTACACAGAAGTGTGGCTACTGCCTGTGTGCTGGTGCCAGCCACCAGTACCATATGCCAGCATCATGCATTAAGCTGAGCCATGGGGTGGCTAACATCAGTTTTAAGATTTATCTCACATGGTCAGAGAATGCTGGAGGTGCTTACTAAAACCACGTCCAGACAGACAGACAGACAGACACCTTCTAAAAAGGTACAGTATGTTAATTGCTTAGGTACTAAAGAAAGAAAAGGAAATGGATATAGAAAGTCATAAAAAGTACTTTAAAAATAATCAAATAAGGTCTTGAAAGAAAAAATAAAGTAATATAAAAAAAACCATGAAGATGGGAAGTAGACACCATGTCTGGATCCTGTATGTTGCTTTGTTGACTATAAGTTTTTTGAATGCTGCTGAGCAAATGACAGCTGCTGAGAGTCAATGAATTATGGAAGGGACTCCTGAATTAAACCAGACTATATACTTTAGAGATGTCTTGGCATCGAAATGGAAGTTGAAAAATATGTTATGTTAGGGGAGAGGTTGTGCTTTTGTTTCTACAGAAAACAAAAAGCTATGGATTCCTTCAAAGTTCATCAAGATTTGATTTGACTAGGGAATATCTCCTGAAAATCTTTCCTACAATCACGAAAAAATAAACAAAAGAAAAACTATAAGATGGTGATGTATAAGCCGATCCTTTGACATGAGAGTAGTTCTGAGATGGGATGAAACATGATAGATATTGTTGGCTACAGTGTCCTCATGACTTGTCATGTCATCCTTTCATAAGGCATGGATAGAGATTTATATTACAGTTTGGTTATACAGTCCAAATAGACTTATAAAGTTAACAGATGCCTTTTACCTGCAAAAACATAGAACAAAAAAATCATCTTTAACTGACTTGTGCATACTGCACATTCCATATTTTTGTTAATGCAGATATATATGTTACCATTAAGTTTGTGTGTTTTGAGAACAAAAAGGATCAGACACCAATAAAGACAAGTATCCCAGGTGATCCAACCTCTCATAATGCCTCTGTTGCAGTTTCCTCAAAAGTCTGTATCCAGAACAACTTCAAAGTGGCTAACAATGATGATCCAGCCTCACAGACTACTCCAGCCAGGACATCAGTTAAGTCCTGCACTTTCCCATAACACAGAAACTGGACAACAAATGATATAGCTAGCTCTCCCAGGACTTTACCATTATCCCAATTTTCTCAGGGTCCCTAAAGATGCTGTCACCCATAGATACCAGGAAATACTTTTAAGAACATGATACTCACATTACCAAGAGGTATGGTAGATGGTTTTTGGTAATTTGGTGGATTATGGATGTTTGTCATTGTTTAGGGGGGTGTTGGTTACTAGGTGTTATTGGTCATGGTCAGGAAAAAAAAGCTGAACAAAGGGGATTAGATTTAAGTATTTCTTTTTGAAGGAAAAATGGGGGATGGGATAAAAGGGTAAATTGTTGAGTCTACTTTTGAACAACCACTAGTCTCAAATATTTTACATTGGCATGGATTTTTGTATATTGATACAAATTTGAAGTTATTTTTGTTATACTGTTTATATTTTCTACTCTTGTTTAAGGTATTGTACCTATGCACCACCTTTAAAAATGTAATATAAGTTCTAGTCCTTGAATTTAGGATAATGAGGAAATACAGGTTAGTAGTTAGCACACCAATAACAATTAAATTTGTAAATATTTTAGGTATGTTTTCAATGTCAAACAAAGATGTATTTTAGAAAGGTGATCTTCAAACACATCAAAGACCTACAGAATATGACATGTAAAATGTTTGAATAACATAAGGCTTTTCGTGATGGTGAGACATTTCTGCTCCTAACAGCACCAATTTACTTCAAGAAAGGATGATGGACATAAAAGAACCTCCAAATGGAGTTTGCTTTTATTGTGGCAAAGTTAACCACTGGCAAAGAAACTGCCCATGCCTTGACTATTGACAGTATACTGTCCAAACTGGGGAAGCAGGGCACAAAAGAAAGCAACTGCTGAACTTTGCTATGACAAGGTAGGACATTCCTTCAAAATTTCTGCTTTACAGAAAAGTTTGTTAGATATTCTAACCTGTATATGGAAAATGTGTGCCCCAATGTTGCAGAGGAACCTTGGGTGACTCTCCAGGCAATCAGATATTTCTGTCATTTCTATAGTTTTGGAATTTGTTAGTTCTATACTTACTGTTTACTCAGGTAATAGTGTATCACTTTTGATCTCTGGTGGAGTTGAAGATGAAATAGTTATACTTTTCCTTGCTACAAAATTCAGAAAAAACTCACAAAAGAGGTATAAAGCATATAATGTTGAGAGATATAAAAGCTTAAACTGTTTATCTAAGAAAATTGTTCGAGGTATAAAAAGATTTTTTTAGGATAGTAATACAAGTTAGATAAAAATGGCTTAGGTATAAAACTTTGAACTTATCACAATAAGATAGATAATAGAGTAATTTCCCCACATTTGATAAATACAAATGGACTGGCTATTATAAATGTAATTCTTACCTGATAACTTTTTTTTATTGTATATAGGTTTACTATGTTAGAGTTAAAACATTTTCCTTTTTATTTAGACACAAAGGGGGGAATTTGAAAAATATTTGATTACACTGTGTAAAGATTTGTCACTGTGAGTAGCTTAATAAAAAGCTAAAAGGCCAATAGCTAGGTAGAAGGTATAGGCAGGACTTCTAGAGAGAGAGCTCTGGGAAGAAGAAAGGGGGATTCGCCAGCCAGATGCAGAGGAAACAGGGCGTGCATGAGGAGAGACAAAAATCCATGAGTCAAGTGACAGCATCTAGATTACTATAAATGGGTTAATTTGAGTTATAAGAGCTAGTTAGAAACAATCCTAAGCTAAGTCTGAGTTTTGATAATTATTAAGAAGTCTCTGTGTTGTTATTTGGGAGCTGGCTGATGGGACAGCAAAAGACTTGTTACACACAACCTTCATTAACAGTGCCACAAACTGAGGACCAAGTGGTCAGGCACATGAGTCTATGGGGGAACGTTTTATATCTAGACAACAATTCCATCTGCTAATTAGCATTTGGATTGTTTCCTTCAAGCTATTATAAGTTTGGGTGCTTTAAATATGCATGCATTTGAATGTATGTTTGCATGAACATATTTTTTTTCTCTTGGAGAAATATTTAGGATTATATAGTAGGCATAAGTTTTATTTTTTCTAAATGTTCAATCTGTATTCCCAAATGCTCTTGATATTCTTTTTATTTCCACCAAACGATGGCAGAGGCCCAGTTTTTCTACATGCTTGTCAACTTTTTACAATTTCAGCCATCTTAGCAGTTGTTTGATGACATTGCATTGTGATTTCCGTTTTCTCTAATGACTGATGTGCTAATATGTTAATGTCTACATATCTTCCTTTAAAAATTAATCACATTTATTGATATGTGTGTATGTGGGCATGCCCATACCACAGTGCATCTGTGGAGGTCAGAGGACAACTTACAGCAGTCAGTTCTTTCCTCTCATATGTGGGTCCTGGTAACCAAACTCAGGCCATTAGGTTTGATGACAAGTAAGTGCCTTTGCCTGTGCAGTAGTCTCACCAGTTCCCACCTAATGTCTTTGGTGAACTTTCTACTAAATATTTTGTCCATTTGGGGACACACAGCTATTTCAGTTCTAGCGAGATAGCTCACTCCATAAAGTGCTTGCCACATAGTAGAGAGGGCCTGCGATTATTCTCCAGCCTCCACACACACAAATGCATCCACATGAGCACACACATTGTACAGACATTTAAGTATCTGTTTAAAATCATTATTTGCTAATTAGTCTCTGTCATTGATAGATCTGTCAATCAGATCCCCTTTCTCTTGATTATAGATCATATCTTGCTTCTGCTTATGACTTACTGCATGTGACAAGTTATGAACACTATGTAACTGAGTTGATCATTTATGTTTTATTGGATTATTAGCTAGCATATTATATTTTGTTATGTTGGCAGTTCAGATGAACTTGATATTCCAATGTTGTTGAAAGGCTTGCAAGGAGAGGCATAGAATAATAGGCTTTCCAGGTTCTCTCTTGGGTGTCTGAGTCAGTGCTATTGTTTTATCACTAGGAATGGGGTTGAACAAAAGGCTCAAGGAGCCCCTATCAGATCCCTGCTGGCAATCTTCCCTGAGAAAACTCACCCTTCATGTTTCAAATGTTTTCGTAGCCTAGTCTTCTGATTTCTGTCTTCTTCACTCAGCAGGATCACCTGCTTCCCGTTAGTCTCCCTCATTCCATTTTACCAATAAAGACTTAGGAACAAGATGCTGGAGTGAAAACCTGCTAGCTCAGAGAGGCATAGAAAACATCCAACTGCTTCCTCCTTGCTGTCATTCCAGAAAGAGAGCTTTCTGCTATGCTTTCTCAAACAAAAACCCTTTCTTCTGCTTCCTGTGCATCTCTCTCTCTCCATCCTCTTGATTCCCTCTTACTCTCCAGGCTATTTCCTGTCAGCTGGTTGGTTGCTCTGCCTCTTGACCTAAGGTTGATTTTATTTAATCCTGTTTACAATATTCAACAGGAAGCTCTTGGATTAAAGGGATGCCCTAGGGCTGAGCCACACCACAGGTAGAAGCAGGTTTTTCCAGTAAATGATACAATCTCGGGGTTCACAGTATGATCGCATATCCTGTGCCACACCTGGAAAGTGGCAGAAGTGAGAAGAGTGTTACAGGTTGTGCCTCTTACAGGTCGCAGCCTTCTGCTACCTTTGCCCAGTTCTGACATTGTATCATCACAGTTTAGCTTTAGATGTAATCGCTGCTATTGTTGATTACCACAGAAGGGCTGGGCTGCTTGCAGTTAGTCTGTCATAGCCAGAAACAGAAATTCTAAGTATGCTGTTGGGAGATTTCATCCAGAAAAATAGGTCAGGTGATAACTGAGATGCAGAACATTGGTGTAAGGGTCCCCCTGCCTCCTGTGGGGGTCGTCCCCTGATGACTAATGGGAAAAGGGGCTACAGGAATGGATTTGGAGACATTATCTTCTTCATTTTGACTTTTAGCCGATTAGTGAAGCTAAAATGTTCCTCTATCTAGCTCCAGTAACTTCTCCAGCCAAAACAATCACAGTTCAGAACGTAATTTCAAAAGAAAATCAGTTGTTAGTCCAAGAAGACTTTAATGTGCTTATTAGGAAAATATCTTAAAGGATCATTAAAGGTTGAAAAATGGGTATCTCTGGCAGAAAGCGGAGTTGAGGCCCTAAATGCTACGGCATCAGCTACATAGGCTCTCATTTGTGTGGAGGCGAAATAAAAGGACCCAGGAGACTAGGTACAAGTTTCTGTTTTGTTTTGGTTGCTGTCAGCCTCAGGCAGGTGTTTTGATCCCAGGGGGGCTTGTGTGTGTGCTTCCTCCTGGCAAAGAGGAGGTTAGACAAATGCCATCTCACTGTGCAGAGTGGGATTACAGTCATGTCCCACTGATTTTGGCTTTTACATGGGCTGTGGAACTCCAAACCAAGGTCCTCAGACTTATGTGGTGAGCACTTTTACCCACCGTCCTGGCCCGTAAATATAAATCTTAATCAGGAAGAGAAAGATTCAAAGTATTAAAATAAAAAAGGTGAGTTTTACATGTGTGTAGAGCAAATGGAATTGCTCAACTAAGTTTTCATAAGACCCCCCACCCCAACCTCCCCAGGCCTGGCTACAATCAACAGCTACATCCGCTCAGGACGCCTCCAGCCCATCACACAGCAGACACAGGTCCTCTGGGCTTCTGCTAAGTTTCTCTTCCCGAAAGGCATGATGCCAGCTTCGCCTAGCCTGCCTCCGGTTTTGATTCTACCCCCTGTGCCCGTTGGTTCCTGGGCAGCCCGGAGTGGTGCTTTTTGGGCGTCATGCTGTTACCAGAGCATCTGGCCGCTCTTCCCTCACAGTGAGAGGACTCAGGAAGGGAAAACGAGGTCAGTTTTGCGGCTTAATTTGCTTACTATGTAGCATGCCAACCATGAATCTGTAAATTTTGCAAAACAGAGTTTAATCCTGAGGTGCGGATTTTGTGGCGATAAAAGAAAGTCTAAACACATCTCCTGCGGGGCAGGACCTGCTAAGCACCCCTCCTGCAGGACAGGACCCAGGTTGTTTATCTGATCAAGACAATGGTGGGAGGTGAGGGAAAGGCAATTGATGGCAAGGAAAAAATGATGTAATTGGTGGTCTGCGCATGTGTAAACAAATCTCGTGGTTTCTCGTGGGGTGCATGTTCAACCCTACTTGCACATTAAGTTTTGGACTCCCTATTGGTAAAATGTTACACTGCACGGGTACAAAGGAAAGGTAGGTGGTTTCAATCAATATAATGAAGACAAAAGTAACCTCCAAGTTGCTGAGATACAACTAAGAGTCAACACCACCTGCCGGCATTAGACATGCTGTCTTCAGCAGTTAGTTAATGGGAGTGTGCTCTTTAGGTCATACAGGGCAATGGGTGGAGAATATCAATTATGTAGACGTACGTGAAGCTAGAGAATGTATTAACTCACTATTTACAGCCAACCTATTGTTTTGTTTTGTTTCAGGGGGTTGTTTTTTTTTTTTTTTTTTAGTTTTGCTAGCAGAATTGTAAAAATGTTTTTAAGCTTAAAATATGACTGATCAAACATTGACATCAGCTTGGGTTGCAAATGACCAAGGAAGCAAGTGGTGTGGCCCCTGGGATGTAAGAAGCAGCTGCTAGATGGCGCTGCTGGGAAAACCTTGCACAGTTTGGCACAGTATGTAGGGGAATGTGGTACAGTAGTGGTGTTGGGATATCCTGACTTATTGGGAAGCAAGGACATACTTAGGGCAGCAATAGGACAGCTCTGGGGGAGGGGGTAGAGCCACAATAGGACAGCTCTAGAGGTTGGAGCTACAATAAGACATCTCAACCCTGGAGGAAAGGTGTCCTATCAAGAAGCCAGGCTACCTGAAGGTGGGGTGCAATGGAGGATGGTCTCCTGGCAGGATATAGAGATTCTGCTCCTTTCCTGGAGAGCCGCTACAGCTGAGTTCTGCTCTGTTCCCTCAAGGGAGCGTCCTAGCAGAGCTATCTGCTTCTTCTCTGGTCCAGGATGTTTCTTCTGCTAACACTCTGCTAAGGAAAGCCCCCGGCAGAAGTGTAGCAATCTTCTCCGGCTCCACTGGCCTTGCTCAGCCCCCTTAAGGAGCATCCTAGCAAGGTTCTTCTGCTCTGCTCCACTGCCTTGCTGAGGCCCCCTAGGGAGCGTCTCAGCAAGGTTTGTCAGCTCAGTCCCCTAAGGGACATCCCAGTCAGGTTCTTTTGCTCTGCTGTAGTGAATGAAGATTGTCGCCCAAGACTCTTTTGAGAAAGAGACTCATCTGGGAAGGAGGAGTCCAGGAGAGTGGCTGCCTCTGCCGCTTAATGGCAGCTCTTAGTTGAAAGGGTGGAAAGGCTTATATAGGGCTTCTTAGGGGTGGAGTTTTTCCAGGGAGACGGGAGATTGGTTAGTGTTTCCCTGCTCCGGGATTGGTCAGTGTAGCTGGTCAGGGGCAGAGATGGCTCTGACATCATGGCCAAACTGTGTTTCTTTCGCTGGTCCTTTTTAGCTCTGTGACTGTAATCTTAGGACCAGGGCATATTTCTTTCACTGGCTCTGATTCTACGGGACAAAGTGTGTTTCTCTGACACCAGTTTCAGAGCCAGGGCACGTGTCTTTAGTCTGGGGTTCAGGGATAAAGATGTTTCTCTCCATGGCCCCAGTCTCAAATCCAGAGTGTGTTTCTTTCTCTGACTCTGGGTTCAGAGTCAGAGTGCTCAGTGATTGGTCAGTTTCCTGCTCCAGTTGTCCCTTTTACCCCACACAGGAGGTTCTGCACTTTCTTCAACAACAGACAATAGAAGTCATGCCTAAAGGTTTAGAAGATGACTCACAGTTGAGGCTGAAGGCCATGACCTCAAATGAGAAAGCTATGTGGTTACACCTATACAGTGACCTTCCTAAGGCTGTGGAGCTGGCTTACTACTGCGTTCATACCTGGAACCCCACAGCCCTCTGTAGTTCTAATTTCCGATTAGAGATCCGATGTTCTCTTCTGGCCTTTGAGGGCACCATGCATGCATATGGTACACAAAGACAGCAGGTAAAAAAACTCATAATTATAAATTTTTAAAAAATTAAAAAATTGGACTCTTGCTTAGTTTTTTTTTTTTTTTTTTTTTTTTTGGTTTTTCGAGACAGGGTTTCTCTGTGGTTTTGGAGCCTGTCCTGGAACTAGCTCTTGTAGACCAGGCTGGTCTCGAACTCACAGAGATCCACCTGCCTCTGCCTCCCGAGTGCTTGGATTTGCTTAGTTGTTTTTTGTGTTATTTTCATTATAATGTAAATCTAATTGATAATCCCTTATGTGTAAAATGAAGTTTGTTTTCTCTGTATGGCAAAAGTAGTAATTTCACCAGGATAAGAGAAACAAGCAAAGGCTCAGTGGTTGTTGCTTGGGCTATTTAAAGAGATTTCTCATTATAAAGAAAGTTAACTTGGCAGAAAAGCGGAACATTGATTTATAAAGAAAACCATCTTAGAGAAAAAGCGGCTCATGACACCTCACAGTGAAACTGCCGTGGTGGTCCAAAATTTCATCATTATCTTAACACCTGAAGAAGCCATTATTCTTAGTTCTCCTTCTTTCCCAAATTAAGAAAAAGCAGTCACATTTTGGTTGCGCACTGAATTTCCTTCAGTTTTAAAATGGATATGGAAGAAGTCTTGTCACTTGTGGATGAACCAAGAGAATATGTGTCTGGTGAGAGCCCCAGGTGCATAATCTCAGCAGTGCAGGGAATCCGCAAAATTTCAGGTTAGTTGAAGCAGAGTCCTCAGCAGCGACCAGGGATCAAGGATATAGAGTTTCAGTTGTACAATGTGATTACTGTTACTAATGATGTATATTTGAAAACAAAGAGAGTGGATTCTAATGGTTCTATCATACAGAGAGGAAGGAAGGGAGAGAGGGAAGAATGAGTTGGGGAAGGAGGGGGTGCAGAGAGAAGGAGAGGGTACAGAGGGGAGGAGGAGAGGAGGAGGAAGGAAGAAGGCTATGAATATGATAATTATTTTGTCTGGTTTTCCTATTGAAGTAATAACCCTGGGACCGAGGAGTCAGCTCAACAGTAGAGCACTTGCCAGCAGGGCATACGGATTCTGATTTCACTCATGTGAAAACTGAGTGGCTGGAGCTCACCTGTCATCTCAGTGAGAAGCAGAGGTGGAATTCTCAGAGCAAGCTGGCTAGCCAGGAAACAGCAGCTTGGAGTTCACGCAGAGATACCCTGCCTTAATATGTAAGTGGAGAATGGCCAGGGAAGGCACATATTATCACCCCTGGGTCTACACGCTCACGTACATGTGCCCCCATATGCAAACGTGCACCCATACACATGCACACTACATATACTTTCAAAAACAAAACTTCCCAGATAACCCTGACCTCACCCCCTTCATTCCTTCCCCTCTTCCCCTCTTTCTTCTCCTGCAAAGAAAGTGAGGAGGTTGTCTAAGAATGATAAGCTAGTTTTATATGACATTTACTCCATTAAAGTCATATACTGCATCATATAGGCACCAGAAAACATTACCCAGTCAGTTCTGCAACTGTATCAGTATTCCCTGAAGGTAAGTGCCTTTGCTTCCTGTCCTGTTGCTGTGACAGACTGCCCTAGCAAAAGCAACTTAAGGAAGAAAGGTTTATTTGGCCTTCAGTTCCAGGTTATATCCATCCCTGGGGATGTTTTGATCTGGAAACTTGAAAAGCAACTAGTCACATGTATCCACTGTCAAGAGCAGAGAACATAGATGAATGTATTTATGGTCCATGCTCTCCTCATTCTGCCCAGGGTCTAGACTCTACTGTTACCCACATTCAAGGTAGGTCTTCTCACCCCAATCAAAGCAACTAGGAAATTCCCTAACAGTCAAACATAAACTAGACCAGCAGTTCTTAACCTGGGGGGTCAGATGACCCTTTCACAGGGGTCGTATATCAGATATCCTGTATATCAGATAGTTACATTATAATTCATAACAGCAGCAAAATTACATTATGATGTACCAAAGAGATAATTTTATGTCTGGGGGCCACCATAACAAAAGGAACTGTATTAAGGGGTCACAGCATTCTGAAGGTTGAGAACCACTGCTCTATACAATTCTCTCATTGATTCCCAAGTGATTCCAAATTGTGTCAACCCAACAACCCAACAAAAATAGCTGTCACAACAGCACTTCTTACAAGGCCCTATGACCAGCAGATGAACCATATGCTGGACTCATTTGTGTGAACAATGGGCTGTCATGCATCTAGACTGGACACCCCTGGACCCATGGCTTTCCATTCCCTTCTCTTAACCACTACGACGGGTGCCATTAGCATGGGTGCCTGTAGGAATTTTGTGTATCTTTAAAAGCTTCTCAATCCTGAGAGGCTGGGAGCCCTTCTGCAAGATTAATAAGCAATATAGTATCTCTGTGTTTCCTCAGCCCTCAGGACCCTTTCTCCTGATTCTTCCTTTCCCCAGTTGCTCCCTGTCACAGCAGCAGCTTCAGAATTAAACTCCAACTGTAAAACAAATGAAGCAAAGGCAGGAGGGGATGAATCATGAACATATGGGAGCAGTCTTGTTTGACAGCAAATCAGCATTCTTTGCAAACAGGCAGTGGCCATATGTGGCAGCGTGGGCGTAGGAGGAGTCTTTAAAGTATGAGCGATAAACTGTGAGAAAGGCCTGAGATGCAAAGAGCTCTAATGACTCGTTTGACAGGGAAAATGAAGTCTCTAAGAAGATGGCTATTTCTGATCATTTCTTGCTTTATTGGGGTTTTTAAAACCATTTGGTGTGTGTGTGTGTGTGTGTGTGTGTGTGTGTGTGTGTGTGTTTGATTGTACATCTGCCAGTGTTCATGTGTGGAGGTAAGAGAACAACGTCTATAAGGGTTCTTGGGATCAAAATCAGATTTTCAGGTTTGGTGGCATGCATCATTACCCACTGAGTCATCTTTCTGGCTCCCCTGCCCCATGTTTCTAAGGCAGGTTTCACTATGTAGCCCTGGCTAACTTAGAATTCACTATGTAGACCTGACTGGCCAAAAATTTACGGAGCTCTTGCTGCCTCTACTTAAAAAATGCTGCAATTGTGGGCATGTGCCACCTCATGAACTTTATTCTTTAAGCCAAACATCTGTAGGGAGAAGCCTAGAGGGACTGAGAATTCTTGTATTATGTATTATATGGAAAAGACAGGAAGAAAGAAATCTGACATATCAACATAAAGTTTGCTGTCAACCCCATCTCCCACCTGTCGGCTCATTCCTAGAGAAAGAGGTGTAATAAATATGTGTGTGTTGCTTTCATTGACTAGTTCACTCAGTACTTATTGACCAAATGCCAACTTCTCTGGAAAGCCTTGGGTATTAAATGGTGAGCAGCAGTTCAAGGATATTCAATAGTAGGCAGAATTGTCACAATCCCAGCATTCCTGGAACGTCTAGTCCAGCAGGGACATAGTCATTGATCAATGACGACACAGGCAAACTGAAAGCCAGGGCTGAGGAGATGGCTCAGAGGGTTGAGTGCATGCTGTGGAAGTGTGAGGACGCGAGGTGGCTTGTCCAGTCCTAACACAGACTGCTGTCCCAGCATCTGCTTCCTGGAGACAAGATCCCTGGGGCAAGCTGCCTGGCTAGACTAGTTGAACTGGTGAGTTCTAGGTTCGAGTGAGAGACCCTGCTTGTGGTAGTTTGCATGAGAAATACACCCCAGGCTCTGGCATTTGGACATTTGACTACCAGTTGGGGACATTGTTTAGGGGAGTTTAGGAGGCATGGCCTTGCCAGAGGAAATATATCACTGTGTGATATAGTTCATGTCGTTTCTGCTTCTCTCTATGTTGAGGGCTTTGGCTTTGAAAACATGACCTCTCGGTTTTTGGCTTCTGCCACCACCTACCTCTTCTCCACCATCGTAATTGATTCTTGCCCCTTTGGAACTGTAAGTCTCCAGACAGTTTTTTTCTTAAACGAGTTGCCTTGTTTATGATGTTTTCCTACAGAACAGAAGTGTAACTAATGCACTGCCTCGTCTTGCATGATGGAGAATGAGAGAGGCAGGTACCTGATGTCAACCTCTGGTCTCACATGTGATGCATATGTGTACATATATACCTTCCCACACACATGCAAACACATACCACCTATGCAAAAAGAAGAACATCCATAGTCTGTACTGCCAAAGAGAGAAGTGGGCAGCCAGAAGGCTGAGACAGGAATACAAGGCCTAATATGAGAGTTGGGTTAGACTTCCCTGGAAACAGATGGAGCTGCAGCCCAGCGAGGAAACATTTCAGTGGGGGCGGGGGGGACATAGGAGTGTTCATGGCAGAAAGGCTTATGTGTGCTATGGGCTGGAACGGATGGAGTTGGAGTGGCCTCAGGACGTGAATGAAGGACAGTAAAGGACAATTCCTGAGGCATAGAGTACAGTGACCAGGACAAAGAGGAGAAGCTTAGAAATCAGAGCGGGGCTATGGATGAGAAGCATGTGCCCTCCGTACCTGCTTCTCTAGTCTGGTCCCAGATGATATACTACAAAGACGAGGCTATGATAAGAGCTGGCAGCATTGTCTGCCGGAGCAGCGCTCTAGGTCTCAGCACATAAGAGTTAAACAGAAATGGATTGGTCCACCTCACAGCCTATCAGTCTGGGTAGGTGGCAGGATGATGGGCATCAGGACAGCAGCGCAGGATGCTCTGAGATCTTAGCAGTGCCCTTTTGTGGTGGGAGAGGCAGAGACCACTGGAACGGTTTCCACTGAAGTTGCTTTGCCCCTAAACATTTCATTAGGTGCCCTTGACTTTCAAGCTCCCTCCCTCTGTATAGACACAGAGTAAGAATAGGACTTCTGGCAGGAAGACCAATGCTCACTCCTTCTGAGTGCCATGTCCTTGAGGTGTTCACTATGTCAATGAAACAATAGGCCCTTGGGGAGCCCTAGTGTTTTTCTCTCTACTAATCTACCAGGAGGGTTGTAGTATTGATATTTCTAAATTAACACCCCTTTCCTTACTAACCCAATCGCTTCTAATATGTTACAGTTCATCACTTCTACTAGTCTTTTTTTTTTTTTGCCAGTTGAAGACAGAAAATCTATGAGCAGTTTTTCAACGTGAGGCTGTTTGCATGTCAGTGCTGCCGCCAGCTTGAGTTTTCATCATTCTCTGCATGCCTGACCCAATCAGTTTACAAGTTAATGTGCTTATCTGAAATCAAGAAGTCACTTGTGTTTGTCTGTAGCCTAGCAACCAACCAAAGCCATTCACCCAGATACTGGGAATGGTTGGATACTCCTAAAGTCCTACGTCAGGAGTTGTTCTGAATTAGCCTAGCCCATTCCTGAAGACACACAAACCCTGCCTGTCAGCAATGAGGGTCAAACATATCTCTACACTGTTACTCTCTGCAGCCTGAGAAGTTCTCTTAATCTTCTAGGGACATCAGTTGAAGCCTAGCCAGGATTTGTGACTTCCAAACAGAGAACTTCATGATTTTCCCGAATAAGACAGAATTTGAGATTTTTATTAGGGGTATTTTAATATAGACTTTAATCATGAGGATTGAGAGAGACTGGGGGAAGGGGTAAAATAGCCTAGTTTGGATATGGAACTTTCCGGGGAAAGTTGCAGCTGATTTTCTTAGCATTAGATATATATGCCATTTTGGTAACTATGTCTGTAAAGACAGTTAAGAAATGTTTCTTCTTCTCTTTTGTAATAAGTGAGAGCGTAGCGAGGCTCTGGGGGTCCCTTGCATGGGATTACGACCTGATAGGAAAACCCGGGATCTGCTAGGGTTGCACAAGGTATTTGATACGTGTCCTTTCTCTAGTAATGGTGTTTCTGGTGCAATTTCTGAGAAACTGTAGCTGATTCCAGGAAGGGAGCAAGGCCTTGAGGAGGTGCTGGTTGGGCTGGAAACTACATACCAGAGGCCCCGTTTCCATCTCTTCTTCTCTGATTTTTCATCTTCCTGCGCTGCTTCAGGAGAGCTGTACAGGCCGTCCATGAAGGACTGCTGTGGTAAAGCCTGAGTCTGCTGCTCTCTCCACAGTCCATACCGTGGACAGGCTCTGAAGTGCCTGAGTCTGCAGCTCTCTCCACGGTAGGCATCGTGACAGGCTCTGAAGTTCTGTGTCCACACCCAACGAAGGCATAGCACTCACACCTGCTCGGTTTCTGCTCATCAGAAGGTCTGGGGTCAGATGAGAAGATGCGTGGGCTCTGTCAACTTTGGTGTTCATGGGTAGGAGGCCATCACTACCGCATATGTGAGTGCATCACTCACTCTGGGTTTGCCCTTCCTTTCAATTGTGCCTTTTGCCTTGTGACTCTGCCACCCCCTCTGAAGGACTTGCTTCCGTGTGTCAGTGGTTCTCAACCTTCCTAGTGCTCTAACCCTTTAACACAGTTCCTCATTTTGTGGTAACCTCCAACCATAAAATTATTTAATTGCTACTTCACAGTTGTAATTTTGCTACTGTTATGAATTTTTATGTAAATATCTGGCAAGCAAGATATCTGCTATGCAACCCCCAAAGGGGTCCTGATCCACAGGTTGAGAGCCACCATATTAGCATGCCCTATATTAACATGTATTGAGAGACACCATATTAGCATGCCCTATATTAACATGTACTGAGTTGCTTCACCCATTAGAGCATGACAAAAGTCTCAGTATGCCGAGTGGAATTCTTAACTTTGGCTTTAAGTTACCTGACATGCTTCTGCTTGTTATTGTACACCGTGCCAATTTCTAAGAGAGGAGAAGAGCCTGTCCAGGCTAGGTCTCTGCTCCCGGAAAGAGAATGCAGAAAGGCTCCAGTCTAGCTGAGCCAGACCAGACCAGCTGGTTCCCAGCTGACTTGCATGCATGTGAACAGCCCCAGCAAAACTTAGCAGAGCTCTCTGAGGGAGTTAAACCCTGGGACTGCGGAGTGAGTGGCACAGAGCTTTTGCTATTTGTTACGGTGTCTTGTTAGTTGACCAAGTCACCCTCCACCCTTCTGCTCATGCTGCCAATCAAATACGCATGGGTTCACAGAGACTCTTGTATCTTCTAGGGACAAAGACAAGAGATTTTGGGTTGAATTGGTGTCTGGTCCTTTTCCCATGCTTTCATAAACTCTTTCCTGCTTGGTCCACTTTCCAAAAGTAATTGCTCAGGGGTTGCAAATAGGAACTGCTGTGCACCACAGGCACAGCACAAATCTAACAATTAGTGTGTGTGTGTGTGTGTGTGTGTGTGTGTGTGACAAGCAGTCACCGGGTATCTCCTCATACCTCTATGCCTTATATTTTTGAGAGTTTCACTCACTGACCCTGGGCTTTATCAGTTCAGTTGGGCAGTGAGCTCCAGAGTTCTGCCTATCCCTACACTCTCTACCCAGTGTCAGGGTTACAGACACACTGTGCCTAGCTGTTACATGGGTGCTGGGGGTCCAAACTCAGGTCTTTATAGAGCAGTTGTTATATCAAATGAGCCATATCCCAGCCCCACAGTAAGTTTTGCAGGTTTACTTCTGACTGTAAGTGGGGAATCTGACTGTAAATAGTGGGGAGTCTTTCAGAACCACATGCTTTATTCTTTTTTTCCATTTTTGTTGAAAATAGATTTTTTCCTCACATAATATACCCAGTTTATGGTTTCTCTTCCCTCTAGTCCTCCCAGCTCTTCTCCATGTTGAAGGAGCTACAGGCTGAGTTCCTGCCACCCGGCTCCTGGCTGCCTGGCTAGCCTATGCCTGAAATAACAACACACAAATTGTATTAATTTAAACACTGCCTGACCCATTAGTTCTAGTTTCTTAATGGCTAATTCTCACATCTTGCCCAAACCATATTTAGTAATCTGTGTAGCACCAGTCTTACCGGGAAATATTCATCATGTCTGACCTGGCAGCTTGCTTCATCGCGTCTGCCCTGGAGAGAAGAGGCATGGCGTCTGCCTCACTTCCTCTTTCTCCCAGCATTCTGTTCTCCACCCACCTATGTTCTAACCTATCAGGCCAAGCAGTTTCTTTATTAATTAGCCAATGAAAGCAATAGATATATGACTCTCCCACATCATCTCCATGTATTTTTCTTCCTGGATCCACCCCATTCCTGTCCCTTATTAGAAAACACATAGGCTTCTATGGATCATAATAGCATAAAATATAATAAGATAAAACAAAAACAAACACATCAGGATTGGGCAAAACAAGCGGAAGGAAACGAACCCAAGAGAAGGTGTAAGAAACAAGGACTTCTTCATTTGCACTCAGGAATCTCATAAAACCACTAAACTGGAGGCATAATCTACACGCAAAGGATCTGTAGGGTAAAAAGAGAATAGAAAAACATATACAATTAAAAAGTTAATAAGATAAAATTTATGAAAGGAAGAGCTTTGAAATAACACTATGAGACAAAGAACCTCCAAAAATGCAGTTGAGTCTGTTTTCTGTTGGCATCTCCTGCTGGGTGTGTAGCCTGCTCGCAAGAGGGGTTTGTTTCCCCAGAAGGGCACCCTTGGAAGAAACTGAATTTTCATTTTAAAGTAGGTTATCATTTGGAAGCTGGCTTCTGGATTAGAAATGGGGAATGTGTCCCCTTCTCCTTTCAACTCTAGAACTACAACTGGTATAAACCTTGTATACCCTGTTCATGCTGCCTCCGTCTCTGTGCTTATGTGAGCTCTTGTCATGTTGACTTAGAGAGCCTTGTTTACTTGGTGTCCTCCATCAGCCCTGGCTCTAAAATTCCTTTTGACTCCTCTTCCATAGGGTTCCTTGAGCCCCGAGGGGAGGGATTTGATGGAGACGTCCTATTTAGGGGTGAGTGTTCCAAGATCTCTTACTCTCTGCTTAGTGTCTGGCTGTGGGTCTGTGTTTGTTTCCCTCTGCTGCAGGAGGGAGCATCTCCGATGATGACTGAGCAGGGTATTGGATCTACAGATATAACAGATGCCATCAGGGGTCATATAACTGTTACTTTCCCCCCTTTCTTTTTATTGTTTTTAGAATAGTAGTATTTGGTTTTACTCTAGGTTCCTGGGCTATCAAGTCTCAGGTTTTTAGCCACCCAAGCAGTGTCAGGTATTGATGTGGGATTGGCCAGGTGCTAAATCTGAGCAATAGGTAGGGCAGAGTCAAGGAGATGCCTTGTAGCTACTGAAGGAGAAAGACACGGGAATCTTACAGGTAGGCCACAGCCTTGTGATGACACACTGATTAATAGAAATTGGTCAATTGAAGCTGTGAAAGCTTGTTAATAGGAAGCCTGAACTATAGGCCAACAGTGTTGTAATTGCTATAGTTTCTGTGTGATTATTAGAGTCTAGGCAGCTGGGAACAAAAGAGCAATCTCTGATGACAAGGTATTGGTTACATCTTGTGGAGTGGCACTTCAGTCAAATCAGAGACTGGTTTGTTACTCTCACAAACTTTATGCCACCATTTTGCTAGCATATCTTGCAGGGGGCACCATTGTAGATCAAAGGTTTCTGATTGGTAACCTGCAGAGTACTTTCCTGCATCAATAATGAAAGTGTTGAAGGACCCATGTGGGCACCAGCTCAACGTCTCCATATTCAGTGAGTGCTGTAGGTATTGTTTCCAATAGTGGAGCCTTGCCAGAAGTTTGTGGAGAGCAATAGCCCTAATTGTTTGGGGGTTCTCATGGGACCCCTTGACCAACAATTCAGTCAGATATAATCTATTTCCAGTACTGAAAGCTTCATTTGAAGAAAGAGATGTCCAGATGGACTTTTTTTCTCCCCCTTTATTTGACAATTTCATTCAAATCAGCTTCACATATGTAAATATTTTTATTTTTTATGTCTGCTATATTGTTTCCATAATACCTCTCAACTGACCAGTAGTTTTAGCTGTCTCTCCTCATATTTTCTTCCTTTCCTCTTCTTCCTTCCTCATCTCCATTTGATCCTGCCATTCCAGTCCATCCATAAATATTCTATTTCCCTTTATATCTGTCCACACACCCTTCTCCCAGGTACTCTATACCTAACCTCTGTGGTCTATGGATTGTAGCTTGGTTATCATTGACTTAATAGCAAATTCACATATAAATGAATACATTTCATATTCATCTTGCTGAGTCTGGGTTATTTCACCTAGGGTGTTTTTTTCTAGTTCCATGCATTTATCTGCAAATTTCATGATTCTAATTTTTTTAACAGCTGAGTATTACTCCATTGTATATATGTGCCACATTTTCATTATCCATTCTTCTGTTGAGGAGCATCTAGGTTGTTTCCTATGTTGGGATGTTGTGAATAAATCTGCTATGAACATAGGTGAGCAAGTGTCCTTGTGGTTGGATGGAGCATCCTTTGGTTATATGCCCAAGAGCAGTATAGCTGGGTTTTGAGGTAGATTGATTCCCAATTTTCTGAGGAACTGCCATATTGATTTTCATAGTGGCTGTACAAATTTGCACTCCCACCAGCAGTGGAAGAGTGTTTCCCTTGATTCACATCCTCAGAAGCATGAGCTGTGACTTCTGTGTGCTTTTAATCTTAGCCATTTTGACAGGTATAAGATAGAATCTCAAAGTTGTTTTGATTTGCATTTCCCTGATTACTAGGAACATGTTTTGGAGTGTTTCTCAGCAATTTGAGTTTCCTCTTTTGAGAATTCTCTATTTCGATCTGTATCCCATTTTAATTGTGTTATTCAGTTTCTTGATATCTAGTTTTTGAAGTTTTTAAAAATATATATTTTTGATATTAGCTCTCTATCAGTTGTACATCTGGTAAAAACATTTTTTCATTTTATAGGCTGCTGCTTTTTCAAGATGATAGTGTCCTTGGGTGTGAGGGGATGGACAGTGCTGAGGGGGGGCACAGGAGAGAGAAAAGCCAGAGTGTTCCACCAGGATCTGTTTAGCCCTTTGGGAATAGGTACAGAGACTGAGGAGAGACCACAACAGGTGTTCTTCTCTAGAGCTGGGGATGATACCCTGGAGACTGGGCATGCAGGAGAGGCTGCAGAGTGAAGACCTGAATCCTGCCTACCTGCGCTGGCCTACTTGCTTCTCTGTAAGGCTTAGCTGGGGCTTTTCCAGAGAATGCCTGATGGAGTTGGGAGCTGGGATAAAGCATGAATTGGAGTAAGGAAGTTTGGAGGGGAAGATCTGTGTGATCCACTGGATATGCAGCAAGGGGTGCTAGTGTGGGAAGTCCTTCTGTCTATGTTTTGCTTTTATTGGTTAATGAATAAAGCTGTTTTGGCCAGTGGCTTAGCAGAATAGGGCAAGGTGGGAGTTCCAAGCAGATAGAGGAGGAGAGAGTAGGTGGAATGAGCAAGAAGCCATGTAGCCCCACTGGAGACAGATGCCAATCACCAGATGGAATTTTACTTGGTAAACCATAACCACATGGCGATGCACAGATTAATAGAAATGGGTTAATTTATGATGTAAGAGCTAGCTAGAAATACACCTAAGCTATTGAACAAACAGTATTGCAATTAATATAGATTTCTGTGTGATTATTTTGGAAGTTTGGGTGCCTGGGAAAATGAACAAGCAGCCTCTCCCAACAAATTGGCACTCATTAAATGAGTAGCCTCTGATGACAAATTGGCACCAAAGTGGTCAACTAAGTCCATTTAAAAACCCGAGAGAGTTTGAAAAGGAATTCTAGACACAAAGAAAACAGAGTTAACACAGCTTCTTGCTCTGTTTTCTGGTGAAAAGCAGAGACATGGCTCCTTTAAGAGGTTTCCTGACTCAGCTTTAGAAGTAAAAACTTCCTGGCTTCTTTAAAAACCGGCAGCTTCCTGGTTTGCCATCATGAATGGCTCTGACTCTTTCAGGAGATCTGGCAATGTTGCATTTAAATGGCATTTGTGAATTGAGTGCTACAACTTGCTTAATGGCAACATAGACCCACTCTGTGCCTAAAAATGGAGCAATGTGCATGGCTCTCAGAGGCAGGGAACATACCTCTACCATGTTGGACTGGGTAGAGCAGAACTACAAAGTTGGTCTTGGCCATGCCCACTTAGTATTTTAAAAAAAAAAAGAAGCATTCCTGGTCAAAAAATAATTACAGAAATGTACGCAATAAAGACAAATCTAGATGGAAAAGACTCCTAATTGTGTCACAGTGTTGGGTAAATATATGTAGGCCTGAGAGAGGCAGGAAAAGAGTATAGACAGTGATAGATTAAAGTAGTAAAGATAGTTAAATAAATATTAAACTTGTAGAAAAGTAATAGAGTAAGAAAAATAAGCCATGTAAAGATGGAAAATACACAGAGAGTCTGGATTATGTATATTATTGTGTTTTCTTTGAATTTTTTAACTGTGAAGGAGCTAAGTACAGAGAGATATTTCATAGGCTGCTGAGCTAAACCAACACATATATTTTAAAGGTATCTTGACTTCAAAATTTGGGACTAAGGATTTGTTGCTTTGAAAAAGATATTTTTCTTTGTTTCCACAGAGGATGAGAACCTGTGGATTCCTTCTAGACTAATGTGCTTTGATGGACCAAGACCCCATGGAAGGTTGCCATGAACACCCCCAAAAATTACTTTGCCTGGAGAGATGGCTCAGAGGTTAAGAGCACTGACTGCTTTTCCAGAGGTCCTGAGTTCAATTCCCAACAACCAGATGGTGACTCATAGCCATCTGTAATGAGATCAGGTGCCCTATTCTGGCCATACAGAAAGACAGAACACTGTAAACTTAATAAATAAATAAATAAATCTTAAAAAAATACTTTGCCCACCAAATGTAGGAAGCAGTTTGGAGAGAACAACATCCAAATTCCCAAAATGATTGTTTATAAATGTTTGTTTACATTTAAAGGGGTATGTGCTATGGTGTTAAATACTTTGAATTGGTATGGATCTTGGTTTATTGAAACAAATTTAAGATAAATTTTGTTATATATATATACATATACATATATATGTATATATTTCTTTTCTTGATTAAGGTATTGTGTTTGTGCAGATCTTTTAAAAATGTAATGTATAATTAAGAAATACAGGTTAATAGTCATCTATAATAGTCAAGCTTGTAGTCATGTTAGTTAGGTTTTCTAGATAAATAGAGATATATTTCAGTTATATAGATAATCTTGGGGCTGGAGAGATGGCTCAGAGGTTAAGAGCACTGGCTGCTCTTCCAGAGATCCTGAGTTCAATTCCCAGCAACCACATGGTGGCTACAACCATGTGTATTAGGATCTGATGCCCTCTTCTGGCCTGCAGGTATACATGCAGAGCACATAAAAATATATAAATAAATAAATAGATAATCTTCAAACTTTTCAAAGACCTATGGAATATAACATTTAAAATGTTTTAAGAACTTAGGACTTTTCTCAACAATGGGACACATCTGTTCCTGGCAGCATTAATCTACTTCAAGAGGATGATGGGCATTGAAGAGGCTCCTTATAGAGTTTGTTAGCCATTTTGACAAGAAACTGCTCTTGCCTGGACTGCTTGAAGTTATGTTGTATAAACTGGACTTGCAGGACCACAGAAAAGTGACTCCTGAAGTTGCCTAAAGAAGGTGAGACAGTCCTTTGGGGTCTCTGCTTCAGGAAAGAGTCTGCCAGACATTCTGCAGGACACAGAAGAAAGTGACTGACAAACTGCCAAAATAGGTGGAGCTAGCATTGAAATTTCCTGTTTCATGGAAAAGTCTGCTGGATACTATGGACCTATGCTGAAGATGGATACCCCAATCTTCACCAAAGAAGAACTTTGGGTGACTGTCCAGGCAACAAGATGTCTCTGTCAGTTCTAGAGTTTTGGAAGTTTCTTACAATATACTTTCTGTTAATTTAGGCAATATTATATCCTTCTGGGGTCTTTGATGGAGTTGAAAAATAAATAGTTATAGTTTTCCTTAGTTATGATAAATATAAAGTATATACAAATATTATAACTGTAATTCTTGTTTGATACATGTTTTGTTATATGTAATTTTACTATTTTTAAACCTTCCTTTTTATTCCAACGGAAAAGGGGAAATGGTGTGGGAAGTCCTTCTGTCTATGTTTTGCTTTTATTGGTTAATGAATAAAACTGTTTCAGCCAGTGACTTAGCAGAATAAAGCAAGGTGGGAGCTCCAAGCAGATAGATGAGGAGAGAGTAGGTGGAGTGAGCAAGAAGCCATGTAGCCCTGCCAGAGACAGATGCTGGACACAGGATGGAACTTTATCTGTTAAGCCACAGCCACAGGCATACACAGATTAATGGAAATGGGTTAATTTAAGATGTAAGAGCTAGCTAGAAATACGCTTAAACTATTGGCCAAACAGTACTGCAATTAATACAGACTTCTGGGTGATTATTTTGGGAGCCTTGGTGACCTGAAAAATGAACAATCAGCCTCCCCAGCAGGAGAAAGAGAGGTGGCAGCAGGTCTTCTGCTACAGAGCTGGTCATGAGACTAGGGAATTGGATTTCAAGGAATGGAGGGAAAGGCAAAAATTCATACTTTCTTCTTTATTTAATGATTTACCTATGAGTTTGTGTAACTTTGTGCAAGGAATTGGGGGAAATTAACAGCTTTCAGTTTTGGGAATCTGAGGTAGCTCTGGGACAATTCAAAGTAACACACATATTGAAAAGGTACTGCACATAAGGTGTAGTTAAAGCCCTCAGAGGAAATGGAAATAAGCAAGACAAATGGTTCCCTCTTAAATATGGATTCAGAGAAATGAAAACAAACTACTTGTGATACTGGTTTTGCAGATTCTGCAATGCAACTTCCTGGGAAGTTTTACATTCCGAAATCCTAACAGAAGTTTGAACTTTAACTCGGTGGCAGAAAGTATGCTTGAAATAGTTTAAGTGCCGTGTACAACACGGGGAGGGGTGAGGGAAGCAGAGACAGAGCAGGGAGGGAAGGAGAGTGGGAGTGGAGTGGGAGAGAGCCCTACACAGTCTGGCTGATGGGACTTTCCTCTCTTCTTGTGCTGTTACAAAGCCAGATGAAGATCACAAGTGAGGTTGTCTTAGAGCTGACAAAATGAGAACATGAATTGCAGGACACATCTGCATCATGTTATGGGCTCAGTAAATGTTTCTCTTCAATGACACAAGGGGGATTTCATGGAGGAGCAATTCCTGTGAGATCAGAAACATGAATTTCATTAAGAAAGGCTAGAATAAATACTAACTTAGGGCAACTGAGTCCTAAGGTTTCTGTCACCAAAGGGCTATTTTATGACCTGTACCTTAATCCGTCCTATATGACTGTTAAAACAGCAGTTCTCAAACTGGGGGTCATGACCCCTTTTGGGGGTCACATGACTCTTTCACAGCTGTTGCACATCAGATATCCTGTATATCAGATATTTACATTATGGTTTATGACAATAGCAAAATTACAGTTATAAAGTCACAGTGAAATAATTCTATGGCTGGGGTCACGAGAAACTGTATTAAAGGGTCACAGAGTTAGGAAGGTTGAGAACCGCTGCTCTAGAGGATTTTGCTACTCTATGGCTGGGGATGCATCTTAGTGGCAAAGTGCTGGTCTGGAGCTTGCAAGGACTGGAGTTTGGTCATTAGTACAAGGAAAAGAAAGTAAAAATATCTATTACTGTAAATTTGCATTTTTTGGAAAGCACTTGATTTCCCAATTTGAACAAAAGTCATGTATTAACCAGATTTCTAATAAGATGAAATAATTAGTATTCCATATCAAGTTAGTAATTATATGTAAAAGCCAAAAACTTTACATATATTTTAGTTCATTTATGATGCAGCTCCTGGGAATATTTAATTTTTATTAGGATTTTTTAAAGGATTTTATTTTTATTCATGTGTGTATGTCAGCATATGCCACATGTATGCAGGTACCCAGAGAAGTATATAAGGTAACTGGATCTTCTGAGCTGGAGTTACAGACAGTTGTGTGCTGCCCAACATGGGTGCTAGAAACTATACTTCAGATCCTGGAGAGCAGCAATCACTCTTACCTACTATGCCATCTCTCCAGTCCCCCTCTTCGGATTCCTCAACTTCGAACAAGGATTAATTCATGGGAGCTATCATCCTATGTGAAAGACATATTATTAAAAAATACACACATTGGGACCAAGAGGCTGTGATTCTTAATACATTTTTCCAGACCTTGGGGCAGATGAGGACATGTGACAAAGTATGAGGGAGGCGATTGCTGGAGAGTCCTGAGTATGGAAGAAGCGTAACTTTCATGGCTCAGAGAGGAAGCCACTATTGAATGCAATTGGATGAGTCCTGTGGCTTTGGCTATTGACGATAAAAAGAAGTTATATATGTCATAGCTAAGAACAAAAAATACATAGACATGGAGGCTGAAGAGATGGCTTGGCAGTCAGGAGTACTTAGTGTTCTTGTAGAGGCCCTGGCTTCAGTTCACACCCACATGGTGATGGCTCACACACAGCCATATGTAACTACAGTAACAGGCGGTCTGAAGCTCCTCTGACCTCCTTGGGATCTTGTATGCATAAAGTGGACATATATACACTCAGGCATGCACACATGCACACACATACACATACACACTTATAAAAAGAATCTAGACATGTTATAGCTTGCATGTTCATCTTTGGTGCAACTGCTGCCAATGAACCAATTCTGGGAGGAAGGATTAAGATCCTTCATTCACCCTGTGATTCTAGCATGAGGTTCCAGGAATGTATTGGGAAACAGCAAGAGCTCAAGTTCTAGAGTCAGACCACCTGGATTTATACTCTGACTCCATTACATTTAGTTTTGTGCCTTTAGGTGAGTGCCTGGTATATTCAACCTTTATTTTCTTGTCTATAGTTGAGAAACTAGTAACTGTGTTAGGAGGCATTGGTAAGGATGAAACAAAGTCATTCTTGAAGTTGTTTTTTGCATGGTTATCAAATCTTAGTTTCTTTTGTATTTGTTTGGAAATGCATATTCAAAGAGACTTTAGGAAGTATAGAACAATAAATTCATTTTTTCAAAATGTCCATTATGTCCTATGATACCAAACTGGCTGGTAATCAAGACCCCAAAGAGATAGCATATGCTCCAGGCACCAGCATTGTCTTGGCCATGTGTGAGTTTGACTTGACAGTAAATATAAATGACAGATGCATCTGGTGCACGTACTCTAGGAGGGCAGCTTTCCTGGAATGGAAGCTCCGCAACGGCCAAAACTGAACATTGTTCATGCACAAGCAGCAGGGGCAGTGAGCAGGGGAACCGCCTTTCAGAGGCAAGTCCTGAGACCCATGGACAACACTCAGCAGTGAATCTCAGCGTACAAGTCATAAGATCATGGATGCATGGAGTTTTCCTAGCAATTAATTGCTTTTAATCAGCCAGATTTGAAACCAGCATCATAGGAAATATTTTTCCAATGATAGTGCATGTTTGCCTACTGAAAGATAAGGAGATGTTGCCATGTTATTTTGGTCTGTTTAAGTATGTTTGAACTATATTCAGCTTGCTTTACACAGTCACCATGGGAGGAAGGTCCTTTTCCACAGGAGGAGTAAGAAACTCCACATGGCACTGAAATCTCATCTACTAGACTGCTAATTTGTGAATGGGAAGAACTTTTATCTTTTAACTATAATTGGACTCTACCAGGTCCTTATTCTATATGAGATTTGTTATTATTTCTCCAAGAGTCTTTGACAGTCACAATCTGTCTTCTTTAGTTAGAAGCATTCTTCTTTCTTATTTTATGTGTGCTTACCCAACAGTTTTATAACAGGCCAAATAGTTCCTACAAATGAGTAATATTTACCATTTCTCATCCTCTGTTTTTTGAAGATTGTTAGGGAATATTGGCAGGATGCCATTTTCTTCATCCAGTTTGATCCATAGAATGGAGATTTGAATTCATTGTCCAAATGAGATGAAGGCGAACATGCTAAAGACTCATCTACTTTTAGATTGGCATGGCAGGTATAAGCTGTGCCCTTCTGTTATAGAATATTATATTTTGATGTGTTATATTTGTTTATGTTTTGGAATATTTGTTCCATGATGCAAAGATGTGTTGCATTCCTTTATGTTGCATTTATTTAACTCTGTGAAGCTGTTTTACTTTGCCTATCTAAAGCACCTGATGGGTCTAATAAGGAGTTGAACAGCCAATAGTAAGGCAGGAGTAAAGATAGGCAGGGTTTGAAGGCAGAGAGAATAAATAGGAGAAGAAATTTGGGAACAAAAGATTGAGGAGCAAAAGAAGAAGGAGGAGAACACCAGGGGCAAGCCATACAATTACACAGCCCCACAGTCAGACAGAGTAAGAAGTAAAGATATACAGAAATAGAAAAAGGTAAAAGCCTGGAGGCAAAAGATAGATGAGATAATTTAAGAAAGATGGCTAGAAACAAGCTAAGCTAAGGTCAGGCATTCACAAGTAATAAGTCTTCTCTGTGTGTTTATTTGGGAGCTGAATGGTGGACCCCCAAAGACAAAAAGAGCAAAGAGAAAAACAACAACTACACCCCTCTCTTCCATGGGGTAGCACACATAGTGCACCCACTGTCCTTCACTGGTCAGGACATTTCAGTTCTCCCCCTGTGGCTCAGCCTTTAGCCTTCTTGAAGATTCCCCGGCCCACCCTACAAACCTTCTAATTCTCCCATTTTAAACAGGAAATCACCTTCAGAAATGCACAGGCAAAGTAGTAAAACTGCTATGTTCCACTAGGAATTGGGTCTATTTTATTACTTAATGTACTTATTTATATGTTTCCTCAAATTAACAACTAGTCAACCACCTCTCATAAGGATGGCTTTGGTTATCTGTGGATCCTTTTTTAGTGGCTTTGATTACAGCCACTCACTCATTTCTCATTTCACAGATTGGGCAGTTGTCTTACAGTCCCACCCTCCCTCAGGTGCTGCAGGGCCTGGGACAAGACTGTCTCAAGTGGCTTCCACTTGAGGTTGAATAGTGATTCAAAGTCTTCATGTTGATTCTGAAGAATGCAGATTATGAGGGAGGGGCTCATTAAGGGTGTAAGTAGTTATGATGAGGCCATGCTGGTGGCCAGTCTGTCCACCGTGCTGACACTCACAGAGATAAAACCACATCACAACAGAGATGATATTGGCTGAAGTGACTCCAAGCCAAGGAATGCTAGGAACTTTTGGGACTGCCGGAAGCTGAGAAAAGTAGAGGGTAGACCACTCTCATCTTAGTTAGGGCTTTATTGCTGTGAAGAAACACCATGACAATAGCAACTCTTAGAAAGGAAGGTATTTAATTGGGGTTGGTTTACAGTCTGTTGTCATCATGATCGGAAACATGATGTCACACAGGTAGGCAAGGTGCTGGAGAGGTAACTTGAGAGTTCTACATCTGGATTCACTGGCAGCAAGAAGAGAGAATGACACTGGTCATGGCTTGAGCATCTGAGACCTCAAAGCCCAATCCTAGTGACACACTTCTTCCAACAAGGTCATAATAGTGCCACTCCTATGAGCCTAAGGGAGCCGTTTTTATTCAAACCACCAAAGCCTGCCATGCCCAAGGGCCTCCAGAAGCAAATAAACTTAGCTTACACCTTCCATTTTGGACTTGTTGCTTCAGAACTGTAAGGGAATATGCTGTGACTTAAGTCACTCAGTCTGTGATGTTTGCTGGAATGACTTTGGGAAATGCACCTAGATCTCCACATGCACCTAGCTGTCCATCTGGATGGCTGCAAGAGCTTCCGTCTCAGCTATTCCTCTCTCTCCTACCCCATTCTTCCCCACCAGAATACTTGGATCTTTTATACAGATGCTTAAGCTTCCAAGAGAGTGAAGGTTGAAGTTTCCAGGCTAAGCATGGACTAGATTAGAGTTCTTACTGTATTATTTCCAGTGTAGTCTGCTGAATACATGACAGATTGGTGAGCTAGCTTGGCCTTAGGAAAGGAATGGACTCCACATGTCCACTGAAGACTAGCAGGGAAGGAAAGTGTCCCACTCCCTCTTGTCCACAGTGAGCCAGCAGGGAAGGAAGGGACCATATCTGTCCACAACGGACCAGCAGAAGAAGCCGTGGTTTCCCATCTGTGAGTCAGTTTACAAAAGCATCACAACCACTGGGTCTGAATGTACACACACACACACATACACACATGCAAATACAATACACACTCATGTTATATTACAGTTTAGGCATTTTTATAGTGTGCTTTTATTTGGGTGCACATATGTTACGACACACATGTGGAGGTCACAGGACAACTTGCAGGAGCTGATTCCTCCTTTCCACCGTGTGGGCTTCCAGAGATCAAACTCAGGCCTGACAGCAGGCCCGCTTATTCAGTAAGCAAATTTCCATAGCCTTTGGATGGATATTTTATTGAGGGCCTCTGAGTACCAGCCTCAGTGACCCCTCAGGGTTCAGACAGGACACTTACAGCAAGCGGGCTGGCTAAAGGGATCTGAGGGTGAATGAATCAGCTTGTATACGCTGTCTTCTCATGTCCCTTTATTCTTCCAGTGTTCTTTCTTTCTTTCTTTCTTTTTTTTTTAAAAAGCCATTTATTTAAAAAATTGGTTTGTCAAATCACATCCACGAGCGGAAGAAACACAACTATTGAAATGGCCCTGTGATACACACAGCAGTGGGGCATTCACACGGTACCTCCAGTTTATATACCCACACAGACACCATTGGCAATTTTCTGGCAATAGCAGGGATACCACACATGCATTTTTTAGGGTCAAGAAATAGGTAAGACTGACAAAGTGGGTGCCTGTTGTCTTACCTGTGTCTCAGGGCTGGGATGGCTGTGAAGCACCTGGGCATATCTGAAAAGGGTAAATAGAGGAAGGGGCTGTGATTTCTAAGAGGGGGAGAAGAGTTTGTGTGTTAACTTTGTTTGTGTGGTTACTTAAGCTAAAAGTTGTAATTGAAAAATGTAGAAAAAAGGGAAGAAAACAGGGCAGTGCTGTGCATTCTCTGAGTACTTTCTTCTACTTCCTAGGTGGCTGGGAACACAACATTGTGGTAGCTATGGCAACGAACATAAGCTGTAGAAGAAAAATGGGTAGCATTTGTGTTGTAGGAGCTGCGGGCTGCTTTTCGTCCCACCCAGCTCCCTCACGGCTAGCTTTACAACAGAAATAACAACACACAAATTGTATTCTTTTAAACACTGCTTGGCCCATTATATCTAGCCTCTTCTCAGCTAACTCTCGCACCTGGGCTAGCCCATTTCTAATAATGTGTGTAGCACCCCAAGGTGCGCTTACCGGGAAGATTCTAGCCTATGTCCATCCTGGGTCAGAGTTTCATCGCGTCTCCCTGGGAGAGGGGAGCATGGCGTCTGAGCCCACTTCCTCTTCCTCCCAGCATTCTGTTCTATTTACTCCTCCCACCTATGTTTTAACCTATGAGGGCCAAGCAGTTTCTTTATTATAATTAACCAATGACCTTTCTCCATCACATTTGCTCCACATTAGCATTTTTACAAAATGTTAGCTGGTTAAAGAAGATCTCTCAGCCCTAGAGATTGCATCTTCCTTAGCTTAGATTAAGGGTAAAAGCTATGGCTATGTATTGTAAAAATCCAGAGCCTGGCAATTTCAGCCTCTGCGCCAAGTGATGGCTTTGTTCTTGCTGACCCCCAAGTGAGAAGAATTTACTTTTTCAGGGGGCTTTTTCAAAAATACAAGGCAACCAGTATATATTCTACATATAAAGTTTATACAGCCAAATGAAATGTCATCCAGCATAACAATATATGAGAGAGTTACACTCAATAATTGATTAACACACTGCTGGGCTTTTGGGGATGAGCCCCACTATGGAAAAGGGAGTGCTATGGCTTCACAAAGTTTTTACAGAAATGGCAGTGACTATGCAAAAAGCAAATATTCCCAATGCCCTGCAATCTGGCTGTCCTCCAATGAAATGTGTGACCCCTGTGGATTAGCTTAGTGATTCTATCAGCTGTATTATTGCTGTATAATTCTGTGGACCATAGTAATATTTCTTTTGCATTATGGAACCTTGTGATATGAATTTGACAGGATATAGAATCAATGAAGATAAAAGACTTTGGAGGTGCCTATGAGGGACTGCCTTAATTGGGATGGCCTCTGTACATGTCTAGGAGGGGTTACCTTGATTTGGTTAACTGAGGTGGGAAGACTGACTTAGTGGCTCCTTTCCCTGGGCTGAGGTCTTGAACCGAACAGGCAGAGAAACCCTGCTAAGCAGACCATCATCCATCCTTGTTCCTTGATTGTGGAGACAGTGGGAGCAGCCAGCTCAAGCTCCTGCCAGTGTGGTCTGAGCCCTCCAAGTGGGGCCAAAGAAACGTTCCTTCCTGTTATCAGCTTCGTCATGACATTTTATCCCAGCAACAGGAAAAGTCAATACAAACCTCTTACTATGACTCATAATATAATTTTAATAAGTTTTTACTGGCAATCTTGTATCTCTAAGACATCTCTTTGAACGTTGACTCCACAGACTGTCACACTAATCCCTGTCAGATATGCCATGAGAAAGTCTAGGACCCAGGATTTGTGGTACTAGGTACAGTTGCCCATAGGAAAGATAGCCTTGTGGAAACAGTTTCTTTGCAGTAAGGATAAGCTCTGACTACAATCCACACCATTCCCTAAACTAGACTTTGGAAGATGATGGTGGGTTTCTGTGAAAGATGGGAACTACTGATCTGATCCAGGCATGGTTACTTCTGCTCCAAGGACAATATGGGAAAGAAATAGCTAACATCAACAGCTGAAACTTGAGAAATTATTTCTCCCTCCTCCCTTCCTCCCCTTTTCCCTCCTTCCTTCTCCCATTCTCTAGATATTCAGGTATGTCAGGCTAGCCTTGACTGTGTTATACACAGAGGATGACCTTGAATTCCTAATTCCCTGGCTTCCATTGCCTGAGTTTTGCAGGCCTGTACTGCTAGGCCTGGAGTATACACCGTTGGAGATCAAACTGATGTAGAAGGAAGAGCGGCTGCGTAGAAGGAGCTGCAGGCCGCTTCCAGTCGCCCAGCTCCCAGCCACCGGCTAGCTTTACTCAAAATAACAACACACAAATTGTATTCATTTAAACACTGCCTGGCCCATTAGTTTCAGCCTCTTATTGACTATTTCTCACATCTTGCTTTAACCCATATTTAGTAATCTGTGTAGTACCACGAGGTGGTGGCTTACAGGGAAAGTTCTTAATCTGTGTCCATCTCAGAGAGGAGAGGCATGGTGACTGCCTCACTTCCCTCTTCCTCCCAGCATTCTGTTCAGTCTACTCTGCCTATCTAAGTTCTGCCCTATCAGAAAGCCAAGGCAGTTTCTTTATTAATCAATGAAATTAACACATAGACAAAAGACCCACCTACATCAAACTGAAGGTTTGAGACATGCAACTGCACTGCACCACCAGCCTTAATTGAGAGAAGTAGCCACCATGGGTGTTGAATTATTTTAATTTGAAACCCACTCTCTCTATTGCAAACTTCAGAGTGATATTTGTAGTTTTAGAGTATTTGTGGAAGAACTTAGGAGATGAGTTTTAAAAAGATATTCATAAGAAAATAATACGGTTACATTTTAATTTAAAAATAACATTAATAAACATGAAATAAATGTTAAATTAAAAATAGCTTTCAGAATGAAAACTTGCAGATTACAGTTTTCAAATTTTTATTTAATATTTTTAATATCCTTCAAGAAAGACCTAGTCTTCCCAAATAATCAATAAAAATACTATACTGGGGGGCAAAGACCTAGGTTTAATAGTAAATAATATTAAAACAAAAAGATTATATTAAAATTGAGAAATGAAGAGATATGTCAGGGTAATGGGAATAGTTTCCTCCAGTAACTAGATATCTTTCCATATACTATTTATATTTCATTATATCTGATAAATTCAAAAGAATACATAATAACTATATAGAAATTACAAATGCATCTAAAAACACTCCTGAATTTAAAAACTAGGTAAATACTATCTGGAGTTAGCCCAGTGTAACACCAACAGGCAATTTGTGGCCACCTGTGAACAAAAGGGTCTTCTCTGTCCTGCTGGTCCCCCTGCACTTGTTTCTGTCCGCCTGCCTGCTTTTGAATAACCACTCAGAGGCTTAATATGAATTACTATTGTCGGGACAGTGGCTTAGTCTATTTTGCTAGCTCTAGCTATTAATTAACCCATTTTTGTTGGTTTATATTTTACCATGAGGCTTGTTACCTCATATCTTGCTTCTCAGGTGGCTCCATGGCATCTCTTCCACTCTGTCTACTCTCTATTTGTATCTTTGTTTGGACTTCCCAGCTAGTTTACTCTGCTAAGCCATTGGCTGAAACAACTTTATTCATCAACCAATAAAAGCAACACACATACAGGACATCCCATATCATCTCTCCTTTCCTATCTAATTAAGAAGTAAAATTTTAACTTTAACGTAGTAAAATTACATATGACAAAACATTTATTATGCAAGAATTACAGTTATATGTTGTCAGAGTTTCTGTCCTGCCCAGTTCCCACAGTCATAAAGTACCAAAGAAATCACACAGAGGTCTACATTAATCATAAACTGGTTGGCCCATTAGCTCAGGCTTCTTATTAACTCTTATAACTTACATTAGCCCATTATTCTTATCTGTGTCAGCCACATGACTCAGTACCTCAGTGGCATAGTCACATCTTGCTTCTTCTGTGTCTGGACAGGACTGCAGTGGGAGCTTCCCTCGTCCCAGAATCTCCTGTTCTCATTGACCCACCTCTACTTCCTGTTGGTTGGCCCATCTATACTTCCTGCCTGGCTACTGACCAATCAGCATTTATTTAAAACATAATTGACAGAATATAGACAATTGTCCTGCACCAGCTATAACTTTTAGTCTATTTATATTAGGCAAAATGAAAGAAAATACTCTATCATGTATCTTATCTTTGTGAATCTAAGGTTCTATATCTAATTTATCTTTTATTATAACTAAGGAAAATTATAGCCGTCTGTCTCCAATTTATCAAAGATACTAGAAAGATATACATAACATTACCAAAGTAAACAGAAAGTGCATTGTAAGCAACTTCAAAAACTGAATTGTCAGAGACATCTTGCTGCCTGGGCCATCACCTAAAGTTGTTTTGCAATGGTGGGATATTCTTCTGCCTATAGGCCCAGAGCATTTGGCAGACTTTTAGTGAAGCAGGAAATTTGATGTTTGACTTTGCCTTGTACTAATAAAATTTGTGGTCTACTTTACATAATCTGCCTGCTAAGGACATAGTCAAAGCATAGAAATTCTTTTTCAGAGAAGTGTAAAACCTCGAGTGTGAAGACCAGGGCTAGGCATACTTACTATTTTTTTAAATTCATTTATTTATTAAGGATTTCTGCCTTCTCCCCGCAACCGCTTCCCATTTCCCTCCCCTTCCCCCGGTCAAGTCCCCCTCCCTCATCTGCTCAAAGAGCAATCAGGGTTCCCTGACCTGTGGGAAGCCCAAGGACTGCCCACCTCTATCCAGGTCTCGTAAGGTGAGCATCCAAACTGCCTAGGCTCCCACAAAGCCAGTACGTGCAGTAGGATCAAAAACCCACTGCGATTGTTCTTGAGTTCTCAGTATTCCTCATTGTCCGCTATGTTCAGCTAGTCCGGATTTATCCCATGCTTTTTCAGACCTAGGCTATTGAATTTACTAGGAGTATATAAATTATGCAAATTATGTCATGACTAGTGTCATTGCAGAATATCCATGTATCACACCTGGAGAATATTTCAACTTCATTTCCATTTTGCCACAGCAAAATTAAACACATAGGGTTTTGTGTGTGTGTGTGGTATTGTTGATATGTAGACAAGTTCACCCTTCTCCACTCAACTCCTAGCAGTCCACCATGGTTAACAGCTTCCTCTTTCTGTTCTTATGGACATAACTGTCTTAGAAGATATGCTGCTCCTTGACTTATCAGTGATGTTTATTGATTCATTCCTTTGATGACTCAGTGCCTCTGTTGTCATGTGTTAGCTACATGGCTCGGTACCTCAGTGGCATAGTCACACACAGCTTTACTTTCCCCAATTGTCCTTCTGGCCCTATAAATTCACCCCATCTTGGATTTTTGTTTTATCTGAGATACACTTACAATCTCTAGAAGCTAAATATTTACGTTCTGAAGAGGTCAATCTTGGTGGCAAGATTTTCATGAAATTATAGATACATTTTCACTTTTGTCTAATAACCTTCAGTTACAAGGCCATTTATTTGTATTTTTAGTTTTGGTTTTTGATCATTTATAGAAATTTGCCCAAATACTTGTTTTATGGTCTTTCCTGAAAATTTTGTTTTATCTACTGAAGCTGTTCTGCCATCCAGAGCAGTATGGTTTTTCACAACAGGCATTAATTGCTCTGTAGAGGTGTTTCCCCAGTGTGACAGGGAATTTGACACTGGAGCCTATGACAGGCCCCCTAAGGCAAAGGGGTTACCTTAATTGTCCCTTGTTGATCTCCATTTGTTAGTTCAATATCAGCCTTTTCCACACCTTCTGCATATTATAGAAGGCCAAGGTCTTCTGTTTGGATTATCTTTAGAAAAAAAATAACATTGTTTCTAGAAATGCCTTGCCCACAATTCCTTTTCAGATGACTTTGTTTACCACAGTTAAACATCTGACCTTTTGTTTTTTTCTTAAAATTTTTAGAAATCACTTCTCCTATCAAAGTATTGTCATAAGTGTGAGGTCCAATATCAGCTGTATTTCATATCCACTCATCTATGGGTGCTTATCTTACCTTTGAAGGTCTAGCCACCCTTTTGCATTCTGGATTACCATTTTCAAAAGCCAAATATTCAATTAATATTTATCTAGCTACTGGATCTGATATCATTCTATTTACAGTTTAAGCCAATCTTTGTAAAGAAAAAATAGCGGAGGCTTCTTTTGGATCTTGTATAATTTTAGTAATTGACTCAGTTCTTTTTCCTGATTAACCTTGTCCCAAGCATTCAAAGCTGCTATATGGCTTAGAGTCAAATGTGATCAACAACTATAAACTGACTTTGCAAATCAGTCTTGTGGAAGAATTCTGTTGTAAGTTGCTCATGAATTTAACATATGCTTCACAAAGGGTGAATGTATATCGTAAGAAATGACTTCTTCCTTAAATCTCTTCAAATATAACAAATATAACTGGGATCTACAGGATCCCAGTTAACTTCTGAATAGCCTTAAGGTGCTTATTATCTGGTGGTCATTCTTGTACGGAAACTGAATAAATTAAGGTTTATTTTCTAATTACCTTAGGCCAATCTTCTTCAGTTTCATAATGCAATGGTATGGTAGGTTCTGCTCTAAATCTCCTCTGTCTCTGTGTGAATAGTTTTCTAAGTTTCATTAGTAGGTCTTGCCATGTGTTGGACACTGGAGGAAGCACCAGATGAAGCAATTACTTACATTGTTCTATTAATAAATAAAATCCATGAGTCGGATGTGGTAATAGCCTGATAGAGCCAAACAACAATGGAGGACCAATCAGCTGGCCTTGCTTCTCCACACTTCCAGATGGAAAAGTACCATACATTTTCTATTCCTTCCTGTGTCCCTCTATCCTAATTTGGGTCTGCCAAAAACTCTGCAGCTAATTCTGGCCAACTGAATGTTGACTCTGCCCTCTGATTCAAGGTTTAACTTTATAGTCAGTCTTAGGAGTGTCCTGTGTGATCAAAATATCCCACAATAGTAGATTCAAAGTTACAATGTTTATGCTAGTCAAAGGAGACTATTGCTAGCCAACTCTTCCCTTGGTATGCTATTTGTTGATGATTGACTCTTGCATTTCCCAGAGCCCAGAGAGATGTGGCAGGGCAGAGCCAGGTGAACTAGGGGTCTTTATTCTCTATCTTGAACTGGAAGGTCTATCAAATATATCGGTTTCCTTCCTCCCTCTTTCTCTCCCTCCCTTTCTTTTTTCTTTCTTCAGACAGGGTCTTACCATATAGCCTCAGTTGGCATAAAGTTGCTATGTAAACCAGGTTGACCTTGAACTCACAGAGGTCCACTTGCCTTTCGTTACTGTGAACTGAGATTAAAGGAATGTGCTTTCAAAGAAAGAATCTAGAAGACAGCAAAAAGAGCCCTTTCCTTTTGACATTCAGTAAAACTACAATAAATGCCTCTCACATAACTATTAAAAGTGTTCCTGATCCCTTTGTTTGTGAATCTGTCATAAGTGATTATTTTAACAGGCTTTTCCTTGTATTGCTAACTCTCAAATAATAACATTGAGACATTTTTTTTAATTATGAAAGCTTGACCTTAGTTTACGCTTGTTCCCAACTAGCTCTTAAAACTTAAATTAACCCATTTATATTAATCTCTGTTCTGTCACATAGCTTGTTAGTTCTCCCAGTACCATACATCTAACTTCCCCTACATCTGGCTGCTGAATCTCCCACATCAGATCCTTTCCTATCAGAGTCCCTATCTCTGCTTGGAAGTCCCACATATCCTCCCCTTCTTAGCTATTGACCTTCCAATTCTGTTTTTTTTGATTTATTCATTTACTTATTCATTTTATTTTTATTTTATTCTTTTTTATTTTTATTTTATTTTTTTATTTTATTGAGAAAAGGAAAAAAAAGTTTCAGCCTCCTCCCAGCCTCCCATTTCCCTCCCCCTCCTCCCACTCTTCTTTCCCTCCCCCCACTCCTCTCCCCCTCCCTCTCCAGTCCAAAGAGCAGTCAGGGTTCCCTGCCCTGTGGAAAGTCCAAGGTCCTACCCACTCCGTCCATGTCTAGTTCAATTCTTTATTAAACCAGATAGAAGGTGCCTTAGGCAGCTGAAGTAAAACAGAGACATGAAAAGATTATCCCAACAATACATTGACTTCTGTACTACAAACACACACACACACACACACACAACACACACTTAGGCTTATTTAGACAGGTTATAAAATGTTCTAGAGTCATGGTTCAAAAGGATTGAAGTCAGTCCTGTGCTCCAATGTGGGTCTCTGTCTCTGTCTCATTTCATCGCTTGCTGAAGGTTAATATTTAGGAGTATGCCTATATGTTTTTCTTTGGGTTCTCCTTATTTAGCTTCTCTAGGATCACTAATTATAGTCTCAATGTCCTTGGTTTATGGCTAGAAACCAAATATGAGTGAGTACATCCCATGTTCCTCTTTTTGGGACTGGCTTACCTCACTCAGGATAGTGTTTTCTATTTCCATCCATTTGTATGCAAAATTCAAGAAGTCCTTGTTTCTTACTGCTGAGTAGTACTCTAATATGTATATATTCCATACTTTCTTCATCCATTCTTCCATTGAAGGGCATCTAGGTTGTTTCCAGGTTCTGGCTATCACAAACAATGCTGCTATGAACATTGTAGAGCACAGGACTGAAATCTCAAGGTCCAAATCAGGAGCAGAAGGAGACGGAGCATGAGCAAGGAACTCAGGACCGCGAGGGGTGCACCCACACACTGAGACAATGGGGATGTTCTATCGGGAACTCACCAAGGCCAGCTGGCCTGGGTCTGAAAAAGCATGGGATAAAACCGGACTTGTTGAACATAGCGGACAATGAGGACTACTGAGAACTCAAGAACAATCACAGTGGGTTTCTGATCCTACTGCACGCACTGGCTTTGTGGGAGCCTAGGCAGTTTGGATGCTCAACTTACTAGACCTGGATGGAGGTGGGGGTTCCTTGGACTTCCCACAGGACAGGGAACCCTGATTGCTTTTCGGGCTGGGGGGGGGGGACTTAATTGGAGGAGGGGGAGGGAAATGGGAGGCGGTGGCGGGGAAGAGACAGAAATCTTTAATAAATAAATAAATTAAAAAATTAAAAAAACAAAAAACAAACAAACAAACAAAAAAAAAAACAAAAGGATTGAAGTCTAACATTGGAAAGAGAGGGATATTCTGCATCCTTGAAACATCCACCGTCCCAATCATATTCTGCATACAATTGGACTTAGATTAATATTCACCATGTCTTGGGACAAAAGACCCAGGACACATACATGTTAGTGGATATTTAGGCACAGGACTTGCTCGAGGAGGACCTTGGCTCTTTCTCCCAGTCTTCTGCAATATGCATTAGCACATGGGTAGGTAGTGATTCTATACCTTTCACTGTGGCAACCTCAAAGAGAAAACAGAAAAAGAAACAATGAAATTAATTTTTAAAATGATAAAGTAGGAGAAACCTAAGTACTTCCTAACCCCAATATTTTCTAAGATAACTGCATAAAATGGCTAATGTGTGTCTCTGAAGGAAACCTCAGGATAACTCATGGTATTTTTAGAACATTTTGGGTGAGCCTGCCATTCAAACTATCAGAAAGTAGATTACACAGGTCAGAAAATAAGACCAGCTTCCATCATTCTAAAAGATATTGTGGAAGTTCTGAAGGAATCTGTGATAAGGCCCTGTGCATGGGAAGGACTCCAAACTACCTGAATCCTTCAAGACAACATGTCCATGTGGGTTGGGAAAGGCCCTGGCTCCATGCAGATGGAACCTTGGGGTAGAGGGAGTGAAGGCAAGCACATTTGAGAAAACACATCCGGCCACTGTAGTTATATTTTATGGCAAATATATTCAAGCAACTTTCAATCCATGAGTTATGGGGAAGTCAGGTACCTCCATGCAATCTTCAGAAGTGAAAAGTAAACCTTTGTACAAAGGGAAAAGAAGCCCCAAAGATGTTAGGGATGACTGCTTTCCTGAAATCCTATTTCTGGACAGTGGGGTGTGTTGGAATGCTTTTATGAAGGCTGGCTCAGCTTTTCTGTTGATGTAAATGAACTCTTAAGATAAAAATGTTCCTGATTTAGAACACTCAGGCTCCAGTTTACAGATGTTTTTGAGCTCTTCAAATTGGACTCTAATCCAGTTGTTTGAAATGGAGTACATTTTCCCAGAAGAAACAATGTTATAAATGGTGAGTAGAATCCAGAGTCGTGGACCAGTACACAAATTCTGTTTCACTCCAAAGGCTCTAAAAACTAGATCATACATATATAGGGGTGGACGTGTGTGTGTGTGTGTGTGTGTGTGTGTGTGTGTGTGTGTGTGCATGTATTTGTGTGTTTTATTTTCAGATTGAAGACCACAACCAGCTAGTGGGTCACTACCATGGATGGAATATTTGTGTTCCCCAAATTCATGTTCAGACATCATTTCCAATGTGGTAGTGGTGTTAGGGGATGAAGTCTTCGGGAGGTGATTAGCTCATGAGTGGAATTAGTGCCTTTACAGACCCCAGAGAGTTTCTTCAGCCTTCTCCATGTGATGACACAAGCTGTTGTCTGGGAACTGGGGTTGGGTCTCACCAGACACTGACTACCAACAGTCTGATTAGGACTTTAGCCTCCTTTATCATGGGGGCAATAAATGCTGGGAACCAGAAGGAACCCAGGCTGTGTTTTGCTTGTTTGAGACAATGGATTAAGATAATCTAAAAGCAGCTTAGTGAATGACGATAACATTTTTAAAATTAATTAATGAAATATAGTTATTTTTATTGTTTAAAATTTCATTCATGAATTAATTCATTGTGATCATATTCCCCTTTGCCCACTAATTCCCTTTCTATCCCCCTATCACTTTTCTCTCTCAACCACATGTCTGCCCTCCACCCAACAACACGCATACATGGCATATTCTTTTTTTTGTTTTAAATTGTATACAACATTCCTTCCATGTGTGCTTGCATGCCAGAAGAGGGCACCAGATCTCATTACAGATGGCCATGAGCCACCAGGTGGTTGCTGGGAATTGAACTCAGGACCTCTGGAAGAGCAGTCAGTGCTCTTAACCTCTGAACCATCTCTCCAGACCCCTACATGGCATATTCTTGCATTGTGAAAGCTAGTTGGTAGGAATGAAGCTTCCAGGTAGATACCAGCTTGTTTCCCCAGGTGTGAGGTGTCTTCAATAATAGGGTTGCCGGGCCGTGGTGGCGCACACTTTTAATCCCAGCACTCGGGAGGCAGAGGCAAGTGGATTTCTGTGAGTCTGAGGCTCCAAAGCTACAGAGAAACCCTGTCTCAAAGAAACAAAAACAAGAACAACAACAAAAAAATCTAAACCAAACCAAACTAAAAAAACAATAGTGTCAAATTGAGAGGATAACAGAAAACAATGCCCTGAGCCCAGGAGACAGCTGGGTATGCTCAGAGGGCAGAAGCACACGTCTAAGCCAGGCTGTTTGCATCCCAGAGGAACATGAGAGGGTCCCAGATGTCAAATACTGAACTTTTAATACTGTTGAACTTCAGTTTTGCTTTGGTCTGATTGTAGCTGTGCCCTGGTTCTTTCCTCTTGAAATAGAATGGATTTGATTTATTTTTCATTTTACAGGAGCCCCCACAGTAAAGGGAATTTGAACTTCTAAAGAGACAGTGTTCTAAGTAGGCTTTGGATAGATATTTTAGAGACCTTATGTATTTTAGAGAGATTTGAGCTCTGAAATGGATTTTTGATGTTTTATTTGCTTATTTGGAATTTATTAATTTTATATTTATTTTAATGGGTGTTTTGAGTGAATATAGAGATGAGTAGAGGGTGTCAGATCCCGTGGAGCTGGAGTTGCAAACGGTTGTGAGTCACTTTGTGGGTGTTGGGGACTGAACTCGGAGCTGAGCCATCTCTCCAGCCCCAACTTTGGATGCCGAAAGAGAATGAACTCTTAAAGCATTTTGAGTCTTTAAAGACCATAAAACATTTAAAAGTTGTAATGTTTTATATCATGATACTAATATTAACGTGACAAATATTCTTCAATATGCAAAACAAAACAGATACAATCAGGCATGGTGGTACATACTTTGTAATCCTAGCACTTTCAGAGATGAACTATGAGGATCAGGAGTTCAAAGTCAGCCTGGGCTTCAAAGAGAGAGGGTATCCTGGGATGTATGAAACCTTGTTGGGGTGGGGGAAACAAATATTTTCCAACTTAGTGGAGAAGAAAGATAGTTTTCTTCATATAATATATTCTAATCATGGTTTCCCCTTCTGTAACTTCTCCCAGATGATCCAAACCTCCAAACCTACCCAAATCCATGTATTAAAAACAGATAGACATATAAATAGAAGAAATAAGCAACGAAAAAGGACATGAAACACATAAATATATAGAGATGACCACACAAAAATCCCATTAAAAACACAAAATCAGAAATCATAATACATAATACATAAGCAAGAAGACCTGTAAAAAAAAGAAGCCAGACAAAGCATCATGAGATGGAGAGTTTCAAGGGCTCCCATCCTCTCCACATTGCCCAGTCCCAGGCCTCTGTGTTTGTTCCTATCTACTGCAGGAGGCAGCATCTCTGATGATGGCTGAGCATAGCAGAATATTGTTGCCATTTTATTGCCATATTCCTATCTCACAACAGCAGTATTTGGTTTTCTCCTAGGTCTCTAGGCCATCTAGTCTCAGGGTCCTGGCCACCTAAGCAGTGTCTGTCATGGGTTCTATCTCATTGAGTGCACCTTAAGTCAAATCAGAGATTAGTTGGTAGCTCCCAGAAGCTATGCACACTGTTGCCCTTGTGAATCATGAAGGCAGGTCACCACTGTAGATTGAAGCGTTTGTAACTAACTGGGATGGTGTTCACCTTTTTCCTTTGCTGGCACATAGCGTATCTATCTCCCAGTACTGTGAACACTATCAGTAGGGGTGAAGGCTCTAGGTAGACACCCACTTAACTTCTCTGTGTTCAGTGAATTATGTAGGTGTTGCTTCAGCAACGGGGCTTATGATAAGAACAATAATCTTGGCAATAGCCTGGGTTGTTGGGGATTCCCATAGGGACCTTTGGGCTAATAACTCATATAGATGTAACTCAATCCTGGCACTGGAGGTTTCATTTGGTGGCAAGAGATGATTAGTTGGGAATTTGTCTCCCCACTATTTAATGTTTCTGTTTACGTTTCCTTCATATGTGTAAACTACTGTACCGCTCAAATGGCCCTTAGTTTTAGTTGTCCTTCCTTCACCTGGCTCTTACCTCCTCTTCCTTCTCATCCTCCCAATCCAGTCCTCCCATCTATAACTATTCTATTTCCCTTTCCTAGGGAAATCCTTCTCTCCTCTAGTTCCTTCCTCTGTAAGTGACTTCTGTGGTTCTCGTTTTATTTTTTTTATTTAAATTTATTTATTTATTAAGGATTTCTGCCTCGTCCCCACAACCTCTTCCCATTTCCCTCCCCCTCCCCCGATCAAGTCCCCCTCCCTCATCTGCTCAAAGAGCAATCAGGGTTCCCTGACCTGTGGGAAGCCCAAGGACTGCCCACCTCTATCCAGGTCTCGTAAGGTGAGCATCCAAACTGCCTAGGCTCCCACAAAGCCAGTACGTGCAGTAGGATCAAAAACCCACTGCAATTGTTCTTGAATTCTCAGTATTCCTCATTGTCCGCTATGTTCAGCTAGTCCGGATTTATCCCATGCTTTTTCAGACCTAGGCCAGCTGGCCTTGGTGAGATCCCAATAGAACATCCCCATTGTCTTAGTGTGTGGGTGCACCCCTCGTGGTCCTGAGTTCCTTGCTCGTGCTCCGTCTCCTTCTGCTACCCTGGGAAACCATTTATTTTATTTTTCAAGACAGGGTTTCTCTATAACTTTGGAGCCTGTCCTGGAACTGGCTCTTGTAGACTAGGCTGGCCTTGAGCTCACAGAGATCCACCTGTCTCTGTTTCCCCATTGCTGGGATTAAAGATGTGTGCCACCACTGCCCGCCTAGACTTCTGTGGTTCTATGGATTATAGCCTGCCAAACTGCACAAGGAAAATCCCATGAGGCCTCAATCCTATACAAAGAACTTCAGACAACTGAGGAAAGCTTGGAGAAGGAAAAGTGGTTTTCCCCATGGAAAAGCACACTAATTGCTTGTTCATTGCTAAACAGCCATGAAAGTATACCTCCAAGTAACATTATATGGACTCAACAGATTATATTTGGGTAAATATGTATATAAAAATATATACTTGCAAGAACAATTAATGAAAAAGAATTTGAGGGAGTAAGGAAGGGCATATGGAAGGCTTGAAAGGAAGGAAAGAGAAGAGAGAAATGTAATTAAAATATATTATCAAAATAAGCAAAAATATGAAAAAGACAGAAAAACACACTAGTAAGTTTTTTAAAGATGTCACTGTCAATAATTGCAGAAGTTTGAAGCATGCTATTAATATGCTTATTGTGATTGACATGGGGAGAGCCCCTTCCAACAGCAGAGTGCACATTCTTTTAAAATGCATATTGAGCACTTATTAAAATTAGCATGCAGTTTTTTATAAAGCAAGCTCGAGAAATATCAGAATATGAAATCATATAGAATAGTTCTTTAAGTGAAGTTAAGCTGGAAGCCAAAGGCTACTAGGAAATCCTGGTAAGTTTAGCCTCACACACACTTGGATGAGAGAAGCATTTTGGTCAGGATGGGAAGTGCTTTTAGTCTTCACCTTGGGTTGAGGTCCCTAGAGATCCCCCAGGCACACAGGCATGTCAATTGGTGCTGTCATTGTTCAGGTCTTGTTTAAGCAGTAATGTTGTTGAGATTTCTTGGGCTTAGCTTCTCATCATTTCCAGAAGACACAGTCTCACAGCAGACATCCCAGCTTGTAAAATCTCCTGCCCCTCTATCCATGAGGCACTATGATCATCGGATGTTGAGTTTGTTTCTAAATTTATCAGTTGGGTTCCAGCCTCCCCCATGCCCAGTTGTTCACAGCATTTTAACTAGTGGTTTTCTGTAATAGTCTCTTCCTTCTCTAAAAGCAAAAATAAAAACAAAACTTGGATTCAGGGTGAAAGCTACACTTAACCCTTAGTTTTCTTTAAAAAAAAATAACTATGACCATATAGACAGAAGTAAAAATAACATTTGACAACTTAAAAATCTCTTTTCTCTTTATTGTTCAGTTGAAGAAACATTTTTCAAAAATCTCTGTTGTTTTGTGTCTCAGCCTCCTCCTCCTTCCAATGGGTTGGGCTGACTGGAATCCCTGTTGTGGATGGCTTTTCCGTCTTGTCTGGTGTTGTCTGTTTCTCTCTCAGGATCAGCCCCAGCCTGAGTGTCTCCCTAATGGCTTCACACTTGCTTTGGCCATCCATGAAGAGGCGCTGTCATGCTCACTTTTGAGGACATATTTCTTGGTTGCCTTCTCATGGTTTTCCTTTGCTTTGTTTGTCTTGTGGTTTTTCTAGAATAGAAAAAGGCTGTATTTTTGCTTCTGCTGCTGTGGTGGAAATCAATGTCTTACAGGTTAAATGCTTCCAGAGAAACCATCCCCTTTTGGAGCAAAGGATCCCTTTCTCTGATTTTAGATTTTTCTCTTCAAACTTCTGTCTCCCACAAGTGCTGGGTCAGGGGCCAAATGGCTATGTTTATATGCAGATAATGCAAGAATACGCAGATATAATGCAAGTTATCCCTCTAATGGCAGCCGTCCTGGTAGGAAAGCCCTTTGGAGCCCCATTAAAGGGTTTGGCTCAGTTCCTTTTCACTGTGTGTGGATTGCTTTGGTCCTTCCAAAAGGTCCTTAATGAAACACTCAACCTTGCTAACAGAGAGGCCAACACAGCTGATCATCTTGGCACATTTTATGGGCCCGCCTTTAAAGTTCACATACTCCTCAGATGAACAAACACAGAAATCTTTAGGAACACAGATATCGGAAGAGAAAGTTTTCATTTTCCGGTCAGTGATTCTCAAATGTAAGTATTTACCAGAATGACCCACAGGACCTGCTGAGGCTCAATTTTAGCTGGGACCAATTTTTAGTGCTTCTGATTTAATAGGTGCAAGGGGCTGAATTATGTAAATTCATATTGAAGTACTATCCTCCAATGTGCTTTTTGGGGGCGGGGCTATAGGGAGCTAATTAAGATCAAATCAGATGATGTGGATGGGAACACACAGTCCAGAGGACACAGAGGAAGGCTGTGTGTGGTGAGAACACAACCTAACCTTGCCAGCCTTCTGTAAGTCAGAAAGAGAAGCCTCACCAGAAGGCATTGCGCTCTTGCACTTCAAAATCCATAATTTTGAGAAGGTAACTTTCTGTTGTTGAAGCCCCCAGGGCACCATATTCTGCTATGATGATCTGAACGCCCTCACAGTTGTCTGAAAGTGACGGACCAGGAACACCATCCCTGTGGTTACAGCACGCTTGGGATTCACAGTAGGAGAACTCCCATTCCAGAGCTCACTGTCCATACGCCAGTTGATGGCCTTTGTGACTTATTAATGACATTTAAAAATTGTCCCTTTGGAATTGAATGACTGGTCTTGAACTTAAGAACCAATATCTTGAAGGAGGAGATGGCTCTGAGGGTAAATCAACTTGAAGGGGGAGATGGCCTTACAAGAATGGGGACCTGAATTCAGATCTCCACAGCCCATGTAGCTAGGGTAGCATGTGCATGCCAGGATGGGAGAAAAGATGGAAATCCCTTGCCAGTCCTGGTCTAGCTAGTCTGGCAAATGCAGTGACAAAAACCTAAAGTGGGGCTTGAAAATAGCATCGAACACAGGAGAGGGTCGGAGTTTATATCACCCCCAAACTCCAAGCCTTGGCAATTTTTAAGGATTGGGGGATTTCCAGAGGAATTTTGGTTATATAGGAACTTGTCTGAAAATTTTAAAATTATTTGGCAGAATATCTTATCTTATCAGGATATGTCCAAGTTGTAAGTTAAACTTCACAGGGTAGGGAGGCTATCAAATTCCAGAAACAGGTTAAAGCATGGTCAAACTTGAATTTTGTAGTAAACAGAAATGAACTTGTTCTGAATTTTTAACAAAATGACTTCCATCTTTAAGATGGAGTCAGGTAGATCCATCAGCAGCAAAGGCTTTTACCAAGGGGCCATCTCAGCGTTACAGATAGACTGGTTTTCCAGAAATCCTTTCCCCTTCCCTTCCCTTTTCTTATCTTTCTTTCTTCCTCCCTCCCTTTCTTCCTTTCTTCAGAGACAGGGTCTCACTATGTAGCTCTGGCTGTCCTGGAACTCGCTCTGTAGACTAGGCTTGCCTCAAATTCACAAAGATCCACATGCCTCTGTCTTCCAAGTGTTGGGATTTTAAATCATGAGCTACTACGCTAGGCTTCCCTTTTCTTTAAAGATGAATTTTAACATTCTTCTGGTGACAGAGGTAGGTCACTAACTCTTGATGAATGTTTATATGTGTGTGTGTGTGTATGTGTGTGTGTATGTGTGCATATGTGTGTACGTGTATTGTATATTCTCACCACAAAAATGAGAAATATCTGAGGTGATGGTTAGGGTATATTAATTCATGTGTCATAATAGTACACTGTACCACACAAATATGTATAATAATTATTATTTTTTGTATAATTATTATTTGACACTTAAAGTTGAATAAAATTTAAGTGATTATATGAAAAAAACTTAGGATTCAAGGCAATCTTATGATAACCGTTACTGAAATATCTTCACTAGAGAAATACAGGAGGGGACGACTATCCCCAGAGTCAGCTAATGCAACATAAAGAGGACTATTAGGTGACTTTCAACCAACATCCTCAGTCTCCCTATGAAACTTCTGCAGAGCCCTCAGGTCAGAATGACAATGACTTTCCTATCCCCACCTCCATGAGTCCCCAAGCTTCCTATCCCTCCACAGTGGGACTGCTCATTTCTTCTTCATGCCAGTGTTTGTTCTTGGCCCAACTCTTTTCTTATTCTTCTCCTCTGATTACAACGCTCATAGAACCCTGCTCAAATAAACTACCAATAATATCTTTATTTCAACAGGAAAGACACATGATAAAGCATGGTAAACCTGGAGTATGCTTGTGTGTTAGAGGAAAAGATAATACAATGACCCAAAGGTAGAAACATAAATATCTATTGACAGAGGAACGAACAAACAAATCCCAGAATTCATGCACAGAGGAATATCACTCAGCCATAGAAAAAAAATAAAGAACTGAAATATGTCCTAATACAGAGGAACAACAAAATCATTATGCTAAATGAGAAGGGCTGGACACAAAAAGACATACGTATGTATGTATGTATGTATGTATGCATGTATGTATGTATTTATATTTGGTTTTTCGAGATAGGGTTTTTCTGTAGTTTTGGTGCCTGTCCTGTAACTAGCTCTTGTAGACCAGGCTGGCCTTGAACTCACAAAGATATGCCTGCTTCTGCCTTTAGAATGCTGGGATTAAAGGAATGTGCCACCACCACTTGGCTCACCAAGATAAATGTATTTTATGATTCATCCATGACCAATATCTGAGATAGAAAAATCTCCTGGTACAGAATGAAGTTGTGGTAATGATGGGAGGTGTGGGGAGAGGAGCAACTACCTAGCAGGTATGGGGTTTACTTCACAATATTGGAGATCTTTTGGAAGTAGAAGAGACGGTTTTACAAAATTGTGACTGTGCTGCTAAATCCCATTGGGTTATTCATTCTACAATGGGAAATTTTATCATATATAAATTTTACCCTAACGAAAAGTAAAGTTGTTAACATATGCATAATAGATATATTTATATCTGTCTGTCTAGTGTGTGTGTTTCTGTATATGTATTCGCACACACATGCTACCACACGTGTGTGGAGTTGAGAGACCAATTTATGGGAGTCAGCTCTCTCCTTCCACTGTGTAGAGCCCCAGGGACTGAAATCAGGTAGTCAGACTTGATGACGAGTATCCTCATCCTCTAAGACAACTCCCAGGCCCTAAAATTCAACAAAACTTTCCATCCCATTTTCTTGGATTTTATAGCTTTCATATCTTTCTACTTAATCACACATGAAAGAATGATTACTTTTAATTTAGATACTAAGCTCCAAGGAATGGTCCTCAGTGACCTTCAGACATTGTTTTGTATTGTATTGGTCCTTAATAAAATAGCCCAAAGAACAGTGAGAATAATAAAGTCATCTGATGAGGGGCAATAGAACTGGGCTGGCATCCCAAGGAGCGCTGCCTTTGAGTCTCTTGCTTAGTCCTGCTGCTGTCTTTCCCTGTCCCTGCGACTCCTGACATGATTGAAGATGACTTGTCAAATGATGTCATCCACTCAACCAGTGGAAGGAAAACAGGGGTTCTTGAAGGTGGCATATAGATCACCACGTGCCTCCAGGCTGCTGAGTCTGACTTTTCTGTATCCTTTGGTCCTCTTGAGGACCCTTCTCTCCATCCCCCCACATACCTGGAGGGACCTTGCCCTCCATTATCCCTCCTGTTTCCATCCATGCACACTATTTAAAAAGCTGACGTCATGCCCCCATGATGGTGAACTATGCATAAGTACTTCCTAACTACATTTCTGAGCTCTCTTCACTTCGCTATCAACCCCCACCTATTCCTGGAGTTGGTGGCTCTTCATAGGACAGCAGTTCATTTGGTGCTCTGCCGTGGTGTCCCTTTGGAAGAGACAGCTGGCTGATTCACTCTTACTGATCCCTGTCCGATTTTAAATCTAAGTACAGTCAAAAAGTATTTCAACGAGTCCGGTTTTATCCCATGCTTTTTCAGACCCAGGCCAGCTGTCCTTGGTGAGTTCCCGATAGAACATCCCCATTGTCTCAGTGTGTGGGTGCACCCCTTGCAGTCCTGAGTTCCTTGCTCGTGCTCTCTCCCCTTCTGCTCCTGATTTGGACCTTGAGGTTTCTGTCCGGTGCTCCAATGTGGGTCTCAATCTCTGTCTCCTTTCATCGCCTGATGAAGGTTAATATTCAGGAGGATGCCTATACGTTTTTCTTTGGGTTCTCTTTCTTATTTAGCTTCTCTAGGATCACTAATTATAGGCTCAATGTCCTTTATTTATGGCTAGAAACCAAATATGAGTGAGTACATCCCATGTTCCTCTTTTTGGGTCTGGCTTATCTCACTCAGGATAGTGTTTTCTATTTCCATCCATTTGCATGCAGAATTCTGAGCTTATCAGAAATGGCACTTCTGTGCTTACAAACAGTACAGAGCTGGCATGTGCTCTGTTGGCCCAACCTCTGCTTGCCACGGAAGCACTGTTTGCTGGCCAGATTCAAGGAAGCAAGTCCCTGGTTTCAGGGAGTTTGTTACTGCTCTGCACCTTTGGGCTTTGGGGCATGCACTCTCTAAAACCCAGTGCTATGAGGGCCAGATGAGCCAATTGGCTTGAAGTTAACCAGCCAGCTGAAGACGCCCTTGGAGCCTTGCCAGCTGAAGATGCTTTTTGAGGACTCCAGCTTATACTGTGCACTGGATAGTTCTACCCCGCCCAGCCGTGCCCCTAAAGAGATATTAGAGAAAACATATATTTCGCCCTAAATTTTATAGCTTTTTTATTTTGAGACAGGGTCTCTAGGGCAGAGTGGCCTCCAACTCCCTATGTAAGCTGAGGCTGACTTGTAACCCAGGCTACATCTTCAGTACCCTAATTTATTTGTTTTTTGATTAAAACTACTACATTCTGAAGAAAAGGTTCGGCCAAGTCACTGTGTCACTGTGTATGTCAGGGCTCTTTGCAGGAAGGGCACTGTCCCTCCAGGTCCCTTGCAACTTCCTTCTTCCTAACTTTCTGACTTCCTGGGTTCTTGGGGAATACTTGTCACTGACTTCTGGAAATCTCTTGAGGGTGGAAATTTGACTTTTCTGCTTGAAGTTTAGCCTTTGGGGAAAGCTCCTTGATCTGTGTTCAGGAAATTTACTTTAGGGGCAGAAGCCAAGTCTTTGGGTGACTTTGAAGTTCAGACAGCACATTGAACATGGCTAGACCTCCATTGCTGTTATCTGTGTGATTGCCGCATCGGTGCCTCCAGGCAGCCTGATCCCAGTGAGTTAATTAACTAAATAAACCTTCTCGGTCAAATAAATCAACAGGCTTCTGCCGGCTCTGGGGTGAACATCTGTAAATACACCTTTAAACCCCCAGAAGATCATACATCTATACACCAAGGAGCTTGGCTGCTTTTTTCAGTCTGTTATTGCCTTGTTTCCAGAGACTGTAGGGTTTAAACGGAATGCTAACAGACTTAGATGATTGACATTGATAGAATTTTTGGTATGACTAATCACATGTGCCTACCAAGGCTCTTGTGTGGCTAATCCTCAGGAGCAGCTTGCCTGCTTCCAGGTTGTTGGGGCATTATTTGATCAACTCACTGAAGAAATTTATTCTCAACATTGGTTATCAGAAGGAAGAGCTAACCTGGCACCCTTTCCTCATTGTTCAACCAGGTCATTTGCTTGCATTGCATTTGTCCTGACTCTGGCAGCCTGGTAGATTGGTGTTGCTACCGTCCTTCGAGTGACAAATCTTTGACATGGTCAAACCCCAAGAAGACAAAATGTCTTGTCTTCGTGGAGGACAATGGCTACCTCCAGGTTTCCGGAGCGATTCAGCAAGAGCAAAGCTTTTCTGTGTAGTTGGTATTTCCCTGGCAAACTAATTATCTACCCCTGCAGGACAGAATGTTCCCAAACTTTGCAGCACAAGTCAAAAGTCAGCATTTATTATAGCACAGCTTTTGTGGTCAAGGGCCCAAGTGATTCTGGCTCTGGGTCTCATCAGAGGGTGCAGCCAGAAAATGGGCCTGTGTTCTGTCTTCTCTAAAACTGACTATGTTGGAGCATCCACATGTGAGAGACACAGCTTCTAAGTGGCAGCTGATTTTAGTTGCTGGCAGAAATTCTGGACTCCTCACTTGATGAACTTCTCTGCAAGGAAACTCTGGTGTCTTCAGAAGGACACTGGCTTCTCTATTTTCTCTCTGTATTTGCTTGTCTTATTGTTGTGACCAAGTAGCTGAGAAAAAACAGCTGAGGGGAGACACATGATTGTGGCTCACAGTGTCACGGCAGGGATGCACTGTGACTTGGGCTTCTGCCTTGGTGTAGCAGTTCGTGGTTGTTCACTTTACGGCAGTAGGTAAGAAGCAGAGGGGGCGCCTAGGGCAGTAGGTAGGAAGTGGAGGGGGCACCTAGGGCAGTAGGTAAGAAGCAGAGGGGGCACCTAGGGCAGTAGGTAAGAAGCAGAGGGGGCACCTAGGGCAGTAGGTAAGAAGCAGAGGGGTCACCTAGGGTAGTAGGTAAGAAGCAGAGGGGGCACCTAGGGCCACAGCCAGGTCTAGAACCTCCCAGGCTGACCCTAACCACCTGCTTCCACTAGGTTGGCCTCACCTCTAAAAGGTTCCACGATCTCTTAAAAGAGTACCAGCCTGGGGGTCAAGTGCTCAAACACATGAGATTCACTTCACATCACTTGTTCTAGTGAGAGACCCTATCTCAAAAGAAAAACCAAGGTAGATAGCTCCTAAGGAATGACACTTGAAGTTGACCTCTGACCCACACCCCCACATACACAAAACACACATCACCCATCCACCCCCACACAAATAAGAATCAGTAAGTAGAGACCTCATAAGTGGGTGGCTATTTGTTGAAGGGTGAGACTGTAGTAAACTATCAGATTTAAGAGAGGCCTCCATCCCATCCTCTCTCTCGTTCCTTCCCCCCTATTCTCCATCCCCTTCTTCCTCCATTTCTCCTTCCCACCTCCTTTTTTCCTCCTTTCTTTTTTGATGCTAGCGATGCAGCTCAGGGCTTTGTCCATGCTGAACTTGTACTGTGCCTGGGACTGCTCCTCAGCTGAGTTTTGCTTTCACAGAGCCCTACAGATCCGTTCCAGTCATGTGTCCTCATCTTGTGCTTTGTAATCCCACGTTGATGCTGTACCAAATGCCGACCCTCTGGCTACTTCAGCAGCCACAGCTCTTCTCCATCAAAGCCCCTAGTTCATAGTGATGCCTCTCACATTCTTTGGGGCAGTCCCAGAGGAGATCCGGAAAGTGTTGTTGCCAGGTAGAAGCTGTACAGTGCTAGTGTGCATGCCTTATCCGGGCATTCATTAAGTCATGCCTTTTCCTTCAATATCTAAGCTTTACAGATACACCATGTTTGGATGACATTTTCCTACCTATTTGGGCACAGGCCAGAGGTAATTCCTCTCATAAGGAACTTGGGGAAATAAGAAATCATGCAGGGTTACATCAATCAAGGTGTTTGGCATAGCAGCCTGAAAACCTGTGGGCGCCTGACAATTGCAAGCTGCTGGCAGCGACTGTTGAGCTTTCGGCTTGTTCTTCTTAAAGCACAACAGAGGGCCAACAAGTGTGTGTGTGTGTGTGTGTGTGTGTGTGCGTGTGTGTGTGCGTGTGTGTAGGGAAAGGGGGCAGGGATCGTCACTCCCTAAAGGATTTAGGCGTCCTTGACTACAGTGAGAATATCATATCTGAAGTGGGAGATTTGACTGCAGGAGACCGACATGTCAGAAAAGGTCATTGGAATGAGAAGTAGATATCAACACCAACTGTTTAAGCAATAGGACCCAAGGAGTAGGAAAGGGGATAGTCTCACTAAACACTTGGTGATCACGGATTCAGACATCATGGTCCATCACTGAGTGGACATCACTGAGGCCATTAGCTCGCATGCAGAGCACACTGCCAGTGTACTTGAAGGATGTGGCCTCCAGTCATGTCACCCACCTCTGCTCTGCCACCTGGGAGAGACCAGAGAGGACCACATGCTCACCCTGAACACTTTATACCTTGCACTAATTCAGATTCAACTGAAGGAAACCCTGAGGAACCTACATGAGCCAAGTAAGCCAGACTGCATTTGTGACAGGAGTAAAGAATGCAAAAAGGCTAAGCCCAGGGAAAAAGACCAAGAAGCATCACTCGACCAGGAGAGGGAACGTATCAGTAAAAGTTGATGGATGCTGTCAAAGTAGCCAAAGGCGAGGATGCCAGCACCCTGGTCTCATTCCAGACAGAAGTGGTGGCAGAGAAGGTGCAGATCATGACTGTGGGAATTAAGGCAGCTTGACGTGGATTTTAACTTTCCATGGGCTGTTAAAGACCTCACAGAAGCAAATGCATCTGAGAAATCTGAGGACTCACAGATGCCCAGTTCAAGGACCATCTTGTCTGAGGACTACTACCAGGTACCTCTCAGCTACTCACACAGTGGGTGGCCCTGGGCTGGTGAGGTAACAGATGATACTAAATGATGGAAAACTTGAAGACTTCATAAAGCCTGTGACTTCAGGGTAGAGGGACTGAAGTGTCTGGAAGAGAGCAAATCATGTAGATGACCTTATTAGGGCAGAGTTCTGGTAGTGTCTACATGTTTTTTGCCCACAGATCTTTTCCCCTCATGTGTTTTAAAAGTACTGGATTCCTAAAAAAGAAATCACTAAATGTAAGAGTTTTCTAGGTGAAAATGTGTCTTGTAGGTGATAGAAGTGGTAAGCTATTGGTCACAGTGTTCTTGAAGACGCCACTTCTTCTGCTGTAGTGGGCATTGGTGGAGTCCAGGCAATGTGCTTTTGCTCGGAAGGAACCAAGAAAGCACAGGGTAAATGTGGAGCTTGCACAGTTTGAGAGGATTATCTATTCCTAGGAAGGGTCCTTACTCAAGAACATGGACTCTCACACTCCAGCAGTCTGGAGAAATGACCCCAGGCTGCTGTGCAGTGAACTACAGTAGCCATAATCAGGACTGAGGCACTCTTCCCGAGGTCTAAGCCTCGGCACTGCAGCTATGTGTCTGCGTGTGTGTGTGTGTGTGTGTGTGTGTGTGTGCACGTGCATAAAAGCTGGCTTCCAAAGAAAGGAAGAAAGAAAGGAACGAAGGAAGGAAGGGGGATGGGAAGATGGAGGGAGAACTAGCCAGGTGGTTTAATGGGTAAGTGTGGCCTGGTCAACTCTCACCCTGAGCTGGATTCCTGGGACTTGGTGGTGGAAGAAGTGAGTCAGTTCCCACAAGTTGTCTTTTTTTTTTTCCTTTTTTTTTAAATTTATTTATTTATTAAAGATTTCTGTCTCTTCCCAGCCACCGCCTCCCATTTCCCTCCCCCTCCCCTAATTAAGTCCCCCCCCCTCAGCCTGAAAAGCAATCAGGGTTCCCTGTCCTGTGGGAAGTCCAAGGAACCCCCCACCTCCATCCAGGTCTAGTAAGTTGAGCATCCAAACTGCCTAGGCTCCCACAAAGTCAGTACGTGCATTAGGATCAGAAACCCAGTGCCATTGTTCTTGAGTTCTCAGTAGTCCTCATTGTCCGTTATGTTCAGAGAGTCCGGTTTTATCCCAGGCTTTTCCAGACCCAGGCCAGCTGGTCTTGGTGAGTTCCCAGTAGAACATCCCCATTGTCTCAGTGTGTGGGTGCACCCCTCATGGTCCTGAGTTCCTTGCTCGTGCTCTCTCTCCTTCTGCTCCTGATTTGGACCTTGAGAATTCAGTCCTGTGCTCCAATGTGGGTCTCTGTCTCTGTCTCCTTTCATCGCTTGCTGAAGGTTAATATTCAGGAGGATGCCTATATGTTTTTCTTTGGGTTCTCCTTATTTAGCTTCTCTAGGATCACTAATATACCCAAGAGAGGCCTTATCATACAACAAAAGTATATGCTCTACAATGTTCATAGCAGCATTGTTTGTGATAGCCAGAACCTGGAAACAACCTAGATGCCCTTCAATGGAAGAATGGATGAAGAAAGTATGGAATATATACATATTAGAGTATTATTCAGCAGTAAGAAACAAGGACTTCTTGAATTTTGCATACAAATGGATGGAAATAGAAAACACTATCCTGAGTGAGGTAAGCCAGACACAAAAAGAGGAACATGGGATGTACTCACTCATATTTGGTTTCTGGCCATAAACCAAGGACATTGAGCCCACAAGTTGTCTTGTAGCCTCCACACATTCGCTTAGGCACCCTCCCCAATAACTTTAATTTTAGAGAATAAGCAAATCTGTAACTATATCTGTACCTATATCTATACAGTTCATTCTAAACTAGATTTGTAAGGGGTTTTTTTTTGTGTGTGTGTGCAGGTTCCTTTGAGCCTTTAGTAGGTTAAAGAGCACTGTAAATACCTAAAAGCAGGCTGTAGCATGCATCTTGTCACAAGTCAGTTCTACCAAGCAACCTAATGGTGTCACAATGGTGTTCAGTGGGGCTCAGTTGGAGAAAATACACTTCTCACTTTTTCAAAAACAACACTGAACATCCTGGGTGGTCTCACCTTGGTTCCTCAGCTGACAATAAGGATTGGTTTGTTTCTATTTGAATTTGTGGGAAATGAAGGCATGTTCTCTCTGAGAGACAAGAGACCAGGCAGAGGGTAGATGTAGAAATGGCAGCAAAGGCAAAATGCAGCCATTTTGAGACCTCCCCAGAGCCCCTCTTTCTAGGGAGCAGGAAAGAATCTCATCCTTCTACTCCTAGGATGGAGAGCCCAGGCTGTTTCCAGAGTTCAGTTCATCTCCAGAAGTTTCCAGCCTTCCCTCTCCACTGGGCACACCTCAGTCAAGTACTGAAATTCTCTGTCTGTCTGCTGCCTTCCTTATTCCCTCTCTCCCTCCTTCCCTCTCTTCTTTTCTTCCTTCCCTTTTTTTCTTTTTTCCCTCCTGTGACAGGATCTCACGTAGTCCAGGATAGTCTCAAATTTACTATGTAGCTGGGATGACTTTGAACTTCTGTTCCTCCTGTTTCTACCTCGCCTGGTCTGGAATTACAGACAGGTATCACTGTATCTGACCTTATGTGGTTGAGAGGGATCGAACTCGAGGCTTTGTGGTGCTCAGCAAGCACTCTGCCGACAGAGTCATATCGCTAACTCCACGTCTGCACTTTTTCTACCATAGCTCTCACAACCGTTCCCTGGCCTTGCACCGTCTGTGCCTTCCAGGATCTTCATGTGGTCCCCCCATGTCCCCCCCAACTCTGTTCCACTCATTGTCCTTACAGCAATCAATTTGATATTATAATCTCATCTTGTCATAACCACCTCCCAACCATTGACCCCGTTTTAATGTCTTCTCATGTTTTTTATTGCATGGCCAGAATTCTTAACTGAAGCCATGTGCCATCTGCCTCTATCGCATCCCCGACTCTATATCACCCAAGCTGTTGCTTTCTCCCTTCACAATGGCTCCCTCACTGCCTGACTGTTGCTGCCTGCCTGTCACCACCTGCCTGTCACAGGCCATGGCTTATGCTACCGTCTTTGCCTGTCTTTCTTTAGCCTTCAGTTCAGTAGTTATCTCCTCAGGGATACTTGTCTGCATCCTTGGCTGGCTTGGATTTCCCTCTAACAGGCCTCCATGCAATCATGGAGCTCTTCTTTGTACTTAGGGTAAACAGAGGCATCAGTTTCTGTACTCATATGATGAGTGGCCACCTTCTGCACTGGACTGGCTCATTGCATGTTCCATGAAGACATGTTGGATTTGACTCATTGTGACATCCCAACTGCTTAGCATGTACCTGTTTTTAGCATGTGGCCCAATCTGTTCTTGAGCTCACTATGCAGCCAAAGATGACCTTCAACTCTTGCTCCTTTTCTCTAACTCCCAAGTCCAGAGTTTACAGGCATGTACCTTCACCCTCTGCTGTTGATAGGGTATCCATCCATGGGATTTTCCTTTGATATCAGCTACCTGATTTTTATCCGTTCACATACTTGGGAGTATCTAAAACTCAATCACTTATTTATCTTACTGACTCCACAAAGGTTCACAAGATAGCAGTAGAAGGCCAGATCTGTCTAGTTGGAAGAATAAAAATTCTCTTATTCCAGGACTAGTACTGTTAGGGGGTGGTTGTATGCATTCTGCATTTCTAACAATTGCTTTGAAATGAATAGTAGAGGCGGCTTCAGGTAGCAGGAGGCTGATGTCACTGCTGAGAAGGCACTGGAGGGATGATTCATGCCTCTGTAGGTAACACTCTTTCTGCTTCCCTGTCTCTGGTGAGCTGTCTGGCAAGGCTTCCAGGGAAGTGGTGGGGACTTGTAAGGGCTCCTCTCCAACCCAGGGGAAGTTCTTGGGGCTGGGACACATGCACATTGCATTCTCTTATAGTGACTGTCCTTAGTCCCAGGTTGGAAGCAGCCTGCACTGTGATTTCAGTGGAGTGAGGCTTGAGGCTTCTTTATGGTGGGCAAATTTTTGGGAAGCCTCATTAGTGATCAGAGCTGGCAAATAATGCCTTGGAACCAGCTGATAAGACATTTTAAGAAGCAACCAAAAGAATCTGGAAATTGTTCTGTGCCTTATGTTTCAACTCTTTCTGGTCATACCACAATATGTGAACCTTTTCTAACCAGCAGATATAGCGATTGACTCCCCATATCATCTCCACTTGTGAGAACTGTTGAGTAACTGGTTGCTCACTCATCAGAGGGTTGGTTAATATTCAGAGTTGTTGTTGTTACTCTCATTGACAAGCCAAGAGCATTTGCTGGATGCTCATCCTGAGAGGAAGCTGTGGCACCCGGCCACCCACATGGCTAGCTTATACCCGAAATAATTACACGGAAACGGTATTCTTTTTGTTCTTTCTTTTTTTTTTTATTGAGAAAAGGAAAGAAAAGTTTCCCCCTCCTCCCAGTCTCCCATTTCCCTCCCCCTCCTCCCACCCTTTTCCCCCTCCCACCACTCCTCTCCCCCTCCCACTCCAGTACGAAGAGCAGTCAGGGTTCCTTGCCCTGTGGAAAGTCCAAGGTCCTCCCCCCTCCGTCCATGTCAAGGAAGGTGAACATCCAAATTGGCTAGGCTCCCACAAAGCCAGAACATGAAGTAGGATCAAAACCCCGTGCCATTGTCCTTGGCTTCTCATCAGCCCTCATTGTTTGCCATGTTCAGAGAGTCCGGTTTTATCCCATGCTTTTTCAGTCATAGTCCAGCTGGCCTTGGTGAGCTCCCAATAGATCAGCCCCACTGTCTCAGTGGGTGGGTGCACCCCTCGTGGTCCTGACTTCTTTGCTCATGTTCTCCCTCCTTCTGCTCCTCATTGGGACCTTGGGAGCTCAGTCTGATGCTCCAGTGTGGGTCTCTGTCTCTATCTCCATCCATCACCAGATGAAGGTTCTATGGTGATATGCAAGATATTCGTCAGTATTGCTATAGGATAGGGTCATTTCAGGTTCCCTATCCTCAGCTGCCCAAGGAACTAACTGGGGACATCGCCTTGGGCTCCTGGGAGCCACTCTAGGTTCAAGTCTCTTGCCAACCCTAAGGTGGCTCCCTTAACTAAGAATTGTGCTTCCCTGCTCCCCTATCCACCCTACCTCTATCCCAATCATCCTGTTTTCCCAAGTTCCCCCCATCCTCCCCTTCTCCCTTTTCTCTCCCCATCTCCCCTTACCCCCATCCCACCCCACCCCCAAGATTCCACTTTTCTCCCTGGCAATTTTGTCTACTTCCCATAGCCAAGAGGATAACGATATGTTTTTCCTTGGGTTCACCTTCTTACTTAGCTTCTTTAGGATCACCAATTGTAGACTCAGTGACCCTTATTTATGGCTAGAAACCAATTATGAGTGAGTACATCCCATGTTCATCTTTTTGGGTCTGGCTTGCCTCACTCAGGATAGTGTTTTCTATTTCCATCTATTTGCATGCAAAATTCGAGAAGTCATTGTTTTTTACCACAGCGTAGTACTCTAATGTGTTTATATTCCACACTTTCTTCATCCATTCTTCCATTGAAGGGCATCTAGGTTGTTTCCAGGTTCTGGCTATTACAAACAATGCTGCCATGAACATAGTTGAGCATATACTTTTGTTGTATGATAGGGCCTCTCTTGGGTATATTCCCAAGAGTGGTATTGCTGGGTCCAGGGGTAGGTTGATCCCGAATTTCCTGAGAAACCAAAACATTGATTTCCAAAGTGGTTACACAAGTTTACATTCCCACCAGCAATGGATGAGTATACCCCTTCCTCCACAGCCTCTTGAGCAAAGGCTATCATTGGTGTTTTTGATTTTAGCCATTCTGACAGGTGTAAGATGATATCTCAAAGTTATTTTGATTTGCATTTCCCTGATTGCTAAGGAGGTTGAGCATGACCTTAAGTGTCTTTTAGCCATTTGAACTTCTTCTATTGAGAATTCTCTGTTCAGTTCAGTGCCCCATTTTATAACTGGGTTAATTAGCATTTTAAAGTCTAGTTTCTTGAGTTCTCTATATATTTTGGAGATCAGACCTTTGGTTGGTGAAGATCTTCTCCCAGTCAGTAGGTTGCCTTTTTGTCTTGGTGACAGTGTCCTTTGCTTTACAGAAGCTTCTCAGTTTTAGTAGGTCCCATTTATTCAATGTTGCCCTTACTGTCTGTGCTGCTGGGGTTATACCTAGGAAGCGATCTCCTGTGCCCATATGTGGTAGGGTACTTCCCATTTTCTCTTCTATCAGGTTCAGTGTGTTCGGACTGATATTGAGGTCTTTAATCCATTTGGACTTCAGTTTTGTGCATGGTGATAGATATGGGTCTATTTTCATTCTTCTACAGTTGTGCCAGCACCATTTGTTGAAGATGCTTTCTTTCTTCCATTGTATACTTTTAGCTCCTTTATCAAAAATGAGGTGTTCAGTCCAGTGCTCCTGTGTAGGTCTCTGTTTCTATCTCTATCCATCACCAGATGAAGGTTCTATGATGATATGCAAGATATTCGTCAGTATTGCTCTAGGATAGGGTCATTTCAGGTTCCCAATCCTCACCTGCCCAAGGAACTAACTGGAAACCTCATCTTGGGCACTTGGGAGCCCCTCTAGGGTCAAGTCTCTTGCCCACCCTAAAGTGGCTCCCTTAACTAAGAATTGTGGTTCCGTGCTCTCCTATCCACCTTTCCTTTATCCCAATTTTCCTGTTTCCCCAAGTCCCCCCTCCTTCCCTTCTACCTTTTCTCTCCCCATCTCCCCTTACCCCCATCCCACCCCACCCCCAAGATCCCAATTTTCTCCCCGGCAATTTGGTCTACTTCCCTTAGCCAAGAGGATAACTATATGTTTTTCCTTGGGTTCACCTTCTTACTTAGCTTCTTTACGTTCACCTATTGTAGACTCTGTGGCCCTTATTTATGGCTAGAAACCAATTATGAGCGAGTACATCCCATTGAGGAGCAGAAGGAGGGAGAACATGAGCAAAGAAGTTGGGACCACGAGGCGTGCACCCACCCACTGAGACAGTGGAGCTGATCTACTGGGAGCTCACCAAGGCCAGCTGGACTGTGACCGAAAAAGCATGGGATAAAACCGGACTCTCTGAACATGGCGAACAATGAGGGCTGATGAGATGCCAAGGACAATGGCACGGGGTTTTGATCCTACTTAATGTGCTGGCTTTGTGGGAGCCTAGCCAGTTTGGATGTTCACCTTCCTAGATATGGACGGAGGGGGGAGGACCTAGGACTTACCACTGGGCAGGGAACCCGGACTGCTCTGTGGACTGGAGAGGGGAGAGGTAGGGGGAGAGGAGTGGGGGGAGGGGGGGAAGGGTGGGAGGAGGGGGAGAAGGGTGGGAGGAGGGGGAGGGAAATGGGAGGCTGGGAGGAGTTGGAAACTTGATTTTTGTTTATGTTTTTTTTTCTTCTTTTCTCAATAAAAAAAAAATAAAATAAAAAAAATGAGGTGTTCATAGGTTTGTTGGTTCAAATCCGGATCTTCTATACGATTCCATTGGTCGACTTCTCTGTTTTTATGCCAGTACCACACTGTTTTCATCACTGTAGCTCTGAATTAAATAGAGTTTGAAGTCAGGGATGGTATGCCTCCAGAAGATCCTTTATTGTATAGGATTGTTTTGGCTATCCTGGGTTTTTTGTTTTCCATATGAAGTTGATTATTGTCCTCTCCAGATCTGTGAAGAATTTTGATGGGACCTTGATGGGGATTGCATTGAATCTATAAATTGCCTTTGGTAGAATTGCCATTTTTACTATGTTGATCCTCCCAATCCAAGAACAAGGGAGGTCCTTCCATTTTCTGGTATCCTCTTCAATTTCTTTCTTCAATGCCTTAAAGTTCTTGTCAAATAGATCTTTCACTTCCTTGGTTAGAGTTACCCCAAGATATTTTATGCTGTTTGTGGCTATTGTGAAAGGTGAAGCTTCTCTGATTTCCCTCTCTGCTTCCATATCCTTTGTGTATAAGAGGGCGACTGATTTTTTGGATTTGATCTTGTATCCTGCCACATTACTAAAGGTGTTTATCAGCTGTAAAAGTTCTTTGGTGGAGTTTTGGGGGTAGCTTATGTATACTATCATATCATCTGCAAATAACGAAAGTTTCACTACTTCCTTTCCAATTCGAATCCCCTTGATCCCCTTATGTTGTCTTATTGCTATTGCTAGAACTTCAAGCACTATATTGAAGAGTTATGGCGAGAGTGGACAGCCTTGTCGTGTTCCTGAGGTTAGTGGGATGGCTTTGAGTTTCTCTCTATTTAATTTGATGTTAGCTGTCGGCTTGCTGTATATAGCTTTTATTATATTTAGGTATGACCCTTGTATCCTTAATCTCTCTAATACTTTAATCATAAAGGGATGTTGAATTTTGTCAAATGCTTTTACAGCATCTAATGAAATGATCATATGGATTTTTTATTTCAGCTTATTTATATGCTGGATTACATTGATAGATTTTCGTATGTTGAACCAGCCCTGCATCTCTGGGATGAAGCCTTCTTGATCATAATGGATAATTTTCCTAATGTGTTCTTGGATACGGTTTGCCAGTATTTTGTTGAGGATTTTTGCATCGATATTCATGAGTGAGATTGGCCTGTAATTCTCTTTCTTGGTTGAGTCTTTGTGCGGTTTTGGTATCAGAGTGACTGTAGCTTCATAAAAGGAATTTGGCAATGACTCTTCTGTTTCTATATTGTGAAATACATTAAGGAGTATAGGTATTAGGTCTTCTTGGAAGTTCTGGTAGAATTCCGCATTGAAACCATCTGGTCCTGGGCTCTTTTTGGTAGGGAGGTTTTTGATAACAGCTTCTAATTCTTCGCAACTAACAGGTCTATTTAGATTGTTCACCTGGTCCTGGTTTAACTTTGGTATATGGTATTTATCTAAAGAAGTGTCCATTTCTTTTACATTTTCCAGTTTTGTGGCATACAGGCTTTTGTAGTAAGATCTAACGATTCTCTGAATTTCCTCTGTGTCTGTGGTTATGTCCCCCTTTTTATTTCTGATCCTATTAATTTGCATATTCTCCCTCTGCCGTTTGATTAGTTTGGATAGGGATTTATCAATCTTGTTGATTTTCTCTAGGAACCAGCTTTTTGTTTCATTGATTCTTTGTATTGTTTTCTGTGTTTCTATTTTATTGGTTTCAGCCCTCAGTTTGATTATTTCCAGTCTTCTACTCCTCCTAGGTGAGTCTGCTTCTTTTTTTCCTAGAGCTTTCAGTTGGGCTGTTAAGTCTCCAATGTGAGCTTTTTCTGTTTTCTTTAAGTGGGCACTTAGTGCTATGAACTTTCCTCTCAGGACTGCTTTCATAGTGTCCCATAAGTTTGAGTAGGTCATTTCTTTATTTTCATTGAGTTCAAGGAGGACTTTAATTTCTTTCTTTATTTCTTCCTTGATCCAGGTGTGGTTCAGTAGTTGACTGTTCAGTTTCCATGAGTTTGTAGGCTCTGGAGGTAGCATTGTTGTTGAATTCTAACTTTAATCCATGGTGATCTGATAAGACACAGAAGGCTACGAATATTTTTTTGTAACTGTGGAAGTTTGCTTTGTTACCAAGTATGTGGTCAATTTTCAAGAAGGTTCCATGAGCTGCAGAGAAGAAGGTATATTCTTTCCTATTTGGGTGGAATTTTCTATAGATGTCTGTTAAGTCCATTTGAATCATTACTTCTACTAGTTCTCTTATTTCTCTGTTAGGTTTCTGTCTGATTGACCTGTCCATTGGTGAGAGAGGAGTGTTGAAGTCTCCTAATATTAGTGTGTGCAGTTTGATGGCCGCCTTGACTTTTAGTCATGTTTCTTTTACGTACGTGGGTGCTTTTATATTAGGGGCATAGATATTCAGGATTGAGACTTCATCCTGATGAATTGTTCCTGTTATGAGTATAAAATGTCCCTTTCCATCTCTTCTGATTGATTTAAGTTTGAAGTCAACTTTGTTAGAGATTAGTATGGCCACACCTGCTTGTTTCTTAGGTTCATTTGCTTGATAGACCTTTTCCCATCCCTTTACTCTGAGTAGGTGCCTGTCTTTGTGGTTAAGGTGTGTTTCTTGTAAACAGCAGAATGTTGGATCCTGTTTTCGTATCCAATCTCTTAGCCTGTGTCTTTTTATAGGTGAGTTGAGTCCATTGACATTAAGTGATATTAATGACTAGTGGTTGTTAACTCCAGTCACTTTTTTAGTAGTAGAGTTTGTGTGTTTCCCTTCTTTGAGTTGTGCTGGTGAAGGGTCATTAGATGTCTGGGTTATTGTGAACATTGTTGGACTCCTTGAGTTGTGATTTTCCTTCTATTACTTTCTGTAAGGCTGGAATTGTGGCTACGTATTGTTTAAATTTGTTTTTATCCTGGAAAATTTTGTTTTCTCCATTTATAGTGAATGAAAGCTTGGCTGGGTATTGTAGTCTGGGCTTGCATCCATGGTCTCTTAGTTTCTGCAGTACATCTATCCAGGACCTTCTGGCTTTCATTGTTTCCATAGAGAAATCAGGTGTAAGTCTGATAGATTTACCTTTATAAGTAATTTGGCCTTTTTCCTTTGCAGCTCTTAATATTCTTTCTTTATTCTGTATGTTTTGTGTTTTGATTATTATATGGTGAGGGGATTTTTTTTTTGGTCCAGTCTATTCGGTGTTCTGTATGCTTCTTGAACCTTCAAAGGAATATCTTTCTTTCAGTTGGGAAAGTTCTCTTCTATAATTTTATTAAATATATTTTCTGGACCATTGAGCTGTAGTTCTTCTCCTTCTTCTATCCCAATTATTCTTAAGTTTGGTCTTTTTATTGTGTCCCAGATTTCCTGAATGTTTTGTGATGAGAATTTGTTGGTTTTGCTGTTTTCTTTGATCAGTGTATTTATTTTCTCTATGGTATCTTCAGTGTCTGAAATTCTTTCTTCTATCTCTTGTAATTTGTTGGTAGTACTTGTCTCTGTAGTTCCTGTTCATTTACCCAGATTTTCCATCTCCATCCTTTCCTCGGTTTGTGTTTTCTTCATTACTTCCATTTCATTCTTCAAGTCTTGAACCGCTTCCCTTACCTGTTTGATTGTTTTTTCTTGTTTCTCTTGGTTTTTTTGGGTATCTTTGAGCGATTTATTCTTTTCCTCTACCTTTTTGTTTGTGATCTCTTATTGTTTATGGCAGTTTTTCACCTCCTGTTTAAGGTCTTCTATTATTTTCATATAATTCACTTTTGAGTCGATTTCTTCTAATTCTTCTAGAGTAGGGTGTACAATTCTTCTTAATTCGGGATCTCTGGATTCTGGTGATGTCATGTTACCTTTCAGGTTGTTGGTGGAATTCTTGGATTTGCGCCTTCCCATCTCTTCCTTCAAATGGAGCCAGGAGAGGCCTGGTGTCTTGGTCCAGTCTTTGCTATGACTGACTCTCTGGGTGTATCTCTTCAGTGTAGAAGCAGGAACCGTCCAGTACAGATGGAACTTCTCAGCACCGAAACATGGGCGCCTGGTAGTCCAATGATTAGTGGACAAAAGGGAGAACTTGGGGGGGGGCAGGGCGGAAACGAGTAGAACACAGGACACCCTGCCACAAAAGCTGAAGGTGCGCGTCCTCCCTTTCGGGGGGTCCTTGAGGTCTGCCCGGTAGGCAGGCACTCACCGCTCTGGGTGGGTAGCCTTAGTGTAGGAGCAGAAAACTGTTCCTGAGCAAAGGTCCTAGCAGAAAACGCAGGCTTGGGGGGGGGGGGTCATGTGTAAGAAAGACAGCCCTGCAGAAGGAGCTGGGGGAGGGGGGTTTGTGCTCTCTTCTGTGACAATCCGCCCCTGGATAGCACACACTCACCCGTCCAAATGAAACTCCTCAGCCCCTAAACAGGGACGCCTGGTAGTCCAATGACCCACGGACAAAAGGGAGAACTTGGGGGGCAGGGCGGGGACGAGTAGAACACAGGACACCCTGCTGCAAAAGCTGAAGGTGAGCGTCCTCCCTTTCGGGGGTCCCTGAGGCCCGCCCGGTAGGCAGGCACTCACCGCTCAGGGTGGGCAGCCCCAGTGTAGGAGCAGAAAACTGTTCCCGAGCAAAGGACCCAGCAGAAAATGCAGGCTTGGGTGGGGGTCCTGTGCAAGAAAGACAGCCCTGCAGAAGGAGCTGGGGGAGGGGGGTTTGTGCTCTCTTCCGGGACAATCTGCCCCTGGATAGCACACACTCACCATCCAGATGGAATTCCTCCACACCTAAACAGGGCCGCCTGGTAGCCCAACGATCTGGGGACAAAAGGAAAAACGGGGCAGGCCGGGCGAGATCCAGGAGAGCACAGGCACCCCTGGAGCACAAGCTGAAGGTGCCTGGGCTCCCTTACAGGGGATCTTGAGGCCTGCCCGGTAGGCAGGCACTCACCGCTCAGGGTGGGCAGCCCCAGTGTAGGAGCAGAAAATTGTTCCTGAGCAAAGGACCCAGCAGAAAACCCAGAAACTGTATTCTTTTAAACACTCCTTGGCCCATTAGTTCCAGCCTCTTATTGGCTAGCTCTTACATATTGATCTAACCCATTTCTAATAATCTGTGTAGCCCACAAGGTGGCTTACCAGGGAAGATCTTAACCTGCGTCTGTCTGGAGTGGGAGAATCATGGCCACTCTCTCTCTCTGCTTCTTTCTCCCAGCATTCTGTTCAGTCTACTCCGCCTACCTAATTTTCTGTCCTCTTAAAGGGCCAATGCAGTCTCTTTATTTAACCAATGAAATCAACACAAAACAGCAGACTCCCACATCAGGAACCTCTCTGGGAACTGAGTAGACACCCTCCATTTGGCATGGATGCTTCTGTGGTCTGTCCCCAAACACACCCACCTTCCTCAGATTTAACTGCCTGAAGAGGAAGCAGGAAGCACCATGAAGCCTCACATTTGCTTGAGTAATGGGTAAATTGTAAACAGATAGCATTATGACCCCGAAGGAGAATTTACTGTGTGCGTGTCACCATGCTTCTGGGTTGGCCATGATGGAATAGCAATGACAAATCCAGCTGAACCACTTCAGGCTCTCTCTTAGGAACCTCAAAGGTCAGCTTGTGATTTCAGAGGATTTTTCTCTGCAGCGCCCCCAGTGGATGAAGAAGCGGATCTTAAACAGAAGGATTTGTTAAAACTTGGAATGGTGATGTGTGGAGGGGTGTGGTGGAGGGGTGGGAGGGGGTGCAGGGTCTTATGTTCACGAACTTCTTGTGCAGCCTAGGATGAACTTGAGTCTCTGCTTACACCTGAGTCCTGGATCATGACATTTTCATCTATGAAATGGGAATGTAATTCTCTTCTGACATCTAAAATGCCGAAGGAAATTACAAACTAAACTAACATAAACCATTTTTGCAGATAGAAAACTCTGATATGAACAAAGAACATTGTGTTTGACCTTGTGCAGCCTGCAAAGGGAACTAATGTGGATGCAGAAAGGTATTACTTTTATATGGTTTAAAGTCAGTAGGCTTTTCTTCCTGTGTGAATTTTAATTTAAACCTGAAGATTTATGGGAGGAAATGCCTGGTGGGGCACAGAGAGTACAATTATTTGAGAGGAGAAAAATAATAATACTATTTTATTTTCAAAAATTCCAAGCACCTGTCCTCAGAAGTCTCAGTTAGGTCTAGAGAATGCTGCCTGCTGTCGAGGGAAGCAAACAGACTCCTTCCTCTGAGCCTACTGTGTGGGATGAAGATAAAGCATGGGGTGACTGCTATCCCTCAGATCCCAGAGATGCTTACGGAATTTTCACCAGCAAAAGGGAACATGGGAAAATCCCTCTGTACTGTTTAAATGTTCCTACTGTGCTTGGCAAAGGAGAGCGTAAATTCTCATCTTTTCTATTAACTGTACTGATTCCATGTCTAATCGTGTCATGTGCACACTGACCAAAGCTCAGTCACTGAATCCTAAATAGAATGGGAGGGTGCCTGTAAGCCAGACTCACAGGGTGTCATGATGGGGAGAGAGAAGCACAGGATGAGTCCACAGCCAAGGAGAACCCTGAGCACCATGCTCCTTGTACCAAGTTCCCCTCACCCTCACACCATGTTGATTTCTTTGATTCAAGAGCTCTGCAGTTGTGTTTCCACTCGACCTCCACCATTGTGGTTGTCTGAATGGAACTGACTCCCGTAGGCTCAAAAGTTTGAATACTTGTTCCTAGTTGGTAGAACAGTTTGAGAAGGATTGGGAGGTGTGGCCTTGTTGGAGGAGGCATTGAGGTTTCAAAAACCTGTGCCTTTTCTAAATAGCTTTTTCTACCTTGTGGCTGTGTCTCAAGGTGTGAGCTCTGAGCTACAGCTACATCACTATGCCTGTCTGCCTGGGTCATGCTCCCTATCTGATGGTCATGGACTCTAACAGTCTGAAACTGTAAACTTCAAGTAATTGTTTTTCTTTTATAAGCTTCCTTGGTCATGATGCCTTATCACAGCAACAGAAAAGTCACAAAGATAATGATTAGTGATTCATGATCTTCACACAAAGTGGTGCACAGATATCATGGGAAGAGAAAGGTACAGTAAAGCAAACAGCAGAGTGGGTTGAGGAACTTCTATGCACTGCATTCAGGGCTGCTCAGTCTGCAGGTGGCTTGCACCAGTTTGTATTCCCAGACCTGGGGTGTAGGGGGGCAAAACTGGGAAAAGCTACTGTCTGGCAAAGGCAGCAAAGGCTTTGGCACTCTTGATGCACAGGAGAGGGGACTTCCAAGCCCCAATTTTAGAGCTAATATGTGTAGGCTTTTAAAATCAAAAGACATCCTTTTAAGGTTGCATAGTGAAATTTGACTTTTCACATGCAGAGATTAAGCATTGAAGCAGTCTCATTCTTTTTACATTTATTTATTGACCTCTTTCTCTGTGTGTGTGAATGGGATAGATAGACAGATAGATAGAAAGATAGATAGATAGACGGACAGACAGATAGATAAATAGATAGATAGCCAGAGGATGACTTTCATGAGTCTGTTTTCTCCTTCCCGTGTGTAGGATTCAGGGATCAGACAACCCTCACCTCTGAGTCATGGCACTGGCCAAGGGTAATTTACTTGTCCTCATTCCATCTCCGTTCCAGGTCCTCCGCGATGCTCAGAGCCAACCCTTTCCTGAGGTCTGTCATCACAGGTTGATTTAACCTGGTCTTGAGCTTCAGCTAAACGGAGCCCTAAGAGTGGATACTCACCTGTCTTTCCTTCACACTTTGCATCTCTTAAGGAGGAGGGAGCCCTTTGAAGAATACATTTTCCCCTTCCCTTTGATGCTTACATTCCTCTGAGAGCCACATTAAAAGGATATGCAGATTCTATGAGGGAGTCTATACAGCAAGTACCAGACAGCAGCAGTTCCTAGGGAATTAGCGACCCTGTGTCTGGGACTAAGTCAGCCTATTTTCTTGCTTAGATTTTACAGCATGAGGCTCTCAGGTCACCTACTGCTGTTGTGCCTTTCCCCCAGCCTTGCAAAGGTGGCCTTTTGTTCCCAAAGAGGCACAGAGCTGCTACTAGCTACATCACAAAGTGTTTAAGGTTGTGATTGAAATTTAGAAGACAGCATCCAATGTCACCTTTGATGATCTAAAATTGCACACAAGGTAACTCTGGGCTCCCTGCAATAGACAGCCCATAGATGTGCGCTTCTGGATTGTGCCCTCCCAGGGTCTCGCTGCAGTCGACTGATGTTATTAAATCTCAAGCCAGGACCCTTCTGAGAAGGATGCCTGCGCTCCAAATAGCAGCGTTCTCAGGGACATTGTGACCCGGTGCCACCACACAATTGAATCTCTTTCATTTTATAGAAAATCTGAGACTCTCTATTATTAAACTGACAAGAATAGCAGTGTGGATTTTTCCTTTTCTGCTTTTTGCATTCCAGGGGGCCAGGTTCTGTGCTTCCTGAGATTAACAGGAGCATGAGATTCTGGCCAGATAATGAGATAAAGGATGCACAGCCAACTTACAGATGCCACACAGCAAAAGAGCACCAAATCCCTAAGTATGGTGCTCTTGAGCCTGCTCTCTGCTGCCTTTATCTCTCCTTTCTGTCTCTCTCTCTCCCTCTCTTAAATGTGCATACGTATGTATACACGCATGTGTCCATGTGTGTGCAGATGCATGTGCAGGCCAGAATTTACTTTAATGGTCACTCTTTAGCTGCTATCCACCTTGCATTTGAGACAGTATCCCTTTTTGACCTAGAACTCGCTAGGCTCACCAACCGCTGAGCCCAGGGCACCTGTGGGTCTCCATCCCTCAGGATTGTGCTTATAAGCATGGACCACCACTTCTGTTTCCTTTCCTTTCCTTTTTATTTATTTTTTCTTGAGACGGGGTTTCTCTGCAGCTTTGGAGCCTGTCTTGGATCAGGCTGGTCTCAAACTCACAGAGATCCGCCCTGCTCTGCCACCTGAGTGCTGGAACTAAGGGCATGTGCCACCATCGGTTGGCAATTTCTGACTTTTTTAGAAACATGGGTTCTGTCTTAGTTAGGGTTTCTATTGTTGTGAAGAGACACCATGAGCATAGCAATTCTTATAAAGGAAAACAATTAATTGGGACTGTCTTAGAGTTTCAGAGATTTAGTTCATTATCATCATGGTGTGACATAGTGGCAATGTAGGGAGACATGGTGCTGGAGAGGGACCTGAGAGTCCTGCATCTTCATCCGCAGGCAGCAGGATGTGAAGTGTCTCGCTGGTGCAGCTTGAGAATATGTGTGACTTCAAAGCCCACACCCACAGTGACAGGCTTCCTCCAAGGGCACACCCCGTAATAGTGCCCCTCCCTTTGGGGGTCATTTCCTTTCAGACCACCACAGGTTCCAAGGCTGGAACCCGAGTTCAGGCTCTCATGCTTGCATGACAAGCACTGTATGGCCCAGCCACTCCCCAGCACCACCTCACTCCTTCACTTTTTAAACTCTGAAATAAATACGATTGAATATATATTTTTGCTCTGCAGAGAAGCAGCCCCAAATAGTCCACCATAAGTACTTCACAAACTACCGTGCTACAGGTACTGCAGAGCTACCGTGCGAGAAGTGCTGACCGTAAGTGCCGCACAAATACTTGCCTGCTCTCTTTGCATCAAGCCCCACTCAAAGTGGTGGTGACTTTGAGGCCTGGGGAAAGACATGTAGCTGCTCTGGGGTGGGCGTAATGGGTGGGGAGCCACCTACTCTTAGGGACACAGTGCTGCATTGCATGGACTCACTAAAACATGCCTTGAAAGAGTGCCCATTACCTCTTGGAATGTCTGGCTATTGAAATGTCGTTCTCTGTAAGTCTGATGAACTAACTGAGGCAAACATCAGAAAGAAGGAACTGGAGAAAGTTAAGGTGCAGAGAAGTGAAGCAAGCGTCAGGTTTGGTGGGAATGGCCCTGGACTGGGAAGCTGAATCAAGGGCAGAGAGGGCAGGATTGCAGTCACAGGGGTAGAAATTTCATCACTCAGCTCAGCTCACCGTGCTTGGCACACAGGTAGTGGACAAAGCCAGGGACCCAGCGGGGTGAAAGGGATTATTCAAATTATTATTATTTTTTAGCTACAAGAGATAGACAATGATCTTATTTTCCTTTATTAACTCAGAATGAGGACTTGGTTTTTCTTTTTTCAGCCCTAGTGAAAATGAATCTAGGAGCCAGAGTTCTGCTTGGGTCCTAACTTCTGCCTCTAACAGTCAGCCTTTACCACATGGGGTGAGTGATGGCTCTTTCATTCAGTATCATTAACTTTAAGTTGTATTGGATGGGTTTCATTTTCATATGAGTAACCACTGTAAAAACACAAAGGTTCCCCTTATGTCTGTTCGAGAGCCTAGAGTAATGTAATATTTAAAGCTTAAGTTTCCGTTCAGAGCAGAGCCATGCTCAGCCCCCAGGGAAAGAATGGAACTTTATGTCTCAGAAGGTTTTATTTTGTCGGTTTGAGACCACACTGAGATCAGGGTAAAGAACCATTCAATTTCTTTCTCCCAGACTTTGCCCAAAGTGCTTCTAACTTTTGGATGTATGGGGTCTCTCTTTTATCTGACAGTCACTGTGTTAGGATTCCTGACCAGTCTAGGCCTCTGGAGGAGGCAGCAGCATAGAGCTTTGGCCACTTTCTCAGGAATTTATGGAAGCCCTTATTTGCATGTGTGAAGTTCTGCCTCATCCAGTCCAGGAGGTTTCTGGAATGATCATGATGATAGATTTGACTTATCCGATTACTCTGTTTGGGGAATAAACATATTTGCTTGAACCCAAGCAACCACTGCTATGGCTGTAGAGAAGAGGACCTGTGGGCTGGAGTTCAATTCCCAGAACCTACATGTCTGTAGCTCCAGCTCCAGAATACCTGGTACCCTCCTCTGTCTCTGTGGGCACCTGCACACACGAGGCATACACTAGCATACACATAAAACAGAAGCAAAAATATTTAAAAACAATAAAGGACAAAGGAGGAAAAGGAACTAAGAAAGCATTTTTCATAATGCCCAAGCATTGCTGCTATTGTCCTATTATTTTTGAGTGTGAAATAATTTCTGAATTATTTTGTAATAGAAACTTTGCATTTAAGTAATTTTTATGGATTATTCATTTACACTCTAGATTAATATTTTTTAGAAAAAATTTCGCGAAATTCTGAGGTTCAATTGAAAGAAAACACCGTTGGAGGAGGTTTTATATTCTTTGAGGGGTGCAGTGGAAACGCCATCAGAGGAGGTTTTGAAGTACTTTGAGGAGTGCAGTCTGCTAAACTGAGCTCAGTACTAAGTTACAAAGAAAGAAGAGTTTTTTCCTCCTATGTCCACTTAAAATAGAACAATGAACACAGTTAAATGATTTCCTTTAACCATCTAGACGTAGGGAACTGATTTGTGCTTGACTGATATAGACTGCACAGTCTGCTTCCATGAAGGCGTTTGCTTTGGGAGGAGTGTCAGGGTCCTTGCTTGGCCTCTTGGAACCACCTCACAGTCTGCGGGAAGGGTATCCACTTATGATGGGAGCTTGGGCCTGCCAGTCTGTCCCTGTAGACCCTGCTGTCAACAGTCCCTTGTTCAGCCCTTCACTGATGTCCTCCTTATTTTTTTCATATTCATTTTCTAGTCTGTTCTTTGTAACAAGGACTTTTATGTACATTTAAGGAAAATGCAGAAAATAGTTATAAATAATGAGACTCTAGGGTGTGGCTACTTATTGTAATAGCCATAATATTAGGATGTGGAAAATAAAACCCCCCATGAGATGCAATAAGCAATCAGCTTATTAGGATCTAGCTAATTGCTCACCCCAGGGGTTGAAACAAACAGTAAGGCCCTGTCAAATCTCCAGCATCTTTACTGTGCCCCTGTGAATTCCGATAGTCATAGATTAACAAGCATTCAAAAGAAAATCAAGTCTTTAACGTACTTATAGACAGCTGTGGTTATCTGTGTACACTCATGCTAAAAAGAACCGTAAGATATTTCTGACATTCATAATACTGAAGTACCGATTACTTGACTCATCTTAACTAATCAGAAGCTTAGGATTTCTTGGTCGTCTTGGGTTTTTATATTATGGACATGAAATATTTATTGAAACTTGAAAGTTTAGGTTGCGTCTGTGATATTTCTGTTTTTAATAAGATGGGAAATAAGACCTAGTGCTACTAAGTGGCCATCTGGGAATGCCAGAGATAATTTAGGTGAAATGAATATCAGTACAGCTCTGGTTTTCTGTCACTACGGTTCTGGTGTTCTATCACTATGGTTCTGGTGTTCTATAACTATGGTTCTGGTGTTCTATCACTATGGTTCTGGTGTTCTGTCACTGTAATTCTGGTGTTCTGATTTTGAGGCCTTAATTTGGGAAGATAATACAGGGTTTACAGAGAATATATGTTATGGGCCTCTTTCCCTGGTGCCTCTAGAAAAGAAATGGCTTGCAGTGATGTTTAATAGAACCCAGTAGTGAGTCATATTGATTTCTCTACACTCAAACTTCTTCAGAGCTGAAGACCGTGAAGAAGAATTGTAAAGCATAACACACAATGAACTGCAGTGTGTTTTGTGAGAGAGCCCTTAAAACCACACAAATGCTTCTTCATTTCTTCTTTTTGTTACAAGCATTGGATATGCTTACAGATCGATTTGGCGCTCTAACAAAAAGAAACATAGATTTGTATTTAATTCTTTCAATTACTAACCTTCAGTAATTTGTGTTAAACAAGTTATAAGATGTTTTAACTTTATGAATTATCACTGTGCTATTTAGAAAATTAATACCTCCTGACCTGTTTCAGATTCACATCCAGGACTTTTGAGCCTGAGCTGTTAGGTTCTTTCTATACCTGTGTTGTATTTATAGTTTCTTCCTCCTGGCTTTGTTGTGATTTGTGATCTGGAATGACCAGATGACTTTATTTATATCAACCCTTTAAAAAATACATATCTCTCTATGTTTCAAAAAATCTTGGAGGAGTAAATTTATATGCTTAGCTAACAAAAACCACCATATTGATTTATTTATTCCATGTGTGTAGGGTTGCTGCTCAGAGGACAAGTGACAAGAGTTGGGTTTCTTCTTCCCCGTTGTGGGTTCTGGACCACAAACACATTGATCTACTGAACCTCATATATCTATTTTTAAACCTAATTTATAGCATAAATGAATAGAGTTCCAGGCATGCAGGATAGATATTAATAACTCAATTTCCATTAGGTCAAAGTCTTTAAGTTCATTAATGATGCTGAAAACACTATTTAACTAACATATCATGGAAAAACAAAGTCTGTCAGACCTTAATGAGGAAAATGATGTTTTGAATAATTGGAGCTTAAGCAGCCATGTATGAATATGAATGTGCAATGCAGTTGCCCTATACTTCAGAACATAAAAAAATAACTCCAAGAAAAATAACTTAAATATAAAAGGACAACATAGAAATGATATTAGGGAAAACATAGAGACAAATCCTCACGACCTTGCACTTAGCAGTTATTTCTTTCACTAATGAGAGAAGTAACAGGAACAAGTATCTTGGAAATTATTAACGTTAAAACCTCCTTATATCTAAGTACATTATCTAGAAAATAAGAAAACAACCTCTAGAATAAAACCAAGTGCTAGTGTCCATTTATCTGACAAGGGTCTGGCTTCATAGAAACGTAAAACACTTTTAGAAGTAAACAACAAAAAGACAATTCAATGTAAACAATGGCAAAGTATTTGTGCTGGACATTTCTCTGAGGTCTACAAGTGACCAAAATGCTCAAGAAGCTTAGCATTATTAGCCACTGAGGAAATGCAAGCCATCACCACACTAGCTACTACCTCACAGCCCCAGGGCAACTAAATAGTAAGTAAAAGCATGGAAGATACATGGAAAATGGGAACTGCACGCTGCTGGTGAGGAACTAAGACCATTTGGTGGTTTCTGAGGAGTTAAACATGGACTCGTCTTATGACTGGGCAATTCTGTTTCTGCGTGGATACTCCACAGAAATGAAGGAGCTTGGTACTAGACCATTGGCATAGTGGACAGGCAGAGAGCACCAACTTGCCATCTGGAGGGATAGGGATGACTGGGCAGTGTGTATGAGTTTCGCTTTTGGGTCGCAAAAGTCCCACCTGTCCTTGGAACTAGACAGAAGTGAAATTGCACAACATTATGGCTGTAATGAATGCTACTGAATTGTCCATTTTAAAGTAGTTAACTTTATGTTACATGAATTATACCTCATTAAAAGCAGGGATTTCATATATAGTTCTTCCATATGTATGTATCCACTTATATAAACTATGTAATTATAAACTTTTACAACAGCTAGGCATTTCGTGGTGCAGGGAATTGACTCCAGGCCTTCAGTCATGCTAGGAGGCACTGGGCCATGAGCTACGTCCTAGCCCTGGTGAGTGAGACAGGGTCTTGCTGTATTGGTCAGGCTGACACACTTGAGGCCCTTGAGCCATGCCTGCCCCTGTCTCTGAGAGGGATCACAGGCATGTGCTTAGTAGGCTCAGGAAAAATGCATCTTTTAAATTAAGGACATCAGTGACTATAATTTATTTAGTTAGACAAGTCTTTTTGTATTTGCAGAATAACAATAGCTTCCTTGATTTATGAGACTTCTAAATACCAAGAATAATTAATTATGGATTCTTTGAGAAAATAAATTCAAGTATTTTTAGTATAATTAGAAAGAAAAATATTTTAAAATGAATATTTTCATTATGAGTAGACCTTGAACTGAAGGGTGTGCAGCTCAGTGGCAGATGGCTTTCTTATTATGCATGTGGTCCTAGCATGAAAAAAGAAAAAGTCTATATCTTAAACTTTTTTAAACATAGTTTTTTATTGATTCTTTGGAAATTTCATATCATGCTCCCCAATCCCACTCATTTCCCAGTCCCTCCATATCCACCCTTCACCCCGTAGTGTCTCACCCAAAAGAAAACATCGAAGAGTAATAAAAACAAAACAATAAATACAAATAAACACATAAATTAGAATATTACTTTAAAAAATAAACCAACCAAGTCACTCTTCCATCTTTCCCGCCTCTCCATGGCGTCTTCAGTCATGAGCAGCACTGGGAGCTGCTGTGTGTGTCGTGCAGTGCACCCGTTGTGCGTGCAAATGTTCCTTGTGTGACCGCTGTTAGTCAGGTTCAAGGTCTCTGGCCCCTGATATACAGCAGCAGTACTGGATCCTCATGGAAACTCCTCTCAGATGGCTTGCTGTTGCCCCAGGGCATGGAGATCTCATGGCCATGGAGATGCCATGGCCATGGTCCTGTAGGACTGGCCCCCTCCGTGCTCCAGCAGCTCATAGGTGGTGGAGATGTTAGGGAGTGCCAATTCCAAACACTGGCTGTGCGTCTAGGCATGATCAGTCTGGGCTTCTGGGACCACCCCTCTCAGGTGGAAAGCAGAACAAGCTCTCCCACACTTGTGAGGGATGGGGCCAGTTTTCCAAATGGGGGGGCCAGTTCTCCCATGCTGAGTCATCAGTGCCTTATCCCAGGGCTGGTGAAGAGTGGGTTCAGCTCTCTGGTGTGGAGGGTGGCTGTCCCTGGGGAGTGAGGAGCAGGGCAGCTCAGCACAGCCCTCCTATGCTCTTCAACACATGGTTCGGATGGGCTCCTGTGGTGACATGGGTGATGGACATCAACACAGATCCCAGCGGCAGCAGGATCACAGACCCAAACATGACCACAAGCAGGGACTTGGGCCCAGACGTCAGCAGGCCTTAAGCTGCAGCATGGATCACTCAGATCTGCATGGTCCAGCAGCAGTGTGGTTCCTGGACTCTGACATGGGTCCAGGTGGGGGCCCACAGGCTGGATAGTCACACAGCCTTCAATGGTAACAAGGGCCATAAATATCAACATAGACACTGACTGTGGTAGGCTGTGGACACAGACATGGCCATTGGCCATAGCCCAGTCCCAGATGGCACCATAGAGCCTTGGTAGCAGCACAGACCACTAAGCATGGCCCCAACAGTGTCACCTCCCTCAGACCACAACATGGGCCCAGGTAGTGGCCCAGGCCTGAGTATCCACATGACCTTCTATGGTAGCAGGCACCAGGGATATCAACACATACCATAGCTATGTGGCATGGACCCAGACATGGCCCTTGACAACAGTTTGGGACTGGACATCATCTGGCTGCAGGTGAGAAGTAGGTCACCCACATCAGCCTGTCCTTCACTTCCTTAGCCTCTTCAGATCTTCCTCTCATGAAAGACTTGAGCAGTCTGTCTCTCTCTCATTCCCAAACCCCACCATATATTCATTCACCATAATGCACCTAACAGGCGCCGGGCGGATAGTGGTCTCTCCTCCCCACCCAGGGCAGGAGGCCCCAGGCAGGTGTGTGGGTGTCCTTCAACCATCTGGTCCTAATAGCTGTCTTAAACTATTAAAAAGATTTATACCTTTTAAACTTCTGCATTTATAAGCCAGATATGAACCAACGTTCTTTGTGTTTGAAATCCCTGTGTTTTTGCCTTTGTAACCTATAAACTAGTACATTGTTTTTGTTTCTTTTAATGCATAGATTCAGCAAATCTAGATGCTCTTTTCTTAAACAATCAGCAATCAATTGGAAGTATTACATTTGATTTTCTGCCTTGTGAAATCACTTTAAAATTTAGTTTAGGCTTCTAAAATTATTATAAATATGCATGTGTGTGTGTGGCTACCTTAGCTTCTGTATGCCAATCAAGACAAATGCTCTGAGTTCTCAGTAGTCCTCATTGTCCGCTATGTTCAGAGAGTCCGGTTTTATCCCAGGCTTTTCCAGACCCAGGCCAGCTGGTCTTGGTGAGTTCCCAGTAGAACATCCCCATTGTCTCAGTGTGTGGGTGCACCCCTCGCGGTCCTGAGTTCAGAACAATGGCAATGGGTTTCTGATCCTACTGCACGCACTGGCTTTGTGGGAGCCTAGGCAGTTTGGATGCTCAACTTACTAGACCTGGATGGAGGTGGGGGTTCCTTGGACTTCCCACAGGACAGGGAACCCTGATTGCTTTTCGGGCTGGGGGGGGGGACTTAATTGGGGGAGGGGGAGGGAAATGGGAGGCGGTGGCGGGGAAGAGACAGAAATCTTTAATAAATAAATAAATTTAAAAAAAAGACAAATGCTCTGCTAAACTGGAATAATTCTGTAGTGGAAGCTGCTCTCTGCGCCTGCAGCTGCTTGACATGCTCAGCCAGAGGGCACGCTCGACCTGAGAGATTTTCCTAACTAGTCTCTGAACATTTTCAAGAACAGTAAAGAGAAGTGGAAAGGTAACACACATTGTGAAGAAAGTTGATTACTTTTGATTTTCTAGTAGAGAAACAGAGAGCTCGTTGTGTGGCTTGTAACACCTGCTCTTCTGGAACTTGGGGAGCTAAGGCAGAAAGAAGAATTGGGAATTTGAGGCCAGCATTAGCTACATAGTAAGTTCCAGGTTTGGGCTAGAAAACAAGACATGTTTTCAATAACAGCAACAAAGGGAAAAGGAAGGAGGGAGGGAGGGAGGGAAGGAAGGAAGGAAGGAAGGAAGGAAGGAAGGCAAAACTCCCCAAGGCTCAGAGGATGTCACAGAAAAAGGAACAAAGAACCTAAGAGCCGGAGGCAGGGAACAGAGCTGTGGCATGCTGTCTTTCATCTCCAAACATGACATGACCATGTCACTTGTGAACCCCCAGCAGCTGTGGTTACCTACATAAGACTCATACAAGATCAGGCCAAACAAAATCCCAGCATGCATGGGGAGGGACACATAAAGCATGGCCATAACTGAGGAGTTTTGGCAGTTGATGACTTCTGGGTGGAGAAATTTTTTTGGGGGGGGGTCATGATAATTGGTAGATTCTCATGCTCTGGTGGACAACGCTATATGCATGCATATCTGGGGTGACACTCATTAGACTCAGTACATTGATTTTTAAATGAAGGGCCCATGAAGTTGGGAGGGGTGGAACTAGGGGTAGGGGAGTCAAAGTTCAGGAAACTCAGCTGCTTCTGAAGAACTGCTCAGGGTCTTCTGTTCTTTATTAATTGAATCTTGCTGGGAGCTCAGAATATTTCCACAACACACGGAGGATGTTTATGCTAGCATTTCATAAACAAAGATTTCCGAATCCCCAAATCCAAGGAAAGAGGTATCTAGGATCCTCTAGAATATACTGCTAAGAGAGAGTGGGATTTCTGTTTCTGTTCCTCCAGCAGTGAGTAGGGAGCCATTAGCATGCTGGTCAAACCTCAGCTTGGACCACATGTGATCCAGAAACACAAATAGAAGCATAGCCAGAACACTAGTTAGGAAGAAAAAGAAAGAAGCCAGAAACAAAATGTCATGGCTGTCCCACTGCATGAGGTTCACTTTGAGGACCGCAAGGGCGTCATATTAAGAGCACGGGTCTCAAGCAGAACCTGGGGCAGGTGAGGAGCTTAGTGGTTCGATGTAGCTGTCTAAGGGGAGTGAAGGTGAGGGTGAAAACAAGGGTTTCCTCCCCATTTCTTTTTTCTGTTACTCCCTGAATTTAGCCAGTGTGTGTGTGTGTGTGTGTGTGTGTGTGTGTGTGTATGTGTGTGTGTGTGTGTGCGCATGTGTGTGCGTGTGTGTGCTCGCATGTATTGTGTGGGCACACATGTGTGTGAAGGTGCACGTGTGTACACACGTGTGAAGGTCAGATGTTGACATCGGTTCTCTTCCTGGATCACTATACCTTCTATAATTGAGGAAGAGTCTCTCATCTGGTTAAGCTAGTCTAACTTGCTAGTTTGATCCAGAAATCCCCTGCTTATCTCCCTTGTGCTGTTTACTAGGTGAGCTGTTACACCCCACCCACAGAATTTACATTAGTACTGGGGTAGCAAACTCTGGTGTTTACATTTCCTTGGCAAGTGCTTCTGAACCACCTACTCAGATCCTTCCTTTCCCTTCCCCTCCATCCCTTGCTTTCACACCCTATCTATCTATCTATCTATCTATCTATCTATCTATCTATCTATCTATCTATCCATCCATCTATCTGCATAACCAGACAGCGTAAGGTTATTTTTTGTTTGCTGATAGTGTGAGGTTTTTCTCTCCTGACATACATGTGCATGACAGACAGTAAGGAAAACCAGTTGTGTAGAGATTTCTGGGTCCACAGATCACAAGTAACAATCTCCTGCTAAACAAGCAACCCCAAAGAAAAAGTGGCCAGGCGCCCAGTTGCTGTGACTTGTAGCTGAGCTTTCTGAGCTGTGCTTCCCAAGCTTGACTACACACTAGAAATCCCAGAGAACTTACAAAGCAGTAACTGTCAGGCTCAGTTCTGCAGACTCAGATTGCATTTGTTTGGAGTGAAGCCCCGGCATTGATGCATGCCTTCAGCTCCCCAGATGATCCTGCCTGCAGCATGGTGAGGACGACGTCTGCCAGCCTGAGTTTACAGGGCCACCCAGCCATCTAAAGCCTGTCTACCTATGCTTCTTAAAGGCGGTGCACTAAGGTCAGTAGATAGAGTCTAGTCATAGGGGCGGGGGCGTGGTTGAGGAAGGAGATGGCTCCCTTGGGCTTGTCTTTTACTTCTATGCTGATAAATGTTCAGGGATGCTGTGGTATGTCTATGTGCATTTTCTACTATTGGCCTCTGAAATCCTGATGGCTGACTGATCAGTTGGCATGTAGTAGCTGGTAGACCTGCAGTGTGTGCTTGTGAAATGAATTACAACCAACCAACCAACCAAACACCACAATCACATATCTGCTATGGTGGACCTCTTTTAGCAATGCCATATTCCTCTCTACCATCCTAAATCCTGATTCTCTGGAAATGAGGTTCCAGTACCCATTCTAATGAATTATTCCATAGTAAGAAGAGTTATTAGTCTTTGCTGGTGACTAGTGATAAAGTCAATTGTATCCAGCAAATCTAGAAGAGACATGTTAGGCAGGGCTATGCCTTCCTTGTGCCCTAGCTGACTTTTGATGGGAACTCAAGAAAGTCTGCTTATTTCAAATCATATATATACACTTGTATAGGACCTGATGATGCTTGTAGTGCAAATCTTCTTGGGAATGTCTTTGAGACCCTGTTGTTTTTATCTAAGTTCATCTATTACCAATAATGACTCAGGAGTCAAATGTTGAACTAAAAACCTGATGGATCAAAGAAGCAGAGGAGGAGTGACCAGCTGATTCCCCCCCCCCTTATTTTTTAACCAGAGACTCAGAAAGCACCTCTCCGCACTTCTCAGATTGAAGAGAATGAAATCTCTAAGTCCCTCCCTACTCTTTCCTGTGCATGTTCTCCATCCATAGTCCTGGTTTCTCTATGGCTAATTTCAGTCAGTAGTCACTGGCTCTGCCCCCTGATTCAATGTTAATTTTATTAACACTGTCTTGGGGTGTCACAGTGTGATCAAATATCCCACAACAAGACCAATAGAATGTTTCTTCTAACATTTAGCAGTGTGGCATTTTTGGTGTTTCACTGAGGTTGCTTTGGTGGCACCTAGGTTGTGAGATTGCAAATCTAATGAAGTAGTGATGTCAGGACATTAGCAACTGTGTGAGCTCCAGTCAAGGGCCTGCTGGGAGATGTGAGGTCTCAAGGAAACGCTGCCGTGGGCGCCAGGTGTTCTTAGAAATGTCCTCTTGATGATTTTACACTGACCACATACTCCCCTGCTGGATAACAAGGGTCTGCTGTGGGCTCCAGGTGTTCTTAGACATGTCCTCTTGATGATTTTACACTGACCACATACTCCCCTGCTGGATAACAAGGGTCTGCTGTGGGCTCCAGGTGTTCTTAGAAATGTCCTCTTGATGATTTTACACTGACCACATACTCCCCTGCTGGATAACAAGGGTCTGCTGTGGGCTCCAGGTGTTCTTAGACATGTCCTCTTGATGATTTTACACTGACCACATACTCCCCTGCTGGATAACAAGGGTCTGCTGTGGGCTCCAGGTGTTCTTAGAAATGTCCTCTTGATGATTTTACACTGACCACATACTCCCCTGCTGGATAACAAGGGTCTGCTGTGGGCTCCAGGTGTTCTTAGAAATGTCCTCTTGATGATTTTACACTGACCACATACTCCCCTGCTGGATAACAAGGGTCTGCTGTGGGCTCCAGGTGTTCTTAGACATGTCCTCTTGATGATTTTACACTGACCACATACTCCCCTGCTGGATAACAAGGGTCTGCTGTGAGCTCCAGGTGGTTCTTAGAAATTTCCTCTTGATGATTTTACACTGACCACATACTCCCCTGCTGGATAACAAGGGTCTGCTGGGTGCTCCCTGGGTGTCAAAACCTGCACTGGAGGATAAAACCAGACAGAATACACCCAGCTTTTGGGGAGCTTCAGTACAGTTAGCAAGGCTTCACATGAACAGAAGCAATAGTGTATGAAGAGCAACTTGGTTGCGTGGTCAAAGCCAAGGAATGCATTTGTGCCCTTGGCCTGTAGCCTGAAGCAGAGGTCACAAGGACATGAGTTGTGAAGATCAACACTGTCAATGCCACAGGATCTAGAGTCACCTAAGGGACAAACCTCTGGACATTTCTACCATGGAACTTTGAGGTTAGGTTAGACTCACCCTGAATGTGGACAGCGTTCCACTGTGGGTTGGGGTCCCTGGAGTGCAGACACCGGCATTCATCAGTCCTTCCTGACTGTGGAAGGAGACCTTACCATACTGCCATCTATAACTGTCCCACCATGATGGACTGTCCCTCCACATTGCGAGCCGAAGTCAAACTTTCTTTCCTTAAGTTGCTTTCATCAGTTACAGCAATGAGACACACGACTAACACCTGTGCTAATGGGGGAACATGGAAAGTTTTGAAGGACGAATTATATATGCCTTTTCCAGGCAAGGAAGATGAACCCCTGAAGAACAGGGACCTAGCCTGTCAAGGACCCTAGTGAGGGAGTTGCTTACCTCAGCATTTGTATACCAGAGCGAAGCATTGTTTTCTGCAGATTGGCTTGTGCCTGGGGTGGAAAGGAGGATGTGGTGTGTTGAGCTGTGAGTGCCGCTGATTAGAAAGCCAAGGAAGTGCCTTTGGAGGATGGAAGTCACTCACAGTCAAGTCTTCAGTGGAGGTAGTTGCCAAAGAGGAATAAGAAGCCCTGGGCTCCAACCAGCAATATGCAGCCCAAACCAACTGCGTTTGAAGCTTACAGAGTTAGGGGTAAACATTTTCTCCAGGCCCAGGATTCAGTGCCATAGAACTAAAAAGCAGTTTAGAGTTCAGAAAAAGGAAATGGAATCCGAGCACTCCCTAACCCTTTCACCTCCTTAATAACCTTCTAAATTTAGTCTGAAGGTGAACTTCTTGAAGGTGAGCCCAGGGCTCATCTGTTGCAATCATCTTTCTTGTTGAGGTTGATGTTGCCCCATTTTGGTTCACTGGGGGCTTCTTTAGGTTGGTGCTTGACTAGTTTTGACGGGAAGTGCCCCAGTACTTCAAATCACAACTTCAGAGCTTTTCAGCTCAGTGATTTTAACCAGCTCACGGTGGTTAGTTTCCCATGGTGACTGAGTGCATGGAAATGCATGTATCTATCAATAATAAAAATCTCTCTCTGACTTCATTTATTTTGTGTGGGTTTGAATGAGGCCTGGGTGTTCATAAGGAGTCCGAGGGACAACATTCGAGTGTCAGGTCTCACTTTCACCACATGATGGCTCTGGGGGACTGAACTCAGGTTAACCAGTGCCTGGGTGGCTTTTCCAGGTGGGCCACCTCGCTGGTGTGTCTTTGTACTGCGAATTACCCTCTTGGTTTTCTTTTTCTCTTCAGGTATAGTCTCCTTTCAGTTTGGTTACTGAGTTCTTACCAATATCCTCAGCCCAAAGTCTCCCGTACCTTTCTTAATTTTCCCATAATGCCTCTGCAACACATTTTCAGATGCTGAAAATTCCAGTTCCCAGCACGACCAGTCCATCCCCTCATTTGCTTTATCTCCAAACACACTGAGCACAGCTTTGGAGTGGCAATTGCAGTGCGACAGCCAGCAAGGTGATAACTGCAAAGAAATCACTTTTTAATAGTGCTTTTGTCTGAGGTGACAGATCGCTGAGGGATGCTCTTTTGAGTGCTGTGGTCCCAGCTCATGGAACAGCCTTCCTGTGGTCATTTGCTGCCTCAGTTCTGGACTCAGCTGCACATGGGTCTGCTACATGTTGCTTTAGATTTGCAAGGACAGCGCACTTCTAAAATTCAGATTCAGCACAATCAAGGTTTAGTTAAAGAAGGGAAACTTTATCCCAGCCTCCTTTATCCCGTTTCCTGTGCTCTTACCACCTCCCTCCTCCAAGCAATGAACTTTCTTTCTTTCTCTTTGTATAAACAAAACCTGTGTGTGTTTGTTATATGCACACATGTGTATGTACCTGTGTATGCATGTGTCTGTGGAGGCCGGAAGTTGATACGAGGTGTCTGCGTCTATCACACTCTACATTATTGTTATTATCATTATTATTATTATCATTATTATTTAGATAAGCTGCTCTCTTATTGAACCTGGAGCTCATTATTTTAGCTAAACAGGCTGTGCAGAAAGGCCCCAGTGTCTGCCAGTCTCTACCCACGCTGAAGCTGCAGACGTGTGGTGCCATCCCAGGCTTTTACATGGGTTCTGAGAAAGTTCCCTCCGCACATGGGCATTGCAAACATGATGAAATGAAATCTCCTCAGCTCCTGTATCGGCATAGTTCAAAAATATAGGCAAATATTCTTTTCTCTGCTTTCTGAGATAAAGGTTACGTACTATTCCTGACTTTTTTCTTATCTTGCTACCTTGATATATCACAGAGCTATTTAAGACATGAAGTCAAATGCAAACTCACAGTCTCTTATCTGTATGTGCCAAATCCTCGAATCTTCGGAACTCTAGAGGTTTATTATAAGGCTGCAGCAGATTCATTTATAAAAAAACTCAAGTCATAGTGTATGAGGTCACCAGCTTTATTTGTAACTTACCGGCACATTGATAGATCTTTTGATGCTGGTGTTACTCACATGTTCGGTTAGAGACACAGCCTTGTATCGCAATAGAATGTTAAGTGGTGTATGGTATGTGCAGTGCCTCAACTCTCAGGAGCAGGCAATGATGAGTTCAGAGACATATTGGGCTCCAAGCATTTCAGGGAAGGGTTCTGATCGTGTAACTGATGAACTGGTTAGCAGGAACTTTCTTCCAGTCTCTTCCCCATGCTTGTGTTCAGAAGGTTTTGTCTGTCAGTTTTAAGGTTGGGACTACCAGGTCAGCCAGATAGTTTACCAAGTAAAATTGCTTCCTACATAAGCCTGACAGTCTAAGTGTGATTTCGAGAACCCATGCAAAAGTGGAAAGAACCAGTTGCACAAAGTTGTCCTCAGAGTTATATGAGACCTTGTTTCCCCTTCTCCTCTCAAAATAAAAAAGAATAAAAGAAAGAAATACAATTTGGAAAGGAAGCACATGGATTTTCTTTTTCAAGCAGAGCAGTAACTACCCAACTGTGTCACAAGAGGGAAAAAGGATCCCTCTTTGTGTTATCAATTATATCTTGTTCCAACACATGCCCTTCCTGAGTAAAAGGCTTAAGTATCTGCATCCTTTTGACAGAGGCACTGAACTTCAGTTGAAGATGTCATAGGACACTTTTATGGGAAGGATTTGAAAACCCAGCCTGTTATTTTCTGTGTGTTCCTGTCCCCCTGATGGAAGGCTGACCACAATGGATTGGAGGTTAAGGTTGATTCAAAGTCAAAGTGCCATAGTGAGAGTCATCTCCCTAGGAATCCAAACCTGCAGAACTTTCCTGATAGCTGTCAATTATGGGGAAGGCCCATCTGGAGTGTGTGTGTGTGTGTGTGTGTGTGTGTGTGTGTACTACTCACAGGATAGAATTTTATCATGTTTTTTTAAAAAGGACTTGGTTAATTTTAATGGGTACTAGTGTTTTTCCTTGAATGTATATATGTGTACCATGTATGTACCTGAGTTCATAGAAACCAGAAAAGGTTTAAACCAAATCCCCATAATCAAAGTTACAGAGGATTGTGAGCTTGTATGGGTGCTGAGAATAGAACCCAAGTCCTCTGCAAGAACAGCCAGTGCTTTTAACTTCTGAGTCACTACTGCAGCCCAGAATGGAACTGAGTATCCTAACATTGTAAAACATATTTATTTATTCTTCTTTTATGGGTCTGAGTATTGTGCTGCATGTCTATAGGGCGGAGGCAGAAGGACATCAGATCCCAGAGAACTGGAGGAATAGACAGACAGATGTGAACTGCCATGTGGGTTCTGGAAAATGAACCCAGGTCTACTGCAAGAGCAGCAATGCACTTGGCATTGAACCATTTCTTCAGCCCTCAGTTTGTTTTGTTTTGATTTTTTTTAAACTGAGTCTAGCTATGTAACTCTGGCTGGCCTCCATCTCACCATGGAGTCCAGGCTGACTTTCATAGATATTTGCCTGCTTCTGCCTCCCATGTGCTGTGATTAAAGGCGTGGGACACAGGCCCAACCAAGCTTAGGAGCACTTTTGATGCATGCTCATAAAATATGTTCGATTTGAGAATTGAAAGGTCCCTATAACCCCTTGTTTTCCACACCTTTCTCTTCTTATTAAAAAAAAGTCATTGAAAGAAAACTGTTAGGGTAAAACTCTGATGCTGTTGTACAAGTCCATATAAGAGGACTTGTCACAGAAGTCTTCATAGCTTAGGGATGTGCACGTTGATTTCGCGGAGACTGGCTCATGCTAGCCTCAACACTATGTGTAGCTGAGGATGGCCCAGAGTTTCTGTTTCTCCTTCATTCACCTCCTAATGCTGGCATTGCAGGTATGTGCCACCACGCCAAGTTTGTATGGTGCTGAGGACTTCTACAAGTCAAATATTCTACCAACTCAGCTATAGCCCTAGAGATTGAACTACTGAATTATGTATTCCCAGGAACAAAAAACTGTGTCCAGAATATTTTTATAGATATTGAGGAAATCATTTACTCATAGGAGATAACATAGCAGGGCTCTGTTTAGTGTCCTCTGCCATTAAAGAGATCTGAAGTCAGTCTGCCATATGCCAGGTACATCTTGCTTCTACTTTGTAAAGAAATATTATATATATATATATATATATATATATATATATGTGTGTGTGTGTGTGTGTGTGTGTGTGTGTGTGTGTGTGTGTGTACTAAGAATGCTTGAGTATTTATTGAGTGCCTACTGAGGGACAGACATTCTAGGGCTCATTGCCAAAGTAAGCACTTTGGAATAATTTTGGCACAAAATTAAAAATCATTGTGGATCCCAGTCATAATTCAAAACAGTAATAAAATACCAAAAAGCATCAGTTTGGCTCAGCTTCAAACAATCTGAATTCAAAGTGTGAATCACAAAGGCAAGAAAATGGAATAACACCAACATGGGTGTAGATTGCAAGCTTCTGAGCAGGCTGAGGCCTTGGATGACTGAATAACTGCCGAGGAGCAGAGAGGTTGAGATCAGAGTGGCAAACAGCCAGCTTGGATCTCTGAACTCATTGACCGACCCTGGGAATTTTATTACCAGGTTAAGCATGTATTTCTTTTGCAGGATGATTACAGTATGGGTGGCTATGGTGAGTCACACTCTAGATGAGATGGAGGCTACAGAAGTGCAGAAAAGTCACATGTCCGTGTGGCGAGTGAGCATATGTACGTAGACCTGCGAATGGAGTCAGTAGGACAACCTTGAGCATCACTCCATCTTGCTTTGTGGGACAAGGTCTCTCCCTGTCATGCAACTTGCCAAGTAGGCTAGACAGCTGCTTGGCCAGTTCCCCAGGTATTCACGAGCACCGGGATTACAAGTGAGCACCAGCATCCCTGGACTTTTCACACAGGACGGGAGCTTGAACAGCTCCTCGTGTGGAAAGGGAGTATGTTACCAGCTGAACGATCTCCCAGCTTGAAAACTGTCTTCTAAGCACACGGAGCATATGTATTTACCATCACAATTCTAGTTCATTCTCTAGTTCTGGCAGAACTGTAGGAAAAAAATCCTCCTACTAGCCCGTGTCAGTATGAATTCAGTTCCCCAGCCACAGACGGCAGAATACCCCTTCCCGCCCATCAGCCTTTGCTCAGTTTGTAGATGTTTGAACAAGTATGACAGAAATGAGTTCTGACAAGCAATAACGTGCAAACACAGCTGTTGGCATTGTTTGGGACTAAAAGAAACCAGCATGTATGTGCAGTCCACCACCAGGAGAAGCCTATTGGCTGTTGTCAGGAAAGGGGGATCAGGGGGCAAAGATTAGCTCTCCCGCCAGCCTAATCTACCGTTTATCACTTCCCTGCAGCAGCACGGGGCTCTTTCAGACTGTTCTGCTCACAGGGCTCCAAAGACAGACAGGCATTCTTTAATGGGCTAGTGCCAAAGTAGGTAGGTCACATACAATGGCATCCCTTTCTGGAAGGGGATGGGAAAGGAAAGAGTTAAAAGATCACAAATGAAAATGTGTTATTAGAGTAAAGCCTCAGTCCAACGCCCCTGGCCTGTGCCTCCTATCCCAAAGATGTGCTTTATTCTATGATGAGGAAGGAGACGGCTGCAGAGCCACCATTGCCGGGGTCTGAGGACACAGCAGCAGAGCCGCCATTGCCGGGGTCTGAGGAGACGGCTGCAGAGCCGCCATTGTGGAGTTTCGGTCTCAGTGCCCGAGCTCTAAGCAGAGTGAATTGGCACTGCCTTGTAGAGCTCTGGGGTAGGATGAGGTGTAAAGAAATGCATGTAGCTCCAGATATGACAATGGAAAGTTGCTGACAAAAAAAACTGAGTAGTAAAGCAAAATTAAAATTGACCAATTACAAAAGTAGATTGAATATTAACTCACTTCAAAAGGACACACGGTTGTGTTTCACTAGAGGAGAAACTGGCAAACATTGTCCATATTCCGAATCTGTTCCTCATAGTGTAAATAAAGTTTTATTAAAACACAGCTATGCTTATTTATTTACATGTGGTCTATGGCTGCTTCATGTAATAATAGTTGGCACAACAGGATTCATATGACCTCCAAAGCCTAAATATTTACTGTCTGGCCCTTTACAGAAAAGGTTTGTCAGCCATGAATCTAGAGGGAATCTTTGTGTTGGATAGATGTCTACAAGATTTTTTTTTTAAACAAGAATATGAAGAGGGAAAATATCCTTTTCCTATAAAAAGAACTCATAAGCCCTTAATTCCACATGGAACTCAACAAGATGCCTAATGCCTCAGGTAAGAGGAATTTAAGCATAAAAGCAGCAGCGTCAGCTGCGGAGCCTGGACTGCTTCCCTGGATTGGCCTGGATATTGGTGACAACTGTGGCGGAGAGGAATGAGTAGCTGTGTTCACTGAGAGCCTCTTAAAACTACAGTTAACATAGAGAAACCAACAAGTAGTCTGTTACCAGGAGGCTGGGGCTGTTTAAACTCAGGTCCAGTGAGGGCTTCCTCCCAGGTCACCCTGCAGTGCTGCCTCCTCCTCTGAGGTCACCCTGCAGCGCTGCTCCTCTTCCTAGGTCACCCTGCAGCGCTGCTCTTCCTCCTAGGTCACCCTGCAACACTGCCTCCTCTCCGAGGTCATCCTGCAGCACTGCTTTTCCCCAGGTCCTTTGGCCTTTTGTATCCACCTGAGCTCAGTTCAGCCACATTTCCAGCACCAGTGCTTAATATTCCTATCTATATGTGCATATTCATGACCACTCATAAACACTGCATAGTTGTTCACACAGACACACATGCATACAACACAGACACACACATATAGATATACTCACTAGATACAAACACACATTAGACATGCATAGACATACACACAGAAACACACAGACACATACACACAACACAGACATACAACATAGATACACATACTAGACATAAATTCACACTAGACATAGAGGCATACACATGCGCATGCATGGGTGCGCGCGCGCGCACACACACACACACACACACACACACACACGTTGAGTTTTGACTGCATGCCTTGACCTCAGCAATCTCTGCTTTCTCCATCAACTTCAGCTCTCCCATTGTCTATGCCTTGCATCAGCAGCTTGGATAAACCATTTATTTGCCTCAAAACTCTGGTTGTGGAGAACAGGAAGTTAAATTCTCTGTATCTTTGTGGAGCATGCTGGGGAAATACTCTCCTGTTTAAACCCCCTTTCTGAGCTCCTGACAGCAGCCTTCAAAGCCTGAGGGGCCTTTCACAGTATAATTTGTTCTCTATTTCTCTCTTTCGTTCCTAAACTATTGGTATTAAAATATATTTATACAGTTGTAAAAGCTATAATCTTCACTTTATTAAGTTTCATAGTTATGAAGAGACACCATGACTACAGCAACTCTTTTAAAGGAAAAATATTTAATTGAGTGATGGAGGTGGGTCTTGTATCTTATCTGTTCCTTTCATTGGTTAACTAATAAAGAAAACTGCTTGGCCTGATAGGACAGAAAATTAGGTAGGTGGAGTAGACAGAACAAAATGCTGGGAGAAAGAAGCTGAGTCAGGCAATCACCATGATTCTCCTACCGGACAGAGACGTAGGTTAAGATCTTCCCTGGTAAGACACCTCGTGGAGTTATAGGGATATTAGAAATGGGTTAGATCAATATGTAAGAGCTAGCCAATAAGAGGCTGGAACTAATGGGTCTGGCAGTGTTCAAAAGAATACAGTTTCCATGTAATTATTTCGGGTAATGCTAGTCGGGTGGCGGGACGCAGCCCGCTTCTTCCTACTACAATCGAGGAGGTTTATATCTTCATAGGTTTAGTCCATTATCTTCATAGTGGGAACATGGGAGGCATGGTGGTGTGCACACAGACATGGTGCTGGAGAAGGAGCACCTATTCCTTGATCTACAGACAACAGAAAGTGAACTTGGGCATGACTTGAGCACATATGAGACCTCAAAGGCCACCTCCACAGTGACACAGTTCCTCTAACAAGACCACACCTACTCCACCAAAACCGCACCTCTTAATAAATTCCCTATGAGTTTATGGGGGGCGGATTACATTCCAACTCCCACATTAAGTAAATTGACAACTTGTGTGTGTTCACAGGCTTGAGGAGGTCAGAGCTTCTTCTAAGACCTTTTGAAAAAATGACTTTAATTGAAACAGAATTATATTCCTTTCCCTTCTCCCTTTCCCCCTTTAGCCACTCTTGGTTGTCCCTCCTCACACCCTCCCATGGATCCCTTTCAAGTTGGTAACCCTTCTTTCTCTGTTTATTATTGTTGCATAAACCACACACATGCACATACCTCGCTGAGTCCATTTTATTGGTGAATTATTTCTGTGATTTCAAGGCTAACTACTCTGTATTGGACAACCAATGAGCGTCTCATCCCTGAGAAAAGCTAATCTCCTTCTCCCAGCAGTTTTTAGTTGCCTGTAGCCCTTTGTCTAGGGGTGGGATCACATGAGATTTCCCACCTTCCAATTAGCTTATCAGTTGATAGTTCCATTGTTCCAATCTTGTTTTTGCTTCCATGGGAGAGACTTTCATAGCTGATTTCCTGATATTTTGCTGTTAACAATCTTTTTTTCCTCAATACCCAAGAGGCAGTGGATGCATCTATAATCTCTACTGTTTGGGGAGTTCCTTGGGCAACCCTGGACAACTAGGACGTTTCTTGGGCCTGGTACCAGGGTTTTAGACATCTCTGGTTCTTATGGGAAACACTAGCAGCCCAAGTCACCTTGTTTTTGGAGACAGGGTTCCTTATTGTCCTGCAGGTTTCTACTTGGAGTAGGCTGGCAGTTTGCTAATATACTTCAGGAATTGCCTGTCTATGTCTCTCCAGAGCTGGAGAGCATGTACCTTTGATTTTAATAAAATGTGTTCTGGGAATTAAAAGCAAGTCTTCATGCTTGTATGGAAAAAATTATCAACAAAGTTGATAGTTTTTAATGTTGTTAAGGTAAGAGGCAGTTTTTTGTTTTTAAGTAGGAAAGTGTGGCTGGTAAGTGACCTCTCGGGGGCAATGACTTTTGCAGGGCAAGCCTTGTACCTGGACTCCAGCCCTAAAACCCAGAGAAAGGTAGGCACAGAGCCCTGACTCAACAGACTTGTCCTCTGAACTCCATGGATGTGGTACAGCACACACACCCTCCCCACCTTTTTCAAGTGCACCAACACTAATAATTAAAAATGAATTAAATAATATAAGTCCCACTCTGTCAATGGGACCACAGGTATCTATGTGTCTTGTGGGTTAATAATGGACCTAGAGATTCATATCTTATGTGAACCTAAATCAACGGGGAAAATATGTTAGTCTAGCAATTATTGTACAAAGAAAAATACCCGTTTTCCACTTACAATGAAAGAGTTTTATTGTTAAGTAACTTCTAAATCTCAGTGTTACTGCAGCCTCAGAAGATGCAGTTTTTATAATGAATGATGTCATTACTTAGGAAATAACCACCAGGATCATATTCTCTATGAGGATTACATTGAACAGACCATAGAAGTGTACAATCTCTTTTTATATATGTGTATAAAACAACCTAAACTTGCCATATTGGTTAAGGACATTTTGTAAAATAACCAAATCAAAGGACTTTGTGGCAGAAACAGTTTAACATTTGCACTCTGTATTACACACCCTTTTGTGGTAGAAACAGTCTGACATCTGCACTGTGTGTCATACACCCTTCTGTGGTAGAAACAGTCTGACATCTGCACTGTGTGTCATACGCCCTTCGGTGGTAGAAACAGTCTGACATCTGCATTGTGTATTATATGCCCTTCTGAAAAGGGAGATAATATTATTTGAGTAGGCAGGAAGTGCAATCAAGCAGTTTGCAAAATGTGTAATAAATGACAGATACAACCAGCCACCTGGGCAATCACCCAAAGTCTCATTTGTAACATTGGAGCAACCAACTGTGGCTAAGGCCTAGAGTAACTGACAGACCATTTTTAGAGGCAGGAGAAATTTCAAAACTGTCTTACCCTGTCTTGGCAAGGTTTGGCAGTCTTCTTCTTCTTCTTCTTCTTCTTCTTCTTCTTCTTCTTCTCCTTCTCCTTCTCCTTCTCCTCCTTCTCTCCTTCTCCTTCCTCTTCCTCCTCCTCCTTCTTCTTTTTTATTCTGGTTGTCCAGTCTAGACACCGTGCATTTTGTCAGTGGTCGAGGCATGGACAGTTTTGCCAAGAAGAAAACAAATTCCAAGTGGAATGTTTTCAGTGCTCAACAATCTCTTGGAAATAGATCGGTGCTGCCAGGAGCAATTGTGTCTCATGTCAACAAATCCCTAAGTTCTTTAAATGCCATATTTTACAGTTTTTTGAAGTGTTTGAAGATTACCTATCCATGTAGAATACAATCTCTATGTATCCAGAGAACCTGATTAATCTAACTATAAGTATGACAAGTGTGGATGACTATTGACCTATAATACTTAATACCTATATAAATTAAAGACTAAGACTTCATATTAGAATATTAAACAATCTTTAAACAACTGTGCAATAAATGAGGACAATCACCTCAAAATGTAAACAATGTGTAAGTATTTTGATCAGGGGTAGAAATGTATAATGCAGTATGATAAATATATCCTGAAATTGTATCAATATACAAAATGTCTTAAGCAGAGGTAGAAACATGCATGCATAAAATATGACAAAATAATTTTGCCTAGGTATAAAAATATTGTAAATAGAAATAGGAGCATATTCAATATAACAAATATAATTTGAATTTGTATCAATATATAAGAATATATGCCAATATAAACTGTCTATAATTTGTTGGGAATAGTTTCTGAGTAGTTGATAGGTCTTTTTGAATGTTTATTTGTAGTTCTGGCCAGAATGTTGTAAGAAGGTGCACAATTTCAGCTAGCCCAGTTGGAACCATCTTGAGCAGCTGGTACTCAATACCAGTCTTATAGTAGTGCTATCAGCATCATGATGACATATCAAACAGGTGGAGTTGTTGTTACGGGGCCCCTTTTTCTTGGAAACTCCAAAGATTGCTGCAGAAAAATCTATTGCTCATTGTGGAAAACTTAAACTTTATTTATATAGACATATACCCACGTTGGGTACCAGATGAAGGCAAACATGAATAAAATAATCCCAAACTAATTTATAATTGGGTATAATAAAGGGGTTCTTTATTTAGGAGGAACTCACAGCTCTCAGGCCTCTATCCAAACCAAAACCAGAAACCAAACCCAGCATCCAGGTGAGAGAGAAAAGAGACATAGCAGGTGGGCCCACACCTTTTTTGTACGCAAGGCCACACCCAAACTGGTCCAGCCTTTCAGAGGCCATTGACTAAAGGAGGTTCCCCATCAACTATGGGTATCAATGTGAGAATAAATTAAATTGTTACACACATAGTTTAGGAAAGTCAGAGAATTGAAAAGCCTCTTGTGTTCCCTTCTGATGTTGTGTGAGCCATCTTTCCTAGTTGTCATGCTGCGAGGTTTCTCTACAGTATGTACTGAGGGTGGCAGTCTCTTCTCAAGTGCTTTTGTCAGGTAGGGGAGAAGCTGGTGGCCTAGATGGGTAACTACAGGTCCAGCATCACAGGGTGAGAAGCTGGTGGCCTAGATGGGTAACTACAGGTCCAGCATCACAGGATGAGAAGCTGGTGGCCTAGATGGGTAACTGTAGGTCCAGGAGTCAAGATAATAAGGAGGCTGGTTATCATGACCAAGGGATTCTTAAACTCTCAAAGGGAAGCAAATGAGCAGAGGTTCTCCAGGGCCTCATGTATGTTGACAACATGTCTAATCTAGACTGAAAATAGTCTCCTACCTTGGGACTTGTTTTTCATTCGCCGAGAGACCCTTATGATGTAGGCACAATAGCTGCAGACAAAGCTATCAATAAACTCATCCCATCTCTTCTGTTTCATAACTCCCTGTGATCTTCTAGGAAGCTTCCACGCCTTTAAGCATTGCTGTTTATTCCGAAGTTCATATTTTCAATTTGCACTGCTCCCCTACACATTATCCTGCTGGGTTATTAAGCAAAATTAATTTATTTGCCCCGTTTTGTGTTGTCCTCTCAGCCCTGTTAAGTTAGCTGCTAGAGGACACATGTTAGAACACTCCATGGAACCCAAAGCGCATTCCAGCTTGTAGATTGCTTTTGTTTATTTAATTGTGTCTTTCACGGGCTATATATTCAGCATATGCCTCTGGGATATTTTATACATTAACAATTTAAAACCACTGACCTATAATCATCTTTAACTTCCCATTTTATCTCCAGTTTACCCATAATGGAATACATTCACGTGGGCAGAAGCCTTGTGAATAGACAGACAATCTTGCTTCTACGAAACAAGTTACTGCTGTTGCTTTATGGGGTGAGCAGGGACTGCAAAATCAAGTAGTGAGCCACTAGGCTATTGTAAATGCTGTCATTACATCTAAATATAAAACGTTCCAAGTTTCATGGGAGAATTTGTTTGGCATTCTCCTGTCTAGTTGATTTTTTTCATTTGGTCCAGCTTACTGATACTTCCTATAAAATAAAAACAGCTTATGGTGACAAAAATACTTCTGTGGGCTGGGGAGATGGTTCAGTGAGTCAAATTCTTGCGGCTTGAGCATGAGAACTGCAGTTTAGACCCCTAGGCCTTAGTTCGAGGGAGGCAGAGATGGGCAATCCCAGGAGCAGAGGGACTGCCTAGACTAGCTGAATCCAGGTTCTGAACCCGCGAGCTCCAGACCCAGGGAGAGAGCCTTCTTCAATGTGTAAGATGTAGAGAGATCAGAGAAGATGCCTGATGTCAACCCCAGTGCACACATACATGCAACGATAAGTGGATATGCATGAGCAGGTGTGGAAACCACATATACAAACATATGTAAATAAATAAATAAATAAATAAATAAAACTTTCTACTTCCAGATTCTGGTCAGGTAAGGAATAGATCCTGAAGGTCTAAGTAACTCAAAATCCAGATCCCTTCCCATAGTCTCCTGAGAGAGAGGAGAGCATCACACAGTTCCCTGAGAGAGAATCACGAGAGAGAGAGAGAGAGAGAGAGAGAGAATGAGAGAGAGCATTATAGTCCCCTGAAAGAGAATCACACAATCCTCTGAGAGCGGGGAGAACATCACACAATCTCCTGAAAGAGGGAGAGCATCACGCAGTCGAGAGAGAGAAACAGAGAGACAGAGAGAGACAGACAGAGAGAGAATGAGAGAGAATCACACAATCTCCTAATAGAGAGAGCATCACACAGTCGAGAGAGAGAGAGAGAGAGAGAGAGAGAGAGAGAGAGAGAGAATCAAATCTCTTTCCTGAGAGAGAAAGAGAATCACACAGTCTCCTGAGAGAGGGGAAGAGAATCTCTTCTGTATCTCATTCTTTTATAAAGAGGTTGGAGTTTGGGACCTCCGAGGGGTTGACTAAAATTTTTTTCTCCAGCTAAACTTTGTCCTTAATAATCTTTGAGGTTAGTTACTTGGCATGTGTCCCAGTGGAAAACCGGAAGTGTTTGTTTAAAACAGCAGTCACACATGGACTGTCTGCCAGGTTTTCATTATTCAAACAAGCTATAATGTCATGTTAATGACAACGTGACCTCTGTTTCATCATTTAGTTTTATTGAGAGTTATTGTGTGAGAAACAGGGAGATAAGTTTCCTGCTGCAGCTCTTCAGGGTCATTTGCTCAATATCTATGTGACTCCTTAAGAATTTTCAACAAGAATTATGGTTGATTTTTGCACAGAATTTGGATTAAGCCAATTCAGTCATTACCATCCCTAACAGAAGAGACTATGGGGAAGACTATTTATTTTGGCCATGTAAAAACAAGCAAGCCTACATCTTAAGGATGTGCTATTTATTAAGTAGAATGATCTCCCTGGGTACGAACAGCACATGTGGTTATTTGTTTTTCCTTTCATGGCTTTGTACCTCTCTGTTTTTTCCTTTGTCTTCCGACCCAGGATAGTACACTGGGCAGGTCCCATTGCTTTCTAATGGCTTGAAGTGTTAAAGACAGTCTTACTTAGGAAGCTGAAAGGCATTTTCAGGAGCTACAATGTTTCCTGATTAAAGCTGTCTTCCCCTGGAGGCAGAGCGACTTCCTTCCCATCTCAGTCTCAACTAAGGCTGAAAGACACAGTGGAAAGGCCCACGGCTTCCAGCTCCCTTCCTGCTTCCCCCTGGTTTCTGGAAACTCCTGTCAGCTTCCAGGGAAGTGGGTCACTCAGTGGCCTCTCACTTCTGAGAGTGTGGGTTGAAACTACCTAACTCATTCCTCCTCTCTATTTATTAATTTACTCTTCCTAATGGCTAGTCTTTGTTGAAGAAGCTAGAAATGGACTCCAGAGAGTTTTCTCTGAGGGCTCTTGACCCTGGGGGCTATGCTCAAAGCTTTTGCTGAAAGGGTCTTACCAAACATGTACTTCAGAGACAAAAACTATTTCCTGACGTTCTTTAGTTTACCAAGAAAGACCATAGATAATTGTGAAAGTTCGTGCAAACTGACAGCTAGACATGATGGAGAATTACCTGGGCAAGGCTATGGAGGATTATCTTGGCTCACTAATTGTGAGTGACACCATTCCCTGACTTGGCTAATGGGGTCCTGGATAGTGTAGGTGGATACAGGAAACTGAAAATCAGCAAGTGTTCATTGCTCCTTGTTCATGACTGTGGATCTGATGTGACCAACTGCTTCAAACACCTTGACTCCTCTGTTATGGTGGACTAGGAGCTGGGAACCTGGATAAAATCTTTCTCACTTAAACTGTTGATTTCAGGGTACACTATCATAGCCACAGGGAAGAAAACTGAGACAAAGGGATAGGGTAGAATGGCCAACCAACATTCGTATGTGTTTTTGTCATTATTGTCATTTTCATTGTCTTAGCTGTTGTCGTCATCATCATCATCACCATCAGTGGTGCTGCTGCTGGGATTGAACCCGGACACTACGTGGGGACTTAGAAATGCCATGCTAGGCAAGCACTCTACCACCAAGCTACATCTGCAGCCCTTTTTATATTTTTTATTTTGAGAACGGGTCTCATAAATTGTTCAGGTTGGTTTTATGCTGGCTGTATAGCCCAAATAGTCCTTAAACTCAATATTCTCCTTGCTTCAACCACCAAAATAGCTGTGATGAGAAATTTGCCCAACCTAGCCCAGGTTTCAAGCTTTGAATACTATTTTTCATGCTGAAGATGGGAGATTGGAGTGGTGTCTGCCTTAGATACCTGGTGAGACTATGCTGAGGTCCACACCAATAAAGTGGGTTCCCATTTACTAGAAGATAGAAAGAGTCACCATCTGTTTCCTCTTGAACCCATCTTAATCTGAGCAACGCTGACAAGAGTTATGAGCTTCGTGCTACCTCTATTTTTAGTTTGTTGATGTTTTCATTTAACTACTCTCATGGGAACATTAAATCAACATGGTTGATTTTTGAAGAATGCAATCTAGAAAATTCAATTATTTAGTGCCTGGAAGGCTTTCAAAGATTAAAATGCTGCATTAAAAATGTAAGGATTATTAAAATTAAGTGCATGTTTTCTCCATGCAATTAAATTGAATTGTTAAAAGGGTTTGCATAACTGCTCAGAACACTGACTGTTGGTTTTAGCTTGTTTATTCCTAATTTCCCCAGGCAGAATTGCTTCTTGTGTATTTATTTTAGCTAGATGGAATTGGATTTGATCTGGTTTGAAATAACATTTATGCAGTGTAACTATGTGGTAAGCTGTGATTCTAGGCTCAGAGGATCAGAGATTTGAACCAGACTTTCTACCAAGAAGCAACCTGAGTATACACATGTGTATGTGTGTGCATATGTGTGAATACAACTGGAGGTCAGAGATCAACCTCAGGTGTCCTTCCTAAGGATGTTAAATTAATTTTTAACAATTTCATATGTGTTTGCGTGTGCATAATATATGTATTATGATTATATTTTGATCACATTTATTCCCAACTTCTCCTTCTTACTCCTCCCAGATCCATCCTCTTTTCTCTTTTTCCAAAATGCTTTGAGTCCAACTGTGCTGACCATGACTTCTGACTATCCACTGAGATGTTTTTGACCCACCAGAGGTCATAGCCTGTCTTTTCTCTTCCAAGAACCCACCAACCTTCAGTAGCTCCAGAGGGATGGGGGCTCCTAACTCCTCACTGCTCTGGAATGTTGGCTGACATATGGTGTGCTGGTAACAACGGCTGTCATGAACTGTGCATGCAGCGTCCCTGCTATGTCTAGAAGACATTGTTGCACCTAGGTCTCCCAAACCTCTGGCTCTCGCAACCCTGCCCTGCCCTCCACAGGGTCCCTGAGCCTTTGAGGGGTGAGAGAGATGTTGCGTTTGTGTCTGAACAGTCTTCTCGGGCTTATTCTCTGTACTTGGTTCTGTTGTGAGCCTGTGTGTTAGCCCCATCTACTACACAAAGAAGCTTCTCTGATGAGATCTGAGAGCTGCACTCACCTACGGGTACAGGGAGATGGATTTAGAGGGAAGTTGTAAACTCACTATAATGACAGTAGTAGCTCATCACTGAGACCTCTGAGGTCCTACCTGAGTTCTTGACATTATTTACAGTACCAGGGATGAGTTTCCTCCTGTGAAACAGGCTTTCTATCTAACCAGAAAGTGTTTGGTTACCCCCAATAACACTGTGTTGTCATTGTGTCCACGAGAATATATCATGCCACTCTGGTCATTATTGCAGTTCATAGGGCTCATAACTAGTCAAATCATTTCTGACATTCTCTTCCTTCAGCAGCCAATATAGCCCCTTCCAGTGCTACGAAAGCTAGCCAGCAGGTAGGAAACTTCTTGGTCAGTATCAGCTTGATTGCTTCATGCCCTGTGATCAAAGTGTGTAGTGTCTTCAGCAATAGGGCCTTGCCACGAACTGTGGTAGTAGCCTGTATTGTTTGAGGGTCTCTAGGAAATCTATGACCAAGAGCTTGAGGAGGTGTCCTGCATTTGCCACTGGACTCTTTATTTGGTAGCCTATAGCTTCTAGGAGGACATTATCTGCTGTGTAGGATAACTCCAATTAAAGTGTGTGTGTGTGTGTGTGTGTGTGTGTGTATTCTCTCTCCATATATGTGCGTGAATGTAAACATACATGAATATAATGTAATAAATATAATATGTGTTTATATTTGAGAGATGTGTATCTATTGGAGAGATGGGGATATATCTCTATATCTCCCATCCATTTATATACATATATTTACAGTATCCATTAGAGTTAACTAGTCTACTGTGCCTAAATATGCATACCTTACAGGTATGCACCAGCCTGAGAAATTCTTTATTCTCTCACTGATGGAGTATTTTTGAGGCAGTCCTGGCTCTTACCTCACCTGTACAGTGATATTAATATTTAGGAAGAACAGTTACACATATAAGCTTCAGACATGGCTGCTTCTTCTTTACCTCTTGTGTGTGTATATGTGTGTGCATGTGTGTGTGAATTCCTCATTTGTGGGTGTGAATGTGGAGGCCCAGAGTTGATGCTGGAACTCCCCTTTCACCTCTTCTACCTTCTCACTTCCATTCAGACTCAATAATACAGAGAATCTGATGAGCCAGCCTGCTCTGAAGAACTTCCTCCCAAGAATGGAATTATAGATGGCCATCCCTTCTGGCATTTATGTGGAATCCAGGGATATGGATTTCTACAAAGAGAAGCAGAAGAAGTCTCGAGTGAGGCCCAATGACTCGTTGGGGCTTGTGTGAGAAGTAGGAAGGGCTCTGTGTATTCTAGTCCTGTGGCCTACTCCTGTTTCCTGACCCCCTTTCCACTGCAGTGTCTTACTTAAAGTGCAGTTTAGACGTGGGTTATAGCTTGTCCCTAGTCCGCGTGTGACCTTCACTCTTTCATCTCCTCATTCTTTTCTTTGAAATGTCCCTTCTCTTCTGCATAAACTTGTGTTTCACAGTCCTCTGAAACCCACGTCCAATGCTACCATCTCCATTGAAAACAGTGCTGCTGTCTGTCCCCCAGCACACGTCTGTCGTGTCTGTCCCCCAGCACACGTCTGTTGTGTCTGTCCCCCAGCACGTCTTTCGTGTCTTTCCCCCAGCACACATCTGTTACCTCTCTTCTTAAACCCTCAGTGTGCTCCTTCGTGCAACTCTAGCTCACAGCAGAAGGTCTCCACTGCTGTGACTGAGCCTGTTTCCACTTCGGTCCTCTTTCTTATGGAACTGTGGAGCCATCTCTCCAAGTTCCGGCTCTTATTTTCCTAAAATTTCCAAGGTTCCACTCTGAGGAGGGCACCAGAGGCATGGGAACCTGGGGTGAATTCCAAAGCACATGTTGACTTCTTTGGCTTTGCCTGGAGCAGACAGCTTTCCCACAAGGACGCCGGGAGACTGAGGGACAGAGGAACTCTGGTATCTCTCAGAATCTGCCCCATTGTGCTGCTTTCTCCTGATTCCCCTTGACCAACAGAATGAGGGTAGAGAGGAGAAGGGATGCCCTGTCAAGTCTGAACACCCCTGGCTAAGACAGCAGAAGAGCAGCAAGCAAGACTGGTCCCTATGAAGCTCGGCAAGGAAGCCCTCCTCAATGCTTTGAATCTCTCTGTTACTGTTGCTAAGAGCAGCTGCAACCCAGAGGGGACTGTTTGCAGTTTACAGCTGCCAGGTCTTGCCCTCTCCCCCAGGTGGGCATGCCTGGTTCCTCTCCATCTACGTCATGGGTTTTTATGTATTCTGGGGGCTCACCTTGAAGATAATTCTTACCTAGTGTCTCAAGGCTCTTTCTTGTATACAGTGTTGCCCTTACATGACTCTAAATTTTTAATGCTCTTAAATGTAATTCAAAGAACTTTCTGATTTATAATTCGTATGCACAGCGTCTATGTGTTTAACATTTATCTCTCTTGCCCTTCCAAAACGAGGCGGGTTGTTACAAAATACCATGGATAGGAATATTCACGCGTCCCCTCTTTGAAGTTCAAGGTTCTTCCCATTCCGACTTCTCATGGTTCTTGCTCACCTGTGTGCCCTGGACACTTCTACCTTGCATGTGCGCTCCATGTCTCCAGACTCTCACACTCAGATGCTCAAGCTTTGGCCACTCACAGCCCCTTTGAGTTTGATCAGCTTTTTCCTGTCCCCAGGCATAGAAACCTTGTCAAACAAACCAAATATTTACTGATAATAAATCATAAAGAAATTTATTTTTAAATAGTTCTTTGCTATACATACGATTTTACCATTTATTAAAGATGAAAGTAAATTTGCATACTAATGAGACATCCTTGTTTATTTTTTACATAATTAATCTTGGTTGTAGAGCATAGAGCCTCTTTTTTTGTTTTGTTTTTGTTTTTTGTTTTTTGTTTTTTTTTAAAGATTTATTTATTTATTATGTATACAACATTCCTTCCATGTATGTTTGTATGCCAGAAGAGGGCACCAGATCTCATTATAGATGGTTGTGAGCCACCATGTGGTTGCTGGGAATTGAACTCAGGACCTCTGGAAGAGCAATCAGTGCTCTTAACCTCTGAGCCATCTCTCCAGCCCCCTTTTGTTTTGTTTTTTGAGCCAGGGTTTCTCTGTGTAGTGTTGGAACCTGTCCTGACACTAGTTATGTAAACCAGGCTGACCTGGAACTCACAGAGATCCACCCGCCTCTGTCTTCCAAGTGCTGGGATTAAAGGCATGCACCACCACCACTCAGGTCATAGAGCCTCTTTTTTTTTTCTTTTAGAGTCAATTGATATTTTGATTTTATAATTGTCAATGCTAAGAACACTATATCACATAAATACATAGCAGAGACCAGCAAAAGTATAGTTGAGGCCAACTTAAAAGTCGCTGGAAATTTTGTACTAATTCTAAGTCAAAATTTATTGAGCAATTCTTTTTATGAAACATAAGTCAACGTAATTTAAAATGAAATATTCTAACACAATCTGACCCAAAGATTATTGATACATAGTAAGGAATAGTGATAAGAAAGCATTAAGAGTCTTTATTTTCCATAATTAAACCATTGTGTTTCCATAAGAGTAGGAATGGTAAAAACCCAAAAGTCAGTAACAACAGGCGTTTCAGGCGGTGTTCATTAGTGTTCCGTGATGTGCCGCATGCCGGGTGTGGAGTGCACAGGTCATGTGTTTGGAACCCATGAAGTCCATGGTGTGTGCCTCAGTCCAAACAAGAGTACTAAGAGGGGCATGCCACGGAAGAGAGGTAAACTGAGGCCCTAAGAAACAGTGGTGAGGCATTCCCAGGGGACCTTCCTGGTCCGAGCAGAGCGGCTTCCATCTCTCTTCTCCGTGTTGGCATTGGCTGCATCACGCAACAGTAACACCTCTTTAGTTTTTCACTGCTTGAGGAATTAACCGCGGTGAATGCAGCTACATGGGCTCGGCAAATGCTCACTAAGGAAACGCTATAGATTTCAATGTGTCACAAATTCTTCAGTGCTCTTCCCCTTGGGGGGGGGACCTGGTATTCCCCACCTTTTAGTGTGGCTGCACTCACTGACACACTATTAATGCGAGCCCTGGTCACCTTTGTGCAAACTGGGGCTACAGCTTTCAATCTGTGCTGCCTGCCTGCAGCTGCTCTGCTCCCCAATGCAACTTCATATATGCCCAGGTCAGCTTTGCTAAGTCACCCTTCTGCTTGGAAACGGTCCAACTTTTCATTCTATTTAGTTAAAGGCACCGGTCTATACCTTCTCAAGTCAAGACCCAAACAAGGAAGATGACATGCAGAGATGACACCCCAAGAGGAGGAGGAAAAGAAAGAACAAGTCACCTTCAGACTTCCAGAGGCTGAAGGAGAGAAGGCATTGGGTGCCAGCCACACCCCTGCATCCCTCAGTAATGCCTGTGTCCAGGCCACTGATCTTTCTCAGGACCCTGGGGGAAGGAAAGTGAAAGCTGGCCTGATACATCCTCCTCATAGGAGGCCATGGTGGTCAGGACGTGACCCACTCAGTGGTGGAGGAGCTGGCATCACTGCCCTCCCTACCAAACTCTAGGACATAAACTGGGGCCGGACTGAGACCCCTGAACCTGGGGCTCAGTAATTTCTCAGAGCAGACTGAGATCTCACCCAGCCCCTTAAACACCTGCACAAAGAGGGGTCACGGCGCCTGCACAGTGAACAGGGGTTCCCAGATTAAGCTCTGTTAATAGATAGCCTTCATGTAAATTAGGTGACAACAATGACAAACCCCAAGCTACTTTCATCACTTTATCTTCTGTTTCTTAAATCTGGTCCAGGTCTTAGCCTGTTGCTATCACAGAATACCTGAAAATTAACCAAGAAAAGTTGATTATTCTGTCTGGAAAGTCCAGGACTGGCAATTACGATCAGATAAGGACTTCATGTTGCTTTCAGCTCATGGCTTCAGGCACTCACCAGTTCAGAAAGACAATCACAATCTTGTGAGAGTGGCTGGCAGGAATCTACAAAAGGATCCAAGTTCCTTTGAAAGACTCTGCTTCGTGACACTTCAACACTGAAGACCAGGTTCCAGTACGTGTTATAGAGGGCACATCTACATACAATCGCAGCTACCTGTGTGCATCGACCCACCATTCCACTTGTATAAGGCCTTTGAGTGTCTATCACATGAGAGCATCATGCTAAATCTCCAGGGAAAAAACAGCAAAACAAAACTAGCAGTGTAATGGCTGCTAAGAAAGGGAGGACCCGTCTTCTCCAGAGACAGCCCTGGTAGGGTCTCCAGTACCAAGTGGTCAGCCCTAAACACATGTGCATATAAGCAACACTAAATGCTGTGTGTATGTGTGTGTGTGTGTGTGCATGCATGCGTGTAACCATAATAGAGAAAAGGTCATAAATTTGAGAAGGGATGGGAGGAAGTGGAGAGGGGAGAGAGTCGGGGAAAAGGCTGTAACTACAGTACACATGTATGAAATTCTCAAAAGTAATAAGTAATTAAAGGTTACCAAAAGATGGACCAGAAATGAACCAAGGCAGTGACTATCTAGCAGTAAAAACAAACAAAACTAAAACACCCTACTTTTAGTCAGAAATCATTCTCTAAGTCAGCTTTAATTATCCCATCCCTCTGCCTCTGTTCAAATACACACATGTACAGCACATGTATCATACTCTTCAGTTCTTGAAAATCCTTGAGAGACGAAATACATGTGCTAAGTCCTAGTGTTGGATCAGAATGGGCAAGACACAGTCAAAGACCCATGTTGCTTTAATGTTCTCTTGTTGCTATTGTCTCGAAATTCTTCACAACTTTGGGGCAAGAACCCATGTTTCATTTTGTACTGGAAAAAGATAGTATATGATAGCATTTGGTTATTCCTATAATTTTACTGCTTTTAAAGAGGTTTTAAGGCAGACAAAGGGATGTATATAACAAAACCGAGAAGTAACTTGGTTATTTAATTTTACTTGAGAAAGGGCCTTATTAAGTAGACCAGGCTGGCCTTAAACTATGGAACCTCTTACCTAGTCTCCTGAGTAGATGAGCTTGTAGGCATGCTCCATCGTCCTTGCTCCAACTCTGCTTTCAACGAGGCAAAGGAAATATGAGATAGGACAATTAAGATGGCCTGGAACTGAGTCTGTGCATGAGGAGTACATCAGAATGTCCACTCTGCCTTCCCAGAATCACCCACAAAAAATGTGAGCTGAAGCTTTCAAGCAGCCCTGATGAGAACCAGGGGATCCAGGGGTGCACAGGTGTGCAGCGCCATTACCCTGTGATCAGCAGCTGAGGGACAACTGTGTGCCCATGACACAACACTCATGAGTATTTGTGCACACAAAACGTCCTTTAGTGACGCTGTGAGCAGTTCATGTACTGTGAACCTGGAAATCAGTGCCGCAAGGCTGTCTTACTGTTGTAGAATTTCACACATGCACAGACTATGTCCTGGCCCTTTCCCTGGATGACCCTGTGGAGAAGAGTCATGCTATAGCTGTCCATTTAGAGCTGAGCGATCCACAGTCTCTTATTCTCTACCTGTTGGCCAGTTGTGGGTTTTTGTAGTATTAATCAAGTCTTATTCTCTGAAAACTTTTATTAATTATTTTTGTGACATTTTCATCCACGTATGTCATAACTTGTTTCCCTTTGCCTCTGTCCCTCCACCACCATTTGCCTCACTCTTACCAGAGCCCTCCTCTCTCCAGGTAGCCCCCTTCTGCTTCTATGTCATATGTGATCATATGAGGAAAAATATAATAGTTTATCCCCATTATCCTGTCTAGTTTGCTATCTTCCCAAGCCTTCCTCCTTCCTCAGAGCCTCCTTCATCTGTCATGTCATATGTGTGTATGGATGTGTATATATTATCATTTCTTGTATACACATGTGTGTTGGGAGGTAGCATGTGTCTGTGTGTGTGTATGTGTGGAGGCCAGAAGTGTGCCGCCCAGTTTGTTTTTTGAGTCAGGGTATTTTACTTGGCCTAGAACTTACACATTAAGCTTGTCTGCCTCACTAGAGATTCCCAAAGGTCGGTCTGTCTCTGCCTCTCCAGCACTAGGAACATAAGCATGCAATGCCCCAACCATCTTGGTTTTCTTTTTGGCATAGATTTCTTGGGATCCATCTCAACTCAGGATCCCAGGCTTGTGTGACAAACACTTTCTTGGCTGAACTGTCTTCCCTAGGCCTTACACATACTTACATTTAAATCTAGATTTCCTATATGAGAGAAAACATGGTACTCGTCTTACTGAGTCTGGCTTCTATTCCTTTTCCGGCAAATGGCACAATTTCATCTGTAGAGACAAAGGAATGAAAAATTCCATCACGTACATATACCACACCTTCTTTATCCATTCGTCTGTTGGTGGACATCCAGGCTGGTGGCATACCTTTGCTTTGTAACAGTCAGCAATAAGTATGGAGGTGGAGGGCTCTCTGTGATCATGTGACATACGTTCCTTCAGATATGTACCCACGGGTCAAATAGCTGGATCTTATGGCACTTGTATGTTTGCTTTTGGGCACCTTCCTACCCTGGCTGCTCCAGTTTACTCTCCTCCCAGCAGAGTGTGAGGGTCCATCTCCCCACATCCTCACCAGCACTCACAGTTCTGCCTGGGAGAGGGGGAGTCTCAAGGAACTGCTAATTTGCATTTCTCTGATGGCTAAAATGTCAAACTTCTTAAGAAGCTATGTGTATTTAATGGCCATTTACATTTCTTCTTTTGAGGACTGTTTATTTCATTTGCCCAGTTGTTGCTTAGATAATTTGGTTTGGGGGTTGTTTGTGTTTTGGAGTTCTCCCTGGATTCTAGACGACAATCCTCTGTCAGATGCACTGTTGGCAGAGGCTCCCTTCCCCATTGAGCTGTCACTTCACCCTGCTGCATTTCCCCTGTGTTGTGAAGATGACTTTTAATTCGTGCACTCCCATTCACCGGTTCTGGGAATTATTTCCTTAACTACGGTATTTGTTTTCAGAATATCATGGCCAGTGCTGACTCCTGAAGCCTTCTCCCTGGCCCCTCTAGCAGCTTCAGAGTTTCTGGTTTTACATTAAGGTCTTTGATCCATTTTGAATTGATTTTCCCTGCAGTGTGAAAGCCTCGGCTCTAGTTTCATCCTTCTGCATATGGATACCCAGGTTTCCCTGCCCCATTTATGGAAGAGGAGATCTTTTTGTGCAATGCATATTTTTGACACTTTGTTGAAAATTAGGTGGCTGTAGGAACGGAGCTTTATTTCTGAGTCCCTTGTTCTGTTCCACTGGTTTATCTGTCTGTTTTCATTTTTATGTTACTTAAGTTAGTGGCAAAACACAATTCAGAAAGGTTGCTTAGCACAGCCTTGCTCATGAGAGGAGGCCTCCACCTAATGTGTTTAGCACAGCCTTGTTCATGAGAGGCCTCCACCTACGTGCTGGGCACATGCATGCATGAGTGTGAGCAGATCCATACGGAGGAAGAGCACAAACAAGACTTGGTGTCCCACTCTGGTGGGATAACTTACTTCAGAGACAGACTTCAGAGTATTTTGAAGAACTGGTGGATTCCATAACTTTCAGAAACACCTAAAAGGTGTTATTGTTGAGACTGGAAATCTGGTTCTCACAGAGGACTGGAATTCAGGTCCTAGAACCTACAGCAGGTATCTCACAACCACGTGGGACTCCAGCTCCAGGAGATTCCACACCTTATTCTGGCCTCCACAGATACCCACAGATATGTGGCACACACACATGCAGACATGATGCACAAACATACACATACATTTAAAAAGTTCAATAGAGACAATTGCCATTGTCAAAGAACACTGTCAACTGAGTAAAAAAACTACTTCATAGAACTGTAGAAAACATGTGCAAATGATTCTCTGATAAAACGCGAAGCCCAAGAATTCATGAAGAGGAACTAAAACTCAATGAAAGCAAAAGTCAAGGAACAGCACACTTCAGACATGAGCGATAGTTTCCGACAGCTATTTCTTCAGAAAATACATGCAAAGACCAGGTGAAAAGACGCCAACATTGCCAGTCTTCAGAAAAAGGCAGGCTAAGTGCACAATGAAGTGGTATTTATTACTTTTGGGATGACTATAAAGAAAAGGAGGTGGAGGGAGGAGGAAGAAGAGAGAGGCAGAGGCAGTGGCACCCCTCATACAACAGAAAACAAATGCCCTGGGCTGGAGAGATGGCTCAGAGGATAAGAGCACTGGCGGCTCTTCCAAAGGTCCTGAGTTCAATTCCCAGCAACCACATGATGGCTGACAACCATCTGTAATGAGATCTGGTGCCCTCTTCTGGCATGGAGGTGTATATGCAGGAGGCACATTGTATATGTAATAAATAAATCTTAAAAAAAAAAAAAGAAAGAAAACAAATGCCCTAAGAATGTGTAGAACCTGAAAGTTGTAACTCTGTAGTGGGAATGTAATGGGGTCTTGCAGCAGTAGAAAACAGTATGGCTTCTCCCTGGAGCTTTGAAAGAGAATTCCCATGTGGCCTAACAATTCCACATTCTATGTGTATCTAAAAGATTGGAAAGCAGACACTTCAATCTTGTGTACCGTGTACAGAGCAGAATTACTCATAAATGCAAAATTAGTGTCCTAGGTACTGTTCTATTGCTTAATAAGATACCATGACCAAGGCAACTTACAGAAGAAAGCGTGTATTCGTGGTTTACAGTTTTAGCAAGTGAGTCCATGACCATCATGGCAGGGAGGATGGCTGTATGGTGCTTGAGCTGTAACTGGGGGCTTACATCTTGTTCCATAAACACAAGATGGACGGAGGGAGGGAGGGAAGGAAGGAGGGAAAGAGGAAGGGAGGGAGGGAAAGAAGGAAAGAGGAAGGGAGGGAGGAAAAGAAGGAGAGAGAAAGGGAGGGCGGGAAGGAAAGGAGGGAGGGAGGGAGAGAAGGAGAGATAATTGGTAATGGCACGGACTCCAACAAGGGAACACCTCCTAATCTTTGCTAAAGAGTCCGACTAACTGGGAAGCAAGTTTTCAAACATATGAGCCTGCAGGGCCATTCTCATTCAAACCACCAGAGATGGAGAACACCCAGATGTCCCTCAGGGACAAGCGAATAATAGAGTATGGTCTATTAGTGGGATACCACTTAGCTTTAAAATGGAATGAAATTCTGACACGTTCCAAGGTGGATGGTTCTATAAGTCGTTAGACTTGATGAGATAAGCCAAATACAAAAAGTAAGAATCTATGGTTCTGCTTACGTTACATGCTTAACAGAGATTAAATTCACAGAGATAGGCAGTAGAGTGGTGGTCACTGAGGTTTGTGGAGACAGAACAGAATTATTCCTGTTTAATGGGCACAGAATTTCAGAACAGAGTGACAAAAGACTTCTCAGTGGCAATCTGCACACACCTTTGTGGATCTAATTAATACCGGTTGAGTTGTGCACTTCAAAATTTTAAATGGCAAACTTGATGTATATTTCACCTTATTGTAAAGAAAACAATGAAATGTATTTCCTTATTGAGCCTTGAATTTCTACAGGCCAGTAACTTTGCAGCTGCTGACTTTTTATAATGTATCTAAAATGGTTCTTACGGTAGAGAAATCAAAACGTACTTATAGAAATAGCTACATCTGAAGGTAACTTCAACCGTAAGTAGCAGAGGCAACACAGAATTGTTTGAACCATAAGGGAGTTATTTTCCTAGTGAGAAATAGGAAGGAGGGCACTGTTGGAATTGGTCTGCTTGGGCAAAGTGGTGCCACCAACCCTTGTTCTTTTAGCCTCCTTTTCTCCTTAGGGAGACTCCCATCATTGTCACCTGATGGTTCTTACCATGGAGACATCACATGAAGGTTTTGTAACATCTAGCAATAGGAGAGGTGCTCCTGCTTTGTAGATGACTCCCTAAGGATGAAGAACCCTTCTGCCCAGCTTCCTTTCCAGTCGCATTGCATGCAGCTGGATCCCATTTTCATTCTTGCACCAACCACTGGCAGGAGCAATAGTTCCATGAGCCTTCTAGACTAGTTAGCATGGCCCATAGCACACAGCAACACAGGAACAGAAGAAGGGATCTGCTATACAGAAGAACAAAACTGAAGGCCAATGGGCTTCAGCAGAGCCCGTAGTCTGATTAGAAATAGTGGAAAATCTGCCTTAAATACCCCGGAGCTTCAGTTTCTACATTCGTGAACTGCGGGTAACAGTGCCTCTCAGTTGGGTGGCAGGGATCAAGGCAGTGTTTACAGAGTGCCCAGTACAGTGACTTACTCATATTACTGCACTGGGCATTGTCATTACTGACACAAACAGTGAGTGCTGCGCCGGTAATAATCCTCCTAAATGGGTAAATGCACCATTTCTTCACTTCCTATGTTAGTCTGCCCATGTAGGTAAACACGGAAATACATAGCCCAGGCATAATAAATCAGTGTGGCTGTGGGATCCACTTCTCTTCTTGTACAAGAGTTCTGGGTGGATGAGTCTGCCAGGGTTGCCTTAATCAGTGTCACAGAATGGGAGGCTCATACAGAAAACGTATCATGTTTCTGGAGATTCAAGTCTGAGATCAGGACCTCTGCAGTGTTGGGTCTTTCTGGGGCCGTGAGAAGGCTGTGTTCCTCTTCCCTCTCCTTGACTTTCAGGTGTCTGTCCCCTCCATGTGGCTCCATTGTATCTTCCCTCCTCAGTTATCTGTGTCCAGTTTTCCTTTCTTTTGTTAATACCATTCAGTCTGGTTCAGGACTCAGTTCATGACTCCATTTGATCTAGCTTGTGAAAAGAGCTACCACATATGCCCACCTTCTGAGGGCATCAATATGTGAGTTCGGAGAGACACTAACCAGCTGAGAATTGAATACTGGAGGCAGGTAAGATGGTTCAGTGAGTAAAAGTTAGCTGTGTGATTGTTTGAAAGAAAACAGACTCCATTGGGAGTGGCACTCTTAGGAGGTGTGGTTTTGTTTGCGTAGGCATGGCCTTCTTGGAGAAAGTGTGTCACTGTGGGGGTGGGCCTTTAGGTCTCCTGTCCTCAAGCTACTTCCAGTGTCACAGTCTACTTTCTGTGGCTTGCATATCAACATGTAGCACCTCCTTCTCCAGCACCACATCTGCCTGTGCCCTGCCATGCTCCCAGCTGTGACAATAATGGATAGAACCTCTGAATTGTAAGCTACCTCCAAAAAATGTTTTCCTTTATAAGAGTTACTGTGGTCAAGATATCTCTTCACAACAATAGAAACTTTACATAGGACAGCCTGTAACTAAGCCCAGAGACCAACAGGGTGGGGAGAACCAGCTCCTACAAGTTGTCTTTTGGTCTCCACACGTGTGTTGTGGCATATACATTCTCCACCCTTCAATACATGAATGTAATAGAAGAGTTTGAAGAAAAGAACTGATACTGAGACCCCTCCGTATTCCTACAAAGTCATGGTAAGGATTCTAATGTCAGCCACAGCTTCTTCCACTCACACTCTTCACCTTCTCCACCCTTCTCATTGGAAATGCAGCTGGAAATAACTCCAAATCCCACTCTGGCTGACCTGCTGTACCTTGGTGGTAACAGATTCCTGAGGAAACATTGCAGTGATGCCCTCTGAGGAGGGCTGTAGGGAGCATGACCCCAGAAGTGCAAGTAGAAATTCCCAATGGTGCATTTCCTCTACATGCATGTGCTAAGTGCAGTCTGTGTGCAGAGCAGTAGCTCCCTGTTCCGCATGACGCCATGGAACATGTGTAGGTGGGGGAGTGCATGAAGTGCGGCACCAGCCTTTGGGGAGCTTCCCATGCTGTAGATTATACACCAACAGCTACAGTGTAAAGCAGAGCACAGCAAGGGCAGACCTGAAGGAAAGGAGCATCCAAGACAGAGAAAATGAATCTGGTTGGAAAAGCTCATAGCAGAAGTGGGAATATCCTTGGAAACCTTGCAAGTATCTTATCTTTGGGTCTTGCTGCTGTAAATGGGAGTTAGGTAGCTGCATAAGGAAAGGGACAAAGGAGCATCTACAGTATGGATAAGGGACAGTCAACTCACATGAAGTCTTAGAGCCACAGGGTCAGTCACATGCCACCCTTCACTAAAGCAGGAGCAGCTTGTAAGGCACTGTGATCGGTAACAGGCCAACCACACAGAACTGCCTGAACTCAGTGCAATGGTCAAGGGAAGTGTTTTGTATCTGGCTGAGCTGGGGCGACTGCACGTTCACTGTTTACTATCACAACACCTTATGACTTTGTCCAAGGCCTCCAGGCATCAGACGCCTCCTCTGTAAAGTGGGGCTGCCCCCTTGGCTCTCAGGTTCTGACATGCATGGAGATAAGGCAGGTGATGGCTAGCTACAAATCAGGCTCAGAACCAATAAAGATTCACCAGAGAGGAGCCCTGGATGTGGGATGTCTCACTTGGGTGGTATCTTATCTCCTTATCCTATAGCCAATTTATTTGTGTCCTTAAAAATAAGAAATGAAAGCCGCACATGGCAGCTCCTGCCTATGCTTCCCATTCCAAGGGTGGAGGAAAGAGGTGATTCTCAGGGACTGGGAAGCTCAAGCTGGCCGAGGTGTCGGTGATTATACGAGAACGGCCCCACAGACTCATGTGTTTGAGGATGTCTGGTCCCCCATTGGTGGACTGTTTAGGATACATTAGGAGGTATGGCCTTTTTGGAGGAAGTTTATCAATGGGGATGGGCTTTGAGGTTTCAAAACCCCAGGCCAGGCCCAGGCTCACTCTTTCTCTCTGCTTCCTGCTTGTAGATAAAATGTGAGCTCTCGGGTACTTCTCCAGCTCCATGCCTGCCTGCCTGTCACCATGTTCCCTACCATGATGATCAAAAGTTCACCCTCTTAAACTGTAGACAACACCCAATTAAATGCTTACTGTTACAAGTTGCCTTGCTCATGATGTCTTTTCCAGCAATAGAACAGTAACTAAGACACTGAGCTACATCAGACCCCATCTCAGAAAAAAAAAAAAAAAAAAAACCAAGCAAATGACAAAAGCAGTATGGGAACACACTAAACTTCACACATGTTCTTAAAGATTTCTGGAGACAGATGGAAAAGGGTTGAGGACCCAGTGAGCAGTTTTAACTGTAGTGGGAGGCCAAACAAAAGGGGGCGGTGCTGTGGGAGCTCCTTCAGCCAATAGCCTTTAAGATACCAGCCCACTTGGGCGTGGTCTCTTATACTATAATTGCTGAGGTAGAGCTCAGGGTCCCTCCCCCCCTCTTCCGGCTACCGGATTCGGTTCCTATTCCCCATTTGTGCAGAGGACTGTGATCTAGACTGTGATCTGTGAGTGTACCCCTAAATAAATAACTCTTTATTATACGTAATTCTGAGCTAGTGTGGGCTTATTTCCTAACTTCCGTTATCACTTAACTGTCTCCCAGCACACTCCACTTGCTGAGAAGGGAAGAAATTAATAGCGAAGGAAAGTCATTAAATGAACAAAAGGAGACAGCTTGCGGGGAGTCCCAGTGGGCGTTGCCCAGAGGTGACCTGCCTGACCTCTGAGCCTCATTCAGAGGGCGCTGCTTCTCCTCCTCACCACTAGATGGCACTCTGACTAGCTCCTCTAGACTGGCTGCAAAAGAAACAGACCTTTTGATTCAGTAGGGTTTGAATGATAAATGATGCAGATCTAAAGACAGAGAAGTGTGGAGGGGTTGGCTGAAGCTGGCTCCGGACCTGGAGCAGGTACAGGGTGCCAGGTTTACTTAGACAAGATTCAGGCTTCAGAAGATGGGGGCCTGCAGGGAATTCAGTTAGCTTCTGGGACTAAGCAAGTTACTGGATTCATGCTGGGGTTTTGAAAAATGGAAGTGGAAGGGTAATGAGCTTGGCAGATGAAGGTATTCCAAAGGGACACTGTGTTTCTCAATGTGACTGTCAGACTGTAGAAACAGTGGACACCAAATAAATGAAATTTTCCCCAGGAATCTCATGCTGGGAGAAGAAAAAGGTGTCAGCTGGAGAGGGAGCTTGTCTCCTGAAAAGAGATTTCACAGGGTTCTAACAACTTGTCAGACTGCTTTAGGGGATGAGACTAAGCCCAGACAAGGATGGGTCAGCGGTGGGCAGGACCAGGAGTATGTGGGTGGGGGGCTGGCCTGGCTGTCTCTTGTCTCTCTCTCAAATGTAGTCACATTCACTAAATCTTTTTTTCTGCTCTCCTCTTTCCCTTGAACTATTGAGGACAGCGAGGATCTGGGCCTAATTTGGGGCAGAGGTTGTGACTCCCAAGCTCAACAACAGACCCTCTTGGTTCTTTTGTTCCTTCTCAATCATCTCAAAGCAGAACCATTCCACTGTCTGTCTACGAGAGCGGCAGGATTGGTGGCCAGATGAAAGCAAGAACATGTGAATGATGATGGGGAAACACAGGAGCTGGCGCACAGGAGAGCAGAAGGTGCATCTGGAGAGAGGGAGGCTAGGACAGACAACGGGATGAGGGACAATGGGATGAGGGGAGAGAGACTCCACATTCCAGCCACACAAAAACATGCCAACCAGTTCAGCAGGGAGAATGGTAAGGGAAGCATGCCAATCATGATGACATTCTCTCCCATAGTTACATTAAAGATTTTGTCCATTTACTGATGGAAGTGAGGACCTCATTCAGCCCCATATCATACGACCATAGTAAGAAAATGGTTGAAGCCTGCTACTGTAGCGGTTATCCTGAGGACTGGGACACTCAGCCAGGAAACCATAATGGCTATACAGATTGCTTTTAGTCAGGACCCAAACTAAGGGTTTGATCATGGCCATATCAACTTGGCTTTGGAATGCATTTTGTGCATATCAAACATGTTTTATTTAACTGATTACAGCTTTTAGAAAACAATCTTAGATGTAGTTTACATGAACATCTTTTGAGGTCCTCAAAATGCTTGTATCTTTTTTTTTTTTTTTTTTTTTTGCAATGGGATGTCATTGTCCTTAGATAGCCCTGGATCTAAATAAATAAGACAGTATGTCAAACATAGACTCTCTCATTCAGAATCCCTTGCCAGAATAATGGGCCTGTTGGGACTGGCTTTAATAGAGGCCCAGTAACAACCAGTTTTGAAATGAACACTACATTTAGCATGCATTTTTTTTTTTTTGCAAATAACCTTAGCTCTTCCTGCCCTAAGAGTCCTCAGATACCTTTCAGAGTATATATCCTTCATGGCAACTAGTGCTACATTAGAAAATAAATGGTAGACTGGTCAGGAAGCAGCCTGACGTCATTGCTGAGGCTGCCTCTTGGTGTTTGCACTGACAGCCTGTGAAAGCCATCTAGATGTAACTTTCCACTTTGATGTTTTTAAACAACTTGGCTGTAATTTAACTGTATGTCACATTTGTTTAAAATGTAGAATGTCTTCCTGTTTGCTAAAGTGGTTGAGTTGGCTGCTGAGGTGGCCTAGTGGGTGAAGGAGATTGTCATCAGACTGATAACCAGAGTTTGACCCCAGGACCCAGATGGTGGAAGAAAACTGACTTCTGCAAGCTGTCCTCTGACCTCCATACACAATATGGCACACACCCTACAACAATAAATATGATTTTTAAAATTATTGCGTTGTAAAAATTTTGTGATTTAGGTGATCTGATTTCAAGATCCTCTTTTTTAACAAATAAATTCAAACATGTTTGGTACTGTTCCTGTACTCACCACCTGGATGTCAGTACTCAGGAGACAGTGTTTGTGGGAGGGAAATCAGGCTTCTTCTCAGGCTGACATCTGAGAAGACGGGATGATGTTTCTTCAGGGTCTCACCTTGAGCACTCAGTGGTACAAAGAACTTTTATAGAAGGGTAGAATGGGCATAGAATAGAGATCAGGCAAGTAGCATGCTAAGTAATTTTGTCATACAGGATGAGGTCTTGCCCTCCAGGACTTGTGGCTCCATTTCTTCCCTTTCTCTAATTATTGCTCTTGACCTCCCGGGGCTAATTAAAAGCATATTACTTCTCTCTAAGTTAAAGAGTGAAGCAGGTTTGGGACGTAGCTTAGCGGTAGACTGCCTGCACGGTACGCATGAAGCTCTGGCTTTAATCCTTGATGCTGATAAAAACAGAAATGGAGTCAGGACAATGTGCATGTTCTGTGTTAGCTTCAGCCCAGAATTAAAGGATGGGAGGGGGCACACATTCTAAAGGTCACCTGTTCCTGTGGGTTCTACAAATCTGAAGAAAGATGACTTGGCAGTTGACATCTTAATCATTTAGATGTGGCTTCTCTTTAGGATTTAGGATGCCAGACAAAGATGGAGGGAGAAAGACCTTACTTTGCAAATGGCAGCTTGCTAAGTATTGGCCAGCTACGTGTTGAACATCCTCAATATTTGCATTTGGGCCTCAGGAGTGAGAGCACAGAGCAGAACTGGTCTGTTTCCTCTTCCTAGCTACTCTTTCTTCCTTTCTGACTCCCTCCTGTCATTACCCCTCCTTGTTGGATTAGTTGCTGATGGTACAAACTGAAAGGTGATCCTTGCCCTCAAAGACCAGGAAGAGGCTCACTAAAGTAATCTCCACAATCATCACATTCTAGTATGCATGTGTCATCCTGGTAGAAGCTCTGCCTGGGCATCAAACTGATCTCAGCTCCATCCTAGGTTCTCAGAATTTAAGAACTCTGCTCAATAAACATTTACTAAGTAGCTCTATTCCATACTGCAGGAACAAAGATAAGAACTTAAGCCCGGTCCTTTGCTTTAACCTTGGGGTTTAACCAGTGTTATGGGACTCACCGTCCTTCTGTCCCGTGGCCATGTGTATACCTTCTCTCGAATCTTGCTGGTTCTTCCTCATTTGCTTGGCATTGTGTGCTTCCCCCTTAGCCTTCAGGTCCCAGTTCCAAAGCAGTTTGTGAGTGAGGCTTCCTGTCATCTGTCTGACGTGTACCCCAACATGCAGACTTTGTGGGCTCTCTTCTCTCTTCCTCACCCTTCTCATTGTCTCTTTACCGTGGAATATCTGTTGCTTTTATATGAAGTGAGTTCTGAGCAGCAGGAACTTAGATGTGTGGTTCCCCCACCCCCATCCTAATCCTCCTGGAGCATAGTCCATATTTTATGATGATTGGCTGTTTGAATCACATGTGTGTGCAGGTATATTTATCTGTACGGAGGCCAGAGGTTAACCTCAAGTGTCATCCCTCAGATGCCATTAACCTTGATTTTTAAAGATGTCTGACAAGTTCCCCGATTCAGCTAGCCCAGCTACCCAACAAGCCCTGGGGATCTGAGGGTCTCCACCTCCCAGTGGTAGGATTACAAAGGATTTGGTGCACACACCACTACACTGGGCTTTTTACGTGGGTTTTGGGAAATGAAACACACGTCCTTACGGCTGCACAGGGAGCACTTTACCAATCAAATTCCCTAGACCTAGTATCTGTGTCTTTATCTTGTTTCCAGGTCTGTACACGCGCATCTAACCCTGGCTCTCTCTCCCAGACCTCAGGTGCGCACTTGGTCTCCCCCACACGCATGCGCCGTGGGTTGTGAGTGTGATCCCAGCTTCTCTGGCAGGCTTTTGCCGGCTTGCAGCTCTGAACTCGGACTGGTCTTAGCTGCCTGGCTCCTGGCTGTTCCGCAGATGGATTTGTTACAACATGTTCTGCCTGTTCTTCCCGTGACTTAGACCGTAGCTGCCTGTCCAGATTCTGGCCTCCAGTGTGTCTCAGGCATGGTCCCATAGCAGCCTGCTCCCGTTGATTAACCTTTTCTGTGTGACAGCCTTACAAGACTGGACAGAAGGCAGACCCCCATGATGCTTTGTGAATTAAAACCCCAGTCAGTGGAAATGAATAAAGTTGGAGGTTCTTACCTTCCACATGCAAAATTCTTGCATTTCCCACGCCAAAGAATTGTCTAGAAAGCAGTTGGAGGGACGTTGAAACATTTTAGAATAATTACTGGATCCTGAAATTACTTTCTTAAAAGCAATCTTCAGAGGCGCTCGTGCATAATAATATTTCTGGTCTGAGCACTACTGGTAAAATGTTGCGGTGTTATGAATCACCTTTATTCCAAGCCCCTGACCAACGTCTGAGTTGTTAATTCCTTGCTTAGCTTCTCATTATTATCTTTCTTTCCAGAGCCCACAACATGGCTCAGTGAATAAAGAAGCCTGGCCTTAGCTACATGACCTGAGCTCAGCCTACTGAGGAAGAAGGAAACTGACTCCTGAGTATGCAAATTGCCCTCCATACCTGTGCTATGGCAGGTGTGTGCCCCATAAATAAAACATAACTAAAAATTAGTTTTCCAAGTAAGTCATAGTGTCTCACACCTGTAAATCCAGCACTTAGAAAGGTGAGGCAGGAGGATTACCAAACAGGTTTGTCTGTGCTGCACAGTGAATTCCCGGTTAGCCTTGGGTTCATGTGTAAGCCCTGACTCCAAAGACTTTTTTTTTCTTTCTTATTTTGGTTTCTTAAGACAAGGGTTCTCTGTGTAGCTCTGGCTATCCCAGAACTCACTCTGTAGACCAGGTTGGCCTCAAGCTCACAGAGATCTGTTAGTCTCTGTCTTCCTAGTGCTGTGTTAAAGGCATGTGCCACCATCACCTGGCTAGAATTTTTTCCTTCTGTATTAAAGTTGAAGATGTTCATACAAAGTAACCTTAGGTTCCTAAGACATGCGTACAGCGTCTCTGTGGGGTGCTATAGAGGTTCTAATGGAAACAATGGGGCAAGACAGCCTGGTGACTAGATGAAGCAGCACTCTTACTGGAACCCCAGAAACTGCACTACCCTACAAACTTTATCAGTCTGGATGCAAATTTTCGGTTTGAGCACCATCTTCAAGTTGCAAGTGTGGGAGAAAGCAAAAGGGACTGGCTACCAACACTGTTTCCTTAAGTCACACAGAGCCACCGTGGTTCTCAGGGCTGCTGCTACAACAGCAGTTTTTAAACTCTGGGCCATGAACCCTGGGGGTCCAACGATCCTTTCACAGGGGTTGCCTAAGGCCACTGGAAAACACAGATATTTACATTATCACTCATAACAGTAGCAAATTACAGTTATGAAGTAGCAATGAAAATAATTTTTTGGTTGGGGGTCACCACACCATGAGGTATTAAAGGTATTAAAAGGCCAAAGCTTTAGGAAGGCTGAGAACCGCCATTGTACAGGAAGGCTCATGGGATCCATCCAGGCACTCAGTACCTGCAGCCTAGACGAGGCCATCTGTTCTGTCCGCTAACAGAGGGATCCTTCAGCTGAACGGTGGAGATGGAGAGAGACACTGGGCGTTTCTTGGTGGAATAGATCCCCAAAGGAGCCAGAACTCAGGCGTGGTGTCCCAGATACCTTCCTCCTCCATTTCCCCACTTAGCATATGCTAAGCAAAGAGGCAGGAGGAGCCCTTTGGTTTTCTGGGATTACATGACATTAAGAGCATGCCTGTAAGGTAGGAGTTACTAAGTTAGGCTTTATTTTTGTTTTGGGGTGCTGGGGATAAGCCTGGGCTCTCATGCACGCTAGGCAAGCACTTTACTACCGAACCGAAGTTGGGCTTTAACATAGGCGATCAGATGAGCTTAGAAGTCCCCCAAGCTTCCTTATTATCTCTAGCACCTGTTCCTTCCTGCTTCCCTATTTTGCGTGCTTTGTCAACACGAGGTCCAGATGTGAGGTGTCCCTGTGGGCCTCCCCGGGTGCAAATGCCCTTCCACGCTGACAGGTTCTTGCCATGGTTGGGCTCCTGAACTTTTGGGGGCAGCCAAAAAGAACCCGCGGTAAAGACAACAGTCTAGACTCCTTCCTCCACCCCTCCGTACTGAGTCCTGAGTCCTGAGTCGCAGCTGGGTCACCACCTTGGCCAGGCCAGCTGCTCCAGCCTGCGGGCACCCGGCTCCAGGTCACACCTGATCCCCCTCAGGTCCTGCTTCCGCGCGGGGAAGGCAAGACGTCCAGGTGCTCGCTGGTCTTGGGTGGGTCAGGGGAGCGTCCCGATCCCACCCCCCCCCACCCCCCACCCCCGCACTCAGAAGGTTGGCGACTGGGGACAGACAGACAGACACGGACGTGCCGGCCAAGCTACCGGGTGGGGTGCGGGAGGGGGCGGAGTCGCCGGGAAGGGGCGGTGCCGTGAGCCAGAGCTCAGCCTCCCGCCCCCTTCAGCGCTTGGGTCTTTGGGGTGACACAAAAAGCTCCCGTTCGGTGACCAGCGCCTGGCGGAGGGTGTCCAATCCAGGACGCCGAGGGTGGCGGGGCGGATGGAAGGCGCCGCCTGAAGCCAAGGGAAGGACGGGCCGGGAGCTGGGCTGCGGGAGGAGACGCCGCCACTCTGCCCGCGCCGCCCCGCAACCCGCGGCGGGAGAAGCCGGCGGCAGGCGGCCCCCAACGCGCGTCTGGCAGAGCGTGGCAGGCAGCGCCGACTCTCGGGATGCTGCCCATGGTTCCCATGCTGCTGCGGCCACAGCCAGCATAGCAGAGTCGGAGCCGGCGGCCGAGAGAGGTCAGTGAGTTTCGGTTTGTTTTCCGGCTCTGTATGCTCCCCGGTCCTGGGTGCAGAGGGGGCGCGCGGGAATGCCTGCTCCTAATGAAAACCGGGAAGGGCAACGGTAGCTTAGGATACATTTGAAGGTACCTCTTGGACTGTGACTGGGGTGGCCTATTTGGGTAAAAGAAAAAATGTGCGGAGCTGGAGTGGAGTCTTCCAGGGAGGTGGTCCCGGGAGTTGTGTTTCTCCCGGGCATTGCTCGAGTTGGGAGCGCGATGGGGCCGTGGCAGCTGCCTCTGATTCGCTGAGTCCTGGGATGCCCCCTTGGAGCTCTGGTCCCGGGAGCTCGCCTTGTGCATGATCTGCGCGCGCCCTTGAGGTGTGAGCGCGCACGTCCGTGCTGTGCCCCCCAGCCTCTCCAAGCCCCAGGTAGTCCCCTGCAGTCCTGTCCTGCCTTTCCAGTCCAAGATGTCCTGCTAGAAGTTGACCCCTAGCCATTCTTGGGAAAAGGGAGCCGAGTGGAGGGCCAGATTCCAGGGGTCTTTTGTGCGGACCCAGGGGCCTGGGGCGCTTGCTCTTGGAAGGACAGCGGCAGGACAAAGCCAGCTGGACTTGTAGGGAGCTGCTTGGAAAGCTTTGGTCTGGGATCCCGCCTACCGTGGGGGTGTGGTGGTGGGGGGGAGCGCTGCACAGATTTGGAAACAGTAGGGTAATTGACAAAACAGTGACAGTGACTTGAAGAGGTGGTGGCCCGGGCAAGGAAAGGATGCTCGCAAATTGCAGCCCAGGTGACTGTGCGCCCGCGTTGCCTGCTGTGTGGGTTAACTAGTGTATTTTGCTAGTCTATCTTTGCCACAAGATGATGGTATTCTCCATCCGTACTCCTATCTTTCTGAGGGATTACTGTTGCTGGTAGCTGCTATTCCGCGGGAGAACTTGGGGGCGGGGGAGACTGCAGAGGAGCTGGGAGAGTCATGATGCCCCTTCCTTGCCCTGACAGCATTCCACCCCTCAGTCTGACCCTCCTGGGACACCCACTCCTATCCCAGTGGCCCTGGAGGGTGCTTGGATCTCTGTCTGTGACGCGTGTATCTAACCCCTTACTGCCTGTGTTTCACTGCAGGCTGAACAAAGCTGGGTCCCAGTCGCGCTTCCTGCTTGTCAGCCTCTTGCTTCCCCAATGCATATGCTTTCCACTTGATGTCATCACGCAGACAGGGGTGAAAGGGACGCACGACAGATCCAGGTAACCCCGATGATCTGTGTAACTGCCTGGGTGTCTCTGGGTTATTTGGGCCCACAGTGCTGGCCCAGGACTGCTTGGGTGGTTTCTGCTTCCACAGCATTCCCATTTGTGAAGGAGTGGGGGCTGCCCAACCAGGCAAACAAAACCTGCCCTATCTAAGAAACTTCATTTGAATGTCTTGTTCCAACAACAAATCGCAAATGACTTCATCCTTTCCTTTTGGAGAGGCCACTGGGGGCAGCTTACATTGGAGTGTATTAGTTCCAGTGGATGGTGGGAATTTTGATGCTGCCCGTTCGCAGACAATTGTACCTGAATGTGGACTTGGATGTAAGGCAATCTTTTGTCTACAGTAGGGACGTCATCTAATGATACTGTAGGAAGACTGATAATTGTGAAGCCGATGAGAAATCTGACCAGTGCTCAGTTAGGGCACTGGCTGAGAGCAGTGGCCGCCTTCGGAGATAGTACTGTTTCTCTCCCATCGTTTATTGTAATAGTATTTGCCATGTCATGAGCAGGGTGGACGGGCACCAAGTTACTGGAAGGGTTGTTGGGAAGGAGCAGAAAGCCTGGAGAAGACAAAGCTTCAGTTAAGGTTCCACTTGTATAGATATGAACCATTGGACTCCCCTGCGTTTTATCTTTAGGCCTGTTCTTCTCTTTTCAAAGATAGTTCTATTGTGATCAGCCTCACCAGATCAGAGATTAATTTGACAGAGTGCATGGAAACCTCACCTTCAGATGGACCAAGACACATCTCTGCACTGGCATAAAGAGGGCTGGATACGGGGCTTCCTTTCCTAGGAAGTCAGATTGCAAAAAGCCATAGGTTCCTGGGATCTTTTGCCCCATGGCATCATCAAGGACTACAGCGGAGTCTTTACAGTTTCCCCCAATCCCCTTTCAAAATAAAGTGTAAGAAACTGTCATTCAGGTCTAGAGTAGTTTTGCTTTGAAAGGTGACTTTAAAACAAGGAGCGACACCCATGCTAATCCTATGGAAAGCTTGGAAAATAATTAGCAGTGGAGCCGTCATGTGGTTCTTGCTGAAACAAAGATTTTGGGGAGACAAGATTCCTATAATGGTGCTAGGTTGGAGGTATTCTGACAAGTGATTTTTCTGTCAGCAGTAATTCAGGGTGTGTCCTGGGCTGCGGCAAGAAGGAAAACCATGTGATGGAATAACAGAGAATGTAATAATGCAATAGAACCAAGGGTGTGGCCTTTTTAATAGAAAAAAAAACTCACCTACAATTTTCCACCTAAGAAAACAGTTGCCTGCACATGTAATTGCATGTTCAGGAACAAAGATAGCCACAGTGTAGTATTAGGTTTTATTGTGATTTTTAATCATGTGCTGTGATAACTCATAATGAAATGTTGCATTTCATTGGCTCCCCACCCCCCATGAGGAGTCTCTTTTCCCTGGGGGTTTAGCTTTAGGTTGGCATGGCTGACTTTTGGTTCCAAAGCTTTTCTTGCTTCTCACTAACTCATTCAGCAGATGTTCTTGGGCATTTAATAGATAACAGGTCTGTGAGAGGTGCCCAAAGATGAGTGATGGGTAGACACAGTCGTGAGTCACCCTCACGACTTGTAAGCACAAAGAGAAATGTAAGGGACTGAGACAAGGGAAGAGCCTCCTCGGAGGCTCAGGTGGCCTCTGCTTGGTTATCTTTGTCTCTAGGGTGCTCTTTACTCCCTAAGTGCCTGGGCTGGGTCAGAAGTAGCCTTTTCTTTATGAACTTTGAACTCTTCAGTTGGGTTCTCCATGGCTGCTGAGGCTCGACCAATGTAGGGAGGTCATCTGTTTTCATTTCCTCTTGACCACTGTTCCTATACCTTCTTCTCAAGGTGCTTCTCACACCCTGCTGTGCATCAAGTTTGAACCAAAGTCTACATTTCTGTGTTACCCAATTTAGAAGACAGATGGGACAGGTAGACTTTTGTGGGCTTCTTTCCAGTCCTTTCCAGCAGCGATGTGTTACAGATTTTGCTGTAGTAAGGAGCGCTCCACATGTCCCTGCCTGGCAGCTTCTTTCCTGGGCTTACTGAGTAGAAAGGCCAGGCTCTTTGTAGTCACTCAGACCCTAAACTGATAGAGGCGTGATGGAGCTTGATCCTAAGGGATCACTGCACTCAAGAGAGGAAGTGGCTCAGGTGTCAATCAATCCCGCAATGCTGCCCAGAAGCGTGTTGCACTGTTCTAGTCCCGAGCAAGCTCTATGACCTCTTTAGCTACAATTCAGTATTTCTTGCATGTAAGTGGGAAGCACTGGGAACAGCTGTGCTACACTAGTGACTTATACATTTCTTGTCTCACGGGGCCTGGCTCAAGACTCGGAAGGTATTTGCTGTTCTATGAGCAGCTATTGAGTAAAAGAAAAATGGTAAATACCTTAAAGAGTGTGGTCCATTGACTGGGGAGATGACTCAGTGAGTAAAGTGCTTGCTTTGCAAGACTGAGGACCGGACTTACATTCCCAGCTCCCAAGTAAAGCTGAATTTTGGAGAACACATTTGTAATCCCAGTGTCCCAACAACAAAGGAAGGAGAGACAGGAGACTCTCTGGAGGCTTATATTCCAGCTATCCTGGTGTTTGCTGTAGAGAATGACAAAGAGACACCCTCTCAAACAAGGTAGAAGGTAATGACCAATACCTAGGTCCTCTGACCTACACATGTGTGTTGTGGATACGCACATACTTGTACACATGCAAACACAGGAACGTGAATTCATATCACACATGCACATACACGTTATATACACACATGTACACATACATTAAAAACAAAGATCTTCTCCAACCTGTTATTTACTAAAGTGATAGTATATTTACTTTTATGATTATCTCCTAATTATCAAAAAATAGAGAATTTTTCTTTATGACTGTCTGGGGTGCGGTTTGCTCTGCAGCAATAGGCTAGTAGTTATTTCCAAGGCCAATGCTAGCAGGTTTCATGCCCAGCATTATGTAACGCGGAAATGTCTTTTGCAGACTTTTTCTCCCTTACCATCTGCTTCTTGTCTAAGACTTCCTGATTTTGTTTGGAACATCCCAGGATAGAAAAGAATGGCAGGTGGGCCTAGAGTCACCCAGAAGGTGACCTGCTGTAGCTAAGACCTTAGGAAAACAGATGTGAACAGGTAGGGATGGGCTTAAAACAACTGTTGTAATTTTGATGCTTAGAAAAAGCAATTTGGCCAGGAGGCTTTTTCAGGTCAGTGGGCTCACAAGACACCAGAGGGGTCTAGGGTATTCATTCAAGCTATGAGGGTGGTGCATTTTAAATCCTGCCTTGCCTTACTCCCCATACAAAGAACTGGGTGCTCTGGACCACGCCTTGCAAAGGGTGTGGACAACCCTGGCTGCTTTCAGAGAGACAGTTGCTTTGGGATGAGCTGGCCACTTAAACATCATTGCCCACTTTGAGATGATTCCTGGAACCCTATGTGTATAGATTAGAATCTTTTTTTAAAAAATATTTATTTATTTATTATGTATACAATATTCTGTCTGTGTGTATGCCTGCAGGCCAGAAGAGGGCCCCAGACCCCATTACAGATGGCTGTGAGCCACCATGTGGTTGCTGGGAATTGAACTCAGGACCTTTTGGAAGAGGAGGCAATGCTCTTAACCCCTGAGCCATCTCTCCAGCCCTAGATTAGAATCTTTAAGATTTGATATGTACTTTAAAGTTGAGCAGAGAATTTAATGAAATAGTATTGCTTTTGTCACCTTAAAGTAATTTTCAAAGATACATAGAAGCGACATAGTAAACTGAGTTAATCTCTGAAATGGCAGTGCTTTAGCCTAGTGATGCGGAGGCCACCCTTCCAGCCCAGCTTTATCTGTGTGCAATGCTGGGAGGAGGAGCGGAGAGGGAGTTATTGAGGAGGCAGCTCCAGGGTTAGGCCAAGGGCGAACACAGTATGAGCGAGAAAGAGAAGAGAGCCCCATGAGACTCACCTTGAAGGGCATTTAACCAACTTTAAGATATATTTCTATATTCTATGTGACCTCTTTAATGCTCTTATGAAGTTGGTTATGCTGGTGGAGGACACTTGTGGCAAAAATGAGTGCTCCCTGTCACCTACCGTCACAAAGCCCCAGTAGTCAGAAAGATGGGGTGTGGGGAAGAAGGCATGGTTCTGCTTCTTCCAGGGACTCTGTTGTGCTGTGGGTCCCAGGAGTCAGCGCCCATGATTTACATATATTTCAGGGTTCTCCTGGGGGGGGGGGGAGCTTATGTTCCTATTTTTCCTTTCATTTTCTCTGGTTTGATCCCTGAATTCCTTTCCAGTCTTCATTTCTGCTTATGTGTGTGTACATGTAGAAGTCAGAAGACAGCTTGGTGTTGTTCTAACTCAGACACCACCCACTTGGTTTTTTAGATGGGGTCTCTTACTGGCCTTGGGTTCTCTGAGTAAGGCTGGGATGGGTGACCAGCAAGCCCAAGGTACCTTCTTGCCTCTGCCTCCCTGATCTTGGTTGGCATTATAGGCATGTACCACCAATAGTTTTCCCAAAACTTAATTGCACTTTTCTTGGTTCTTGTGCATTGTGTGGCCTTAGTGTCCTTCCTTTTCCCTCTTCTCATCCTATAGCTTCTACTCTCAGCTCAACATTTAACTGGGTCATTTGATCCCTTAGTGATTCTTCATTATCAAAATTCTGTGGAAAGGTTGTCTCTGCTGTCTCATTTCATTCATTTTCGCTCATTCATATTCATTTGTTCACTTATTCATCATCGTTCATGACAAAGAACACTGCATTGTTAGTATTGGAGTATCTTTCCGTTTAGTTACTGTATCATAAAAACTTATCAAAGCTAACTAACGTAAAGGCAGGAGCTTTAAAGAGATGTCCGAGGATGTCTTTTGCCATTAAGCTTCTCTCCCCAGAGCCCTAGTGCCTGAGACCCTTCAGCCATTGCCCTTCTGGGTCCTGCCCAGCAGTGAAGAGGGTAGCCGAGGGGCACTTCCCTCCAGGGGACGGCAGCAACTGCTATCTACATGATCTTTTTCTTCAAAAGCTCCTACAACACGAGACCTGGATGAATCTCACACCACTTGGTGTTTACCACCTTGTTAATGCACAAGGAGTGATCAATAAATTCCTTATTGTTGGTGAACCTTTGACATAGGAACTGATTTTGATCTACCACAATGAAGGAACTATAGACACTTTTGTCCTATATTCTCAAAGATTAGAAAGAAGTTTGTTTCTAAACGTTTCCTCTGATTATGTTAACAATGATTAAATATGGAATTAAATTTGAATACCAGGCTGCCCTTATCATAGCACTATGATTGGAGGGTAAAAATTCTTACTGTTGGTCATTCTAGAAAAACTGGTCTTTTGTTTCAGCCTGTTTTTGTCTGTTACTTACAAAATCAATCAGTCAATCAACCAACCAACCAATCAATCTTCTCCTTGGCGACACAGTGCAAGCAGCATGAGGACTTCCCGTCTCAGCAGACGCCAATGCAAACTAGTGATGATGGCATCTGATGGACTAAGTGACAAGACTGACTACCGCGTGTCCTCTCACGTTATCTTTGTGCACCTGGTTTCTGTTGGTTCTAGAACTGACGTGACCGATCATGAAGGAGAGTGTTATTACCACGGAGAGAAATGTGTCAGCTTCTGGGAGAAGCTGAACAGGAATGCATTCACACAAACTATTCTCAGTTTGAAGGATAGAGAATGGAGCTGAGACATTCTCAAAACCAGTCTGTGAAGTGACGTTCTTTGGCAGGTGTGCCAGCTGCAACGTGGTTCCGTTTGGGTTAGTAGTGTGAGATTACAAATGGCTGGAGAGCTAGACAGGGTGGCACTTGCCTTTAATCTCAGCACTTATTTAGTTTACTTTATTTTTTATTGAAATAAGATCTCCTAGAATCCACATTGGCTCAAACTTTATATGTAGCTAAACACAACCTTGAACTCCCATCCATCTCCTTCCTTTCCCAGTGCTGGGATTACAGGTGTGCACCACCTTACTAAATGTATTTATTTATTTTGTGGTGTGGGCATTGAACCAAGCAAGGTAGAGGCAACAGGTTCAGAAGTTCAAGGTCAGCCAGAGTTATTTACTGAGGAGCCTGGATTACAAGAAACTACGTCAAAAATAATTACCACCAAAATAACATAAACAACACAAACCAAACCAAACCAACCAACCAACCAACCAAACAAACAAACAAACAAAAAACTAGTTAGGAGCACATTAGAGAACTTTGTATCCTTTGGAGGACAGGGTCAGCCTTAACTAGACCGAGTGACCCTCTGTCTTTTCCTGCCCTATGACACTGATACTTCAAAACCCCCAAGGGCGGATCCTAACCAGCACTTGAAACATTAATCACCAGTGAATAAGCCACATATTGGATAAACAATTATATTTATTCAAGTAGTGGGTGCTTGTCTTTACCAGGTGCGAGTCTAACAAAAGTCTCTATTTTATTACAGTTTAATGTATATACTTAACGTAGTATTTTTGTAAATACAAAGCTAAAGTGAAAGAGAATAAAAGAAATGTGTCTGGTACCATCTCTCAATTTCTGATTTCTTACCGTGTGTTTTCATGGCCCTGCTCCAGGGGAGCGGTTTGAAGCAAGGAATTTAAAGTGTGGCGGCATTGTGTTTGACCTTGAGTAACTAAGGACTGACTGGGCATTGTTTCATTTTAAAAGTGGGAGAGAATCAAGCACCTTGAGCTGTTGTGGGAACAAGACAGACAGACAGGATATTGATAGATTATTAGAGATTACATAGCATGCTCTACATGTGGGAAGCACTAATAAATGCAGCTATTATTCACTTCAATTTTATTCAACATCTGCCACCCATCAGTGAGCAAGCCTGGTCTAAGCAGCAGGTAAGCTAGCCTAGGAGATGACTTCCCCTAAATATTTATAAGCCTACAAGAGTCACAGAGGGTTCCCTTTGTACTTTATTGTCATTGAGGACTTAACATTGACATATTGGGGCATCTCTATCACATTTTTCTCAAGTGGTTTGTAGTTTTGAAGGAACTACTGCTCAGGAGGAAGCTGGAGCCAGCTAGAAGCAGCTAGAGGCAACAAGTCAGAAAGAGAATGAGGAAACCAGAGTTGCTGAGCTGACTTAGGACAACAGCTCCTTTCTCCAAGCCCAGTGAAGGACACACCAGAATGATCTTGTTGGAGCATTGAGTTGTACTTGTGTTTGCAGTCCTAACAAGCTAGTCTCTTAGCATCCTCAAGAGGCCAGTTAAAGAGATAAGCAATAGAGGCCGGAGCAAAGGCTCAGCCATTAAAGAGCACTTGCTGCTCTTATAGAAGACCCAGATTTGGTCCCCAGAACCCGCATGAGTGCTCACAACCATCTGTAACTCCATTGACTGTAACTCCAATGCCTTCTGATCTCCATGAACACCAGACTCATTGCTACATGTACATACATGCAGGTGGATACTCATACACATAGAAAACAAATAAATCAGATTTTTGAAAAAAGAGACAAGCAACAGTGAAAAGCAGAGAAAAGAGATTTATTCACTGTGGGTACATAGGGAAGAGGGATAGATAAAGAGGTCCAGTGATCCCAAAGTCCATCTTCAGGGTGCTGACATGAGTGTTCAAGAACTTCTGGTGCATTGTTGACCCATCGCCGTCTCAGCTCCAGCTCTCCTGACATGGGGTCTGACATGTTGTAGGCGCTGTGTGGAATCTTTTCCTGGGAGATAAGTTCTGCACCCAGGCTCCTGCTTTTTCCTTACCTTGGTACGAGAATCCTGGAGAAATTTCAATGCCTTGGGCCACTGCTTCTGCAGTCTGATAGCCAAGGGTAGAGGTCAGGGGTTTGTGCAGTATGTCGCTGTGTTAGAACCTCATTAGTCTGCCCCTTTCCTGGGCTCAGCGGTCTTGTGCAGGGTGTGCACAAGGCTGTCTATTACATAGGAATACCATTTTACCGCTGAACAGTCAGAAGAAAACTGGGGCAAATTGCCTTTCTCTATAGAAGTTCTGTTGTGTATTATGGTTATTGTATGCCATCCTAAAGCAGACATTGTGGGCATATGGCCAGCTCGGGCATGAGGATGGTGAAGGGGAGGATTGACCGAGCAGAGAGAAGGTGGCCTGATGTTGTTAAGGCCCTCACTTAGGAATCTGGAGTGGGTCTTTGCTTGCTGCTACTCTTCTGTTTCTGTTTTTTTTTTTAAAGAAAGATCCTTTAATGAAGACAACAAAATCAGACAATATAGTAAGTAAATAAAAATATACTAGAAATACAAAGCTAATGAACTATTTCAGAAATTGCCCTTACCAGTGGGTGCTCCTGAGCTAGCCCAGGCTGTTGTCCACAGCTAGGAACACGGTGAGCACTCAATGAAGACTTGTTGGGAGCAGTGAGTTCTTTAGCAGTCACTTAAAGAGCCACACAAAGAAGGCGTGGCACCTCTTCTCCCCGAGTCCTGGTCAGACAGCGGTTGCCGATCCCCATCAGTGTTGAGCCAGTTCACACCGAGTCTCTCGTAATTGGAGGAGTTTGATTCTAGATGTCCTTTGCTGTCTTGGTGCAGTGGCATCTGCAGTATGTTTATGTAGGAGTCTGTCTTCGATGTTTCTCTTCTTAGGGAAATCACACAGCCCAACAGACAATCAAACTGCCTTGTCTTTTGTTCGAAGCAGGGATGTTTCTGGAACTTGCCCAATGTTGTAAACATGACAGAAACGTGGGCTTTCCTGGGGATGATGTACACACAAGACCTCGTGCATTCTCCCAAGGATTCTAGAGAGATTTCACGATGAATCTGCTACAACACCTGGGGGAGGAAGTGAACTAGGCCTGGCTCCATGCTCTAGTATATCTTGGAAAGAAACTGCTAAGACATTCAGTCCCACAGACTCTCTAAGTATTTACTGGATGTTAGATGATAACCCCTGTGTTCCTGTCTCCTCGGGAAGGATAGCAGTGCATCCAAGGCTACTATGCTGTTGTGAGCAGAGTCTGCAGCGGATTGCCAGCAGCTGGTATATTCGGTTAGTTTGGTGGTTGTTTCTTCTGCTACTTTCATGAATGCAGATGGGAGGTAATTGTAAGGCACCTATGCCATTTTCCGCATGGAATTGTTATGATCACTAAGACATCATGTTCACTGTATGTTGAGGAGCGGGATTTCTTCATTCTACGTTACCTCACCTAAGTAAAAGGCGAATAGCTTGCTTGTGCGAGGGGAATCTTGGGTGAGCCGATTGCATTTAGTGAATAGCCTTTCTAAAAGTAAAATGCTCAATGCTAGTTTAGTTGGTGCTTTCCTTTTCTCTCCAGTCTATTAAAATTAATAGTTCATCTACCCTTAGGTTTTTTTTATAACTAAGGTATTTGATAATTACATCCCGAGGTAGTTGTCACACTGTCCAGCAAGATATTTGTTAGTTTGCCACGGAAAACGCCTTCACTAAGAAGGAAAAATGCCTATGTTAGGTTTCAGATCCTATATCACCTAATGTGTGGAGTCTGCCCTTGGAGTTTCCAAACATGCTCTTTTCATTGTACCCCATAGATTGAGATTCCCTCATGGACAGTCTAGTCTTCAATGGAAGAGAGACACCATGTAGACAGTGTAGAATTCCTTGTAAATTGAGAGGGCAGCCCTAATCAGCTTTGACGTGTAGGCTGATGTAGTCAGTGCCACTTGCCTGGTCTTCTTTGGTTCCATGTGGGATGGCAGCACGAGGTTCTTTAGTCATTTTCCTGAAGGCAAACGTGGCTTAATCTAGAGCCCAATCTTGCAAAAGGGGTGTCTGCCTGCGATATAGAATCCTCCCACTCTCTCTGTGGAAGTGGTTGTCCACATCTTATTTGTTTTCCCCAATGATTCTGATTTGTAAAGAAACAAATTTCTTCCTTTTGTAAGTTTTGTTTTTGGCTAGGTAACTGATAGTACTCTATATAATCTGTCGTACCGAATAGGTAAATATACGTTGTCTCTCCCCAGCTCATCACAGAAGTAGTGAGACAGTGATGGGAAGGAGGCGGAGTGGGAGTGAAGATATTCATAGAAACACAGTCGTTCCAAAATTCGGTTTTATTCTCAAAATCAGACGTCTCTGCTGTTTCTGTGGTGAATTCAGTTTCATTTCCAAGCATCTTGCTCAAGTCTGTTGAAGAAGTTGCTTACTGATAACGTCCACCAAATGACATGGTAGGCTATCAGAGAGTTTTCTTCCCAAACATGTAGATTTATAAAATTTATTTTACAAACTGAGAGCTGTTGGATAGGTGGGTGTCAGCTCCAGCACACATGTGATAGGTTGCGCCCGTCCTGTACTTTAAGCACTCTGGTTTAAAGTGCCTGAAGACATGTTTGTCTGGGAGGCTAGAACCTGGGAACATCAGTAACTTGGCTCAGGGCACATGGCAGGCTTATGCCAGAATAGGCAATGGCCCTGGGTGATGTGGTCACATCTGTTTTCTTTTGTGTGTGTTTATGTGTGGACAGCAGAGGGTGATCTCAGGTATTGCTGAGATGGCATACATCTTTGGTTTTATTTGTTGTGCATTTTGTTACCAAGTAGAGGAGGCTGGCTTACTAATAAGTCCAGGGACCCAGCAATCCCTAGGTCCCCAGCACTGGGATTACAAATGCACATCACAATACCTGCCTTTTAAATTCAGGTATGGGATCTGCCTCATTCCTGATGCTTGCAGCACTGCATCAGCTGATCTGTCCCACAGCTCTGGTCTGTCCTCATACCCTCACCCAGTGGGAGCCTACTTAAAACGGGGGTGAGGAGCTGGAAAGGGAAATCACTAAAAGACGCTTCAGTGCCGCATAGTTTACTAGAAGAACCAGAGCCCCACACAAGCCTGTCTTTGGGTGCAAGGTGTATGGCTTGGATGTGCTATTTGCCCTAATCACTCTGCTGTTGGCTCAAGAGCCGTCTTTGAAAATGTTGGTGTCAAATTCTTTCGGGAGTCTAGAAGTGGCTTTCCCTATCGCTTGAGCATTCCATTGTGCCGGGCAGCTTCTGCGAAGCCTGGTGGTGTGAACTGTTTCTACAAGTGTCACTTTTCGAAAGCCAGTGTTTGCTATTCTGTCAGATATTCCACGAGATACCAGGACCCATACCTTTCTTGAATGCAGTACCAAACCCCACATTTGAACAGAATTTTACTGCCCTCTTCTCTTACTATTGCCCCTCATTCCAGGAAGAATGAAGTCTCTCTTTCTACATCTCTGTTCCGTGAGTCATGCCATTTCCTTGTATGCTGAGGGAGAGCTGTAGGATGTGTCCTCCCTCGCCCCCCCCCCAAGGCCTCTTTCCTCTTCACCCATCTATCGGTCTCCTCCCAACTCCCACAGTCGGAATTACCTCCTTCCACTTTCTCTCCTTAATCTCACTCTCTTTAACTCTGCATGACACTGTCATCCCCTTCCAATGTGAATTCTCTGACTGTTGGGACCTTGACTTGGTAAGCTGGAGGAAGAAGAGACTAGCAAATGACCCATGCGGGACTGCTGGGCTTGAAGAGTGGAAAGTGATGGTGGATTCCAGTATGGACATACAGATTACTGGGACAGAGACTAGCCCATGGAAATCTCAGCTTGTTAACAGTGGGATTGGATGTTTCCTTGTTGTGGAGGTACCTAACTGTGCTGTAGGATGTTTAATAGTGTCCCTGGATTCTACCCACTAGGTGCCATTGTCTAACAATGTGATAAATCTCTATATTTCAGGAGATAAATTTACCACCAATTGACAATCTATGTATTAGACCCCAATTGCTTATCATTATGGGATGTATACAGATGCAAGATAAGGCTCAAAGAGGGGTAATTGTTTACAACTCCTCTTGCTCTGACCTCCTGATCAGCTGTTGAGGGTCCAGGGAGGTCTCTGGATGGATGAGAGAAGGAAGAAACTTGGGTCCCCAAAGTGGCCATGTGGAAGCGAGCCCCTGATATGCTGCGACGTAGAATACAAGGTGAAGTGTTTTTGCACGAGGCTGCTGAGATTTGGGGGCATTTGCTTTAGCCTTCAGTCTACCCTGACTAACCTTTCCTGACACCGGGATGAAGGGAACCAGCTGAAGCATATGGGCCAGTCTTCCAGGGATGAGGGAACGTAGGGATTCCAGTCACCATGGGACAAAGGCCAGAGTTTCTGTGTGTTTGTTTTGTATAGTATCAGCCTGCTTACTATAATTCATGTAATTAGTATATTCTGTCTAAAATTAAGATGATAAATGAGTTTGTTATTCCTAACACTGTAATCATTTGGATATGAGAGTACCTGCCTGTGCTTTGAGTAAACAGTGATCAAGTATCAAGTTTACTAGCTGTTTTGATCTTGCCCTGTGTATCTGAGTCTGTAGTGTAAGACCAAGCTGAAGCACTATGGCAGCGTGTGTTTAATGTATCTTAATGTTGACAGTTGTTGATGCCCTGCAGTCACAGCTATTAACCACACCATCAATAAGCAAATCACTGTATCATTTGAGCATCTTTGAAGCAGACTCCAATATTCAATGTCCTTCTAAATGATGTGGCTTATAAACCTGGGCGCAGAACTTGCTTATCAGACTAAACTCAGTGTAGCAGTTATCTGTGCTTGCCTTTATTGGCCAAAATATGTAAGTCCAACAGTTTTCTTCGGGGCCCATCTGGATGACAACAATGGATGTATTTATGGACACAATGGCTATTTGTGTACTAGCCTTTTGGTGGCTGAAAGCTTTCTGTCGGTTTGACCCAGGGCCTCATATGACTGCTCTGTTGACCAGGATTCTGTCCATTCTATGGAGGACCACTCCCCTGATGAATTTCACCTTGTCCATCACAACCTTTGCCAGGCTACAGAGGACAATCAGACTTGACAGCAAGACAGTGAAGTCTCTTTCTAGTAACAGTGGTGAAGACATATAACTTACAAATACCTATATTTATCTGTGTTTTGTGCATGAGTCGAAACCTCCCGATGGCCCTGCAGGGAGAGGTAGATGGTTGTCAGGAGCACTGAGATACAGGTGAGCACAGTCAGGTAGAGAAGTTAGATACCTCTCCCATAATCACAAAGGTGGGATTAGAACACAAACACAGCTGTAGAGTTAGTGGTCCTTGCGGCCATTGCAGAATGCTGACTCAGCTTTAAGTCTGTCCAGCGATTTGTAACTTCATCTCTAGAATGAGCACTTGTGTGTGGCAATGAAAATCTTCTTGGTGTTGTGACCCCTTGTGTGTGGGTCAGGTAATTTTCCAACTTGGCTAATGCCATTTGCGTCATGTATTCCATAGCATTTCATGTCAGAAGGTCCTAACTTAGCAAGATGATGGATTACTTTTATTGAAAGAGGCTACTTTGCAGGAATAAGAATGTTTGTACACAGAATACAAATGCTAGGTCATAATAGATGAAGTAATAGTACAGTTTTAGGGGGTAGATAACTTTGTGTCAGAGAACCTAGAAAGGATTTGTGGGGGAAAAAAGTAGCATCCAGCATGCTTTGAAGACTAGATAGCATTTGTCAGGCTGTAGGGCAGGCAGGAAAGGCAGTAACAAATAAACAACTATAGGAGGTAGGAGAGGGTGCATCTTGTCCTCTGGAGAGAAAACAGTGTGCATGGCTGGAGCATGAGGATGCGTGGCTGGAGCATAGAGGATGCGTGGCTGGAGCATAGAGGATGCGTGGCTGGAGCATGAGGATGCGTGGCTGGAGCATGAGGATGCGTGGCTGGAGCATGAGGATGTGTGGCTGGAGCATAGAGGATGCGTGGCTGGAACATAGAGGATGCGTGGCTGGAGCATGAGGATGCGTGGCTGGAGCATGAGGATGCGTGGCTGGAGCATAGAGGATGCGTGGCTGGAGCATGAGGATGCGTGGCTGGAGCATGAGGATGCGTGGCTGGAGCATGAGGATGCGTGGCTGGAGCATGAGGATGCGTGGCTGGAGGATGGGGGATGAAGTAGAAATGTGTGAGGAAGGAGGGAGACAGCTGGTGAGAACAGGGCATCCACAGTTATTTGTCAAGAACATAGGTTTTGCATCCGGAGAAGGAAGTGAGCATGAAGCTGTTTTTAGATGATGAATCCAACAGTACTTAGTATGAACTGAAGCAGAGGACAAAAAGATGAGGATATCCACGAAGCCCACAGAAGATACGGTGAAGGCCTGAGCCTGGGGGAGAGTAAATGAGTGCCTGGGTCCTCAGAGGAAATTCATGAAGTTTGGGGGATGGCCCAATGGTAAGAAGCAGGTGAATGGATATTTTTTTCCACCAGAGTTAATAAATGGTGTTGACAAATCCAGTTAAGGGCCAGACTTGGAGAAATCAGTGTTGACCTTGGAAACAGCATTGCATAGAGGCCAGCAGCACCTGTGGAAGCCAATCTCCAAATGTCCACACGAATCAGGCTAAACCACATTGTCCACAGTGAGAAGGACTCCTGGAAAGTTGTCTTTAGAAGGACACAGTTAAAAAAACTGATGGAACAAAGGAAAAAAATGGCTTTTAAAAGAGAATATTTGCATGCTCTGAAATCAATGGTGTTATATTAGCATTGTAGGGTAGATTGATTTATAGTTATTGCTACCAAATTGATATATTTCTCCTGGATTTAAACTACTTAAAATAGTTTCCAGACTTTGTGTAAAATTAGTTCCTGTGGTAGCCTGACTAAAGCATAGGGAATCTGGTGAAGGTCCCCTCTCCACACAAACGGCTTAATTCTCCAGTTCCTAGACAATACTGGAGCTGTTGCTTCCTCAGGAATCTTTGGCCCTTTATTCTTCTACCTTATGCAAATCCCGACTCTGCCTTGCTTGCTTCCTTCAGAGGCTACCTCTGCTGCCTCCAGCATCCTGCAAGCCTCAGCGCGGCCTGTGCACACCCAGCTGCTGAGTGGGCAGTGACAGATGTGCACTCTTTGGAGGGAGGGCCCGGCTGATATCTACATTTCTAGCTGTAACTGGTTCTTTTTACTATTAAAAAGCATGAAACATTGTATTTTTGCCTAGTTTCAGATCTCTTTAAGGACTGTAGTAACAACATGCTTTTTATTTTATTGTTTGTGAAATTTCCCCACACTATTTTGGATATTGTGTCCACCATGGTGTTGGTTGGTTGAGGGCTCTATCATGGAGAAACTCTTTTATTTTTATATACACTAATTACAGCTTGGTAGGTGGATATGTAGTCAGAACTGTAATGGGTTGGTTATTACCACTGGCTTAGCCAAATGTGTTTATTGCTTAGGAGTGTGTGTGTGTGTGTGTGTGTGTGGTATAGAAGTTAACCCAGGGTTTAAATGGGATGAATGTGCCCTCTGTCACTGAACCTGCTCCCTTAGAACTAACCTTTGTGTGGTCAAACTGTGCGGAACTCTGTGCAGGTTGTTAAAAGAGTGAGCAGTGTTCTGGGGAGACAGATCAGTTGGTGGAGTGCTTTGCTATGCAGGCATGAAAACCTGAGTCGCATCCCTAACATCCGTGCAAAAACATAGGTGAAGTAGCAGACACTTGTACCCACAGCAAGAGAAGGTGGAGACTGGTGGATCCCTGGGGCTCATGGCCCAGCCAGCCTAGCTGAATCTGGGAGTTTCCAGCCAGGAAAAACTGCGACTCTAAAACAAGGTGGATGGAGTCCTGAGGACTGATACCCGAGGCTGGCCCATAGGTGGATGGAGTCCTGAGGACTGATACCCGAGGCTGGCCCATAGGTGGATGGAGTCCTGAGGACTGATACCCGAGGCTGGCCCATAGCCTTCCCAGACATGCACATATCCAAGCATGTGCACCTGCATGTGCACTCGTGTGAACGTGTCCATGGGCATGCACACACGCTCACACACGCACAGTGCAATTTGCAGTGGTAATCCCAACTAGGTTTTAAATATGGAAGTTGCAAGTTTTGAATAAAATTTTATGTAGTAAGTAACTTTGGTATTTGTACCTTTGGAACTTAAAAATTAACAACTAACAGGTACTAAATCCCAAGGCTTCTAAGTATTTTCCACTTGGATTGTCATAGTAATTTAGAAATAGGTTATGCATTTTTAAATATATATTTAAATGTTTATATAATTTTAAGTATTTTCATTAATTCTTTGAGAATACTTTGATCAGTGTTCACCCCTCCCCCAACTCCTTCCATGTCCACCCTCTCCACCAACTGAACTTTGAACTTTCTGCTTTATTTTCTCCGAGTCCAGTTTGTGCTGCCTCTTGGAAGTGGGGCCTGTCCTGGAACACAGTTGACCTATCGGGCCATTAAAGAAAAGTGACTTTAGCTGTCTCCGAAGGTCTTCAGTGCTGGTAGCTCCTCAGCGTGGGGTGGGATTCCATGCCCACCTCCCCACCTCTCCACTCCCCACACGGGGCTTTTCTCCGGCCTGAGCTTGCACAGATCTTGTGTATCTGCCCCGTTGTGTGCAGAAAGCATCGTTTCCTTACTGCTATCTTCCACTTCTGGCTCTTACACTCTTTCTCCCCCTCCTTGGCGATGACCCCCGAGCCTTCTGAGGGGCGCATACACCCGAGCCTTCTGAGGGGCGCGTACACCCGCTCCTTCTGAGGGGCGCATACATTCCGTTTAGAGTCGAACACGCGGCAGTCATTTATCTTCTGCACTTTGAGCAGTCAAAGGTCTCTGTGTTAACGGCTGTCTTCTGAGAGGATCAGGCAGAAGGCACAGCAGCTCGGATTGTTCTAGAAATGGGGGAAATGAGGATGGAAGTCCTGCATCCCACCATTAGTAACACTGAGAGACTCTCTGCTATTATACTACTGTGATTTTTATGGCAGTGGGGCTGGAAAAACGGCTCAGTGGGTAAAGTGTTTGCAAGCATGAGGATTTGGGTGTAGAACTCAGAATCCACTTAAAATGTTAGGTGTGATGTCACACACCTGTGATCCCAGCACCTGAGAAGCAGAGGCAAGTGGATCCTGGGGGCTTGTTAGGCAGGCAGTCAATCTAGTCAGTTAGTGAGCTCAAGTTCAGTGAGAAACTTCGTCCTCCCAAAAGATGAGTATAGAGAAAAATAGCCGTGTTGATTTCTGGCCTCTATATATGCAGACATATGTGCACACATATCCACAACACACACATGTTCAACTGGAATCTCTAACTCACTCCTGCTTGATCCAGAAAGCCCCATTCCTGTCTCTCCAAACCCCAATCTCTCAGAGAATCTCCAGCAAAGAAAAGGGGCCAAAAAGCCCAGTTCCACACTTGGTGGCTGCGGCAGCTCCTCCCCTGAAGGCGCCAGTAGCCCAAGACCCCACCTCAAGTGGTCAGCTTTTGACCATACTTGGGCACAGACTCAGCTTGTAAGGGACACATCCTCACTCCCTGCCTACAGGGTATATAAACTCCCTGTTTTAGTTCAGGTCTGTAACTTTCTCCCGTCCCGATCTCTGAGACTGAGGACTTGCCTGGGAGTAGCTTAGATCAAGTAAATTTGTTCTTTTACTTTCCAGTTCAGCTTGGTCTGACTTACTGTGTCAGTGGAGCAGCCTATTATTGTGTTACAGAAAACTGATTAACACACATGTGCATTCACAATACACTCAAAGTTTATAGTGTTAGCTGTTGAGAAGTGCAGTGAAAACACGATGCTCTAAGAAACAAAGAAAATTCACCAAATTCCTGACAAATTGTTTATTCACTACAGAGATGCAGTAAAAACGGAATCCTCAGAAGTCTGAGGATTTTTATTCCAGACACTCTTTGATAAAGTAATAATAGAGTTTTAATTAATTATCTTATTGTGGTTATTTTGTTTTTGCACCCGAAATTCATCTGGAAATTATAGTGCAACAAATAGCAGCTAGAGCCATGTTGGTAGTAATTACATCAATGACATAATTGTGGAAGCAGCAAATGGCGAGCTTATTTAGAGGGAAGCAGGCCTTAGTAGAGCAGCAAATGCCGTCTGAATGCAGGGCAAGCCAGAAAGGAAGGAGGCTGGGAAGATGGGTGGAGTTTCAGGAATGTTTGAGAAGTTAGCAATCAAATCGGCCAGACTTAACTAAGAGTTCTTTTTTCTCTTTTAATTAGATATAACTGAAGTCATTATTATTGACATTGAGGTTTATCCGAATAGTTTTGGTCTTTGGAGAGTCTCATTGACCCTCAGCTTTGCAGCTCTTGCAGACGCAGAACCCTTTCTGTGATCTTCACAGGAAGGTTAGTCCTCACTGTGAACATGTTATGAAGTCAGGCTATCCATACCTCCCAAGTGCATTGTCCTCTCTGTGAACACGTCACGACGTCAGGCTATCCATACTTCACAGGAAGGTTAGTTTGTTCTCACTGTGAACATGTTACGAAGTCAGGCTATCCATACTTCCTAAGAGCATTGTTTCTGTTCACAATAGTTGAGAAAGCCTGAGACAGGAAGGGCTGGCTTCGCAGGTCAGGTACTCTGCAGCCCTGAGGTGAACTTTGAATTGTTTCTCTGAGAACAAGACATTCTGTTTATGGTTCAGGAATCCAGGCTGTCCATCTGAGGACTCAGCATCAAATGCCACCTGCCAAAGCCCCGCCCTGCTGGCTGCTCGGTGGCATCCTGGATTTTGTCATTAAGGTCTCATTCTTTGGGCTGGAGAGATGGCTCAGTTAGTAAAGCAGTTGGAGTATAAGCACAAAGACTTCGGCTTGATCCCCCGAACACAGGTGAAACGCTGGCATGTGTTGTGGCATGCACTTGTAATCTCAGCATCAAGGAGATAGAGGCAGGGCATCAGTGGGTCTCATTAGTCTTCCAACCTGGCCAAAAACTGCAGATCCCAGTGAGAGACCCTGTCTCAGGGGGTTAGCACCTGAGGCTGACATCTGACCTCCACACAATGCACAGTTTTGTAAACACATGTACACACAATTCTTATTCATTGTGTTGTAGAAAAGATAGCATGTGTTTTGGTCTTAATGGGGATCGGGTGTCTTCTCTGCGTCTTGTCAATCCTCTGGTTCTGGAGAGCTACTCAGTGTTGGTACACCTGGCAGAGCGGGAAGCACGGCGAGCTCAGTGGGAGGCTAGCACTGATAATGTAGGTGCAGAGCATTTTCAGGGTACCTGGGTGGTGTGGTTCTTAGAATGGCAGGCCAGGGTAGGAGGTGGGGCAGGTCTGGGGACATGTGAAGAAGATTCGGAGTTGGGAAGCTGGTGGGTAGATGGATGAATTGTCCCGTCTCAGTTCTTTCTGTTTTCTGTCCGTGATCTCTGTGCTGAAATAACAGTGCCCCATGTGAAGGGTAACCCTCACTTCCATGGAATTGGCACAGCTCTACAGATGCCTATACTACCATTGAGTCAGGGGTGGGGAGTGTGGCATGAAAAACCAGAGGAGCCTAACAAGGTCAAAGCTCCATCTTCAGGTGCCCCCTGCGTGATCCCCCTGGGCAGTTTTGTCTGGACTACAATCAGCTCCTTTTCATTGGGGTTGAAATGAGGTCTACAAGGTATGGTAGAAAAATAAGACTTGGACTCGTTCTTTGTCGGTTCACTCTAAAAGAGCCGCCCCTCCCCTCCATATTTTACACCAGGAGAGGAAAAAGTGGTTTGAAGCGAAACCTAAAATGGGCAGAGTTTAGACCGGGATGGGCTTCACTGAATTAAAGGCATCTGAAGTTTTTTCTTAAGGTAGAGACATTCGGGGAGTGAGGGACCATTTGGTTCCCTCCTGATTTTGCTGGGGTGGCAGAGAACCAGAGGGAACTGTGGGCGATGAGACATGAAATGTCTCACGCTGTGTCTGTGTCTTTCGACAATGGTAAACTCTATCCTAGGAGGCCACGGGAAACAAAACCCGCTTCCTTTTAGAGTGAGGGCCACATCACAGCAGAATCTGGCCACCCAAGCTTCCATGCCACACAGCCACGTCATACCTTTGTCACCCTAAGAGCAGAAGATTGGTGACAAATGTGCATGCAGGAAGGTAAGATTTCTGTACTTTCACATGTTCTTTTTCTGAGAGCGTGATGTGTGGAAGACATTGGAATACCTTCCTGGCATCGTAAGGTTTATGGTGGTGAGTTGTGGGCTCACTCAACTCTCCCTCCAGGGATTGAAGCCTTAATCAAAACGCAATGGAGGGTCTTGAGAGATGGCTCGTTGGTCAGAGCACAGGCTTTCTTTACAGAGCCTGGAGTTTGGCTCCTAGCACTCACATGATAACTAACAACTGCTTATAACTCCAGTTCCAGGAGCTCCAACACCCTCCTCTGGTCTCTGCAGGTATTGCACACATGTGATAAGCATGCAGACAAAAAGGCAGGCATGCATGCACACACATGAATATAAATAAAATTAAAACAAAAATACTGGTAGTTTTAGTCCACTTTAATTGTCCAATTTTCTCTGTAGAAGTCTGTCCAGATTGTTAACATGCAAACTCTTGCCTTATTTTTATGCCATTGTGTTCAGCTAATGGAGGCATGCAAGTGGAGGTGATTGGTGCTTAAGGGCTTGTCTGAGCTCCTGGAGGCGATGCTTTCTGATGCCAAGGGAGATGTGTGCATCTATGGGTGCACAGATGCATGAATAAGTCTACGCAGCTGTGCGTTCTTGGGGATAAGCTTCCAATCCTTCCACTGAAGGTGTAAGCTTATACATTACTGCAAAGTGGTTATCTTGAGGCCCAGAGATGTCAGGGACTTAATTCCACAATTACCTTCTCCTAGGTCCGGTCAAGCAAGATGGCGTCTCTAAGTCAGGTTTGTTCAGAGGTAGGAGTCATTTTCTTTAAATCCCCATAAGTGGATCTTTATTGGAGATCAGGAACACTCAGGTTCCTTAAAATTGTGGCTAGAAGGTGGCCCCTTACCCTCCTTGCTGAGTGTGGAGTCAGTCAGTGGTCACTGAGATGGAAAGATGGCCCAGTGAGGAAACTGCCTTCTGTGCACACATGAGGACCTGGATTTGAATCCCAGTGCTCACCGAAAAGCCTGGGTGTGGTGCATGTGCTTAGACTCCCAGTCCTGGGGAGGAAGAGGCAGGAGGAATACACAAACTGTATTCATTTAAACACTGCTTGGCCCATTATATGTAACCTTTTCTCGGCTAACTCTCACACCTGGACTAGCCCATTTCTAATCATCTGTGTAGCCCACGAGGTGGCTTACCAGGGAGATTCTAGCCTACGTCCATCCTGGGTCGGAGCTTCATCGTGTGTGCCTCAGAGAGCAGAGCTATCGCATCTCCCCGGGAGAGGGGAGCATGGCGTCTCTCCAGAGAGCAGAGCTATGGAGTCTCTGTGATGGCCTAAGAGAAAAATCTTGGAACTGTTAGGAGGTTTGGTGACATTTCTGAAGTATCATACAGGTTTTTGGAAACATAATTATAGTTGTGCCCATTGATCAAATGGGGGATATATGACTGAACCCCTGTTGGCCATTCTTCCCTGCCAATTAAGCAGAAATTGCCATTTTCCTAGAGTTTAGGAAGACTTTTTGTAGGTTTCTTTGGAGATTGTGGTAGATAGCATGGCAATTTCGCCTTGGTCTTAAAACTCAGGCTGTGTCTAAACTCGAGTGTTTAGAAAAACTCTTCTTTGAAGGACAAGTGAATTAGCCCAGGATGAAAGTCTTTCTGGCAATAGAGACTAAGTACTAATTTCTACAAAAGAATGAAACCTGTTGGCCGGGAATTATGGGGAACTTAGGCTCTTTGCAAAGCAATTCCACAAAGTATGTAAGAGGCAAAGGTGGCGGGGTACCCTATGATTTTCTTCCGCCAGCCAGGTTTGTCACATGAATTAGTAATTTAGATAGAACAGCTGGGAACCAATGCTCAGAACTTTATGTTTCGTTTATCCTGGCAGCCATTTTCTTTCCAGTTCTTGAGCTGGAGTTATCATTAATGAGTTAAACATTACAAAACCCAGAGCAGAACTAATTCATTTTTGAAATAAGTAGACATTTAAATCTGAGAAAGACACCTTACATTTTTTTCTGGTGGTGTTTAATATTTTCAAGCTGACACGTTGTAGACAATGGTCTTTATTTTCATGATGATTAGGGGTCGCCATGGCACATGTATGCTGGAAACTTAGCTGTAGTTTGAGGGGATGATATTGTGGCAAGACATGCTATCTTGTTTCCATCTCCCAGTGTTTCTCACAGAATTCATAAACTTTTGTGATTTGCTGAGCAATTTATGAGAGAGAGAGAGAGAGAGAGAGAGAGAGAGAGAGAGAATATGTGTGCGTGCATGTTGCATGTGCACGTGTGTGTGTATGTATGCACCCATGCATGTAGAGACCAGGGGTCAACCTCAGGGGTAATTCCTCATGTGCCATGAATCTTGTTTCTTGAGACAGTGTTTCTCACTGGCCTGGGACTCACCAGTAGGTTAAGTCAGCTGGCAGGTTAGTCTCCGAGATCTGGCTTCTCTCCACTTCCCTAGTGCTAGGATTATCTGGGTTTTGGGGACTTAACACATGCTTGTTTGTACAAGAAACAGTTTACCAAGGAAGCCTGTCTCTCTTGTCTCTAAGAGACTGGTGAGAAGCCTAGCCTTTGTTTTGGTTCCTTACAGTCAGCTTCTGAGATTTGGAACGTGTTACAGTATAGGGTGAGAAAGGGCCTTTTATACTCCTCTCCACTACACCTGAGCTTTTGTCAATGAGGTCACCTTTGGTGAACTCTCAAGTGCCTTAGGATGGTGAGGAATCATCAAAGTGACCACCATGCTGTCTATGCTTAGGGAGTCTCAGCTTCACTCTGGACGTTCTTGGAGAAAAGGAGGGACTGAAAATTGGATCAATCGCCAATGGCCAACTGTTACTTCAACCGCCCTATATAAAGGAACCTCCATGGACATCACAGTTGGCCTGTAAAGAGTTTTAAGTTGGTAGGTGTGTTGCAAGTACTGTGAGGGTGCTGCCCAGAGAGACTAAGGTGCCATGTGCCCCTCCCTGCAGGCCTTGCCCGGTATGTCTCCTCTGTTTGACTGGTCTGCATTGATCCTTTAGGACACAGTAGTAAGAAGACCTTCTTGAGCTCTGTGGGCCATTGTCTAGAAAATTACTGAACTTGAGAAGAGAGTTATAGGAACCTCCAGGCAGATGTGTGGGAGGCCTGTAACCCTTGTCCACATCTGCAGTGGGGACAGCCTGTAGGCCTGACGCTGCTCTTCACCTGCATGCTGTGGTAATGTCAGGTGGTTAGCATCCCGGCTGACCTGACCAGCAGACACCCAGTCAGTGTCTAGGAAGCTGGGGAATGGGTGTGACCAGGTGTAACACGGGGTTGGAACTATCCACTGGCACCTGTGTACTTCAGGGATACAGAGCTGAAGACAATGGCTGCTTCTCCCACAGAATCCATCAGTAGCTACAGTTCAGCAGAGAGGGGGAGGGCCAACGGCTCTCCATGGTTGATTGTTGATAGACCCAGTTTATTGTCTTCCTATTGTAGGCACATAGCTGTGTGAGGTCATGACAGTATTTCATTGCCTTTCTCTTTGTCTTCTGGCTCTTACGTTTTTTCCTCTTCTCTTCCACCGTAACTCCCGAGCCTTAGAGGGTAGGATGTGCATGTCCTGCTCAGGGCTGAGCTCCCAGCTGTCCCTCGGGTCACTGCAGTTGTCGGCATTCATTTTGAAGGAAGCTTCTCTGGCTGAACCCTTTCTTACAGCCATCCTCCCCAGCTTCACCCGTGCAGTCCTGTGTGTCCCTGGACACCTGTGGGCCCTGACAATATTTTTCTTTGCCATTTGGTGCTGTTTCCAAATCAGGGTGTTTGTGTGGCTCTTCAGTTACATTAATGCACTAGAGATCTATGAGCCACGTGCCATCAATGAGTGACAACTTAGGCTCTCAAGTACTAGAAGGTCAAAGTTGAAGTCATGCCCCTTTCAAGCCCTTGGAGAAGAATCCCTCCTTGGTCTGTAGTTTCCCACAGTGTTAGCAATCCTTACTGTTCTCCAGCCTGGAGATACTCCACTGCTGACTGTCTCTGTCATGTGACCAACTCTCAGTTATGCCCTTTCTATTGATAAGAACATCCTTCGATCTGGATGAAGAAGAATTAATCCTACTTTACATGACTTCATTTTAATTAAATATACCTTTAGCAACCGTACTTCCAAATGAGCCCACATTCTGAGCTATCAGGGACTGTAGAGTTTCAGTCTCTCTTTTGAGGGACATGACCTCCTCCCATGGTTTGAGATCCATTCACACTTCAATTCATCTCAAGATAGCATATGGCCACTCAGATGGCATGCAGCCTCGGCTCTCCCAGAACTCTGAGCTGAGCCGGTAGTTGTTTATGATGACTATACCATGGTATCCTGGGAATGTGGCGTGCTAAAATCCCGAAGCACTTTGAGGTGACTCGGAGTTTGAGTTTGTTCAACTCTTCTCTTATGCTCCATTGCTGATTTCACTTAAGCCAGCTGAGCCTGCAGCCAAGAAGCTCAGATGAGACCAGTGGGGAGTACTGAAGCCCTTCCTCTTTTATTTGAAACAATTGGTTTTATCAGAAGCATTGAGGTGGGAATTTGAGCAGATGCATCCTCCGTCCCATTCTGCGAGGTAGAGCGAGCACATGCCTGCTACTGAATGGAGCCTGTGCCTGGTAGGCACCTGAGGGAGCCACTCACACTCGTCTGTAATGTGGGACTGTGCTGTGAGACTCTTCAGAGGGCCCCTGTGGGCTAGAAAATGCCTCTTCTGCTCTCCTGAAGTCAGTGGCTGACTTCACCCTGGGCATAAGAAACCCGGAGTTTCCCGAGGTGGGATTCACATGGCAGGGACAAGCTAGGAGACCCCAGCGTCCATCCCCACTTTCTTTTAGTCTTGCCAAATAAACTTTTTAGTAAAATGGGTCCCAGTTCTCTCATCTCTGTGAAAACAGGGGAATTTTGCCGAGTCATGGTGTTTGCAAGGCAATCCGTAGGGTATTGTACATGAGCCTATGGCTGGTCGCCTGGAAGCAGCAAAGGTGATCATGAGGACAGCCGCTCTAACTTCATCTCTAGGGCATGAGAAATCTAGGCTGGGGCTGAGGGACTAATTAAGATCAAGTCTCCAGTCCAGAGGTCCACTGAGGTCTTGACTCTTGGGCCAGCTAGACCTAGGGAGGAGTTCTGAAGGCTTGTCCTACTAGACACTAGCCTACAGGAGAGGGCGAATGTGAGCAAGCTTCAGAGTTGTGAGTTGCTGTGAGGAGTCTAGGGGGTGACATGGGAGGCTTTCCAAAGGAGGCTGTGACTCAGGATAGAGCCCACACCTCAATATGCATGGGTACAAAGGGACAGGTCTGGCTGACTTGGAGGCAGAGGCGCTGACAAAACGCTAGTCAGCTTCAGATGCATACAGCAAAGGTGCCAGTGAGAGAGTGTCCAGGAGACGTGGGCAGGAGGTCACAGCTTCTCCTCCCAACTGGAATCTCAGAGAGTGACCTAGAGCTGCACAGAAACCTCTGCCAGTGTGGGGACTACTTTTAGAAGTGGTCTTTCTAATCCCCTGGGAGGGTTAGCTGGCTTGGTGCATTTTAAGAAACTTAGCAATGGCACAGACTCCATATCAAGCTGACTTGAGCCACTTCCTCAACATGGGGTGTGGTCTCTGCTGCTGTTCTTGTAATGTCCACTGATTCAACATCAGAGGGCACATGCGTGTCTTGGGAAATGCTTTTTAGGCTGAAGTTTAGAGGCTTGCCTGACAACCACTTCAAGTAACTACTGATGAAGAAGGGTTTTCAACAGGCTGGTGCCCGAAAGCAGAGCCACAGAGCCAAGCTCCTGCTTTCGGTGGTTGACCGAACGGGGGTGGGGGGTGTGGGGGGGTGGGCATTCTTTCTGCTTTTGCACCCTTAGTGATCCTAACAAGACAACGAAGCAGAAGGATTGGCCAATTAGAGGGTGACCAGAGTTCAGAGGAAGCCCTCAGCAACACTGGGCTGCGGGGCACTTGCCATCCCATTGTTATTACATTGAACATGCCTTTTTTTGTATGTGTGGCTATTGAAAATTTGCTTTTGTTTTTGTCCCCCCAGGATTCAAACCAGAGTGTTCAGAGGCCCTAAGAGCTTAGAAGAATATGACAACGGTTAATATAAAAATTATTTTTACTTTCACCATGAAAATGAAGTCACGTGGATCTAGTGGGCCAGGTTCTTGAGGAGGAAGTGTTGAAAGCCCCCCCCCCATTAGATGAGGTAACCTTGGATGTGTCATTTCATGGCATTCGTCTTGGTTCCAGCTTCATTTCGTGACTGTGATAAAACACTCTGAACAAAAAAGCTTCAGGGATAAAGAGCCTATTTTCGCTCATAATTCCAGGCTATATGCTGTCACCAGGAGGAAGGCACGGTAGCGGGGGCATAAAACAACTGGTCGAATGGCACCATAGTCAGGGCAGAGTGCAGAGAAATGTGTGCGCCGGCTTGTCCTCAGCGTGAGTTTCCCACTCGCCGTCCCCAGAGGGCTGTGTCTTCCCACACTAGACATAGCCCAGGCTAACCCAATACAGACAATACCTCATTGAGACTCTCTCCCCAGGAGATGTGGTTTTAGTCTGTACAGCAATGAAAGTTTATAAAACTCTCATAATTGTAGTTTTGTTTTATCATTTGACACAAAGTCTCCTATGCCTCAGGATGTCCTTGAATTCGCTCTGTCATCAAGAATGACCACCAGGGCTGGTATGAAAGGTGACAGCCAGCATGTCTGGCTTGAGGTCTTAGTTTTAAAAGTTGAGAATAAAACAGTGTCTATGTTTGTTCCTGTTATGATGTTGGGGTTGTCATGATGGGTCTGAAAGCTGGGGTGTGATGTAACCATGGTGTAGCAGTTGTCTGCACATGACGCAGAGGCTGAGGCTCTCTCTCTCTGCTCCCCATATCTGCTTTCATTCACCCAGGGTGCTGACTGAAGAATGCACAGTTCCCTTTGTTTCACTACTTAATTAATTGAAAATGTCCTGAGCAACCGCTATGCTGCTAGAAGAGGATTAGGAGGGAAAAGACCGGGCATGAGCGTGTTTGGAAATAAAGCTTAGGTGATGCTGCTGTGATAATTATGGCGATTTGAAGATGGCCTTTATGGCAAGTCCTCAATTTTCCCGTCACTTCCCCTGGACTCTTCTACTTAAGCAGGCACATTTGCCGCCGGAGCCAGCCAGTCAGGGTCTAAATCCCTGGAGGATTTGGCAGCTCCCTGGATTTACTTTGTGTTTTCTGTGGCTAATTCTCCAGGACCTCAAGGTACCAAGGTGAATCTACACTGTGAGAGAGGACGTGAAACCAGGAGGCACAACAGAGGGAACATGAAATAAGGCTAAACACCCCTGTTTCCAGCTGCAAGAGTGGTCATCTCTTAGCCTTCTTGTCCCTATAGCCAAATACCTGATGGAAACATGGTATAAGGAGGAGGCTGCTTGTTTACTTCCCAGCTGCTCGGCACCTCAGACCCGAAATAACCACACAGAAACTGTATTAATTAAATCGCTTCTTGGCCAATTTCTTAAGCATATTGCTAGCTAGCTCTTACATCTAGAATCAACCCATATCCATTATTTTATATTTTACTATGAGGTTTGTGGCCTACTGGCAAGGTTCCAGTGTCTTTCTCCAGCAGGGCTACGTGGCTTCCCTCTCACTCCTCCTTCTTTCTCCCAGCATTCAGTTTAGTTTTCTCCACCTATCTCTATCCCCTGTGCAGGCCCAAGACAGTTTCTTTATTAACCAATGGTATTCACAGCATACAGAGGGGAATCCCACACCAGAAACAGCTTAAAAGTGGGGTAAAGGTGGGAGAAAATTTGTCAGCTCATGGCTTCAGTTCACGATCCTATGTCCTGTGTGGCTGGGCAGAGCATTGTGGTGGTGGAGCCTGTGTGAAGAATTTTGCCTCATGGAGAATAGTGAACAGGAAGGGTCCAGCACAAGGTGGGAGCTCATGGGCTGGCATCATCCAACAACACCTCACCTAAAGCTTCCACAACTGCCCCAAAGAGCATAGCAGCTGGAGACCAAACAGACAGTACTTGAGACTGGGAGTTTTCAGATGCAGGGCACGGCCCTGTCAGCAGAGCAGTGGCCCAGATGTTCCTGCCAGACACTTCCACGAGGGTAAGGGTCTCAGCCGTGACTGTCTGGGATTCATGTCCTCATCCTTTTCTTTTCGGCCTGTTCTTGGTTCTGGGTGCTGGAGGTGACAGGCTTGATGAAGCCTCTCTTGCATACAGGCCCACAGGGTTTGTGAATGATTCTTGGGTTCCCAGTATTTCTACTTTCCCAAGCCCTTGATGCTTCGGCAAGTATGTTTTTCCAGCTTGGATATTTTCTTCAGCATTCAGTGTTTAAGAGTCTTGATCACTGGCCCTGCTCTCATCATTTCTGCTCACCAACTCAGAATCAAATTTCAGAAATCAGCCAGTGAATCTTGTTAATGAGTCTTTTGGAAGCCTTTAGAAGCAGCTTTTGGGAAAGACCTCAGGAGGCCATTATGCCCACTATGGATGCTAACCCTGTTGTCTACTGAGGTTGATGACTTGTCTGGAGTGACATACCAAGTTGATGGCATAGGTGGGATTAGAACCCAGGAGCTTTCAGTACCTGAATGTGGGAAATATCCACTGGTGATGTTAAGGCGTGAGGAAAACGGAGCACTTTATCTCAAGTTTAACCAGTGTGGTGGCTGCTTAGGCCTCCCTCCCTTCTTTTCCTACCTCCCTTCCTCCCCTTCCTCCCCTACCTCCTCTCCCTTCTTCCCTCCCTCCCTCCTTCCCTCCCTCCTTCCTTTCTTCCGTCTTCCTCTCACTCCTTCTCCTCCCCTTCCTTGTCTCTCCCGCCCTGGGAGATAAAGTCTTTCTGTGTAGTCCTGGCTGGTTTGGAGCTCATTGTGTAAGCCAGATTGGCCTGAAACCCATGCCAGATCCCACTGCCTCTGCCCTTCGCATACTAGGATTCCAAGTGCACCACACCGTCCTGCTCCATCACTTAGTTTTAAGGCTGTGATGTTGCCAAGCTAATGATTTTATTGCATTTTAATAGATAAATTCTGATAAATCAGAATTCCAGGTGCTATGGCCTGTGTTGGATTTTGTCAATTTTATACAAATGAGAGTCACCTGGGGATAGGAGATCTTAACTGAGGCGTTGCCTCCATTCCACTGGCCTGTGGGCATGTCTATGGGGCATTTTCTTAATTGATCAGCAATGTGGGAGGTCCCAGCCCACTGTGGGCAGTGCCACGCCTGAGCTGGTGCTCCTGGGTAATATAAGAAATCAGGTTGAGCAAGCTATGGAGATCAAGCCAGTAAATAGTGTTTCTCCTTGACTTCTGCCTCTGTTCCTGCCCCTAGAACCCTGCCCTGCCTTCTTCAATGACAGACTTCCTCAGTGATTTGGAGGTGTGAGCTGAAATAAACACCTTTCTCCTTAAATTCCCTTTAGTCTGTATTTTATCATAGCAACAGAGAAACAAATTAACATACTCTTTTGATGGAAAAACTTTACAAAATACAGTAGCTTGCTGTTCTGAGCTAAGGACCGCAGCTGCTTCTCTCAGGTCTCTTTGGGGCATGAGGTGACTCTTGCTGCCCCTAAGTCATTCCAGCTTCAGGCTATAATCCTGTAGGGTGGGTTCAGGGGTTTGCATGTTCCAGGGCCACAAGCTACACAGTTCTCTCTGGCAGTTCTGCGCCCCTCCCCCCACATCGGCTCATTTAACTTATCTCCTCACTTGAATTCTTCCACATGACCTTTTGATGCTGTTTCCTTGTTCTCCAGACAGTGCCAATGCGTTCTCTGCAGTCTGGAGAGGTCATGCAGCTTGCTGCTCTGATGCCAGTTGCATTCCGATGTAGCATTGATCCCCTGCTATGTCCACATCAGACTGAACACGAAGGCTTGCCAGTAAGATTGGCCTGGCTCTGTTTACTCTCTTCCATTGTTAAAGTGTTAATTCAGCAATGGATTCCGATGCATTAGTGGAGAGAGGGGGAGAGAGTAAGAAGGGGAAAGAAATGGGGGCGGTAGATAAACCCCAAGTTAGCAGTAGAGATCTACCCTTTATGCAGAAACCCTCATTGCCTTCTGGTGGCCCTGGCTGAAATAACTCTTTATTCCAGAAAATGGCTGGCTGGGACTAGCAGGCAACCCTGATCTAGGAAACCCCTCACAGGCAGGCCCGCAGGCTAACCTGATCTAGGACACCCCTCACGGGCACACACAGGGGCTCTCAGGCTAACCTGATCTAGGAAACCCCTCACGGGCATACACAGGGGCTGTCAGGCTAACCTGATCTAGGAAACCCCTCACAGGCAGGCCCGCAGGCTAACCTAAACTAGGACACCCCTCACGGGCACACACAGGGGCTCTCAGGCTAACCTGATCTAGGAAACCCCTCACAGGCAGGCCCGCAGGCTAACCTAAACTAGGACACCCCTCACGGGCACACACAGGGGCTCTCAGGCTAACCTGATCTAGGAAACCCCTCACAGGCAGGCCCGCAGGCTAACCTGATCTAGGAAACCCCTCACAGGCACACACAGGGGCCCACAGGCTAACCTGATATAGGAAATCTCCCCATTGAGACTTCTTTCTCAGGTCAAACTAATCAGCGCGAGCCTCTGCGGAAGAGAGGAGGTACTGTGTGCGCAGTGGCGAAGCCTGCCTTTAGTAGACTGCATGCACCTCAGCTCCAAAGATGCTCTTAACCTTCATCCAAAAAGCTTACACGGCAAACAGACTTCACAAGTGGTTAAACCAAGTTGCTGGGTGGGGATGGGAGTTTGTCTCAGGTATCGGGTGGGCCTAATGCAGTCACAAGAGTCTTCCTAAGAGGGACAGTCAGAACTTATACTGGGAGACCCGTTTCATTGCTAGAGGAAGGGGTGAGGGCAGTTCGGAAGGGCCTTTGAGCCTCCGGTGCATAAATCATTGGAGGCTGCAAACGGAACGGGGGACAAATCTTTCTGAGCCTTGAAGGAAACATCCCTGCCAGCCGTGACCATGGCTTGTGGGGTGAGTTGCAGGTATTTGGCCTCCAGACCAACAAGATAAGAAAGCAGTCATGTTTTCAGCTTTGAAGTTTGTTGAAATTTGTCACAGCAGCAGCAGGAATTTATTTCCCCATTCTTCCCATGGTTAAATGGGACATTGCATCTTCTAAGTTTGTAGACTAGGAAACACTATCTAGATATTGTTAATCTTAAGAGTGATACTTTGTATTCACTGGGAACTGCAGGTTGGGTGGGAGGTCAGGAAGACCAGGGGACCAGTATCAAATACTTTTAAATTATGCGAGGAACAGATTGTGTTTGTGAATGCTAAATTATGGAATCATTTATTTATTTATTTGAGACAGGGTTTCTTTGTGTGTAGCCTTGACTGTCTTAGAACTCGCTGTATAGACCAGGTTGGCCTCAAACCCACAGAGATCACCTTACTCTGCCTCCCACGTGCTGAGATTAAAGATGTGTGCCACCACTACCCGGCTAGTATTTGAATATTTTTTTTGCTTGCTTGATTCATTTATTTTTATTTATTTGTAAGCGGGGCCCCTGGCCAGCATATTTGAATAATTTTTAGCTGTGAAATGGTTCATGGTCCTTAGCAGCTGTGGCGGGAGCAGGAAGGTGTGGCTCTTACTTCCAATAGCTGTGGGTCTCAATTTTGGGTGCTTGGTAGAATCACCAGTTACACTTCTAAAGTCCTGATGTCTAGTCTGGGAGTCTGGGGAGATCTCCATCCACAAAGTACCTGCTTTGCAAGACTGAGGGCCTGGTGATATGTACTTGTAATCCCTGTCCAAGGTGGAGGCAGGCAGATCCCTGGAGCTCACTGCAGCCAGCCTAGTCTAATTGCCAAGTTCTGGGCCAACAATGCAAACAAAGCAAAGTGGATGGCACCTGGAGAACGACAGTCCAGGTTGTCCTGTTGCCTGTACATATATGTACAGCACCTCCCACATACGTGCTTGTGAACATGCACTGGGGGGGGAAGGGAGAGAGGGAAGGAAGAAGGGAGGGAGGGAGAGAGAAAGGGGGAGGGATGGAGGGAGGGAGAGAAGGAAGGAGAGAGGGAGAGAGGGAGAGAGAGAGTCCTGACGTGCAAACTGCAGCCTAGACAATTAACTCAGAACTGCTCAAAGTCAGGCGGAAGCAAGCACCACAGCTTGATGGCAGCAATAACCCCTGCAGAGGATCTGCTGAAGGTCACAGACCGGTTTCCTGGGAGGCTGATCAGGACGTGGTCTCTGAGCTTAGGGGGAACCCCATGGAGGATACTGAGTCATCTCCCAGTGGTCAGTTTAGGGGCTGTGCTGTCACTCCAGACAACCATGCCGCTTAGTCACCCAGCACTCCTGAGCCACCACATTAGTGTCTACAGACACTGTCATAGCTCAGATGTGCCAGGGAACAGGCAGACAGAGGAGGCTCTCATCTCAACGGGGCTGTCTCTTGAGAAGTGGTCGATATTGCTTTTGTATATGTGCTTAAGTCTCCAATTGGAAGGAGAGAGAGATCATGGTGGAATTTTTCCTTTGAAGCCACTGTTTCCAGACGGTTGTCCTCATTGCCTCCTGGTTCCTTGGGTGTTCTGGGCTGTGGTATTCTGTGCTGCTGAGGCCAGCTCTGGCCTTTGACGATAGGTGATACTATGTGCCTTCCACATGTCTCAGGGAAGATGTTGCAGATAAAACTATTATATATATATACATATATATATATGCAGATAAAACTATTATATATATACATATATATATATATATATGGTAAGATATCAGGCAGATGTTGCTGTTGGATTTTCAGTGGGATTTCTGGGTCATGGCTGGAAAGACAACGGTCTAGAGAATGAGCCCATTATTTTCAGGCACAAGAACAGATGGCTGTATAAGATTCTGAGATGGGGAATAAATAGGGACACCTGCTCTGGTGTCATGTGACTTCTTATTGGTCATTTAACTATTTGGGTTTACATAGAAACTTCTAGGCTTGATTTTATAAAGGCCACACCAAGCAGATCTGTGTTTTGAGACCGTCTGGTTTATATTGTCTCAGTTTAAAGCTGACCCTTAACCTCACTGAGGGACTCTGACGGCTTATTTATCTATAAAATAGGCAGCTAAGTTGCCCTCCCCATGCTTTTATAAGGACTAAGAAAGACACTGTGTTTTGTCCCTGCTCCTGTCCCTCTGCCTTGGACTGGGCAGCATAGGAAATTGGCCAGGGCCCATTTGTGTGTGAGTTCTGGGGCCACCTGGTGGGGGCTACGGGGGGGGGGTCTTTCTCAGCATGAGCTGAAAGAAGTAGCTTGGGCCAGCTGTAAAATCGCATGCTGCAGCTTTAACCTCCCCGTTTCTAGGTACTATTTGCCAGCCCTCGTGTGACTATGTTTCTCATAGAAATGGTACAGAGTAAAATCCTCTTTTCCTGAGATCCCTCAATATAAGTTTCTTATGGTCCAAACAGCTATAGGCAGCTCAGTTCTACCTTTCAGTAGTTTGAGTTTTATTGGCAATTAGAGCTGGACACCAGTTTGGTGGGATTATGCCAGCTGTTTGAGTTGTTTTACTGGAGATCTACAGGAGAACCAATTTAAAGATGTGGAGGAATTGTTGAAAGTGTTTAGAGAACTTTGTTCCTCCTCCAGTTCCATTTAAAACCCCGGAAGGAAAAGTGATGGGATTGGATAATGGTAGTACCCGCCAAGTGATGGGATTGGATAATGGTAGTACCCGCCAAGTGATGGGACTGGATAATGGTAGTACCCGCCAAGTGATGGGATTGGATAATGGTAGTACCCGCCAAGTGATGGGAATGGTAGTACCCACCAAGTGATGGGATTGGATAATGGTAGTACCCGCCAAGTGATGGGACTGGATAATGGCAGTACCCGCCAAGTGATGGGATTGGATAATGGTAGTACCCGCCAAGTGATGGGAATGGTAGTACCCACCAAGTGATGGGATTGGATAATGGTAGTACCCGCCAAGTGATGGGACTGGATAATGGTAGTACCCGCCAAGTGATGGGACTGGATAATGGCAGTACCCACCAAGTGATGGGATTGGATAATGGTAGTACCCGCCAAGTGATGATGGGGTTGGATAATGGTAGTACCCGCCAAGTGATGGGATTGGATAATGGTAATACCCGCCAAGTGATGGGGTTGGATAATGGTAGTACCCGCCAAGTGGCAGCTGTGTGCCAGGCCATGTGCTTTGCTTGGCCTTCCTCCCCTTACCATGCAGGAACTGTGTGAGGTGCTGTTTTCATGGCTTTCCGGAAGGAGGCATGAAGGCACAGCAGGACAGGTAACTTGGCCAGTCAAGTGTCTTGTAAAGGAAGCCTTGCCACTTCAGTTCCGGCAGCTCTGATTCGTGGGCTTTCATTGCTCTGGAATTACTGAGGTGGCTATAAAATCCACAGTTGGGCAGGAAAAGGAAAGGGCCTCTTCCAGAGACATGGAGTCCACTAGCTGGTGCTCCTCCATGTCTCCCTGACAGTTTGAACAGAGATGTGAGAGTCTCTTAGCACTAGGGAAGCTGAGCTCTCAGAAATGCCGAGAATGGTCCTACATTTATAGAACCTGCCAGGGCTTCATCAAGAAGCAAGGTGCCACTTAAAACTCAGTTAATGAGGGAGATCTGTCTGCCTGAGGGATACAGTGAGAAGCTACAGTGTAGCGCTGTCCAGTTCAACTTTTAAAAGTTCTTTCTCCACATTTTTAAAAAAGTGCACAGACTTCAGTATGATTCTGGTAGTCACCTTTAGCTGCTTCAACTCAGGGACTCAGACCTCCTTAATGTGTCTGCAACCAAGAAGGACCCCAATGTCTCCTACAACTTACTTCTTATAAAGTATAATAATGGGCCCAGAGGAATTCCTTAAAGAAACAAAATGAAGATTTTTCTATAAAGAAAGCAGACTGTGTAGTATAAAACTTAGCCTTGTTTTTCAATGGAGTTGAGCCCGAAACCATTCAACCTTTCTAAGTTTCTGTATAGTCTGAGTATTTGCAGATTCCTTGTTCATACTCTCATCAAAAGAAAAAAAAATTGGCTTCATGAATGATTTGCCCAGAATTTACATGGTATTAGGCTCTGTAAGCAGTATGGAAGTATGGAAGTGATTTGAGTTAGCAGGAATAAAATGTGGAACAATTATTAATGGTTAGAGAACTTGTAGCAGCCTGGGTGCCACTTACCTATCTTCAGACCAGGAATGGATGTGGATGCTGTGATCACATGAGGAAAGCGAGCATCCTTGCATTAAGGCAGCTGTGGAGGTCCAGAGCAGTCCCTGGTGAAGTCAGTAGGGGCTGCAGCGAAGCCTTTCAGCCTGCACCAGATGCTGCTGCACCCTGTGAGAGGTGGGAGAAAGGTTCAGAGCTCAGGTTGGTTTTGATCTCTTGCAGGAAGTGAATGATGAGAATTGAGATGTCGGAGGACACCTGCCCGCCCCACTTCCAGTGCTTTCTCTACCACAGCCCACTCTACATCTAGGCAGGAGCTCTTTGGAAAGAAAGGCCTTCCCCTGAACCTGCTGGTAGGGCTTGTTTTGTCTACTCAACCCTGCTATTAGAAGGAGCTTTCACTGTTGCTAATCTGGCTGCTATGTTTTGTTCCAGCCAAACTCTGTGCATTTAAGCAAGGATATTGCTTGCACATCTTCAGTTGACTTCTAGCAGTGTTGGGGAGGGTGACTGGTAGCCAAGGAACACTGACTTATTTTCCCTGGAGCTGTTGGGACATAACCGAAGGTTTCACACATATTAAGCATGCGGTCTGACACGGAGCTACAGGCCACTCTGTTTCTTCTCCTTCATTGTGTTTGACATAAAAACCGAGAGCATCTCTCTTAGAATATGTAGTCATCCAGACATTTGGGGCAATTATTAATGGTTACAAAGATTGTAGAAATAGCGATGCCTCTTGCAAAAACATTGAACGAGCCAGGGAAGTGTAAACAGTGTTGTGGATCCCAGACAGACAGAGTTGGCCAGAGCAGCTCTCCCTGCCCCCTCACAGGACTTATTAATTGCTGGTTGATGGGAGAGGAGCCCAGAGGCAGCCTTATTCTGAGTGTGTGCTGAGCGCAGAGCACAGCTCCAGAAGCTGGGGTCGCAGCAGGAGAAAAGCGCAGAGAGCTGATCATGCAAGGAGATAGGGTGACGTCACACAGCCTGGAATAGGGAGGGGGCATATGTGTGTCTCAATTTTTTTTTTTAAATGACAAACAAAGAAAATGAACAAAAGATACTAGGAGATGTCCTTTCAAAAAAGTCTTGTTACTGTTCTATAGCTGTGAGGAGAAGGCAACTTATAGAAAAAGCATTTAATTGGGGGGTTGCTTATAGTTTCACCAAGTTAGTTCACAGGGAACCTCATGGGGGTGCATGGCGGCAGGCATAGTGCTGGAGAGGTAGCTGAGAGCTCACATCTGATCCACAAGCTGCAGGCAGAGGCAGACTGGGTCTGGCAAGGGCTTTTGAAAAGACAAAGCCCACTCAGGGTGACACACTTGCCCCAGCAAGGCCACCCCTCCTAAGCCTTCCTAAACAGTTTCAATTACTGGGGACCAAGCAGTCAAACACATGGCAGGCATTCTCATTCAAACCCCAACAGGGCTCAAGGAAACCCTTGGTAAGACAATGCCTTGGGGCACAGGTCCAGAAGAAGTGGAGAGGGGAGGTGTGTCAGCATGTGTCAGAGTCCTGCAGAGTGAATGGAGTGGAGGCTAGCCTGGAGTTGCTGGACTAGCAAGCAAGACTGGGGTCAGGAGAGCCCTGGGAGGCATGGGGTGGTTGTCTGGTACTGCAGTGTTGGGAGAGGGTTGTGAACTCCCACAGGCGTGACAGCAAAACTGCAGTGCCCAATACACGAAGTTGAACAGAGTTCCATGCTGGGCTACTGTAAAAATCCTCAGCCAGAGGGGGGCAGCTCACAAGACAACCCGGGTCAGTGGAGCAGAGAAGGCTTGTAAGTGGATTTAAGGTCAAACCTGTGGGTGAGCCGAAGATGGGATGAGAGAGACATCTTAGATACGAATGAAGGTTGTTGGGGTTCAGTGGGAGGGTACTTTCTTAGCATATAGGAAGTCCTAGATTTAATTCTTAGGACCAAAAAAAAATTAAAAATTGAATACTAAAAAAAGTAAAAGTGATGGTGTCAGTTTGAGCCCAGGACCCCTGGTTTGCTAAGTGGGTACACTCAGTACATCCTCAGTACCTGTGTGGGAGATTCAAGTTCAAACCGAAGAATTTCTAAAGGGTCTTGTTTGGTCAGACCTCTGATCTGTCTTTGGGCAGCTCAGAACCTCGAGGAGTGCAGCGCCTGTTCTAGCTTTCTTCTCAGGAAGTAAGCCGCAGTCGCCAGTCCTGTGCTTGGTGCCACTCGCGCAGACTACACCTCATGGTCACGTGCAGTGGTGAGGTTGATGACACCGGCGTCTGTGGGGCCAACACTGGGAGAAGAGAATAGGGACACCCTGGTGCTGAGAGGGTGCCGCTGGCAATCCAGGGCCCCTTCCTCTTCAGAATAGGAGGGGAAGGAATGTCCTCATGGCAGGAGCAGAAGTCCAAAGTCTGGAGAGTGAGCAGCATGCGGCAGCGAAGGGACTGATGAGAGGCCACATATGTGGCTGCGAGGAGGTGCCCCACTATTTGATAATAATGGCTTTAAACCTTTGATTTTCATTACAAGATGCCATAGCAGACAGTCCCTGTGTGAGAGGGGGTAACTTTTACATCTTAGAGAGAAGGAAAAGAGAGTCAGGTCGCATTGAGAATTAGGAAGTGTACTCACATTAGGCCACGGTAACAGAATGCCATAGGCTGACTTAGAAAGAACTGAGATATAATCCTCACCATTCTGGAAGGCAAAAGCCCATGATCGAGGGAAATCTGGTGTCTGATGAGAGCCTATTGCACAGACGGTGACTTCTAGCTGTGTCCCTGCACAGTGGTTGGCTTGGGTTGTGACTACCACGCTCATGACCTTGGCTCCTCCTCATCCCTTTATACTGGGGATCAGGCCACAACGTGCACATTTTGGGGTGAACATTGAAATTGTAGCAATTTCATTGCATTGAATAAGCTTTCAAATGGGTTCAAGGTCAGATTTTTTTAAGGGACAGTGATGACTGCCATTCCGGGAGGCCCCACAAGAGTGGGTTTGCTGGTGTGGTAGTCTTATTTTGATGACAGATTTAGTTTAGCACGGTCCCAGCTGTGTCTTAAGACCCTTGAAATGAAATGACAGTGGAACCTTCGAACCCACAGGGGGCGAAGCACTCTTTTCAAATATAAGCTAAAAACTTCAACATCTTATTGGAAGGGAGATCAGCTTTTGTTTTGCTTGTTTTGTTTTGTTTCTGTTCAGAAGCTTCTGGGTGGTAGAGTCAGTGCAGATGGCAGCTGAATGGCAGGTGCTGGTGTCAGCCTCAGAAGAGCTCCGATCTTTGGAATGACTTGATTATCCAGTGAGGTTTTCTCTGAGGTCTGGTATTTCCCCCTTCACACATCCAAACTGTCACCTCTACACATGACCATAAAGGGCACGTTAGCCTGCTTCCCTAACTGTGTGAAAACCTCACAGGGTCTGTTCTTGTGTCCAGGGATGGCCCTGGGAGAAGAAAGGAAGTAAAGAGAAGGAATCAGGCCCTGTTATTTGCTCTGCATAAATTGTTAATCAACAGATTAAAGAAGCATTTTTTTTTTGCAAGGCTATGTGAATATCTAAAGGTCATCAGAGCTTTTCAAAATCTAGGTTAAATGCACTTTACAAATCCCTTGAGAAATCAAGTTTTATTGCCCTCACAGGAGATAAAGGGTTTAAACAATGTGACATGGGCATCCATGCTCCTGTTACCTTATTTCTAAGTAGACAGGAGGGGACCAATGCAACTGACCTGTCTGTGTGGAATTTTACCTTTAAATGAAAAAATGCTCCTGTGAGTTCCCTGTAAGCCAGAGCAAGGCCAAGGAGCAAGCGAGAGACTCAGGAGACTGGGCGTGGGTTCCTCCACCAGCCTAGAGTGATGAAGACTCCCTTTTGTTTTGGCGGAAAGTCACTGCATGGTTCCTCCTGCTTTATAATGCTTCGTGCTTTTAATGTATTTTACTTTTTCTTATGGTGAAATACATTTAACATTCTTTCATTTTAGTCTTTTTATTTCATATTCATGTAATTTTTATACATGTGGCATATGCCTGTGTGTATATTGGTATGTGCAAATGTTTGTGTGTGCCTGTACACTTGCACGCTTGCATGCATGCACACACATACAGGTCTCAGGACATATCTGTGTTTGTGTGTACAGACGTCAGAAGTCAACACTGAATATGTTTGTCTCTCACTCTCCATCTCACCTTTCTTGAGATGTTCTGTCTCTGAGCCCAAAGCCCCCGGACAGACTCAGAGAAGTGTTGGCGAGCGCTGCAGGTGTCTGCCTGTGCCTGCCTACCTGGTGCAAAGGTCACGCATGCATTGCAGCACTCATTGCTGCACTTGGAGCTTTGCAGTGCTTCTGGGGAGCTGAACTCAGGTTCGTGTGCTTACGCAACACTTCACCAACTCAGCCACCTCGCAGCCCCAGCTTTATTTTAAATGTATGGTTCACTGATGTTAAATACTCACCGCCACAATTTTTGGAACTTTCTAGTTTTGTTTTGTACAATTTAAACTCTGTACCTCTTAATACTAACCCTACCTTTTAAAACACCTATCGGTTTCTGACAACCATCACTGTCTCTCTCACACCCTCTATCCCCTGTGCTTGTGCACGTGTGCCTGTGCGTGTGTCTATGTGTGTGTACAAGTGTATGTGTGCATGTGTGTGCATGTGCGTGTGTGCCTGTGTGTGTACAAGTGTATGCGTATGTGTGTGTGCATGTGTGCCTGTGTGTGTATAAGTATGTGTATGTGTGCTTGTGTGTGTGCATGTGTGCCTATGTGTGTATAAGTATGTGTGTGTGCATGTGTGCATCTGTGTGTCCATGTGTGTGCATGCATGCACGTGTGCGTGTGTGTGCATGCATGTGTCTGTGTGCCTGTGTGTATAGGTATGTGCATGCTTGTGCATGTGTGCATCTGTGTGTGCATGTGTGTGCGTGTGTGTATGTGTGTGTGTGTGTGTGTGGTGCTCAGGAGAGAAACCAGGGCCTTGTACATAGCAGGAGGGCATTGTGCTGTGAAGCCATATCCCTTTGACTGTATGAATTACCTTGCTTCAGTGGGGTCATATGATCCTTGTGTTTCTGTGACTGACATACTCAGTGTAGTGACTTCAAGACACATTGATATTATAACAGGTGGCAGGGTTTTTGTCCTTTTAAGGCTACATAGTAGTTTGTTATATGAATGTATTGTATTTTACCTATCTGTTCATCTGTCTGTGATGCCTGAATTTTTCTTATTTTATCTATTAGAAATAATCTGCAACATATGTCTTTAAGTCTTCAAGGTCTTGATTTGGTTTTTCTGGGCATGTGCCCACAGTGGATTTGCTAAATGAAATGGTAATTCTATACTAAGTTTCTTGATAAACTGCAGCATGGTTTCCCAAAGCATCAGTATTGTGGTTCACCACTGGCCTACGTTACTTCTAGCGAGTGCCAGCTTTTATACAGCGTACATGAGAATTGAAAACAAATTTTTATTTTTGGATTTGTCCAGCAGCCCTGCTTCCTGCAATCCTTTCGGAGCAGGGTGGCTAGTGTGTGCTCAGGCCTGTGCTCCAGATGTGGGGCTCTGGAGGAAACCTGTGCAACCCATGCACTTCCCACGAAGACTCCAGGCTGTGGTGTAAGCCAAGGGAGGGGGGCAGATGGGCATCTCATGGCTGAACACCTGACCTTCTGCCACAAAGGAAAGCAGAGGCCAGGGAGCACCTCTTGTGGTTCTAGATGCCAGGGAAACAAAACCTTCCTGGGGGTGGCAGAGTGTGACAGCTGCCAAGTTTTTTCAAACAGTGACAGCAGCCTCCTCCAGAAAGGATCCCTGGGAACATGAACGAATGTGCTTCTTTTTCATCTGGTTTGTGGTCAGCTGTCAATTAATAGAACAGCACAATGAGTTAGAGGACCAGGTCGCAAAGGGTCTTTCAGGAAATGATGATACCATGGAATTATTCTGCCTTCATTGTGTTAGCTGGAAAGGGAACAATGGCTTGTTCACAGCAAATTGTTTAGGAGGAAAGAAGTGTCATACATGGTATTGCTGGTCAGAGAATAACAAGTGAGTGTGATAAATACCTGGCAGAGATAAGCACAGCAGTTTAAAGGTCCCTGAGCTTGGCTTAGCTTGGGGATTTTCCTATTGTGTTCTTTGTACTGGGTTTCTTTTAGCCTCACATACGCTGGGCAAGAGCAGTGGCCTTTAGTTCCTTCCCCTGTTCTCTCTCTGTCTCTCTCTGTCTCTCTCTGTCTCTGTCTCTCTCTGTGTGTGTGTGTGTGCAGGCAGATGTTTGTCTGTGGAGGCCAGGGGACCTCAACTGTCAGACTCTGGGTGCCTTATGTTTTCTTTAAGATAGGATCTCTCACTTGTGACTCATAGATGGAGCTATCCAGAGAGCCCCAGGGATCCAAATGTTTTGCCTCTCCAGTGGTGGGTATACACGTGCACAACAGTGTTCTGGGGATGGAATTCAGGTCCTTGCGCTTGCATGGCAGGCCGTTGGCTCATGCAGTTTCTACTTCTATTTTTGGAAAGAAAGCTTTACTAGAACATGGTCATGTCCACTTTCTGCTACCATGGTAGAGTTGAGTAATTGCTACAGACAGATCCACAAAGTCTGAAACATTCCCATCTGTCTTTGGGAAGCTAGTTGACCTGTGTTTCTTGATGCTGCTGTTCAAACTCAGCCCAGAGCAGTCATTGGCCCCTGAAAGCCCAGGGAACACAGTAGGGGGATTCTTCAGTCATGGCAGGAGAGGGGTTCAGCGATCAGCCTCCAGACGATGTGTGCACAGCTGTGTGCACAAAAAGTGTGTGTGTTTGTTTTCTCTTCCATTCCTTAGAAGAGGGGTCCGTCACCCTCAACATTTTCTTGTCATGCTTACGACACCCCAAACTTGAGAATCCCTAAGTTAGAGGGACCCTCGTGCACCTAAAAGGTGTCTTCTGAGGGCTTCACTACTCTACAGACTCGGTATGCATGTTTATTATCTTTAAATGCAGCGTAGATTTGTGAACTGTGTCTTTTTGCAACTATTATTAGTGGACAAGAGACTGCTTCATGGATTGTTTCCTTGGGCCTTGCTAGTGTCATATCATACAGCAAGCAAGGGGTGTTTACTATATGCCTTTCTCTCTTTTGAGAGATGTAAGCCATCCAGAATGTTAGGCCTTTGTGGTAACATTTTATACACATGCAATCGAAATCCCTGACAGTATTGTTAAACACCCGTCACGCCAAGAACCTGCTTGTCATTTCTAAATGATAGGAGATCTGGATGGGTCAAGTCTGACTTCTACCTGCCCTTCTCTTGCATGGCTTTGCTTATCCAGTGGGGTCGTTTCCTCCCCCATCAGCTCTTGCAGTAGATAAGTGCTTCTGTGTTACCCAGGGTAATAGATACTTCCAAAGATGGCAGCTGGGCAGCACAATAAAGGCAGAAGCCACATAGTGCTGCTAGCAAAGGAGAGAGGAGCTTTGGATGGAATATTCTGGAAACCCACAGAGGGGCTTGTCCCTTTGTCGCATACATGGCTACCTGACAATCAAATACGATTGTCACTGTTACCTGTGACCTTTTGGGTATTACTATTCAAAGAGAAGATTCTCCTGTGGACCAGGTTGGCTCTGTCTGGGTCCTGGGTTCTGGGGACTGAGTTAGGACTCTTTAAGAGAACCCAGGAATTCCTGAAGGCTCCCTATGAGGCCACAAAGCAGAGTTGAACACATCGCAGCACCACAAAAATGACCAGTTGGATGAGATCAGGCATGTTCAGGGTGGTCTGGCTGTAGACAAGACGACACAGTCAGCTTGCAGAGCGGAGCATGAGAATGCAGCAGAGGACGACACTATCTTCCCATCCCTGCTTAGCAGGCACAGCTACGTGGGGTTGTGCAGAAAAGCCACCATGATTGCAGGCTATGCTGAACCTTGCCCACTTGAGGTCCTTAGATGGTGCCTTGTGGGTCTATAACAATATACCACACACTGGGAAACTTATAAACAAAAGTTATTTTTCCTAGTTTCAGAGGCCAAAGGAGTGTGGGAAGATTCAGCTTCTGGTGAGGGTTTGTAACCTGCTACACAGTACATTCCTGTGCCATTAGACGGAGAAGGGCAGGGTAGCTATTCTGGGCTGTGTGTGTGCGTGCATGCATGTGTGTGATGTGTTGCTCATGTGTGTGCATGTGTGTGAGCATGTACATGTGCATGTGTGTGTGTTTTCACAAGCAGATGCAAATGTTTGTGCAGGCCCACATGTAAGTGCATGTGGAAGCCAAAAGTTAAGTTCAGGCATTGTTCCTCAAGAGCCTTGTATTTTGAGACAGCGTCTTCAATTGGCTGGGGAGCCCCATCTGCCTCTGCTAACTTGGAGTTGGTATTAGGAATGCATGTGGCCACACCCTGCTTTAAAAATATTTTATCAACTATTTGACAGTTTCATACAACGTCCTTTCTCTTAGCTCCTCCCATATCCCCCTTCATTCCTTCATGTCCTGTTTAAAAAATAAATCGACTCCAAATTGTGCTGTCTCTTCAGGGTGTGAGGCACACCCTGCTTTTTATGGAGAGTGAACTTTGGTCCTCATGTTCGCATGGCTCACCAACTGAGTTGCCTTCCTGTTTCCTCCCCCTGTAAAGTAAAGACAGGCCTCACCCAGTGTTGCATCTCCTGAGGACATCCTCTGGGAGAGGCTTCAGCTGATGCTGTGAGGACTCCAAGCATCCAGAACTGAGTGCCTGCCTAATCTTATAAAGGGCTCACGGGGCCTGTTCATTTCCTGACTGTGTCCCCGACAGATCTGGGGGCAGTACACCTGACCACATGGCCAATTAGTCAAGTTTTGGTTTCCAAATTACATTTGTCCTCTTGGAGAAAGGACTGGATCTGGGCCAGGGGAAGAAGTCCAGGATAAGCCTGAAATATCTTTAGTGTCACCAAGTAAGGAAGTGCTCAAAGGATAGCCGGGACATGCCCAACGGCACAGGAACCAGCCGTAAGGTGTTTGCCTTGGCCAAGCTTGGCATTGTTGCAGAATCAAAGCATTCAACAGGCAGAGATTAGAACTCGCTGGATAATGTGAAACTCTTGATGCATGACTAGAAGGAAGGAATAAGGGAGAATGTTTTACCTGTATGAGAATTCAAATGGTCAGTGTAAAAGATGGTGGAATTAAAAAAATCATCTGTTAACTTCTATTGTCATCATTAATTCAGTCACTTTATAAAACTGGGGGGATCAGTGACCGAAATGCGTATGAAGGTATTTACATAGCCTAGGGCCCTTACTCCACAAAGCACTTACTAAATGCGCTACAACATGATGAGAAAATACCAGAGAGACACAGGTGACAGAGTTCATTTAACAGAGTCACCTGCTAGGGTGGGATGGGAAACGATGGAGACACTTTTCTAACACCTCCAGGAGCACAGCACCCTCAGAGCCCCTCCTGGACACCACTAAGAGAAGTGATACTCTGAAATAGATGCCACGTTACAGGAAAGACCAAAGGACCGCTCCAGCTGAAGACTAGAGAAACACTAAGGGTGACCGTAGACTGTGAGCAGCCTTTCCTTTCTCATATGGTCATTCGGCAAGGTTAGAGAGTGGTGCTAATCTCTCTGGGTCACCTCCTTGATTCCTAATGGTTGCACTGTAGTTACGTAGGACTTGGCCTATGCACAACTGTTTGGACTTCAGTTTTTAGCTTACCACTGATGGTCCCAGGAAGGGGGAAAGGGAGCCTTTATTTTTTGCAACAAAGTGAGGTACAGTGGAAAACTGTTATGCTTATGGAAGTGGGAGCTGATGTCAGAAGTGGGAGGAGCGTGAGCTTGAATTGGCACCTGGTGTATTCTGCTGAGAAGGGAGGTTCTGGCAGCCACGAGAACATATAGGGGCAGTCAGCTTAGGGTGAAGAAGTGTCAACCTGCAGAAAAGAGAGTAAATGGAAGTCAGAGGAGACTGGGCAAGACCTCAGCAGGTCTGAATGTAGAGGTGGATCCTGGATTTAAGTGGGCCTCCCAAGCAGACACGTGTTGATGCACATGAGGCTCCCATTACTGTGCCCCAGTGCCATATCTGTAAAAAGAATTCCTGTCTGGTCCTACCGGCAAGTGTTAGTGTTGTCTGGGGACAGTCTGGGCCTATATAGAGATGTTCTCGGGTTGGTGGGAGGGTATCAAGGCCCTCGAAAGCATCTTGAAGTGTGTTCAACAAGTGTGGTTTATGCCACAGCGTGGTGTGTTTCATTTACTGTTGGGCTCTTGAGGTTTGTTTGCTTGTTTTTCTCCTACGAGTTGGGCTGATTCAAAGTGTAAGGTGTGAAGGTGGATTCACGTGCCACTGCTCTGTCTGGTTTAGCAGCTGATCTTTAGAGCCATCTGTGACTGTCACCATGGTCCTTTGAACATGATAGAACAATTGGAAAGCCACAGGATGAGCCTGCAGCTGAATTATGTGTTCACTTGTGTTTCCCGTGAACTCGGCTCACCTGTGGTCTGAATGGCTAGCATGTGCTTAGATGCTGCAGTTTGCAGAAATGATGAGCATGCGTGTCCTGTCCTGGAGGAAGCAGTGTGGGGTGGAGAGATGTGAATGGGCATGTCTTAACAGGGCAAGGGATCATTTAAAGGGGCTGACGTAGGGCTAAGAATGGAGGAAAGGAGTCTCCCCGACTGTGCAGAATGACAGGCAGCCTTTAAATCAAGAACTATGTGTTTCTTTGAAGAATGGCCCAGAGGTAAGGAGCTGGAGTGTAAGGGTGGCTGGAACCTCAGACACACACAGCAGTGGGAGATGGGGGCCCAGAGGTGCTGAAACTGGGTCCCCAGGGACTTGTGTGCCTCATGCGAAAGCTGCAGGATACAGTACAGTGGTTCTGAGCCAGGAGATCTCTTAGAGTCTGAAGAATGAGGAGCGAATTAGGCACCTTTATGTCTGTGGCTCCCCACACACCTATGGAAAGGGCCACCGGAGTTTTCTAGAAGTGGAGAGGCTTGCTAATAAACTTTTTATTTTGAAAATATATCCAATTCTGAAGAAAAGTGGAAAAGAAAAGCACAAGACCAAAACCACCTGTGTTAATCTCTGCCACACTTGGGATGTCAGGGTGCTCTGACTGGTCTACCTAGCCACAGCAGCATCACACCAAAACCACCGCTAGCTCAGTAAGAGCCCCAATCCGCAGGTCCTGTCCAGAAATGCCTTACTGCGCTGAGAGCTAGCTTAGCCAGTAATGTGCCTGCCACAAAGGCATGGAGGTCTGATTTAGATCCCCAGAACCCACTTAAAGAAGTCAGCTGTGATGGTGTGTGCTTGTAATCCCAGTGTGAGGGAGGTAGAGACAGGCAGATTTCTGCAGCTTACTGCCAGCTAGCCTAGTGCATTTAGCAAGTCCAGATACTAGTGACAGACTGTGTCTCAACATGGAAGGTGGGGGCTGGGGAGATGGCTTAGTGTTTAAAGTACTTGCAGCACAGGCATGAGGACTAGAGTGGGTTGTCAGAAGTCATCTGATTGCTGGTGGACATGAGCAATCGCCTGTAATGTTGGCCTTGGAAGATAAAGACACAGCATCCCCAAGCAAGCTGGCTGGTAAGACAAAATGGGGAGTTCTGGGTCTGATTACGAAAAAATGCCTCTGTGAATAAGGTAGAAGAACAACTGAGATGATTCTCAATATCAATCACAGGCATCAACATGTGTACATGCATCCACACATGTGTATACTCATGTGCACATACACACACGTGTGTGCTTGCCCACATGTACATGTGTGCTTGCTCACACGTACATGCACACACACACACACACACACACACACACATGCTACTTTCCCTTGAAATGGAAACAACAGGGTGGGTAGCTCCTGAGAAACAGTCAAAGCTGGTCTCCACATGCACCAATAAACAAGTGTACCTCTGCAAAAACATCCACACCCACACAACATGCACACACTAGAACACAAATGTACCCTTGCACAAACATCCACACCTTCACAGGCACACTTACCAGAACACAAGTGTACCCCTGCACAAACATCCACACCTATACAAGGTGCACACTCACCAGAACACAAGTGTACCCCTGCACAAACATCCACACCTATACAAGGTGCACACTCACCAGAACACAAGTGTACCCCTGCACAAACATCCACACCTATACAAGGTGCACACTCACCAGAACACAAGTGTACCCCTGCACAAACATCCACTCCCACACAAGGCGCATGTCTGTGGAGGAGTTTCTAGACTGAGTCTATAGAGATGAAAAGAGTCATCCTGAGTGTAGACAGTACCATCCTATGGGCTGCAGTCCTGGCTAGAGGAAAAGGAAGAAGCCAGCTGAGTACAGGCATCCATCACTCTCTGATTCCTGATTTGCACACTGCGTGGCCAGCAGCCTTGGCAGCCATGCCTGCCCACTGTAGTACAGTGTGAGCCGATGCAAACCCCTTCCTTCCTTAAGTTGCTTTGACAGGCACTTAATCAGTAGTTAATATGGAGGCTGGCTCAATGAGTGACAGTTTGCTGATCTGGGAAGTAGCAGAGTCTGCTACCATTCTCAGAAATCAGGGAGCGGTATCTTTAGCATGTTTGATATTCTCTTCTATGATCATCCCTATGAGATGGCCATTAGACTTAGAGAGCTGCCAAAATTAGCAGAGGTTACCTGGATCCATGATAGATTTAAGGACAGAAAAACCTAGTTGTCTGTGTCTCTTTCTGTGCTTGTTGCACTTGATGCTCAGGGTTAGACGATATTTTCCAAATGTGTGGCCTCGTTGGGCACATTTCCTCATCAGCTAAAGAAGACCAGACGGGCTGTGTGAGCTGCACCATCAGCTTCCAAGGAAATCATGTCTGCGTGTGAGTGAGTTTCCGTGCTCTCTGACATTCTGGCAGGTGGAAAGCGCAGGTCAAACATTCGGGTGGTCCTTTGAGGGCAGGGGCTCCTGGGGGAAATGGGTGTAACCTGTGGAGCCCTGGCAGCAAGGCGGAGTGCACCACATCACATGCACAGTTCGCTGAGGTTTTGTTCTCTCCCGCTTTCTTCACGTGTAGGTTCAGTTTGACCCTGCTTTATTTTAAGTTACTCAATAGCTTGAAAACATTCGGGAATTATTTTCTGAAATACACTAGCTGTCTCAATAAAGCAATTTAATCTGATTCCTGTGACCTACATCAGTAATGGTTTATGAGAAATCTGTTTTTATTTAAATCTGCATTTTTGTTTAACTCCTATTACAGTTGCATCTCTGAAGAGCTGTCAGAGACCACATTACTGTAAGGAGATTGATTGTGTTGGCAAAAGTTGGTGGATTTTAGTAGAAGCCTTTAATCAAAAGCAAAGGGAAGTATGTTGTCATTGCCTCTGTGTGCACTTTCACATGTACATGCACCCGCACACGTGTGCCATCCCCAAGAAACAGAAACAACAGGGTGGGCAGGTCCTGAGGAGCAGCATCCAATGGTCTTGCTTTTCACACTGCTGTGACAAAGTAACCAAAAAACACACACAAGGAGAGAGAGGTCGTCTGGTTCACAGTGTGTATATCCACTGCAGCAGGATGGAGAGAGAGGATGTCTGGTTCACAGTGTGTACATCCACTGCAGCAGGATGGAGAGAGAGGATGCCTGGTTCACAGTGTGCACATCCACTGCAGCAGGATGGAGAGAGAGGATGTCTGGTTCACAGAGTGTACATCCACTGCAGCAGGATGGAGAGAGAGGACGTCTGGTTCACAGTGTGCACATCCACTGCAGCAGGATGAAGGATGGAGAGAGAGGATGTCTGGTTCACAGTGTGCACATCCACTGCAGCAGGATGGAGAGAGAGGACGTCTGGTTCACAGTGTGCACATCCACTGCAGCAGGATGGAGAGAGAGGACGTCTGGTTCACAGTGTGCACATCCACTGCAGCAGGATGAAGGATGGAGAGAGAGGATGTCTGGTTCACAGTGTGCACATCCACTGCAGCAGGATGAAGGATGGAGAGAGAGGACGTCTGGTTAGCAGTGTGTACATCCACTGCAGCAGGATGGAGAAGTGGCCGCTCACATTGGGTCCAAACCCAGGAAGCAGAGAGTGATGATCGGGGCCTGCTTAGCAGCGGGCCCGCTCATGTTTCTGCTATAGATTGTGTCTTGGTGGTGCTACAAATGTGCCATGATGTTCTAAGTGTCGCTGACATGAGAGCTGACTGACACAGCTCCCTCATCTTTGTTGGTAAGAAAGCCACATTGTGGTGTACTGAGAAGCCAGGTGTATTGTTACCCAATTGCTATTTGGTTATTGAAAGCATATTTTTGTGTATGGCCAGGCATAAAATGAACTCTAAATAAATAGAAGGTCTTCTAAAATCCCACCAATGCTCTGAACTAACCTGAAATACTCTGGAAGTGAGTTTGAGGCTGAGTATTGTGTCTTAATTTCAAGAAAATGAATTGGATTTTATGTGGCCTTTATGTAGAGCTAAAGATAGCTCTAGATAACGAGACACATATATACCACACACAGACTAAATTTAGAATATTGAGGCCAGGGAAATGACTCAGTGAGAAAAATGATTGCCACCAAGCCTGACAATCTGAGTTTGATTCTTGGGACCCACATGGTGAAATGGAGAACACACACACACACACACACACACACACACACTACTCATACATGCATATATATACACACAAATACACTTGCAAACACACACAAATATACATACATGCATATACACATACACAAATACACATGCAAATTTTTTCTTAAAAGACAGGGTTTCTCTGTGTAACAGTCCTGACTGTCCTGGAACTAGCTCTGTAGATCAGGCTGACATCAAACTCACAGAGATCTGCCTGCTTCTACCTCCTGAGTTCTGTGATTAAGGGGGTAAAGGGGTGTGTCAACACTGCTCGGCCCTACACTTGCAAATTTATCACACACACATACAGAAACATATACTCACATATATGTATATATATACACAAATATATATACATGCATAAATACACATACAAACATACACATATACAAATGTAGAGTGATCGTAGGCTCACATTTAAGTTTTTGCCTCCCAGAATGTTGAGAATTATGCTGCTAAGATCTGAGAATCTGAGTGAACGTCAGGCATGCATGTGCACACTACTGTTATCTGACATACGAAAGCCAAGTCTGCATCACGTCCCAGATGGGCAGGCTTCATTCATGTGTGAACATGAGTCTGTTTACAGTGCTCAAACTAAACACACAGAGGAGCCAAGATACTGGCGTCTAGCTTCTCCTTCTTCCTGCTGCAATCACAGCCCCATACATGCAGACAAAGGAGTTCTCCCGCCTGCAATTGTCTCTGATTGGCACAGATGTCTGGTAATCCCCGGGAAAGCCTTGCAGGTATCTTCCGTCAGCTTCTGAGAGATGGGCAGAAACAGCATGCTCAAGGCGTAATCACTGTAGACTTAAAATATCCATGAGAAGTCTCTTCCTTTATTACTGTTTGTTTTTTCTAAAAGGCTTATTATGAAGTTATGTTTCTTGCCTGTCTAGTAATCCCCTTGATGAACTCTTAATATTACCTAAGGAGAGCAATAGTACAGAGGCCATTTTCCAGTAGGTGCCTAAATCTCACATAGAAATTAAGGTTTCAGTTAGCAGACAGCTTGAAGATTCAGGGCACCTTGTCTGTCTTTGCACGTCCCTTGCAAAGCGCTGCTCCCTCTGTTTTCCACCACATTGACCGCCTCCCTGTGGGCGCTGTGCACACAGCTCACCTCTCATCCTTGATATGGAATGGTTCCTTTCCTTAAAAACACAGTTTCCTTAGAGAGACTTAGATCATTACTATTTCTACAGAGCACTGGGAAAGCCTGTAGCTGCGCTGCTGCAGCAGCCCCTGCCTGGTGGTATCGTCCGTCCTCCATCTGGGTAGGAGTGAGCAGCAGCCCCTGCCTGGTGGTGTCGTCTGCCCCCCATCTGGGTAGGGGTGAGCAGCAGCCCCTGCCTGGTGGTGTCCTCTGTCCCCAACCTGGGTAGGAGTGAGCAGCAGCCCCTGCCTGGTGGTGTCATCTGCCCTCCATCTGGGTAGGAGTGAGCAGCAGCCCCTGCCTGGTGGTGTCATCTGCCCTCCATCTGGGTAGGAGTGAGCAGCAGCCCCTGCCTGGTGGTGTAGTCCATCCCCCATCTGGGTAGGAGTGAGCAGCAGCCCCTGCCTGGTGGTGTCCTCTGTCCCCAACCTGGGTAGGAGTGAGCAGCAGCCCCTGCCTGATGGTGTCCTCTGTCCCCCACCTGGGTAGGAGTGAGCAGCAGCCCCTGCCTGGTGGTGTCATCTACCCCCCATCTGGGTAGGAGTGAGCAGCAGCCCCTGCCTGATGGTGTCGTCTGTCCCCCATCTGGGTAGGGGTGAGCAGCAGCCCCTGCCTGGTGGTGTCGTCTGCCCCCCATCTGGGTAGGAGTGAGCAGCAGCCCCTGCCTGGTGGTGTCGTCTGCCCCCCATCTGGGTAGGGGTGAGCAGCAGCCTCTGCCTGGCACCATTGCCCACGCTCCCTGCCTGGTGTCATTGCCCCTCCAGTATTTTCTATTTAAGAGCACCTGGATGGATTCACTCCTACTCTTATGGCTTAGTGTGAGAGAGTAGCATTTATACTGCGTGAGATATAAATGTGAAGTGAATAAGGCCTTTGTATCCAAAGCCATGGTGCCAGGCCATCTACAAGTACACAATGGGCCTGGCAAGAGGCCTCACGTGGGTAACTGCACTTGGTGCCGAGCCTGCTGACTTGAGATTGAGCCTCGGGAGTCACATGGTAGGAGAAAACTGACTCCCCCAAGTTGTCCTCTAACTGCCACCCACATACCCATGTACAAAGACACACTCACAGAGAAACCATATAAAGTAAATGTACACTCAGGGTGCGCGTGCAGGCACGGTTACATGGGGGCGTGTCATAGACACACAGATATTTGCAGTCAGGGTATTGCCGTTCCCCTAAGCTGGTACTTATGCACGAATGCAAAGGTAGGAGGCAGGGAAGTGGCTATAAGAGTCAGGGATGAGGGCAGGAGAATGGGTGAAGCTGATGAGTCACAGGGAAACTTGCAGGGTGCTGGAAATATCGCGGGAGGTGCAGTCGCCAAGGTGAGGCTTTTTGTCAGAACCCATCAACCACACACTTTAGATATGTGTGTCTTATTGTTAATTAACTTTGTCTCAAGCTTGCATTTTAATATATATCTAAGAAAACAAGGTCTTTGAACTTCTGCTTAGGTTGAAAAGGACTAGTTAATGATGATGGCATTGCTTTGCACCAGTATTCACTATTTACCTTGGGGGGGGGGGGTTGTACATGTTTTCTTCCCTTCTTACTTTGCCTAAATGGAAAATCAACCCTCACTGAGTTACTACAGCTGGAAGGAAGCGAACGCCAGTCGTGAGCGAACTGACAGCGGACTCCTAGAGTACTTAATTTCAGTGCCAATGCCTCTGGGGACTCTGCAACTTCAGTTGGAGTCTTAACTCGAGCTATGAATCATGAGTGCTGAGGGGAGGCAGGGAGACTGCAGCAATGCTCTCTGTTCTCCATTCAAAGGAACGATGCTCAGGATGGTTTGCGGAGCAGCTG